>NW_023601653.1:61052728-62252728 GCF_014898055.3 Talpa occidentalis | reverse complement strand
CATATGCCTGCTGAACCCCAAATAAAAAACCTGCAAAACTACTGAGGACTCTGACTCCTCCTTTACCCAGTCTGCATGGGATCAGAAAACCTGCACTGTGGCCAGTCCAGGCCTTTACAGTAGGAAATAAAAAATTATCTCTCCCCAGCCCCTCAGTTTTCTTATGTAACAACTAACAAGACAGATTCTAAAATGTCATGTTAACTTGTGCAATTCTAAGACATTTGTGGAATTTCACTTCTACGAAATCAGTAAACACAAGAAAAAGCATTACATTAAAAAACCCTGTTTTTAAAAAACTACCACCCTAAAATTTTAAAATACTAAAATAATTTATAAAATATTCAAGACATGCCATAAACATAAAACTCCAGTTATATAATACTTGTAAAATTTATGATATTAAGTGAATAATCTCCCAAAGCACTGTAACCTACAGTTTATTACAGAAATAAAAAGTTATAAAGAATTTTAAAAATTGTAAAATTTTTTTCCTTATTCCATACCATATTCTTACCATCTTTGCAGGTTTTTCCATTCTCCAGGAGTTTGACCCCCGTTGGGCAAGCACACTGATAAAAAGGCTTGACTGGAGACATCAAACACAAGTGGGAACAACCACCATTATTATTTCCACATGGATTTGTAGCTGTCAATATAAATCACACTGATTAATACCAATGATTATGGATGACCTCCCTCACTCTGGTACATAAAGGTTAACAATCCTAACATGAGCAACTGTGATAAACTAAATTATTACCAAATGTCATCCAGGTGCTTGACTCCCAAGGCCATATGGAAGGAAGGGAATTAATCAGTGGGAATTTACCTAGTATTTTGTATCCAAAGAGGAGTACATAAGAAATAAAGCAGGAGGCCCCCTAAAATAGCTTGCATTCTAGTCAGTACGCTAAAATTAACAAATAATACATATAAAATACAGTACAAACAATGAAACTTAATGCTATGTTGTACATGATAAACTATAAATAAGTATAATGTCAAAAAGGAAATAAAGCACTATTCAAGGATACAGAGGACATGACAGGAGTCATAAAGGATAGGAAAGACAGGAGGAAAGTTCAAGTGGTAGAACCACATGAATAATAGCTTAGAGACTGTACACCAGGTGAAATAATGAGACAAATAGTCTAAAGGCTTTTGTAGATTTGTAAGGACTAAAAGCTGAATGTGGGGAATATAAAAATAAAATTTATTAATTAAAAAAATAAAATAAAATAAAAGCTGAATGAACACAGGTAATAGGAGCAGGCTGAGGTAGAGGACAATGAAGCCAAGAAAAGTACAAGAAAACATAAAAAAAAAAAATCACACTTTCGAAAGATTTACATGGAAAAGATAAGAATAATGGATTACAAGAGGGAAACTAAGATTAATTAGTAAATTTGCAGAGATTACAGAATGAGGTGGAGCTGAACAATATTCATGGAAAATTATCAATGTTAAGATAAAGATCAACATGACGTGAAAGATACAAAGAAAACAGCATCATAGATAACTAAACTCTTAAACAAGTAAAACAAAAAGGATTAATAATTCCATCAAAAGAAAAAAAGAAAAAAAAGAAAAAAAAACAGGCAAATTCTCTCCTGAGGGCTAAGTAGGAAAATAAAGAAGTCACACAAGTGACTAAACATTTTCATTTTTACAGAAGTTAATACACATACATTTAAAAACATTTTTATGGGCTAATGATCACCATAGAAGGAGCTAATACAAAGCAATGCATAATCCAAAAGCGTTAATTTTGGCTATGAAACACAACCTGAAATACACTCAGACACAAGTCAGACATTTGGTTACACGTAAGTGCCAAACACTTAACATTCTCATATTCCTTTTAAAGCTAATTTGAATACTCTTAGAAGAAATTGTTGTCGGTAGCCACAAGCCAAAGTCATTGTAAAGGTTAGCCAAAAATAGTAGCAAAATTATTAGGGAAGAGGGTGGGGGGTGTGGCCTATAAAGGCCATAGAAAAACTTAAGCAGATCTTTTATCAGCAAGCTGAGGTACTAAATTTACTTAAAATTCACCAGATGACACCAACAGTCTCAAGAAAAGTATCTGCTATCTATACTCATTCACATGAACACAATCAAGCATACATTAGAGAAATAACATAAATAAAAATTGCATTTTATGTACAAGCTTAGTATATAAGCTGTCTCAATTTCTCATTTTCTCTCTTCTCCATCTCCAACCCCAAACAAAGGAATGAGGTAATCTGTAATGATAGGCAACATTAAGCTACAAATGGTTTAGGTTGTTCTTTACTCTAAATCTTACTTCCACTTTTCCCTATATTTTTATTCCTTTCCACTACCTTTCGCTATATCCTCCCTCCTCCTGCCCCTTATAAAGTCAGACATCAGACTGCTACAAAGCTATTCCAACTCGCAATTTAAAAATCAAGATCACTTACCATTTGGCTGCCTCTGTTGGCTGAAGGCATGTATATCCATGGGAGAAAAGATGTTAGAATGGATTTCACGCAGACCCTCGCCAGTGTACTTGTTGCAAGCCAAAATGGAGTGTGTGTTCCAGTCAGTCCAGTACAATGTGTCCTCAAATAAAGTCAAGGCAAAAGGATGTGGAAGGGAACCTTTAACCACTGCCTGCCTATTAACACAAAAGAAAAAACTCAAACATTTCTAAATTTCCTTTTATCAAAACTTCACTTCCCCCATTAAAATGGTCAGGTAGTCCATATTAACACATACAAATTCTGAGTAACATGTATCTTAATTTTTCGTGAAAAGTAAGTCACATTATTAAATTCAAATGTCATTTCACAGAGTCCAAACATCCCAACCAAGCACTTCAAAATGGTCCCTAGCATGGCAGCAGGTCCCATACCGACTACCAGTTAGAAGACAGAAGGCCAAGCACTGCTGTCAATTCCAATCTTTGTCAGGAGCTGTCAGGAGCTGGGTGGGCAAAAATAAGTAAATATAACCCTGGGGTTTACAGTAAATATTGGGATGCAGAACAAAGAATTCAAGCCTCTATCTTCCATCATTTCTTACGGTTTTGATAACTCAGATTAAACACATACACACAAAGCCAAAAAGTTGTTCAGGTAGTGCTCTCTCTACTAATCCAGGGGTACCACTAGCAACTGATCATCTCAGCTGATTTTTAGCCATACAGTTACTTAACCATCAAAAGTCAGATAGCAAAAAGGCAATCCTGCCACTGCTATGTGTTCACTGAGACAAAGCAGATCCAAAAACCTCACAATGCATATTACATGAAAAAGGATAGCACCTGATTGGTACAGCAGGCACAGAACTTTGTAATGCACCATAGAGACTGATACAATTAATAAGTATTCTGAACAATGAACAACTCAGGTTTTGAGCCCAAATAACAAATGTGTTTTCATAAATAGCCTAGGAAGAAGGGAGAGAAGGAAAATATAAGCAACTGTAGAGAAGGAGACTCATACCGTTTAAAGATGATAATCTGATTTTTAGATCCTTAAGGCTATTTGATTATCTCTAATAGCTAAAAGACTTTCAGTAGACTAAACTAAGTGAAAGAAATAAGCTCATTTTTATCTAAGCAGAATTATGTTCTTGCACACAGAAACCTAAAGTTTTATTTTTTTAAAAAAGATTTATACATTTATGCATACAAGAACTGGGGTACAGGCCAGAGGTGCAGAGGGGTAAGAGGATTCACCAGAGAGAGTAGGGAATGGAACAGGTGGATCTACTGAAATACACTGCTGAGCAGAGCAGAGGGCAAGACAGGAGAGGTCTGCTGTGCCATGTGGGTAGCTCCCTGGTGAGGAATCAGACTTGTGCTGCAGAGGCTGAGGATAGCTTCACAGTGTTGTGCTTAACCCCTTGTGCCACCAGGGAGGCCCCTACAGTGTTTTAAACTGGGGTCAGGCTTTTAAAAAAAATGAATACAAGATCAGTATGACTAGTTTACCAAGCAAACTTTCTATTTTAGAACTTTGTACCTACTCAGCTAGTCCACATCACCATAATTTTATCCTCTTACCTTTTTTTTTTTAAAGATTTATTTATTTATTTATACAAGCACTGGGTACAGTCAGAAGCGCGGGAGGGTGAGAGAATTCACCAGAGCGGGGAGCAGAGCAGGCAGAAGGACCCAAGTACACTGCTGAGGGGAGCAGCAGGCAGCAGGAGAGGTCTGCACGCCATCTGCGCGCCATGTGGTGCCCTCCTCCGGTGGCCGGGGAGCAGCTGGGGATCGAACCGGCGCCGCAGAGGCTGCGGGCAGCCTCGCAACCCAGCGCTCAACCACTGTGTCACCGGGGAGGCCCCTCTTATTTTTCTTAGTTCTCTCTTCCTTAGCATACTATTTCTTTCATTTCCCAAAAAGATTCACCACAGTGCCTATTTCCACTTTTAAATGAACCACCTCATTGGGGCCTCCCTGGTGGCATAGGGGTTAAAGAAATCTCAGCATTCTGAAGCTATTGCCAGCCACTGCACATAGGCTCAAACTCAATGCCCAGCCAGAGAGCTAACCCACACAGACAGGGAGCTAAAACACATGGCACAGCAGACCTCTCCTGTCTCACTGGCTGCTCCCTTCAGCAGTGTATTTGAGTAGATCCACCTGTTCTGCTCCCCACTCTGTCTCTGGTGAGTCCTCTAACCCCCCACACCTCTGGCCTACACCCCCAGTTCTTATATGCATAATAAAATAAATCTTTTTTAAAAATGAACCATCTTTAAGTTTCCTAAGTAATTATGTTATTTGTAGGCATGTTATCATAGTTTAAGTCCAAATTTAAATAAACCTGTATATTTCACAAAAAAGTTTTCCAAAATTCATCACGGTAAGACACAGACTTCATGAAGGTGCCAAAACTAAGTAACATTTTAAATAAACCTGTATATTTCACAAAAAAGTTTTCCAAAATTCATCACGGTAAGACACAGACTTCATGAAGGTGCCAAAACTAAGTAACATAACTGAAAATAGAATAATAAAAGCTAAGTTGTTCAGCACTTCATTAACCATCTTTAAAGAATTGCAAAATATATGATCAGATCTCTGAAAAACCTGGGGAGCTGAAAAATTTCCAACTCCTTTGTATATTAAAAAAAAGTTTTTAAAAAATACAAAGTTAAAAGTTCACTCTGATGTATGAATACAGGAGAATAAACGGGAGGCGGGGGGAGAGAAATATCCTTCCTTTTCTAAAAGTTATAATCATTTTCTACACTGACTGACGGCATTAATTATTACTTGGACCATTTCTGCAAACCTAAGTTACTGTAAAGATTAAATATATCAAAAGCTTGCTAAGTGATTATGCATATATACATAGTCTTTACACCTCTCCTGGTTGGGATTACCCAATAGCCCTATCTCTTTGGTTTCACCCTGAAAACACAAATTACTTCAAGAAGGAGTTGATCATAGTCACTGAGAACAAAAGTAGCATGCAAATTCAAAGCCTAGCTCTTCGGTATTATGCCACAACAAAAAAAATAGGCATTTATAAACGGATCTCTGCTAAAGAAACCAAAGGAAAGAAACTGACAACCCTAATGATGTGTTGCTTTATTGCTAACAACCTGAGCAGCATCTCCTCCCTCTGTTTTTCTGCAGCTTGCTAACAGAGCTAATTCCTCCCTCCCACAGCCAATACCCTCAATGACAACAGCACATTTACTACCTCTTTTCAGACTCCATGCCTGGCAGGTACGTTCCTCAAATTCTGAACCAACTGGGCTTATCCTTCACAAAATACCTGTGCGTTTGCATCTATTTTTCTCTGTTTCTGGGCCTCTTCCTAGGATGCTGTCTTCTGCCCCTGTTTAAAAATCTGAATGTCATCTGAGTAGAGATTCAGATGGTGGGACCCTCGCTTGTGCCCGGGGATCGAACTGGCGCTGCAGAGGCTGTGGGCAGCCTCGCAACCCAGTGCTCAACCACTGCGCCACCAGGGGAGGCCCTAGAGATTCCATTTTTATGTATTTAAACTTTGTTTTCTTTGAATACTGGGGTGTAGCATTCACACAACAGTCCTAGTTTAGGGGTAAGCAAACTACAGCCCACTAACTCATTATCCAGTTTGTAAATAAAGATTTACTGGAATACAATCATTCCCATGCCCTTATTTATTTTCTATAGCTGCTTTCACATCACAAGAGCAGAGGCAAGTAGTTGCAACAGAGAATACAGGCCCATACTGCCTAAAATATTTACTCTCTTATCTTTTTAAACGGATTTAGTACATTCTTGCCCCAGTACAGAGATTTACCAAACAAGTTTCCACAAACAGAACCTGGAGCTTTATGGGTAATCCTGAGTGGATTGACTCTCTGTTGGATTGGGTGTCCAAACATGGCAGAATGTTTAGAACCCCTGACAGCTCAGGAACTAAATGACAGTAAAAATCCCAGCCCTTCTGCAAACCCAAACTCCCCATATGTTCCAAACAATCTGAGATAGAACATAAGTACAACCCCTTAATGAGAACCAGTGAACAATTAAATTTGCTCAGAGTTAAGGAGAAAATACAGTCCTTTAATTCTAAATACAACCAAGAGTGATGAGATTCAGTTTCCACTTAAGAACAAACTGAAAGTCTATTCTGCTTACTCTTAGACACTTAGCTTAGCCAAAGACACACTAATTTTAATAAATTTTATAATTTGAATAATATGTTAAGACATCATGGAATTTACTTAAAATATAAAAATACATTTATAAGACAATCTTACCGATTTGTTCCATCTAGATTTGATTTGTGTATGAAATTAAGCTTTGCATCTGCCCAATAAAGCTTCTGCTCCTCATAATCCAAAGTCAGTCCATTTGGCCAGTAAATTTCAGTGTTTATTATAATGAAGCGACTTGAACCATCCATTCCAGCGCGTTCAATCTTTGGCACTTCTCCCCAGTCTGTCCAGTACATGAACCTAAAAATCAGATGAACAATAAACCCATAATATAAACAGATTACAGGCAAGTATTTTATAATTATCACTCAGTGTTCTCTAACAAACATTAAAACTGAACCCCCTAAAAAGTGTTATCAAAAACGTAATAATCTGCTTTTTGCCATTACCCGGGTAATACTGATTCAGACAGGCATCATCAAGGGTACAGAATACATCAGATCAAAGTTTATTTGGAAACAGAATATTACACTGTCTCAATGTATCTCCCCAGAGAACAGAGATAAATGAAAGAGGAAATGGCAACTTCAAAGAAAATAAACTTGGTACACAGCACTATAACAACATCAGCTAAGTTAACATCTTCCTTAAGTGAAAAATGTCATCATACATGTGATATACTGAAAAGAACAGCATCTTTTGCATAGACTCCCTTTCATAGTATTCTTGCTCCCAAATGCATAACCTGAACCAATGATGACTAAACAGATAAAACCAAATTCAGGAACACTCTAGGAAACAAGAGATCTTTTAAAAAAGCAATGTCAAAGAAAGACCAAGAACCCACAGTAGAAGAGAATAAAGAGCTACAATAATTTCAGAAAGGGCATAATTTTGGACAGAACCATTCAGAAAAATGCTAACAAGACAGTGAGAAACCTGGCAAACTTGAGGGGCTATCAAATTATCCAACAGAATGTACAATGTTAAACTCCCTAAATATGATCACTGTACTGTGGTTAGGGTATACAGGATTACACTGTATTATTTTTCTTTCTTTAAGTATTTTCTTTAAAAAGGAAGTCTACATTCTCATTAGAGGCAAAAAGAAAATTTTTTCTTGATTTAAAAGTGAAACTCAATGTGTTACACTTTAATTAAAAACATTTTTCAAGTTAATGAGAATACTATGAACTAGATATGAGATATTCAGTAAATGTGTTGAATTCAACTGAAATTCAGATATAAGTTTTAATCCAAAAATTGGTAGACAAAGCATACTAGAATCATTTCACTTATGCATACTGATATTTTATAAACACTGCTTACTCAAAGAAATGATGGTAAGAGATATCAGATGGGAAATAAATGTTTCCAAAATACAAGACACTGTACTAGTGACTATGTACGTTATCTCTCACTTATAGCAGCATTACAAAATGGCTGTCATCACCAAATAATTGCAGATGGAAAAGTTATTAAGCACATTAATGTCAAAGCTACACAACTAATAAATGGGAAGAGAAATTCAAACTTACATCCCTCAGATTTAAAGGTCAATGCTCACATAGCAGGTCAGAGGCTTGATTTGTAAAGAAGAGATACAAAGTAATCCTTACATTGAGGATAATGGTTGAGTATTGTCCAGAATAAGGGACAGGGGAATGATTCAATTCATGCATGATAAACTACATAAGGTACAGACAATTCTAGACCATGTTAGAATTTTTGCTTTTTATTCTAAGAGCGACATAAAGGTAATTAAAGACTTAAGGTTGTAGATGAAATGACTAGCTTTGTAGGGACTTTTAAGGGAGTTGCAGGGGAGACTAGCTGCAGTGTGAAGAAAGAGCAAAAGAAGATTTAAAAATTAATACAGAGGACAGAGCTACCAAAATGACCAAGAGGATCTATGCAAATCATCTCCCCTAACACCAGTAAAAAAAGAGGAAAAGATTGTCAAAAATAACATCTCTGAAAATTGTCAAAGGATACAGAACAAAATGATGAATATATATTTAAGAAAAGCTACTAAATCTTAGTAAGAACTTTTACGGCTTTTCAGTGAGGGATTACCTGCATCATCATTCAGACTGCTGGGTTTGCAGCACAGAAGTCCTATCCTGAGTAGACATGGCAAGCCATAAAGATTGGCAGCTCTTTCCCTGCAGTAGGGGGCTGAATTTATTTTGGACAGGAAATGAAAAATCTATGCCCAGGAATGATGTCAAAATACAAATGTGCTCTCAGTGGTAAATTATCAAGAGGGCTATTATCCTAGTAAAATTGGTTGGGGCCAGCATAAAAATGGCAAGCCAGACAGAAATTTAACAGGGACATTCTGGGAAACAGACATGGAAAAAGAATCCTGTTAAGCACACATTCAACCTTGGAGGTCAGGAAGACTGTGTACATGCACAAGATTGCTCCTGCCCAAAAAATACCAGAGAGACTTGTCTCTGGTTGAACAGAGGACAAACTTGAAATGTCCTAAAATTTGAAAACATTACCAAACCACAGAGGTTTGCAAAGTAAAATGAAACAGTTACTGACTCCAAGTATTCAGGAACAACCTCTAATCAATCATTAACAGACTACTAAGATACAGTGACCTAGTGGCAACCCTTAGAAAGTCAGGGATAAAAACTCTTAAAGGGAAAAAAAAAAGTTGAATAGTGACTTCAAAAGCAACACATTGAAAGAGAAACGATTAGTCCAGGGAAATCAGGAAACAAATAAAAACAATAGCAACAAAGTAGGGAGGGACTAGAATCCATACCTATTACAATATATGAACATATCTAGTTCTCTAAAAAAAAAATTACGAAATAGCCAAAGAAACAGGAACAAGGACTTCAATGTTGTTAGAATGTGTAAGAATGAAAGGGATGAATGATGATGACTCATCAAATAGAGAACATGTACAAAAGAATTGCAGGGAAAAAAAAAACATACACGCAGAAATTTTGGAATTGAAAAGCTCGAAGACAATGAAAAATTAAATGGAGATGCTCAACGGCATATCTGAGTTGATACAAGAACCAGCAAACTTGAACATAGGAGCACTCCAATATAACTGAAAGCAAAAAGAATGAAATGTGAGGGCCATGCGGGACGCTTAAGTATACCAATACACAAATAATGGAGCACAAGGGGAGAGGGCAGAAAAAGGAAAGAAAAAAATTTCAATAATTCTTTGAATTATTTGAAGACTTCGCACACTTGGTGAAAAATATTAACCCACGTATTCAAGAAGCTTAACCAACTCCAAGTACAAGAAACAAGAGTTAACTATACACATCAAACTACTCAAAAGAAAAACAATAAATCTTTAAAGTACAAAGAGAAAAGGAACTTATAGACATCACAATATAATAGCCAGTTTCTCCTTGGAACCACGGAGGGCAGCAAAGGCAGAGGGATAACATAGTTCAAGTACCGAGGGGAAAAAAAAAAAGTCACTAAGAATCGTACAGACAGCAAAACTATCCTTTAAAAATGAAGTGGAAATAAAGACATTCCCAGATAACAGTGAGAATTCATTACATGCAGACCTGCCTTCAAGAGACATCAAAGGAAGTTCATCAAGCTAAAAAGTGACACTAGATATTAACTCCAATCTACACGAAACAGCAAAAAGTACCATACAAAGATAATTATGTAGATCGCTATAAAAGACAGTACAAAATTTACTCCTTTTTCTCCTCCTTGTATTAAAAAGACAACTGCACAGAAGTAATTATAAAATTTTATCATTGGGTTTATAACATATAAAGCTATAATATATATGAAAATAATAGCGCTAAGGAATATATATACAAGAACAACAGCACCACTAAGGAAAAGGAAATTACAGCAGAAATTAAAAACAATAAGATGGCGCAGTGGTAGAAAAGTTCAAACGGAGGAGGGTCACATGGTGCGCAATCAGCAACTCTGGCTCTGGTGAAAGCTTCTGACTGTACCCAGTGCATGTATAAACAAAAAACAAACAAACAAGCAAACAAATAAATAAAGAAAAACATGCCTCTATAAAAAAAAAAAAAAAAAAACAATAAGAAAAAAAAGAGTACCAGGATTGTTAAATAAATAGGTTAATAAAAAAGATATTTTTTCTTAGTCATAGTTGTATAAAAAACAATTGTTTCAAACAATTATGACACATTATTAGTGGTTTTGTAACATGAAAATGTAATATATAACATAAGCAAAATGGAGGAGATTCATAATGGAGCAAATTTCTATATATTACTGAAATTAAACTAAAGTTCATTTTGATTAAAACTATTACAATTTACAACAAATACTATGAATATCTTAAAATTATAAAGATTCAACAAAGGAATTAACATAGCACACTAGAAACATCTGCTAATAAAAAAATGAAGCCGTTTAAGTCAAAGTGGAGCAAGAGAGACCCAGAGAAACAAATAGCAAAATGACAGACATAACTGCACTCAAGTAACATAAATAAATGGATTAGAGGCTCAAATCAACAAAGAAATGTCAGAGGACAGAATCAACAGATTCGTAGGAAAGAAATCCTAACTGGACTTGGTTCTGAGGGGTGAGAAAGAACGGGAGGAGGATGACTTAAGTCTCTATACAGGAATGATACCATACAGCAGATAACTAAAATACATCACAATACGTAGCTATTAAAATAAAAAGTGTTGAACAAATACCAATGTGTTTGGATGTGGAATAACTGTAACGGAGAGCTGTCCTTAATTATAACTTTGATTACAATTTGCACAACTTACAGTCCTGGAAGTATGGAAAAGCTGGACAAAGTAATCTAGAGCTGACTCTGGGGCTGGGATGCTCAGTTCTGCCGCTACCTAGACAAGTAATCTTGAACGAATGACTTTACCTCTCTGTCCCTCATGTTCCTCATCTGTAACTGGAGGATTAAAAACAAACCTACCTCATAGAGCTGTTTCAGGAATCAAAGTAGATAATATATAGAAAGCACTTAGAAGCCCGATATATCATTTGACTACTTTCATTATGTCATAAATTGTTCAAGGTCTCTCACTTTTAGACTAAAGGGCAAAATCATTAACATCATTTTTAATTCTATACTCTCTGGCTCCTCTCCATCTCTAGCTTCAATTTATGCCAGTTTTTACTCATAAAATGAGTCTCTCAGAGGCACCATATTCCCTGGCACTGTAGGGTGACTTTCGCTCACATTTTATTCATCTTTCAGAGTTCAACTTAAATAGCAATTCCTCCAAGAAAACCTTTCCTTAAACCCCAAGTCAGTTTATTAATATGCTCCCTTACAAGCGCTCAGACTGTCTTATATTCATAGCATTTAAAACAGTAATTATTTAATGTTTACTATTTATTACCTCTAACTTGTGCATTTTATGAACTGATGAGTTTTTTAAAAAGTAAATGAAGGATATTTTTCCATGCCTGATGTGGTAAAGTATTTCTCTTGCTGAGACAAATAAATTCCATATAATTTAATTCCATAAAATTATTTTTAATAATTCTAATGATTACATGACAAGAGTTCCCGTCTATAAATTGGCAGAAAAGAATGACTAGTGATTAGACTGAATTTGGTAGTAGTGTTTCATTATATAGTTTGACGTGCTAATTTACAACAACTGAGTGCCAACTACTCAAACGTAGTTCTATCACTATTTTAATAATGTTTTCACTAATGCTTACCTCTGGCTATGTATTTCAGGAAGTTAAAATTAAAGAAAGGTGATTTTAGAATAAATCTATAGTAAGAAAATTAGATGCCCCACCATCAGTTTTTAAAAGCCAACAACCAGTCAATGACAACATATCGATTTCTAGCTTAACATCAAGTCATGCGCCATCCATTCTTTTATTGTTGTGCAATCCAATTTCAAGGCATTTTTAGCCTACATTTTTAATTAAAATATAGTTATCATACAATATCATTTAAGTATATGACATGTTGATTTTATATATTTATATACTGCAATACGATTATCATCTAGTGTTACCAAACATCTTTATCTTATCACATAATTACCATTTCTTTTCTGTGGTGGGAATTAAGATTTAGTCTCTTAGCAGCTTTGAAGTTTATGTATTATTGCCTACAATCACTAAATTGTGCATTAGCTTTCCAGAACTTATTTATCTGCTAATTCCAAGTTTGCACCTTGACAACATATTCCTAATTCCTCACATTTTCCAGACTCTGTAATCATCATTCTACTTGATTTTTTTTTAAAGATTTATTTATTCATGCATACAAGAACTGGGGTACAGGCTAGAGGTGCAGGGAGGTTCTCAACAGATTCACCAGAAACAAGAGTGGGGAGCAGAACTGACCGAAATACACTGCACAAGGTAGCAGTGGGTGAGACAGGAGAGGTCTGCTATGCCATGTGGGTAGCTCCCTGGCCGGAAGGGGATCAAACCTGTGCTGCAGAGGCAGCAGATAGTTTCATAGCGCTGTGCTTAACCCTCTGCGCCACCATGGAGGCCTGTCTACTTGATTTTTATAAAGTAGTTATAAAGTCCCACATCTAAGTGATATTATGTAGAAACTTTCTCCAGAAATCTTTCGTCGTCTACGTATCTAGCATAATGCCCTCAAGGTTCACCCATACTTCTGCAAATGGCAGGATTTCCTTCTTTCTAAAGGCTGAATAATGTGTGTGTGTGTGTGTGTGTGTGTGTGTGTGAGAGAGAGAGAGAGAGAGAGAGAGAGAGAGAGAGAGAGAGAGATTCTTTATCCATTCATCCACTGATGGACAACTAAGCTGTTTCTTTATCTTGCCTATTGTCATCAACGCTGCACTGAACTTGGGAGGGTATTTATCTCTTCAAACTCCTGTTTTCATCTCTTTGGATATATATCAAGTAACAGAACTGCTAGATCATATTAATTCTATTTTTAATTTTCTGGGGATCCTCCATACTGTTTTTTTCCACAAGGACTGAGCCACTTTACATTCTCACTAACACTTATCTCCTCATCCTCACCAACACTTGTTATTTCTGGTCTTCTTGATGACAATCATTCTAAGAGGTGTGAAGTAATTTTTTTTTTTAATTTTGATTTGCATTTCCTTGATAATGAGTGACACAAAGCATCTTTTCAAGTGTCTGTTGGCCATTTGGATATCTTCCTTGGAAATGTAGCATTTCCTCTTTCCATTTTGTATTGGACTGTTTGGATCTTACTTTTTTGCTATTGAGTTGCATGATACATTTACGTATTTAGAATATTAACCCCTTATCAAATATATATAGTTTGCAAATATTTTCCCCCATTCTTAAGACTGTCTTTTCATTTTTTCAATAGTTTCCTTTTCAGTGTAAAAGTTTTATAGTTTTACAAAGCCCTGCTTGTTGACTTTTGTTCTTGTCTGTGCTGAATTTTTTCATTATTGCCTCTAAGTCTTTTCACTGTTTGGGATCTCTACAAGAAGTAGGAAAAGGGGTGAAGGGCAGGGAAATAAGCTACATAGCTGCATAAATTCTTTCCCAATCAGTTATTATCCTTCTAACTTAAAGTGCCTGTTTAAGAAGCAGTCTTATGCAATTGGTCATGAACAACCTAAAAGTGGCAAATAAAATCATGGAGAAGTTTTCTGCAAAAGTTAACATTAAAATCTAAATCCTTTCCACCTGTACCAAAATATATCGGTTTTCAAATCTTACTTTCTTGTTAAATGCCTAAGTATATAACAACTCAGAAACAGATTTACCACAAATAAGGTTTTAAAAGTATATTGAACAAAGGCAGACTCAAGAGTACCTACTACATGACCCTATTATATGAAGTGCTAGATTTAGCAAAACTAATCTATCATTATAGAAATCAGAACAACAGTTACTGGAATGGGCATAGGAGTTGACTTGAAAGGGGTTAAGATGATAAAAATGGATTTTGGGGGGATAATGAAGATAAATACATTTTCAAAAGCCATCAAGCTATAAATATGAAAATATGCATATTTTGCACATAAATTATATCTCAAGTTGCTCAAAACACAAATAAGAAATTTGGTAAAGTCTATAAAATTTTCAAGGACCAAATAATTCTCAGTTTATATAAAAAACATTTCGGTGTACAGGAAGAGAATAAAACACCCCAAACAGCAAAATAACAGTCTTCTCAAATATATATAGAATAAGAAACTTAGCAAAAGGCTTGAGAGATACTTCACCAAAGATATACAAACAAAAACATTAAACACATAATAATGCTCACATCATTAGCCACTAGAGAAATACAAATTAAAAGCAAAATGAAATATCCACTACACACAAGGAAGAATATACACTATCAAATGCCAGTGACAAATCAACTGGAATTTAGTACAAGTGAAAAAATGGGAAAATTTCAGTTTCTTATAATTTCAGTCACTGTAGAATCCAGCAATCAGACTGATGGGTATTCACCCAAAATTAATGAAAGAGAAATGAAAACATATTCATCCCAAAAGTGGAATACATGCATACAACAGAATACCACTCAGCCACAACAACAGAACACAAACTGTCAATACACACAACATACATTAATCACAAATGCATTATGGTGAGTGAAAGGTTAACATATTATATGAGGCCATTTATAAGATATTCTGGATAAGGTAAAACCACAGGACCACAAAAACAAAGCAATAACTGCCAAGAGCTTAGGGTGGAGCAAAAAATATAAAGGAGCACAAGAAAATTGTGTGTGGGGGAGGGGGGTGACGAAACCATTCTTTACCTTGATTGTGGTAATGATACTGACAGATTCTCTCTTGGACGAAATTCGAATGAGGCTCCTCTCAGTCCTTTCTCTAGGCCTCAACCCTACCTATAAAATTTTTAACAAAACACTAATACTGTTTCTAATAGCTCATAGCAGCATCCCTCAAATGACTCTAGCATCTATCAGAGAAAACACAAAGCCACCGAAAGAATATACTGCTTGGTTCTGTAACAGTTGAACACAGGGCCCCTGTCTGCCAGTTTCTGTGGGAGGGTAGGAGCCTTCAACGAACACCAATTAACCAACTCAGGTGGTTTCACAAGGACCAAGAGGCCCCTCCAGCCTATTTTATCATTTCCCTGACTCCACTGAACCACCTCTCATCCCTCCTCTATTCCTTCATTCTCTCTTTAAAATACCAAATCACATCTATACAAATCAAAGTTGAGTTCCATTCATGCTGGATTCTCTTCCCTATTGCAATAGTATAATTCTGATTAAAACCTGTCCTTACCACTTTAACTGGAGTCAGATTTTGTTTATCTTTGACACTCCACAGCTGTATACATTTGTCAAAATTCCTAATTTTGACACCCTAAAAGGGTGAATTTTACTATATGTAAAATTATACTTCAATTAAAGAAAAACAAACCTTTGTAACTAACAAAAAGATGCTCAGCCATCAGCAATAATTCATTTATTTAATAGGTCAAAGAAAAACTGTATAATCATCTGAAAAGATGAATGTCCTGACAGACATCAATTCTAGAATTTTTGTTTCTGTCAGCATCTAAAGGCATTACACCCCTTCTCTAAAGTATGAGGAAACTAATGCTAGCCAGGGGATAACTCCTTGCTTGTACCGTATAGCCCATGAGGGACGAATGGGTTTTGTATTAATAAAATGTTATAGAAGAAAAGGGGAAACATGCAACAGAAATCACATAAGACACCCAAAGACTAAAATATTTACTATCTGGGTATTTATAGCAAACACTTGCCCAGCTCTGCTTAAAACGTGCTACTTAAAATCTGGTCCAAAAGCCTCAATAACTACTAAATGAGAATCTGCATTGTAACAACGAAATAAAAGCAAGTAATATGTCTTTGCAACATCAAAATATATATAATATACACATAGTAACAGACCACAGTATACACAACTCCAGAAATCACAAAGCTAAATTCCTGGGATAAATCTACAGAAGAGCGGGCAAACTCCTCCAAGATAAGCTTAGAAAAACCAATTAAATTTCAATCAAATTGTGACTCTAGTTTATGAACTGAAAATTTTAACTGACATAATCCAATGCCAAGACGAAATATTTTAAATATTTTTAAATTCCCCCAGAAAATGTATTACTGCATGTAGTTAAGTATAATAAAAATTATAGATGCTGCAAATTTTTCAATAAATAATTATTTCATTCAACCCCTTCATTCCACCAAAAGAAAAAATAAGGACCTGTATTTTCTCCAACCTTTATATAATGTTATAATCATTTGTCTGTGCTCCTGGAATGACCTGGAAATGGCAGTCTACAACGCTTGCCACATCCCAAGGGTTTTACTGAAAGCTAGACACAAATATATCAGCTACAATGAAATGCTGTTACTGTATTTGCTCTTGGGAGTGAGAGAGAAGGAAGCAGCATAACATATATATGAACATTAATTTCATTAAATTATAAATACTATAAAATATAATTATTACTCTGATCAAGTAATATGTATCAACATGATTTCCTGTCATATCAGAGATCATTCAACAATATGACTAATAATACTATCTCCTACTCTGTAAAATTTAAGAAATCCTACAATGCTTTTTAAAGTAAATGCTAAAAATATTTACTGTAGTATACTTCTCTATTAATCCTAATTATTAAAAATTAAGTTAGAATAAATTCCAAGAACTGAGAATTTTATTTTTTATGAAGTTTATTTTTATTTTAATGAACTAAACTCACTTAAAATGTATACAGGTGTCCTCTCCGGTGGCACAGCGGATTGAGCACAATGCTGTGAAGCTGCCTGTAGCCTCTGCAGCACAGGTTCGATTTCTGGCCAGCCAGGGAGCTACCCACATGGTGCAGCAGACCTTTCCTGTCTCGCCCGCTGCTCCCCTCAGCAGTGTATTTCAGTCAATCTGCCTGTTCTGCTCCCCGCTCTGTCCCTGGTGAATCCTCTGACACTTCCGCGCCTCTGGCCTGTACCCCAGCTCTTGTATAAAAATAAATAAATCTTTAAAAAAAATGTATACAGGGACACCTTGTTTTATTAAGTTCAGCTTTACTGCATTTTGCAGAAATGACAATTTTTAACATGACCCGCCATGCAAAAAGATTATGTATGACTTACTGAAGGTTCAGATGGTTAGCATTTCTTAGCAATAAAGTAATTAAGGTATGCAATTTTTCATTACACGTAATGCTACTGAACACTTAGACTACACTATAGTATAGTACAAACATAACTTTATATTTTTCCTTTGCTTTTTTAAAATTTTATTTATATATATATTTTACATCATTGTTCATTCTTAAATATTTGTCCCCCCCCAGGTGTAGCCCCCATAGAGTTTCCTTAACCAATGTACCCGTGCACCGTCACCTCATTCCCCTGTGCTCCTTCCTCCCTCCTTCCCTCCCTCTGATTCTGATCCCGCCCCTTCCCCATCCCACTCCCCTGCAAGATGTCTCTGTTTTTGTTTTGTTTTGTTGTGTTTTGTATTGTTATTTTTTCTCCTGATGTCTTATTTGGTTCCCCGATATTTCTCCTATAAGTGAAACCATCCAATATTATTCTTTTTCTTTCTGACTTACTTTACTGAGCATAATTCCTTCTAGCTCCATCCATGTTGCTATGAATGGCATGAGTTTATCTTTTTTAATTGTGTAATAGTATTCCACTGTGTATATATATATATACCACATCTTCTTCATCGAATCATCTATTTTTGGGCATTTGGTTTGTTCCAGGTTTTACCTATTATAAATAGTGCTGCAATAAACATAGGGGCACAGGTATACTTTTGAATCGATGGCGAACATAACTTTTTTTTTTTTTTCTTTCTAGAGGCATGCTTTATTTATTTGTTTTTTTTTTTTTTTTTTAAGAGAGGCATGTTTTATTTATTTATTTTGTTTGTTTGTTTTTACATGCACTGGGTACAGTCAGAAGCGCGGGAGGGTGAGAGAATTCACCAGAGCCAGATCGGGGAGCAGAGCAGGCAGAAGGACCGAAGCACACTGCTGAGGGGAGCAGCGGGCGGCAGGAGAGGTCTGTGTGCCATGTGGGACCCTCCTCCGGTGGCTGGGGAGCAGCCGGGGATCGAACCAGCGCCGCAGAGACTGCGGCCTGCTTTGCAACCCAGCGCTCAACTGCTGCGCCACCGGGGAGGCCCGCTTTATTTATTTGTTTGCTGGTTTGTTTGTTTTTTTTTTTGTTTATACATGCACTGGGTACAGTCAGAAGCGCAGAAGGGTGAAAGAATTCACCAGAGCCAGAGCGGGGAGCAGAGCAGGCAGAAGGACCGAAGTACACTGCTGAGGGAAGCAGCGGGCGGCAGGAGAGGTCTGCGCGCCATGTGGGACCCTCCTCTGGTGGCCAGGGAGCAGCCGGGGATCGAACCGGCGCCACAGCGCGGGCAGCTTCGCAACCCAGCGCTCAACCGCTGCGCCACCGGGGAGGCCCGAACATAACTTTTAAATGCACTGGGAAAATAAATCCATGCCTCACTTTACTGCAATGTTCCCTGTGTTACAGTAGTCTGGAGATGCACCTGTAATATCTCCAAGGTACATCTGTACTGTAAATGCATTATGTTAGACATGAGTTCATACTGACATCTCCTAACCTAATTCACTATCACAGGAGTCATTCTAGCTTCCTCACTTTACCTTGCTAGCCTGTAACTTCTCATTCTAACAGTAAGAAACGTGGTTCCCACTACCTACCATCCACTTTATTTAATTGTTTAACTCTAATATAGAATCAGAATTGTTAACTATATCTACATGGAAAGCAACATTATCAACTGGAGTACAATGCTTATGTGAAGTTCCTCTTGCCTATAGTGTTGCAGGTTCCACAAATTTCCAAAGTTACTAAAGTCAACATCCTTCCTCCCCTACTTCATTCAGTGAGTTTTTTTCCCATATATTTCTAATAAAATTAGAAGTTTCTGTCTCAACCTGCATTCAATCATGGTATTTTCCATATTCCTGAATATTTTAAAATTTGCAAATGTTAAGGTTCCTTACATCTTTATAAACTTTGCCATGCATTCTTAAGCAAATATTAATATATACATTTCCAAAGTGATCTTCAATTCTACTGAACAGAGTACAGAATCTACATGTTTGCAGGCTTATCTCCATGCACATCCACAATCTAAGGAGACTTACTTCAAAAAACATCTTCAGATTTCTAACACTTGTCTGTTTATTACTAGGCTTCAAAGGAAAAAATGTTAGAGTTATATGAGAAACATTTCATATCCTTATTTTATCATGTTTTGAGAGTTTCATTTATGGTTCTATTGTTTGTAAATTAAAGGTTTAAAAGACAATTATGAATTCATTTTACACTTTCACTTCACTCTTCCTAAAAATAAACAGATGATAAGGATTCATTTAGGTAGCTAAGTCTCACTGTAAGGATTTTTAGACAGTCAGTCTAGTCTGTTTACTGCGGATAAAGTTTATTGTAATAAAAAACAGTACTAAGTTCAAAACCAACAGTTCAGGGAACTACACTAAGAATCTTTAAAGTCATCACTCCATCCTAACAAACAAAAATCTTAAAGTGAATAATTAAGAACTCTTCTTAGATCTGTCATAGAAGTATGGTTACACAGCAAATGCCACTCCCAAAACTAGAGACAGAGACAGGCAGATACAGGAACCCACAACTTACCAGAAGAGAAACCCATAAGCAGAAACTTTCAGGGAAACCAGTAACATTGTCGGAAAACCTAAACTGTAATTGACAAATTACTGAAGGGTTATTATTGTGGACAAATTTCAAAGTTAAAAACTCTAGAGGGAACCAGTCCTAGGGGTAGATAGTAGAGAATTTTGTAATTTTATGAGTTTTATCTCTAGGGATCTACCAGAACCTCACAGTGAAAAACCAAAGGAAAATATCCTTTTGCTCGCAGCAGGGGGGCTGGGGAAGGGGAGTAACCATTTTGAGATACACCAATTGTATTTCAAATGTATTCAATTCTTCTTAACAAGGCTGCTCCTTTAGAGAAACTATTTACTAGAACATGGCCAATTAGGGTTCTATCAGAGACCTCCCGTCTGAATGAAAGGAAACACCAAATTCCAGGCCCCTCCAGCCATCCTGACCATCCAAATCATAAAGGTAAAAATAAAATTGTCATTCCTTGCAGATGACATATTACATATAGAAAACCCTACATACTCTGCCAAATACACAGAATTAATAAATTCAGTAAAGTTGCAAGATGCAAAATATGCTGTTTTCTATATACTAACAACTATCAGAAAGAAAAATTAAGAAAACAATTGCATCAAAAGCCAATGAATAAATTCAACAAAGGAAATGGGAGAACTGTACACTGAAACTCTTAAGACACTCATGAAAGAAACTGATGACGACACAAATACCAAGATACCATTGAAAGAATTAATATTGCTAAACTGTCCATACTACCTAAGGAGATTTGATGCTATCCCAGAAAAATTCCAACAGTGTTCTTCACAAAAACAGAACAATCCTAAAATGCATACGGAACAATGAAAGACCCTGAATAGCCAAAGATATTTTGAGAAAGAAGAACAAAGCTGGAGGTATCACAGGCCTCAATTTCAAACTATATTACAAAGTTATAGTAACCAAAATAGTATGGTATTAGCATAAAAAGGCACATAAAATCAGTGGAACAGAATAAAGAACCCATATATAAACCCACATATGAATCAGAGGACTGCAAGACTGGGCAAAATGGGTGAAGGTAGCTGAAAGGTCAAACTTCTAGTTCTAAAATAAGTCATGGGAATTTAATGTACTGCATGGTGGCTATAATAATAATGTACTATATATTTGAAAGTTGTTAGAATAAACTTTAAAAGTTCCACCAAAAACTTTGTGATGGTGCATGGTAATGTTAACAAGACTTACTGCAGTGATTTCACAAAATATACAAATAATATTGTACACCAGAAATGTATGTGTATTATGTCAACTGTACATCAAATTTTTAAAGAAAAAACAAGCATCTGTGAAGTTCAACTCAGTAACAGACTCACTAAAAGAATGAGACCTAATCACAGAACCACAATACACTTCCCCATGCCAACATCTCTCACCAAATTATGAGTCCAATTACCACAGTTCCTTTTATACAATAAATCATTTCCAATGTTACAAAACTGACAAAGAATATTAAAAGGAAAAAAGTTTGAAGAGACACAGTAGACACCAGAACTAGATTTCAGATATGGCAAGGATATAGGAATTCAAAATTTAAAACAATTGTGAGCAATATGCTAAGGACTCTAATGGCAAAATATAAGGACAGATGGGTAACATAACCAAAGAAATGTAAATTCTAAAAAAGACTCAAAGTGAAATGCTGGAGATCAAAGATTGTAATAGAAAAATGAAAGGCTTTAGAGGCTAACAGACTAGCTACTACTGACAAAAGAATCTAAATTGACAAAATCCACAGAAACTTTCAAAACTGAAAAGCATAGGGAAAAAAAGATGAAATAAAACAGACTAAACAAGAACTATGGGACAACTCCCAAAGGTATAAATATACATTATAAGAATAACAGAAGGAAAAAAAGAATATTTAAAGCAATTATGGTCTAGAATTTCTCCAAACTAATGTCAGTTATCAAGCAGATCCAAGAAACTCAGAGAACACCAATAAATACATTTAAAAAAAAACCCTATATATCACATTTAAATCACAGAAAAATCAAAAGGTTTTTTAAAATTTTGAAAATCCAAAAGAAAAAGCACCTGGTATATAAAGGGGCCATGGTAAAGATTATATCTGACTTTTCAGAAACCACACAAAGAAGAATAGACTGAAGTGAAAGAGTCATGGTAATTTAACAACAGGGATACATTCCAAGTAATAGGTATAAAAGTACACACACACACACACACACAGGCTATACGGTATAGCCTATTAGGACCACCATCATATATGGGTCTACCATTGACCAAAATGTCATCAAGTGGCTCATGATTAAATTAAAAAGAGAAAAATGGTGGCCAACCTAGAATTCTCTATCCCTGCAAAATAAAATTGTAATTTAAAAGTGAAAGAGACTTACTCAGAAAATTTGAGAGATTTTATTGCTTGCAGACCCGCCTTGCAAAGAAAAGTTGTTCTTCAGGGAGAAGGAAAATGAGATAGGTCAGAAACTCAGAATGACATTAAAGAAAAAACATTAGAGAAGAAATAATATAAAATAAAACCTTTATTCTTATTCTTAATTTAGCAGATAACAGTTTGATCAAAACAACAACAGCAACAAAAAAAATCTGATCAAGACCAGCTGATGTATAAATGAAACAAATAACAGCAATGATACAAGGGATCAAAGGGAAGAATTAGGAATGTTTTTCTGTTCAATTTAAAATCAAAAGGAAAGGCCCTTTTTGTTCAATTTGTTTTTGATAAAGCTTGGCATTGATTTTTTGCATAAAATTGATACTAAATCATCATTTGGCACATTTCCCCAAAGCCAGCTAAATTACAAACAGGAAGGTATGGAAGAAACAGAGTCTGAAAGACATATTCCTAAACTGTCAGTGACAATGTCTCCAGTCTATGCAATAACCAAGTGGGGCTCTTCATTTGAGTCTTCTCCCCAACAGTCACAACGTATTTTCCCGTAGGTTTCAGGATCAGAATTGTTTTATGAAATTTTGCCCTTCTCCGAGGAGCACAGGAAAAAAATGGCACAGGGTCCTAGAAAGCCAGGCAAGAGGTCATGGCACTCAGAATACCACACTAAAGTTTACTGAAAAGGAGTAGAAGGTATTTGGCCCTGCTCAAAGGAAAATGTACAGAGATATGATGTTCATAATGCTAATCTCAATGGGATTTGCATTTTCCAAATCCAAACTCTTTAGTCAGCATAGTGGGAAGGAGAAAAATCCTGTAGAGGGGAACGAGAATATCCATGGAATTTGTCTTCCAAAATCAGACTAACTACCATCTGTATCCAAAGTACACAGACACCATGGATCTACTCTACACCTTGTGTTAAGACAATCTGAGACTATTTGTGCCTGGTGAGGGGACAAAGTAAATTAGAATAATTTAACACTGTCAAATGAATACCAATTTGTATCCCTCACCACAAATGCGGTGCAAGACAAGACAAGACTAGCTTGCTCTGCCCTTAGTCATATGTAACCCAGACAGGACACAAATATACAATACCTCTATAAACATTAAATATTAGTCTTCTAGGTGATAAAAGAAATTAAAGGTTTATTCTATGTATCAGAAAGAGCTTAATTTGAACTAGAAAAATTCCAAGTAAAGTTTAGCAAAAAGACCTTTGAAAATCTACTATAAACTCTTAACTTTCCAATTTTTCCATCTATTGTATACCTTAAAAACAAAACTGGGTCCTTTATAGGGGGGTATGTTTGTCATTTTTCAAAATAATTCTATCACTTCAAAATTTCCAGAATTTTACATAGCTAGGGTAGAACTGCCAACAGAAAGCATCGTGAGAGCAGTGGATGTCAAATTCATCACTGAGAGAACTGGAGAGATGAAGGGCCACTTTCAGCAGTAATATATATAATTGACTGACAAGTTACATATTAAGAGAATATGAAGAAATCAGGCTGATTTGGTAAAGTGCACCTGTGAAAAGTTTGACTAACATGCCATAATGTTAGATTTAATATAGAGCAATATTGAGAGGTTACTACTTTAAGACAGAGTTACTACTTAAGACAGAGTAAACCATTAAGAGGTGGGGGAGAGAGGTACCAGTCCATAAAAGCATGAACTTTTTACTTAAAGATCAGCTAGTACAATGCTACAGAATTCAGAATGCAGGGGAAAAAAGAAAATTCCTGAGGAAAAAAAGAGTCTCAAGATTCCCTGCTTGGGTAAGACATAAACATTTCTATTATAAAAAGAAAACTATTAGAGACTGAGATTTAAAAACCTCCTTTAAACCAGCTACCTGAAACTTAGACTATAAGGTAAACTCCTTGGCTACCTCATTATTTTATTATGCACAATTTCCAAAAATAAATAATTGGAATACATGTATTAAGGAGTAGGGGTGGCTTGATTTAGTTATGTTTTTGTTCAGGCAATAATCCTAGCTTAGAAACCCTTGGTCATCTAAACATACTTAACAATAACTTGGTAAATTCAAGTAGGTATAAAATACATTTTCAAGGATTTTTTTAAAAATCAACATCAAAGTTAAAAGCCAATTTTAGTATGCTTTGGAAAACAGTGTTTGATAAATATCTCCCATGGTTCACAAAGGCCAGGGGAAAGTCTAATGTAAGAGAAATCTCTCTTCAGCAACAATTATGACTAACTTGCTAATTATGACGTCTATTTGGCCCCAAATTTATTTTGGCTTCAATGAATTGTTTTGTCTATGAATTAAGAAAAGTTCAACATATTTACTTGATACTGAAGAACTGTGTAGTTATAGCTCCACTTTGCAATACTATGCACATCTGTTATTCATCAAAAATCATGAACATCACTACCAAATTGTTCACTAGTTTCCATACAAATTTAATTTTATTGCTGTATTTGTTCTGATATCCATTTGCAATGCTTTCTGGTAAATAACTGCTAAATGGAGAGAAGAGTAGACATTTTAATTAGGGTATAATTTAAAAAATTGTTTTTAGGATGTCAAAATTTCATATGCCAAGAAAGCAAAAATATCTCAAACTGACAATCAAACTAGATACCAGCTATTTCATACAAATTTATTTTGTACAAATGTATTACAATCTAAAGCATGTAATGTCAACAATTAGATAATAAATCTTCCAAAATATTCAAAAGTCCCTAATTTAGTATGTATATACAATATGAATCCAGTTTTCCCCTAACAAAAATATTCAGAAATGTTCAGTCTCAATAAATTTAAACTAGAGAAATAAATTTTCACCCTTTATAAGATGTAAAACACACAAAAATGGCTAAATTAAGATAGCATGTAGTCATAAAAATTATGTGAAAGTCATAAAAATTATGTGAAATAGATCTACATACTAGATCATAAATCACTTCATAATCTTAAGATTACTTACTTGATCCTACCTATAATTAAAATGTCATTAAAACACTTATCAATAAATACGAGTAATACCCAGAGATCATGCATGTATATCCCCAACAAGGCAACATTTTATAGGTTTTTTTTTTTCTTTAAGATTTATTTGCATAGAGGAGCTGGGGTACAGGCCAGAGGCGTGGGGGGGCGTGGGGGGGTGAGAGGATTCACCAGAGACAGAGTGGGGAACAGAACAGGGAGATTGACCAAAGCACAGTGCTGAGGGGAGCAGCAGGCGAGTCGAGAGGTCAGCTACAGCATGTGGGTAGCTCCCCAGTCAGGGATCGAACTTGTGCTGCAGTGGCTGCAGTTAGCTTCATAGGCTGCATCTTAACCCCCTGTACCACCAGGGAGGCCCAGCAACATTTTAAAACATAAAACAATTTCTATTTCTGAGCATTTGATAACAAGATAACCAGAAAACCCTACTTTTATAAAATACCTAGAGAACCATTAGTTGGTCTTTTCATTTGATTTATAAATTGCTAAGGCCTGAACATCTGTACTCCACTCCACCCCCAATTTTCGTATGTTGAGATCCTACCCCTCAAATATGGTAATATAAAGAGATGGGCCTTTGGGAGTGCTTAGTCATAAGGGCAGAGTCCTCATGAATGGGACTGGTGCCCTTAGAAAAGACAGTCCAGAGCAAGACCTAGCACCTTCCACCGTGTGAGGACACAGCAAGAAGGCACAACAATGAAACAAGAGGGTTCTCACCAGAGGGAGATCATGCTGGCATTCTGATCATGGACTTCCCAGCCCCCAGAACTGCAAGCAACAAATTTTTATTGTTGTAAACTACTCAATCTGAGTTGTTCTGTTACAGCCACTCAGAAGACTAAGACATATATACACACAAAATAAAAATATATAAATGTAGAGCTGAGGTATTATGAAAGTAAGGGAAATCTCTGGAGATCCAAATAAGATCACGGAAGTGAAAAGCCATACACATTTATACTACAGGATTTTCTGATCTTAGAAACTGAGGGACATCTGTTTCAGAGGCAAAGCAGCAAAGAATACAAGGCCTTGACACACAAGAAGCACTGTGTTAAAAGTAAGATTCTTGCACAAAGCACAGACCCTCAGGAACAATGCAGTAGAAAAATTTGCCACTGGCAGAGGGAGACAAAGAAGCTTTTCTCTCTTGGCCTAAGCTCTGAAAAGGTGGTGGGGGGGAGTCACCAAAAGACTGTAACCACAAGATTTGCCCTCACATAAGTTTAGATTTTTAATTTATTCTATCCACAGTACAGGAACTCCTAAATAAAAAATTTAAACATAAAAAGTGCTCTCTGCTTGCACAGGGTGGTAATATAGGTGTACATATTTGTCAAAACTGTGCACTTAGGTTTACAAATTTTACTGTTTATAAATTATGTTTTAATTTTTTAAAAAAAGTGGTATCTGTAAACACCTGTAGGGTATTGGCAAAAGCAAATCCTCTTTAGAGGAATATGCCCCCAAAGAAGCCACTTAAGATTCTCACAGACACCCCACTGAAGATCAGCTCACAATCCAAAACTGTAAAACACCAAGGTAGAACCATGAGCAAGGATCAGCAAATATGAACAAGAACAAAGTACATTTCTAAGAACTTCAGACAACTTAACAATCTGAAATTGTAAGTGTTTCAAGTGATTAAAGCACATAAAAGATGGAATTAAAATACATGAAGAACAAGATATCACAAAACAGTAACAGACAGCCCCAGTGAAATACAAGATCCTCAATGTATGCCAGAACAAGAGTTGAGGAAGTGGACATTGCCAAAGTCCCAAAGGACCATTCTACAAATTACTTGAAGGATATAAGGAAACTCAATTTTATAATAAAAATAACAACATTTCACCTCCTGAACCATCTTAGCATCACACCTAGCAGGACAAGAATAATTACTTTCTGATAATGATGCAGACAAAGCGCTCAGCACTACCTTTGAAGCATTTGTGCCAAAACGTTGAATTCATCACTAACCACGTTTTCATGTCTAATTTCATTTTACAAGAAACATAAGTAAAGAGGCTCTGGCGGAGGCAGCTAGTGCAGGGCTGGGGAAAACCGAGGTGCTTGAATGTTGTGTTCTGCCCAGACGAGGGAAAAGTAGAGGATGGCTAAAGGTGATCCCAAGGAATCAGAGGCAAGTGTCCTGCTTCTGACTTCTTTGTGCAGACATGTGAAGAGGACCATAAGGAGAATAACCCAAAGGTGATTGTTAACTTTGCAGAATTTTCCAAGAAATACTCTAAGAAGTGGAAGACAATGTCTGAGAAAGAGAAGTCTAAATCTGATGAAAAGGCAAAAGCAGATTAAGTGCACTGTGAGAAGGAAATGAAGGATTATGGAACAGTTAAGGGCGGCAAGGAGGAGGACACCAATGCCGCTAAAAAGACCACTGAATGGATTCTTCCTGTTCTGTTCAGAATTGTGTTGGAAGATCAAATCCACAAACCCTGGTATCTCTATGGAGACATGGCAAAGAAGCTAGGTGAGATGTGCAATAACTTACACAACAATAAAAAGCAGTCTTAATGATAAAGCTGAAAAGAATGAAAAAGATGCTGCCAACTGTACGTGAAAGGAAATTTTGATGGAACAAAGGGTCTCGCTAAAATTGCCAGAAGAAGAGGAGGAAGAGGAAGAATAAAAATATTGTTTCTCTGGGACAAAAAAGAAATATAATGGGATAAAAGTAAACCAAACATCACAAGGACCTGTCAGAAAATTCAAAATCTGGAACAGTCTACAGGACAACTGTTGAATCTTTTCAATGAAGTCAACAGGGTAGGCAAAAAAAGGGAAGTGATGAGTGGCATTTCAGGAAAACTTAGAGGCACAAACAAATGCAACTTGTGCATCTTGTTTTGGATCCTTATTCAAACATATCATTTCTAAAGGTCATCTCTGTAGATACCTTAATTGTCTTCTTGAATTCCTTTTTGCACAAATGAACTAATACATGTATATTTTCTAATAGTCCCCTTTTTTCACATAAGAGAAACATGCTATCAATGCTCTTATGCACTCTATATTTTCACTTAACAATACAATCTCAATATCAAGTAATTTATAGTATCAAAGAACTGCTTACTTGAGGGGAGGGAGGACTGGAAGACAATGGTGGATATGGAAGTAAAGTTTTAGAGATGCAAAATGAAGTACATCAATTCTTTCAATGTTTTTTCTTTATAACACTGATGAAGGGGAGGAAGGAGCCCAAACCCACTCCTACCCAGGACAATTGTACATTCTCCCCATGTCTGCACTGGTTTCCTCCGAAGACTCATTTTCCCCACACATTTCAAGGATGTGCATGTGAGGTCACTGAGTATCTAAACATTCCCGGCATGAACAAGTGCACATGTGTAGGAGTGTGACCTGTGATAGAATCTTGTACAGGCTCGGTTCCTGCCTTTTGCCCTGAGCTGTCATGATAGGTTCCAGCCACCGAAGACCCGGAACTGGAATAAACGGGTTGGAAAATGAATGAACGAACGAATGAATACGAATTGCCATCTAAATTAAAGTGTTTCGGGTCTTTGCTTATTGCAAAAGAAGTCTAGTAATGTTTTTATGACCAGAAATATGCCACTGGACTTAACTCTCACTTGTACCATTTATCCTATGGTCAAAATAGTTTCATTATGCCTTTTTCCTTAAATGTGTGGTTTCCAAGAACCTCTCAAGGATATTAAGTGAGAACTTAACTGTATTCACAAACGAAATGTCACTCTGTAGATCTGCTTTAAAAAACCTAACGAAAGAGCCTAAATGTCTTTACTTTGGAGAGTGGTTGAATGAACTGTGGTGTGTTCACACAATGGAACACAATGCAGCTGCAAAAATGAGGACAATCTCTATGAAATGAAATGGAAGAATACTCAAGTATTGTTAAGCAAAAAAATAAAGCAAAAAAGCATCAATACCATGTTACTTTTATGTAAGAAAAAGAGGAATATAGTAATATAAAATATAAATATCTGCTCATTTATGCAAAAAAAGAATTCAAGAAAATAAAATATGTAATTAAGGCATCTAAAGGGGATAGGCAGAAACCAGCTGGACAGAAAGGGAAAATGGAACCAGGATAGAAGAGATAAGGAGGAAGGACACTATTCTTGAATATAACTTTTTGTGTTACTTCTAACTTAGACAAGATAATTTTTTCACATAGCTCCAAAATAATTTGATAATTAAAAGCAACTGGGATATGGGAGAATGCTAAAAATGTATTACAAACAATAATAAATAAATCACATAACCACACTACAACTGCTAGGAAAGAAATCACCTAAATAAATTTGGGAAAGAGTATTTTGAGTCTACTGATAGTATTTTTATAGTATTGTATTCTGGACAGTAAACGTGCTTCTCATAAGGGTACAAGTTACTAATTCTGAAAATCTTGTACACAAAGATTGAGCAAGTAAGAAAATATATTGTAATAATAAGAAACAGGTTTCACGCGATCACAAAAAGGAGTGATAAAAAAGGAAAAGGAGAAAACCACACAGCATGTCCTCAAATAGCATCCTTTCATGCAATTATTAGTTACAACTTCAAGGAGGGGAAAAAAAAAACACAGAGGGTGGGAAAAAAAAATCCCAGCTGGCCTTGAAAGAAATGCATGATTTGAGGACCTGCCTTCTTATACATGGTTTCACTTAAAGTCAACGTTAAGTGATGACTGTCACTGTAATGTAATTGTGTAGTAGTAGAATGGAACCAGAAATATCAACACAAACTCACTTTTTTAAATACACAGATAGAAACACAGATCTAGAGCCATTTCCCTAACTAAGTACACTGAGGGGACCCAAAATTAACAAAAACCCAGTACAATGAATACACTTAGCTTCCATATCTTGGTTTCTAAATAACATTTTCCAATAAAAGGAGAGAGTCCTTGTAGAAATGGTTGATTCCAAGGTTGAGGCAGAAAATGGAAGAGCTTGTGTCGCCAGAGACTAAAAAAGTACTTACAACATGACAAAGGTGTGTCAAAAGAACATGGAAAAACACTTGAAGGCACTCCCAATGGTTAAATCTGGGATATTTTCAGAGAGAAATAATAAGAGTAATGGATTACAACCTGTACAATAAAATAAATGGCCAGGAGTCCATACTAACATATATAATTGAATAACTAAGTGGAAGAGACAAGAGAGTTTTCTGTAAGGTGGAACGTTAAATAGCAATGCATGTAAGAGGAACAATGAGACTAGGAAAAAAAATCACCATTTGCAACCACAGTAACATTTGTTCCAAGAAAAAACCATGAAAGAGTACAAAAATTAGTACATGAAAGTATGATGAGAAATAAGACGATTGCATAGCTTCAAATATTACATGAAAAAATAGTAAATACAGTATTAAAAAACATCTTGGCAAAAACACAATAAAAGCTAGGGACCAAGTATAACCCTACTGGTATTCATGTTGTGGACTTGCTGATAGATGCCCTGAGAAGAGCATGACACATTTACGTGGTTTTCCTGTGAGAAATGTGTAACCTTAAATCATAAGAAAACATCCAACAAACTCAAACTGAGAAGACAGTCTACAAAGCGATGGGTCAGTAATTGTCGAAAGGGCTGTGGTCATAAAAGACAAAGACTGCTAAAATGTACCAGATTAGAAAAGAATAAGGAGATAACGACTAAATGAAATATGAGATCCTAGACCAGAAAGGAAACTAGCGGGAAACTGGACAAATTCAACTATGATCTACAGATTAGTTAATATGTAACAACAATAATTTTCAGAAAACTGTTCTATGATTATACAAAATATTAATATTAAGAGAAGCTGGGTGGAGGTTATAAAAGAACTTTTTTATACAAGTATTACCTTTTGTTTTTATTGAGGTAATGTTTTTATTAAGGTTATACAATTATTAGAAGAGTAAGCTCTACACTAACAGCTGAGAATGCTTGTGCGTGCACACACAAACACACACACACAACACACACACACGCGCGCACACACACACACTTACTTTGTATTACTTCCAAGGGCCTTGATTCATATGCCAAAGACTGGAAAAGCCAAAGCTATAATCCAAATTTCCTGGAATTTTTTTCCTAATATCTTTCTTTAATTTTTAGGTAATAGTCTCCCAAAATCTACCTCCAAACATACAAACATATATAAATCTATATAATCTGCCTAAAAATAGTTGCTTACATTTTCCACTCCTTTTTTTTTTTTAATAGAGGCATGCTTTATTTATTTGTTTGCTGGTTTGTTTGTTTGTTTGTTTTGTTTATACATGCACTGGGTACAGTCAGAAGCGCTGGAGGGTGAGAGAATTCACCAGAGCCAGAGCGGGGAGCAGAGCAGGCAGAAGGACCGAAGTACACTGCTGAGGGGAGCAGCGGGCGGCAGGAGAGGTCTGCGCGCATGTGGGACCCTCCTCTGGTGGCCGGGGAGCAGCCGGGGAACGAACCGGCGCCGCAGAGGCCGCGGGCAGCTTCGCAACCCAGCGCTCAACCGCTGCGCCACCGGGGAGGCCCACATTTTCCACTCTTGATACAAAAAGAATCCCTTCACATTTTAAATTATTTTTCTTTTCACATCAAATGGAATTGGAGAAAAGTTATAAACTGGCTTTAGGGGTATAACAGCCTTAAAAGGGATGCTGAGTATGACAACTTGCAATAAGTTCAGTAGAAACAAAATTTCAAAACTATGTTCTGCACTGGCACAATTCTATGTGTGACCTATCTAAATTGCTGGCTTGACTATAAAATTGTGAAATAAAAATTTTTAAACATATAGAATACTTTTTTAAAAATGTCTCACTGTTTAAACTTAATGTCAAAACTGAAAAGAACCCATCATTTTATTTATTTTTTTTTTTTTAAAGATTTATTTGTTTATTTGTTTATTTATTTATTTATACAAGCACTGGGTACAGTTAGAAGCGCGGGAGGGTGAGAGAATTCACCAAAGCCAGAGTGGGGAGCAGAGCAGGCAGAAGGACCGAAGTACACTGCTGAGGGGAGCAGCGGGCGGCAGGAGAGGTCTGCGCGCCATGTGGGACCCTCCTCTGGTGGCCGGGGAGCAGCTGGGGATCGAACCTGTGCTGCAGAGGCTGCCGGCAGCTTCGCAACCCAGCGCTCAACCGCTGCGCCACAGGGGAGGCCCAGAACCCATCATTTTTGAGATAAAAACACTGATGTCCAAGAAAATGAAGTAATTTGTTGGTAAGTAAAAGAGCTAAGACAGGACATAAAACAAGCTCCAGTGAGTATATTTTTATAAAATATGATGACACCTTTTGTTGAAAAGACTGAGGATCTTAAATGTTTTTTTTTAAACAATTACTCTTTTTTAAAAAAAAAAAAAAAAAAGATTTATTTATTTATAGAAGCACTGGGTACAGTCAGATGCACGGGAGGGTGAGAAAATACACCAGAGCCAGAGCGGGGAGCAGAGCAGGCAGAAGGACCAAAGTACACTGATGAGCGGAGCAGCGGGAGGCAGAAGAGATCTGCGTACCATGTGGGACCCTCCTCCGGTGGCCGGGGAGCAGCCGGGGATCGAACCAGCCCTGCAGAGGCAGCTTGGCAACCCAGCGCTCAACCGCTGCACCACCAGGGAGGCCCTTAAATATGTTTTAAATAAGCATTTATAATCAAAGCCATACTGATTTCGAATTCATAAGATGCCATACTAAAATTACATGTGCTTAGAAAACACTTTCACCACTAACAAGAAAAACTAAAAATATTATGAAAGAAAAATACAAGGTTCAGTCACTCAAAAAGTACTAACACCTACTATGTGACAAAAACTATTTTAGTCATGTGGGATATACTGGTGTAAAAACTACTTTTAAACATATTCAACACGCGACGTCTACAAGTATGTAACTTATGGGGAAATTATGTCAATCTTTTTCTTTTGAGCTAGATCTGCAAGCATTTTTAAAGCAGGAGATTCGGTGTTGTTAAGTATTTAATGATGATAAAAATGTATCTATCTATCATTCAAAGTTGTTCAGTATGAATTCACTTCTGATTAATCACTATAGTTTAATTTTGTGAAAAAAACCAAAATGATTTAAGAACAGGCCTGTAAGATATACCTCTAAATCACAGTGTTATAAATATTAACCCAATAAAAAATAAATTTAAAAAGCAAGTCCTCAATAGTGATTATGATCATTAATAGTATGGTCATTATGGAACAGATTTAGAAATTACACCATTAAGAGCAGCCCACAAAGTCAGAAGTATCTCTCACTACAAAGTAAGGATCGTGCTTTCTGTAATTTTGGTTGTTCATTTCTGGAATTATTTCCATGCACACGTTTTCCTTTTCATTATTCTCAATTCTACACTGCCAGTCACTCAAGAGGGGAAAAAAAAGATCTCAGACTAATAGGGGCCAAATTTAGGGAGGGAAATAAAAATCTTCCTTCAGTCTAGGCTAAATGAACTGATTACACAAAGAACTCCATACATCCAAAAGCACACAGATGTCTGCACTAGTTCCCAGGGCTCAAACAATACCAGCCATTCAATAGCTTTCCTTTTACATAAGCTGATGTGAGAGAGCTCAGTCAGCTCCTCTAAACCTCATAACCCAGGATTCTGGAATTCTGAAAAAGCCTACATTTTTCCTCAGCACTGTTTTCATATACTATATCTCTGGAAAACAAGCTTCATTCCACACTGCCCCCCCTCCCAAAAAAATCTGGAAATAATGTCTTCTATTTGGTAAGTGATATATTCGATTCAAAATTACTTTTTCGTTAAAACCACAAATCCTTAACACAAAGATCAACACTGAAAGATCACTTGACAGAATACATTTTAAATGTAGAAGTTTAAAGTATAATTTTAAATATACTCCATTATGTTAATGACCCATGTACACCATTTGGTTGCATTGTTTAAAAAACAGCTAGATCATGCAAAATGTCTTCCTAAAAATCAAAAGAAATTTTAAGAGATGAACTTTTAAAGAAAGGGAAAAGGTGAGTTCACACACACACACACACACACACACACACACACAATCACAGACACTAAAAACAATGAAAGATGAAGTGAAAAGGTGTACCCTAAAACCTATATAGTTAATGTTACCTCAATAAAAAGAATTTTTAAAAACCCATTTGAGACTGTTAAGAATATAAAAGATTAACATAGATACCTATGCTAAGGAAGTACAAAACCAATGAATATTTCAACAGGGTTATTTATCATTCTGCACTGTAGGAAACCTAGATGTACAATGTCCAATAGAGTATGAATGAATCAATTGTAATACTCTAATTTTTTTTAAAAAACAATGAAAAGTATTTCACTAGATATTTAACCAGACCTTTAAGTTTAAGGAAAAATTCAGTTATTCTCTCTGAACATCTCTTAGAAGCTTAAATCACACTACTTCACAGCAAATTATTATTGATCCTTTTGTTAATATCCTCTATCAGCCAAATCTTTGGTGAATTCTCACTTTCAATACTGGAAAGTATCAAGGATAAATGACAGCCAGAGAAACATTAATGTACTTTTTAATCACATGGCAAACTTCCTAAGACCTTGTCAGACCTGCCAGCCGGAAGTAAAACTTGTTAGTTTTAGGGACAAAATGAGAATGATTCATTTGCTCATTAAATAATTCGATCCTGAATAGTCAAAAGTTCCCCAATAAATTCAACTCCCTTGAGTATGTGCTATCACATAATCAGTATCCCTTACAGAAATGATCATGATGCTGGTCCGGAATTGTGGCAAATTATTTTATCCACCTGTCCTCCTCAAGAGCTCTTGCAGCCCTTTTAACTCCTTTAGCACTCTTTCTCCCTCCACAAATATGCTACATAACGCTAACAAACATATTCTGAAGAAAGAAAAGTTGTCTCTCCCAAGTTTTCTTCCTTAAATACACAGCAAATCCTTAAAATTATCCTTACTCTCTCTTGAAAGTACAAAAGCAGATCTCTGAACATTCTGACCATTAAATAGACACTTGGGTGAATCTCCATTATCACCTTTAAGTTATAAGACTAAATAACAAAAGGGAATCAAAAAAACTATCATTTCACCAAAGTTATTAGTCCCTAACAACCACTAAAAGCCCCAAAACCCTGTTATACAAATCAATACTTTCAGAAACATTTCAACACTCCCTGAAACTTATAAACATTGGCAAAACAGACTCCTTTTCTCAAAAATATCTTGCAAGTTCTGACAACCAAATTCTTCAATCACTACAGTCTTCTGTACATCCAACACCTGAGCCCTCCTCCTCAGTACCCTCAATCCTTTTCCCTACCACCAGAACTGGTGTAATATTTGTCAAAGTTTTATTAAGATCATCCAATTTTAACAGATACCTATTAGTGCCCCTCTAAAAATGTATGTTTTTAATATTTACATAAAATATATAATATATATTATGTGCTCCAGAACGTCATCCTAAAATTTCACTCCCCAAAACTACCCATGTTATCTTTCAGACAAAGGTCTTCATTTTTCTACAACATGCCCTTTCTTTAATCTTTTTTTTTTCTTTCTTTAATCTTCATCACCAAATAAAATGTGATATCAAAATAAGGAACACATAAAATTTTACTTCTTTAACATATACTCTCCTCTAAAGGAGCTTTAAAACATCCAACATACTTGAAAGTCAAAGAAAACAAAATATTAAAATAGTTACACACCGGTTATTTATCTTTAGATTTTAAACAATTATTAGCAACTCATTTCAACTTCATGTTTAAGACAATTACCTAAACCTAGACTTAACAGGCTCTGGCATGACAATGTATTCAATACAGATCAAGGAACGGCATATGGTAGGACTGAGGCATGGCAACAGACAAGCAATGTAGGGACAAGGTTCATATTTTTTTTTTTTTTTATTTGTTTCTCAACAGAAGATTTCCTTTTTTTTTTTTTTAAATAATAAATTTTATTTTTATATTCCCCCATACAACTGCACATGCCCCATTCTGACCCCAATCACTCCCCTCCCGGCCCCCACCCCCCAAAAAGTGTCTCTGGTTCATAGTTTTTTGTTGATTTTGATTTTCACTTTCTTATAGTTATTCAAGGTTCATATTTTCTAATGGAATGTATCCATAGCTCTTAAGTTCCCTTCTCATTAGAAAATAAAAATTTCAAGGCAAATACAGGTTTAGTTCATCGGAAATAAGTTAATTAACAACTAATATTTAGTTTTCATTCTGTACTGATAATAATATGAAAAGTTTAAGATAAAGGACACAAGTAAAAAAATGATTGTGTATATAATAAAAATTTTAAGATTCGCAGACTTTATATTGTCTTGAACAATCAAATACTACTCTTACTATGTCTTCATCTGCCTCTGTCTTCTAATTACCCTCTCATTAATATGACAAATAAGTGCAAAAGAAAAACCAAAGCTTGCAGGTATGACTAACCCACAGGTGCTGTTAGAAACAAAACTATTTACAACATCTTACTTTAAGAAAACAACGTAACTTCCCACAATGAAGTCTACTTGACAAAGAAGCCCAAAGAATCCAAAATTTGTCTTTTGATCTTTCTTCTCTCTTGGATATGAGGGGGGATGTGCTAGAGGAGAGAAACCAGGAGGAGATCATAACCTTTTTTACATTACACAAAAACTTACCCACTTGAAGGATCTAAGGCAATAGCTCTGGGTTGATCCAACTCTTGCCAAAATAAAACTTTTCGTAAAGATCCATCTAAATTAGACACTTCAATTCGATTAGTTTCAGAATCTGTCCAGTATAATTTTTCTCCAAGCCAATCGCAAGCCAGCCCATCCGGTGACAATAATCCAGAAACAACAACATTCTGTACACTCTCAGTTTTGTTAAACTCTGTTCGTTTAATGGCTTCTTCGCTGACATCACTCCAGTATATCAAGCCATGACCAAACACGAAGTCCACCGCAGCTGCATCCTCCAAGCCTCCAACTACAATTGTAGCATTCTCTTTGCTGTTTGTAGCATCAACCAATCGCAAGTCCCGTCTGTTTGCATAAAGCAACAAAGGGGCCGCTAGAACAAAAAAGGGAAAAATACATAAATAAAAAGGAATTGTACTGGTTCTTATAAATTGAGTTTCAATCTATGCTAGTGAGTAAATACTATCAAAAATAAGAGTAAATAAAATCTATCAAAGGCTGCCTAAAATCTTTCGCAAACAAACTATTTTTGCAGTTTAAAAACAAAAAAAAAGTTGCAAGGAGAGTTAATTCCACAAAGACAGTCTTTTCTTGTTGAATCATCTGTTAGATAAAATTAAAAAGTTTGGCACTACCAAAATTTAGAGGCCATTGAACCACTCATACAATACTAGTGGAGATGTAAAATAATACACTGGTGAGAACAGTTTGGTGTTTTTTTTTAAAGGTTGAAATATAAGCTCCATATGATCCAGCCATTCCACAGCGAGGTATTTACTCAAAAGAAGTAAAGCATGCCAGTACAACAACTTGTATATAAATGTTCGTAGCAGCTTATTTGTAATAACCAAAATTGGATCTGACCCAAAGTTATCAACAGACTAATGGATGAACAAATTGTACTCCATAATCCATACAATAAAAAGTAATGAAGCGTTTGTACATGTAGCATGGATGAATCCCAAAATAATTCCACAGAGTGAAAGGAATCAGACAAAAACTAGAGTATACATTGCATGACTCCATTTATATAAAACTGTAGAAAATGCAAATCTATTTCAACTGTAGATCAGCAGTTGTCTAGAGGTGAGCAGAGAAGGTGGGGAAGAATGAGCAGGATGGATTAAGAAGGTATATGAGAAAATCTGGAGTGTGACCACCAACTGCACTGATTATGATGATAGTTCTAGAGGTACATACACATGTCAAAACATTAAATTTTACAGTTACCATATGTATAATTTATTGCACGCCAATTATACCTTAATATACCTGTTAATAGTCTGGCAGAGACAGTTCATAATATTATTATATTATGGTTTATATTATGATTAGAATGACTTGTGAATAAGACCAAACACTAAAAACAAAGATAAAGCATATTCTAAAGAATATTTATCTTTGAGCAAGTTGAAGCTCTTAGAACTGTAGTACAAATTCTGTTTTTTTAATACCTATTCCAAGTCTCTTTTACTTCTGTGATATCAACAGTAATTAAAGAATGAGAGTATAACTACGCAACAAAATTTTCTATGTTGCCTCAACTGTGCAATACAGTTACTAATGGCCACATGTGGAGCCATGGAGCATTAAAAATGCAGCTACTGGGCCTCCCCGGTGGCGCAGCGGTTGAGCGCTGGGTTGCGAAGCTGCCCGCAGCCTCTGCAGCGCCGGTTCGATCCCCGGCTGCTCCCCGGCCACCGAAGGAGGGTCCCACATGGCGCGCAGACCTCTCCTGCCGCCCGCTGCTCCCCTCAGCAGTGTACTTCGGTCCTTCTGCCTGCTCTGCTCCCTGCTCTGGCTCTGGTGAATTCTCTCACCCTCCCGAGCTTCTGACTGTACCCAGTGCTTGGATGTATAAATAAATAAATAAAATTTAAAAAAAAAATGCAGCTACTGCGACTAAGAAACTAAACTTTTACCTTTACTTAATTTTAATTAAAATTAAACAGACAAGTGGTCTTATTGAATTGCACAGACACAGAGGCCAAGATGAAGAATACAAAGGAAGCAGCAAAAGTAATATCAGTTATGATGCAATAATCTACCTGATCTTCTCTCACAATTACTAAGGTCTAAAACTGTATCATCCACAGCCAAAACCAAGTTATCACTTCAAAGTAAACACTCCCTCTTTCTTAAGAAATTAATTTAAAAAACTAAGGTGCTTTAAAAGCATAAAGAAAAAAGTGATCCTAAGCCAGTTTAAGTACAACATGAACTTCCCATAAAAGCTTAAATCCAACTTTTTTTAGTCAAAAGCAAACAGATTTTCATCAAAAACAAAAGAGCTTTTTTAAAAATGATTAAAAGCCTTTTCTGCTTATTTTGTGTATCTGCTGTTGCTGTCAGCAAATTAAGTAGTTCCTCTCACAGATTCACTTTTAGCTCATTTTGACCTTCAAACATCACACTATTTATCAGGTCCATAGTGTCCACTGCATTCCTATACTGAGAGCCTCATTCTATGGGTAAATTAAAAATTTCAGAAAAAAAGATTCCTGTTAGTTAAGGCTACAGTGATAACTAAGTAAGTGCTGCATAAACAATAACACTAGAGCACTTACAACTTAAAATCCAAAAATGGCAATAATTTATATATAGCGCACCTTTCTTTACGACACTATCCTTGGAAAATCATTTGTATACCAAGTCTATGTGACAGTAGATGGCAGTCAAATGTCTTTCATGACTTTCCAGTCAAACATTAACATCTGGTCTACAAAATCCTAAAAACTTTCCTGGTGATTTAAGGTCTCACAAGCCTTTTGAGTAAAAAAAAGAAAAGAAAGGAGGCACAAGTTAATTTCACGTAACAGTATTAGTTATAACTGAAGATTCCTACTAAAGGACTGCATATAAACCTACGTACTACAGTGTAAAAAGGACATCCCAGAGTTCATCCTGTCCAACCACCCTAGTAATGCCTGAATACCTTCGACAAATATTGTCACCAGTATCTATTCAACAATATAGTGAATGGGATACTTGAAAGATATGATTTGTAATAATGTCTTAATCTACTGAAGAAATACAATGGAGGGCCTCCCCCATGGCGCAGCGGTTGAGTGCTGGGTTGCGAAGCTGTCCACAGCCTCTGCAGCGCCAGTTCGATCCCCGGCTGCTCCCCGACCACCGGAGAAGGGTCCCACATGGCGCGCAAACCTCTCCTACCGCCAGCTGCTCCCCTCAGCAGTGTGCTTCCGTCCTTCTGCCTGCTCTGCTCCCCACTCTGGCTCTGGTGAATTCTCTCACCGTCCCGCACTTCTGACTGTACCCAGCGCTTGTATAAATAAATATTTTTAAAAATGCATGAACTATTAAAAAAAATATACAATGGAGCCATATGACTTGTCCCTAGTTCTAGCATATATGCTGTGAACTCCTATCTTCCATTCCAAAAGCTTACCTTCTGACTTCCTAATACCCACATAACCCAATAACCATCATGTCTACCACATCTCGTTAGAAAAACTCTACTTAGGAATCTTGTTTTTCATTCATTAATTTCCAACCAAAATTTCTCTTTCTGCTTTCCTAAAGACAAATTCCATGCTTTGAATCTTCCATTTGGAGATCATCCCACAAAATAATCTCAGCAAAGCTGGAAGAAGGTAAATGTCACACATCCAGAACATCTTAAACATCTCAAAAATCTCTATATAGTCCACCCACCCTCCTTTTCTTGTCTTCAGTCTTAAATAACAAACTGTCCTTCCTCCTTTCTAAGGCTAAAGTAATACTTCTGGTTCAGTCTCTCTAATGTGTACCTGCAACTTAATTAATTGTTCCCTATTCCTTGGATTCAACGGTTCCTGTATCTGCAACTTAATTGTTCCCTATTCCTTGGATTCAGTGGTTCCTATCAGGTATCTGCTATAAAATACTTTGTTTTAATAACCCTAACCCTGCTAGCACTGAGAATAATTACATTTCTTCTAACCACAAAATCTTATAACATTAGGATATGCTTTATATCACCATTCACTGGTTATTAGTTTAACTCTCCACCCATTACTCAACTGAAACTGCTTTCTCCAAGCCTTCGTAACTAAATCTTTATTCAAACCCTCTACAGCATTCAACAATGCTGACCACATCCCTACCTAAGCAGAATCTCTTTATACTATCCTACCTATAATTCTTGTTTTCCCAGTCATGTTTTGCCTGCTTTATCATTTCAACTCTTCCTCCTATTTCCCAAATACAGGTATCCCCAAGATTCTCTATTGTTCAACAAACAAGAAGATGTAAGAGAAAATTATACAAGTTCAACTTGTCAACAAATACCTCTATGCAAGGTATTTTCAAATCATCTTTAGACTAACCTTCCGTTCTGCATCTATAACTTCTTGTTGGTCTTCTCTTCTTTCCATTAAATTAAATTCAACACCCTTCCCCACCTCAAAAAAAAAAAAAAAAAGCCTCACGGATCAATGATATAACTCTACTCTCTTACTGATGCACCTTGGAGTCATCTTTGATGCCTCCCTTTTGTCTCCAGAAGGCCTGTTATTGTCTTGTTGATTCTTCTCCAGCATATCCTTAAATCAGCCCCTTCTATTCTGTTTTAGATTACAATCTTACTCTAGACATTTACAACCTTACACCTAAACTGCCCTAATAGTAAGTGATCTTAAATACTACCCCCCTTTCCTTTTGTACTTCTACTGCTTCTACTTTATCCAACTCAAAAAGCTTTTTGATTTCCTTTGCCTACAGTATGAAGGCTTGGGACACAAAGTCTCAACTCCTTTTAGTTCTCCACATTGTGACTTGAACAGATGACTCTAAACTTACCTTTTACAGTCTCTGTATCACACAATTGGTTTTTAACACATAAACTGTGAGCCTACCATACTCCATCACCACAATATACTCAATTTCCTGCCCGCTCCATACCTCTCTCATTACCCCAACAAGTGAACCTAAGATCTTCAAGGTTAGATTCAAATCTTATCTACTCCATGAATCTTTCTAGTTGCCTTTGGTTTTCTTCTTTGAGTTCTTTCAGTTTTTACCATTTATTTGATAATCACAATTTTTTAAAATATATTCCCTACTTTAGAATCTCCACCTCTTAGAAACAGAAGCTGTACCTTAGAACTAATTTTATCCCAAACCCTAGCACAATGCAGTGCACACAATGTAATATGGTTAACATACTAATATTTAAATGGAATTTTCCAGGATCTAATCTAAAAATTTATTTGTCATAACCCAAAAGGATTTTACATTAAGTACTGCTCAGTTGGTTATATATGACCACTTCTTACCACTGACTTGTCATGATCAAAGTTTAGTTAGGTCGCCCCCACCACCCACTCAAAGACCTCTAAACTTTGGCTAGCCATACTAGCTATAAGCTTAAGCAAGCCAATATGGAACATCCTCTCTGAGACTCATTGGATCATCAGCTGACTAAAGGAAAAATATCTTCTGTTCAAATGCGCTGGTCATATTACCTGCTAACTCCCACTCCCTTGACATACTCTCCCACAAAGATCCCGCTGGCACTATTCACTTCTACCTGTGAAAGAAAAGCCTTTTGTGTTTGATTTTAAGACACCAGCAGAACAGTCCTTGGCTCCTCCCTCACAAGGGAATACGCTTTCTTAGCTCCTTTCAATTATCAGATCTGGTTTAATTCTCTGATCTCATAGGTAATTATCACTCAACTGAGCCTCCTCCCGTCTTCTCCCATTGACTGCATGCTTCATTTCAACACCAACTCAGTTCAGTATCTTCAAAAATGGCAAAATTTTACTAAAGACAAATTTTAAAACTTCAATGTTCTCCTTGGAAACTTTGGGACCTCCCTAAACTAGCTTGTTTAAAATCTCTCCCTTTCCATCGATCACGGTTCTTCCTTTCTCCTTTTTACTCACCCTCAACATTTCCTTCAGCTCCTTTGAATCTTCCACCTATCTATCCTCCTTTAATACCCCATTTCTTCCACCCCTCTACACATTCACTAGACCTTTACTTTCCTTCTCCAACCCTAACGTCCTGTAATCACTTTAGTTTTTTAGGCTCCATTTTCTTCACTAGGAATTCATGAGGGGCTGGCTCAAGGACATTAAGTTAAAAATATGAGTAGAGGGCTTCCCCGGTGGCGCAGCGTTTGAGCGCTGGGTCGCGAAGCTGCCCGCAGCCTCTGCAGTGCCGGTTCAATCCCCGGCTGCTCCCCGGCCATCGGAGGAGGGTCCCACATGGCACCAGACCTCTCCTGCCGCGTGCTGCTCCCCTCAGCAGTGTGCCTCGGTCCTTCTGCCTGTTCTGCTCCCAGCTCTGGCTCTGGTGAATTCTCTCACCCTCCAGCGCTTCTGACTGTACCCAGTGCTTGTATAAACAAATAAATAAATCTTAAAAATAAATAAATAAATAAATACAAATTTGAGTAGAAACAGGTTGGATCTTTTATTACTCAGATGAACTGTGGAGGCAGTCACTTGGTTTCTCTTCAGTCCCTCACCCAACATTTAGACCACAGCTTCCATAAGTTTACACTTCAGGACAAAGAAAATGTTGCAGGTAGAGTTACTTCAACCTTTCATATTGACTGAACAGGTAATTTCAACTTGCTCAATGAGCCAGAATCACAACCCTAGTTTAAAAAAAAAAAAAATTAAAGATGAAGGACAAGAGCTAAATCTAGAGTTAATTCTTCTCTAAAAGACGTTGACGTTTTCAAACTGAAAGATTTTGTGTATAGATTATATATGTATGTACATATATATGAATGCTACTAAATAGGTTCTATCTCAAATGGTATTACCAAATACAATTTTAGACTACAAAAATTCCTTAAAGGAGTTCTATTCTGAATGGCTTGAAAATGAGTTTATTGAAATTAAATATTCCTAAAATTTCCAGGAACTAAGTGAATTAAACTTTTACATTTTTCAAGAGTATTTTTATAGAAACCAACCCAACTGTTTTAGGAACTCAAGTTCACAGGTATTTAGGTAAATCTCTGGCAAGGGATCTGTTAAATACTGTTGTTGAACATCTATGTCCTCTGAGTATAACACAGTGTATGTTTTTATTCCACTTTGTTTGTTCTTCCTAAACTTTTATATGGTTAATGATAGAACAAGCTAACATCATACCACATTTGTATTTAGCCAAACTGAGTCATTATTCTGACAAACTTTATTTCAACAGTCATTCTATTTTATAATAAGCCTAACTGAATACAGTTTCCAAAATGTTTTAGTAACTTAAAACCTTGGGTCATTTCTAAATTAAATAGAATACAGAATCACAGCTTTAAGTTTACTTCATTTTTCACCTATTCTCATGGTACTGAAAAGCTATGTATAGTTTAGTCTATTAATGAATATGTTCATTTTGCTACATTAAAACAAATTGTACTTTTGGAAAGCATACAGCTATAAAAAGTTGTAAGATATGTAATCTAAGTTCTGTCAATCTAATACAAAATGCTATACGTGACAAACAGTTCACAATTATCCAACTCAATAAGTTTTCCCTGTAAAATAGCAGTTACTGTAATTGTAAGTTATAATCTTATGTGAGACTCTATTAGGAGAAATACTAATGGAAAAGAACAACTTTGTATGCAAGACAGAGGATGTGTTTTATTAAGGAAAAAGAAAACAATGAATAATTGCTCCAAAATGAGAAAAAGAAAGATGCAGAACAAAACCTAAATGGATATAGAATTTTTTTTAAAGTTCATGACATAGGAATACTGTCATGGTTAAATCTGGCTAAGAATTGATGGGTTATTTGTAAGATTCTCAAAAAAGCCCTTTAGTGTAGAATACTGTACATACGCAAAACTAGACTTTAATTTTCTACTGAAATGACATTTTCTGTGGTTATTGGTTGGCTCTTAATAAAGAGCTTATGAAAGGTTTTTCTTTGCCTCGTTATTTCCCTAGAAAGCGAAGATTCAGTGTCTTTTCAAAAGTTCCTGTGCTCAATAGTGAATTTATTATGGCCATGACTATTAAAAAAAAAATTAAAAGGCAGTCTTCTTTTGAAAGAAGTAAGGTTCTTTACCATCATGTTCCTTCCTAAGTTTACCTTAAAAAAAAAAAAAAAACAAAAACAAAAAAACTGTTGACACTTAGGTTAAATAGGTAGCAATGTATTTTTTTCCTCACTGACTAGAGACTTAATTAAATGCTCTAATGTCCTTACAACTTCAAACATTCTGCTTTTTCAAAATCAAATCCTAAATAATGTCTCTCACACCTACAATTGTCTGAAATTTCCCAAAGGGTCTCTGAAGTTCACAAAGAAGTAAATTTTCACCTTGTAAAAGGGGTGGTGTTAAAAATAGATTTATTTGGTCAATGCTATGATTTGCATGGGAAGCACTACCAAATCAAAAGACATGCTTACCCTCCTTAGGTTAAGAATGTGGGAAAAATATTACTTCTACTTATCAAGATTATTGGGCTGCTTTGCCTGATATTGGACAACAATATAGTGCCAGTCATAACTCTAGTTATTCATTTATGGTTTTGTTGTTATTGCTTTAACTCACTCAAAATCTGACTCTTAAAATGAGTACATTATTCTATAAGTAGTTCAGTGGTTCTCAAAGTGAAGAGTCACTTATAAATTTTACTATACAGATGTTCAGGACTTACTCCACTTACTAAATCTTTTTATTTGATAATTTTTATATGTTCTTGATATCCTCAACTGATGACACATCATATCATGAGGTTTATCATCATCTTTGGGATTTTTGTTCCACAAAGATTATATTCCTAAATATTCATAAATTAGTAGTAAAAGTCATTCTTCTTTAAAAGAACATTCATCATTATGCTTAGAGATATTTTGTCTAAAATACTTTTTAACTGACTAGATTTTGGCATACATACTACAGAAACAACCAACCTTCCTTGTCAACTGCATTATTTTCTGTAACAAATTCCCATCAGGTCTTTCACTTTTAAAACTATCAGCAATAAGTAATTACCATTTTAAATCCTTTGTTCCTGAAAGTACTTGCAAATCAGGTACAGGACAGAGTGATTTGTGGTAAACAAAGGATGAATGCTGAAAAAGGACTCTACCAGGTACCCTTAAGATCAGGCTTCTGATAGCATCACTTAAATAACTTCGAGACTATACCAGTAGCCTGAGTCAGGATTTCCAAAAAGCTAGTGGAGAAGCCAATGGATTCATGAGGCTACTAACCCAAGAACTAGCAGAACAAGAATTAATTACATAGGACTGAATAAACTGATGAAAGATGATTATGGGTTTTGTTCAAAACCATTGCTGATACTATTTTATGAATAGTCCTACTTTATGAATATAAGATCTCCTTTTTTTCGTTTCCTCTTAAGCTATCTGTAACTTATTAACAATTTAAGCATACTACGCTTTTGTAAAAAGAAAACATTCATCCTTTAGCCCCTGCCTGACTCCACCATAATTAAAAATCATGTAAGTATTCTTATTTTTATGGCAATAGAGTTATTGGCACAGGTTCGATAAGTTTATCCTCCCAGTAGTAAACATGGGTCATGCAACCAGTGCTTTTACAGAAATGCCGTATTTGAAAGTGATGCTCCTTTAATCAGACATGACCAGACATCTTTATGGTGCCAACGTTTACAATTCTTGGGAAAACTGATATGGTGCCTGGCTTACAGAGTTCCCAGTCTTACAGGTGAAGTAAGGAAGGTCACCTTTAGGCAGGCCCAGGAACCTGAGCATATCTCAAGAACTCAGGAAAATCCCTCAATACTGTGATGAAGCCTGATGGTCAGTTCTGAACTTCATGGACTGAAGAAGATTTTAAAAGCCCAATCTAAGATTCCTTATAAAATTTTCCAAGAAAAGAAACTTAAAGGGCATACACATACACATCTAATCAGGCCCAGTCTAATGAGACCAATTTTACAATGATTCTTATTTTATCCTGTTATGAACTGAATTATTTCTGTACCCCAAAATTCATGTTGAAACCCTACACCCGCTCCTTCCCATGATGGTAGTCATGCCTTACTTACCAACAGAAACACATTCTGAGAAATGTGTTAAGGGATCTTGTTATACAAATGCAACATTAGCAATGGGTTTTGTAAGCTGAAGCACCATGATGAACAAAACAACCTAAGATTAAGTCAGGAACATGGAAATTGATGCTACCAAGAACCATGGTAAACACCAGATGTGTGCAGCATAATACACTACTATGACATGACAACAGCTCACTAGGTGATCACAGTTTGGGGAACACAGTAATACATGTAGTCTCTCACTGACAGGCAGCACATGAGTGTATCAAAAGGCAGGGCCTTTGAGAGGTAATTAAGAATAAATTATGCCAGGAAGGTCGAGTCCTCATGAATGGGACATCATCCCAGAGATGACCAAAGGACACATGAAAAATGTTCAACACCAATCAGGGAAGAGCAAACCAAACCACAAAAGCTATCACCTCCCACCTGTTAGAATAGGTATTATCAAAAAGGACAAAAAATAACAAAATGTTGATGAGGAAGGAGAGAAAAGGGGACACTGCACTGTTGTGGGAATGTAAACCTGCACAAACACTACAGAAAATTGTATGCAGGTTCCTTATAAAAAATAAAAATACCAGGGCCTCCCCGGTGGCACAGCAGGTTGAGCGCAACACTGTGGAACTGTCCACAGCCTCTGCGGCATGAGTTCAATTCCCAGCCCGCCAGGGAGATTCCCACATGGCATGGCAGACCTCTCCTGTTGCACCTGCTGCACCTCTCTGCAGTGCTTTCAGCGTCTACCTGTTCTGCTCCCTGCTCTGTCTCTGGTGAATCCTCTCACTCTCCCGCGCCTCTGGCATGTACCCCAGCTATTTTATAAATAAAAAATAAATCTTTAAAGAAAATAAAAAATGAAAAAATAAAAATACCAGCAAGAGCACCTTATTCTGACTGCAGCTGCCCACCCACAACCTGCTGAGATAGCTTGTGCAAGGGTTGGGCCCAAAGCATCTTCTTGCACCTCCAGGCCACTAAGGTCCACATCAACTCCAACTTCATCTAGCATATGGTTCCCCAGGTGGAGTGGGCAGTGTTTCTGCACGTGACCATGCCTTGTATCTGGTCAAAGCACCCAAAAGGCTGATTCAGGAGTAGGAACATGATGAGAAATTTCTAGGGCAGATGCACTACGTGCTTCAGGAGGTAGATGTTTCCAGACGGCACTCTGCAATGTTCAGTCTAAACATCTATTCCTCATTAATCGTGGGCTCCCCAATATGCTGTTGAGTGAGGAGGCAATTGAGACCTAACCACACCAGGCACCAGTTTTTTATTTCTATAACCATGTGTATCTTGGTTATGTATACTAGTCTGGTTATGTTTACTAGTTCTATCATGTTTTTATCTCCAGCTCTTGGCCATGTGACTCACCAGATACTCAGTGTTCTTCAGCTGGGTAATATATTTTTTCTCATTAAAGGTTCAAACCTCCCCCAGCACAAAAAAAAAAATTTTTAATACAACTACCACATAATCTGGGCACTATTGCAAATGCTGCCACAATGAACACTGGAGAGGTCAAGGTGGGGTAGCTTCCTCAGATATCTCTCTGAGAGAGTGATTTCATTTCCTTGGGATACACAGCTATAAGTGGGAAAATTTATATTCAGTGCTTCTGCTCACTGTTTAACTGGATTCTTTAAGAGCTTTTGCTCTTAAGTTCTTTATATATTTTTTAAAACCATCAGGCAGATGATTTGCAAATATTTTCTCCCATGCCAGAGGCTGTCTTTACATTTTTGGATGGTATCCTTTGCTATACAAAAGCTTTTTAAGTTTGATGCAATCCCACATGTTTGTTTTTGGTTTCATTGGTAAAGTTCAAGAAAACTACCAAGTCTGATGTCAATATGCTTTTAAACTGCATTTTCTTCTAGGAGTTCTATGGTTTCAGGTCTTATATTCAAATCGTTAATTCATTTTGAGCTAATTTTTATGTATGGTACAAGTTAACAGTACAGTTTTTCTAACACCATTTACTAAACAGACTATCCCATTAGACATTGTTGGCTCCTTAATTGTGTATTAGTTGACCAGATTCTATGCACAGATTTTGGGCCCTCTATTCTAGTCCATTAATCTACGTATGCTTTTAAGCCATTACCAAATTGGTTTGATTACTATAGCTTTATAATGCAGTTTGGAATCAGGGAGTGCAATGCCTCCAGCTTTGGTCTTCTTTCTCAAGACCACTTTAACTACTGGGGCTTTTATGATTCCATACAAATTTTAGGATTGTTTGTTCTATTTCTGTGGAAAATGTCAATGGAGTTTTAACAGGATTGCACTAAATCTATAGATTGTTTCAGTAGTATGGATATTTTAACAGTATTAATTTTTCCAATCCATGAGGATAGAATCTTTCCATTTGAGTCTTCTTCAGTTTATTTATCAATGTCTTATAACTTTCAGGGTACAGGTCTTTCAACTACTGAGTCAAATTCATTCATAGGTATTTTATTCTTCTGGATGCCAATTATAAATGGAACAGTTTACTAATTTCTCTGAGAGTTTACTATTAATGTGTAGTAACACAACTGATTTTTATATCCCACAACTTTACTTAATTTGTTTATTAGTTCTAATCATTTTTTTGGTGGTCTTTAGGGTTACCTCTATTTAACATGTCATTTACAGGTAATGACAGTTATACTTCTTTTGCATTTGAATGTCCTTGTCAAACGTTCTTTCTGCCATCTACTGAGAAGATCACATGATTTTGATCCTTCATTTTGTTAATGCTGCATTTCACATTGATTTCCATAGCTGAACCACCCTACACCCCAGGAATAAATCCCACTTGATCATGGCACATGATCCTTTTAATGTTGTGTTGTATTCAGCTTTCTTATACTTTGTTGAGGATTTTTCCATCTACATTCATCAGATATATTACTCTGTATTTTTCTTTTCCAGTGGCATCCATGACTGCTTTTTGTCCCAGGGTAATGCTGGCCTTATAATGAGTTTGAAAACATTACTTCCTCTTCTATACTCTGCAAAAGTTTGAGAAGGATGGGTACTAACTCTTCTTTGAAAGTTTAGTAGAACTCACGGGTATCATCAGATAGTCCTAGACTTTTGTTTATCAGAGGTTTCTGGGCAACTATTTTTTTGAAAAGCATGATTACTGCTTATGATGTTCACCTCTACACTTTCACTTGTACTAAGAATCTAATCAATAACTTTAGGTCAATCAACTAATAACTTAAGAATTGACTAATTATGTTTCTTTGCCTAAAAACAAGGTAATTTCATTTCATATCCCCAATGTCTTAGCCATTCCAAGTAAGGTATAACAGAAACCAAACCAGAAAGTTGTATTACAGCTAATAGTATCACAGCATCAATTACAAGTAATTGCCCAAACATATTTTAATATTTTCCAGTCTCACATTTCAATGCCTTGAGTCTTTTGTGAAAATAGTCACTGCCACAAATAACATAAACAGCCTGAAAAATATAAGCATATGCTAATAACAGTTTTCCTTGTATTTATGACTAATTATATTTCAAATAATTTCAAGGGTAAATATTCTACTTTTAGGTTGCCAATCCATGTACTTTACTGAATTTCAAAGTTAATCACATGGAAAACAGTGTTCTACTCATTGAGAGGAGGCTATTTTACAAATAAAAATTCTTGTACTAAGAATAAAACATTTCATGCAGGAATTCAGTATAGCATTAACCATCTTGCAGAAGACATGCATGAACTGAATAACTCAATTGTTGTACATATTAGTAAAATCTCTCAATTAGACAATGTTTTGATGAGATTTTGTCCACACTTATCCCTTAAATAAGTAAATATTACAAGTGAACTTTTTATCCCCTAGCTTATTTATAGTAAACATCTTAAAAAGTGTTATAAGTTGCAATCCTTTAAAGGTAAACTAAGCTTGATATATAATGGCATCTGTTTGCATAAAACAAAATAGAAAATAACATGTAAAAGTATTTCACAAAGCTTTTGCTTCAGTAGCAGCAGCGTTTTAAAAGTTCAAAACCCCAAAAATATTAAAAGGTCAAAACTCAATGATCTAAAACTGCTGACAGCCTAAAATAATGCCAGCACTTAAGAGTTTTACTGGTTTTTCCTTAGTATTAATATTTCCTTTAATTTAGTCATCTTAACAACAGGAACCATTTATTCAAAGTCTACTACATAGTGCACACTATACTATCTCTTCAAAAATATTCTCATAAATTGTCACAGAAATCTTTTATGGTATTATCCCCATGCAACAGGAGAGGAAACTAAGTAACCTAAGTACGGAAGTAACCTAAGGCTACATAAAGTAGTACAAGATTTGCCTTTCTGTCAGTGTCCCTCTTCATAATCTTTTCTGAGTATAAATATAATAAAATTGCCTCATGAAAATAGTTCTTCTCAGTAGTTACTCACAGCCTAAACAAAGCTGTAACCCGTGTTACTTGTTTTCTAATATGTTCAAGTAACTTCAGGTAAAATGTTTTCCAGTCGTATACCACTTCACAGAAACTCTCTTAATATTCAAAAACAAGTCATTTCTGACCGCCAAGCATGTACAACTATATGGAAACAGTATTTCAGTTCAGCACATGGAAAAACCTCCAACTAAAGCAAAAAAAATCCCTGAAAAATTAAGCCATAAGAAAACAAGTTAGGGCCTCCCGGTGGCGCAGTGATTGAGCGCTGGGTTGCAAAGCTGCCCGCAACCTCTGCAGTACCGGTTCGATCCCTGGCTGCTCCCAGGCCACCGGAGGAGGGTCCCACATGGCGCGGCAGACCTCTCCTGTCTCGCCTGCTGCTCCCCTCAGCAGTGTATTTCGTCAAGTCTGCCTGTTCTGTTCCCCGCTCTGGTGAATTCTCTCACCCTCCCACGCTTCTGACTGTACCCACCGCTTGTATAAATAAATAAATAAATAAATAAATCTTTAGGAAAAAAATTGGTTTCCCAATTAGGAAAAGAAAAGAAGTTTAAAAAAAAAAAAAAGAAAAGAAAACAAGTTAGGCTTGATAACAAGGTAAAACCTTAGTTTCATAACCATTTAAATGACTCCCTAGTCAGATGAACAAATCTAAAACCAAGCAAATAAGTAGGGATAAAAATATCAAATTCAGGCCTCCCCGGTGGCGCAGCGGTTGAGCGCTGGGTTGCGAGGCTGCCCGCAGCCTCTGCGGCACCAATTTGATCCCCGGCTGCTCCCCGGCCACCAGCCACCAGAGGAGGGTCCCACATGGCCCTCCCACATGGCGCGCAGACCTCTCCTGCCGCCCGCTGCTCCCCTCAGCAGTATACTTTGGTCCTTCTGCCTGCTCTGCTCCCCACTCTGGCTCTGGTGAATTCTCTCGCCCTCCTGCGCTTCTGACTGTACCCAGTGCTTGTATAAATAAATAAATAAATCTTAAAAAAAAAAAAAGTATTTGTCATCCAAAAAAATAAATTAAAATAAAAATATCAAATTCAACTATACAAAATGGTAAACAAGTATAATTTATTTAAATCAACCAAATACTTAAAAATTTATCTAGAACCAGGTTCTCTCCCAGTGTGTTCTTAGAACAAATGTTCAGCACAATGTTAAAAGTACTCAGGAACAGGCCTCCCCAGTGGCGCAGTGGGTTGTGTGCTGCGCTGTGGAGCTGTCTGCAACCTGTGCAGCGCAGGTCAATTTCAGGCCGGCCGGCAAGATACCCACATGGCGCAGCAGACCTCTCTTGCCTCACCCGCTACTCCTCTCAGCAGTGTCTTTGGTCAGTCTGCATGTTCTGCTCCCTGTTCTGTGGTGAATTCTCTTACCCTCCCATGCCTCTGACCTGTACCCCAGTTATTGTATACATAAATAAATCTTTTTTAAAAAAAAAAGTACTCAGGGAAAAAATTCATTGTCAAGTTGAAAAAGATTGGGCTAAGCCCTTTTTAACAGGTTTCTTTACCTCAGGACCTCTCAGAGACCTTAGTGTGCTCATATGAACTATGAATCTTCAAAAGAAGGATTTGCTATCCTCATGAAGATAACATAAATGTGCAGATTAAATGATTTATCCAAGATCATACAGTAGCTCAGGGCAAATAGAATTAGAACACTGTTTTCCTGATTCCCATTCCAAATGTCATTCTACCTTCCCAGGACTTCCTTATAACTGATATTAAAGAAAAACTTTTCCAAGAACCACATCTACAAAATTATCAGCTGGGAAGCACTAGTGGCTTCTTCAGGGAATATTTACCATCACTCTGCCAAAACAAGTAACAAAACTAAGAAGGTATATCGCAAAGAAACCTTATAAAACAACTAAAGTCTCCCCAAATAAACTAGAACATGTTTATTTACAGATTATACTAATGGTATCCCAAACTTGCATTTTTATAAAAATATTTTCTCTAGAAAATGAGATATAATTTTTTTTCCTATTCAGTACCTGGATGGAACTTAAAGAATGAAGATGTCAACCTAGACTGTGTAGTTCATTAATTAGAACAGGGATGATACCCACTGTCAGAGCCTGACCAGTAACAGGCATACCATACAGATATTCAAAAAGAATTAACAATACATACCTACTATGCCATTAATTAGCTATAGGATCTTGATGAATTTATAATCTGAATCACAGACTCCCTATTGCAAATGAAGTAGTTAGACCAGAATGATTGTCTCATCTACCTTTAAGAATTCATGAATTATATACCAAGTAAAATCTCAAATCCCCTGCACACACAAAGCAAAATCTTTGATTGTGGATAAGTCCACAAGAAAAATTTAAACAAAAAATAACACTTGCAAAGCATTTTACATTCACAAATTCACTTAATATGCCCAATAAACCTGCAAATTAGTCAGACTGGTATTATTACCCCTGTTCTACAGGTAAAAGTAAGGCCCAGAGAAACTGACTAGACCAGAATCACAAAGTTATAAAGTAGGAAACTTGGACTTAAAACTCAAGATTTTAGTGTTGAAATTCCCAATCTTTCCATTATGCTCTGTCCTATACTGATCAGGCTAGGGATGCTGCCCAAATGATGAAAGCATTATCCCCCAGCTTTCAAATATTGATTTAACAGCATTACAGGACACAATGTCTCCCAGACTCTCTCACCATCCTCTTCCATCTTCCCAATGTTAAAGCTCCAATCTTCTATGAAGGAAAGTGACCTTAATGCAACAAATTAATCACATTTTCCCCCTTGGAATCCAAGGTTAAGTAATATCACTATTACAACAGAGGCTGACATTATCAAAGAGTGAAAAAAATCTAATTTATGAATAAAAGTCCTTCACATCAAAAGACATTTCAAATAATATGTTCTCACAATTAAGTACTGTTAAATTCAAAGACCACCTTATACCATTATTATGTTACATTTAAAATGAGAGCTCCACTTTTGGAAACTGTTTACTAGTGGAAATGAGGCAATTTAGACTATTAAACTCTTTTAGGTCTTGTTACATAATACTATACTTCAAAACATGACTTCAAGTGCAATTTCTCTAAACTCTAGTAATGAACAAACCCAACTGTAGGCTCAAATTTGGTGTTAAAATAAACAAACAGAATTTACATCACACACTTCCCCTCCAAGGAATACAACTGAGCAACCTGAAGTATACAGGGTTATGGATATAGATTTCCCCAAGCCTCTTGAAAATCAGCTGAATCTCGTATTTGCTAACTCTATTAATAATTTGTCTTAAAATACTCACATATCCTTGTCAAATTGTTTCTCACTAGCAAAAGCCCATTTCAAGGAGGAGTATGCTTTAATAAACATATACTTACTAAAACTCTCAAGGACATAAAGTTGCATTCCATTCTCTGGCCACAGCACTGTCTATCTGGGTTTTACATGTGAAAACAGTTTAGAGTACGATTCCAGTGAGTAGCAATTATTAAACAGAACTAGATGTAACACTCAAATGCAATAATGAAGCAGAAGAGTAAAGAAAAAAATTCCCCTTCAAATAGTCAATCACTCTCATCCAAAGTAAATACACACACACAGTAATGGCATGTCTGTTTCATGTCTCGCACAAGAGCATTACTTTCCAGTGCCTTCTGTACACTTCAGTAAGTTTCAGAAGCTTTAAAAAAAAAAAATTTCGGAAACTTAACTGAAGTTTAGCGTTCAAATTACTAACTCAACATTTCCCTAGACTCAAGAGGTCCCATACCTGAAAAGAACTGACCGTGAACACAGTGAGAACTGGGAGAAAACCAAAGCCACGAGAAGCTAGTGCATCAATCAGCATTTCAACTCCCCTCCAGCCAAGGCTCGAGAGCATGAGACTCGGCGCCCACACCACACCACCCCACGGGGCAGAGCTGCAGAAAATCCTGCGGGCCAGTCAGAAAACCTGAGTGAACAATGCAAAGGTCCCAGCGGCTGTGACAGCATCGCAGGCCACTTCAAAAAAAATAAAGAAAAAAAAACACGCCAAAGGTCCCTCGATTCTATGAGGCTCCCCACGCAGAGGCTCAGAGACCGGCCTGCGTTATTAACCAAGAGGCCAAGCCCCTGTGCTCAGGGGTGCGCAGCAAATGCTAACTTGGGTCCCAGGACCGGCTCCTCTTGACACAGGCTGACTTTCCTGCTTCGTGCCAGCTGTACACTTGCACGCTGCGAAAACAGAGGCGAGTCCTGAAAGCCGGGGGGCCACGTTTCTCTTTGATTCTGGGCTGAAGTGCAGGCGATTCCCAGAACCCCGCAGTCCCCTTCGACTGCGCCCTCACCCAGCTCAGGGCAGCCAGAGGGAAGCCCACTCGGAATTGTCAGCAGGCCTGGAGCGGGAGTCAGCGGGCTCTGGAAGTTCACCTCAGCCCCCCAGCTCAGGCGGGGGCTTCGCGGGACAGCTCGGCCGCGGCGAGCGCACCTTCCCCAAGTCAAAATCCATACAAAGACCCAATGCGCCCGGGCAGGTAGAGGCGCACGGACCCCCCGTCACCCCTACGGAACCGGGGTTCCGGGGGGCGGCGAGACCAGCCGCCCGGATGGCGGCCCCGAGGTGTCCAGACAAGGTCGGGGACACGAGGCGGGGGTCTGCGCGGTGGCCGGCGGGGCGCGCAGCCCCTTCTCGGGGCCCCTTCTTCCTCCGGCCCCGCGACCAGGCCTCTCCTCGCTCCTCTTCCTCCCCTCCCCCCCCGGGGCAACCCCCCCCCCATCCCACCAACTTTCCCGACCCCCCGACGCTCCCCACCTCTCAGGAGCACACAGAAACTGCAGGCCAGGAGGCTCCTCAGCACGGCCCCCATCTTCCCGTCTCGCGCTCTCTTCTCTCACCGGCGAGGGGCGGCCCGACGAGGGGGAGGCGAGGAGCCGGGGCGGCCGCCGCAGCGGCGGGTCTGCGCGCTCATGCTGCCCGGGTTCCCGGAGAGAGAAGAAAGAAAGGGGCACGTCAGGGCTCCGCGCGCGCCGCCGCCGCCCTCTCTACCGCGCCGCTCGGCCCGCGGCTCGCGCGACGCCAGCGTCTGCTGCTTCCATCCCGCCGCCTCCTCCCCCGGCGCCCCGCTTCCCCCGCGCGGCGCCTCATTCAGCCTCTTCCCCTCACGCAGCGGCGCAGGGATACGCCGCCGCCGCCGCCGCCGCCACGGGTCGTCGCGAAGGTCTCCCTGCGCGCGGCCGAGCCCCCTCCCGCGGCGCCGGCCCGCGCGCCCTGAGGCAGGGGAACTGGGGGGTCGGGGTACGGCCACGGCGCGGAGACCCCGTGGGATTGGCCGCGCGAGCGGCGGCCAGCGAGGGGGGGAACGCCGCGCGGAGCCGCATTCCGATGGGATTCTTTCACCGGCCGGCCGCGTCGGCCCTCCCCGCGGAGGGCGTGAAGTGACGTCGAACAACATCGACACCGGCGTGGTCGGGACTACTTTCTGCGGCTCGGCCCGGCCGCCGCCTGCGCCGCTCTTTGTGCGGCCGGCGGCCGAGCCGGGTGGAGCTCCCGGGCCGCGCCGGTGCCGCCCGGGCCCGGGGAGGCGCGGGGGCGGCGGGCCCGGCGGCGGAGCTGCGAGGCCGCGTCCCGAGCGCCCGGCAGGGCCCGACCCCGCGTGCTGAGCCCAATTTCGCGGGTGGACTTTGGTTTAGGCTTTTTATTTATTTTTTGTGTTAAGAAAATCAAAGCCCAAGCTGCTCACACCCGCCTTCAACGTGGCTCTGGGGAAGCTGCTCCAACGCCAGCTCAGACTGAGATTTTTAGGTTCTCTCGGTTTCCCGGAACCACCGACTGTCCCCCCAGTATGAGGTCCGAGAAGTAAAGATTTTAAGCTGGCAGATAAAAATTCCACGACATACGCATCAGCACCTAAGACAGAGCAAGGGGCTAAGTGGGCACGATGGTATTTGGGGTCTTACAAGTTGCGTTGAGTAATGAATGTTTGGCATATTTTCACGGTCAGTTCTCAGCCTGAGGAGGAAAACATTCCCTGGATTTTCACTCCGATTTTGCACAGCTTCTGCTGCTCCCGGTGCGTTTCAGGACGCGCCCTGAAATCTGGTGGCAGCTTCAGGAGAGTTGGCCATAATGAAGCCATCGGGTGCATTGTGCCCAGCTGTCACACGCCTTTACCTGGGGACAGGTGGGCGAGCAAGCGGTGCTCCTGCAATGTCACTAACATCTCAGTGACTTTGGAGTATCAGCGAGTACTTGCACACGATACCAGGTTTGACACCCCAAACTACCCTGGAAGAAAGCAGGTTATTAGAAGGCATGCACAGAGAAGGCAGTGAGGATCTGAGTTCAATGACTTACCAAAGGCCACTCAAGTAGTGAATAACAGGACCCAAACTCCAGCCAGAACTTCTGACTTCAGACCCTGCTCCTTGCAATAAATATAGGCTGGGCCCTCCCTGGTGGCGCAAGGGGTTGAGCACAGCACTATGAAGCAATCCACAGCCACTGCAGCACGAGTTCGATCCCTGGCTGGCCAGGGAGCTACCCACATGGCACAGCAGACCTCTCCTGCCACGCCTGCTGCTTCCCTCAGCAGTGTGTTTCAGTCAGTCTGCCTGTTCTGTTCCCGACTCTGTCTCTGGTGAATCCTCTCACGCACACACCCCAACTCTGGCCTGTACCCCAGCTCTTGTATGCATAAATAAACAAATCTTTAAAAATAATAAGAAAGAAAGAAAGAAAGAAATGCAGGCTGAACCAGGCATGCAGTCATAAGTTGACCAAGGGTGCAAGGAGCCAAGTCACTTTTTCTAATTCCACCTGAGAAAGTCTAACTGTCAGGAGGCTGAAAGTTTTGTCTTCTGGCTTCTTCAAAACAGAAAATAGAACCAAGTTTCGCAGCCTAGAAAATATATTACTGTGAAAATGGTGGAAGCAATGAGCTTTGGAATGAGAGGTGGCTGTGGATCCAAACCAGACCACTTACTAATTGTGTGGCTTTGGGCATGGTATTTAAATACACTGCACCTCAGTTTCCTCATCTATGAAATCGTAGTATCTCCTCAGACTTTGGTAGGGATTAAATTAAATAATATTTATAAACTGCTCGGAGTACCTATATAATAGGTACTCAATTAATGACCATTAATTGAGTCGACTCCTTCAAGGTAACTGACATCACAGTAAGTTTGAAATCCTTGGAAAATAATATGTGAGAGAAAAAAAAGTACATGCTCAGAATGTTCATTGCAAGATCATTTGTAATTGGAAATAGATAAACATGAAGCTGAGGAAATTAACCTTCTGGCCCTTTCACATTCACTTTTGCCTTTTCCAAAGTCCAGGGAGGGGCCCTGGCTATGTGTCCGCATGATCCACTTGCAAAAGTAAGATAATTTTCTATTTCTGAAACCATTCTTCTAAATTGTATTAACTTCAAGTCCCACAAAAACTGGATCTGTTCCTATTTATAATAGAAAAACTGACTACAACCTAAGGCTATTAACCTAAGCAGGGGAATGAGATATGATATGAAAAGTGATCATTTGAAGGACAAAACAAGACTTTTGGAAGATATTTGTAGTTAAATGTGTCATTTAAAAATGTGAGAGTGCAAGTACATTTTAATAACAATGATAAATTATACATATATAAACAGCTCTATAAATAAAATGTAGAGGGCCTCCCCGGTGGCACAGCGGTTGAGCGCTGGGTTGCGAAGCTGCCCGCAACCTCTGCAGCGCCGGTTCGATCCCTGGCTGCTCCCCGGCCACCGGAGGAGGGTCCCACATGGCGCGCAGACCTCTCCTGCCGCCCGCTGCTCCCCTCAGCAGTGTACTTCAGTCCTTCTGCCTGCTCTGCTCCCCGCTCTGGCTCTGGTGAATTCTCTCACCCTCCCGCGCTTCTGACTGTACCCCAGTGCTTGTATAAATAAATAAAATAAATAAATAAATAAAAATAAATAAATAAATCTTTAAAAAAAATTAAAAAATAAAATAAAATGTAGAATTACTATATTGCACTCAGGTTGCAGTCAGTTTTTGGTTTTTTTTGAAAGATTTATTTATTTTTATACAAAAGCTGAGGTACAGGCCAGAGGTATAGGAAGGTGAGAAGACCCACCAGAGGCAAAGCAGGGAGCAGAACAGGCAGACGATAGAAATACACTGCCGAGGGGAGCAGCGGGTGCGACAGGAGAGGTCTGCTGCGCCATGTGGAATTCTTACCGGCCGGCTGGGATTGAACTGGCACTGTAGAAGCTGCAGAGAGCTTCACAACACGTTGTTCAACCCTCTACACCACCAGGGAGGCCCTGCAGTCAGTTTTTCTATTATAAATAGGAACAGATCCAGTTTTTGTGGGACTTGAAATTAATGCAATTTAGAGAAATGTTTTCAGAAATAGAAAATTATCTTACTTTTGCAAATGGACCATGTGGACACATAGTTAGGGCTCCTCCCCGGACTTTTGAAAAGGCAAAGGGATCCAGCAATTCCACTTCTGAGTATTTAGCAAAAGGCAACAAAATACTAGCTTTAAAAGACATCCACACCTCCCTTCCATGTTCATTGAAGCATTATTTGCAATAGCAAAGACATGGGAGTAACCTAAGTGTCCATCAGTGGATAAACAGATAAAGAAAATGTGGTGTATGTATGTGTATACACCATCGAATATATTGAAATATTATTCAGCCAGATTTAGATTATCTCACTATTTGTGACGACATGGATGGAAGGTAAGAGCATTACGCTGAGTGAAATAAGTCAGAGAAACACAAATACCATGTGACCTCACTAATATGTGACAAATAAACAAAAACTGAACTCACAGGCACAGAGAATAGACTGTCGTTTCAAGGGATCAGGCTGTAAAATGGGGGACAGGGGACCAAAAGGTTCAAATGTCCAGTTACAAAATAGAACAATCTTGGGTGTGTAATGTACAGGCTGGTGGCTATAGTTAATAATACTGTATGACATATTTGAAAGTTGCTAAGAGAAGAAATCTTCAAAATCTCATCATAAGCAAAAAAATAAAATCTGTAGCTTGAAGACTGATGTTAACTAGACTTAACTGTGATAATCATTTCACAATGTATACAAAAAATTGATCATTGTCTTGTACTCCTTACAGTGATACGCTACATGTCAATTACATCTAACTGAAAAGGTAAAATAAAACCATAAACATACATATATAAGCAATATGATATAGCATACATCAAATATTTGAGCAAAGATAAAAAATAAAGTACTGGGCCTCCCTGGTGGCGCAGCGGTTGAGCGCTGGGTTGCGAAGCTGCCCGCAGCCTCTGCAGGCCAGTTCGATCCCCGGCTGCTCCCCGGCCACCAGAGGAGGGTCCCACATGGTGCGCAGACCTCTCCTGCCACCCACTGCTTCCCTCAGCAGTGTACCTTGGTCCTTCTGCCTGCTCTGCTCCCCGCTCTGGCTCTGGTGAATTCTCTCACCCTCCCGCGCTTCTGACTGTACCCAGTGCTTGTATAAATAAACAAATAAATCTTTAAAAAATAAATAAATAAATAATAAAAAATAAATGCACTAAAACAAGCATTAGGATGGTGAAATAAACCCTAACTAATAAAATCATTAAAATGCTGAAATTGCCATAGTGCAAGTGTGTACTCTATTTACAAGGAACTTTAGTGCAGAAGTGCTTAGGTCAGCCTGAACAATTTAAGAAGGAAATAACCCTAGAGCTGAGGCTTGAAACTTAAGTCAGAGTTTGTTAGGTCAACAAGACTGACAAGGAATTCCAAGCAGAAGCACAGCAGGTGCAAAGGCACTGAATTATTAGAGAGCTTGGCATGTTGGGGATTTGGAAGTAGATCCATGTAACTGAAGCATAGGGTGCTTATAGAGAATGTCAGGAAATAAGGCAAGACTATTAAGTAGGTATTGGGTAATAAAGAGCTTTCTAGGCCCGGCTAAATAATAGCATGTGGACAATGGAGACATTGTAGACATTGAAAGATTTTGCTCAAGGTAAAGAATTGATTTGCATGTTAAATAATTTCTCTGGCTGCAGTGTAGATAACAGAAAGGAGGCAAAGCAAAACTTGGGCTTTTAGGGGAAGATTTCCGCGTCGTTTGTAACTGCAGATGTTGCAGGAAGAATAAGAAGTAGACTGTAGAGATGTAATCGAATGGCTGTAATCTCATGATAAAACTTTTAATGGATGAGTACTTGCTGCTATGGAAGAGCAAAGAAAGTGATCTCTCTTGGGCCTCCCTGGTAGCGCAAGGGGTTCAGGCTCAGGACTATGAGGCTATCGCCAGCCACTGCAGGACGAGTTCAAGCCCCAGCCAGGAAATATTAGAATATTACATAAACTTAGTTGTTAAAGCAGTAGCAGGGTTTGAGAGGAGTGACTCCAATTTGAAAGATTTCTAGTGTGAGTAAAATGCTATCAAACAGCATCATAGGATAGAGCGAAATCTTTCATGAGACAATGAATGCAGCGAACTTCTTTGTTTTATTTTAAGAAATCAACATGGTCACCCAACTTTCAACACCCACCACCTTGATGGGTTAGCAGACATCATTATCCAACAAAACTCTGCACCAGCAAAAAGATTTCAACTCCTTGAAGGCTCAAATGAAGGTTAGTGGTTTGTTTTGTTTTGGTTTGGTTTTTTAGTAACAAAGTTTTTTTTTTGTTTTTTTTTTAAGTAAGTAGTCTGGAACCAAACCAGGAATGTCTCTGAGGTGTGCCTGTAACTTGATCTGGAAAGAGAAGAGCCTCACATAACTTTGTTAGATGATACCTAATGTTTTGGGGTCCTTTATTTGGCAGCTGGAGTTGGTAAAGTGAATGATATATTATTTTTGGAAAATAAGCATGGAGGGTTTGAAGGATTGGATACATTCAACACCCTTTAAAAAGTGCCCTTTAGGGAAATCGGGGCTTAGAAATGGAACTCTCATGCGTAGCCCCGGAATCACACCTTAACCTGTAGACTAATAAAATGTTTTGTTGGCCAGGTGCCCATTGCAATGTCTAAAGAAATCTAGAAATCACTGAATATAGGCAAGTCTACTAAGATCATAAGGTCCTTGACATGGATGGTCCAGAGGACTTCTGAGAGTGCCTAGAAGAGAAACTTGCCATAGGACACTAAGATATTACTTGGCTTATATTCCCATTTTCAATTAAACAGTGGATTGTCTAACTACATTACAGAATCAACAGAAATCAGATGCCCATAAGAATGTAGATGGATTTTTATTAAAGAAATTCATGTCAGTTTCTGATGGCTTTAAGAATTATAATGAAGATGACAATATACCCACTCCCCCGAAAAAAGCCAACTAGGAAGACCAGTGAGGAAGTTATTTTATTCATTTATCCTTTCTTTTTTTAAAAAAAAAGATTTATCTTTTTTTTTTCCATGCATACAAGAACTGAGGTACAGGCCAGCGGTGTGGGGAGGTGAGAGGATTCACCAGAGACAGAGAGGGGAACAGAATAGGCAGACTGACTGAAATACACTGCTGAGGGGAGCAGCAGGCGAGCCAGGAGAGGTCTGCTGCGCCATGTGTGTATCTCCCTGGCTGGGGATCAAACTCGTGCTGCAGTGGCTGCAGACAGCCTCACAGGCTGCATCCCAACCCCCTGCACCACCAGGGAGGCACCATTTATCCTTTCATATACATGAAAGTTATGATAGATAGAGGCAGTGGGGATTGCAAAGAAATAGTTAATTGGGAGGAAATGAGATCAAAACAGCATGCCTTGGTAACCTACCAGATGTGAACTGAGAGAGAAACTGAGAGTCTAGGATTAATTTCCAGGTTTCTAAATTATGCACCTGAATGCAGGGGAGTCCCATTTCCTCAGAAAATATATTCACAAGGAGTATTTCAAGAAGGGCTGATAAGTCAGTGCTTTTTTATATTGGCAGTGTCTGTAGAACATCCAACTGGAACTACCAGGTTTTGATAGAGAAGTTTGGCCTTAGGGAAGAATGGAAAACACAGATATCAGTGATGATTGCAGGACACAGAATCCAGGATATATATTGTGGAATATGGAGCAGTATTGAAAAATTATTACCAGAATTTTCTGAACAATGACAATAAGAAGTCCTCAGGAAGGAAAACTTTTTGCTAGTTCTAGTAACGTCCCCTTGGGCCACCGCAGTTGATGCACTGAAGGTAGAGCTCACAGTTGAAATCATAAACTTAAAGAAATCATGAACTAAGGAAAGAATAGAGCATTTTTTAAAAGATTTATTTATTTATGCATATAAGAACAGGGGCATAGGCCAGAGGTGCGGGGGGTGAGAGGATTCACCAAGGACAGAGTGGGGAACAGAACATGCAGACTGACTGAAATACACTGCTGAGGGGAATAGCAGGCGAGACAGGAGAAGTCTCCTGTGCCATGCTGGGGATAAAACTCATGCTGCAGTGGCTGTAGGTAGCTTCACAGGCTGCATCTTAACACCTTGCACCACCAGGGAGGCCCCAAGAATAGAGCATTTAGTGTGACTAGAAAAGTGAGTCTGGGCAGAACCCTTTAGTAAACAAAGAGAAGCTACAGAATGCAATCAAAAAAAGGCAGATGGAAAACGTGTGGACCTTGCTATCATAAGAGAGGATGAGATAAGTGAGAGCAGATCCTGTGTACTCAGAGGCATCTGCTAAGGGAAGCACTAGAACGAAGCCATCATGGCCTATTAACCCCCAAATGTCATTGATAGGACCAGACTATGCCAACATTTTTGGAAAGCAATCTGGGAGTAAACACTTACATTTTTTTAAAGATTTATTTTTATTCATTTGTACAGACAAGAACTGGGGTACAGGCCAGAGGTGTTAGGAAGTGGGATAAGAGGATTCACCAGAGACAGAGTGGGGAACAGAACAGGCAGATTGACTGAAATACACTGAGGGGAGCAGCGGGCGAGAAAGGAAAGGTCTGCTGCGCCATGTGGGTAGCTCCCTGGCCGGGGATCGAACTTGTGCTGCAGTGTTTGCCAATAGCTTCATAGTGTTGAGACTTAACCCCTTGTGTCACCAGAGAAGCCCAAATACACACATTTTCAAAACTAGAATCCTACTTGGAATTTAGTCATAGAAACAAAACTTTATAGATATTCCTAAATATTTATTATAACATTGTTTTTAATAGAAAAAAATTGTTTTTAATAGAAAACAAAAAAAGAAGTTTACAAATATGACATTTTTATATGGTTCAACCTAATCACAGAACCTGCAAGAGTAGCTCAGTGTCTGGAAAGCCTCTCTCAAAATTTCTTTAACCCATTGTTTCTATCAATGACTTTTTTGCTACTTACACATTCTTGTGTCTCCTTGGGCATGGGAGAAAGAAGCTACAGAGCCCTGAGCCCAACTGGTCAGAATGCAATTATGAGGCATGTGCAGAATGACCAAAAGTGACCCCCCGCTCACTGGGGGCTCATTATTGTACAAAATGCCCAGCCCTGGTGGGATTTGGCCTGCTTTTGCTGAGCACACAATATATGATGAGGCATGTAGAGCAACTGCACAAGCACCAAAGAAAGACCTCCCTAAATTTACAAGAAGACACTGCAGGGGAGGAGGAGGGAGAGGGATCAGAGGGAAAGAGGGAGGGAGGGAGGGAGGGAGGAGCACAGGAGACTGAGATGATGATGCACGGGGCACATTGGTGAAGGAAACTCTATGGGGACTACACCTGAGGGGGTGGGGGGAAGCAAATATTGTTTAAAAAAGAACAATGATGTAAAAAAAATTAATTAATTATTAAAAAAATTTACAAGAAGACAGCCCAGTTGTGACGTTGCCTTGCTTGCTTCTTGCCAAAGGCCTTGAACTCTATAAAAACCAAGCTAAGGCTTTAATCAGGGAGCCTCCTCCTAAAGGAATCTACCTGGAGCTCTGTGCCTTGCTCTTTCATTTATAACAAGCCCTAACCCTCTTGTCTCCATTTGGTGTTTTAAATCCTCATTACATTTTTGAATGGAGGACTCAAGGACCCACCCAACCTAGCTGATTATGGCTCTTGGGTAACAGATGGACAGCACGGACAATGGAGGTCCCTCTATATATCCTACCTGTGTAGCAGACTACGCCATTAAGGTTTATGAAAGCACACACTATGATGTTTGCACAATAAAACTGCTGACCAACGCATTTCTCAGAACATATCCTCATCAACAAGCAACACAGTACTGTAGTTGAAAACACAATACAATCTTTATTGCAGAATAGCATACAGTTGTTTAAAAGAATGATACAGATTTACAAGCATTCAAAAGCTGTCAGAATCAGCTCTACTAGAACTCTAGAAGATAGTCAAAGGTTTATAGCAAACAAGCAAATGCTTAATCAGGCCACTAAAACATAGTAGGAGAGTGTTGTCAGATTTTAATTTACCCTTGTCTGACACCTGCTCCCAGGTGCAGAACAGTCTAGACCATGCAGTTCGTATATACAGGGTAGCCTCCTTGTTCTATAGGGAGCAAAGGGCACCTTTTTTCACAAGGAATTGTGCTTGTTTGTTTTGAAGGACTGAGACACAAGGCTTCCCTGTATTTCATCTAGCTCAGGACTCTCTCTGGGTAGAACAATGACTAGGTGGAGGCTATTTCTCAAAAGCATTGAAAGGCAGATAAATAAACCACTGCTGCCAAAGGGCACAAACATTGAACATGTAGAAAGCCTGAGAGGAAAAACTGGGGATTAATATACTTAGGGAATAAGAACTTAGTGTAGACAGGGACTCTAGAAAGTCATGCACATGCCCAGCACTGGACACATCCTCAGAAAAGGCTTCAAGTTTCCATTATGGCTGAACTTCAGGCTTAGCACAAGTAGGAATGAAGGCTATTGCACAGTTGTAAGGTCTGGCTAGACATTGAAGCATTCACTGCAACACAGAACTGATTTGCAATGATCTGGAGAAAGGTGGTGGTGGTGTTGGGTTGTTTTTAGTTTGTTCGTTTTGGGCTCCAGAAGTTTAAGAAAATCTTTGTTAACTTATTAGCTGTCCAATTAGCTGGCTAAGCAAAAGAACAGAGATTTCAGAGACCACACAAGACAAGGAATATAATCTTTCCAAAAATAGTTTCAAATAGTCTCTAAGCAAACAACTACAATCCACAGCAAGCAATGATAGCAAATCTTGGGAAGGTAGAGAATGTGATTTTCAGAGTTACCACATCAGCAAAATACCCAGCACAACAAATTTATGAGAAAGGAACCAAACTATACAATGGAAAAGGGAAGTCTTCAATAAATGGTGTTGGGAAAACTGAATAAGCAGATGTAAGAAAAAGAAATTATTACCTCACACAATACCCAAAAATTGACTCAAAATGGACTAAGGACTTGGATGAAAGAACTGAAAGCAGAAAGTATATAAAAGAAAACCTAGTGGGGGTTGGGGGAGGGGAAAGGAGGGATTGGGGTCAAAATAAGGGGGTTGTAATTGTATGGGGAATATAAAAATAAAATTTAAATTAAAAAAAAAACAAACAAAAAAAACCTAGGGTCCCAGTCAGGCCAGAGGTAGAAGCTGGGCACTCCAATGCCATCTGGATCCTGAGCAGGGGCTCCAGCCCACCCTGCACAGCCTAAGCTACAGCCTGGGGGGGTAGAGGGGAGAAGAGGAAGTCCCCCTCTGTCTGACTCTCACTTCAATTACACTGGTGTGAAGGATCCATAATTCAGGCACTCCTGCTGCAGACCTCCAGGAGATAAGAGGGGCAAATCAAAGCCCTGGACACACCGTCTGAGGCAGACCAAAACAGAGCATGGCCGGAACCACCAGAGATGGGACCATGGAAGCAGCTGGCATGGTGACCACTCACATGATCGCCACCTGCAGTGTCTCCAGGGGCAGGGGAGCCAAGCACCTAGTCCAGAGTTGCATGCAATGTGAAAAGGCTTCCTCCTTTTCCAGCTGAGGGAGGAAAACATGAGAGCTGTGACTGGGTCACACAGGGCAGGATTGGAAACCCCAAGAGGAAATGAAACAAGATGGGCTGACCACCTACTGGTATCTGTCCCCACCAGGGAACTTCACCACCAACACTGGCGGGCAGTTGGATCCCCAACACCAGAATTATAGGCTCATAAGCATCATGTGACAGGCATCAGAATGGCTGGGACAGTCAGTGTGAATGGGAGGGCACGGAGCCCAGAGACCACGCTGGTCTGGAGAGAACGGGACAGTCTCCTGTACCACAGGGAGTCCCAAAACCAAGGAGCTGGGAGAACCACACCATACGCCTGCCCTGCAAAATGTTCCTAAGCGCCCTGCCTTGCTGCCTCCTCCCAGTTGCCCCCAGGGCTCCATGCAACCTGGTCAGCTGCTATCCAGGAGCACAGGTCCTCTGGAAAAGGACGTTTCCAGAAAAAGGACAAAGCATGTGAGCCCATCATCCCTCTAGGGTGTGCAGCAAGGGAGGAGTTGGAGTGATAGAGGGAGTGGGAGGCACGGGAGAAGGGGGTGATGGTACATGGGTAGAATATTGGTGGGAGGGCCACACCCAAGGGGAACAATAACTATACAAAGATGACTGACAATGTAAGAAAATTTTTTAAATTTAATTTAATTTAAAAAAAAGAAAACCTAGACAGAACACTCCAAGACATGGACTTCAGTAATATCTTTAGGAACTCTACTACAGTGATAAGGGAAACAAAATAAAAAATAAACAAACAGGACTATATCCAACTATAAAAGCTTCTGTACAGTGAAAGAAAGTATCATTACACAAAAAGACATCCTGTCGAATGGGAGAAGACATTCACACAGCTTACATCTAACAAGGGGCTGATATCCAAAATATACAAAGAAAAAAATGATTAACCCAGTCAGAAAATGAGTAGAAGAGCTGAGTGAACACTTCTCCAAAGAAGACATAAATTGGTTAACAGGCATGTGGGGAAATGCTCATCATCACTTATCAGCAGGGAAATGAAATCAAAACCACAATGAAATACCACCTCACACTAGTTAGAATTGTCCATATTAAAAAGACAGAAACAAGTTGTGCTGGTGAGGGTGTGGAGGAATAGGAACCCTTGTACATTGTTGGTGGAAAGGTAGATTAACCCAGCACCTATGGAAAACAGTATGGGGGTTTCTCAAAGTATTAAAAATACATCTACCATAAGAGGTAGCAATTCCACACCTGGATATCTGTCCAAAGAATACAAATACACTAATACAAAGGGAAAGATGCTCTCCTGTGTTCATTGCAGCACTGTTTACAATAGCCAAGCTATGGAAATCATCTAAGTGCCCAGTGACAGATGAATGTGTCAGGAAGCTATGTCATACATACACAATGAAAAACTACACAGCTATATAAAAAAAAAAAAAGATGAAATCTTGCATTTGGGGCAGCATGGATGGAACTAGAGGGCATTGTGTTAAGTAAATCAGGAGTAAGGCAAATATCAGATAATGTCACTCATTTCTCTCTATATACAATATAGAGAAACAAAGCAAAGGAACAGACACAATTAAACCAAACAAACCATAGAAATTTGACTCTAGAAATGAGACAGGGGAGGGGTCGCTGGCAAGTAAATGATTTTTCCAATGGAAAAATCAGCTGTTATATCACAAGGACACTCAAGTAGTCCAAAGGAGTGGTCCATGTGGTGAAGAATGGAGCCCTCTTGCCAATAAGCAAGTGAGTAATCTTGGAAGTAGGTCCTGCAGCATCAAGTCAAGCCATCAGATGACAGCTGTGGCTGGTATTTTGACAGCAACATCATGAGTTCGTTCTAGCCCAACTAACCTGCTCCTAACTATTTGACCCACAGATGTTGTGAACTAAGAAATATTTATTTAGGGCCTCCCTAGTGGTGCAGGGGTTAAAGTCTCAGTGCTATCAAGCAATTGACAGCCACTGCAGCATGAGTTTGATCCCTGGCCAGGGAGTTAACCCACATGGAACAGCAGACCTCTCCTGTCTCCCCTGCTGCTCCCCTCAGCAGTGTATTTCAGTCAGTCTGCCTGTTCTGCTCCCCGCTCCGTCTCTGGTGAATCCTCTCACCCTCCCGCACATCTGGCTTGTACCCCAGTACTTGTATCTATAAATAAATAAAATAAATCTTTAAAAAAGAAAAAAGAAATACTTCTTTGGTTTTAAGCCATTAACTTTTGAAGGTAATTACTATAGTGTGATAGGCAGCTAATACAAGTATAAAGAAGGGAGGTCCTTCAGACTGAGATGTACTCAGCCACATATGGAAGGAGACAGAGAAGGAAGAAAGAAAGTAGGGAAATGTTTGGACAGTGGAGACTGCAGCATTAGATGGTGGTCAACAACACTGTCATTTTCTGACTTTAATGGTGACACTGTGATTGTATTGGAGCGAGTCCTTATGAACACTAAAGGGTATGTAGGGGTGATGGTGAATGAGCTCTGCACTTCCTCTCAAATAATTAAAGACAAAAAAATTCTTTTTTACTGCTCTTAATTTTGTTTTACTTTGTGAATGTTTCAAAATAAACAACCAATAAAAGTACTTAAGTTCTTTGAAAGATAAACGTGTTATAAATAAAAGCTTTTATTATTTAAATCCAGAGAGCCCTATAACATATTTTAACTTGTAGAGTACCTTCCTGCTTTTCTCCCCAACCAAGACAACTGCAATTCATTCACAAGGTTGAATGGAATCTCAATATTTAAATGCCTAATCACTTTCTTTCATCTTTGGCATGGAAGAACTGGATTTCCCCGCATGGATGAATCACCTGATAACAAATTTCCCAGCTTAAATAGGTTTAGAATTTCACCATTAGTAAAGCAACATGATGAACTGTGTCGCAGATTCAGGATTTATGGTAACAATGTGTTGTTAGCATTCACATTGGTTCTCAAAATATACATTTTTCTTTCATGTTGTAAAAAGTTTGTCTGATCTTGAAATGAGTTTTATGCAACTATGGCAATAATAAAACCCCTCCCCCACATCTCACTCCCAGAAAATCAGACAGTTTGATGTGTGTTTAGCTTTAATCTGAATTGTAAAACACTGCATTCCTTCAGTTTTTCCATGAAATGAAAAGAAAGAAATATGCAACTGCTATTTTGGGGACATATGTCTAGATAAATAAAACATGACCCAAACTCCCCACCCTGCAACCTTGCCATTTCTTTCTCTTTTTTTTTATAGTGAACAAATTTATATTTAGAATTAGCCAGCTGGACTCAGTTTAGATGATCCCAGTTTTGTTGGCAGCATCCAAAGCATCCTCATCAGGAGCCAGTTGAACACCCTCCTTCAGGTCTGATCAGGGTGCTGACCTTGGCTGTATCAATGTCCTAGAGCCTGCTTGACATGCACCGTGAACACAAGTGTGTTGTTTTCTTTTCTTCTTCATGGCTGACTCGGTGATCAGGGGGACTTTTTTTATTGGAAGCTGCTTTTTTTTACTTATTATTTTATATTTTTTACATCATTTTTCATTTTTGTACAATGTATGCATTTTCATCTCGGTTATAGTCCCCGTGAAATTCCACCATCCATTCACCTGTGAACTATCGCCATGGTCCCTTGTGTTCTGCCCACACATGTTTTGATCCTACTCTGATCAGGGGGATCTTGATGGCATAGAGGTCAAGCTTGTTTCTCCTGGGGGCGCTCCTCCGAGGATATTTGGGGTCCCTTCCAGCTGCACTACTGTGGGCCATTGGAAGTTGGGAGGCATGCAGATATTTTTTTTTTTTTTCCCCCTGGGGCTGTGCATGCCTTTCAACACTACTTCCTTGGTCTTCAGCACTACTTCCTTTGCTTTGGCTCTGGTTTGGCTTTGGTTTTAGAAGGGCAAGGATTTCCTTCTTTTCTTTTTATGCCATCTTTGTGAGTTTCTCCATCCTTGCCTTTTCTGAGAGTGAGGATGGAGAGGAAAATTACCACCAGGGAGGGAGAAATTCTTTTTCTTTCACTGTTGTCAGAATCTATTCAATTTGGAGGCATGTGAACTAAATTTTTGCCTTGGAAATAAACAGCAAAAAAAATCAGTCCTACCAAAATCCACTTTATTGGAAAATGTTCAAGCAGATTCCCTAAACTAGTGGTTCTCAATAGTGGGGAAAGGGGTGGATTTTGCCCACTCCCCAGCCTTTGGCAACATCTAGACACATTTTAGGTCCTCTAAATTAGAGGTGGGGAATGCTGCTGGCATCTTGTGGGTAGAGGCCAGGGGTCTTGCAAAACATCCCACAATCACAAAACAGTCCCCACAACAAAGAATTATTAGTGCCGGGATTGAGAAACCCTGCCCAAGATGAACATAGAGAAGACAGATGACTAGGAAGGGGGAAAATGCCAAGAAACATAAACACAAAATTAAATAAAACACCTAATGAACTTTGATTTTCCCAAAGATTTAAAAAGATATATATTTTTAGGGATTAAATTCCTATTTTGTGGCCACTTAGGATATTACCGAGAAGCAATTAAGGTCATTTTGAGTTTTCCCATAAACTACATTTTTATTAATTCATTTGCCAAGCATTTCTTGACCCCCCACCCCCCCCCACAGCGTGTCAGACACCAAGGACACAAAGATGGATGATTCTCTCTGCCCTGGAGGAGCTGAGTCTTGGTGGAGATTCTTTTAAATAATGAATTAAAATACAAAGGACAGGAGTTAAAAGGGCAAGTCAATGATTTATGGTGGATCTTCTCTAAGCCAAGTACTTCTGCTTATCTTGAGTAATTTCAAATAAGCTCTCTCCAGAGAGTTGGCTCCCATTTCACAAAAGAAGAAACTGTAAGACTAATAATCAGAGCAAACAAGTATGTGTCAGGCTCTGTCCTCAGTGGTTCTTTATGTACTAACTTATTGTATCCTCAGGGCTACGCTAGAAGGCAGATCTTGTCACCTCCATATACATTTGTGGACACTGAGGGGCCAGGAGCTTCCTCCAAAGTGGGCCATCTGGCACCAGAATCTATGATCTTTACAATTTTTACCCCACTACCTCTTAAGCTTTGCCTAGAGAAGAAAAAGCAGATCTAGGCATGAACCCCAATGCTCCCATCTGCTACACGGCACTATAGTGTCCGTGTTCTAGAAGTACCCAAGGAGCCACCGGTTCGCAATACCTGCCTCTGGCTGGGGAAGGCAAAGTAGACTTGATTTTGGGGATAGCCTCGGAGCCCACATTGGAAGTCTAAAGAGAAAAGTCCAGGAAAGTCCAGCACAGGCAGTAAGTCACCACCACAGCTTGTTCTTTATGGTTGGAATGTAACACATGGGGAGAAACAGTTAAAGAGAATGGGGGAGGGTGTGAGGTAAGGAATTGTTAGGGGGAAAAGGATGTCCCAAAGCTAATTCCATACAGGCTTTGTGGACTCCACCCCCACCCCAAGTCAAAGCCAAAGCCACTGGGAACTCCAAATCCCATCACCACCAAAGGGAAGGTGGCTGGGACCTGAGGATGGGGTTAAGCAGCCAGGTGGATATAAAAGGCAGACGCGTGGGCTTTGGGGAATCCCCCATTTTTGGCCCTCTGCCAGCTCGCAGCGTCCGGCCAGCTCTGAGAGTGACTTTGGGTTTCCAGGTCGTCGGATCGGGTAGGACGCATTAAAGACTTTATTTCCCTATTTTCTCCCTGAGTTGTACATTTTCCTTATTTCCTTTTCTCTTGTAAATAAACCTTTTATTAACTCTTTTGTGTGTGTCCGTAGTAGAGTATTCATAAGTCCCTTTAAAGCGCGCGGGTGAGGACCCACAGCCAGGAACCCGTTTAATATCGGGGTTGCTCTATAACAGAATCAGGTGGGATAAGAAGTGTGAGCTTTGTCTCATAAGCAAAACCAATAAAAGGGAATTAATTTATATTCAATTTATTTATTTTCTTACTTCATTGTTCATTTGTGTACAGTAATTGGTTCCCCTCCCTCCCCCCACTCAGGTCTAGTCCCTATAGTTCTCCCCCCACCATAGAACCACTGACTCAACACCATAGTCCTCCATGCTCTTCCCTTCCCTGTTTTGATCCCTCTCTCTCGCCCTCCCCTGCTGCTTGCCTCAGACCTATCAGTTTGCCAGTTTTACTTTTTTCCTGGCCCTTAGTTTGGTTTCTCTATATTCCACCTATAAGTGAAAACATCTGGTATTTATCTTTTTCCTTCTGACATATCACTGAGCATAACCCCTTCTAGTTCCATCCGTGTTGCTGCAAATGGTGTGAGTTTATCTTTTGAATTGCTGAGTAGTATTCCATTGTGTGTGTGTATATATATATATATATATATATATATATATATACCATCTGTTTTTGAGAATTTTGGACTGTTTCCATATCACAACTATTGTAAATAATGCAAACAAAAGGTGGGCCTCCCCGGTGGCGCAGCGGTTGAGCGCTGGGTTGTGAAGCTGCCTGCAGCCTCTGCAGCGCCGGTTCGATTGCCAGCTGCTCCCCGGCCACCAGAGGAGGGTCCCACATGGCTCGCAGACCTCTCCTGCCGCCCGCTGCTCCCCTGAGCAGTGTACCTCGGTCCTTCTGCCTGCTCTGCTCCCCGCTCTGGCTCTGGTGAATTCTCTCACACTCCCGCGCTTCTGACTGTACCCAGTGCTTGTATAAATAATAAATAAATAAATCTCAAAAAAAAAAATAAACAAAAGGGAATTATTAAAAGCAGATATAACTTGACTTAATATTAATTAATATAAATGCTGAGAACTGTATTCTGGGATCTAGAACAAATCTTTTCCTGTGCTCATGCCCACTTCTTGTTCTTTTTAATCTCACCTTACCTAATTTGAATGTTCCTAATGTGGGAAGAATAGGAAGGATCTGGACTCCCTCTGCCTCAGCAGTTCTCCCAGCAACTCCCAATCTCATCAAGCCAACCACAAACAGGTGTGGTTAATGATGACATAGTGTCGGTGAAAACCAGGAAGCAACGCGCTGTCCTTACCAGCGAAATTACACTCTCTAGACTGATGTGGTCGAACACATTTGGAGTGTGATAGTGGTCCTATTAGTAAGACTCATAGAGTGTTTTATAGTTTACCAAGCTTTTTTTACACACACTCTGTTGTTTGATCATCAAAAACAAACCAAGGAGGTAGGTATTATCCCATTTCACAGATGTGGAAGCTGAGGCTTACAGAACATGTGTGAGTAAGCAGACACAATGAACACAGCTCCCAGACTTCAAATCTTATTCTCCCTCTTCCTCCTTCCCTCATTAATAATGTCTCTTTGTATGCATTTTTTAAATTTTTTTTTTTTTTTTTTTTTGCTTAGAAAAACTTGGCTATAAGCCAGAGGCGTGGGGGTTGAGAGGATTCACCAGAGACTGAGTGGGGAACAGAACAGGCAGATTGACTGAAATACACTGTTGAGGGGAGCAGCAGGGAGACAGGAGAGGTCTAATGCCCCATATGTGGCACAGGGGATCGAACTTAGGCTGTAGACATAATAGCACTGAGACTTAACCCCTAGGCCACCAGGGAGGCCCTGTATGCATTTTAATGTTACAGTTTGGTGGCACAGCAAAAGCCAAGAGTGTGAACTTTGTCTTCCCTTCTCTGCTAGAGGTTTGACCATTCGGGTTTATCCTTGTTAATGCAGCCCTCTAAGATTTCCCAAATATATCCTGTCACCCTTATTGTCTGTTACATCCTGATGGATGAAGCGGATATTTCTTTTTCACGGCACATGTAATTTCTTCTTATGGTTTTGATCCTAGTGTGTCCAAACATCCTAGTTTGCCCAGAAGAGTGCCAGTGTTAAAACTTGGACAGCATGGGGAAAGTGGTAGGGTTGGTTGCCTAGAACTCCCTCTCCAGCTGACTAATCTGTTCTCTCCAACTCCCAGCTTCCACTGCCCTGTTTCACCTTCCTGCCTTTGATTATGCTATTCCTTTCATCAGAGGAATACACATACCTCCACTTCTTCCTTTCAGCTGCATCCTACTTTTTCTACAAGACAATGTTCAGAAGTACAAGAACTAATTTCTCCAAGCGATCTTCCCTGCCTTAGTTGTCCTTTCTCTGTGCTTCCATATCGACCCATACAGGCCTCTGACATACCACTTAACAACGTTCTGTTTAAATCATTAGTTGCTGGGCCTCCCTTTTGGTGCAGGGGTTAAAGTCTCAGGGCCATCAAGCTATCACCAGCCACTGTGGCCTGAGTCCCATCCCTGGCCAGGGAGCTAACCCACATGGTGCAGCAGACCTCTCCTGTCTTACCCGCTGCTCCCCTCAGTGGTGTATTTCAATAGATCCACCTGTTCTGCTTCCCACTCTGTCTCTGGTGAGTCTTCTCACCCCCACACCTCTGGCCTAGACCCCAGTTATTGTATGCATAAGTAAATTAAAAAAAAAGGTTAAAAAAATAATAAATTATTTGTTGCTGTGGCTGGCTTCTAGCATATGTTCTACTCTTCTATAAAGCATCTATTTATGGTAGTCCTAATAGAGCTCCTGGCATCTAGCTACAAGTAATAAAGATTTGTGAGCAGATCAAAAGTGCAGAACTCTAAGGATTTTTTCCATTTCTCTTCCACAGACTTCTTGCCAGAGAAAAGAGGTCCCCTCAAGGCAGCAAGGTAGAAGATTCAAAAAGTGAGTGAAGGAGAGTTCAGAGAGGGCTTGACCTGCCTTCTAAGGGGTACAGAATTTCTTGGTTTAGCAATGGGGAGTCATTAATGGAACATTAAAGAGAAAAAACATAATCAGTTCATTTGCTACAAACTCAAGAAGAGTCTGGGTAAGAAAAAAAGAAACATAGGCAATCAGCCCAGACAAAAAGAAACAAAGATGGTGCCCTGCAGACCTCTTTGCTTAGCAAGAGTTCTAGAAGGCCCTCCTCAGGGCCAAAAGCCCCTCGGAGGGTGAGTTGACCTGAGCCCACAGGTGTACTTGGCTGGAATGAGCAATGAAGAACTAAGTGGAAAACATTTTTTGATAGCAAAACATTTTTGACCCTTGAATTACTCCTGGGTTAAGGGATGTCCATCATCCTGTTATCAAAAATTTTCCTATAAATTTTGATTTCCCAAAAACTTAATTACAGTCATCCCTTGATATCCAAGGGATATTTCAGTTCTCCTAAGGATACCAAATATATATGTGTGTGTATATATACACTTATATATGTTGATATACACATATGTATATACTTACACAATGTAACATACACACACACAAAATGGAATACTACTTAGCAATCAAAAAGATAAACTCATGCCATTTGCAGCAACATGGATGGAGCTGGAAGGGATTATGATCAATGAAATAAGTCAGAAGGAAAAAGAGAACTATCAGATGGTTTCACTTATAGGAGGAATATGGAGAAACCAAAGGGTCAGCAAAATGACAAGATTTGCTGACCATAGATCCAGAGTGGACAGAAGGGGTGGGAGAGGGTGCGTGTTCAAAACAGGGGAGGGAAGAGCACAGGGGGCTGTGGTAGTGGTTTATGGGTGCAATGGTGTTGGGAGGACTACAGGGACTACACGTGAGGGGAGAAATCAATTACTGTACAAAGATGAACAATGATGTAAGAAAATAAATACAGTTATACATATAAAGAGGCACTCACTGGTAGCTGATGTGTAAATAATTCCCCAGCACAGTGTTTTCTATGACCCTTCAGATTCCTGAATTCCATGCCTTCCATGCTGCTCAGTAGGTTGGTGGTGTGTTCTGAGAATTTATATTTCTAATTAGTTCCCAAGCAGCACTGCTGGCCTGGGCACAGTGCTTTAAGACTCCCCACCCTAGGACCCGCTCCTTATCTCTCCCAACAGGTAATCTCACCAATCCTTTAAGGGAACCAAACAAGGTTCCCTGTGACTCAAGATTTTCCTCTCTCCTGGCTAGCCACATCCTTCATTCTTTTGCTGGCTCATTCTCTTGACAGTCTCAGATCTGAGCTATGGGGGAGAAGGCTAAGGGGAAGGAAAAAAGATCTTCCCTTTGGTCCTAAGGGTAGCAGAGAAGGTCTTCAAGTGGTCGCTACCCGTGCTGCTTTTGTCAGTTTCATGAACCCAACCTGTGTTTTTGTAAATAATTGTCTTATTGAAATATCTCAGGTGAGAGCCACGACTGTAACCAGTATATTGTATGTACATTTTCAGCTTTATTAGATGTCAATCAATCAAACCAAACTTCTCATCTGGTTTCTTCCAGGGAACAGGCAGATGAAATCTTAGATATTTTCTAACTCTATTAAAATAGGACTTCTTGGGCCTCCCTGTTGGCTCAAGGGTTAAAGTCTCAGCTAACAAGCTATCTCCAGTCACTGCAGCATGAGTTCTATTCCCAGCCAGGAAGCTGACCCACATGGCGCAGCAGACCTTTCCTGTCTCACCTGCTGCTCCCCTCAGCAGTGTATTTCAGTCTGTCTGGTCTGTTCCCCACTCTGTCTCCGGTGAATCCTCACCACCCCCCAACACACCTCTGGCCTATACACCACTTCTACACGAAAATAAATAAATCTTTAAAAAATAAAATAAAGTAGGACTTCTTTACTTTGCACCATCTGAAAACTGTGTCTCAGACAAATTGGTCTCTTCATTGGTCCCTGAACATACTTTTGCCCCCAGAATAATCTCCTCTCTCTCTCTTTCTAAACTTCCTGTGAGGAACTCTTACATGCTCCAAGAACTCAAATGCTGCAGGAGCTAATGCCCATGAACAACTAGCACTTACGGTGCCCACTGCTCAGCAGGGACTCTGCTTAGCAAAAGCTCTTCTGCGGTTGTTTTCCATTACAGATGACTTTTCCTGTCTATCTATATACCTCCTTCAACCACACTGTGCTTCTCTCAGATGCACGAGTCTTGAGCTCTGTTTTTCAATATTCACCCATATCACCTAAGTGCTGTTTATAGACAGGTGCTCAGTTAGTTTTTTTCTAAAGGTTTGTTTTTATTTATTTATGCGTAGAAGAACTGGGGTACCGGCTGAAGGTGTGAGGGGTGAGAGTATTCACCAGAGACAGAGTAGGGAGCAAAACAGGCAGACTGACTGAAATACTCTGCTGAGGGGAGCAGCAGGGGAGACAAGATAGGTCTGCTGTGCCATGTGGGTCAGCTCCCGGGCCAGGGATGGAGCTTATGTCACAGTGGCTGTCGATGGCTTGATAGTGCTGAGACTTAACCCCTTGCACCACGAGGGAGGCCCTCAGTTAGTATTTTTAATGAATCAATAAGCAAATTACTGCACTAATGTCAGGAACCAAGAATTGGTAATAACATGCAATCTGAGGACCTGAAATCCTTTCTGCTGTTCTCAATAGATGTAATTTTCCTTCTTCATGCCAGTTTAATTCTTTGTCAACTATGTCCTGTTAAATGGCTATGCCTGGGCTCTAAGAACTACACATTTTGGGAGTGAATGAATGAATGCCTATGGATTTATATGGATATAAAGTTGCCATTAAATTAACACTATGCCTGTTTTCATTACGAAAAGTGAAAATGATGATATCCAACTAAGTGAGTTAACATGGCTTGAGGGCCAGCCTTCTCCCTCCATGAAAACCTGTGGCTCCGCTAACAACTTTGAATTATCTGTTAACCTCTGCAGATATCCTAAGGGAAATTGGCACACAATGAATAGACTCATGCTATTTTTAAATTCACTGAGGAAAAAAAGAGAGAAAAATTAGGTTTCTCTATGTGAAAATAGGAAATGTTTTTCAGGAGTCTACCTAAGGAAAAAGAAAATAAATAAATCAGTCCCCCAATCTCCTTCACAGAAATCCCAGATGCAATCATCTATCACTAACATATACAAAGGGTACAAACTGAGCTGGGTAGGGCCTCCCCTGGTGGCGCAGTGGTTGAGCACTGGGCTGCAAATCTGCCCGCAGCCTCTGCATCACCGGTTCGATCCCTGGCAGCCAGCGAGGGTCCCACATGGCTCGACAGACCTCTCCTGCCACGTACGCTGTTCCCCTCAGCAGTGTATTTCGTCAAGTCTGCCTGTTCTGTTCCCCGCTCTGGCTCTGGTGAATTCTCTCACCCTCCCATGCTTCTGACTGTACCCAGTAGTTGTATAAATAAATAAATAAATCTTTAAAAAAAAATCCCATTGTTAAAAAAAAATTAGCTGGGTAGGTATTTATGGACTTCATAATAATTTTGTTCTCATTTTACATTGGATGTAAGCTTTCTTATTTTTTATGAACTAGTGAAGAGCACTTGCATTGATTTTGTATGCAGATACTCAGAGAAGTGTGCAGATGCTACAGGTAGGTTATGTCGGGATTCATTAGGCTACAAGTAACACATGCCTGACAAAAATAACTTAGAGAGGGCCTCCCCTGGTGGCGCAGTGGTTGAGCGCTGGGCTGTGAAGCTGCCCATAGCCTCCGCAGTGCCAGTTCGATCCCGGCTGGTGGTGAGGGTCCCACATGGCGTGACAGACCTCTCCTGCTGCGTCCGCTGCTCCCCTCAGCAGTGTATTTCGTCAGTCTGTCTGTTCTGCTCCCTGCTCTGGCTCTGGTGAATTCTCTCACCCTTCCACGCTTCTGACTGTACCCAGTGCTTGTATAAATAAATAAATGAATCTTTTAAAAAAATTTTTAAAAATAACTTAGAGGGCCTCCATGGTGGCACAGCGGGTTGAGCACAGCACTGTGAAACTGTCTGCAGCCTCTGCAGCATGGGTTCAATTCCCGACCAGCCAAGGAGCTACCCACATGACGTGGCAGATTGTCTGTCTCACCCACTGCTCCCCTCAGCAGTGTTTTCAGTCCCTCTGCCTCTTCTGCTCCCCACTTTGTCTCTGGTGAATCCTCTCACCCTTCGCACCTCTGGTTATACCCCAGCTCTTGTATAAATAAATAAATCTTTAAAAAAAAAATGACTTAGAAACTTAGTACTCAATCTGTGTTCCCTGCATCAATGACATCAGCATCACTTGGGTGTTTGATAGAAATGCTGAATCTCAGGCCCACCCCAGCCTACTCAAGCAGAATATGCATTTCAACAAGACTTCGAGGTAAATTCTAGCCTACATTACAATTTGAGAAGGGGTCTTCCTGGTGGCCTAGGGGTTAAATCTCAACACTACCACTATGAAGGCCACTGTGACAACCTGAGTTAGATCCCCAGTCAGGGAGCTAACCCACATATGGTACAGTAGACCTCTCCTGTCTCACCTGCTCCTCCCTTTGGCAGTGTATTTCAGTAAATCTGCCTGTTCTGCTCCCCACTCTGTCTCCGGTGAATCCTCTCACCCCCAGCACTTCTGGCCTGCACCCCTATTCTTCTACACAAAAGTAAATAAACTCTTTTAAAAAGAATTGAGAAGCACTAGTGCAAACTATTAAATAGGGGTATATTATTTCACATAGCAAGAAGGCTAGGGAGAGATAATTCAACACTGGTCAATTCTATTGCAAAAAGTATGCTGTTGATAGCCAGGTGCGTTTTAATCTTCTGCTTTGGTTTCTTCAATCTGCTGATTTTGTTCTCAGACATAATCCTTCATTGTAATAAGGTATAATTTTAAAACTCTTTATTAAAATAAAATGAACTCCAAACATCACATTTTCATGCAAACTGTATTCAAAGGCCAGAAAGGCAGCCTCTTCTTGTACTTCTTTTTCTAAAAGAGAAAAAAATATTTCCCAGAAGCTCTCTCTTCCCATACCCCAAACTTTGCCTTATGTCTCATTGGATAAAACAGAGTCATAGACTTGTCTTCAAACTAATCACTGGTTGCAGGCAAGGGACTGTGAATGTTGGCTTAAAGCAAACATGTTTCATCCCCAGGAGCTAGGAAGGGGCAGACCTTTTATCCTTGGTCCCTGAATCAAAGTGAGGATTTATTAGTAAGGGGGATTTATTTCTGTGGGTAACTTATAGCCAGGTATATTACAAGGTGTAAAGTAACATTAGTAAAGAGAAGCAAAAATCAGTTAAGGAAGGGATAGGGAGCTATGGAAAATGTTGGAGATATAGGACATTTTCATAGTAATGTTCTAGACCTAGAACCTTGAACACCAACCCCTACACAGTCAAAAATCCACATATACCATTTTACTCCCTCAAAACATAAGTACAGGCATTCCTTGGTATCCAATGGGGAGAGAGTGGTTTCAGGACAGCTCCCCACTCCCACCCCAATGCAGAAGCAAAGATAGGAAAAAAACGGGGTGTGAGTGGATCTGCACAGTTGCAACTTATGTTGTCCAAGGGTCAAGTGTATTGAGAAAGGGTCATCAATGATACTAAACCTGTGTCACCTAAAAAGTTTGAAAAACAAGTAGACCCACTGACCATAATGTGGCAAATAATTGTTATGAGCAATAACATGGCGGACAGGAGATAGAAGAAAGATGTCAGGACATTAAAGAGAGAATGAGTGAGGGCCTCCCTGGTGGCACAGGAGATCTTAGCACTATCAAGCTATGGTCAGCCACTGAGGCCTGAGTTCAATCCCCGGCCAGGGAGCTACCCACATGGTGCAGCAGACCTCTCCTGTCTCGCCCACTTGTCCCCTCAGCAGTGTATTTCAGTACATCTGCCTGTTCTGCACCCCATTCTGTCTCTGGTGAATCTTCTCACTGTCCCCTATCCCACACCTCTGGCCTACACCCCACTTCTTGTATGCATAAATAAATAAAAATAAATCTTTTTAAAAAGAGAGAGAATGAATGATGTGGAAATGAAAAATTCAACATAAACAACTTTAAAATTTGCAAGCACAAGAGAGAAACAGTGATTGCTAAAGATACTTTGTCAGGAGGAAATGTTTTTGTCAACAAAGTTGTTTTTAAAAAGAGGAACTCTGGAAAATAAAGCTTGAAACTCATAAGAGACTAGTTATGGGGGTGGCTGGAAAGATGGAAATAGGGAATGTCAAGTATTTAATTCTTTATGATAGGGAGAATGTGATGGTGATTCTAAGGATGGAAATAGAACATTGTGGAAATAAAGAAATAAAGTGGAGTTGGGTGAAAAGATTTAATAAGGTTAAGGAAAACTATCAGGGGATTTTTAGGTTGACTTGAATTTTACTAACTTCTTTCCCAGAAGCTCCCAGAAAAATGGCTATTTCATATATTTTCATATCTCATGGGCCTATATTAAGTTATGGTCCTGAACCAAACACCAAATCAACCTAGTGACAGGGACACTAATTATCCCTTAGTTCCCACATTTCCCTTTTCCATTTAGCAGAAGAACCACCACTTTCCCCCAGTTTTAGCTAAGAACATGGTCACTTGCCAGTTTCTCTTTGGCTACATGTGACCATGTGGTTAAGTTCAGGTCAGTGGGATGGGAGGAAAAGTGATGCGTGCAATTTCTAAATTGTCGCCTTAAAAATAAAACTGCTTCCTGTGAACTCTCTTTGCTCCTCCTGCAGACTGAAGCTGTGGGCTTGGAGTCAAGCTGGTCTCAACCATGCCAAGAGGACAGCAGTTTAGAAGATGGTGATAGAGTAACTGAAATGAAGCTACTTCCTAATGGGAGTAGAATAGAAATCCCCAGCTAACCCTGGATCTCTGAACAATTGTTTGCACAAAGTTGGAAGTGAACCTCTTATTTAGAGCACTCTTTTTGGGTCTCTGTCTCCATAGGTTGGTGCCTATCCAAATCAGCCTGCAAGGGGGATGGGATGAGTTGATTGACTTAGTTCAATCAGCCCACTCTGAGGCTTGTGGATCAGATCAGCCTTGGCACTACTGTCATTGGGATTGGATAATTCTTTCTTGGGATGGGAGCTGTCCTGTATATTATAGCATGTTAACAGCATCCCTGGTCTCTATCAAGTATATATCCCTTGCCATGAAATTAAAAATGTCTCCAGAAATTGACAATGTGAAAAGGTGAAAAATCTCCCCTGGTGAAAAATCTCCCTTGGTTGATAACCCTTGCCATAGAAAATCTGGCAGCTGCCTTTCCTGCCTTTCATTTCTAGCCCTTTTTCCTTGGGTGACTAATAGATTTTCCTTTATTTTATAACAAAAATATAACCATGCTCACAAAGAATGAATTTATTCTGGGCATTCAGCACGTAAAATCTCAACTCTCAAGCAAGGCTTAAAAAAACTACCTTGCAGGGCTCCATGGTGGCGCAAGGGGTTAAGCACTGCATTATGAAGCAATCCACAGCCTCTGCAGCATAAGTTCGATCCCCAGCTGGCCAGGGAGCAACCCACATGGCAAAGCAGAACTTTGCTGTCTTGCACACTGCTTCCCATCAGCAGTGTATTTCAGTCAGTCTGCCTGTTCTGTTCCCCACTCTGTCTCTGGTAAATCCTCTCATCCTCCTGCATCTCCATCCGATACCCCAGCTCTTGTATGCATAAATAAACAAATCTTTAAAAAAAACAAACCACTTTGCTAATCTCATGTACAATCCTATCCGCATACAACCATTGCTCTAGTGATTCTGAATGTCCCCCTCTTCTCAAAGTTGTAAAATCGATTTTACTAGATTATATTTTCTATCTAATGTGGGCCTGTTTAAAAGTAGGTCCTTAGTGTCAGTCCTCTGTGAGAAAGTCATGGGGCTCTGTTGGGAACTTCTAAATTTTCCTTTGAGCAGGGCCTCGCTGATGGCGCAAGGGTTAGGACGCAACCTATGAAGCAATCCACAGCCACTGCAGCACGAGTTCGATTCCCGGCCAGCCAGGGAGCAACCCACATAGCTCAGCAGACCTCCCTGACCTTGCCCGCTGCTCCCCTCAGCAGTGTATTTCGTCAGTCTGCCTGTTCTGTTCCCCACTCTGTCTCTGGTGAATCCTCTCACGCACACCGCCCCCACACACACACCTCTAGCCTATACCCCAGCTCTTGTGTGCATAAATAAATAAATCTTTTAAATAAATTTTCCTTTGAGTAAATCTATATGTTTGTATATAGAGGGGAAGGTGATAGTCAACCTCTATTCTGCCATGGTGTGAGTGGGGTGTTGAGCTTTTTCTACTCCTAGGCCTTAATAAGTGTATCTCATGCTTTCTGCCTGGAGAAACGTCTCTATTTTTCTCTCAGGGAAATTCACACATAGACTTCAAAATTCCCTTTGAAAGTGACTTTCTCTATTAAAAAAAAATTCCTTCAATTTCCTAAAAAAAACTCTTTCTCCATACACAGGAGGTAATCCAGGGTCACGAATCACACCATTTGTGGTGACTGTGTTTGCCCTGCCTCGGAGTCTCTGTTTCCAACACAGTGCCTGACACAGAGACCCTGTTTGTCAGTAAGTGCTTGTTAAACGGATGAGTGAAATAAGGAAAATGCTCACAGTCGGGCCTTCACATTTTGCCGATAAAAATCGTCGCTTGGCCAGAGCTCATTGGCTTTCACTAACGCAGGCTGGGTTGACAACAGGTGTGTGTCACTGAACTGGAAAGCAGGTGGAGGGTCGGCCTGAGGACATGGAATTGAATCTTCTCGGCTCTGGGCCTTGGTAGCCCGTGGCCCGGTGAGCCGGAAGCTTTGGAGCAGCCATTTCCAGCTGCTGCTGCCACTGCCAGGGAATATCGAATGATAGTCCACGGAAGTATCATGTTGGAGTTTGTACCCACGAACCCTGGAGGGTGAACTGTGCACGGTTGGCACTCCAGAGCCTGGGCTCAGTCTTTTCAAACAAATCCCTCATCTGCTATCATTGCAAAGCCTTGATTCAAGAAAATGTATCTTTTGCAAACAAACACTTAGAACAAAAACAAACTTTTTTTTTTTAAGATTTATTTATTCATGCATACAAGAGCAGGGGTACAGGCCAAAGATGCAGGGGAGCGAGAGGATCCACCAGAGACAGAGTGGGGAACAGAACAGGCAGAATGACCGAAATACACTGCTGAGCAGAGCAGCTGGCGAGACAGGAGAGGTCTGCCGCATCATGTGGGCATCAACCTGGCTGGCCAGGGATGGAACTCGTGGGGCTGCAGTTTGCTTCATAATGCGGTGCTTAACCCTTTGCGCCACCAGGGAGGCCCACAAAAACAAACTTTTATGTTGTAAGAACAGAATGGTAGAATGGTGTTCACCAGAGGAGAAGGGATAGGAGGCAGTGAGTAAATCAGATAAAGGGGGTCAATTATATGGTGGTAGGTGGAAACTAGACCTTTGGTGGCGATCATATGTAGTATAAATAGATGTCTAAAAATAAGATTATATACCTGGGCTTCCCTCATGGTGCTAGGGGTTAAGTCTCAGCATTATCAAGTTATTGGCAGCCACTGGAGCATGAGTTCGATCTCAAGCCATGGAGCTAACCCACATGGGGCAGAAGACCTCTCCTGTCTCACCAGCTGTTCCCCTCAGCTGTGTATTTCAGTCAATCCGCCTGTTCTGCTCCCCACTCAGTCTCTGGTGAATCCTCTCACCCCCCTCCCACATCTCTGGCCTACACCCCAGTTCTTGTATGCATAAATAAATAAAATAAATCTAGAAAAAATACTGTAATTCTGTATTTACTTTAGAGCACAAATATTCACCTTATAATCTGGATAAACTAGGTGGAAATCAATTCAAGAGTGAAAAGCTGGAGAAAGGGCGGAGTGGAGTGCCTGGAGTCAGTGAGAGATGGGATCCCCACTGTCCTGGCTTGATCCAGTTCTCTCAAGCCCGCCTGCCCCTTAGACCACCTGGAAAGCGTAAGAAACACTGATGGCCTTGCCCCAGCTGAATCTTCTCCTCTGGTGAACACTATTCTGTTCTTACAACATAAGAGTTTGTTTTTGTGGGCCCCCCTGGTGGCGCAAAGGGTTAAGCAGAATATCAGCATGGCCGGGCTTAAATGGCCCATCATGTATCTGGAATCTGAAAGATCAGCAGCTTCATAAATGCAGTCCCGAGGGCCTCCCTGGTGGCACAAGGTATTAAGCACCGCACTATGAAGCAATCCGCAGCCTCTGCAGCATGAGTTCGATACCCAGCCAGCCAGAGAGAAACCCACATGGTGGGGCAGACCTCTCTTGTCTCGCCCACTGCTCCTCTCAGCAGCGTATTTCAGTCAGTCTACCTGTTCTGTTTCCCACTCTGTCTCTGGTGGATCCTCTCACCCCCCGCATCTCTGGCCTGTACCCCAGCTCTTGTATGTATAAATAAATAAATCTTAAAATAAACAAACAAACAAACAAACAAATAAATACAGTCCTGAATGATGGAAGGGGGCCCAGAGAAGGCCGGCCAGGGCTGTGTGGAGACAGGGAGGGATTTTTACCCCCATCTGTTACTCCCATCCCCCACACCCACGGGGAAAAAAAAAAGGAGTTACCAGAAGAAGTGAAGGGATGCTGAACTGGGAAAAAATGAAAAATAGTTATTATAGTTGGTATAATTGTACCTAGGGCTGCATAGAGTTCATACACTAGACCTGACAGCAATTACTAGCTGTCTAAGTCTTATTTTAGTTCAGGACCTGGGTGGAGTTGAGCTTGAAACTGTAAGTAAACAAGGCTGAAAACGCAAATTCCAATACAGGTAGCAGCAAAAAAGACTTGGGCATTTTTTCCTAGCCGTGAATGAGGGCATCACAATTAGGAGGGAAATTTCCTTTTTTTTTTTTTTCTCCCGTTAAGGTTGATATCTTATAATGGTGGATGTTGCAAGGCAAACATTTTTGCAACTCCCCCTCCCCCTGCCCAAAACAGTTAAAACTGTGTTGTTGTTTTTTCCTCCCATTAAAGTTGTATCTTATAATGGTGGTTATTGGAAGGTAAATATTTGCCCCGCCCCCCACCCTGCTGAAAATAGTTTCAAATGTGTTACATAAGGTATAGCCAATGGGATTAAGATGATTCATAATCTCTATGTGTAATTCTGTTTCTTGATCACGAAAAGTAAGATGTTTGTCAGTGTTACAATTTTAGGCTTAAGAGAAGAAAGTGAACACTGCATTGGCTCCACAGAGACAAACCACAGAAGGCAGCGAAACCTCATTTTCACAGGCTGCATATTCAGGTATGATGCAGTGGAGGGGCTGCTCCAGGTAGGACAGCCTGAAGGTCAACTTATAAGAAGTATTGCCTGTGACCAAGATTCCTGCAGATCCAGAGGACAGGAGGGTTCAGATCATCTTTGCTGAAGAATTTCTAGGCTTGGTCATTCAGCAAAATGTCCCTGGATTCTCACCCACATACATTCAACTCCCCTTTTCACAAGAGTCAAAAGGCAGTGACAACAATAGTAAATTTGATGTGTTTCTACTATGGAGGGTCTATGCTGGCTATTTCATCTGCCACATTTTATTTAATCCCTACCATAACCCTGCTACGGAGTAAATTGCCCTGGGTCACTTGACTGGATGAGGATGTTTGAGCAGGGTCTCGGAAACCCAGATGCTCCCACTTTTATTCACAGCCCTTTGAATAAGGGGACCTTGTGCTCTGGTTCCCTAATTGCCTCAGATTACCCACCAATTCCAGCCCCAGGGACAGTCTCCTTAGGCCCTGTGCTGAATCTCCCTGCGGATCTCCCATAGCCTCTCTGGCTTCCTTCCAACCACCTCTCCTTCCTCACTGCCCAGTCCAGCTTGAGCAGATTCTACTGTGATCCAGCTTAGTTGAGAGAAGCCAGCGGGCCTGTGCCTTTTCCTCTGGGGCAACTTTTTGGTCTTGGCCTGATCGCCAAGGCTGTACGCCTGTGTCCAGGCCAGTGGTCTCTGGACTGTATAAGTCCTATCAAAATATCAAAATCAGGCCCCTTGCTGTGGGCCTGATTTCTGACCCATCCTGGTTGTGGTTTGGGCTCTGTGCTTATGGAAGAGAGGAGTTTTCAGATTCCAGACACATGATTGGCTATTTAACCAGAAGGGTTTCATACTTTTTAAGTGCAATAGCAAACACTCCTTCTCAAAAGGAAAAAAAAGCATAAATGGTGGAGCCTGTCCTTTTTGTGGGTTGGAAGCTTCTGGTTTAAAAATATAAACGTGGCGTTGTGTTTTAAGAAATAACTCTTGTGAGCTAAAAAGAAACTTCTCTGAAGAAGAAATGCAAATGGCCAACAGGCATATGAAAAAATGTTCAACATCACTTGTAATCAGGGAAATGCAAATCAAAACTACAATGAGATACCATCTTACACCAGTGAGAATGGCACATATTAAAAAAACTAGCAACAACAAATGTTGGCGAAGTTGTGGAGAAAAAGGAACTCTCCTGCACTGCTGGTGGGAGTGCAAACTGGTCCAACCACTATGGAAAGCTGTGTGGAGATTCCTCAACCTACTAAAGATAGAGCTTCCAAATGATCCAGCAATTCCACTCCTAGGTATTTACCCAGATGACACAGAAACACTAATTCCAAAGGGCACCTGCACCCCTATGTTTATAGCAGCACTATTTACAATAGCTAAGCTTTGGAAACAACCCAAATGCCCAAAAATAGATGACTGGATCAAGAAGATGTGGTACATATACACCATGGAATATTATTCAGCAATCAAAAAACATAAACACATGCAGTTTGCAGCAACATGGATGGGGCTAGAAGGGATCATGCTCAGAGAAATAAATCAGAAAGAAAAAGAAAAATACTGGATGGTCTCACTCATAGCAGGTATTTAGAAAACCTAAATAAGAGACCAGGAAAAAGACTAATCAATACAAAGTAAATATCAAAATCAACAAGCAACTATAAACCAGAGACACACTAGGGGGGTAGGGAGGGGCAGGGAAAGGAAGGACTAGAGTCAAAATTGGGGGGGGGGTGCAATTGTATGGGGAATATAACCAAAATGAAAATGCATACATTGTGCAAAGATGAAAGAAGATGTAAGAATTATATAAAATTAAATATTAAAAAATAATAAAATCTAATAGGTTATTAAAAAAAAGAAATAACTTGTGTCTTTCTAATTATAAAAATGGCATTTGAATTTTTTATAGACAACCTGTAAAACACAGATAAATATAAGAATACAAATTCACCCAAAGTCCAATAACCCAGACAGATAATCACTGTGAATAGTTTGGTGTAGTTAATTTTTCTCAAGCTTCATGCATAGACTCATACATATTCAAAATTGGGATTATACCTAATGCAGTCTCATATTTTATTTATTTATTTATTTATTTATTTATTTATTTATTTATTTATTTATTTATTTTAAAGATTTACCCATTTATTTATACAAGCACTGGGTACAGTCAGAAGGGAGCAGAGCAGGCAGAAGGACCGAGGTACACTGCTGAGGGGAGCAGTGGGCGGCAGGAGAGATCTGCGCACCATGTGGGACCCTCCTCCAGTGGCCGGGGAGCCGTCGGGGATCCAACTGGCGCTGCAGAGGCTGTGGGCAGCCTCGCAACCCAGCGCTCAACCGCTGCGCCACCGGGGAGGCCCTCATATTTTATTTAATTTTATGCTACCATTCCCCATATCATTAAATTTTTCCTCAGCTTTATTGAGGTATGATTGATAAATCAAATTATAGTTACAATGTAGAGTGATGATTCAAGGTATATATACATATATAAAAAGGATTTATATAAATATAAATACATACGCATATATATGTGTGTGTGTTTATATATGTTTATGTATAGTGAAATGATTACCAAATCAGTGTAATTCAATTTGTAACAGAGACATCTCCATAAGAAGGGAAGGTTCCTCTCATAGCAGGAATCTAGAAAACTTAAATAAGGGGCCAGGAAAATGAATATAAGAAAGTGAAAATCAAAATCAACAAACAACTATGAACCAGAGACACTCTAAGGGAGGTGGGGGGCGGGGAGGGGAGGGATTGGGGTCAAAATAAGGGGGTTGCAATTGTATGGGGAATATAAAAATAAAATTTATTTAAAAAAAAAAAGAAGGGAAGGTTCTGATATAGGGCAGCCCAGATATTGAACGGGTTGCCTGGCTGTGGGTCCTCACCCGCGAGCTTCCAAGGGACTTATTAATACTCCACTACAGGCACACACAAAAGGTTAATAAAAGGTTTATTTACAAGGGAAAAGGAAATAAGGAAAATGTACAACTCAGGGAGAAAATAGGGAAATAAAGTCTTTAATGTGTCCTACCCGATCCGCAGACCTGGGAACCCAAAAAGCACTCTCCGAGCTGGCCGGACGCTGCGAGCTGGCGGAGAGCCAAAATGGGGGACCCCTCCAAAGCCCACGTGTCTGGCTTTATATCAACCTGGCTGCTTAACCCCACCCTCAGGTCCCAGCCACCTTCCCTTTGGTGGTGATGGGATTTGGAGTTCCCAGTGTCTTTGGCTTTGGCCTGGGGTAGGGGTGGAGTCCACAAAGCCTGTATGGAATTACCTTTAGGACATCCTTTTCCCCCTAACAGTTCCATGTTCCCTGCCCCACCTATTGAGGGGCAGAGCTGAAGCTATGGAACATGGAAGGCAGGTGGGCTTAGCAGGAGACAAATGGAGAAACATGATGTTCTCACTTCTGTGCTACCTGAAGCCTGTGTGATTTCACTGTGAAGCTTCCCCACTCCCCTGCCTGACTCCCCTGCCTGACTCGGGAGTCTGTCAGAGTCAAGTGCTGGTGGCTGACACCCTCAAGATAACCACCTCTGAAGAAATAGCCTCTGTGCTCCTTGGCTTGAATGAATGATAAAGGCTGCTCTGAAGAAATAATGAATGATAAAGGCCTCTGAAGTAGCCTCTGTGCTCCTTGGCTTGAATGAATGATAAAGGCTGCTCTAAAGCCAAGTTAGGGGGCCTCCCCGGTGGTGCAAGGGGTTAAGATGCAACCTATGAAGATATCTGCAGCCACTGTGGCATGAGTTTGATCCCCTGCCAGGGAGGTGACCCACATGGCGCAGCAGACCTCTCCTGATTCGCCCGCTGCTCCCCTCAGCAGTTTCAGTCAGTCTGCCTGTTCTGTTCCCCACTCTGTCTCTGATGAATTCTCTCACCCACCACACCTCTGGCCTGTACCCCAGCTCTTGCATAAAAAAATAATAATAAAAATAAATAAATAAATAAAGCCAAGTTAGGAAAAAGGCCTCAGTTATTAAACACTAGTAGTGGACCTGCCCATCATATCAGTCTGGCTTGTAAACACCGTGTGAAGTACTGATACCCCCATTTTAGAGCTGAGAAAATTGAGAAGGAACCGTGAGATGAAGTGATTTGCCCAGTCTGGATCAGAACTTAAACCCCCTGTGTCTGAGGTCTGTTGTTTATCCACTGAGCTCAGCTGCACTTTGGAATCATTACCATTTTAAAGCATTTTACTCTGGGTTGAGTGAATATTAAGAAGTAGATCACATTTCAGCCTGGCAGGCGCGAAAGTATTGTTTTTAGTTTGTTTTTCTAACTCTTAGTAGATGACATATGGGCTCCATTAACTTTACTATGTAGCGCAATTTTAAAGCTAGTTTCTTTTCCAAAATATTTTTTCACTGTAATTTAACATTTTAAACTTCAGCACACGCCACCAACTCTAGATGCTTGGTTTTCTCAAAGTTGTGCCTTTTCCTCTCCACCGCAGGGGGGAGGGGAGGTCATAAATCCAGGCAAAGTCCCTTCTGTGATTTTGGGGGGTGGGGAGAGGGAGGGTGAGGCTGGACAAAGTCCTCCTGCAAGAACTTTCTTCTTTTTTTTTTTAGATAAGAAGTTCCACCCCTCCAACCCCCCACATCTTAAGATTGCTGCTGTTGTTGACTCAAGGAGCTGTGAAGAAAACAGAGATAAGCAGAATCTGACAGAGGCAGGTGGGAAGGGATGATTCTTTGTAATTCCTTACTACCTGCCCCTTTCTCTTGACCTTGAAGCATTTGGCATCAGCACTGGGTCTGGGGCCACTGCCCCTAGTCAGCCCTACCTGGAACTCCCTAGTAGTTTGTCAGGAGACACTGGCTGAGGCTGATAAGTTTAGTACCAAGTACACTTCCATTAAATATTAAAGTGCAGTGTCCATTTGCTGGCTGGGATTCTCTCATGCCCCTATTCACCCCAGTTCACTTGTTTATAAGAAAAGTCCTAGCTCCAAACTACTTTTCCTTTATGGTCCTTTTGTTATAGGGCAGGGAGAGAGGCAGCCCAAAACCCTGCAAACCTGTCTATTCTAAATGGGTTCTGCCATCCGCCACATCAACACAAAACATATGAGGCTTTAATGGGAAGGAACTTTAATAAAACTAGGAAACAATACAGGAAAGGCAAAGAGTCTAGTTTCTAAATGAAGCACCCAGAGTTACCCGTCCCCTCGTGGGTAAAAGTCCATCCAAATGGGATTGGCCCAGAACAAGGCCCCAAAGCCTGCCACAAGTCTAAAGCATCTTCCAGTGGGGACCCACAGAAAAGGATCAGAAATAACCAGGCAAGCCCGGAAGGAAAAGAGCAAAATCAACATCAAGATAAAAGCTGCCATGGTCACCTCCCCACGGGTCTCACCCACATCTGTGTCACCCAGTCCACGACCAAAAGACAAGCACAGTTTCTTCACGTGTCTCTAGGCTCCATGCGCCTCCTTCAGGTCTCCTGGCTCCATCCTGCTTCCTTCCTCAGTCTCTTCTGCAGCTTCTCCTCTTCCTGCTCAGCTCCACCCTCCCTTGGGTGGGGCAGGGAAACTCCCCCTTTCCTGGGGACCACCCTGTTACACTTTCAGGTTTCTTTAGTTTTTGGCTTAAAGATCCTTATGCAGAGCCTGGACAGAAGGACTGCAATTGTGTGAGACCAGCCTGTGATGCTGGTTTAGGTGAGCAGCTTTCGGGACTGCAAGAATAGAGCCTGCCCCCCAACCCCTCTTTTTTTTTTTTAAAGATTTATTTATTTATGCATACAAGAGCTGGGGTACAGGCCAGAGGTGTGGGGGGTGAGAGGATTCACCAGAGACAGAGCGGGGAACAGAACAGGCAGACTGACTGAAATACACTGCTAAGGGGAGCAGTGGGCGAGACAAGAGAGTTCTGCTGTGCCATGTGGGTTGCTCCCTGGCTGGACAGGGATCGAATTCATGCTGCAGAGGCTGCAGATTGCTTCATAGCGCGGTGCTTAACCCCTTGCGCCACCAGGGAGGCCCCCTGGCTGGACTTTTTAATCCCTGTCCCACTGCCTTTGGGCTCCCTTTCAAGCCCAAAGAAAAGCCAAAACATTCAAGTTGAGAAGTCTGGATGTTAAAGCTAACATGTTTACTGTTACTCAAGGGAGGAGCTGTCACCCCGGAAAAGCAAGGACAAGAGCAGAGGAGGAGGTTGGGAGCCTTTCCTTACTGAGCTGATTCTTCTTACCCGTTGCAGCACTGCAGTAAGATTAGATGAGAGGGTCTCCCCGGTGGCACAGCAGTTGGGCGCTAGGCTGCGAGGCTGCCAGCCTCTGCTGCGCTGGTTCGATCCCCGGCCGCCGGCTAGGGTCCCACATGGCGTGTAGACCTCTCCTGTCTCACCCACGGCTCCCCTCAGCAGTGTATTTCCGTCAGTCTGCCTGTTCTGCTCCCTGCTCTGGCTCTGGTGAATTCTCTCACCCTCCCACACTTCTGACTGTGCCCAGTGCTTGTATAAATAAATAAATAAATCTTAAAAAAAAAAAAGATTAGATGAGGAAAAACTGGGTGTGAGTTCAAGCCACAGGTGGCAAACAATAAATGAGTCTGAGAGAAAATGAAAGCGCTCATCGTCCCGGCAGAGCCAATATTACCAGGAAGACAGATTATCCTTATTGACAGGTGAACACAAACATAGTCACAAAAGTAATTCTGTCCACCCTAGATAAAGACAATATTTGTATATGATTATTGAAACAGAATTTGGTTGTTCACAAGACCTACATTCCTTGTTTTCTGTTATTTAAGTGGAGATCGATGTTTCTCATTGAGCGAAGATGAGAGACAAATGTTTATGAAAGACATTATAAATGATGGAATATGTGAGACTGAAACTCAAAGTTGAACCCTCTCCCTGGTGTCTGGGGTGTATGACGGGTGCATTATTTCAGCTGACACCTGCCCTTCTCCCAGTGCACAGAGCACTGGATAAAATTGCTGAATCGGTTGGTTGGAGCTCTGGGTTTTAGGCTTTAGTTTTCACTGTTTTTTACTAACCAACGTCATCGGTTGAGGACAAATAACTGAGATGCTGAGTCTTGTTTGACTATAAAAGTTTTCTAAAATGTACCTTAATGTGAAAATTAACCAAAAATATTAACAGCATAAGCAAGATACTGTCCATTCACCCTCTGTAGGCAGGGAAACATACTGCCTCAACTCTTACGAAAGACACAAAATCAAAATGCTTTCTCCTGCTTCCTACGCACAGGCTCTTCATTAAAGTAAGCATACATGGGGATTGGATCCATTCTACTAAAAATGCATAGACATAGGGTCTTGATTGGATTTTTTTCTTCATGATACAGAAGCTGTTGCCTGCGTCATCATTACTGCCCATCACCAAAAGGACTGAACTTCAACAGACAGGTTTTAAAATTCACTCCTGGGGGCCTCCCGGGTGGCGCAGCGGGTTGAGCGCAGTGCTGTGAAGCTGTCCACAGACTTTGCAGTGCCGGTTCGATTCACGGCTGGCCAGGGAGATACCCACATGGTGCGGCAGACCTCTCCTGCCTTGCCCGCTGCTCTCCTCAGCAGTGTATTTTGTCAGTCTGCCTATTCTGCTCCCCACTGTGTCTCTGGTGAATCCTCTCACTCTCCCGTGCCTCTGGCCTGTACCCCAGCTCTTGTATAAAAATAAATAAATCTTTAAAAAAAATTCACTCTTGGTCATTTATTGAGTGTGTACTGTGCACCAGAGAAACTATTAAGCTGGGGAGGAACACTGGTCAATAATATACCATAGTCTAGTGGTGGGATATGTAAGCTGATGCCTTAGAAGATGCCATAGAAGATTCTTGCTAATGGTATGAGTCAAGAATGTGATAGAAACTGGGGGGATCTGAGCAGACTGTGTGGGTGATGGTTATGCTGTCTGAAGGAGTGGAAAGTGGCCCAGTGAAGAAGGGAAAGTGTCTAGTATGTTTGAGAAAGAGCGAGACAGGTTGAGTAGTTGTAGCTGGGGGTTTTGTGGGAGGGCGGCAGATGGGAGGACAGTTGTTAGGTTGAGCCAGAGACTGGGGATCCTTGTTACACTATGCTCAATTAAGGAGGCACCGAGGTACAGTGTACCACGAACTATGTGTGTTGTGCTTCTAAGGTACCTGGAGCTAGCGGTCGTATAGAGAGGGTATATAACTTGGGAGTAGAGTAAGGAGGAACTAGTTAGGGAGACCAAACTGGAGGTAGCTGTGGAAGGGGCGACTTTGAGAAGCATTTTTGAAAGAGAATTGACAATACTTGGTAAACACTGGATGTAAAGGAAAAGGGAGAGAATGAGGCTAACACTGAAGTTGCTCAATAGAAACACAGAAATAGGATGGGGCCTCCAGTTCAGTGTGCCCCAGGTCTTGGCCCCTGTGGTCAGTGACCTAAGAAGATGACTGGCAGTCAGTCCGTGGCTGAGAAAGTGGGTGCAGTCTACCCCAAAATGTGACCACTGATGTCTCTGTTTCCCTGAACACCATTTAAATAACCACCATTTAAAAGCTGTTACCAGGCCTCCTGGTGGCGCAGGGGTTAAGTCTCAGTGCTATCAAGCTATCGCCAGCCACTGCGGCAAGAGTTTGATCCCTCCTCAGAGAGCTGACCTACATGGCACAGCAGACTTCTCCTGTCTCCCTGCTGCTCCCCTCAGCAGTGTATTTCAGTCAATCCACCTGTTCTGCTCCCCACTCTGTCTCTGGTGAATCTTCTCACCCCCCACACAACTCTGGTCTGCATCCCAGCTCTTGTATGCATAAATAAATCTTAAAAAAAAAAAAAAGAAGAGGGCCTCCCCTGGTGGTGCAGGCGGTTTAGAGCGGCGCTGTGAAGCTGTCCGCAGCCTCTGCAGCATAGGTTCTATCCTCTCCGGCCAGTGAGAAACCCACATGGTACGGGCCTCCCTGGTGGCACAAGGGAGATGCAACTTATGAAGCTAACCGCAGCCACTGCAAGCGCCAGTTCAATCCCCCGCCAGGGAGGAACCCACATGGTGCAGCAGGCCTCTCCTGACTCACCTGCTGCTCCCCTCAGCAGTGTATTTCAGTCTGCCTGTTATGTTTCCCACTGTCTCTGGTGAATCCTTTCACCCCCACAACACCTCTGGCCTGTACGCCAGCTCTTGTATGCATAAAAATAAAAATAAATCTTTTTAAAAAAGAAGAAGAGCCAGCAAAGAATCTGATACTTCCAACCTCTAACAAATGAGACAAAAGTAGGACTGGGCAGTTTCGAACCCAAAAGTTGGAAGGATGCTCCCTTACACCAGGACCATTGAGAAAGAACATACTAGGCGTAGTTAACCAAGTGAATATCTCATTGGTGGAATATGAGGAAAGGCTATTGGGAGCTGCGGGTATCTTCCTAGTGATTTCATTCATTCTTAACTATCACCTTCGCATCCCACAAACCAGGGGGCTCATAATTCAATTCACCTTGTTTAAAAGGTTGGCCAGGTCAGTCACTGTTAAATTAGTTAGATGGAAGCAAATGCCTGCTTCTTCCTGGTCCCAATCCCCCGCCAGTGGGGTAATAAGCAGAGAGAGCTGTGAGAATACTTCTTTCGCCCAGCTGTCCACTATAGTCTATGTCCACGGTCACCGGCTGTGTGGACCTACAGCATCTCTGGTCTGAACTTGGCCGCCCATCTGGGCTCCTAACATGTTTCTCTATTACACTGTAGGGTAAAGAAAATGTCAGGTTTTTCTGCCCTCCCGCCATCAGGAGAGATGACGGATTTGCGGTCCTGAATGCATGCCTGATGGCGGGCACCTGGAATAGGGTGTGGGCATAGGTAGATGGGATTCACCTGGGCTGAGACTGGGCTTTTAAGGGCGGTGTCACGGGGACGCCAGCAGCAGCAGAAGCCAAAAGAAGCCGAAAGAGAAGCAGAGAAGGCCAGAGAGCCCAGATAGAGTGAAGACTTGCTGGGGGCTGGGAGGCCTGCCAGCCCTCCAGCCCCCCAGCACCCCTGCCTGCCGTATGCCTGGTGAACCCCAATAAAAGACCTGCAAAAACCACTGAGGACTCTGACTACTCCTTTACCTGGTCTGCTGGATATTAGAAAACCTGGCCCGTGTCCTGTCCAGCCTCTACACACACACAGACTGTAAGCAGGTAGACAGAGCTATAGGGGAAGCAGGGAGAAGCTTGTATAAGTGTTAGGGGGAAAAGGATGTCCTGAGCTAAATCCATACAGGCTTTGTGGACTCCACCCCCACCCCAGACCAAAGCCAAAAGACATTGGGAGAGACAAATCCCATCACCACCAAAGGGAAGGTTGCTGGAACCTGAGGGTGGGGTTAAGCAGCCAGGTTTGGTATAATACCAGACACATGGGCTTTGGTTGTGGGGGTTCCCTTTTTTGGCTATCCGCCAGCTCGCAGCTCTGAGAGTGCCTTTGGATTTCCAGGTTGGCTGATTGAGTAGGACACATTAAAGACTTTATTTCCCTATTTTCTCCCTGAGTTGTACATTTCCTCATTTCCCTTTCCCTTGTAAATACACCTTTTATTAACCTTTTGTGTGTGCCTGTAGTGGAGTATTAATAAGTCCCTTTTAATCGCGCGGGTGAGGACCCACAGCTGGGCAACCCGTTTTATATCAGGGCTGCTCCGTAACATAAGCACCCACAGAAAGCTGTGTTTCCACTCTCCGGCTCCATTAACCAAGAGGATTTGCTTACTAATCTGATTCTGGCCTCCGTGAATATTCAATAAATACTTGTTAAATTAAATTGATTCAAAGTTGTATTTATTCAACCTACTTAAAGCTTATGTAACCCCCTTGGAGATTTGTGTCATGCTGTTAAGTTGGAAAATATATGAAAAGTTGTATTTTCAATAGTTGAACTTTCCTCTTAATGAGTTTTATGAGCTTAGTCTAAACTGGGGGGAAGGAGGAGGGGGTTCCACAAGAGGAGACTAGGAGAAGAAAGTGAGGAGGAAAGAGAAAAGCCTATTTCTATCCTTTCTACATCTGTCCTCCCTGCCATACTTACTAGCCAGCTACTGCCCTCTAGCGCTCACTGTATAAAGTGCTCATGTGAATTTCAATTTTTACTTTTGTTTTTTTAAGATTTATTTATTTATGCATATAAGAGCTGGGGGTATAGCCCAGAGGTGCAGGGGGGTGAGAGGATTCACCAGAGACAGAGTGGGCAACAGAACAGGCAGATTGATCGAAGTACACTGCTGAGGGGAGCAGCGGGTGAGTCAGGAGAGGTCTGCTGCACCATGTGGGTAGCTCCCTGGCCTGCGGCCGGGGATCGAACTCGTGCTGCAGAGGCTGTGGCCTGCTTCATAGTGCTGTGCTTAACCCCTTGCACCACCAGGGAGGCCCTCAATTTTTACCTTTAAGAACCCTGGGGATTAAGGCAGACACCCAACTTCTTGTTGTGTAGATAAGCAAATTGAGGTCCAGAGAGGTGAGGTGTCAAATCAATGGCAGCCTCCCCGGCATTATCCCAAGGTAGCTTGTCTGGCAAACTCTCTTTATTAAAAGCATTTCTCAGGAATTTCAATAAGTAATCAACAAGTTACCACATACTAATTTCATACTATAGGTGCTATATAATATTTCCTATGTTATTCCAAATAAAGCTAATATCAACTGTTGAGTAAGTTAAGGATTTATAAATGACACTGTTACATTTTAAATTTAGCAAAGTTTAGGAAATGCCTATATTCCTTTTTTTTAAGACAAAAAAAAAAAATAGTTAACTAGAACCAACCCAAAGGCGATTTGGCTGTATATCAGAACTGACTTATCGTCCTCATGTAGGCCTGAGATTCAGTTAAAATTCTCCCAAAGGAACCTCTTCACTCAGTGACGGGAAGAGGAGGAGGCTGTCATTTTAACTTGGGACACATATTTTCATCACTTAATCATTTTGCTGGTGGGAATAAAATGAAACTTGTCCAGCAGGACATGCCCGTTAAGAACATTATTGAGTAACAAAAGATTTATTCAAACGTTTAATTGGAAGGAAATACATCTGGAAGAAGTTTTGTTGGAATTCATATAAAAAGGAAAGTAAATTCATTAGAATTCATATCATAAACAGTTGATTCTATCTGGAACCAGAAATATCAAGGAACTTAAATCTGGAAACCCTAGCCCCCCCCCCCCCCTTATTTTTCAAAGAGCCACTCATTTTCCAATTTATATGGCAATTGTACTTTATTACTTTAGGAGAGTTTTGCTTTCAGCAGATGATTCAAATTAACTAATTTGCTTCCTCTTCCTCCACCTCCTCAAAAAAAGGGGAGAGGGAAGGGGTACTTGTCTGTCTTCAAAATACTTCAACAGCCCTGCTGAGAATGGAGGTCAGCAGAAATTCACTGTGTTTGGGCTGCTAGTTCTAAATGAGCTGAGTCCTTGTTTTACCCCTAGATATCAACGTAGATCCCATTGATCAGATAATCAAGTCTGGAATAGCGCTTCCTGCGGAGGGATTCTAGGAGCATTCTGCCCAAGAGGGCCAGACCTATGGCCAGGAAGAGAACCCCGAATAGCAGGCTCCCAATGAGAAGCCACTTCTCCAGAGGAAGGCCAAACTGACCTTCCAGAATGCTGCTCCGCAAGGAACCTCTGAGAACATCCCCATCTTCCCTGGAAGCAGTTTTCTTCACAGCAGAAGGAGCTCCATTTGATACATTTGACAAAGGAGGAGAAGCAGCCTCAGGGGCATTCCCTGCGCTCACCGGGAGACTGGAGGTTTCTGTCAAGGGCACCGATTCTGGGGGGCTTTTCGAGTCTGTAGGCCCCTGGAAGGTGGTAGTTGGAACTGCTGTTGTTGTCACACTAATCTGGGTTGTAACCATTGCGTGTCGCAAAAGTGTGGAAATGAGGGCAGTGGATGGCTGGGTGGTGACTGTTGTGACAAGTGGAGATGTGCTGGCCACCTGTGGTTGAATCACAGAAGGTATCACTGAAGCATTGGTGGAGGGGAGAGCTGCAGGCTCAGAAGTGGCAGAGGGGGTGTGTGGAGCAGCAGTAGCCATGGTAGTGGGGAGTGTGGTCACATTTCCAGGCAGCAGAGAAGCTGTTTTTTGTTCTGGGAGAAACTGTGAACTCTGAGAATGACCCTTTTCTTCATAAACAGGGAACTGTGTGCTTACTTGCTGCATCTCAAGTATTGTCTCCACGTGATCTGAGGATCCAAACTTCCCAGGAAACACATCTCCCTGAGAGGAATCAGTGGGCTTTGAAGAGTCCCCCAGAGGAGGGGGTGTGGGGGTGACAGCTGGTGGCCACACATCAGTTCTGGCCAAAGATGGAAACTCTGCAAACATTAAGAAAAGGAGGACGTGAATATTCCCCTGCTAAGGTAGATTACAAAATACACACAGATCAGCTTGTTTAATAGGCCCTCAAACGGCTGATACTTGATATTTCACTGAAACTTCTGCAAAATGGAAAAATACAGATTGTTAAGTGGGAATTGGATGATGCCGCCTCTCTGCCAGATGCTGTGGGCTATTTCCAGAGTGATGGGACCAAGGAAAAGAGGAATTCGTGGAAGAGGACCAGCTAATTAAGGAACAGTGGGAGGCCCGGGCAGAGAGGCTAAGAGGAGCTCAGCCTGAGCAGGTTAGGAAGATGGTAACATTGAAGGAGTCAAGGTCAGGGTGGAAGGTTGGGTGAGGGCACCAGTCAGGAAGAGGACTGGCAAGGAGGAGGCTGGTATGGGGACGAAACCCAGTGTCCACTGGGACAACTGGGAAGCAGACAGCCACCAGAAGAGATGGGGGTGTGTGTGGCAAAAACAATACCAGTGTGGGGAGACCTTGGCACAGTGTGGGGAGGAGCAGAAGCCTGGGGTGGGGGGTTGCCTGGGCACACTCCCCCTCACCAAGGGTCTGGTCTCCCTAAGGGCACTAAGCCAGGGCTGAGAGGAAGATGAAGATGTTTCAGTATCACAATAAGGGGAGGGAGGCAATCTGGGAGATTTTATTTAGACTCTGAAAGATTAAAATTTTAGAACCAGAGTCTTAGGTTCTGAAGACCATGGTGTCGCTATGTGCAATCCGAAAGGGATGGTTACTGGTGTAAAGAGGAGAAAGTCACAGTGTCTGTTCATGAGAGGAACCAGCCTTGGAGCTTCCTCAGATTGGAGGACTTTTTTTTTTTAATCACTGCAGAAAACCTGGAAAGAAGTCAAGGGATTACCTAACATTTATTATCTGGCATCACCCCTGTCCCCTTGCCTTGTCTTCTGCAGCTCCCTTGGGTGCAGGTTCTAAATGAGCCTTACTCCCCTCTCTCCTCGCAGACAGATCCAGACACAGCCTCAGCTTTGTGCCATCTGTGACTGCCCTGAAAGTGTCACCCCTACGTTCTCTAGAACGGCCACTGACACAGCCACATCTATTCCACCGACACCAGCCACTGCCATTCATCTCAGGCCCTGGGGTAATTGGGGGTCCACAAACACAGGGCCCCAAGGGCCACATCTAACCTGCCACCACCTTTGTATGACTTGTAAAATAAGAACAGTTTCCACCTTTTGAAATGGTTGGAAAAACAAAACAGTATTTTGTGACACGTGAAAATTACATGAAATTAATTGGATGGACACACTTGTGTCCATCCATAAAGTTTTACTGACACACAACCACACACACCTTGGTTTATATATTGCCCAGGTGAAATAGGTAAAAGTCTAAAAAACATATTCTTTGGCTCCTGATGGTTTGTGGACACCTGCCCTAGGATCTAGTCCTCTCTGCTAAAAGCGGATTGAAATGCCTGGTGTGCCTCTTTCCTCCACCAACGCTGAAGAAGAGTTTCTGCTGGAGGTGATAGTGCGTTCATACACAAAGCATCACCAGGAGATAAACAGCATCTATAGTCTTAGTTAAGATCAGAGATTTTAGGGACCTCCCTGGTGGCTCAGGTGGTTGAGCACAGAGCTGTGAAGCTGTCGCAGCCTCTGCAGCACCGGTTCCATCCTGGCCGGCCAAGGAGATACCCACATGGCCTGGCAGACCTCTCCTGTCTCACCCGCTGCTCCCTTCAGCAGTGTATTTTGGTCCTTTTGCCTGTTCTGCTCTCCGCTCTGTCTCTGGTGAATCCTCTCACCCTCCCGCACATCTGGCCTGTACCCCGGTTCTTATATACATAAATAAATAAATCTTTAAAAAAAATCAGAGACTTTAAAAATAGGACTCAACATATATATATTTAATTTTTTAAAGATTTATTTATTTATGCATAAAAGATCTGGGGTACAGGCCAGAGATGCAGGGTTGGGGGGTGAGAGGATTCACCAGAGACAGAGTGGGGAGCAGAACTGGCAGATTGAAGCACACCGCTGTGGGGAGCAGCAGGCAAGACAGGAGAGGTCCCCTCACCATGTGGGTTGCTCCCTGGCTGGCTGGGGATTGCGGATTGCTTCATAGTGTGGTGCTTACCTCCTTGTGCCACCAGGGAGGCCCAACATATTTCATTTTAAAGTTAAAAATGACAGTTTTAGTAAATGTCCTGTGAAGTGTGAGGGCAGAACTTAAATAAGGGCGATGATAAGACTGACAAAAACAACTGTTTTGTTTCTCAGGAATGCAAGCTCACAAAGCAAAGGGAAGGTCAGTCCCACTTCTTGATAAGATTGGTCTATTGGCAAAGCTCCTAGAAGAGGCGGCTCCTTCACACCTGCTCCGTGGACCCCACCCCCTGATGTTTGCAGTTGGGGTGCGGTACTTTCTCTGGGCCAATGCAAGTATAAACCACAGAGGGGGCTGGGAAACAGCCCCCTGCCCTCAACCCCCTTTCTGAGTTACATTTTAAGTGACTTCACAGAGTGAAAAAACTTAGAGGCTGACTATAATTTGGAAACTGGCTGAGTAACCAGATTCCTAGTTTTTTTCTACTTCTGAATTCCCTAATTCTCGTCTTTGGTAGGAGCGACTTAGCACAAAGCTGCAAAAATAAATAAGGCGGAGCTGCAATGGTTGGTTAGAATGAGTAAGAGTGCCCTGCCATCGCTCATGCTCGCACACTGTAAATATTAATCAGTTATAGGAAACAGAGCTCGCCTGGAAAGAAACCATTCAACAGATACCTATTTAATTTCACTCCAAACAGGAGGCACAGATAATTTATTTTTATGGGGTCATTTTAGTCCATCAGCATGAGCAGTTTCAAAAGATGAATGACAAACACAACTTGTAAATATCCTGTAGATATAAACAGTCACTGCACACATGCCCAGGGTGGGCGCCCCCTGGTCCCTGGATGGTAATCTACCTGCGCTGGACTGATGGCGCCCCCTGCTGGCCTCCACAGGAACTGTTCAATTCTATCACTTCTTTACCTTCATAGTAGTCCTTAAAAGGTTTGTGCAGGTGGCCAAGTTCCCTTTTCTCCCATTTTCATTGGAGAGAATCATTACCACGTATTCCCTCTTCTTTTTTCTCAAAATTTATTGATCTATCAATTGTTTACATAGCTATATAATTTTGAGAGTACAACTTTGCACATGCCTCTCTCGCCCTCCACCAAACTCCAGTGCCAATATCCTATCATATTTCCTTCCCTTTCTCCCTCCACTCAGCCTCTCTGGTAACCAGCGCACATTTCAGATTCTGTGAATTACACCTGTTGTGTTTTGCCAGTTTGTTTTCTCTGGTTATTTATACTCAGCAAGTGAGAAAAATATTGGGTCACCATCTTTCACTTTTGGCTTTTCCACTTGGCATAATAAGCTCAAGATCTATCCTCTTTGTCTTGAAAGGCACTATGTCATCATTTTTGACAGCTGAGTAGTATTCCACTGTCACACTCACTCTTTTATACATGCAGCATAAAAGCAATGTTACAGATGCATTATGAATATTATAAAACAATCTCAACTAAAATTTCTACCCTGTCCCAGCAACTATGAACATTTCTGTCTACTTTAAAGATGATATTTTTTCATGTAATTGAAAAAAATTACCTGGGTGTTTTTAGCCTGAGATGTAGGTGGTTTTGTTTATTTCTACACCGTACACTTACTTTTTTAGTGTCTGCACTGTACTCCCTAGAGTGGATCCATCACACTTGCTAGCCCAACCAATCATGGACAACTAGACACATATGCTGCTGCTAGTTAGTCATGTCTTAAGCTAATTATTCAATAAAAAGCTTCACACCAGTAGCTTTTCTGGTTTCAGTGTTGTCTCTTTAGTATAGATTTGATGGAAATGGAATTACTGGATTAAATCATTTTTTATCGCTTTACTATTCTGCCTTAATTGTGAGCTAGGTAATTGACACAGGGAATGAATACTGAGAGTGGAAGAAAGGACAGGATGAAGATGAAGCAGTGAGAAGGGGTAACTGAGGTGTGGTGGTCAGTTTCCATGTGATGGGGCTCCAGCGGGAGAAGAATAAATGTCCCAATCAGCACCTTGAATCCAGATCTCACTTTGGACATTCAGAGTAGGATATCCGCTCCCAGGCCTCTGCAATGTTCTCGAGATCAAGAAGAACAGGAAGAAGTCCTACCCACACCACGCAGGAGGTCCCCATGTTCTCAGTCAAGACTGTATGCACACAGGGGTCTCCCTGGTGGCACAAGAGGTTAAGCGTCAGCACTATGAAGTTATCCGCAGCCACTGCAGCATGAGTTCAATCCCCGGCCAGGGAGGTGACCCACATGTTGCAGCAGACCTCTCCTGACTCGCCCACTGCTCCCCTCAGCAGTGTATTTCAGTAGATGCGCCTGTTGTGCTCCCCACTATCTCTGGTGAATCTTCTCACAGCCCACACATCTGGCTTACACCCCAGCTCTTGCATGCATAAATAAATACATCTTTTATAAAAAAAAGACTATATGTACACAGACACAGATGTGAAGGAGCCACACAGATCAAGGTCAGCCACCCTGGCTGCAGAAACCCAGGAAGCGCAGAAGGGCCAGACATTGTTCATGCAAGGTCAGGTCTAGAATGTTCTGAATGCCTAATTTGTTCTGAGTTATAGTCTTTTAAAAATCACTTTTAATTGTGGCAAAATACATTTACACTTTACCACTAACTGTTTCAAAGTGCCCAGTTGAACAGCACTGAGTATAAGTAACTGTGTTGTGTAAACATCGCTCCACCCAGTGCCTGAAGTTTTTGTCTTGCAAAGCTGGACTTTGTATCTCATGGGGCCCTCATTTTATACTTGGGCTCACCTCATTATTTAAGAGACACTTATACAAATAGTTTGTGGTTCCTGCTTCTGTTTAAAGGAATGTCTGATCCATCAGATTTTCCTGGCTGATGAAAAAAACTCAAACACAGTCTCACCCAGGGGACAAAGCAGAGTCAGTGCCCAGCTGTCCAAGGCAATATCTATTCCCAAATGGACCTCACATTGAATGAAGAGAGAACCCTTGATTGTAATCCACCTCCCACCCCTAAAACTGCTTCTCCTCAAATCTTCCCTAGCTCAGTAAGTTGTGCCACCTATACTGATGTTCAAGTTGAAAATCAGGACTTAGTCCTGCCAAGACTACTGGAACAGGGTGGTCCCCAGGGAAAGGGGAGGTTCCAGGTTCCCTGCAGGGATGAGAAACTAGAGAAGACATGGAGAAGGAAGGAAGGAAGGAAACCAAGGAGACCTGGAGGAGGAACATGCAGCAGAGAGACTTGTGAAGAAGCTGCATTGCTTCTTGGCCTTGGACTTGTACCAGGGACTTGGGGGCATGGAAGGAGACACTTGAAACAGATGTGGGTGAGAGAGACCCGGGGGAGGGACTGACAATGGCAGGCTTTATCTTAATTTTGATTTTTCTGTTTTTTTTCCAGACTGGTCTAGCCCCTTCTGCCCCTTCCTAGCAGGCCACACCAGAAAGCATCAGAAGGTAGCTTGTGGCCTCAGTGGCTCTGCTTTGGGCCAACCCTATTTGGTTGGACATTTACCCATGAGGGGATGGGTAATTTTGGGTGTTTAATTGAAAACTATATTCTTTTTCTCTTTATTGCACACTAATTATTTTCTATTGAGGGTCTTACACATTGGATTATGTTTTGTCTTGATATGGCAAATGGCAGAACCCATTTAGGGTGTGCAGGTTTGGGAGGTCTAAGGGTACCCTTCACCCTGCCCTATAACATTTACCTCTGCAGAAACCATGTCTACTTCTCCCCAACTCTTCTACCACCTCCCGGGCCACAGGCTAAAGGCTTTCCCAGATTTAGCCCTGCCTCCTACCCTGTCGTTCCACGTCCGTCTTGCCTTATGTCACTGTCCACTGTCCATGTCCATACCCCAAACAGCAGTCCCCATGAGTTTTGAGACCTCACCTTTAAAACACCACACTACAAATATAGGAATAAAAACACCCAACACCACATTGCACCTCAGCTAGAAGACTTCCAATGCTTCACCATGGCACATCTGAAATCAAACTCCCTACCTGGCTTACAAAGCTCAATGGGGTCTCCCATCTTTCTTCTTGCCAATAACTCTACATGGTTCACTCTGACTCAGCCAGCTGGGACTGGAGTGTTTGTGCTTCAAACACTCCAAACCATTCGGCCTAAAGATATGAGAGCAGGCTCTTTGCTCCATCTAGAAGGCCTTCCCACAGTCTTCTGACATCTGACTCTATGCGGATCTCAGTTGAGGGGCTACTTCTTAAGAATGCTTCCTCTGATCACCGACTTGAGCGGGTCTGCTCATTGATTTTCTATTACATTGTCTCAGCTCAATTCACAACATAGTGCTTGCAACTATATTTTTCTTGATTATTTCTTTATTATGGTTATTATCTTTCTTTCCTAAAATGCAAGTTCCAGAAGAGAGAACCTTATTTTTCATGTTCACTGTGTATTCTGAGGGCATAAAAAGTGCTTGGCACATAAGAGATGCTAAATGATATTGGTTATCTTTTGAATAAATGAACAAACAGAATGTTTCCTTTTGTCAAGGATAAGACAAAAAAGTCTTAAAAACTTAAGAGGAAATCTGATCTAGAAAGTATTTCATCTGGAAAAATGAATAAGCCCCAAATCTCACTAAGACATACTCAAATAATTATATTAATATCTTTTCAGTTGTCTTCTGTACTCTGCAAAAGTATGAAAGTTCCATGAGGAATGAGATTTTATTTCCAGTGCTTTGTATAGAATTTGGTGCATGGTAGCTTCTCAAGAAATATTTAATTTCCCACCAGGTCTAAACAATAAAATCCAATGAGTTTGATTTTAGATGTGATTGACCCTAACTAGAATATTTTATCTTCACATGGTCTTAACTCTTTCAAAACAGTGACCCCTGAGTCCTCTATAGTTATTCTAGGGTTGCTGACATCATTCTAACAAGGTGTTTCAAAAAGGTCCCCACAAAAGATCTGGGTGTCTTTTCTATTACAAAGGTAGAAACAAAAGAAAAATGCTATCATTCAAAGCTTCCAATGGAAAAAATATTTGGTTTAGTAAATAAAATTGTAGTACATGAGATTTTTCTGATGTCCCTATCTGTGACCCCTTTGGGCAATTTTACTTGGACCTCTTGTGAAAAGTCTTTCATAAAAACCACATCCTTCCTTCAATAATCCCAATGTCAGGCCTCGCTGGTGGCACAAGGGGTTAAGACGCAGCACTATGAAGCTGTCCACAGTCACTGCAGCATGAGTTTGATCCCCAGCCAGGGAGGTGACCCACATGGCTCAGCAGACCTCTCCTGACTCACCCGCTGCTCCCCTTAGCAGTAAATTTCAGTCAGTCTGCCTGTTCTGCTCCCCACTCTGTCTCTAGTGAATCCTCTCACCCCCAACACCTCTGGCCTGCACCTCCGTTCTTGTATGCATAAATAAATAAATCTTAAAAAAAAATAATCCCAATCTCAACAAGAAAAAGAACAATGTGTTCATTACCTCGGATTATCCTGTAAGTCCTAAGTCCCTTTGCTGGTTTCAATGGACAGGCTTCCTCACTGGGACAGAAAAATAGGTAGCAATTGGGTTGTCTGGTAGTTTTCCGAGCGTCGAAGATCATCAAATTACATGCTTTGTTGCCTGCAACAAAAGGTTTCGTAAGCATTAGTTTGAAATAGGACTTTCTAAAGAGTATGGCAAGCAGGAAGAACTCCGTTTATTTTGAGTGTCCAACACAAACACCTTTGTTCATGGCTTGCTGACCACTGAGTCATTTCCTTTTCCTTAGTTTAGTCACTAAAGCGATTTCTAAAGACACTGGATTTAACAATCTGAATGAGCGTAATTTTGGCAGAAGCAATTTTTAGCAGTCAATCTAATATCTTTATATATAGACCTTCCATTTGCTACACAACCTGTTAGCATATACACAGGAATACTGACTGCAGTCCCTAATGATTCCAGACATCTCGTGCATCCTGAAGGCATCTCAGCCACCTCTGAAGCCATGGGTGTGGTTTTTGTGGGTGCACTAGAATTTTTTTTATAGATTTATGTACTTATGCATACAAGAACTGGGGTGCAGGCCAGAGGTATGGTGGGTGAGAGGATTCACCAAAGACAGAGTGGGGAACAGAACAGGCAGATTGACTGAAACACACTGCTGAGGGGAGCAGCGTGGAAGACAGGAGAGGTCTGAATTGTCATGTGGGTCACCGCAATGGCCGGGGATCCAACTCGTGCTGCAGTGGCTGTGGACTGCGTCTTAACCCCTTGTGCAACCAGGGAGGCCCTACACTAGAAATTTAAACGCAATCTCTGTAACTTCTGTATGTTACTTCTCTACGGAGTGTCCAAGAGCACACTGCCCGACTTGGAAAGACCCGTCTTTTCCATACTAATCCTCCATACTCTATGCCACCAGGGTGTCCTACAATTCAATTCCATTCCGACTCCATCGACCTAGACCTAGCGTCAGACCACACAGTTTTAGGGGCTCACTTCAGATGTCCATCCCAGGTTACTCTCTCTTCTGCTCACTTCTCACTTGGCTACAAATTCATGTGTTCACAATCTCCAACCGCCATGGTTTAATTTAAATACATTTGATAAGTTGCTGGGACTCTTCCCAGACTCAGAAAATGCTATACTTACAATTATAGTTCATTATCAAGGATATAAGGAGCAGCCGAATGGAGAGATAACTGGGAGAGTTGGGAAGGGCTGATCTCACAGCCTTTGTCCCCATGGAGTTGATATGTGCTCTGTTCCTGGCACGTCATGTACTTCCCAACTTGGAAGCTCCCTGAACCTATGCTTTAAGGGGTTTTCTGGAGATTTCCTTACTCAGGCACAAGTGATGAAATTATCAGCCACTGGTGACTAAATTTATCACCTGAAAGTTGCAAGACTAATAAGCCTTGGTCTTTCTGGTGGCCTGTCCCCAGAAGCTATCCGGATGTGTCTCCTTAGCATAAACTCAGGCAAGGTCAAAGGGATGTGTTATGAATAACAAAAGAAGCCTGATGCTTAGGAAATTCTAAGGATTTTTTAGGGACTTGGTGCCAGGAACAGGGAAGACAATAAATCTCCATTTGTATTTATTACATAAACACATACTATTACATAAGTATACACTTATATAAATAAGTACTTAAATTTTGTTTGAATTTGTTTATCTTCAAAGGATTGAAATGTATTCAAGCACTTAAATTCTATTTCATGGTTTTATTTAAATACATTTAATCACTTGCATTTTTGCATATATTTAAGTTATTTAAACTTTATCTATATTTTGATTACTATGCCACAACCATTATAAAAAAACAAAGGAAATAGGGCCTCTCCGGTGGCGCAGCGGTTGAGCGCTGGGTTGCGAAGCTGCCCGCGGCCTCTGCAGCATCGGTTCGATCCCTGGCTGCTCCCCGGCCACCGGAGGAGGGTCCCGCATGGCGCACAGACCTCTCCTGCCGCCCGCTGCTCCCCTCAGCAGTGTCCTTCGGTCCTTCTGCCTGCTCTGCTCCCTGCTCTGGCTCTGGTGAATTCTCTCACCTTCCCGGGCTTCTGACTGTGCCCAGTGCTTGTATGGACAAACAAACAAACAAATAAATAAATAAAACATGCCTCTAAAAAAAAAAAAAAAAAAGTCTTAAAAAAAAAAAAAAACAAAGGAAATAAAGATCTGAGAGAAAAGCTGATTTTTGTTGGCCAATAAGATCAGTAGGAATCACTGATCCATGCCCATCACTGTTTTACCTCTAGCACCTAACAAAGTTTATGTATTTGATCAATTTTGGGTTTTCTTCATTTTGAGAATCAGGTTGGGGTCATAAACATCCCATGGAAAATGGCATCAGTTCACTTCTCAGTTCACGGGTTAGGAGTCTGAAATATGCAAAGGCCTGGTTCAAACAACAGCCTCAGCTTCCTTCTTTGTCATGCAAATGGATCAGACATAACAATGCAGTGAGCCCCTCAGAGTTCAAGATGCTACAGAAAATACCAGGACCAGGGGCAGCAGTTTCCTGGTCCCCTGACTCACCTGACTGCACCAGCTCTGGGAAGAGACATGAAATAAGGGTTTGTGCTTCTGCTTAAAAGTCAAATGTTCATTATCCAATGGCATGAACTGAGAACCTTACTTTTTGCCTCCATTCCATTCCTCTGTTTTTATATCCTTGGTGTTATCACACTATATTCCAATATAAACATTTAATGTATTTGGCAACTAAGCATTTATGTATGTAATACCCTAGATGCCTGTTAGTTCTAACACTCAGTAGTTCTCAAACTTTCTCTAACCAGACACCTGAATGATATGCATACACGTACGCATGCATGCACACACACGTGTACAAACATACACACTCATCAGTAACTTTGACACTGCTCAGGGGAGAGGAAAGCACACTTGTGGAATGTTCCCCCAGGTATTCTGTGACCCACCTTTTCATCCCATTGAGAATCACTAGTTAAAACTATTAGGCTATTCAACCAGCTACTTATATCACAAACACATGGAATAAAACTGACCCAGGGACTATCATTTACCTGATATGTTTGTAGTTGAACAGCAAGAGTTAATGCAGTCTTCTTGAGTTAATGTGTGTATGGGCTCACTGCCTCTGATTCCCTTAGGAAGAGATGACTGGATGTCGATGACGACATCTTCCAGGCTCTCAGTGGGACACTTCTGGCTGGTGGACAGCCTTAGTGTGAGGCAAAAAATAATTACAAACGTGTAAGTCAAGATCTGTTCTTTCCAGAAGAACATTTTAACTTCTGTTTCGCCTTAGTCTTCAAAAGTCAAAAGTCCTCTGGTCTGAGCTTGGAGACAACTGCACAGATGGTGGAATTTCTCTCTAGAACAAAAATAGAAAATCATCAATGAGTTTTGTTTCCGTGAACAAATTGAGGGATGAAAGATTTTACTTCCTTTAAGGCAATGCAAATGGCTCACCATTTATAGAAGGACAGAAATAAACCAGTATTTTTAAATCCACTTCACTTTTAATAAAGATAAATTTTATTTAAAAATTGGCAAAGAGCTAACTGCCACAAACACATGCATTAACCCATACTTGAGCTTATAAAGGAAGTTTACAAACCAGTTGGCCTTCATCTGAGTTCTAGAATCCATCTTTTTGCCTCTTCTCACCAAGAAGAAAGAAGACATAAAATCTCTAGTCATTGATGAAGTAGTCAGAGATCTGGGCACATTTCCTTTCACAGCAATAACAATTAGCATTTTAGGGCCTCCCTGGTGGCGCAAGGGGTTGATATTCAACCTATGAGGCTATACGCAACCACTGCAGCATGAGTTCAATCCCCGGCCAGGGAGAAACCCACATGGCACAGCAGACCTCTCCTGTCTCACCTGCTGCTCCCCTCAGCAGAGTATTTCAGTAAATCTGCCTGTTCTGTTCCCCACTCTGTGTCTGGTGAATCCTCTCACACACACCACCCCTCCCCCGTACCTCTGGTCTGTACCCCACTTCTTGTATGCATAAATAAATAAATCTTTTAAAAAATTAGCATTTTACAACAAACAACTATGAACCAGAGACACTCTATGGGAAGTGGGGGGTGGGGAGGGGAGGGATTGGGGTCAAAATAAGGGGGTTGCAATTGTATGGGGAATATAAAAATAAAATTTATTATAAAAAAAAAAAAAAAATTAGCATTTTATAAACAACCACCAGGTGGCAAGCACAGTGCTAAGGAATTTACATATATTGTTGTCTTATTTAATCCTTGTGCCAGGTCTGCAAAAAAAGCTATTATTTTCCTCATCTTATAGGTGAGGAAGGTGAAGCTGCTTTGCTTGTTGCAGCATTTCTTAAGTATCAAACCAGAGGCAGGTAGTTCTAGTAATTGAATTCTAAGAATTGGCTGGTCAGCAGGAGGAAGCTTATGACTCAGCTGGAGGACTATTTAGGAGCTGGTCTTCTTTTTGACATCCCTAAAAATACAAAAGTCACAGGAGGTATAATGCCAACTCCACCGGAAAGTTGGTTTTTCTAGGAAAAATAAAGAAAAATGTTAAACAGACAGAGCACTCCAAAACCTATCCGTATTTACTCAGCCCTGCATTTCCAGAATATAAATTGCTCACTGAATGATAGCCTGAAACAGAAGTACTCCTTCCTTAACATTTTGTTTTGCTCCTGAGCCCTTTGACAGTCTGGTAAAACTTAGGATCTTTTCTAAGAGACATGTTCTAAGAGACATGTTTTAATGCATAAAATGAAACATATAGGATTACAACAAAATACATATCAAAATATAATTACCAGGGCCTCCCTGGTGGCACGGGGGTTGAGATGCACAAGCTATGAAGCTGTCCGCAGCCTCTGCAGCACAATTCAGATCCCCCAGGCCGGCCAGGGAGCAGCCCACATGGTGCAGCAGACCTCTCCTGACTCGCCTGCTGCTCCCCTCAGCAGTGTACCTTGGTCAGTCTGCCTGTTCTGTTCCCTACTCTGTCTCTGGTGAATCCTCTCACCCCACCCTGCACCTCTGGCCTGTATCCCAGCTCTTGTATGCACAAAAAAATATATCTTTATATATATATAATTACCAAAAAAGTTTTAAAAATGTTCCTGTAAAATTCTGATGAAAGAAATCAAAGATGACCTGGATAGATGGCGAGATTGTCCATGTTTATCGATAGGAGGATTGAATATTCTTAAGGTGTCAATGCTTTCCATCTTGCTCCCTGGATTCAATATAATGCCAGCCAAAAATCCCAATTTTTTGTGGATATCAACAAACTTATTTTATTTTTTTAAAGATTTTTATTTATTTATTTATACAAGAACTGGGGTACAGGTCAGATTCACGGGAGGGTGAGAGGATTCACCAGAGACAGAGCGGGGAACAGAACAGGCAGACTGACAAAATACACTGCTGAGGGGAGCAGCGGGTGAGGCAGGAGAGGTCTGCCGCGCCATGTGGGACCCTCGCTGGCCTTCCAGGATCGAACCGGCGCAACAGAGGCTGCGGACAGCTTCATAGCACTGTGCTCAACCGCCTGCATTACTAGGGGAGGCCCTCAACAAACTTTAAAGTTTGCATGGAAATGCAAAGAACAGTCAACACAACAATGAAGAACAAAGTTGGAAAAATGAGTCTACTCATCTTTAATACTTACTATAAAGCTATAGTACCCAAGACGGTGTGGGACTGGTGAAGGAACAAACAGACCAATGGGACAGAACAGCAAGCCCAGCTATAGACCCACAAAAATATAGTGAACTGATCATGGACAAAGGAGGAAAGGGAATTCAACGGGGAAAGGACAGTCTTATAAACGTGGTGGTGAAACAACTGAACATGCAAAGTAAATCCAGTCAAAGGTCTTAGTTCTTTCACAAATATTATCTGAAAATGCATCACTGATTTAAATGTAAAATGCAAAATTACAAAGCTCCCAGAATATAACATCAGAGGAAATCTTTGTGACATTAGGTGAGGGGATAAGTTTTTAGATACTACTTTAAAAGCACAATCCATGAAAGAAAAAAAAAAAATTATGGATTTTTTTAGCATTAAAAACTTCTGGTCTGTGCAAGACACTGTTAAGAGAATGATAAAATCATCTATGGACTGGAAGAAAATACCTGCAAAGCACATATGTGATAAAGGACTGGTAGAGAAATATACAAAGAATTCTTGAAACTTAAAAGAAAACAAAATACACTGTTTAAAATGGGCAAAAGAGGGCCTCCCTGGTGGCACAGGGGGTTGGGCACAGCACTGTGAAGCAATCCACAGCCTCTGCAGCACAAGTTCGATCCCCAATTCCCTGCCAGCCAGGGAGCAACCCACATGGTGAGGCAGACCTCTCCTGTCTCACTTGCTCCTCCCCTCAGCAGTGTGTTTCGGTTAGTCTGCCTGTTCTGTTTCCCACTCTGTCTCTGGTGGATCCTCTCATCCCCCATGTCTCTGGCCTGTACCCCAGCTCTTGTATGTATAAATAAACAAATCTTTAAAAAAACATGGGCGAAAGATCAGAGCACATGCCTCACCAAAGATATACAGGCCACAAACACACATATGAAAAGGCATTCGATATCACTGTCATAAGGGAATTACAAATTAAAACAATTTATTGGAATGGCTTAAATTTCCAAAATTGGCAATACCAAATCCCAACAAAAACCTGCATACCAATGTTCATAGTAATTTTATTCATTACTGCCCAAAATTGGAAGTAACCAAGATGTCTCTCAATAAGTAAATGGATAAATAAAATGTGGGTACATCCATACAACGGGATATTGTTCAGTAATAAATATAATTTTTTCTTTATTTATACATACAAGAGCTGGGGTACAGGCCAGAGTTTCAGGGGCTGAGAGGATTCACCAGAGACAGAGTGGGGAACAGAACAGGTGGATCTACTGAAATACATTGATGAGGGGAGCAGCAGGTGAGGCAGGAGAGGTCTGCTGCATCATATGTGGGTCAGCTCCCTGGCTGGCGATCAAACTCAAGCTATAGTGGCTGCTGATAGCTTGTTAGCTTGACAGCGCTTGTCTTTAACCCCTGTGCTACTAGGGTGGCCCAATATAATTTTTTAATATTATTGAGCTTCCGAGGCACAGAGGAGCCTTATTTGCATATGGCTAAATGAAAGAGGCCAATTTGAAAAGCAAGATTCCTACTAACCTGGAAAAACCAAAAAATCAGTGGTTGCCAGGAGGAGCAGAGGAGGGTTGAGTACAGGGCACTGAAACTATTCTATATGCTACTGTCATGGTGGATATCTACCATTTGTCCAAATTGATAGATCTGTACACATAAAAAGTGAACGCTAAGAGACACAAACTTCAGTAAGAAAAAATAACAAACTAGTTTAAAAACCCCACACAAGTTTAATACAGTACATTTTGTAAACAGTAAGACAACATGTTTTTCATATATTTATGCTTCTTACACACCCATCTCTATGATATGCACTTCACCTGTATTGTGTCATTTAATTGGTACAAGAATTCTGAGATCATCATATCTTCAATTAGAATCCAAACAGTTGTGTGATACTTGGGCCTCTTTAATAGCCTATGACCTATAAAATGTCTTATTACTGCCCTAATTTTGAAGTATTGTTCAATGTAAATGAAATTTTGAGATACGTGCCATAAGTAATATGATAGGAAAATATCTGATTTCTTCACCTGGCAAATTCCACCACTAAAAGGACCACCTCTAGTAGAACTGTGGCTTTTCCCTACATTCCTCTTACAAGGATATGTTACATTTCAATTATGGGATAGTAAAACAATAAATCCTCCCCTGCCCACCTCACTTCACAGACTTCCCAGGTTAAGAATCCTGCCACTAGTTCCTTTTTATGCTGTCACACTTTGCAAATCTTTTTTTCTAGTCCTAGAGGAAACAAATCAGAAACAAGAGATAAAAACAGATCAAGATTTTGCTTTGATGGATTCTGACAGTCTGTCCTCAGGTTCTAGCAAAGAAACCTGAATTATGATAGGGGATGGGGTAGAAGCTTTGTGTGCAGCAAGCAATATGGCTGCAGCCACCGTACTTGGAGCCGTGCTGGGAGTTCTCAGTAAAGATACTCAACAACCATTTTTCTGTCCATTGTTATTTAGGCCTTAAAAATCCAAAGTCAAGCTGCATCCTGTTGAAAGAGACGGAAAAGGGAAAAGGTGGGAGACAGAGAAAACACCTGAGCTGAAATGTCCCTATATATAGGGTCACCAAGTTGTACAGTACTTGTACAGAATTGTCTGAAATGTTGGAAATCATTTTAGTCAAAGCATAATCTAACCTGATTTATGAAAATGTTTATAACCCTCCTTCCCTACCCTCCCCACCCTACAGAGTGTTAGGCACTCAGCAGGTTCTATATGAATACAGGAGACAAATTACAAGAAAAAGGGCCTCCCTGGTGGCTCAAGGGATTAAGCACGGCACTATGAAGCAATCCACAGCCTCTGCAGCACGAGTTCGATCCCCGGCCAGCCAAGGAGCAACCCACATGGCGAGGCAGACCTCTCCGGACTCGCCCGCTGCTCACCTGTTCTGTTCCCCACTCTGTCTCTGGTGAATCCTCTCACCCCCTGCACCTCTGGCCTACACCCCAGCTCTTGCATGCTTGCATAAATAAATCTTAAAAAAAAAAAAATCATACAAGGAAAAAAAATGGGAAAATGTCCCAGATGTCGCTCACTAAACTATGCTGCTTCTTCCGATGACGACGCGGAGCCGCTGGCATTTGCAACAGGTGCGACTGCGCCTAGAGACCCCTCTGGGGTACCCGGCGCCGCACAGATCACCGCGCCCTACCCTTCGGGGATGGGGGAGCCTCCTCTCCAGGGGGAAGCAGGCAGCTGTTCTTTGCAGGTGGCGACGCTGCCCGCGGAGGGTCTGGAGCGGAGGGCGCAGACGCCTTTACCTGGCGGCTGCAGGAGCGGGTGGTGCTCGGATGCCAGACCAGCCCCGGCGCGCTCGCTGCGCAGGACGGCCAATCCGCGCGGGGTCTCGCAGGAAGGGTGGGGATGCTCCGCCGCTCCCGCCGGGTCCAGCGGGGATTGGGTTTCGCAAGTTCCTGCTTCCGTCACGGCGGCTGAAAGTTTGCCTGGGGAGGGGGTTGGCTGGGCACTTTCCTGCCCTGCAACCCGGAGCTGCTTCCCAGCAACTTGCAGCGCGCGCTGAGAGCAAAGCTTCCAGCGCCGGCACCAGCTACGAGCCCCTCCCTGCCGCGGCTCCTGTAGCTATTGACTGAAATTCCTCATACAGTTGCTGACTGCACCGGGTCTAGAATAATCTACTATTGCATAATCTACAATTGCATTGCCACCCGCTCACCTACCGGCGCACGCGAGGTGGGCGCTGCGAGGGGGCGTGGGCACGACCCTTCTGGCTGCACTAGGGTCTGCAGCTGCGCGGGCTCGTTCACCAACGATCAAAGTCGCAAACACACCGGGTGAAAGCCAAGCAATACAAACATGTATATAATGACGTGTGGGCCTCCAATCCCCTGTGTCCTATTTCTGCTCCATAGAGGCCACCACGAAGAGCAGTTTGGACGTTCAGGTTTACAGTGCATGCGATCTGGGGTATTGTTATGAGAACCCCATTGCAATCATTTAAGGTATGACGAATAGGGTTGGCAGCTCTCCAGTTAAATATTACACGCAAGTCAATTGCAGGGGCATCTGGGATACTGCAGATTTACTGTTCTTAGGTATGGGTGATTAGGAAGAAATATAGTGTCTGTTAGAGTTAAGAAAATGGCGTTCCTGACATTTAGCAAGTTATGGCATGTAATAGGTTCTCAGTAAATGTTTAATTAAATGTATTTGTTGATAGAATGAATTGCAAAGGGGTACATAGAGCATAGGTGGTTTATGTTTGTTGCTGTTTCAATTTTTGCCCCACCCCACCTCCAAATATACAGAAACAAATACAAGGTTCCTGGATGAACCACTGCCTCTGAACTTGTCCAGTTCTGCCCTTTGGTATAGTTTCATCTGGATTAGTGTGAAAGAGCTTTCAAACCCAAAGCTCTATGCAATTGTAGGTTATTGTTCTAGACCCGGTGCAGTCATTCCTCCTGCATGAGGAATTTTACTCAATAGCTACAGGAAGCTTAAGTGGACAGAGAATATCGGAGAACAATGGCCTATTGTGTGAAACTAACGCTACTAGTTTTATCCAGAGGATTACCTACTCTTGAGTTAAGATAACATTTCCAAAACGTGGTTTTATTTTTTTTATTTTTTTTTTATAGAGGCATGTTTTATTTTTATTTGTTTGTTTGTTTTGTTTTTGTTTATACATGCACTGGGTACAGTCAGAAGCGCAGGAGGGTGAGAGAATTCACCAGAGCCAGAGCAGGGAGCAGAGCAGGCAGAAGGACCGAAGTACACTGCTGAGGGGAGCAGTCGGCGGCAGGAGAGGTCTGCGCGCCATGTGGGACCCTCCTCCGGTGGCTGGGGAGCAGCCGGGGATCAAACCGGCGCCGCAGAGGCCGCGGGCAGCTTCGCAACCCAGCGCTCAACCGCTGCGCCACTGGGGAGGCCCACCAAAACGTGGTTTTAAAGAGTTAGTTACCAAAGAAAAGGAATCCCCTTTTCCCATTAGAAAAAAAATCACAAAATTAGTTCACTTACTTGATGCAACAAGAGACTGATGTGCCTGTACATTTTATTTCTGCAAATGATGTGCTTGAAGGTCCAGGGTAGAGAGAGGGCACACTCTTTGAATCCCCTGCCTGAGGGCGTCCATGCTGGACTAACTAGACCTTTGCCTCATTTAGAAACTTCAGATTCAGTGTCTTCAGATTCAGCTGGTTGTCACAACTATGATACACACACACACACACACACACACATATGCCACCAAGCAGGACTGACCAATTATATATATATATATATATATATATATATATATATTATATATACAATACATACATATATAACACCATTTTAACTTTAATTAATAAAAAAAAAAAAAAACTAAGCTAACTGCTTTGGTCTTGCTTATGATTTGACCATACAATAGTGAAGTGAAAATTTCTTCTTTTTGAGGGCTTTGGTAAGAACTGTCAATATACCAGTCCTAATAAAAATGGCATATTAGAATATTTAATAAAGTTAAGTAAATGGAATCAGAACAAATTAAGATGTTGATGATCACAAGAGTCTGTCCTTCTGGAGACCACAGGGGTCTCCTTTATTAATGTTTTGTGTAGCTTCTGTGCAATCATAAAAATTTCATCAAGATCAACTGCTGGGTAACTTTCACAGCTTCCCTGTAAAGTCCAAAATCAAAAGGATGGCTATCTTCTTTAAACTGGACACAGGGTGCACACATAATGGTTGCATTGGCTGTTACTTTCTAACTTCAGCCACGATTCCAGAGATTTCATCAACAAAGGCCTCCATCAACTCAACGGTCTTTTCCTTCTCCATCTAAAAGAATAAACATTTTTCCAGTGGGATTGTTACAAGCAACCCCAATGTGAAATGGGTTGGCCTGACTGTGGGTCCTCACCCACATACTTTAAAGGGGCTTATAATGAGACTCAACTGCAGACACACACAAAAGGTTAATAAAGGGTTTATTTACAAAGAGGGGAAATGAAGAAAGTAATAACTCAGGAAGAAAGAGAGTGAGATAATTGGTAAATGCGTCCTACCAGTTCGGCTAAGCTGGAACCCCAACAGCACGCTAAAAGCCAAGCACCCCCAAGGCCCACATGTCTTGTTATATACAAAACCTGGCTGCTTAACTCCATCCTCAGGTCCCAGCAACCCTCCCTTCAGTGGTGACGACATGATGGGATCTGTAGTCCTTGGTGTCTTGGATCTCTTTGGTCTGGGGTGGGGGTGGGGTCCATAAAACCTATTAGTGCAGTTTGTTCAGGACATCCATCCCCCCCCAGAGGATGTCTTTTTTTTTTTTTTTAAAGATTTATTTATTTTTATTTATGCATACAAGAGCTGGGTTGTAGGCCAGAGGTATGGGTAGGGGGAAGGTGAGAGGATTCACCAGTGACAGAGAGGGGAACAAAACAGGCAGCTGTACTGAAACACACTGCTGAGTGGAGCAATGGGCGAGGCAGGAGAGGTCTGCTGCGCCATGTGGGTTAGCAGCCTGGCTGGGAATTGAACTCATGCTGCAGTGGCTGCCAATAGTGTGATAGTGCCGAGACCCAACCCCTTGCACCACCAGGGAGGCCCAGAATGAATCTTTTCCAACCTTCCTACGAAGCAGACAGATGGGTCACTTACTGAGCTCCAATGCTGGCTTGATGTGGGATCTGGGTAACTCGGTCATTACCACTGGCTGGCTGGCGGCAAATAGTCTGGAAGTGAGAATACTATTTTTTCAGTTATGACAGTGAACAGAGGACATTGATGAAAATAATGACCAAAGGGGGCCTCCCTGGTGGCGCAGCGGTTGAGCGCTGGGCTGCGAAGCTGCCCGCAGCCTCTGCAGCACCGGTTCCATCCCCGGAAGCCAGCGAGGGTCCCACAGACCTCTCCTGCCATGCCCGCTGCTCCCCTAAGAAGTGTGCTTTGGTGCTTCTGCCTGTTCTGCTCCCCGCTCTGGCTCTGGTGAATTCTCTCACCCTCCCGCGCTTCTGACTGTACCCAGTGCTTGTGTAGATAAATAAATAAATCTTTACCAAAAAAAAAAAAAAAAATGACCAAAGGACACTTAAAAAAAAAAGTTTTATTTATTTATGCATACAAGCACTGGGGTACAAGCCAGAGGTATGGGTGTGTGTGTGTGGGAGGATTCATCAGAGACAGAGGGGGTAAAAGAAAAGGCAGATTGAAACACACTGCTGAAGGGAGTAGCGGGTGAATCAGGAAAGGTCTGCTGCGACCTGTGGGTCACCGCCCTGACCAGGGGAACGAACTCGTGCTGCAGTGGCTGAGTGGCTGCCAATAGATTCATAGTGCTGCGTCTTAGCCCTTTGTGCCACCAGGGAGGCCCCTAAAAGATACTTTTTTACTGACAGGAACTAAGCATTTAAATGAGAAGTCAAATTCTTCACCTGAAGAGATTCTTGATGCTCTTCTGATATTTGAATCCTATTAATGTGGGGGCAGTTGTTTTTTTTTTTAAGTACTTTATTCAGAAAGCATGTTTAAAATCCCTGCAGGGGAAATTAAAGACCAGTAAGAGAGAGGATCTTCCTTCAAGAAGCTTATAGTTCAGTAGGGGAGACAGACAATTGATGATTGTGTAAAATAAATGTTATAAAACAAGATGCTAACTAAGGAAGCCCAGAGAGAGACATCTAATTAGGGAGGATGTAAGTTCACTTTTTTTTTTTTTTTTTTTTAAAAAAAAAGACTGTCCTTTTAGGGCAGTTTTAGGTTCACAGCAAACTTTAAAAGAAGGTACAGAAATTTCCTTTATGGGGCCTCCCTGGTGGCTCCAGGGGTTAAGGCTCAGCATAATGGAGCCGTGGGCAGCCACTTCAGCCTAAATTCGATCCCCAGCAAGGGAGGTGACTCCCAAGGTGCCGCAGACCTCTCCTGTCTGGCCTGCTGCTCCCCTCAGCAGTATATTTCAGTCAATCTGTCTGTTCTGCTCCCCACTCTGTCTCTGGTGAATCCTCTCACCTCTGCCACACCTCTGGCCTATACCAAAGTTCTTGGATGCATAAATAAATAAATCTTTAAAAAAAAAAAAAGAAAGACATTTCCTTTATGTCCCTGGCCCCACACTTACATAGCCGCCCCTGTTATCAACACCCTTCACCAGAGAGGCACATTTATTGCAACTGATGAAGCTACAGTAATACCTCATAATTATGTAAAGTCCATCACTCTTACTATTTTATATTGTATGGGCCATACACACAGATACACACATACACACACATTGTTTCAGGTATCCATTGGGAATCTTGGAAAATATCTTCCATGGATAAGGAACTGTTGGAATACACTTTTAAGTTTCCTCCTTATCACATTGTGACTTGGTAGCTTATTTCTTTTTTCACAGAACAATATTTCATTGTTTGGATGTACCAGAGTTTGTTTACCCACTCACCTGCTGAAGGGCATTTTGGTTGCTTCCAAGTTTTGACAATTATGACTAAAGCTTCTATAAACATCTGTGTGCAGGATTTTGTGTGTATATAAATTTTCAACCATACATTAAATCTTGAAGGATAAGTTCAGTTGGCTAGATGGCAAGAAAAGGTTGAATATTCCAGACAGAGAAAACAGCTCGACTATTCAGAGGATTTCATCCTGAATAGTACAAAGTTTGCCTGTGTATATAATGGAATAGACAGAGGCTGGGGTTAGAACAAGAAGGCTATAGTATACTAATGTTTAAACTTTATCTTAAAACCTTGGGGCATTATTGAAGGTTTTTAGTAGACAGTGACAAGTCTAGATAATAAATATTCTAGAAAGTTCTCTCTGCCAGCCACATGGAGGATGGTGTTAATTTTAAAATTCAGGAGGCCATTAAAAAGGAAAGGTATAAGGGGACTCCCTGGTGGCACAAGTGTTAAGACGCAACCTATGAAGCAATCCGCAGCCACTGTAGCACAAGTTCGATTCCCCGCCAGCCAGGGAGCAACCCACATGGTGCAGAAGACCTCTCCTGACTCGCCCTGCTGCTCCCCTCAGCAGTGTACTTCAGTCAATCTGCCTGTTCTGTTCCCCACTCTGTCTCTGGTGAATCCTCTCGCACCCCCCCCCCCACTCCTCTGGCCTGTACCCCAGCTCTTGTATGCATAAATAAATAAATCTTTAAAAAATTAAAAAAATAAAAAGTAAAAGTATGTTTATTAGGGACCAAGGCAATATGGGGCACACAGACTTAGGTAGCAATGTAAAACATGCCCCAGGGATGGAAAAAAGTTGGGGAGTTCATCAGAGGGAAAAAGGAAATAACTGACTTTTAAAAAGGAGTTATAAGTGGTAAGCTTAAACTACTCTTTGCTATGTATAGTTATTGATTCTCTCCTCTGGCAAAAAGTCAACAATCATTTTCTCTCTCTCTCTCTTTCTCTCTCTCTCTCTTTCTTTCCTTTCTTCCTTTCTTTGTTGGTTTACATCATTGTTTGTATTTTGGGAGTATGGGATCACCCCATCATCAGCTCTTTTCAGGATTTCTCAGACAGCTGTTCATGAAATAATTACCATTTGACCCACTACCAAGAGCTGGCCCAATTTCAAGAAGCCAGCAAAGTGGTTTTCTCAGACCCCATCTTAAAATGGCATTTGTCTTTTTTTCGCAATAGATTGAAGGAGTGAGGCCAGAAGCCTCCCATTTTCCAAGAAATGGAAGAAATGAGAAGGCCTGAAAAAAGAAGAGGCATCTTCTGACTTGGTGACTTGGTGTATGTGATGGAAGGGTAAGCAGGTTCTGGTTTTGGAGACAGGATGATGGGGTGCCAGGCACGATGAAGAATGGGAGGAAGAGCTGTCTTGAATGAGAGGCACAAAGCCTTTTAGAAAACTTTCATCCTTTCACTTTTTTATCATTTATTGGCTGTGAGATCAAGAATAAACCCTTCCCCTCTATGTAAAATTAGGAAAATGCTATTTACTTTATAGGGAGCTCATACAGGGTCAGTATAACAAAAGTGTTTCATAAACTAAACAAAGGCTGTTCATTTCTCAGACCACATAAGTGGCTGTCTATGTGAAAGTGATATTTAGGTCTGTAGAAGGCATCAACTCCAAATGTCTCCCAGCTAAGCCCTATCAGCAGATCCCCTAATATTAAAAATGCCTAATTAACTTTATTGCGTGAGTTTCCTAAGGATAGAGACTGGGCCTCCCTGTATCTTTTGAACAGGTGGGTCATTATTTCCTGGTTAATTTTTCTCTCGTTTCCAGCCTTCCTTCACCATTTTAGTAATTTTTGTATGGTCCCTGCTGCCACAAGCACCCCTTTGGGAACTGAAACAGAAGGCTTGTATGCAGTGGATTCGAATCCTAGGTCTAGGTAGCACCTCTCCCCATTGTAAAACAGGGTTTAAAATTTCACAATATAAAAAAAAAAATCGAATCACTAGGTTGTACACATGAAACTAGTACATTGTTATATGTGAGTTATCTCAATTAAAAATTAAAAAAAAAGTTCACACAAACAATAGAAACCCTTACTTTCGCAAACATAGAAACCCCTATTTTATCAGCCTCTAAGGATAGGGAGATAGTGATTAATACGTGCGTGATACTTACAAGTGACGCACCATTGCAATCGGTAAGATTGCAAGCCCCTGCGGTGGCTGGATCCCCCTCTGGACTCCAAATGGTAGAGATTCCTCAACCTGCTAAAGATGGAGCTTCCATATGAACCAGCAATTCCACGCCTAGGTATTTACCCAAAGGACACAGAACTATTAATTCAAAAGGGCACCTGCACCCCTATGTTTATAGCAGCACTATTTACAATAGCTAAGCTATGAAAACAACCCAAATGCCCAAAATTTGATGACTGGATCAAGAAGATGTGGTACATATACACAATGGAATATTACTCAGCAATCAAAAAAGATGAACACATGCAATTTGCAGCAACATGGATGGCGCTGGAAGGGATCATGCTCATCGAAATAAGCCAGAAAGAAAAAGAAAAATACCGGATGGTCTCACTCATAGCAGGAATCTAGAGAACCCAAATAAGGGACCAAAGACTAATTATAATAAGGTAAAAATCAAAATCAACAAGCAACTATAAATCAGAGAAACACTGGGGGGTGGAAGGGGAGGAAGGAGTAGGGTCAAAATAAGGGGGTGGGAACTGTATGGGGAATATAACCAAGATGAAAATACATACATTGTGCAAAAATGAAAAATGATGTAAAAATATATATAATTAAATTAAAAAAAAAAAGATTGCAAGCTTATCCTTTGCAGCGATTCTGGCTTTGAAGCACTCGGGCCCTTTAAGGCCGCGCCACCCGTGCCCCAGTGGCTCCGCCCCCACGCCGGCTGGGGTAGGGGATTGGAGGGCTGGGTCCCTAACCCGGAACTGACGGCCACGCTCCGCTCGCGTCGCTAATCCGCGTCCCGGAAGGAGCGAGCTTGGGGCGCATGAGCAAGTGAGTGCCGATGGCGCCGCCCTCTGGCTGCAGGCGCGACTGAAGCCGGCGATCCCCGCCTCCTCTCTTGGGGTTCCCGCAAGAAAGACACCCGGGGATCGTGCAGCCGGGCCCGCGCCTCTTTGCGCGCGTGTTTCCCAAATAGGGCCTCCCCAGCCCCTGCCGCCCTCGCCCGTGGGCTGGCGCGCCACCCCCACACTTGGGCTCGGCAGCCGCACCCCGCTCTATGTAGCGCCCTCTTCCCGACCCCCGGCCCCGGCCCTGCCGCCCGCCGCCTGAGCGGGGAGACCGCCCGTCCCGCCGTTCCTCCGCCGCCACCGCTGCCGGCACCATGGGTAGTGAGCAGAGCTCGGAGGCCGAGAGCCGACCCAACGATCTGAACTCCTCAGGTCGGTGCCCTAACCTCCACCTCCCTCCAGCCCGCCCGGTCTGCTCGCGGCGCGGGCTGCCTCCCAGCCTGGCTGGGGCTGGGGCCGGCGGTCCGGGACGCACAAGCCCTCACCGTGCTCTTTTCTTTAAAAAAGAACACCCATCCAACCCCCCTTGCCAGCTGTTCTAACCTTGATTTCCGTGATGGAAGTCAGCGCCGGCGACTGCGAGCTAAGCCAGCGTGGGCGCGCATGCCCATTTATTTTCAAAATTGCTGTTGATCCCGGCTGCAGCCTGCTTTTTATAAGACGACCTGTTCCAGTGTTGGGCTTAGTGCTCATAACAGGGATAGTGAGGTTTGGCACACTGTGGTGGGTCATAGGCAGGACCTCTAAGTACAGGTTCCTCTTCTTTAAAAGCGGGTCTTATCAGAAGGGATATGTGACAAGTGAATAGTCTGTTTGAACCCTTGGTTGCAAACATCTCCAGAAACTGCACGCTCCCCTCAGAAGGTATCCAGGACTGTATTTCTGGTATTTTTACTCTATTCTCCTCCCCGAGCATATTTTAACGATTGCTCTCTGTGCTGCGGTAGGAATGGCGAGGATTATTTTGCCCAGAATATAGTGAACGTTTAATAAATGAAACAGCATCATGGAGAATCACTTGTACTTTTTTTCGTTACCCCCAAAACCTAGGACTGCTGGCTTTACTCTGGATAAACTCTGAGGTTGCTAACCCACACCGGTTAAATCAGGAACTGGAAACAAGTCAGGGTTGGAGAACTGTGTTCCTGATGGGACTGTAATGCAGCAGTGTAGAAGCTGAGAGATCTAGGGGTGTTCCACTCTGGAGTGTGTCTTGAATTCAAGACTAGTTCAAATCTGCATTCTGGGGGTTAGGTTGGGGCAGCTTTTAATGGTGAGCAGCATCCTCTTGCTTTGCTAGATTCTTCTGTCTTTGGAGGCCCAGGATATGTGTATATCAAGTAAAATAGTAATTGTTAATATTTTCTTGCTTCCATGTCAGGCCAGAAGCATGTTTTGGGGAGGGTGGTGTGGCGTCCTTGCAATATACTTGCTCACCCAGTAACCCAGTCCAACCCATACTATAGCAAGCTAAGAAGTGTATGGGTTAGAATTTGCCTATTCCACTATACCAAAGGGAATGCATTCACATTTAGTCTCACCGTAGCTCCATTTCATAGACAAGTTAACAGAGGCTAGCCAGAATCTAGCGTGAAGTCTGTTTTCCTCTGAGGTCTAGGAAACGAGGAATCAATTTGTATTAGGCCAAAGTTCTGGCCTGGAACTGTAAAATATTAGGTAAATTACTCAAGTAGGTGAAGAGACATTTCTTGAAGAGCAAAAAAGTAGCAGATTCTAAAAGAGTGTGTTCCAAACCACAGGAGACTCTAGCTCCCAGAGAGAGGGCAGTTCTATGGCATGCCTGAATTAGCCTTTGAGTCCTGACTAGGATGAACCTGCAAATACGATCTACTAGAGAGTGAAATGCTTTTTTTTTTTTTTTTTAAAGATTATTCATGCATACAAGAACAGGGGTACAGGCCAGAAGTGCGGGGGGTGACAGGATAAACCAGAAACAGAGTGGGGAGCAGAACAGGCAGATTAACTGAAATACACTGCTGAGGGGAGCAACAGGCGAGTCAGGAGAGGTCTGCTGTACCCTGTGGGTCACCTCCCTGACTGGGGGATGGAACTGATGATGCAGTGGGTCATGTACACCATCCATCCATAGACCTACAATTCCTTTCCTATCTCTGTTTCTTGCTCTGTTGACCTTGGGTGAGTCACAGCCAAATTTTCCTTCTCAGTAAGAAACAGATGTTAAAAGGATCAAAGAAGTAAAGAAAAAGACAATCTTCCATACCTCTGCGTGCTGAATAATCAAATATTTTTTAATTACAAAAGCAGTTTCATACATGTTACAGGTTCCCCATAATGTGTGAAGGTTTGTTTTTGTTTTGTTTTTTATTATTACAGAAAATAGAGGTTGCCCATAATTCATCACCCCACTGCAGGATAACTACAATTACCATTTTTTGTGTGTAAAGATATTCTTAGTGAAGACACTGAAAATAGCCGTGATAAGGCAGGTGTGGCTGACACCAACTGAGCTTTGTAACTTTGTTTTCAGTGGCCCCGTCTCCAGCTAAGCACAGAGCCAAGATGGATGATATTGTGGTTGTAGCCCAGGGCTCCCAGGCTTCACGCAATGTCAGCAACGATCCTGATGTCATCAAGTTGCAAGAGATTCCAACCTTCCAGCCGCTTTTAAAAGGTAAGGGATTGCTATCTGCCTCCTTTAGGTCTGAACTTAAATGGCATCTTCTTGGTGAGGCCTTCCTTGACTTCCCTATTTAGGATTGCACCCCTTTTTTCTGTCTGTTTTTCTCCGTAGCGTTTAATGAACTTTGACCCATTGTATAGTTTACTTGTTTACTGTCTGTGTTTCTACATTATGGCAGAACTTTCTGCTTTTTGTGTGCTGTTGAGTCCTCAGCACTTGGAATGCAGCCCAGTATAAAGTAGGGACTGAATGACTGACTGATGTCGGAGTTGGCCCTTACCAGGTATATGCCCTTGACATATGACTTCTAATCTTTGGTCTGGGCTACGGGTTCACTAGTTCAGATCTATAGAGAAAATCCCTGTGACAGGCTGTTATACATGTAATTAATCCTGGCAAATGTTTTGTATGAGAAGAGTGTGTGTACGAGAGGAGAGAGTGTATATAAACCATCAATATACCAGCCTTTCTGGTTAGTGTATATTGAGATAAGTACCTTTTAACATGAAGTATATTCTTTTTATTTTTAAAGGTTTGTTTTTATTTATGCATATAAGAACTGGGGTGTAGGCTAGAGGTGCGAGAGGATTCACCAGAGACAGAGTGGGGAGAAGAACAGGCGGATCTACTGAAATATACTGCTGGGGGGATCAGTGGGTGAGTCAGGAGAGGTGTGGTGCACCATGTGGGTCACCTACCAACTGGAGACCGAACTCCTGCTGCAGTGGCTGGCAACTGCTTGATAGCGATGAGACTTTAACCCCTGTACCACAGTGGAGGCCCCATGATACATATTCTTTATTTAATATCTTCTGTTTTTATTAATTTCATATTAATATTTTCTTATTTTCACATTTCTATTAAGTAGTGCAGATGACTTTCTATTAATTGAATGGGATTTCTTCTGTTGTAGGAATGTTTCTCATTCCTCTCCTAAAAATTAGGAAATAAAGTGAACATAAGCCCAGGTTTACTTAACCTCATACAGTATAATCTAAACTTCTTAGATTGGGTCTCCCTGGTGGCTCAGGCGGTTGAGCACAGCGCTGTGAAGCTGTCTGCAGCCTCTGCAGTGCCGGTTCTATCCCCACCAGCCATGGAGATGCCCACATGGCGCAGCAGACCTCTCCTGTCTCACCCACTGCTCCCCTCAGCAGTGTATTTCAGTCAGTCTGCCTGTTCTGTTGCCCACTCTGTCTCTGGTGAATCCTCTCACCCACCCACACATCTGGCCTGTACCCTGGTTCTTGTATAAATAAATAAATCTTTTAAAAAAAAAAACTTCTTAGATCTACATAGCTAAACATACACACACATACACACAGTCACCTCTCTAATTCCTACATCATTAAACTTGTTTGAATGGTTTTTTTCAAGGTCAGGCAGCTGGCAGATAGAGAGGCTGAACTTGAACCTCATCACTGATGTCAAACCCTGTACTGGCTACCCTCTCCCACAATTTACTTAAAGAACAAAAAACAAGAACAAATGGTGATTAGTAGATGATCCACTTATCATTTCATTCTTCCCAGCGATTCACCTGCTATCCAGATGAGGACATCAAAACTTGTGGTCTTTTCCCACAGGCCTCAGTGTTTGACTTTGGTAAACTCTTCTAATGCTTGCATTAAAAAACACATGACATCCGTTACCATCTTTTCTTAGCTTTCATTATTTTGCGAAATACTGTGATTTTTCACAGAAACCAACGTTAAGGGAATTTCCATCTCCACATACCCTTGCACAATCAGATTAAGACACAGCCTTCATCTTGAGAAATTCAGAGGTGAATGCTTGCATTCTGTACTACATCTGGAGTTGGAGTTGCATGCAGTGCTATGCACGGTTGCAAGTTTTTTGCCCCCGCTTCCTGTTAATTATGTCCTTTCTCTGCCCGAAGTCATCTGTTCTGGGGAAAGACCAACTTCTCTCTGGCTCTAGGGAAATACTAAAATCAAAAACAAAAGGATTCCCTTTCCCACCACACACAGAACTTTGAAATACATCTAACTGTTTCCAGGATATGTGTTTCTTTTATTAGGCATTTGAAACAGTTAATAGTAAATTGATAGTAAATTGATAGTAGGGAAAGGAAGCCTCTAGGAGAAAGTTTGGTGTTAAGGGGAGTTAGCCTCGGATTTAAAATCATCCTTGGGAACCCTCAGTGAGTCATGAATATGGGGCCCTTCATGCACTGCAGCTGGACTTGGTTGCTTTGCTGCCTGGATTTTAACTAGCTTTGAGCCATTATTTTACTTGGATGTCTTGGCCATCAACTAGCTGTGTTGCCCGGTTTTGTTTCTCTCCCCTCTTTGAAACTTGCCTGTTGATGAGAAGACCTTTTTTTTTTTTTTAAGATTTATTTATTTATTTATTTATACAAGCACTGGGTACAGTCAGAAGCACGGGAGGGTGAGAGAATTCACCAGAGCCAGAGCGGGGAGCAGAACAGGCAGAGTGACAAAATACATTGCTGAGGGGAGCAGCGGGTGTGCCAGGAGAGGTCTGTTGCGCCATGTGGGACCCTCGCCTGGTGGCCAGGGATCGAACCGGTGCTGCAGAGGCTGCGGGCAGCTTCGCAGCCCAGGGCTCAACTGCTGCACCACCAGGGAGGCCGGATGAGAAGACCATTGATGAGAAAATTGAGCAGAGGTGTGGGAGGGAGGAAAGCTGGTGAGGAGCAGGTTGCATCTAAGAGGTAATTTGGGAGTTGACTCAGGAAGGTGGGGAAATCGAGTTATAAGAGTGGCAGGAAAATAGAAGTGGCACATGCGGGGAACAAGTCAGTGAGCGATGAAGTTGATGTTCTTTCACATGTGAAGAAGGAACATGGTGGACAGTGATCAGAGAAGGTGGACAACGGGGACAGTCAGGTGGAAATAGTAAGTATAACAGGATAATTAATAACATAACAATAGTAACCAATCTCCCCCGTCTCTTATTCCTTCCATTTTATTGATTAAAACACTGAGACTCAGAATTTGAAGGCATTGTCTAAAGTCACGTGGCTGTAAGTCATAGCCCATTCAAGATGGCATCACCAGAATGTTGAATAATTTAAACTATTCTATTTAAATAACAGAATAACTATTTAAATTGAGTGAGACTCAATTTCCAATTCTGGCAAAGACCATTACAAAATTCGCTGGGCTGTAATAGGGCTGATGGGTGTGACTCATTGGGATTTTTAAGTATGGGATTTGTTGCATGGCCTCCTGCCCTGACATTGTTTCTGCCTGGTAATTTGAAGTTCTGCCTTCTGCCTCCTGGGCTACCATGAGGGCTCCTCATCACTGTCGCCTTTATACTCTATAATCTCTTCTCTCCCCCTCTACTGCTTTCAGGATGAGGCTATTTCTCAAAGTGGTAAAAGGGCCACACAGTAAAAGCTGTACCCCCCAGGTTTGATTTCAGAAAGCTTTTATTCAAGTTAATGACAGTTTATTCTTTCAAAACAATATATTCAAGTATGACACAGAGCTCCCTATTGTTCCATAATGTCATATGACGTAAGGCCAGTGCTGGTGGGTGGTCTGCAGAGGCAGTGGCTGGGCGAGTTCAGGGCTATTTGTAAGATTGAGGTAATGTTTGCATTTCTAATAAGCAAGCAGTTTCTTTCTTTGGTCTTAACTCTTTTGGATAAATATACCAGAGGATAATTTATGCTGCCTACTAAAGTCAAATTTTCTGTTCCTCCTTTTTTTAAGTCAGAAGAATTTGTTTTTCATAACAACAGTCGCTGATTTAGGAAGTTATTTTGCAATGTAAAGCATTTAATAGAAAATGTAAAACTAAACTTTGAAAAAGTAGCAGTAAATAGCTTTGACAGAATCCAAAAGCAAAATTAGATCCCCAGGGGTTAAACAAGCCCTGTAGGTTTCTTACTTGAAATTTGCCACTCATATTTAGTAATGAATCCTGCTATTCTAGGTCATTCTACAGAAATGTAGTCTTCACAAAAGAAATGCAGTCCTGTTTTTTTTTTTAATATATAAAAGTTATAAAAGTAATTATTCACTCCTGGTTATGAATACACACACACACACACACACACACAGATGTTCATGCACATATGACATTCTTTGCAACTGACCTATCATTTTTGTTACTGACCTTGGATACAGCATAAGATTGTCTTGCTGCCTAAGGAAGGGACTGTCCTTCTTACCAACAGTGAATGTCAAATATATACAGGGCAAATGCTTTAAGTGACACAAAACAGCTCTGTTGGAAGTTCAGCATTTGGTTGTTAAGAATATGATGTATGTGAAGTAGATTTTGACAATAAGAGCCTGGGGTTTTGTTGACAGAGCAAAATCTCTCAGAACAGCAGTGAAGGCTCTCAAATCACTTGGAACACTGAGACTCAGTGCTTGAGCTTGACCCTGGGAAAGAATGAATCCATGGAAAGAGGAGAACATGAAGGGCTAGATGTCAAATGAGAGGTGTCTCCACATTGTTCTTACCCAGTCCTCTATTAATCAGAGAAATAAAGGTAGCAAATCCTTGCATTTATTAGGACACCTGTCTCTGCCAGCTGTCAGCTCTTCTGTCTTCTTTGGAAAATCAAATGTGGAGGGTCAAGGAAGAGACAGACTAGATCTCAGTCAGAGCCATGATGGCTTAAAGGTGATCCCTAGACCCTGGTGTATCTGCCCCCATACACCATGTTTGAAAAATTGGTAACTTATTTCTGGTTACCTTGAAGATTTATTTATATGTGTAACAGCTCTTCAGTTAACCTTTAACATGGCCGTTAATCTTATTAACCTCATTACCTTTACCCAGAAGGGCAGAAAGCGCCAGGTGAGCAGTCACTTTAAACCCATCTTGCAAGTGAAGTCGTCTTGCAAGTGAAGTCATCTTGCAAGACCTGGCTCACTTTTGTCCTCCCTCCAGGAAATCTCTGTGCCTGCAGCCATTCTCCCTTCTTTTATGTTAAATCTCAGAGGTGCCCAGGCTTTTCTCCGACACTTAATGCCTCTCCATTTCACTTTCTCCTCCATTTGCTGGGACTTTGCTTCTGCACTTTTCTTGTCTCTGGCATATAGCTCATGGGACCTCTCTCTTCTTGTTCAGATATACAGATCTTCTAGCTTCTAGATAGAAAAGACAAAAACACTTTCTTTTGACTTCATTGCCCCTCCTGGTGACCATGCTTTCTCTCTTCTTAATCTCTCTGATGCCAACCTTACTAGCCTCGTGACCACTGCATGATGCCTGCATCCTTCATGCCTCTTCCACTCTCAAGGTTCTGTGTCAGGCTCTCATGTATATCATTTCATGGACATTTGCCTCTTAGAGGGGTGGGAACTAATGGTCTCTTTTCATACCTAAAGTTTTGCTTAGTCTACATCCTCCTCTTTTTTTGCATATTTGACACAGGTTTCCCACCCACTTATTAAACTTCCCTTCCTTTGACTTCATGACCACCCCCATCCATGCTATTCTGGTTTTTCTTTCTCATTCACTAGTTTCTGTTCCTCTGTGCACAGCATTTACCTGGTGTTCTGCTAGAGAACTGAGTTTCTAAGAGCTTTAAGCATTTGACATGGACATGTAGTTGATTCTGAGTCCACAGCTTCAGCATTGAGTCTTTCCTCTGACTATGAAGTAAGCAATTTAACCAAGTATGGTTATGTTAAATTTAGCATGCCCCCATCCTATATGTGCATTTATTTATTCAACAAATATTTACATTATAGTAACTACAAAATAATGATGACAGAGATATTTATTTTGATTAAATGAATAAGACATTCACATACTCCTGAAAAGTCTGTGTTCTCAGTTGTTGAGTATAGTGTTTCAGGTCAACACATGGTTGAGTCTTGCAAATCTTGTATATATTGTTTAATCTTTCTTTTTCAAGAGAGGTGTTAAAATCTCAGATATAATTGTGAATTTTCCTATTTTATTCTAATTTTAGAAGTCTGTATTAGATGTGTTATACATATTAATAATTATTATAGTGATCCTTTTACTATTATGAGCTATTCTCATCGATGGTATTTCCTCCTATCTTAAGTCTGTTTTGTCTGATATTAACGTAGTCAATCTGGTTTTTTTTTTTTTTAAAGATTTATTTATTTATGCACATAAGAGCTGGGGTACAGAGATGCCGGGGGTGGGGAGAGGATGCCCCAGAGACAGTGGGGAACAGAACAGGCAGACTGACCAAAGTACACTGCTGAGGGGAGCAGCGGGCGAGTCAGGAGAGGTCTGCTGCGCCATGTGAGCTGCTCCCTGGCTGGCCAGGGATCGAACTCGTGTTGCAGAGGCTGCGGACTACTTCACAGTGCTGTGCCCAACCCCTTGCGCCACCAGGGAGGCCCCACTCTGGCTTTCTTACACTTACTGTTTTCATGGTATATCTTTTTCCTTTCTTTCTTTATGTGTTTATTATGTACTTCTTTGTACATTCTGTTTGTGTCTTTATATTTGAAATGCATCTCTTACAGACAGTATATTTTTGTGTCTTGCTTTTGTGTATATTTATCATTTATAAATAGCCTGTCATTTATCAGTAACTGGAATATAAATTGTGTGGTTGGATTTTGGTCTATGATTTTGCTCTTCATTTTCTACATGTGCAGTCTGCTTTGGGTTCCTCTTAAACTCATTTTTGGTGTTTTTAAAATCAATTGAAGAGTCTTTGTATTCCATTTAACTTCCTATATTAGCTTTTTCACTTGAACTCCTTTGCATTATTTTTTTAATCCTTGCTCTTAGAGGTTACAGTATTCATCCTTAACTTAGCACTGTTCACATAGAGTTACCATTGTATCCCTTTACATAAAATGCAAGAACCTTTTGCTGGAAGGTTCCATTCACCCTCACTTCATGCATTAGTAATAGTATACAGTGCATCTTCATATGTTAGAAATCCTACGATGGTTTATATCTTTTAAAGAAATTAAGAGTAGAAAAACTATACAGAAAACTCTGTATTTACTAACAATATATTCAGTTTCTGGAACTCTTAATTACTACCTGTAGGTTCAAGTTTTCATTTCATGTTACTTATTCTTTCATTCATCGCTCATTTGATGTCATTTATTTTTAGTCTGAAGGACTTCTTATAACATTTCCTAAGTGCAGGATGGCTGGAAACAAATTATTTGTTTGAGAATGTAATTGTCCAGTTTCATTATAATGTTTTTTTTCTCTTTTATGGTAATTACTAAGTTTTTGAGAAGATGTGAGGTTCTGAGGAATCTGATTTTCAACATACTATCTTTCACCTTTGATATTTCTTGCTTGAATTCATTCTACAATGATAGTCGCCAAAAATAGACATCTAACTTTATCAGAACCTACATTTATTGGTATGCATTTTACTGTGAGGAAGACATTTCTTTTCTTCCATTTCTTCATTTATTGAAGTCAGTATGAAACAGTAAATTTCTATTTTAATTGATGAGTTATAATCTTTTGCAATCATTCTTTTCAATCTCAGAATGATTTGAATTTGTTCTGTCAGAGCACTGTCCGTCTAGCCTCTTCTGTCTTTTCAACATGCTATTATTAATATTAATAATTGCCAGCTAGAAGAGGTAAACACCACTGAAAAGGATTAATAGTTATATAGGGTAAAGAAACATTAAAATATTCTTTCATGCTAATGAAAACTATAGTAGTTTGCACATTTTGCCATTTCTTCATAAGATGGCCTCTAATGTCATTTAATTCACAAGTTTTTAATAAGACTTTTGCCACTAGATGTCACTAAACTAAAGCAGTTGGTCAGCTAGTTGACATTACTACATTCTGTGATAATAGTTTCAAAGGCCTTGCGTTAACTAAGTTTACTCTGTAGCATCTGAATTTCTCATAAAACCAGGTCACAGCTTGCTTTGGGCACAAACTGCTTGGAAAATATACATGTCGTGTGACACATTCATAATTTACAATTAGTTATTTTAGGGTTTATCAGGACAGAGAAGGAAAAAAAAATTGCCAGTCTGTTCACTTTTAGCAGCTTTTTTTTTTTTTTTTTTTAGAGAAAACACTGTTTTCGGTCTGTCCCAGAAGTAATGAAATGTTTATTATACCAAACATTTCTCAAGAGCTGGGTTTGTGTCTTCATCATCTCTAATTTCTTAGGATCTAACTCAAGACTTGGCACTTGGCAGGTGTTCTGTAGATATTATTGAGCATTAGGGTAATATACTAGATGTCATGGGGCAAAAGAGAAAGGGCACAGATTCTCCTCTCAAGAAGTCTTACCTGAGAGAGAGTCTGTGCAGCATGTGTCTCTAATTCAGGGTAGTGCACACGGACCAGATGGATACAGCAGTCATTCAGTTCTGTAGACTTTGAGAGAGTAACTCTTGGGTATGAGGGGAGATGATTAGAAAGGGTGTCCTCAAGAAAGGGCGTTTAGAGATGAAAAGGGAAAGCAGGTATAAATGAAAAAAACAACGCACCAAGGTTTAGGGATAGGAAAATGTGGGCAGTAATGTCAGAAAAGTAAGAACTCAAGGACCCTGAATTTAAGACTTTTACTTGGACTTAATTTTTTTGGGGGGAAGAGGGAGGGAACATTAAAGGATATTGGGGTGGGAGAATAATAATAGGTAGGCAATGCTTGTAATTTGCAAAGCTCTAGCACATGAAGAAAGGAGATATAAGGAAGTTTTTTCTTTGATTTTAAATGCATCTGTCCTAAAGTCTATTAAGAGTACTTCTCAAACCAACCCTAGTGCCTCTCAACAAACCAGTGGAGAAAGAAATTGTGGGATGTATACTCCATGGAATACTGCGCAGCTGTGAAAAAAAGATGAGATATCACTTTTGTGACAAATTGCATGGACCGCACGATGATGATGATAAGTGAAATAAGTAAAAAGTGAAAGATAGATATCAGATGGTCTCATTCATCTGTGGAATGTAAATAACCAGAAAACACACGCAGGTAAAATACAGTGAAAGCATGTAATGAGGTGGGCGAGGGAGACGGGATGTTGGCACGGTGGCTTAGTGGAGGGTGAGTGGAACGTGAGCACATGGAGGAGCAAAAATGCAAGGCAAGTGTGGCTTTCGTTGAAGACAGGGAAATGGAATGTCTGAGGATCCTAGATTCACTTTTTAACACCCCAATATATATTACAGCCTACAGATACATTTCCCTACTATCCTGGTCTTTAAAGCCACTTAAACTTTGGCTTTTCAAACTTATTGCATACTCCCATCCCCTTTTTCAGAATGTTTATGGTAATCTAATGAGGCTTCAGGGGTGGGGGCTTAATTATCAACTTGTACCTGTATTTCAATTAAAAAATGCTTTTGTATAGAATTCTGCCTGTGGATTTATCTTATATTTGTTATCATCTTTATTTTGATCACCCTGTGGGCCCAGAACAACAGTGGAGGAACATCTTGCATCTTGTATTTAAAGAGGTGTTGGGCATAAAATTAGGTCTTAAAATCAGTGCATGGATTTTTTTTTTTAAATGCTAATTTCATTTTTTAAAAAAATTATTTAGTTTTGCATAGAAAAACTAGGGCATATGCCAGAGGTGCAAGGGATGGGCGGTGAGAGGATTTACCAGAGACTGAATGGGGAGCAGAACATGCAGACTGACTGAAATACACTGCTGAGGGGAGCAGCTGGCAAAACAGAAGTCTGCTGTGCCATGTGGGTTAGCTCCCTGGCCAGGGATTGAATTCAGGCCATCATGGTGGGCAACTGCAGTGGTAGCCCTGAGCCTTAACTCCTAGGCCATCGGGGAAGCCCCAGTGCTTGGATTTTATACATACTTATCACCTTGGACATTTTCAAAATCACCAAAAAGCAGAATTCAGTATATGCACATAAACATATACATACATATATGTACACATATATACATGCATATGTATATACACACTCTTGCCTATATTTCACATGTTTAGAAAAGCCTACATGCACATTTCTGGACATTCAGACCTTTTGCAGTAATCCTAAATTGATGATGGATAGAAAATTGTAAAGTGTTGCTTGTCTGCTTGTTTACTCATCCTATTAAAATATTAAACCTCTGATAATCTATATGTGTTATTGGATTTGTCATAGGAATTAAAAGAACAGTGGAATATGATTAGATATGCACTTAGGTTTCAAAGTTAGCTTAAGTGAAGTCATCATGTAATGTTCTCCCATAATTTTTCTGGTTCCAATAATTTTCATGTTTTTAAAATTATGGCTTAAGACCACCTCTGTCAGCTGGTTCTTTGTGATATATAAGGATGAAAAGCAACTTTGAAGCAGTGTGTCTTACTATACTTGCTTATGACAGGCTGTGTGGATTATAGTGGATATACATTTTAGCTTTAGATTTATTAGTTGGGAACCACGAGAGGGTTATGTCTTTGGGTTACTATTCCTTCATTTGATAAAATGGAGGTATTAGTAAATATGAGAAAACCTAGAAGATACTTCAGCCTACTGGAAACAATCAAAAAACCTGTCAGCTGGTGAACATATAAACAAAATGCCCTACGTTCAGCAATAAGAAGTATTCACGTGGGTGAATCACACGTTTGGATTCAGGAAAGCAACATAAGATGATGAAATCCCAAAGCAAGATAGGAACAGAAAAATTAGGGAGAAAGAAATGTACAGGGAAGATGGTTTCTCTAACTGAATACAGTAAGAGGTAAATAAGAGACCCATAGCAAAGTGATTTCAGGTTTGCAGTTAATCCTCAACCCCACCTCCCAGCACTATATAATGGGGTGTCTCCTTTTCTGGATATTTTGGGTAAATGAAATCATACAGCATATACTCTTTTTGAGTCTGACTGGTTGTTTTTGACTGTTATTAATTATGCTGTTATGAACCTTTGCACTCATGTCTATAAATAGTCAAGATCTATTTTGTAGGATACAAATTAGAATGTCATCAAATACAAGGAAAAAAAATACAAAGAAAAGCATTGAAGAAACAAAGGCAAATTAAACCACCTTGGCAAACTATATATGAACCAAGATAAATCCATAATACATCAGGGCAGAATTTCTTTTCTCTGTCTCTGAGCTTCCTGGCTTTCCTTTCTGTGCTGTGCTGTGCACGTCTTAGCCACTGACCCTTGGTACATTATCAGGTATCTGTTTCTCATCAGCCTTCTCTTTCTGTCTTGCCTGCTTCTCTGTCTATTCCGTGGCATTCTTGAGGAAGGCTAGCTTCATTATACTTAAATTCTGAGGATTTATCAGCCGTGTGTGTCATTTGTGTTAGGTTCTAACATGAACAACTGAATAGACATCAAGACAGTTGTAATATTGAGGGTTGGTTACTTGGCACTTTTTGGTGGCAATTCGAGACCAGACAGATCCTTTCAGCAAATTTAATGTTTGGATAATAGATTGGAATCAGAAATCAGATCTGACGCGGTTCAGATGAGTACCTCTCAGGAATTATAGCTTCCAGCTTGAAAACGCCTTTTTTATAAGGTGTGTTGGTACCATCTCATATTTGAAGTTGTAGATTTATTTGATTTTTATCCTGCCAGCATATGATGTCTGGGGGCAGCTCTGTGACCAATAGTTTCAGCTCTCTCTTCAAATGTGAATCTCTCTGCATGATCCCCAATGAAAGGAACCACACACAGTTCACTAGTCCACATAAGATCCGCTGCATTCACTGACAGCACAGCAGTACATGGACACACATATTTAGTATTTTCGGTGTTCCTCATTTCTTCTTCTAGCTTCAGGTCACCATCTAGTGTCACTTTCATTTTGCCTAAAGAGATTTCCTTTAGTACTTTTTTTTTTTTTAAAGATTTATTTATTTCTTTATGCATACAAGACCTGGGGTATAGGCCAGAGGTGTGGATGGTGAGAGGATTCATCAGAGACAGAGTGGGGAGCAGAACAGGCAGATTGACTGAAATACGCTGCTGAGGGGAGCAGTCAGGAGAGGTCTGCTATGCCATGTGGATAGCTCCCTGGCTGGGGACCAAACTCTGTGCTGCAGTGGCTGCAGATAGTTTCATAGGTTGCGTCTTAACCCCTTGCACCACCAGGGAGGCCCCCTTTAGTACTTTTTCATTTAGGTCTACCATCAATGAATCATCTCAGTTTTTGTTTACTTGGGAATGTCTTTATTTTATGTTTATTTTTGAAGGATAACTTTTTTTTTTTTTAAAAAAGATTTATTTATTTATGCATACAAGAACTGGGGTACAGGCCAGAAGTGCAGGAGGTGAGAGACACCAGAGACAGAATGGGGAACGAACAGGCAGACAGACTGAAATACACTGTTGAGGGGAGCAGCGGGCGAGAGAGGAGAGGTCTGCTGCACCATGCGAATCACCTCCCTGGCCAGGCATCAAACTCAGTGCTGCAGTAGCTACAGATAGCTTCATAGTGCTGTGCTTAACCCCTTGTGCCAGCAGGGAGGCCCAGATATGGAATTCTTGCTTGATGAAATTTTCCCGCTCATTACATATAAGAAGGCAGCCTCCTTATGCTAAAGGAGATTAGCACATTGTACATGTCATTCAAGTCTCTTTAAACCTCTGTTGTTTCAGATGAGTTACTTTTCACTTGCTGTTTTCAAGATTTTCTTTTTGACTCTGAATTAGAACAGATTGTTATGTGTCTAGTTGCTGTTCTCTTTGTATTGGTCCTACTTGGATATATTGAGCTGCATAAATGTGGGGATTACTATTTTTCACCAAATATGGTAAGCTGCTTCTCTCTGGGATGCTACCATGTATGTTTTGGTATATGTGATATTATTGCGCAGATCTCTGAAGCTCTGTACATTTTTCTTCAGTATTCTTCATTCTTTAGATTAAAGCTTCATTCTTAAGCTTTTTTTTTTCTTTTTTTTTCTTCTGTATCAAAACCACTGCTGAATTGCTGTAGTGAATTTTTTCATTGCGGTTATTGTACTTTTCTACTGCAAGATTTCTGATCTTCAACCTAAAGCTTCTCCATTTTGACTCCCTTAGAGTATGACCCCTTGAATTGCACCGAGTATTCCAGGTATGAGCTGAATCGTCTGCCTTGTTCTGTGTGCTCTTTTTATTTTAATGCAGACCGAGTAGCTTTTTTGGCAGCCACATGTGGTTGAGTCATAGTGAATTATCTGCATCCTAAAGTCTTGTTCACAAGTGCTGATATTAAGCCACACCTCTTTGCCTGCCCTTCTCCAGATAGTTTTTTGGATCTTCATTGCAAGACGTTACATTCACCCATAGTTCATTATCAGCTATAGCTCATGCCTCTAGCTCCTTGAAGCTTTTTTTGGACCCATGATTAACATAGTGTGAGTGACCTCATTCAAGTCATTAAAGAATGTTCAACAGAACAGAAGCCACCTCAGAGAGCCAGAGGAGAGTTTATATCACATCATAGTCAACAGACAGAAGTTTGGCCATCTTTTAAGAATACATTTTAATTTTTTAATTTCTGTTTAGTATTTTTTAGCATAAGGAGATTGCCATCTTATATGTAATGAGTGGGAGGAAATGTTTAAATAGGCTATGTATTGAAATTCCTTTTGGTATCTTTATTAGCTCCATGTTTGTTTTATACAACACTGATGAAGTAATTATTATGGTATCCTATATATTGCTACTGTGTATAACTACAGTACTTATTTATAATTTTGAGGTTTTTTTTTCTGAGACTTTAAATCACATGGTGGACTACACTTTCAAAACTTGGTGGCAGTGACTAGAGAGATAAAAATCGCACCTTGAAGGTAGGGTAAAAAATTCTACTTTAAGACCTGATCCAAGCCTAATTAAAATAGCACTGTCATGGCTGCTGCTAACTTAGATGGCATAAAATCAACAAGCTGGAACTGCTAGCCAGGGTTAGTTAATATCCAAAAGCAAAAGAGATATGTCTGTAAATAAAGAAGATAAAATAAATTTCATCATGACATCCACTGTTTTCTTTGGATCTGGTCATTGGGCAGTGGTAGATAAACATATTAGTAAACCACTGTGTCACACAATGTCCCATAGTAATGCAATAAAGAAAAATAGGACAGGGCATGAATAATTATGGAAAGGAAATCATACTCATAAAGCATATATAAGAAAGGCGAATTATTTGGAAGTCTGGTAGAAGAACCAAAGGAAGGCTAACATTAACATTGTGGCCCCATACACTTTATCTTTCTGCTGTTCTTTCCATTTCCTGCCAATATACTGAGAGAGATTGAAACAGACTATCAAGACAGCCCCACACATTAAAAGCATTAGATGGAAATGAAAAAAAAAAAAAATGTTCCCAGATATGAGCCTAACTCCCTTTGGTTAGACAACTAAGTCATTCTTTTAGCAAGTTGAAGCCAATCCTCCTCTGACTTGCAGTGAATTCTGGCAAGAAGCTACCTGTTCTGGGGCCTTTTTATTTTGGTTTTGTTTTATTCTTCCTTTGCTTTGGTAACACTCGCTAACTCTCACTCCTTCCAGCCTGGTATAGGACATGGGGTTGTTGAGGCAGATGCTATGCTTTTGTAAGGAAAATATGTAGAAAGATAGGAACTATCCCTGGTAGAGTTTTTTCCTAGGCTCATAGGAATAAATACATTTTTAAATGAACACTTATGCTTTCTTTCTAATTAACTTTGCATATCTCTGCCAGAGTCTTTCTTTAGTTTAACTCAACTTACATATTTCTTACTCAGAATGTTTGGTTGCTCCATATTGCCTGCCAGAATCAGATCCTCCTCAGTTGGACAAGAAAATCTCAAGTCATACAGCATCATCTCCCACTGCTTGCCTGTGTCTTAGCTCTAATAGGACTGCTTCCTTTCTTCTGCCATTTCTAAGCCTTTGTCCATACTGTTCTGCTTGTCTCCACTGAAGCCTCTGTCCTGCCAGATTTTGATTGTTCAGTTGTTGAACATGTATATGAGTGGCTACTCTGAGGTTCAGCCACTGTTCTAGAAGGTGAGGCTCTGGTGTCTCATAAAACTTTCATTCTGATCAGTCACCCCATTTGAAGGGAAGTTTTTCTTAAACCATCTCCTTCATCCCCTTTTTTGACCTTCCCTAAATTAATAGGATACATCTTTACACAAATCATCATGATGAGAAAGAAAAAAGTAAGATATCTGAAGTGATTACTGTGGCTAGGCAAGAACATTCCAAAATATTCTCCTTTAAAAAGCAAGTGTTCCAAATGTAGGAAGAAGCACGTGTAACTGAAGACATAGAAAAGAGTAATATAGACTTGAACAGTATCTGGATAAATCAGAGCTAGGATAAGTAGAGGCTTCTGAGATTAAAGGACATGTAGAATTAGCAGAAATACCAAGGTTATGTTCAGAGTAAAAGCAGCAGTAGGTAGTCAGCTGTTTAAACCAGCCAAGGGTCATGTTAATTTTGACAAAACTGAACCGCTTACCACCTCTTTTGCTTCCAGAAGAAGCAAAGGCAAAATCAAGTCTAGCAGTCAAAGACTGTTAGTGAAGTATTGCAAGTGCAATTAGCTAATCAAAATGAACTGTTTCCTCCACTCTATCCCTTTTCCTGCTCCCCACTGTCCCGTCCACAAAAGTGAAAGAACTTGTAGAGTTACTAAACTGCCATTTCTAATGAATTGTGGAGAACAGAAAAGGTGCTGGAAACTGAGATATAGAAAAATATATTCCCATTGATAAGAATGAGGAATGTTGTCCTTGTTTGGTTTTGGTATTAGTGTAATGTTGGCTTCATAGAACGTGTTTGGTATTGTCCCTTCCTTCTCAATTTTTTGGAAGAGTTTGTGAAGGACAGGCACTAATTCGTCTCTGAATGTTTGGTAGAATTCATTTGTAAATCCATCAGGTCCTGGGCTTTTGTTTTTGGGGGGGGTTTTGATTACCATTTCAATTTCGCTGCTTGTAATTGGTCTGTTTAGGTGTTCTATTTCTTCTTTATCTAGCTTTGGGTGATTGTAGAGTTGTAGGAATTTGTCCATCTCCTCTAGATTGTTGAACTTGTTTCCATATAACTCTTCATAGTAGTCACTGATTATTCTTTTTATTTCTGCTGTGTCAACTAATCTTTGACAAAAGAGCAAAGACTATGCATTGGAGCAAAGAAAGTTTGTTCAATAAATGGTGCTGGGAAAACTGGGTCGCTACATGCAAAAGAATGAAGCTTGACCACTACCTCACACCATACACAAAAATCAACTCAAAATGGATTAAGGAACTAGACATAAGACCTGAAACCATAAAATATATAGAAGGAAATATAGGCGAAACACTACGTGATTTGCACATCAAAGACATCTTTACAGACACATCACCCAAAGCAGTGATAGTGAAGGCAAAGATAAACAGCTGGGACTACATCAAATTAAAGAGCTTCTGCACAGCAAAAGAGACAATAACAAAAACAAAGAGAAACCCCACCAACTGGGAGAACATTTTTGCACCCAACACTAATGATAAAGGACTGATCACAAAAATCTGCAAAAAGCTGATGAGACTCAACAACAACAAAGAAAATAATCCAGTCAAGGGCCTCCCCTGGTGGCGCAGCGGTTGAGCGCTGGGCTGCGAAGCTGCCCGCAGCCTCTGCAGCGCTGGTTCGATCCCCGGCTACCGGCGAGGGTCCCACATGGTGCGACAGAACTCTCCTGCCGCCCGCTGCTCCCCTCAGCAGTGTACCTCGGTCCTTCTGCCTGTTCTGCTCCCTGCTCTGGCTCTGGTGAATTCTCTCGCCCTCCCGTGCTTCTGACTGTACCCAGTGCTTGTATAAATAAATAAATCAATCTTTAAAAAAAAAAAAATAAAGTGCAATAACACTAAAAGTACCACCCATTCTTTTAAAAAAAAAAAAATAATAATCCAGTCAAAAAAGAGCTAAAAAGAAACTTCTCTGAAGAGGAAATGCAAATGGCCAACAGGCATATGAAAAAATGTTCAACATCACTTGTAATCAAGGAAATGCAAATCAAAACTACCATGAGATACCATCTTACACCAGTGAGAATGGCACATACTAAAAAAACTAGCAAGAACAAATGTTGGCGAGGGTGTGGAGAAAAAGGAACCCTTCTGCACTGTTGGTGGGAGTGCAAACTGGTCCAACCACTATGGAGAGCTGTGTGGAGATTTCTGGATCTACTAAACATAGAGCTTCCATATGACCCAGCAATTCCACTCCTAGGTATTTACCCAAAGGACACAGAAACATCAATTCCAAAGAACACCTGCACCCCTATGTTTATAGCAGCACTGTTTACAATAGCTAAGCTTTGGAAACAGCCCAAATGCCCAAAAATAGATGACTGGATCAAGAAGATGTGGTCCATATACACCATGGAATATTACTCAGCATTCAAAAAAGATAAACACATGCAATTTGCAGCAACATGGATGGCGCTGGAAGGGATCATGCTCAGCGAAATAAGCCAAAAAGAAAAAGAAAAATACTGGATGGTCTCACTCATAGCAGGAATCTAGAAAACTTAAATAAGGGACCAGGAAAATGAATAACTATAAGAAAGTGAAAATCAGAATCAACAAAAAACTATGAAACAGAGACACTTTTGGGGGGGGGCGGGAGGGGAGGGATTGGGATCAGAATGGGGGGGTTGCAATTGTATGGGGAATATAAAAATAAAATTTATTATTAAAAAAAAAAAAGAATGAGGAATGGCAGAGAGGGTAGGAGGGTTCTAAAATATGCATCACTGTAAGATTCCATCCACTGATTCCTACTCTTTGTACCCAAAAAGTTTATTCCCTTTGAAAATATTTGCAGATTCATTGTCCCTCCAGTCAGTCTTTAGTTTTGCAAACTAAAACTTTTCAAGGTTAACTCAGAAGATCGCAAATGAGACACTACAGGGTTCTAACCTTGACTTCTGTCTTATTCAATAGCATATCATTTGTCTTAGCTTCTACCAAAAGACCTTTTAACATACTTGACATTCATTAAAGGTTAGTTGATTGACCTTAAATAAAGAGACAGAGGCATAGTAACACAATTTGCAGCTGATAAAACATTAGAAGGAATATTTGACATGGTGGATGGCAGATCCAAAGTTCAGAAAGAACTCAACAGATGAAAGATGGGGTGAAGCCACATTGACATTTCAAAGTAATACTTGTCAAGTCCTACCTTTAGATTTAAAAACAATCACTAACATAAGGACAGGATGAGAGAAAACTATCTCAATAGCAATTCAATGAAGGCTTTTATTGATACCAAAGTCAGAAAGTAGAAGCAGGTGTCTCAGGCACAGTACTTGGCACTGGTCACTCTGTGCCCCCAAGAGTGTTCTAGGTGTCATGTTTAAGAAGATAGGTATAAACTAGAGCATATCTTGGATGGAGTGACCAGAAGGTTGTTGTCTAGAAACCTTGTTATGTAGAGAAGTGTTGAAGTAGATAAGACTTTCATTTGGTGAAGGGATAACGTAGGGGAATCACAACTCTCTTCTAATATTAAGTGGCTGCCAGATAGATCAAGGATCAGAAAGCTCCAGTGATCAGAACAGAGACCATTGCTCAGATCTAAAGAACTTCCTGTAAAAATCATTTTCATGGTAATGTTCATTGAGCAACTGCTCTACATCAGGCAGTGAGCTAAGTGCTTTTCGTGCTGCATCTCACAGCCCAAAGCATCCTTGTCATAGGGGCATTTTTAGTCCCATTTTATAGATAATGAAATTATTGTTTAAACACATTGACTTAGGGCCTCCCTCAACCCAGCGGTTGAGCGCTGGGTTGCGAAGCTGCCCGCAGCCTCAGCGGCACCGGTTCGATCCCCGGCTGCTCCCCGGCCACCGGAGGAGGGTCCCACATGGTGCGCAGACCTCTCCTGCCACCCGCTGCTCCCCTCAGCAATGTACTTCTGTCCTTCTGCCTGCTCTGTTCTCCGCTCTGGCTCTGGTGAATTCTCTCACCCTCCCGTGCTTCTGACTGTACCCAGTGCATGTATAAACAAAACAAACAAACAAACAAATAAATAAATAAATAAACGCCTCTATTTAAAAAAATAAATAAATAAACACATTGACTTAGTCAATGTCCTGCAGCTAGGAAGTAGGCAAACAGCTGCTCTTAACCTCCTTAGGACTGGTCTCAGTGTGTGCTGGTCCGCACTATGTATTGTGCAAAGTAGTGAATTCTCTATTACCGGAAATGTTTAAGCAGTACTGGTAGGATTGTCTTTTACTTAGAACCAGCTCTTACACTTCACAAGTGTGGAGCGCAGTGTGGGAAAAGACAGGCTTTGGAGTTACTCAGGGATGGGAAACGTCCCACCTTGTCCACATGGTCTTGGGCAAGTCACTTCACCTCTCTATACCTCCTTTTCCTCATCTGTAAAATCAAGGAAACTAAAACCGACATCGTGGGGGTTCAGTTCTTGGGAGGATTAACCTGTGTGGGCTGCATAGCTTACATGTACTATGTGCTTGGTACATACCAGGGCTCAGCAAATAACTGCTAATTATGCAAAGAGGCCCTCTCATTCTGACAGTTAGGAACATTGAACTTAGATCACCATCATTTGAACTTGGTATGTTTCTCTCTCTTTTTCTAACTTTTTTTTTTTTTAATGTTAAGGCTGCTTTATCTCTGAAATAATACTGTTATTATCGCAATTAGAGGCACAGCAGCTTTGACTGTCAGACTTGATTTTGTTTGCAGTTTTGTGGAGATCAGGTGTGTGTGTTGACTTTTTATAGTTCTTCTGTCATCTCCCTTGCTGATAGCAAGTAACAACCACCTCCTAACTTGCCACAGTTGACTTGGAAACCAAAATAAAAATTAATAGGCCTTTGGGGGTGGTCTGAAGGGCTTCCTGTTACTAAAATACATAGGCATTAATGCATGGGCTTTATAATAACTATTTGCATGCTCTCTCGGCCATTTTATTTGTTTTGCTTGTTTCTTGGCTGACTGGGGAGTTGAAGTTATGAAATAAGTGAGAATCAACTGGCTGCTACAAGGAAATAAAAGGAGAGGGTAAACAGCTGGAGGGTGCTTGCTTGGGGGTGCAGGAGAATGGGAGGAAGACCAGTGTGTAGCAGGTAGGAGTGCTTTCTCTGGCTTAACCCCTTTACAGTTTCCCTCTGGCCAAGAACACTTAAAAACACCAAACTGGGAATGGTGTGGGGAAAATGTGGAAGGATTTGAAAGGAATAGGTGTCTTTCTAAGTTGTCTTTTTCCTGACTTGCTTTGTGCTGTGTTCATTGGAAGCAGTGTTTGATGCTCGTGGCAAAATGCCTTAGGATGCTTCAACACAAACACAGTACGTTATGGAGGTCAAGGTAAACGCCTTGGGTGGGAGTGGACAAGTTCTGTATCTGTGTAGAATCATTTCCCTGTGAATGCTCAGAACCAGTTCATCCTTCTAGGCCTGTGTCATTAAACTGAGAGTGTTTATATAAATTTATGTTGGAAATTGCTACTCATTTAGAAGCCATTACTCTTTATGTTGATAAAATAATGTTTTTAAATAAACATGTAAAATCTTGGTTCAGCCTTTTCCAGAACACAACTTAAAAAGTGCTCGTCATACTTTTTTGAAAATCAAAAGCCTGTGGGTGGGATGAAGTCACCTGAGCAATTTTCTGTAATTACAACTTTCAAAGCCTTTTCCATTGTCTTTTTTCAGCTAACTTAAGTGCACATGTGTTTGTGTGTGTGTGCGCGCGCACACACACACACACACATCCCCAGAATTACACACCCTATGATTTTTTTATTTTTCTCTGTAGACTCTTTGTGCTTGTTTTTGTTAAATACTTGCTGTTCTCCAGAAAGATGGGTTTTCTTGTCAGCTTGTTTATTTGCAGCCTTATATGTCTGAGGACTGTCCACCTTAAGACTAGGGAGCTTTGAGTCCTAAAAGTCTGTGAAGGGTATTGATTTCTAAGTGTATTCCCCTCAATATATTGGAGTATCCCCAAATGCCATGCCATCCTAGAAGAGGTTCAGGAAGCTGTTAGGCATGATACAACTTTTTGCATGTGGATTAGGTCCCTCAATCCACCCTGGCCAGCACATGGGGCAGACTGGGATGAGACAGAATTGGCACTCATGCCCAGGGCCTGGCCACATGGAGTTAGTGCCTGCATTTTGATAATTCAATCAGGTTTCCTGCTGCTGTCCCCTGATGGCAAGACAATGAGGATATAATACTGTTTCTAATGGCACCTTTGAATTACCAGAGGAATATGGTGGAAGGGGTTTTTAAAAAGACTTAATGGGGCCTCCCCTGGTGGCACAGGCGGTTAAGCACTGCGCTGTGAAGCTGTCCACAGCCTCTGCAGTGCCTGTTCAATCCCGGCCGGCTGGCGAGAATCCCACATGGCGCGGCATACCTCTCCTGTCTCGCCTGCTGCTCCCCTCAGCAGTGTATTTCGTCAGTCTGCCTGTTCTGTTCCCCGCTCTGTCTCTGGTGAATCCTCTCACCCTCCCGTGCATCTGGCCTGTACCCTGGTTCTTGTATAAAATAAATAAATAAATATTAAAAAAAAAGAAGACTTGATGGAGGATTAGTACCTGACCTAGTTGAGTAGGTCCATCATCGTTGTATACTACAAATACAGGATTTTTCCAACAAACTAACTGAAAAGAATCGTTTTGGCTTATTTTATGTGTAGAATGAAATTGTTGCGTTTCCAAAGATATTCATTAAACAATGCGTTGCCAAAGTTGTTAAGCAGAAAGGCTGTATGTCTTACTATTTTAAGGGTCACTTAGTTTGCTCCTTGTTTCCCGCTAAGAAAAGTTCTTCACCTTGAACAGAATTTTGGGCTCACATTTTCTTTAATATTGCTAGCTCACTCTTGTTTCTGAAAGCAATGGCGTCTTTTCCAGGGGGGTCAGAATTATCCAGTTATCTTGTTATCTTTTGCTTTCTTAATAAGAGGCAATACTTTGTCATCCTGAAGCTGTTTGAAAAGATCTCTCCGTCCATGTACAGTGCCTTGAGTCGTACAAGTGAGGTGTGCTGTCATTTGTCTGAGGAGATAACTAATGCATCAAAAAACAAGTAACAGGGAAAACAAAACGCGGTTAATAGTCTTGTTGCTTCAGATCGAGCAAATGTTTGGGGAGAGCAAGTTCTTGCTGGACATCACTAAATAAGAATGAGTTGATGTCACACTTGGCAAGAAGCAACTCTTAAATTTTTTTTTCCATACAAATAGTACAACATGGCGGGGAGGAGGGACTGCGGGCAAAGGGTAAGGAATTATGGGGGAAAATAAGCTGGAGCAGGAATGTGAGAAGTTGCTCGCTACAAAAGAATTACTATGATATAAAAGCCATGTTTGTTTTGTCAGGAGGAATCTGAGTTGGAACATGAAGGGCAGAGATGTTGACCAGGCTCCTCCCACGCTCCCTCCCAGGCTGTTGTGTGCTGATCCCCTGCGGAGGGTTGTGTAACCAGCTTGACTCATTTTCGGGGAGAATGGCCCCTTTAGCTTTTTGGCTCCAAAGAGGGCTGCATGCAGCGCGATCCGAAGCAGGCCTACACCATGGTGATAGCAAACTCCAGACGCAGTCATTTCCATTCAGACTTCCACACAGAGAGACACTGCAGCCTGTGGAGGGTCTCCCCCCACCTGTCTCCCCCTTCCCGGAAACCTCTCCCATGTTGGGAATTTGGGCAGTTTAGTGACTGATGTTAAATTCCCAAAAGCCAGGAAGTGTCAAGGTTATCCAAATGGTCATTAAATTAGCTAGAGGTATTTGGCTCCGTCAAGGTCTGGCCCAGTGTAAATGGGGAGAGGGGTTAGGGACACAGATGGCATTTGGGGTGGATCAGTCTTTACTGTGTGGGACTGCCCTGTGTATTGGAGGATGATTAGCATCTTTTTCTATTAAATATCTATAGTACTAGCGCTCTGAATGACAGCCAGAAGGACCCGAAATCTCCACCTCACCCCCCAAAAGGGGGCAGATTCTGCCTTCCAGTACTATTCAGAAGTGTCCTTTCCTTCCTCCTTCCCGCCCTCCCTCCGTTCTTTCTTTGTTTCATGAAGATCTTGGCAAGCCTTAGGAAGGAAATGCATTATATGCATTTATAATACAGTGTAGGTTTAATTCAGAATAGATTTCATGAACTCTACTGGGAAAAGAAGTTTGGAAAGATGGATGGCAGCGAAGAACTTGGCCAGGAAAGGAGTGAGATGGTTAGCTGCTTAGCTAAACCACTGCTGCACCCCCAAATCTTCAGTTCTGTAGGTGGTTCTTCTTTTTCTGAAAGGCTTCCTCTGTGCAGTCCAGGAGCTGAAGCAGAGGGAAATGAGAGCACCGAGCAGCTTGGAGAAGGAGGGGCAGCTTTGCATTGGGCAATGGAGACAGATAAGGAAAGGTGATAACACAGAAGCGGGAGGTTTTACATGGCACTGTTAAGCTTACAACATTGGCATTTCCAAGATAATTTTGTGTACCTCATATCTAGAACATCAAGGGGAGAGGCTGGGCTGAGATGATTCAATCAGAGACCTTCGCATGTGTGTGGAATCGTAGCACTCCCTTCTTGACTTGGCAGGTTCGCATTTTTCAGCCTCACCTGCTGGACACTGTGTCCATCTGGGTACATGGCCCACATTTTGGGTCACTGCCAGCTGTTGCTTTCATGGTGACTTAGTCTCAGCAGCTATTTTCCTTATCCTTGTTAATTGAGTCCCTAACTAAAGGGTTATCCTTTTCCACTCATTGGACATTCTGAAAATCAGACACCACTTTACCGGAAAAGTAAATGTTAACACCAGCCAAATATTAGTATAAAATTAGCTCTATTAAAAGTAGTTAAATAAAATGTGCAAAGAGAGGAAAGTTTTGAGAAATAGGACCAAAATTCTCATTAATCTTTATCATGTGAGTCCCTGCTTAACTTGTAACCTTATTTTGTACCACGGCTTATTTATATATAAAGGCATTTCTTTTAAGCTTCCCAAACCTTTTATAAATTAGTTTCAAAATCCTTGAGTTGCATGCTGCATTTTCATCCTTCTCACTGGTTGGTTGTCAGATCCTCTGGCAGTCTTGCTGCAGTGGGAGACTTGTTTTTGCCACAGGCTATCTCTCTGAGCAACCAGGGCTTTGCTTCCTTCTGAAGTGTCTAGTCTTGCTAACTCTAAGCATGAGTAGACTTTGCTTCCGTCAACCACATGACTGGAGGAGACTATATATTTTTCCGAGTGTCTGTTACAGTGACTGAGGGTAGAGGGTGGTGGTGTAATAATAAAACTCTGGGGGGAGTTGAACCATAGCTTTTGTCGGTTAGCGAGCCTTGCTGTCAGAGAGATTGCCAGCTGCTCCCTAAAATTTCTTTTTTCATTTGGAATATCTCTCAGAATATAGCAAAAATAACAAGCCCCTGAGTCTTTTAGCCTCATCAGGTTTTAATATTTTGCCATATTTGCTTCAGATCTTTTTTTAGCCCTCAAAGGAGAAATATTTCAAATAAATAAACAAAAAGCCTCCTCACCACCCTCTGTAACGTTCCCTAATATTCCCTTTCCCCTGCTTTACTTTTCTTTCTTTTTTTTTAAAGATTTATTTTATTTATTTATTTATTTTAAAGATTTATTTATTTATACAAGCACACTAGGTACAGTCAGAAGCGCGGGAGGGTGAGAGAATTCACCAGAGCCAGAGCGGGGAGCAGAGCAGGCAGAAGGACCGAAGTACACTGCTGAGGGGAGCAGCGGGCGGCAGGAGAGGTCTGCGCGCCATGTGGGACCCTCCTCCGGTGGCCGGGGAGCAGCCAGGGATCGAACTGGCGCTGCAGAGGCCGCGGGCAGCTTTGCAACCCAGTGCTCAACCGTTGCGCCACCAGGGAGCCCCTCCCCTGCTTTACTTTTCACTACAGATTTACATATCTTTAAACAATAGCTAATATTCTTTTATGCTATTGCCTTTACAGAAATTGCCTTAACTCTGTGTACTTTCCTTTTCTCTTGGCTTCTATTTTTGAGACTTATCTATGGTAATATAGGCCTCATTTCCCCTGTTGTGTAATATTCCATTGAAGGATATTTCAGTTTATGAATCCATGGTCCTGTTCATGTTTGAGTTCTTTCAGATTTTTTACTACTGACTAGTTTTGCAAAGGGCATCCTTGTGCTCAGCTGTGTAACTAGAAACAGATCGCTGCCTAGTAGAACACACGTATGTTATTTTACTAGATATAGTCAAATTACTCTTCAAAGTGACTATACTGATTTATATCTTTTCCAGCTATGTATGAGAGTTCCTGTTGTCCACATCCTCAATAAAACTGGATATTGTCCCAGCTGTTTCTTGTTTACTGATTAATTTAAAGACCAGCCCTGTGCTTAGCAACCATCTCAAACATAGGGTCAGATGCAAACTTATTTTTTTTATACCAGGCTTTCTCCTTTTAAAGGAATTGATTTCACTTTAGAGTTACAATCCCAACAAAACAATAACAAAGCCTTTTTGCTCATATTTTTAAATCATGTATTTTTTTTTTAAAGATTTATTTATTTATGCATACAAGAGCTGGGGTATAGGCCAGAGATGCGGGGCATGAGAGGATTCACCAGAGACAGAGTGGGGAACAGAACATGCAGACTGACTGAAATACACTGCTGAGGGGAGCAGCGGGTGAGACAGGAGAGGTCTGCTGTGCCATGTGGGTTTCTCCCTGGCGGGCTGGGGATCAAACTCGTGCTGCAGAGGCTGCAAATTGCTTCATAGTGCGGTGCTTAACCTCTTGCGCCACCAGGGAGGCCCCATAAATCATGTAATTTTTTGTGGTTACACATATGATGATTTTAGATAATTTGGAAAAAATGACAAAAAAGGAAAAATAAACCCCCCCATCTACTTCTAGTCATCATTAACATTTTGTTACATATTTCCTTCTAGCATAAACAGATACATGATACACATTCACTTTAAGTTAGAATCGAGCTGAATTTGTCATTTAGTATGACAGTTTCACTTAAAATTATATTGTGATATTTCCCACTTCACGGAACATTATTTGAAAACAACATTTTAATAGATATGTAACATTTATTTATATAATTGTATTAACATTTCACCGTTCTCCCTTGGAGGACATTTTTTGATAGTAAAATAATAGTGCAGTAAGCAGTCTTGATACATAAATCTTCTGAGTTTCAGTATGTTTCTTTGGGATAGATTTCTAGAAGAAGTCAGTAAATATTTATGGCATTAGATTCTAAGCAAGCTACCCAGGAAGGAAGAAAAATAGGAGAGGAGAACAGAGCATGGTTGAGGGGTCATGAGATCCATAATTCAGGTTCACTCATATTTGAATTGGGTGGCAAATCTACCTCTTACCTGAATTTGGAGACCTTTTCTGTACTAGGGGCAATGTTAGAGGGAATTCTACCCTGCCATGGACACCAGAGTTGGTTGTGCATTGTAATGTTCAAGGATATAGAATCTTAAGATTGGAAAGGACTTCTTAAAATTAAATTATTTTTACTGAGCAACTGTTGATTTACAATGCCATGTATGTTTTAGTGTATATAGGTTCACACTTCTTCAAATGTATGTTATTACATCATGCCTATTGTAAGGGCACCATAAGGACTTTTTTCCCCTCTCACGGCTTATACTGACCTTTACTTCCACACTCACAATTCCAAAATTCCCAGCATAACACAGCTATCTTGTGTGAAATCACGTATGTATTCACCACGACCCCCAAAATCACATCCAGTTGCCTCATCTAACCCCCAGACCAGAAAGCCCAGGTGATGCCTGTGTCTGGTTATGCATCTTTTAGTCTTTCAGTTTATGGTTAGTTGATAAACTTAACCACCCCAACAATCTGAATAGCTACTGGTGGTGGGGGTAGGGGAGGAGCCAGAGGGGAAAGCAGGAAACCCAGCAGGAGCTCCTCTCTGTAAAGGGGGAAAAGGAAAGGATTTTTAAAGTTTTACCATCCCATACACTTCTTGCAGAGACCCTGAATTGAGTGTATTTTGAAAATATCTTATTGAAGTAGACTTCCAGCCTTGACTTGCTGAATATCTAATCCTAGCCAGTTCAGCATCATGTGAGGCAATCTGCTCCTTTATTGGACGACTTTGATTAGTTGAGTTGTGATTCCTTCACTTAAACCCAAATTCGATCTCCTAGAACTTTTACTGATTGTCTAACTTGATTTTTTAAATAAAAATTCCCTAAAAATCATTTTGGAAAATTTGAACCTTTCTATGTTTGTCAGCTTCCTCTGTAATTAACATGAAAACAAATATATGCTTGACCTACTTTTAGTTTTCGTTTCCTTCCTAAATCTAACTTAGCTCTGTCCTGTCTTTAATAGTGAAAATTAGGGCCTCCGTTGGTGGCGCAGGTGGTTGAGTGCAGTGCTGTGAAGCTGTCTGCAGCCTCTTCAGCACTGGTTCGATCCCGGCCGGCCGGCGAGGACCCCACATTGCGTGGCAGACCTCTCCTGTCTCATCCGCTGCTCCCCTCAGCAGTGTATGTCGACAGTCTGCCTGTTCCGTTTACCGCTCTGTCTCTAGTGAATCCTCTCACCTTCCCGCGAATCTGACCTATACCCCAGTTCTTGTATAAATAAATAAATAAATCTTTAAAAAAATAGTGAAAATTATACATGTGAGCATAGGTAGGATAAAAAAACCTTTCCACATATTTTTCTGCCTGGTGAACAGAAAAGTTCTAAAGTATTTCAGATACTACTCATTTTATTATTTCTTAGAAATTGCATATAAGCAGTAGTTTTGGAATACAGTTCCACTTTTCCATTAAAATAACAACCACTTTTTTTTTTTGAACAAAGGTGTTATATAGATTATCTCCTTTAATCTCTTTAAACCTCTTAGGGGAGATATTTTTCTCACTTGGCAGGTGAGAATGCTGATACTCAGAGAGCTTAAAGACCTGTCACACAGCTGTCACAGGTGAAGCCAGCATTGAAACCCAGGCCTGGTTCTAAAACCTGTATATTTAACCCTTTTGCAAGTTTGTCTTCCTAACATAATCATCTCACCTTAAAAGCAGGTGTAGTTCTGTTCAGAGATGTTTGTGTCTCTGGATGACTCACCTTGGGAGTTATCACCTTGGGAGTCTGTACAGCATTCTTCGGGGTATCTTGTTTCAATCTGCTGCTGCCTTGTGGGAAACCTGCTCCTGTGCCCTTGGTCTGGGCACACCAAGGATTTCCTCCCTGTGATTGTCCATTTCTACCTAGTTCCCTGAGCTCCTTCCTGAGCACAGAATGAGAAAGGAGTAACAAATAATCACATCATTTTTTTCCTGAATATTATCAACTGGTGTAACCTACGCTCCTTAAAGGAGGATGTTTTCACAGCTGTATGCTTTAGGGAGAGTGGGAAAAGTTTGAATTTTTATAACTTGGAGTATTTTCTACAGCAAAGGCAGTGACACACATGCTTGATGGACTTGCAACTTGGAAACCCATTCCCTCAGCCCTGTGATAGGAATCTGTGTTTGTGGTAACATTAGGATTCAGATATGTTATCTCAGTGAACTTGCAGTCAAGGGTCAGAGAACCAAGGAGTGGACTTGCTGAATATAATTACCCTAGATCAATCAAGTTTTGACTTAGTGATGATGGGCTGTGTCGTGTATGTGTTTTTGCATAGTTGCTAGGGAAAAGGAATGAAGTTTAATCCTTGGTTTTGTTGACCTTTGGTATTGCTTTTATCTTGTAGCCCCATATAACTGCCTTTGCTGAATTTTCAAAAGGCTGCGGTCAAGTGATTTATAGATAAGGGTTTATTCACTACTTGCACAAGAAGGGCCCATATCTTCAAATATGGGTGACGTCAGTTTGCTTTAGAAACAGAAATGAGTTCATTTCTTTGGAGATATATGAACAGAATGTGTGCTCTGGTGAGAAAGAAATTTGCATCAGAATTTTACTTGGAGAAAGTGGAATCGTAGAGCTGGGCCTTCAGAAGTTAGAGAGCCTTAGCCAGTGCCCACAGGCACCAGTTGTGAGCATTTGTCAGTCTGTGAAATAGCAAACACCTATGGAGACTACTTTGTGGGTGTCTATAAGGCATGTGTGCGCCTTGGGTCTTTCAGAGATTAAAAAATATACATGATCCCTTCACCTCACTTAGCAGGGATATCAATAATAACACAAGGGAAGGGTACTATGGTAAAACCTCCAAATAAACCTTCAACCCAGAGATGGAGATTTAGTTATAAGTGAGCTATATTATTATTGAAAGCATTTTGATTTCCTGGGTTTAGCCAAATCTCAAATAGCAAAAACTGTCCTAAACATCAGTTAATGGTATTTTAAGTTAATTCAAGTATATTGGCAAATTATGCTAGAATTTCTAGAACTGGCAACTCCTGAACTCTCATGTTTTATCTTCTTTAGATTACAGTAATATATATCTCTGTCACCAAATATCATTAATTTACAGTATTTTTTCATTGTTTTAATTCCAACATTTATTTCCATTACTGGGATTTATTGTCATGATTATTATTGCTGTTACTTTACTTTGTAGAGGGGACAATAAAATCTATGTCCTAAGGTTGCCCTGACAAGTAAGACAAAATATGTGGCATGCCTTGTACAGTGCTCGGCTCAGAGAAGGCCATCATCATATCAGCCATTGTTTTCCTTACTTGGAGAGTATAAAATGCTTTGTCTGTTGCCTGACATCATTTTAGTAAATTATAATAATAGGTAACTTGTTTACAAAGGGCTTTTACATATATTTCTCATTTTATCTCAGCAACCTTCAAAGTATATAGTATTTTCCCTCTTTCACTGATAGAGAAATTGAGGTTAAGTGTATCAGTCAGGCTTCCTGACTGATGTAAGCAGCTTGAAGAGCTTACTGAAAGGATGGTAGATAGCTTATAGAAATTTCAGAAAAGCTCTAGTATCCAGTTTTGGGCTCCCTATTCAGGCAATATGGCCAAAATCATGCCACAGAACTGACACACTGAGTTCTCCATTGCTGCCACCACCAAGCACTTGACACTTTTTATATCACAGACAATCTTAATTGGCAGTGGAACCTGCACTTTGCAGGTTCTGCTCAGAAGCATTGTTTTTTCTGGAAACTACTGTCACCGGCAATGTACTTCATGGAGGGTCCCTGTTTTGCGGTGTTTGCCCTCTATTTAGAGTCTGGGTTAGGTGTATATATTGGTGGAACTTCCCTCATGTGCTTGTATTCTAGCTGCAGGACAGATGGGAAAAAAGAGACTCTTGGCCCCCAACTCTATAAAGAAAGAATACTTTATATTTCCTATTAGATATATATAAGCCGAGTAGAAATTGAGATTGTTTTCCTTATTAGTAAGCTTCACGTGTGGAAAAATCAGTTGTTTTTCTATTACTGATCTTGTTCTTAGAAATTAGCTGTTACAAATTGACAGTATTGCCTGAGCGCTTTTAAATTACTATCAGTGAGAACTTATCATCTGATCAGGGCATTTTCTCTAGTATAAATAATCCTGTGTTTCCCATTAACCATTGGAATGCAGGGTATGTAATCCTTGAAGGAAGTCATGAGTTAACATCTACAAAAAGAGTGATCTCTTTGAGCAAGAAAGTCCTAGCATTAATATTTTGTTTTTCTTTTTTTGTTGCCTCCTTTTCTTAGTACTGCACTTATTTTTATTTAAAGTGAATCTGTGATTCATCTTTCTGAAAACTTCAGAAAAGTGTTTGGGTTCTCAATGTGATTGCCGCTGGCTCTATAAAGATAACCTCCTCTCTTTTATAATCTGTTTTGGTGTACCTTGCCATCTGTTTTCTAAGATGTGTATGTTCCACAATACTGTAAGTAGAATCACATGTTAAATGACAGTTTTCTAAAGAACAGGTTCAGTTCCTTAAAGCAGACTCTTTTAGAAAGGGAAGAATCCTTTGGTGTTCCAAACAACTACCCTCACATCTAGAAAGCTGTCATTTTGGGTATTGACATTTGAGCAAGTAGAGAACACCTGGGTTTGGTGAATGCTAGCTGTCGAGCTGAAAATTTTGTTCAATGCCTTTTCTGCATCAATTAGTATCACAATTTGTATCTTCCATTTTTTTTTAAGATTTATTTTTTTATTTATACAATAGGTGGGGTACGGGCCAAAGGCGTGGGAGGGTGAGAGGATTCACCAGAGACAGAGTGGGGAGCAGAACAAGCAGACAGACCGAGAACACTGCTGAGGGGAGCAGCGGGCGAGAGAGGAGAGGTCTGCTGCACCATGTGGGAATCTCCCTGGCCAGTCGGGAATAGAACCTGCACTGCAGAGGCTGGGGACAGCTTCACAGTGCTGTGCCCAACCCGCTGTACCACTGGGGAGGCCGGCCACCGAATTTTTATTTGGTAGCATTTTGTTGAGAATTTTTGCTTCATTGTTATAAGGATTATCAGTCTGTAGTTTTCTTGTAATGCATTGGCTTTGCTGTCAAGGTAATGATGGCTTTATAGAATGAGCTAGAGTGTTCCCTCCTTTTTCAATGTTTTGGAAATTTTTGAGAGGGATTGGTGTCAGTGATTCTTTAAATGTTTAATAGAATTTGTCAATGAAGAAAGGAGACTCAGGGCCTTTTTTTGTAATGATTAGGGGAATTTTGATTACTGATTCTACCATACTAGTCACAGAGCTATTCAGATTTTCTAATATTTCTTTATGATTTGGTCTTGGTAAACTTTATGTTTCTAGGAATTTGTCCATTTCATCTAAGTTATCCAGTTCGTGGATGTACCTTTGCTCTCTTATCACTTTTATTTCTGTAGAATAGGTATAAATGTCCCTATTTTCATTTCTGTTGTTCATAATCTCTTTATTTGTTGGTTCATCTAGCTAGAATTTTGTTGATCTTTTAAAAAAAATTTAATTTATATATATATTTTACATTACTGTTCATTTTTGTACAATATTTACTTTTTCCTCTCAGGTGTAGTCCCCATAAAATGCCCACCACCAGTTCACCCATGCACCATCACCATGGTCCCTTGTGCTCTGCCCTGCCTTGTTTTGATCTTTTTAAAGAACTAACTTTCGATTTTGTTGAGTTTCTCTATTATTTTTTGTTCTTTTCCCCCTTCTAATTGTTTATTTTCTTCCTCCTGCTAGCTTTGGATTTGGTTTGTTTTGTTTCTATCAAGTGGAAATATTAGGTTATTGATTGGAGAGCTTTTTTTCTTTTTCAAGGTGTTTACAAATTTCCCCCTTAACACTACTTTCACTGCATCTCTTAAGTCTTTGTGTATTGTGTTTTCATTTTCATTCATCTCTAAGTATATTTTAAGTTCTCTTTGTTGTCTTCATTGATGCATTCATTGGTTGTTACAGAGTATGTTGTTTAATTCCCACAAATTGGTGCAATTTTTAGGTTTCCTTCTATTATTGATTTCTAACTTCATCCTGTTGGATCAGAGAAGATATTTTATAAGATATATATCTTTTTAAATATATTGAGCATAATTTGTGACTTAACATATGGTCTATCCTGGGAACTGTCCAATATGAACTTGAAAAAAAAAATATATTTTATTGTTGTTGGCTAGAGAGTTCTGTGTGTGTCTATTAGATCTAGTTGATTTATTGCGTTGTTGAAATCCTCTGTTTCTTTACTCATCTTTTGTATGCTTGTTCTATCCATCATTGAGAATGGAATATTAAATGCTCTATTATTATAAAACTACCTGTCTCTCCCTTTAGTTCTGTCCTTTTTTGCTTCATATATTTTGATCATCCTGAATTCAGCTTTTCCCATGCTTCCTGTTCTTAGTCCTTTCAGGCTGCTATAGCTAAAGTACCTTATAAACACATAAATCTATTTTTCGCAATTCTGGAGACTGGGAGTCCAAGACTAAGATACAGATTCATTGTGTGGTGAGAACTGCTTCCTGGTTCATAGAAGGTATCTTTTTGCTGTGTCTTCTGCTGGTAGAAGGGAAAGCGAGTTCTCTGAGATCGCTTTTACAATGGTACAAACCCCCTTCATGAGGGCTCCACCCTTAAGACCTAATCATCTTCTAAAGACCCTACCTCCAAATACCATCACCTTGGAGAGTAGATTTCAACGTAAAAATTGGGGAGGCAGGGGGGCCGGAGGGGGCACAAACATTTAGTCAATAGGACTACCTCAATGAGAAAGTTCTGTCATGGCCTCTGGTAGTTTTTGGAAACTGTTAGAACAGAGACCCTGGAGAACTATTTCTGTCCACACCAAGTGTTGTGGCGGGTTGACAGGTAACATTGGGCTTGTCTACACTAGCAGTCTCTCCCACTACATGGTTTAACCAAAACAATGATGACAGGCATTCTGGTGGCTCCTTCTCCTGGGTGAGACTGGTGTTCCTGAGGTAACTGAATGAATATAAAAATTCCCAAGGAAACTTTCTAAATACCTCAAAGGAAATGATCACTAACACACATCATCAGACCCTATCCAAGTTGGGCAGATGTTTTTGGATTTTCCTCTTTAAGAGAAGGGGAGGGGGTGCCTTTGAAAAGTAGAGTTTATATTAAATAAAGAAAGCTTTTTTTTTTGTCCTTGAAATTTATTGTGCTGAATCAAATTCGTTATTATAAATTTGGGGATGGGGGGATTACTCTTTTCATAATCTGTTACTTAACTGTATCTTCACAATAACTTTTGTCAAAGTTACATAGATTCTGCTTTCTGGATTCTCTAACAAGAAATGAATCTTGTTATAGTGTTTCTCAAGTATGGCCCCCACTGCTCCTAATCCTTGGTTCAAGTACTGAAAGTGGCTAAGCCTCTAAAAAGGAAGAAACTCAATTTGGTAATAGCCTAGATTAATACCCGGATGGCTCTGTATTATATACATCAGAAAATTTTTTCTCCCTACCTGACATTTCAAAAAGAAAAAGATTGCTCAGCAAAATTTTTTCCAAATTTCTAACCCTGATGATTTTTCCACTCAACACTTTACACAAAGAAATAGGTAGAGATGGCAGTTTTCTGGATCTGCGTGTTATGCAGTCTTGGTCCTCACCCACTCCCTGGCGCTCACACTCTATTCCTGTATAAACAAAGTGGTTTCAACAAGGTTTTAGGAAAGATCTCCAGTATTTATCATTTGCAAACCCAACCTGTAATATATGGAATTTTTAAATCAGGGTTTTTTTTTTTTAACTCAATAAACATTTACTTTATGTGCATCACTGCAAACTGAAGAAATTAGAACACTGAGGAGAATGGCTGTGTTCCTTAGCATAGTAAAGAAGATTTAATATAGATTTTTTTTTATTTAAATGGAAGACCGTACATATGGAAGGATGGAGTATTAAGAGTGAAGTGTCAAGATGTGTGTGCTTTTTTAATGGCTCAGGGAAAGAAATACAGAGAGAGATAAAGTAGATATTTGATAAAATGTTTGTTGTTAAAACCCAAATGCCCAAAAATAGATGAGTGGATCAAGAAGATGTGGTATATATACACCATGGAATATTATTCAGCAATCAAAAAAGATAAATGCATGCCATTCACAGCAACATGGGTGGAGCTAGAAGGAATTATGCTTGGTGAAATAAGCCAGAAGGAAAAAGAAAAATATCGGATGGTTTCACTTATAGCAGGAATATGGGGGAACCAAATAAGACATCAGTGTAAAAAAAAAAAAAAAACAGTACAAAACACAACAAAGCAAAAACGGACAATCATAAATCAGAGACATCCTGCAGGGGAGGAGGAGGGAGAGGGCTCGGCGGGAGGGAGGAGCACAAGGGACTGAAGTGATGGTGCAGGGGTGCATTGGTGAAGGAAACTCTATGGGGACTACACCTGAGGGGGTGGGGGGAAGCAAATATTATTTTAAAATTAACAATGATGTAAAAAATTAAAAAATAAAAAATGAATAAAAAAAGTTTGTTGTTGAATCTAGATAGTGAGAATTTGGGTATAAATTTTTGCCTACTTTTATGTAAGAAGATTTTTCTGTTTGGAAATTTATGTAATAAAAAGTGGAAAAAAAATCCTAAATCTAAGTACCTTTCCCCCTGCCTTTGTGGTTATACTTTCCAATTTATTTAGAATAATTGTAATTATAAATACATTTATAAAATGACACAAAACAGAACTTCAAGATGATATATATTTCATTCTCTATTAATGATAAGGGTTCAGGTAATGGTTAGTGTTGGTAAGTAAGAATTAAAACAGAATCTTGATTTTTATGTTGTTGAATTTATCAGTTTCCTTTATTGTCTTTGCCTTGCCCTGGCCCACTGCTGATGGCACAGAATCATCTGTGCCCCTTTGCATGCTGCCTTCTCACTCTTTCCAATTTTGGATTGACAGCAAAACATTTTTCGGTTCCTTTTTTCCCCAAGTTTGCTTTCCTAGAACTGGAATTTCTGTCAGTGATTTTGTGGGGAGATTTTAGTGGTCTGGAAAATCCCCCATTTTCTTGGTTTACAGGCACTCTAGAAAAATTGCCTTTTCTCATAAACCTAAGTATTCAACTCAGCAGTTGCCTTCTTGGGCATTTATACAAGAGATAGGAAAACTTAGGCTTGCACAAAAACCTGTACACAACTGTTCAAGTGGCCTTGTTTGTAATAGTCCCAAATCAAATAGTGTCTGATTTGAATGACTGAACAAACTCAGGAACACACACACCATGGATTACTACTCAGAGATGAAAGGAATGGACTGTTCATACATGGAGCGCTTAGGTGTGAAAGCCAGTCTCAAAAGGTTATATATTGTACTAGTGCATTTATAAACATTTGACATGTGTGAACATTAGAAATGGGGAAGAGATTCGTTTTTCCAGAAGTTAGATAGGAAGCGGGGTGGGGGGTGGAGTGGGGAGGTGGATATGCTTTTAAAAAGCAACACAAGAAATCCTCATGGTGCTGGAATGGGCTACATCTAACGTTAGTGGTGGATACACAGACCTCCACATATGAAAAAATTGTGTAGAACTAAGCACACACAAACACAAGTACAAGTAAAATAGGGACATCTGAATAAGGTCAGTGAATTGTATCGATGTCAGGATCCTGGCTGTTAGACTGTCCTGTACATTGTTGTCCTGTACTATATATTTTCTGGAAAGATGTTACCTTTGGAGGAAACTAGGTCAAGGGGTACACAAGATCATGCACACAAGATCTCATTGGAAATTTCTAATAAAAATTAAATTCCCATTCCTGCATATGCCAGCGTCACCAAAAGCTGCCTTGTGGAGGCAGGGTCAGCTGGATGGCAGGTGCGCTTTTGGGTAAAGATAGGATTAGGACAGCTAAGGGGACCGTATGCCAGCTGTAGGATGTGGGCAGCGGAGCAGTGTCCTGGGGTTAACCCTTCACTCTGCTCCATCAAGCCAGATGGAGACCTGAGAACACGGACTGGCATTTCTGAGCATTCTCTGGGACAGCCCAACTGCGTGGCATCTTCCAGCCTGTTTGGAGGAAATGGAACACCACCTTAGCTCCAGCACCTCCTCTCTAAGTGAGGGTTTCATGTTGATGGTGGAGGGGACAGGAATGGGGAAGGGTTCCCAAGACAAACCTTGGTGTGGCCTCTTGCCAGCCCGTGCCCCATTGCTGTGTTCATCTCTGTGTCGACTCCAGTAGGAAACAGCATGGCCAAGCATAGTTGTTCCCAGGGTGTGGTAGGGAGGAGTCCCTGAGATCCCTAGGGCCTTGCTGGGATTCCCTGAGATCTAAACTATTTTCTCGGTAATAGTCAGACATTTGCTCATTTCTCTCATTCTCTGAGAAGTATACAGTGCGATTTTCCCAAGTCTGCATGGTATAAAATGGCAACAGCTTAAATGCAGAAGCAGATGTAAGACTCTGGCTGATTTTCAATTAAGCCATACTTTCTTATTTTCTTTTTTTCCTCCTGCTTATACATTTTATTTTTTCCATTTATATGTGATACCACAGGATCCCCCCAAACTTATTCTTGAAAAACATCAACTGTCTTGTTTTTAAAGCCTTGATGAGTGGATGTGCTGATAGGTTTTTATTTGTTCAGTACTTGTGATTAATAAAATCTTTATATTGTGGTAAGAGCTCATAGTTTTTTTGAAATCCTTTTTGATATCTTTGATCTAAGGAAACTATTTCACATAACAATATCGAGTCTTCCTCTCTAAGTAGACTATTATCATTGTAAGATAATCTATTTGGTTTATTTTACAAATAAAAAGAAAGCATTATTAAATTATAATCTAAACTAGTAGTTCAATGACAGATATTTAGTAAATAGAAGCAACTAAATGGAGCAGATGGCTTGTATAGCTGAGTAATGTGCTCCTGTTCTCACTGTGCAGTCGGGAAGGGTGTGTATGACATGCCTGTATGCAATGGTTGATTATATTTTTTTTGGTATTAAGAAATAATCTTGTCTTATTCCCACTCAAGTCATTCAGTGGCAAGTTCCCTCTAAATTAAGGGCGACATTTAAAAACATATGAAAATGCAGTGCCACCCTCCTTACATTTTTGTTTTGAAAACTGTAGTCATTTTCCTAAAAATATGTTAACATGTAATGAGGTCATTGTTGTTATTTTAAGGTAATTTAAAAAAATGTTTCATTGTGGCCTCCCTTCTTAATGGTATCCTTGTACATTTTATTTCCTTTGCCCTGTTTCTCAGATGATTATTTTCATTATTCAAAGAAATAAAGTAAATACCACTTCCAGTGTTTACGATCTGGAAGGGATTTTTATACTCCTGACACCTTGAAGGAGTGTCATAATATCATATAATATCCGATTTATGCATAGAATTACTGGGGTGTGGGCCAGAGGTGTGGGGGGACGAGAGGAGACCAGAGACAGAGTGAGGAGCAGAACAGGTAGATCTAATGAAATACACTGCTGAGGGGAGCAGCAGCCAAGACAGGAGATGTCAGCAGTTCCAAGTGGGTTAGCTTCCAGGAGCTGTCCTGGAGAAACCACTCACTGACCATGTGACTTTGAAAGTTTCTTAACTTCTCAATGTCTGGAGTTCCTCATCCATAAAACAGAGATAATAATGTCTTCCTTCTCGGGACAATTATGAATATGAAAAAGAATGTGCAGAAGCACTTAACAAACAAGCAGCATATAGTAGCTGCTTCACAAGCTGACGGTCACTGCGATTGTCATCAGCATGTAACAGAAGCATCAAGATTCAATTCAAGTCTCTGACTCTGTCTTTGGTGAGCTTGCTATTACACTGCTGTATTCACAAGTCTCTTAACACTGATTTCCATTTCTTTTGATTTCATTCTTTTTTGTCTGCTTTGCAGGGTTGCTGAGTGGGCAGACCTCTCCAACAAACGCAAAATTGGAGAAGTTGGATTCTCAGCAGGTGCTGCAGCTCTGCCTCCGATACCAGGATCACCTCCATCAGTGTGCAGAGGCTGTTGCTTTTGATCAGAATGCTTTGGTGAAACGGATCAAAGAGGTATGTATTAGAGGGACAGTAACTCTGCTGACTCATTATTGGGACTTCCTGTAACTCATGAGACCTTTTTTTTCTTTTAAGCCTTTTTTTAAGATTTTACTTTTATTTATTTATGCATAGAATTACTGGCCAGAGGTGTGAGGGATGAGAGGAGACCAGATACAGAGTGAGGAGCAGACCAGGTGGATCTACTGAAATACTCTACTGAGGGGAGCAGTGAGCAAGACAGAAGATGTCTGCAATTCCAAGTGGGTTAGCTTCCTGGCCGGGGATCGAACTCATGATGCAGTGGCAGGCAATAGCTTGATACTGCTGAGACTTTAACCCCTGCACCACTCATGAATCCTTTCCTACTGGGCAGTAGAGCCAGTGACTCCAACTTAGGGGAAGTAGTCATTTTCTAGTGAAGTCTTGATTTCTATCCTCATTGCTCTGGAGAAATTGCCTTCCCTAGCAGTAAAATGCAACAGTGGAAAAGTAGAGTTTGAATCCTGCTTCACCAGTTACATGCTCGGGCCTCAGTTTCCTCATCTGAAAAATGGGGCTAAGAAGTACCCTGCCCAAAGTTGCTTGGGGAATGTTAGCTGTTACTAGTATGTGGAAAGTCCTTCCACCCTAGTTTGCTCTGTTGATGAGCAATTGTCTCCAGATTGGTGAGCTGTTTCCTCTGTGTCATTTACACTTTGTTTTCCAGACGTTATCAGCTCTCCTAGGGCAGGAGCCTCCACATCTTCCTCAGTTATATTTTTTATCATGTTAGCCCATGGAAAGCCCAGTAATTCTTACTAGTTGGACAGAAATGACTGTACTTACTTAACTCACAAGTTTTTTGTGAGGAGAAAAGTAATATAACTCATGTGAAAGTACTTGATAAACTAAAGAGCATGGTATGATTGTTGAGTAATCATTAATGACAGTAAGTAGGTACTTGTTTTAAGCATGTCTGTCACTAGCTGAGCAGCAGTATGGCCTACCCCTGGGGGCAGCAGGGCCTCCATAAATACATTTTCCAAAGTTTTCAATCAAGAAGCAATTTATATTCCAGAAACTCTGAAGTGGTGTCACGGAACAGAACAGGAGCTCCAAGCTTATGTGATTGACACCCCCTGGATCGTTGAACAAAACAGTCTTGTCATTGGCAGGTGAAAGAATATGGACATGAGGAGACATGCAAGTAAAGGCTTGAGAATTCGTGTAAATTAAACGTCAATTAGTAATAGCCATAGTATGACCATGAGATTACAAAATAGTCTTTAGTTACATTGATAGATTTGAATTTGCCAACACCTCCAACGTGTTAGTACTTATCTTTCACAAAAGTTATATGCATTTCTGCTTCTATTGTGGATTAAATACTTTTATTTGGAAGACTATTGCCTGGCAAATATTATAAACTTACTGCATTATGTTCTGCATTGCTTTCAATCTCAAACACAACTATGCATTAGAATTACTTATTTTTTTCTGTTTGTTTGTCTTAATACTAAGATTTCCTCTCCCCCAATAGATATAGGATGTGGTCTGTGAAAACTTACTTTATTACGATTACCAAATGATACCAATGCCACCCTCCATTGCCTGGAACTTGGAAACCACAGGTCTGAAGCATAAGTTCTATAAAACTAGACTCATGTAAAGAAGGGCAGACTTTTTGCATATTTCATCTTATTAATATGCATCTTATTAAAAGTTCTTAGGAACCTTACAGTAAAGACAACCAGTACCTTTGAAACTTATTTGACCTCGAAACCCTCATCTTTGGTAACATCAATAATGTCTTATAGAAGTGGTATTTTTTAGAATATTCTCTAGAAAATGATTTTGTAGACATAAGACATTACCACTTTAACTCCTATGCTAGGAATTAAAACATTAAGTCTCAGAGAATAGATTTTATTTTAAAGATTTATTTATTTATGCATATAAGAGCTGGGGTACAGGCCAGAGATGCCGGGAGTAAGAGGACACCAGAGACAGAGTGGGGAACAGAACCAGCAGACTGACTGAAATACACTGCTGAGGGGAGCAGTGGGCGGGCGAGACAGGAGAGGTCTGCTGCACCATGGGGGTTGCTCCCTGGCCAGCCCGGGATCAAACTTGGACTGCAGAGGCTGTGGATTGCTCCATAATGTGGTGCTTAACCCCTTGCACCACCAGGTAGGCCCTCAGAGAGAAGATTTTAGAATAATAAATCAACTCAGTGTTTCTTGTCTTTTTTCTAAAAGTCCTTTGCTCCATATCAGGTTTTTTTATATCTGTCATTTTGTGGTTTAGGAAAGTGTGGTACAGAAAGGTTAAGTGACTAACTCATTGTCGCTGCGGTACCAGACAGATAAGTCATATTTCTTGACCCTGAATGCATGTTAGGATCACCTGAAAATTTTTTCTTTCTGTATATATAATGGCAAATTTTACACATACGTGGAAGCATACCAGTCCCTTGAACTCGGATGCCTTCCATTCTACTGCAGCTAACCCAGCCATCAGCCTGTGAACACGCCTGTTTCATCCACACTCCATACATCCCCTGCCACCTCCCCACCTCAGACATATTTTGTTCATAGGTATTTGAATATGTGTCTTTTAAAGTAAAGGGCTCTTCTTAAAGGTTTTAACTTGAATTAATTTTAGAATTAGAGGAAGTCTCAAAAATTATTCAGAGAGTTCCTGTGTACCTCTCACCCAGCTTCCTGGAAAGTGGTCATCTTGCAAAACCGCAGTAAGATGATCGAACCCAGGGAATTAACAATGCCTCAATACTGTTAACTACATGGAGACCTTACTTGGGTCTCTCTCCTTTTCAAAAAACACAGTAACAATGCTGTCACCAAACCTAAAATATTTAATAATGACATCCTAATTGATGCAGTTCAGCTGGAGTACTTTGTTCTGCAGCTTTCATTTCAAAAAGTTGGACTGAATTTAAGATTCTGTTTGGGGAACTTTGTGATTAACGACAAGGAGTCAGTAGCTATCCAGGGTTGTTGCAAAACAGAGAACGGCGACTGTCTTGAGCAGAACCCCAGTAGTTCTCTCAGGGTGGAAGAGGTGAGCGCTGTTTTAGGGTTTTCATGTTGACTGGGTGTCCCTGTTGGTCAGTGTCAGGAAGCTTCCAAAACACACATATGCATGTGCTCTCACTTCAAATCCAGGGCTGAAACTAGTCACTTCGAGATTCATGAAGCAGAGGATGTAGTTTTGATCAAACACCAATTCTCTGATATTATGCCAGATGTTTCCTGGAAATTTAGTTGTGTGAGGCTGTCACAATGTTGTATGTGTTAGAAGTAAGGACTGAAAAACCATGGAGAATGCGTTAGTGGAACTGTAGAACCAGGATCAGCGGAGGTATAAACTGACAGTTCTCGTGATCACTTCGATTTGGATCAGAGGGACACATGGCTGTCACTGCTCTGATTCAGATAAAAGAAAACCAAGGAGTTAGTGAAGCTTTCCTGTTGCTCAATTTAGTAATGCTCTTCAGTGAAAAGTGTGGTTTACGAATTTGTGTGAGAGAGAGGAGCAGGTGATGGACGCGGTCATCCTTAACAGTCGGCGAGTGAAGCATAGCAACCAGTAGCTTCCTTAATGAGAGATGACCCCTCACTCTCCAGGGAGCAGCGCTGAGCAGCTGTGACACACCTGCCTGGTGGGTGGTCCTTCAGGGGAGACAAAGAAATGTGACGTCATCTCTGCTGTCTGAGAGCTCAGGTTAGGTGAGAACAGATACACTGAACAGTAATATGAAAGATAAGGCGCTGTCTGTGGAGTGTGCTCAGTGTGGTTTGTAAGAAATTCTATAAGAGTTATAGACCAGGGTGTCCTGGAGTAGGTGAGGTTGAAGGTAGGTCGTGAAGGAAAACCAGGACTTGGGAAATGAATGAACAGAGGAAGAGGGCGAATTGTTGGCTGGAGCAAGTGCTTGACAGTCTTAGAACAAAATTGACTTTAGGGCTTCAGGGGACAATGAAGATACTAACCTTGTTCAAAGAAGTCTTCCTGCAGGAAGAGCCACATAATATTGGAGCTGGTTTAGCCAGCGCACTTTTTATTTAGATACAGAAATTGAAGACTGTTGGAGAAAGTAAGTACTTTAGCCGGGGTCACAGAGTGAGATAGTGGACAAAAATATGGAAGTTAAGGTGGATGAAGTGGGATATTTGCAAGTGGAATATTAGAAAATATTTACAGAATGATGGAGAAGGGATCAAAAATGAAGAGTAGAAAGGAGTTCTGAGACAAGCAAGCACCTTTGGAGCAAGCAAAGGTGAGATTTTGGGCCCTGGGAGCATTTGTTTTGCAAGATCTAGAGAGGATGGAGGCACATTCATACAAAGTTACTCTCTGGAAAGTATCTAGAACCTGTCTGACTTGTAGTAAACACCATAGTGTTAACTCTTGTTATTTTTTTAAATATAAATAATGGCTAAAAGGGAAAAGCCCAACACTCTGCCATGAATTGAATCGTGAAGTTTCTTGACTCCAGTAACAGCCTAAATATTGGCTCATTTTCAGCAATGCATTCAACAACCCAAGCATGATAAAGAACTACATAGAGGCCAGGCAGATTATTTTTAGCCCACTCTCATTTCCTTCAAACTCTGAATCATTTCTTTCCTGCCATGAATATGTGACTTCTGGAAATTTTATCATTAATTTAACTGCTTATTCAGCTTGGTGAATAGTAAGCTAGTGCCTGAGGAATATGGGCCGAGAAATGTGAAACTGGACGGCAGCCCATTGATTGGTCCTGGGCTTCTGGGCTGTGGACACAGCACTTCTTACCATCTCAACGATTTCCAGTGAAAGTGCATTATTTCTAGTATGGATTCAAGTTGGCAGGCGGACACCTTCCGTTTTAGGTCACATCTGTCATTGAAATTTGGGTTAACTGAAAAGTAAAGAAGAGAGGAACCTGTTTCCACTCTTGTAGGTGCCCCCCCTGAGGGTCCGGCGTGGTTGTACTCAGCAGGTGGAAGTGCTCGGCTCCAAGAAGACATAGCGGAGCCATCTGGAGCATCTGCTCGCCACCTGGCTCTTGTTTCTGTCTTATTCTTCTTACTCTCACTAGGTGAATTTATTCATAATTCCACTACCTTCTTAGATAAAGCCACTGGGTTTATTTTGTTATGGTTACTGTACGCTTGCCTTAAAGGCCTTGAGACTAATAAATTCACGACATGCTTCTGGTAGTCTGTGTTTGCATTCAGATGCGCTGATCAGCATGGTGCTTCAGCACAAGCCAGTATCAAGCATCGAATGTGGTAGTTCAGATGAACAGGCAAAGAGTTGCAGTCCTTCAAAAGCCATAGGATGACTCAAGACAGAGAGACCTTAAAGTTTCTCTGATTCAGCCCTTTCATTTCCCAAATAGAAAATCCAAGGTCCTTTTGGGATTTACCCAAGGCTATTTCTTCTACTTAATGACTGAGACAACAGAAGATGCGTCTTCTTGCTGGTCAGTTCTCTTTCCATTGTACCAGACTACATACACCGTTCTTCTTTGGAGTCTTTCATTTTGTTGTCGTTACTCCTTTTTTGTGCAGTAGACCCTTGAGTGGTGTTTTAGGAGGGGAGATCTCAGTCCTGGGCTGCACACATCTGGATGCGGCTTGCTTTCTGTCCCCAGCAGGAATGATTTCAACCTAACCCACTGAGTCATGTTAAAGACCCTGCAGAGCTGTTTTCTTTGTATTTGGCCCCTGTGTCTGCACTCTCTCCTCTCTGGGGCTGGAGGAGAGGCTGATCAGGGGGAAGTGGCTTCCCCACGGTGCTGCCCAGGGTCCGTGTCTGCCCTGGCATTAGCGTTCATTCTGACCTTCAGGTTCAGCTGGGTTAGTGTGAACCCTTGGTGGGGGAGGCGGGTGCGCTGCCTACCACCTTGAACTGAATCTTTCAGTGACATGTTGCTGCTTTGAAACGTATCTCAGCGATGGTGGTTGCTTGGCTTCAGATTACAAAACAGGTGAGAAGGGTTTATTTAAAACGCCACCTTTAGGCAAGAGTTGTGAGATGTTGAGCTGCTTTTTGCCGGAATACAGCAGGCAAAGCATTTCAAGAGAACCTTGGTTCCTTTCCACCTCGCAAGGTACTCTGGTGTAAGTTTCCACCAGAGACCTGACAATAGCATGATAGCTGTTCCCCCTTCTTGTCCTTTGGGCAACCTTTCTTTTCGGTAAGAAATACAAGTGGTCCCTTGGGTGGCAGGAAGTACAGCTGGGGGATTGGGCTTATGCCGGTTCGTCTGGCTGTAAGGTACGCTACTTCCTTGGGCCTGGCCCCACACTTCCTTTCCACAGCCCTGTGCTGCCAAGACAGAAAGTCTGGAGGAGGGCCCAATTGAGTTTATTACTTGCCTGCTGGAAATGGAGACTTGTGTTTTTTGGCGTGGCGTGAGCCAAGCCCAGTTATTTGACTGCTCTGAGATTTAACTCCATTCAGGTTCTGGCTGCTGACACATGAGCATGTGTGAACAGCAACCCTGTTTCCCCCCAGTTTGCTCGCCCCAGACGTGCCCCAAGACAGCTGACTGCCAGCTTCTCCTCACTGGCCTGTGTGCCAGGCCCCGAAGCCCCTGCTTCTCTCCCTTCCCCAGCTCATTTCCAGTCTGCCTTTAGAGGCCCCTTCGGCTGCCTCTCTGGTGAGGAATGCGAGTTACAGCAGCCTCTAAGCCAGAGGGTAAGCATGGCTGTAGAACTGGAAGCAGGTCTCGGAAAGTTACTCTCTTTGGTGTGTCTTTCAATAAGGAACAAGGAGTTTCAGCAAAGTCGAGCATTGCTACAAGCAATGTCTGGCTCATAGTCATTTCAGAAATGTTAGTTAAGTGAACTTAATATGTTCTTCAGTTATTTCAGTGTCTTCATTATGGTGGGAGTTAGGCTTGCTTATTCTATTCGAGCAAATAAAAGTTATAAATGGTAGCTCTGGTGGGGCAGACTGACTGCAGCTCTAAATAGATTCAGAAATGCGTAATGACGCAAACACAGCAGAGGTTATTTCTGGTTCGCAGGTGACTCTCCTCCATTGAGTTCTGGGATTCGGGCTCCTCCCACCCCACAGGCCACTTTGCTGATGGCAGGTGCTGGGAGGAGAAAGAGTGACTAGCAGAGGAGAGGTTCTTGAGGGTCAGACCTCAGAGTCTGGAACATCAGCATTTAAAAAATATTAGTGAAATGAACTTATTATATTCTTCAGTTCTCGCGTCATTTTGGGTAGAACGCGGTCACACGGGCACAGTTTGTCCCAAGGAGCCTAGAGACACAGTCCATGCGTGTGTCCAGGCCGTCCTGAATTTTGGGCTACATTTTGAACATCGATAACATCTTTATGTTCCCAAAAATGTATGTGAACTTGGAGGTTCACGAGGGCCGGTGTGAGGTGCCATGGTTTCCATTTCACTTGGGTTAAGTCTTCTGTCCATGAAAACCAGGCGATATTAGGAAAACACTTAGGTTTTTAGCATTAAGTGAAAAAGCCAGGCCACCATTAACATGATTTCAACTCTGTTACGTATCTTTTTACAAAAGGTTAGAGGGAAACATGACAATTACATAGTTGTGGTTGCCTCTTAGAAATGAGATTATCTGTGATATTTTTAAAAGGCTGTTTCTGTTTTTCTGTGTTTTATAAACATCTGTTTTGACCATGAAGATTTTTCCCCCAAATTGGAGTACTTCTGTTTGTTTGTTTTTCTCTCATAATATATTTATTTGTCTTATAAGGGATTTCCCCCCCCTGCTGATTTTGGACTCACCAAGCTAAGTATATACCGTTAGAAGCCCGCGTGCGTGTGCTTACAGGTCTGCTGTGCTGGGGACCTTGTTTAGTTCCGTGCAGGCCCTGGGGGGTGTATCACTGAGCAAAACCCACAGGTCCCTTCCTCATAGACCTTGCCTTGCACTGGGGAAACAGTCAATAAACGAGGCAGAAAAAGAAAATATACAGCATAGAGGGTGGTGATCGGTGCTAAGAAAAATACACAGGAAGATAAAGGATTTGAAATGCAAGTGGGGAATTTGCACGAGGGAGGCCTTGCAGGAAAGGAATTTTTATTAGAAAGACCTCTTGACTAGTACAGAGCTAGCCAGGGCACTCTTCCTCCCAATTCGGTCTATACCTCAGATTTATCAAAATTTTTCACCAGTGACAGTGATGGTACCCGATTGTTTACGACTAACAATCTGCTCGCTGTCATACTTGCTGGGATGTTCTGAGCTGGGGACATCCTTGTTCCCTGTTGGTAGATGGGAGGACACTTGCAGATCCACATTCCTTTTAAAAACCATCTCCAGTTGTTTCAGGTCACAAGGATTCCTGAAGGATTGTTATAGGATGTGTTCCTGGAGCTTGAGGCAACAGTAAACTTTTCTCTGCCTGTGCTGACAAATTGGACCTTGCTATTGTAAGCCTATAGTTGCCACCCTGGCCTTACACCATCGTTCACATCCTGCATACAGATGGAGCGCTTACCCCTGGCCTGAAGTTAATGCAGACCATTGGTAGAAATGACTAGAAAGGTCCTCCCCAACCTGCAGCCCAGAGCAGATGGGCTGTGAGTGAGAAAGCACTCTGCACGGTGGTGGGCGCTGTGTAATGGGAGCAGGGTTGCGTTGGGGAATAAAAGTCATTTATTTCAAATGCAGCGAGACTTGTGTTGTGTAGACGTGTGGGCATTAGTAGCACAATTCTAGGCTCGTTTCAGGGATGGTTCTCCCTTTACACTGAGGTCTCCTGCTGTGCTCTCAGCCCTGCGGAGAGCTACATTCTCTGCCACAGTCACTCACCGGCCCTTGCATCTTGTAATAGTCACAGTGCTACCCTCCAGCACCCAGGGTTCACATGGGCCCTGCTTTCATGCTTGCCTGCTCGCCTTCTGGAAGGACTGCCAAGAGGGGTCTTCAGTGAAGGGGGGTTGCAGAAAAGGAAGAGCTGAAGGGGGCCTGTGCACTTGCGCTCATATTCTGCATTGTGGAAACTCCAGGGGAGAGGCAGTGGCACTTCTGTCCTGAGCTTTTATTTTTACCTTGATTATTTTTCTGTTCCTGATTTGCTGTCTTTCTGTGTCACCTTCTGGCCCTTTGGGGATGGGAGGGGGTCGGCAAAGGAGAAGGTCATTTGAGTGACTTTCACAGGTCTAGCTTTGGGAACTGCCGAAAGACTAGAGACTTTTTTCCTGCCTTGCTTCCAAGATGTAACATCTCAGAGGATAAGAAAGCAGAAGAGGAAGTTGGACAAGTCATAAAATAATCATTGAAACAATGTGATGCAATTTAAATTCTTGAGGTCCTAGTATCTTAATTTTCTGGAAGACCCAAATAAAATTTGTTCCTCTGCTGAGACATTTAGATATATTGTTTGAACAAAGGAAACAGAGTCACTTCAAAAAGTCCATTATGTGGTAATAGATGCCACTCAGTCTGCGGTGTAATTAATGAAAACATTGGCGACAGTCTGCCCATTGTTTGTCCCTTGCGTAACAGGAAATGGCAGACTAATAAGGAGCTGAGCAGGCTTACGTAATTCTAGAAGGAAGCAGAGCCTGCACACAATTTCAACCGTCAGATTCCTGATTGCAGAAAGCTCCACCTGAGCAGGCTCCTGTTCCTCCTGGACACGAAGACGTTGGTGTGACTTGACGTCATTTGCTTTTGACATTATCAGTAGTTTTTGGGTTTTTCGTTATGGACAGAAATGGTGTCTTGAAAAAATTTGCTTTAGACCAGTTTTAACCTGTGCTAATAATTTGTTTGACCAGGTAGGACTACAGAAAGTAAATGTCACTGGGGACTCTGGTGACTTGGGCAGTCGAGTGTAATGTGGTGGGGTGGCCCTGGTGTCAGGAGACCCGAGTCCAGCAGGACCCACAGTGTGGACTTAGCTGTGTTGCTCACTGCCCTGGAGCAGTCTTGTCCATGCAGTGAGCTGTGGGGTGACAGCTATCTCTCAGGACCCCAGCAGCTCTCTGTCCTGGGCCCCCTGGTGAAGTGAGGGATTGTGAAATGCTTATACAAGTGAAATGTCAGAGCACGCGGTGTACCCACTGGGCCTGAGAAAATGTCACTCAAGTTTATCTGCCACCAAATAGTTTGTTCCCTTTGGTCTCCTCTCAGTTTTTGTTGGGTAAATGTCCATGTTATTTAAGTCTGCTCATTTGTTGATACAAAAGTAAATACTGGTGGTTAAGTTAGAAACAAGTGTTCTTTCACGCAACACTATAAAAATCACCATTTAAATTCATCAGCTAAGGATTTCCAAAAGGTATTGAACACACGGCTCACCGTGGAAGAAGCTGGCGTGGGCATATACCTCTCACACTGGACCATGTGTGAATTCTGCCTTTAATTTTTTTTTTTGAAGATTGATTTATTTATGTATACAAGAGCTGGGTACAGGCCAGAGGTTTGAGGGTGAGAGGATTCACCAGAGACAGAGTGAGGAGCAGAACAGGCCGACTGGCTGAAATACACTGCTGAGGGGAGCAGCAGGCGAGACAGGAGAGGTCTGCCGTGCCATGTAGGTTGCTCCCTGGCCAGAGATCGAACTCATGCTGCAGAGGCTGTGGATTGCTTCACAGTGCTGTGCTTAAAACCTTGCACCACCAGGGAGGCCCCCTGCTTTTAATTTTTGAAGAAACTTAAAAGCTGTTTTTCAAAGTGCGGCACTACTTTACACTCCCACTAGCAGGGCGTGAGGCTCTGGCCTCTCCCTATCCTCACTGTTACTTTTTATGGTTGCCTGTGTAATTTAGCCATCCTGGCGAGCTATAAAGTCCTGTCTCCCCGTAGTTTTGATTCCTATTGACTAATGAGCTGAACAGCTGACCTGCTGGCCAGTTGTAGATCTTCTCTGGAGAAAGGAGGAGCTGTATTCGCAACACCAGAAAGGGAGAGTCAGGAGAGCTGGGAGTTCTGAGATTCGGGACATGTGTAAGGATGAAGCTTTATAGAAGACATTTTAGAGAGGTTTGCTTTTTTTTTTTCCCCCCCTTTGCATTTTGAAAGGACACATGTGTTAGGAAAAGGAGAAAGAAAAAGAGAGAGAGGCGCTTACTTAGTCACAGGCAGGCAGGAGAGCTGCCTGGAGCAGTTGGCTTTGAATGTGGCCATAGCGTTTGGGAGTCTTAGTTTTATTTTAGTACCATGAAAAACAAATCTCCAAGCATATTTGGTCATTCCGTGGAATTTGTTATAATAATATAACATTACATTTTTATAGCTGTTCTATTTTTAGATCACTCTTGTGATATCATCCAGTTTATATAGTTTACATAACCTTCACTCTCCTCAGGGATAAAATGGATGGGTGGACACATTATTATTACCGCTTATAAAAGGTAGAAGCTCTGACTTCTGTACTGCATTATTAGTCATAGAAGGGGTTTGTTTGAGGGGGGAAGGAGGATGAACCTACGTTGCTTAAAACCAGTATTATGCCTATCTCTAAATAGATGTTTGAGCATGGCCAAGTCCTCACAGACTGTTACTGACCTTCGAATTCATTACTTGTATAGCTATAGAACAGGATGAATTATAATTTTCCATTCAGCACTTTTAGCCAGGAAAATAAAAAGAGCAGACCTGTGTATCTGGGTGTATTCATTGCATTTCGGGGCGCAGAAGGCTGCCCATCCAAAGGAAGAACAAAGCTGGGGCTGGATTTGTGGTATGAGAAGAAAGGCAGACAGCCCTTGCTGAGCTGGCCCCTGCTCCTCCTGCTTCCTCCTCCCCACCCCCACTTCCTAAACTGACCTCCTTGGGAAACAGGAATTTAAATGTAAAATGAATATAGAGAAAGAGAACTGTCTACTGAGACTAACACAAATTGACCTTGAGGCTTACATGACCTAAGCGGTATCACATTAAAACCTGAACATTACGTATAGAGGGTGGGAAAGCTGAGTGACTTCTTTTTAATGCAGTGCAGTCACAATTAAGTCCTTAAGCAATTGTTTTTGGTTTTGTTTTTTTAACATTTCTTTTTTTTTTTTTAAAGATTTATTTTTGCATACAAGAGTTGGGTACAGGCCAGAGGTGTGGGGGGTGAGAGGATTCACCAGAGACAGGGTGGGGAACAGAACTGGCAGACTGACCAAAGTACACTGCTGAGGGGAGCAGCAGGTCTCGAACTCATGCTATGGTGGCTGCAGACATCTTCATATGTTGCATCTTAACCCCTTGTGCCACCAGGGAGGCCCCATTTTTTTTTTTAACATTTCTTGTAAACTCAGGGTTGGAATACCAAAAGTCAGTCAATCATACAGACTTGAATTTTGCTAACTGTGGAGCCGTTTGCCTGTTCATTTTTCCTTGTGACCACAGAAACGCTATCAAGCTTGCAAGTTCCATCTTGTACACAACTTAAGGTTTTAGAATTTAGAGGTGTTTTTATGAAGTGCTTATCTTTTCTGACTTAGAGTTTGGATGAGATATCACCAAACAGTGGTGAGAGTTACTCATTCTCACGGCTGAACATAGAGACCAGAATCGTGGAAGGACTTGTAGGTAAATTATGACTTCAGTTATCATGGCTTGTGAGGTTTTTTGGTCACAAAACTTTGGAATGAGTCACATGACTCTGCTGTAAGATTCAGTAGCAGAAATACAGAACAAATAGAAAACATGTCAGCGAAAAAACACAATGGTGAGTTGTCATCTGAGTGTGTAAGCCTTGAAGATAGTTAATGTAACAGACATGAGGCACAGCAACAACCTCCTGCCTTTACAACAAAGTTTATCTCTCTGGATACCTCGAAATGTCATTATTTCCCCTGCCCTTATTGGCAAAACTCTTACCTTGCTTTCTTGTTTTTCATGTAAAAGAAGTTCGAGATACTTTCTATTCACATAGATTTTGTGATTAATGGGGTTGCTTTTCTGGAGGTTGTTATAGGTGTTTTGATCATGTCACCTGCTTACTTTGCACATCAACCCTACAAGTTTCTCTTCTAGGGCTGACCTACAAAATCGTTACCAAAACCCCCTTGGGGTTTTTTCTTCCATGGGCTGTAGTAGAATTGACTCTTGAAAGATATATTGTGTCTAAGCAACATGTCTGGATTATGTGTGCTCACTTAAGACTCAAACATGAAATAGCTTGGCACAAAAGTGCTGCACTCATGAAACACGGGCCCCCCGGATGTGGAAACGTGGAGGGAGATATAGGCCATGTGGACAAATTCCTTGCTGAGATGGGGGTAAAAACCAATCAGGTAGCATACAGGGAGAGAGGGCATGATTGCCAAGGACCTTAAACATAGTAGTTGATTCGTTAGGCCTTGGAGACATTTCAGATGGCTTCATTGGGTGTCTAGACTGGTAGAGTTGGGGGTGAGGTCAGAAATGCCCTTGTTAAGTGAAATGTAATACCCCAAGAAGGTTCTGAATGGTGGGAGGCTGTGTAATGAACCATGCTGGCTTTTATGAGGTGACCAGGGCCCCCGTATCCTCTTGCCTCTTGGGAGGGAGAGCACTCCTAGCTGCTGGGTTGGAGCCATCCCAAGGAGGCCTGGCGGTGCACCATCATGACGGGTTTACCGGTTCACTTCCTGTGCGGTGCTGCGTAACTAGACAGGGCTGCAGAACCCTCCGGAGGTGTGCGTTACCTCCATGTTATTTGCGTTTCCTATTCTGATGGAAGAATCAGCATGGGAAAACAAACGTGCGTTGTCTTAACTTCCCCTCCTCACTACCCCTTTCTCCGCAGACACAATATAAATGAAGAACAGGTGGTTTTTTTCTTGGGGCTGGCTGGGGTCTCCTATGTGTTCATTAGTTTGGCTTTGTTTTTATCAAGCTATTTCCAGAGGTTCCATGGTCACACGCGTTGAGTGCTGCCTGAGTGTGGTGCCCGGGCAGGGGCATGCTCTTGGAGTCAGCGAGCAGGGGTGGCTGGAGTCACGCCCAAATGTTGAGATGTAAACTTGCATCCTGGAGTTTGTTTCTCCCTGCAGAGGAAGGGATGCGGGCATCCGACGCACTGGAGGCTCCCTGCCCCTATTCTATCCAGACAGTAGGTTCCAAAGATCTTTACTTGGGGAAGAGGAGAGACCTTAAAAGGGGACCCCAGAGCCTACAGTTTGTTTTCCTGGAGAGGGAGAGGGCACGTGAAGCCGCCCCCCAGTGGTTTGGGCCACGGTACGGACTTGAGCTTGGTTGGCAGATTTCCCTGAGTGATTTCCAGTCCGCAGCAGTTCAGGGAGGAGAGGAAGGGATGGGGACCTCGTTCCAAAGCTCCTCCGTGCCGTGTCGAGTCCTGTGCCAGGTGGGTTTGCTGTGTCATCTCATCAGTTTACTCGTGCCAAGCCTGGTGCTCTGGAATTTTTGCAGATAAGACCTGGAGACAGAAGGGGTAAGTTTATCTACGCAAGAGGCAGGCCAGGTTCCAACCCTGGTCCCATTTCCAAGCCCAGGAGTCTTCCCTAAAGAGAGCGAAATCCCAGGGTCACAGCAGGGTGTAAGTGGCTCCCAGACAGTGGCCTTTTAGGCCTGGTGAAGATGGTTCTGGGCGGCTGTTGTCCAAGCCGTGCTTCCCATGGAGCCAGCGGCTTCCGCTCACCGTGGAGCGTGCTCACACTGGACGCAGCGTCCCCTGATGCTGACTTGGGTCAGCGAGGCTTAATGTATTTCACTTTCTCCCCCTACAGATGGATCTGTCCGTCGAAACCCTCTTTAGCTTCATGCAGGAGAGGCAGAAAAGATACGCCAAATACGCCGAGCAGATCCAGAAAGTCAACGAAATGTCGGCCATCCTCCGGCGCATCCAGATGGGCATCGACCAGACCGTGCCTCTGATGGAGCGGCTCAACAGTCTGCTGCCCGAGGGCGAGAGGCTGGAGCCCTTCAGCATGAAGCCAGACCGAGAGCTCAAGCTCTAGAGCCACATGGCCCCTCTGCTGGCCGCTGCTCCCGGGGACAGAGCCCCGCGCCGCCGGGACCCTGAGGACTTGAGAACCAGGTGGTGTGACCAGGCCCGGGGCAGGTCGGGGGTCTTGGCTCTCCCGGAGGAGGGCGGGAAGCACTGGGGCTGGTCTGAAAAGCTGACTCGCCCCCCCCCACCCCCCTCACCCCTTCCTGGATGCATCTTCCCTGTGCAGCGCGAACTGAACTGCTTCTGTGACAGCCGGAGTTGAGTGATTAGGAATTCTCTACAGCACTCCTGTTGGGGATTATTTTTATTTTGTTTCAAGTTGTTTTTTTTTGTTTTAATTGAAAGTGTACATTGTCTAGTCTAACTTGTGAGGTGAAACATGGGGAGAAGGGGAGAGGTATTGTAAGAAGCTCTCCGGGGTGTGGCTGTGACACAAGCACTGATGAAGTCAGGCCTGTGCGGTTACTCTTCCTCCCATGTGCATCACATGCGGGCCTCGCCCGGGGCACCCCCTTCCCGCCCCGGTGAAATGCAGGTACTTTTGTTGTGTGCCGGGTTACTGTGCCCCATATGTTGTCTTGGGAATCTGACGATTCCTTTCTACACCCCCATTGGGTTTATCTCCCACTGACAACTGGTTTCCTTGGGGCAGACATAGTTACGTCTCTTTATATTACATCACTGACGGGATTCCAGTTTTTGGAACAACAATAAGGGTTTAACCAGTAGCTGTGTGACTCATCTGGTGAACTTGGGGTGCTGAAGGGGTGCGAAGTGTTCCAAGGGAGGAATCTCTTACTACCTAGTTTCAGGCTAACTGGGGTCCAGACCCTCTTGTGCCTCTGGTACCTTAGGAAGTGTGCCGGTACCTGCAGTCCCGCCGCCACCATGGCAGTCCCTGCTGGCCTCCAGCCCAGGGAAAATGCAGGTGCCCCCTCGGGCAGCGCTGTGAGAATCACATTTCTGGGTGAGTCTCCTGTCTGGGAGGTGGTGGTAAGCTGTACGTAGGCCAAAGGCAAATGTGAAGATAGCCTCTCGCGGCCTACCTGCCTTCCCGGAGAGTCTCTCTGATGTCGGCACAAAGGTGGGGTTGTGGCGATCGCTGCCATGTTCAACAGGGCCGCTGCAGGTGCGGGGAGCACGGTGTGCCCACGGAAGGTGGTTTTGGGATGTCAAAAATAGCCTTCGGTGTATTTATTATTTATGAGATTAAAATTGCTCCCACTTCATCCAGCATATCTCGGGTAAATGTTACCCAATTCTACTCTTGGATCTTAATCAGACACTATGTCGTAGGTGTTGAATGACAGAAGAAATGTACATCAAGCGAATGAAAAATATTTTTTTGGTCCATAGTGTAAAACTCAATAGCTTCTAGGATTTTCTGAGACCACAAAATACCAAGATTGTTCATTCCCTCTGAGCGCGAAAGACAAGGCGGGAATGAAAGCCAAGGGAAGCAGCCGAGGCCCTCCAGATCCCACTTCTGTCCCCTGGGAACTGGCGCCTTAGGAGGGGTGGCAGAGGCCTGAGGAGAATGTGGTCTGAGGGAGCCATGGTGGCACTGGAAGCCAGGAGCTGGGAATAGCGAGCTCCACCTTCAGAATTTGCTGGACCACACTGACCTGACATTCTGTATCACACCCTTTGATGGTCGATTTTAGTTGGCGCCTTCACCCATTTCTACAGTACAAATCAGGAAAGATGTTCTATACCTTAGAAATCTATTAATAGCTAAAGGCCGTTCTAGGAAACGTCATGGGGGAAGGGGAGGCAGCAACACTTACTAAATAATGCATCTTCCCCTCACTGAGCTGCAGTGCCCCTGGAGTTGCGTATAAAATTTCCACATAATCAAGGTTCTGACTCTGGCCTGTATCTACTCCACGATCTCTCCCTCCATCCTGTTTCATGCCATGTTTTGTCCTTCGGTTTTCTTATCACCATTTCATCATGCCTTTTAATATCTGCTATGGCTAGACTAGATTCCAGCTAGACTTAGGAGTATTTTTTCTAACTTCACTATTTTTTTAATTTCAGTGGGCAGAAAGATTATCCATCTTTCCTTTGCCTAAATTCACAGGAAGTGGCATTTTTAAGCATCACCTTTGTTCTTTTTTCGAGTTCCTGGAATTCATGGCACCAGCGCTGAACACAGGGATATGTTCATAACTTTCGAAGAATGAAGGGTTGGCTGCTTGTCTATAGAGCTATAAAAATTGCTCAGGTGCCATTATCCTCACTGCATTAAATATAATTTACAAATAAAAGCACAAACAAATAAAATGGGATGCAGACTAAGCCTGCGAGGATGGAGATTTCTCAATGCTTTTCAGCAGTTAATAGACTGAATGTGGCAAAAAGACAGATCTAGCCTGGCATGAAACACTCGCTGGCCAGTTCTTCCTCCAACTCCCCCTTCTTACGGAGAAATTACATAAAACATGGTATTAACTTAGATTTTGGTCCCAAATAGATGTACTAGTTATTACTGGGTAGAAACAGAAGAACAATAGGTAAATCGGACATTACTCGAAAGAATTGTAATTCATTTGATATTTATGGTGTGTGAGGGTTTTACAACCTTGGCTAAGCTGAGCCAGAATTCCCTTCCCTGTTGGTTTCTGTTCAGGGTTGGCCACGAGACACTGGCATGAGATTTGTTAGTGGAACTCGGGTGGCAGCTGCAAGTTGCCACAGGGGAGGAGCTGTTGCATCTCCTGCACATTGTCCTAGGCCTGCTGCACCCTGGGTGAGGCCAGTGGCTGTCCAACAGCCCCTCCAGCTCCCGGAGCTCTGCCTTCAACTCTTGCAGGTTAGGCCAGGAATGGGACCTGCTTATCCTTCAGCTGTGGCTCCTGATGAGCAGCAATGCACACTCCCACCTGCTGCTTGCAGGTTTCAATGTCCTGTTTACCCTCTTTCCCAAACACCCAGTGATTTCAGGTGAAAGAGCATTGGACAGGGACTCTCTGACCAGCTCCTTTAATTAATGGCTTAATTATTCCACATCATCCCTGGCAAGAACCACCCTGACTCTGTATGTGGCGTGACTACTCATTTCACTCCTACTTTTTTCCAGTGGATTCTGAGAATCTGATCTGCTGTTCTAAGAGACAGTGATGACGAATTTCTGCTGGTTAGTGCCCAGTCACCTCACAGGCCACCAGAGGATGTTTCAGGGATGAGAAAGCAGCCCAAGTGTCAAAGAGCCTGGCTGGGAGTTTCCTGACTTGGTCTTTGTCAAGTTCATTTGATTTCCCAGTGCCTGTCTCTACTCCCCTCTGGTGTGAGCTGGTCTGGATGGACCTCAGGCCCCTTCGAGCTCACTGGACCCTTCAGCGAAGCTGACATCTTCACCAGCTGCCCGAGCACTGGCCCTGGGTCTCTATGGTGACTTTAAATTCAACAATTTTTCTGTCTAGTGGTCCCTTCTTTTAAAAACCTGTGTCTAGTCATCTCTATCCTGAACACTATCAAAGAGGCCACTTGCTTTACTAGTTGAAGTGGCAGTTTGGGAGAAGCTGGCCTTCCCCCCTATTAGATGCCTATAAAATTCCAGTAAATGAATTGTGGGGTAAAGAGGTGATTGTGTGGAATTCATGTCTGTTGCTTTACACATACCATGTCTGTTTCCCTCAGTTTCATGTTTAGGAGCTTATATACGTAAATTTATATGTACCTGTTCTCCCACCTGAGAGAAATTTCTCAGAATATGCAGTATATTTTGAACATAGATTCCTCACCGGTGTTCTCTGCAGAGTAAATATTTGATGAAATGAGTTTTCAGGGCTCTATACTCTGAAGTATAGGAATGTGCTCAAGAAACGAGTTATTTTTATGGTTAAAGTAGCCTCTGGGTATTTGCTTTTTCCTCCAACATACCAGAGGCTGGAAATGTTTCCCGTACCTTTTAGGTACTACAGACATGCTGTTTTCCAGGTTACATAAATTTAGGGCACTGGGGGCTGACGTGTGCCAAGTTCTTTATGTTGATTTATAGTGATAACTTAGCTTTGACACCTCCCCTAGCAAAACTCGGCCTCTTCAGAACTTAGCACACACGTATAAAAACGCCACAGTAATTCAAAGTTTTGTGTGCCTGATTTGTTTATACCTCAGCTAAACCCGGATATATAATACTCAGTAGGAAATTACTGGAAATGTTGATACTAAAGATTAAAGGGCAGAGTGAACGTGTGTATGTGTAAGTGTGTAACTTTATATGTCAAGCGTCTTGTAATTTTGACAAGTCATTTTGCTTCTCTGTCCCTTACCCTGACATTTCATTTCCCAATTAAAAGCGATACAGGGGGCCTCCCTGGTGGCGCAAGGGGTTAAGACGCAACCTATGAAGCAATCCGCAGCCTCTGCAGCACGAGTTTGATCCCTGGCCAGCCAGGGAGCAACTCGCATGGCGCAGCAGACCTCTCCTGTCTCACCCGCTGCACCCCTCAGCAGTGTACTTGGGGTCAATCTGCCTGTTCTGCCCCCCACTGTCTCTGATGAATCCTCTCACCCCCCACACCTGTGGCCTGTACCCCAGTTCTTGTATGCATAAATAAATCTTTAAAAAAAAAAGCGATATAGTGTCCCAGAGGAGGTGGCCTTGTTTGCTATTTATAGTTAATAACCCTGAATTTCTCACACACGCCAGACACGCATCTTCCATTCAAATGTCAGGGCTACAGAGGGGAATTGTAACTGGATTATCTACATGCTTCACACCAAAAACAAAAAAAAAAAAAGCAACCCCCCTTGAACAATGAAATTCAGGTGCTTCTAGTGTGTGACCTGTGGCACCTGGTTGCCTGCAACCCTTATTCTAAGGGACACTGAGGGTTGTATGTGCATAGAGGACCCGTGGGAATTTACGGATGTGCCAATTATTTTTTTGCCTATCAAGATGTGTTTCTACTGCTACCTTTTATTATACAGCGAGGTCTGATTTACAAAGTTTTGTGAACCAAGTGCTTTTCACTGAGTTTTCAAAACTCATAACTGAGCAGAGGGAACCAGACCACAGCTGACGCACAGTCTCCCGTAGCCAAGGCCTCTGCCCTGCAAGGTCACGTTCTGCATTCCCGATGGGACAGCACTGGGGAGAACGCTAGTGTTTAGCCAGAACCAAAAGGATGAAATTTTATCAGCCCAATTTGATGTCTCTGGACATAAACGACGACTATATGACTGACATGTTAACGGTGCTGTCATTTTCCAGTTGATTTCGCAACACTTTAAAGATACAAGCGAGTATAATTATGCTGTACAAGGATGAATGGGCCCCACAGAAGGCCAGAAATAACTTACTTCCCTCTCCCATTTATAGATGCGGAGTAATACTTAGAGAAAAGCACAAATTTTGTTTACTACACTCAAAACATTCCTGCTTCGTGTCAGAAAAACAAGGTTTGGAGGGTTACAAGTTCTCATCAGCTGGTGCAGGAGGAAAAACTTACTTCACGTCATTTCTTTGACGGGAAGGCTGTTTCATCCAGGGCTCATTTACATTTTATCAGGTTTTCCTCAGACATCTACACCTTCCCTGTTCCCTTTAGTCTGTGTGCTCTGATTCAAGTTCTCAGACCCAAACTAGTCCTCCACCCCACTCCCCACCCGGAGCAGGCTGTCTCCATGAACCCCAAATTGGTCCGCAGTTGAGTAATCACTGGCTTGGCCTTAGGTCTGTCCAAGATCTACACCTCCTCATCCTTCCTCCTGCACCTTCCCGCTGCAGGCAGATGTACTCCACTCCTTTTATTCTTTCCCACTCTCTCCTCCATTTTCTGCCAGGTCCAAGACAGCTCGTCTTCGCTCAGCTAACCCAATCCTCCGTGCTTTTCTCTTTCCTCAAATCGGAACTCAGAAGGCTTCGCAGCCAACTTACATGCCATTCCCTGCGATTCTCTTTATCGACATTATTCCACACGCCTGCACCGAAGGTAAAAGTTTTAGTCCTTTAATGACTAATTCTTTATTAGCTAGCGGGTGAAACAGCTTCTCGTCTTGTAAATCGTGATGGCCAGGGTCACGTTATGCAGAGGTCACGGAGGCCTATGTGGCAAGGACAGCTCTTCAATAAGCCAACCCTGACTGACAGGGGCTTGAACAGCATGCGTCTACTTACATGCAGGTTTTCCTGAAAACACACCATGGACATGGATGGTACCAATAAACACAGTGCAGTTAAACGTATTTTGCCTATGATTTTCTTAACTTTTTTTCAGTCTTAAGAATAACATATATAGGGCCTCCCTGGTGGCGCAGCGGTTGAGCGCTGGGTTGCGAAGCTGCCCGCGGCCTCTGCAGCGCCGGTTCCATCTCCGGCTGCTCCCCGGCCACCGGAGGAGGGTCCCACATGGCGCACAGACCTCTCCTGCCGCCCGCTGCCCACCTCAGCAGTGTACTTAGGTCCTTCTGCCTGCTCTGCTCCCCGCTCTGGCTCTGGTGAATTCTCTCACCCTCCCGCGCTTCTGACTGTACTCAGTGCTTGTATAAACAAAACAAACAAATGAATAAATAAAACATGCCTCTATTAAAAAAAAAAAAGAATAACATATGAAATATGTGCTCACTCCTTATATTATCATTCAGTCTTCTGGTTAACAACAAGCTATTAGTGAGGTTTGGGGGGAGTCAACTGACACAGATTTTCAACTGCACAGGGTGGGGTGGGGGTGAAGGGCTGGTGCCCCAACCTCTGAGTTGTTCAAGGGTCAATTGGATTCCTCCCAGTTTTTTCTACAAAAATGACTACACCATTCACGTCTTACATTAAAAAGTACGACGTGTGATCTGTCTTCCTACCCCGTGCTAGTTCTGGATTCAGCTAGAACATCTTTCCCAAGGCCCTGGGTTTGGACACGCTGTTGTCCAGGCCAGCTCTGAACTGCCAGGGGACGCGCCCGTGTTTCCTGTGAACGGCAGAGCATGGACAGACCGGACGGCCTCACCGCTTGTTGTTCCGCTCAGTCCTTGGACCTGAGACGATCAGAGGCAGGGTCCACTCCTGCCTCCTCTCACAGTTTGGATGCTGCTGCTCCCGCCAAGTTGTAGCTGCAAAGAGCGCTCCTTTCTCACAGTTAGGTATAAACAGGTACCAGTTTTGATTTTATTTCATTATATTAACATACAGGACACATCAAATGAGAAATGCACAATGTAACCACGCCACAGCCTGCCTTACTCCGCAAAAACTCTGTATTATATTCATATTAAACATTTACATATTCCACCTAACCCTGCAAATGTACTAAACTGATTTGCAGCATTTCTCATACACAAGTCTAGCTTTGCTCCTTAAAAACCACCTTTCCATGTCCCCCTAGTAGACTCCAGGGCTCCGCCTACCCCCGTTACATGCCCAAGCCAGAAGGTCTGGGCTGCCCGGGCCTTGCCTCTCGGGCCGCCCTTCCGCAGGGTGGTCTGGATCCCAAGAACTGAGGATCTGACACACGCGGCAAGGACTGAAGGCCGCAGTGAACGAGCGCATCACAGCCAGTGAGAGGAAGGGGGCAGTGGCCAAGAGGAATCCCGACGGATGGAAGGCATATTTCTGCCCGACGACCTCATTCAGACCACGTCCCCCCAACCCCAAACTTAACATCAGAGTCACTGCTTTCACATCAAAACTGTCAGACAGCTGGGCTAGACTCCGGGAGAGGCGAGCTGTTACGCACCTGTGTGTGTGTGTATATGACATTACCCAGAGAGCACGCCTGATTAGATCTGAGATTTAAATGTAGACAGAAAAACTCACTCAGATCATGGAACAGAACCTTCCACGGATGGCAAGAAGGCACTCCCTCTGCTGCTTACTCCCTTCCTGCCTTGTTTTACACCCACATCACAGCACATCTCCAGTTCTCTCTGTGAAGCTCATCATCACGATCGAGTTGGTTTTGAAGCATGTCATTCTGCACCGGCTTCAGGAAACGAATCCATCACATCCTTATCAAAGGACCATCCGTTTCTTGCTCGGAGGAAAACCTGAGAGGGGCATCACACTAGCTGCACTCACCGTAGGGACAGTGACAGCACCCACCCACCCCAGGAAGAGCTGCTGCCCTGGATGAGGCTGCCCCAGAGGACCACACTGCAGTGGCCAGGACGCAAGTTAGCACTTAAAAGCAGTCATGTACTATCCCTTTTCAGCTCGTCCTAACCCCCCCTGCCTTGCAGCTGCCAGGATGGATTCCACACAGTGATTGTAGGTAGGGCTGAGTGACCACCTCGGTCCAGCTCCATTGTGATACACCCCACCTACTGATCAACAAAAGGCCAGGTGGGTCGCTGAGAAAGCCTAGCTGTGTCTTTGCACCCTGCTCACAGAAACCGAAGCCCAGCAGCCTTCTGACACTGCTTATTCTGAACATTCTTCGCTTTATCAAAGTCTCTCTCAGCCCCACTGGTAAATTAAGTCTAAGGAAATTCAAGAAAATGACACCCTTATCCGTGCCAAGGGGGGATACTTCTGAGAAGTAACCGTATCCTGCTTCACCTCAGCAACCTTACCTGGCCCTAGTTTTCTCTCCCTCTTGGTGGTTTCCTATAAAATTCTACCTTGCTGTTGGGTTTTTCCACAATGCATCTGTGCAATGAAACAGAAATGGAAAATGTCTACTTCGCTACCTTGAAGGTGAGGCTGCTTTGCTACCAACCCAAATAAATTCACATCTGGCTTTAAACCAAGTTAATCTTTATTTAAAGGATTAATAATCCCATTTTGAACAATTCTTTGATTTATAAAGAGGGAGATAGACTGTTTAGCGTCCCGACCTTAGCATACATACATCATTATGACCAGATTCCTGGCTGTTAAACTGAATCCTAGATGGCTTCCCTTCTCTTTCTTCGTAAAGTTGAGAAAAAGAAGAAAAAAATTAACTACCTCCATCCAGGCCCAAGTGGAAATTTGTGCATAGACAGTCTGAATTGGTCTGAAAAGTGTGGCTAGCTACCTACCTATTCACAATGCCTAGAAACGGGCTACCAGACATGGTAGTGGTGAGAGCCCCGACTTCTGTCTGAGGTACTGGGTTTGCTCTAAGTAGATCTCGGCAAGGCCCCTAATGGTCGGTCCAGCAGAATGATGCTCGCGTCACCTGGCCGTCAGGCAAGGAGCTGTGACTCAGCTTTGGATGTGGTCATTTCTCTTGGATTCGCCATTAGGTTCTGTCCCTAAGAGGGTCTACCCACCCGACCCACAGGCTGGCTCAGACTCAGCACTAAGGTGCACCAGGGCAGGGACTGGACAGAGATTAGCATCTGAGCGCTCTTTGAGCACGACATGAACACAGTAGGGGATTCTGTCCTGTGACACCAAATAGAACTCGATTTAGTAAGAACAAGAGGCTGTGCAATTCGTTGCGTAAAATCCATCTGTCAAGGGCGACTCTAGCATCTGCCCTTCCACTTCTAGTAGAGAGAAATACTAGATGGTTTCTCGAATGCAGATGTTAAGAGAGAACCACCGTGTTGATCCATCTTCTGCTTTTACACCATAGCTCCATTTTCCAAAAATATATATGTATGTACATATATATATTTCAGATTTACAGGGAATATTTTTCGCGAACAAGGAACAAAAAGAATCCATGGAAGTCACGAGCGCCTTCTCAGGAGACCTCGATGATTTCCATGCTGCCTGAAAAGCTAGACTGGCTGCCCACTTTTCCCAGGTCTTCCCGGGCCCTGCTCTCTGACATGATGCTCTCTCCAAACTCCATCTGGCAGCTCCGGCGTTTAAACTGCTTTTCGAAAGGGCTCTCCTCGTGCCAGCTCCGCCGCGAGTCCGCTCGGTCGCCCGGCTTCTGCCGCCGGCGCACGGAGTAGACGGGGTCGCTGCCGGTGGGCAGCTGGCTACAGCTGCAGGCTGAGTAGCTGGCACTGCCGCCATATATGGCCGAGGCAGAGTAGAAGTGAGAGGACTCCGTGGCAAAATACCAGCTGTTGGTCAGGGAAGGGGTGGAGGTCTGGGGAGCCAAGATATCCGAGTGCCAGCCCTTGAGGCCCAGCCCAGCGGCAGACTTCGCGAGGTGCTGCTGGCTGGTGGAAAGGCCGAAGAGGAAGTTGGTGTGGTAATTGTCCTCCACGCTCCCGCTGCGATGCAGGGGAGACAAGAGGGACCTTTGGGAGGCGGCTCCGCTGGTGCTGGTTCTTACCGCATGCAGCCGCTTGCTCTGGCTGTCTGTGGGCCTGCTGCTCGGAGGCTTCTTGGGGATGTTGGCCTCCTCCTTATCAGGGCTGCTCTCCGGAGTCTGCTCCGACACTTCCTCGACGGGAGAGAACTGGCATAGCTTGTTGGTCCCGTCCAGAGTAGTGGAAGGTTTGTAGTATTCCAGAGCCTCTTCTGAAGAGGAGAAACCACGCAAGGACGCCGCCACACTGGCCGAGTACGAGACGGATTTGATGTCCAGCGAGAAGGAGCGCTTGAGCTTACTGCTGTCTTCCAGCTTATCCGCGGGCAGGTGGAGCCCGTTCAGCGCCTGGGCCAGGGAGCCGTCCTCCAGTAGGGGCGGCTGGGCGCTGGGCGCGCTGGCGGGAGGCACGGGCCTTTGCCCTGCTGCCGCTGAGGTAGCAGAGTTGGCACAGGGTGGACTGAGGGGCGCCTCGCTTTTTTGTCCACTCTCTGAGACCACAGGGGCAGGTTCGTTTGGCTTCTCCAGGTGCAGCAGCTTGAGTCTGCTCTTTGACCCTGAGGCTCCAGTCTGGTTCTTAATCTTCTTCTCGTAGTCCAGGAGCTGGCCCAGAAAATTGAAGTTTGGAGATATAGTAGGTCTTTTTTCTTTCACAAATCTATGAGGAGAGGAAAACACTTGAATTTTACAACCATACTTTACCTTAAAGATATATACGTAAATAAATGAGACCTTCCCAAATATCTTTGGAAGATGATGGATTTGAAAGTTGAAGGAAAATAAAAAGGAATGAAGAATAAAAGGGTAATGTCTCTAGAACATGCTAGAAAGATGAGGCTAGGCCCCAACAGGTCCTGGCTTTAAGTCTCCTTGTTTCCAAGCACCTGAGGCTTCCTCCCCGGTGCCCAGGGACACCACACACCTATGCCAGCGTCAGAGGTGCAGCACCACCCATTTGCTCCAGCTCTGACTTCTCAATATTGTGTTTCTTGAAGTTCCTAGAGGCGCTTTCTCAAGAAAGCTCACTCTTCCTAATGACTGAGGAAGAGGGTGTCGGACAGCCAGGGCATCAAAACCAAAACTTAGTTCCTTCTCTTTGTCTCAGGGAGACAGAATAATCAGCTACAGAGTGATCTGTGCCAGTGTCTGAAAGAGAGTATCACCTCCTCGCTTAATCCTCAAAACTATCCTTTGTCAGGTGGGTACAATTATCCTCATCACATAGGGACCAAATCACACAGCTACTTGGGTGATTCAAAACCAGCCTAACATTTAGGACTTTTTTTGTAACCACCACATCAAAGATGCATAGAAGGTGGAAACAAATCATAGGTAGTTTTATGTCTCATTAAGGAAACACAGTCTTAGAAATAGTAAGTAAATTCTTCAGTGGACTCCGACCCTCATGGACGCTCCTCACTAGATGCAGGAGAAATAATACTGAAAATCTGTTATCTGAATAAGGAGAAAAATCAAGACTCCTTGGAAATCAAGTCATCTGAAACAAATTAACAGCCAGAAATAACTGGCTCAAGTCTACCAAGAATAATCTAGGGTCCTCATAATAAGACTTTAACGTGGTGCATCTGTGGATGGTTCTTCTGGTCTGCGCCCATAGCAGGAGGACCTTCAGGGAGGAGGCCTGGTGGGGGGTGAGGAAGCTACTGAAGACAGATGCCGGCCCCACGGTCCTGTGAGAAACTGTTTAGTAGCTAGTTTCCCACTTGGGAGGAAAAGTCCAATGGTTACACATGATCTGTTCCATGTGTCTGATTTATTGTTCCTTAATCAGTTGGAAAATGACCACCTCTACCCAACAAGACGGAGGATTTGGATTCATCAGTCACCCAAGAAAAACCCAGTGCGTAGGGTTTACCTGCCTTCCATTTTTGAGAGGAGGGAAGCAGGGCAACTCAGTCAAAATCTGAGCAACTCTAGAATTTTTATTCATGGAATGGAGTCTGACAATTACTTTTATGTTTGCAAGTATTAAACTTTTTCCTCACCATGACACCCAGTTTGAAGCAGAGAGATTGTATTAGCACTGTTCTACTGGAGTCTTTTTTTCTTATCTCTAACTTCAAACAAAGCACAATTTCTGTAACAGGATAGTGACCTCTGCCTGGATTTGTTATTTCTTCATTAAAACTTAGAAAGCAGCTGAGGGTGAATTTAACACAGGTTAGGGCAGAATGCACGCTCGATGCCAAAAATGCATTCTTCTCCCATCTTTGAAAGACCAATGAAAAATCCACAGTCACCTGTGAAGAGTGGGGGTAAAATAGTCCTGGTCGATTTGAATTTGGTGACCCACCCTCCTCTCTAAGATTCAGGTCAAGTGAAAAGCCAGTCACAGGACACACGGTCCTGTCCTCACCTGTAAGCTTCATCGAGGGACATATCCATCCTCTTCATGATGTAGGCGATGGCGATGGTGGCCGAGCGAGAGATCCCGGCCAAGCAGTGCACGAGGACACAGCCATTGGAGGCTTTTGCTTTCTCTGTGAGTTAAAAATTCAAGAAGGGTCACAGCAGTGAGGACTGGTTTCCATTTACTGGCTCGAGGTGTCTATCATCTGAAAATTCAAAGTGAATCTCACCTGTTCACAGACTATCCTTTCAAATTGCTTTCCAGGAGACAGGGAAGGGTAATCCCCAGCACTTACACAGAAGGCAATCAAGGGCCCAATGTGTCAATAAGCACTTTGTTCCTAACTCAGGCTGCCTGGCTCTAATTCAGCACTTTACGTTGTGCATTTTTTACATTATTTTTTTGCTAGTTTTTTTTTTTAAATATTTATTTATTTATACAAGAACTGGGGTACAGTTGGAGGCGCAGGAGGGTGACAGAATTCACCAGAGACAAAGCGGGGAGCAGAACAGGCAGACGGACCGAAGACAATGCTGCGGGGAGCAGTGGGCAAGGCAGGAGAGGTCTGCTGTGCCATGTGGGTTTCTCCCTGGCCGGCCGGGAATCGAACCTGCACTGCAAAGGCTGCAGACAGCTTCACAGCACTGCATTCAACCCACTGTGCCACCGGGGAGGCCAATTTTTTACATTATTATTTTAATGACTTTTCCAGAGCATAAATCCTACATTGTGATTGCATGATTCCACTTGTTTAGTGCAGAAAATTTCAGAAATACAGAAAAGAACAAAGAAACAAACATCCAAAATTCCACCCCATAAGGTATAGCTAACATTTTGTCTGACATAGCCTTTTTCTAAGTATAGATGAGATCTTAAAATTTGTTAAATATATTTTCATTGCAAACATATACAGTGCTACTATTTTAAAGGGAGGAAGGGACGGGGAGAGAATCACAATGCTACCATATCACAAGGCAAATAGATGCCACATCAAACTACTTTTAAAAGGATGGAGCTCTGAGAACTACCTTCCTATAATTTCGCTATTTTTCTTCGGTAGACTTTTAAGTATGTCATAAAATGGCCCAATTTTTATTTGCGGAATTTAAGGGGGACCGAAGAAATTTTCATCCCTTTCTTGACTGCCTCATTGCATCGTGTTAATTTCCCACAATGTGGTAGAAGAGCTCCTGGGCAGGTTGCTAGAACAAAGAACTAAGGAACATTCAGTTCATGCTGCCATCTCTTACTGCTGAGGAACATTTAACCCTTCAGGTGGGACTGCATAAATGATCCCACACAACACATTTTAAACAGTGTTAATTTTAACAGTCACAGGTGTGCTCACTCAATTATAGTTTGCTTACCCGGACGATTACAGGCAAGCTGCATGAAGCTCAAGTCTTCCCCTTTCATTCTTGTTTTGGTTGATACCAAAAGCTTACCAAAAATTGTGATTCTTGGACTTAACAGATATCCAAGAAATCTGCTCTGGCACCTGAATGACAAAGGCTACTCTAAGCTCACTGTGGTCTACTTTACAAATGTTACAATTCTCTAACATAGGACTTGCTATTCATTATGTATAACATTATGTATAACCTAACAGTCTACGAGTGTTGGGTAAATGAAGACTGGTCAGGCTTTTGCACCACTGGCCTCTGTGGCTGTCACCTGTGGACTTGATTGTGCTAATGCAGAAGGTTCTTGGGAGTGTGGCTTGGTGCGCACATGCCTGATTGTGGACACCTGGAGTATGGTGTGGGCCCGCACAAGTGAAGTGGGCAAACCTGCGCCTGGAGGCTGAGCATATAAGGACAGCGTCCCACAGCGATGGCTATGACGAATAGTGGCTATGAGAGGGCAAGTGACTACGAGAGGCAGGACCAGGAGATGATGCCAGAAAGAGCCCAAAGAGAAAGTGTTTACTGGCACGACAACGAACTATCAGTTTCCCTTAAAAGGCCTAACACGGGGGCATGCAGTACACACCCTATACATACTGGCAGGCTGACACTTTTAAACAGCAACCTTTATTAAAAAATGTTAAAGGATTAGAAGGGGAAAAAGCCACTAGAACAATTCAGGGATAATACATGGCTGAATAAAAAAAGAGCAAGGATAACATGGAAAGGGTAAGAGAGCTAGGGAGGAAGAACAGTGACAGAACAGTGCTAAGAAACTAACTCATAATTTTTAAAACAGCTATTGTGTATTTAGAGCTAGCTATGGCAGTCCCATGGTGGTGGACTCTACACACCTCACCTCATTTAATCCTCACCATATCCCAAGAAGGTAGACACGTCATCTCAGTTTCAGATCAGGAAATTAAGGAACAGGACTTTTAACTCACCCCAAATCATTTAATAACTCATGGAGGCAGGACTCATTCAGTTTGGTCCCAAAGTTGGTGCTCTTAAGTACCTCCCTGCACCACCCATGTACAAAGTCAAGAGTTTGGGGTGGGTAAGGTGGGGCCAGGGCCACGAAGACAGTGAAGGAGAGGGGACCCTTAGAAGCATCCAGCTAGAATAGTGATGGCTCATGAGTAGCTAAAAGCACAAACTAGCAAAACTATGATGAGCCTGTAAGCTAAGTCCTGGTATGAGGGTACCTTCTTGTGACTCTGTCGTAACTGACGGCGGCTGGAGCAGCCTGGGGAAGCAAACTAGCAGACAGTGAGCATGGGCTGGATGTCCAAAGCGGGCTAGAGGTTCTGCCCCGGTTTATTCGGGTGGGATGAGGAAGGTGAGTCACCCTAAGTAAGTATAGCCAAGCAAAGGAAATACTGATAAGTAAGTAAAAATATTTTCAGATATTACAAATGAATTACAATAGGTGTTTGTGTGTATCCGACCAATGTAGAACAGGTTCAAGTTTGTTCGTATGAATGAAGATATAACAGGATGACCCCAATATCTCCCATGAAAGAAGAAAATAAGCTGTAGGCAATGTTACTCATATTCTGTGCTCTTGATTTTCCCCTAAACTCCCCATCCCCCAAGCTCAGACTTCAGAGAAGCAGGTTCTCTTTTTACACGGATCCTGGAATTGAATTTTTAGCTAAAATGAGAGCCAGTCCTCTAGATTGAAAGGACCAGCAATGGAAACATGGACCATAACTGATGTCTTTTAAAAACTGAACGATATGCTGCGTATTTCCCAGCGATGAAATTTGGGCATTGGCTTGCAATTATTTTAGTGTGAATTATCTAAGCACATAAGCTATTTCCAGAATTAAAGATCCTAATTAAAGATACCAACTTCTGGCAATCTGGACCCTTGAAAAAGGGTAAAGTTTCTGTATTACCTCAAGTTCCCAAAACATAATGCAGAAAATTCCTCTGGCAGATGAAAGGATATAATGAGGAGCTTAATTTATGTATTTTCACTTTCAAAAGGAAGTAGTTTTTTTTTTTAATTACAGTAACTTATTCAATCCATTTAATTATGAATTAGAACTTGTGTGACTGGGGTAAGAAAAAAACAACAAAACCTCCTCTCATGGAATGTCAAGAGTCACACCTTGTTATGTTCTCAAGTGCCAGCAATGTTTCTCTCTGTTCAATTGCTCTCTCCAAAAACCACATTTCAAACAGACGTCACCATGTACTACCTGCAGACCTGATCCTGCGGCACCAAAATGTCACCTCAGCACCTGACGTGAGGAGCTGGGCAGCTCCAGGCCTGACAGGTCCAGCGAGCAGAACAGTCTGCTCAAGGTCACACCCAGTGACAGCAGCACGCCAGGGAGGTAGGCGCGCATATATGTGTGTGAGAGTGCGTGTATGACAGGAATTTTATTAGATCCCACACTACTCAAAACTACTGCCCTGTGGACTGAGGCTTAGGAATCTTGTGACATGCAGACTTTCAATGTCATGAGATTTGTTTTCACACGATTTGCCTTTCTTTGGCTAAACATGACAGCAGCAAGGTAAAATAGTTTGAGGAAAGCCACCAAGGGTTCCCCAGTCTTTTGTAGGATTTGAATAGGCAGATAAGATGATTTAATCCCCAAAGTTGAATTGGCTGTCCAAACACTTGCAAATACATCACAGATCCTGAGGGGCCAAGCCAGCCCCTCAGGGCCACACATCACACAAGCCCTAACACCACATAAGCAGCACCTCCTGTTGTTTTCAGACTTTTTCTCTGAAGGCAAAAAAAAAAAAAAGCAAGAAGGGAGGGGTTTCACCTAGGCATGAAGCTGTCTCACCCAAAGCGCTTGTCTGTGACTCAAGCTACTTACCGATGAAATCTACCGATTTGTCCAACCACGGCAAAATTTTCTCACAAAAGCTGTCATTCACAGGCACTCGCAGGAAGTGAGACTCGGGGATAAAGTCAGGCTTTGGACAGGTGTTGCTGGCATTTAACACATAGCCGATCCCATTTTGCTGCATCAGCTCCTGTAGAGGGAGAGGAATTAAAGTGACTGATAATACATGGCCATGATCATCTTGAAGGAGCAAAGTTAGATATAATGATAAGAGTCACTAGCTTCCTTGAAATAATAAGTTTAGCCGATGAAATGCACAAACCTAGCACAATGATTTATTAGACTTAAGTTTAAAGCAGTTTTCTTTTTTAAGGGCAAAGGAGCCATTTTGAATAGTGTACTTGTACACCTGAGAGGAGAAAGCAAACATTGTACAAAAATAAATGAACAGTAATGTAAAATATATATAAATAAATTATACAAAAATTAAAAAAAAAGAAAGTGTGCTTGAAGATCACCCATCACTAATAGAGTCAACTCTCTACTACCTTCATTTTGAAAGCGAGAGAGAGAGGTGGAGCAAAGAATACAAATTACAACCAGTTTACTATGACCTTGGATTATATGCAAACTAAACGTGCTGGGTTTTCTCTGCAAGACAGTCCTAACGCATTCTTCTCCAAAACTAAGTCAATTTCCAGAGCTTAAGTATAAGTTCTATATACTGAGGATTCAAACATACATATCCTCTTAAGTTTCCAACTCCTATTTCCAGCTACCTATGGATCTCTCTATTTGGGTGTTCCATTAAATTCCTTTAAATTCAAAATGTCAGAGACCCAACACATCACCTTTCTTCCTTCTCTGCCCCCCAACTCCTGTTTCCTCTCTATAATAATCCCAAAGCTGGTTTATGGTCATAACATCAGATACACTGGAGGTAGAAAAATGAGATCACTAGCCTCATCCTCCTTCCTCATGACTCCCCACCCAAATGGCTGCTAAACTCTTGCAGTGTTACCGCCCACTTCCCAGTCACATCTCAGCCCTCACCACCACAGCGAAAAAGCCACCAGGGAGCTCTCAGAGCTTGCAGTGCTTTCCTCTTCAAACCACATACTCGACAGAGAGGAGAGTGAGCTTTCCTACAATTAAACATGCTTGGAGGGCCTCCCTGGTGGTACAAGGGTTAAGACGCAACCTATGAAGCAATCCGCAGCTACTGTAGCATGAATTCAATTCCTGGCCAGCCAGGGAGCAACGCACATGGCGCAGCACACCTCTCCTGACTCACCCACTGCTCCCCTCCGCAGTGTACTTCGGTCAATCTGCCTGTTCTGTTCCCCACTGTGTCTCTGGTGTGTCCTCTCACCCCCTGCATCTCTGGCCTGTACCCCAGCTCGTGTATGCATAAATAAATCTTTAAATAAAAATAAAAATAAACATGCATGGAGTACTTTATCCACACATTTAATCTCACTGCCTACTTCTGTCCCATAAATCTGCAAATCCCTCAACATCAGAGACACCTGTGCCCTTCCATGGTGGTGTTCATACCTCCCAGTGCTTAGAAGGCCCTGCTCCTCTGATGACGCTCTCCCATATTTCCTATGTTGTTTAAATTAACCAGTTGTGGGCCTCCCTGGCAGCCTAGGGGTTAAGTCTCAGCGCTACCAATGCGAAGGCCCACTGTGACTGCCTGAGTTCTATCTATCCCCCAGCCAGGGAGCTGACCCACATGGCGCAGCAGACCTCTCCTGTCTTGCCCGATGCTCCCCTCAGCAGTGTGTTTCGGTTAGTCTGCCTGTTCTGCTCCTCCACACTGTCTCTGGTGAATCCGCTCACCTACCGCACCTCTGGCCTACACCCACCATGCAAAAATAAATAAAATCTTAAAAAAAATTAATTAACCAATTCTGTGTCCTCTTCCCCTCTGATGTATTAATCATTCCTTCCTCTGTCCTCCCACAATACTTTGCTCTCCCCCTACTGCTAACGCACTAAGCAGAGTGTTATAATTAGCAGGTTATTCTTGTCTCTTCTCTGAGTAGCAAAGCAGTGAGGTCTTGGACTGTCTTGCTTGTCTATCTTCAGCACCAGGAACACAGTTGCACCCAACATGTTCACCTGACCCCCTCCACCATTTCCCAGGCCAGCCTACAGAACCTGCTTCATAGTCGTCCACAGTGCCTCTTAGGAAATGTTCTATGCCTGGCACAATTCTGTTCTAAGCAACTCTGGTCACTTCCTTTTCTTGGAATGCTAGCTCCCCTGCAAACGTTTTCCAATTACCTGAAAGACGGTTGGTAATTTTCTTCCTATTTTACCCTACTGAGACATGCAATTATTCCCTAATCTTCATTTACCACATCTGGCACAATAAATGTGTTTTATTTTATATAAAAAGTCAACTTAATAAATCCAGATCATGGATGCTAGCCTCTCAACTGTGAGGTGGCGAGGTCAAGAATTCAACTTGGGAACTGGACCTTTTTGGAGAGACGGGCCCAGGGCCATGCCAGAGCCTGGTCTTCTGATGGTCTTGCCTGCTCACATTGGCTGAGAAGCAGGCTGTGAAGACCTCACTGGAGTTTACTGCAACTTTTTTTTAATTTATTTATACAAGCACTGGGGTATAGGCCAGAGGTGCGGGAGGGTGACAGAATTCACCAGAGACAGAGCAGGGAGCAGAACAGGCAGATGGACCAAAGACACTGCTGAGGGGAGCAGTGGATGAGACAGGAGAGGTCTGCCGCACCATGTGGGGATCTCCCTGGCCGGCCCAGAATCGAACTCGCGCTACAGAGGCTGCGGACAGCCCCACAGCATTGCACTTAACCCGCTGCGCCACCGGGGAGGCCCTGTTGCAACTTTTAAACTCTGGTGCATATAGCAAAGGTCACATCTGTCCCTCTACCGGCTAGTATCTACTCTCCCTGGAATAACAGCAGTGGGTTGCTGGTCCTTAAGGAAAGGGGCCCTTTTATATTTCCTTCTCCTGTTCACAAACAGTACTACACAGATTTATTGAATTAAAAGGAAATGGAAGTGGTAACACTGCTTCCCACCCAACTGAATGCAGAGACATAGAGGTTTCTGAGAAGAGGGGCTGATGCTAGCAGTGGGTGCTGCTACAGCACCGTCAGGAGGCTACGGGACACTCTCACGCCAGACCAGATCCGTCACACAGCCGTGGTGACTCAAATATAAGTTCCCCACAGAATGAATATAAAAAAGTGCCCTCTGACAAGCAGCCCCATGACATACATTTGTAGAAAGGGCCACTTAACTGAAATCCAATCAGAAAATAGTTGTCATGCATCTTCGCCAGAGGCCTATCATCGTCTACTAACATGGCGCCTATGAATAAAATAATACCTGACACCTAACGGATGCCCCTTCTGTGCCAGGTCCCGTGTTAGGCATTTGAATGGGCTGTCTCGTTTAATTCTCACAACAACCCTTTGACACAAGTACTACTATGATCCCCATTTGAAAAATGAAACTGACACTGAGAGAGGTTCCATAATGTCTGCAAAGTTACAGAGTAGAGACTCAAATCTGAGGAGGCCCAGCGCCAGAGTCTGCACCCCTTGGTGGCCATACTCTACCCAAGTTCTTCTTAAACCTAAGTAGTTGGAGCAACAAAGTTATGGCCTACATATATCCAAAGGTAGAAATGGTGTAGAAAGTTTTGACTTCATTCTTTTTTACCAAAATCTGTAACAAAGTAGAAAGCAAAGGAGTGTCACTCTGGCTGTGAATATCTTGAGGAGACCTTGGATGTGACTCAGGACACAAGGCCACTGTGGGGAGATTTATGCAGGTTGGGTATTTTACCCTCTTTTCCCCCTTTCTGTGGCCTCAACCACATCGTGGACATCACAGCACTGGTCCTTTTGCCACATTACAGTGGTGTCTACTGCCTCTGGGACTATCCCATATTCAAAGCGCAGCTGTGGGGTCGGAAAGGACACAGAGCAGGGGCCGTTCTGACCTGACCTATGGAACATGGGCAATGCCAGCTTACAACATTGTGCCAGCAGAAAAGCATTCCTCACTTAGAAAATAATGTCCCACAGGGGCCTCCCTGGTGGTGCAAGGGGTTAAGCACCGCACTATAAAGCAATCCCCAGCCTCTGCAGCATGAATTCAATCCCCGGCTGGCCAGGGAGCAACCCACATGGCGCAGTAGACCTCTCCTGTCTCACCTGCTGCTCCCCTCAGCAGTATATTTCGGTCATTCTGCCTGTTCTGTTCCCCATTCTGTCTCTGGTGAATCCTCTCACCCTCCTGCACATCTGGCCTGTACCCCGGTTCTTGTATGCATAAATATATAAATCTTTAAAAAAAAAAAAAAGAAAACAATGTCCCACAAAAGACACACCTAAAGAGTAGCTTGACTTTAGATAACTGGCAAAAGGGGGCAAGACATTATGTGTGATAATAATTTAAACACAAGATGAAATGGGAAAAAATAGAATTTCAATCATAAGTAGAACCTGCATTATGAAAAATTTACTTTAAAAACACTGACTTATTAAGCCAATTATCCAACTGCTACTTGAGATTCTTGTGACAAAATGGAACTTAACAAAACAAACAAAAAATAAAAAGCAGATAAAAATCCTGAATGTCACTATGTAAAAATACAATCTGGCTCCTTAGTTAAATGCCACTGATAACTACCTATCCTCTGGATTAGCTGTTTCTACGTCAGTGAGAAGTTGGCTAAAGGAAGAAATCATCGAAAATGAAATAATATAATGGAATTTTTCATTTTAACCTGAAATGCAAATCACAACCAAATGCATCTCAACAAACTACAAGGTCCATTTCTTTAAAGGACAGCAAGAGCTTGTGAAACTATAATAGTATAGAGTCCTTTCAGATTATGACACTTCGTGAAATATTTTACAGACAAATGTAATTTGTCTTTCCTTCACCTTTCCAGAACATTGGACTTTCTAGAACATAGAAAAACCAACTCCCTTCCTGTACTCATATTTCATCAGTGTGTGTAATATTCACATAAATGTACATAAATGTAACCATGCAGCACACTGGCCTGTACAATTTTTTGTTTTTTTTTTTTTAATGCAGAGAAGAACTGGGGTACAGGCCAGAGGTGTGGGGGGTGAGAAAATTCACCAGGGACAGAGTGGGGAACAGAACAGGTAGATATACTGAAATATACTGCTGAGGGGAGCAGTGGGCGAGACAGGAGAGGTCTGCTGCACCATGTGGTTTGCTCCCTGGCCAGGGACTGAACTCATGCCACAGTGGCTGATGATAGCTTGATAATGCTGAGACTTAACCCCTGCACCACCAGGGAGGCCCTGACCTGTGCATGTTTAAGAACACACACACTGCGCCTCCTGAGCCCGCTACTCAGATGGTGGACTGAGCGCCCTGTGCCCACCAGGGCAGCCATGTCAGGAAGTCTCCAAAGTCAATTATATTTCTCCTGAAGTTTCATAGGACTGTTATATTAACTTGCTTTCTCCATGCTTTTTATGAAAGGATGTTTAAGTGGTTGAGAGGGCATCTTATGTCCATGTCTCTCACAGTGGATCGGAGAGGGAACTATATAGTTATGAAGAATAGGTCTGTGGCCTCTCTGGTGGCACGGTGGGGAGTGGGGGGAGTTGGCACTATCGAGCTATCGTCAGCCAGGGAGCTGACCCACATGGTGCGGCAGATCTCTCCTGTCTTAACCACTGCTCCCTTCAGCAGTGTATTTCAGTAGATCCGCCTGTTCTGTTCCCCACTCTATCTCTAGTGAATCCTCTCACCCCCACACCTCCAGCCTATACCACAGTTCTTGTAAGAGTAAATAAACAAATAAACAAATAATAAAATCTTTTAAAAAAAGAACGGGGCACCTCCCCAGTGGTGCAGCAGGTTGAGTGCCATGCTGTGAAGCTGTCCACAGCCTCTGCAGCGTGGGTTCAATTCCTGGAGGGACAGGGAGATTCCCACATGGTGTGGCAGACCCCTCCTGCCTCGCCCACTGCTCCCCCCAGCAGTGTCTTTGGTCCATCTGCCTGTTCTGCTCCCTGTTCTGTCTCTGGTGAATTCTCTCACCCTCCCATGCCTCTGACTTGTACCCCAGTTCTTGTATAAATAAAATTCTTAAAAAAAAAAAGAATGCATCTGACTATTTTACAGAATAGTCATTGCTTTATTCACAGATGTGTGTCAATGACTTCTCACCAAATTATAAAGAGATATGTAATCCATTCAGTTCCGTTTCAGTTGTGTAAAGTATGCTTAACAGAATATAAATAAACAACAAAATCTTTAAGCTTCCAGAGAGTGGTCATTGAGGCTGTTTAATATTTAGCTCAACTTTGAGCGAAGTCTGCTACCACATGCTTTCTACTGATAAAACAATCTTTCTTCTCTGGCTGTCAAATATGCTTCTGACACCTTGACCGCTCAGCTCAGGTTTCTGAATTCCTCCCCTCAAGCACTTACTCCAGACCTACTCTGATTTCTGTCATTATCAATAACCACACCCCTCCCTCATTTCACCCAACCCACCAAGGACCATAACCCTCTCTTCACTCACCCCAGAATCCTTCAATCACTCCAAGACCTACATCTCTTGATCCAACCTCCAGTCTGTCTGTCCTTCGTCCCCATGTTTTTCCACCAAGCCTAACTTAAATTCTGGGGCCAATCACTATAGTCGCTCTCTTTCTTTACCCTCATTTCTTCTGTCCCACCATCACTTCTCTCCACTCCCTTGGTTTTACAGCCCCGGTTAAATTAAATTCTCCACCTAGTCCGCATCTGCACCAGGCAGTTGTACATAGCCACAAACACATTCCGAAGCATCGCCGGACCTCACCCACAAGCCATGCTCCTTGGCAGTCATTCTATTTTCTCTCCCGGATGCACTTTCCCTCCCATCCCCACTTGCAGCTGATGGTCTCATTCCCTGCTGTTCCTCCGAAGAGAAAGCTTTGCTCACTTGCTTCTTGGACTACTATAGCCTTCCCCAGTATCTACTTCTCACCTCCCAGGCCTTCAATGTGGACATGCTCTGGACCCAGACTGAGTGCTTAGTCTTTTTCTCTGCTCCATCTGTATTTTCTCTCTGAGTAATCATATCCATTTTGTCTACTAAACTCCCAACATCTGTACCCTCTCCTTCAGGAACCGCCCCAATAGCTCACATATCCTTCTGTCTACTCAGCTTCTACATTTTAATAAAAAAAGAAGATACTATTAGGTAAGATGGCAAACTTTTCATCTTCAAGATCTTCAGGAAGAAAAGAAGTCTAGTGTTCCTCCTGAGCAGGAAGATGGGTTTGTGCTAGCTGTAAAATCAAAGCAAATGTGATTCTAAAACTCAGGTGGGTGGGTGTTATTTGGGGAATCCATTGAACATTTCTGGAATGTCAATTGTCTCGCTCACCAAATGAAGGAACCTGCCTTCATGAGCTCTAAAATCACCTTCAGCATTAAAAGTGCCCTCAGCAACGAATCTAGAGGTTAAATATGCCAGTTTCTATTTAGCCATTCAGCGAAGCAGTGCCTTCTCATTGCTCAGCAACCCTTAGACTTTCTCACATCTGTTGTAAAACCTCTAACCATCTTCCCTAACAACTGTCACCAGAGTTGTTTTCCCATGAACTCCCGTAAGCCCTCTCATCCCCTACAACCATTTTCTCTCAGTGCATCTATGCACACATCCCATTTAGTCACACACTTAGAAGCCAATTAAAGAACACTGGGCTTTTCTGTCCTCAACCCCAGGTGCCAGTGACCAAGTTCACTGACACACTTGGAAACCTAGAAAAGCCCTTTAGTGAAATACATGAGCCCTTTATGGCAGAAGCAACAGAAATGACAGAAGCAACTTTACTTGTGAATTTGCCTGCTGACTGACGGGTTAAAGTTTCCTGGGGATAATTCCAAATAAGATTCTTAAGTAGCAATTTTATTTTGGTTTATTTTCTGATATGAGCATCCTTATAAAGGGGTTCCAGCTTTGCTCCAGGGATGCATGTGACTGTAGGAAATTCACTCTACTTTCTGTGACACAGTTTGCTTATCTCTAAAAGAGAGTTAATGAAAACCATATGCTCAAAGGCAAGGTGACCCCATTAGAAAGGCTGCCTACAAGCACAGGCCATTAACATTTCAAAAAGGCAGATCTCACAGCAAGAGCAGACATATTCACAACAGTGTTGAGGCAAAATTTTGGAAAAGCAGGAATTTTAGGGTATGCCTGGAATACCTAAAGCCAGCCAATCCAGAAGCCTGGTTCACAGTCAGTCCAATTCTCTCACTCAAGGAAAAAAATGAAGGCCCTTCACAAAGGGTTCTTATAAACAACCAATGGTTGAATTGAGATCTTTGACTGCTTTTTCAATTAGAGGTAATGTAATGAGAACTTTTAGAAGAATGTTACCCTCCAAGAGGCTCAGAACACATGCAGTGTACTTGTCAGGCAGCTTCTAAGTCTATGTCCTCAGGGACGATATGCCAATGCAGACAATGGCCTCAATCACTGGGGGCTTCTCTAATGGACATCGCCTTGGTCTGGCCCACCCCACCTCTTTCCAGCAAGAATCAAGCTCTTCCTTGTTCTTTCTCAACCAAACTGCTCCAGCAAGCCTCAGACAGGCACCTGCACACATACTCTCAGCCCTTGTCCTCTCCAGCAGACTCTTCCTTGATCCAAGCCCACCTGAGTGTTTTTTCAGTGCGCTGCAGTAAATAAATACATTTCTAAACATGAAATAACTTAGACAGTATTAGCCTTCCTGAGTATGCCAAGACGATAATGGAATAACGGGTACCATAGGAAAGTAAGGCTTATTAACTTCTGAAAAGTCCCATCCTGCTCCAGGTCTCTTGGGCCTAAGAAGGACAAGCAACTATGACAATGATTTCAGTATCTTGGGGTAATCAATTTCATCAAACAAAAGAGGATTCCAAAAGATGCTGCTGGCTGGGGAGCCCCCAGGAGGGAGGTGCTGGAAGTGACAGCTAATGGGGGATCACTGTTTCTGCAGCTGTTAATAATAGCCCTATAGTGAGGGATATTTTCAAGCACCCACCTTGTTGAGGACATCACGCTGGCAGCCAAGATACAGGTTGGGAAGAATTCGGGTTGGCCCAATGTTGGCGACAGGTAAGCAAGGCTGAGAAATGCAGGTAGGGACAAGAGTGGATTTTCCTTCACAGAGGCCAGGGAAACAACGGGAGAACTCGGCAAAGCCACCTAAGAATAAAATTGTAAAAGTAGTCAGGTACAAAGACAAAAATCAGCCTGTGTGAGCTATTCAAATACTGTTTAAAATACAGTTTAAAAAGAAAAACCCAGGGCCTCTCCGGTGGCACGGGTTGAGTGCAGCGCTGTGAAGCGGTCCACAGCCTCTGCAGCGCTGGTTTGATTCCTGGACAGCCAGGGAGATTCCAACATGGCGCAGCAGACCTCTCCTGCCTGGCCCGCTGCTCCCCTCAGCAGTGTCTTTGGTCCGTCTGCCTGTTCTGCTCCCAGCTCTGTCTCTGGTGAATTCTCTCACCCTCCCGGCACCTCTGGCCTGTACCCCAGTGCTTGTATAAAAAATAAATCTTTAAAAAAGCTCACAGATGCATGTGGGCACCCATGCACCTGTATTCCTTTCTACAGTTGGGGCTGCAAAGTCTGAGATGCGATCCCACCATCAAGTCTTGGCCACAATAGGATGAGCAAGTCCTGGGGACCCTTAACAAGTCCTCCCTGTCTCACCCTCTTCATCTTCAGTCCCTCACAACTGCTCATTGCTCTCCCCCTGACCCGCCAACCCGCCATGGGAATGCTCTTTGGAATGTAAAGAGGATTTAAAGTCAGTAGCAAGAAATGAGGCCAAGATAATTACTCACAGAAGCAAAACAGGGATATAAAAAAGTGAACTGAGGCAAGAGATTATTTCTTCAAAATAAAATGGATCAAGTTAACATTTTTCTCTAGAATTGGCTTTACATGTTCCTACTCTACAGGTTTTTAATTTCAAAGATATCACAAACATTCTCTGTGACTCTTCTAAATACTCTCTGTATCGAGTCCTTGGAATTCCCTGGGCAGTTAGTCAAGGTTCCTCCAATTACCACAGAGTCTCAGGGTCTCCTGTTCACTGTGCTGAGCCCCATAGAGAAGTGTTGTTAGATCCCAATTACTTATTGTACATGAAGGCCTGTGGCAAGATTCCTGGACTCAGAAGAATTTGAGTTTTTCTAGTCCTGTCCTTGGACTGAATGCTCTATGACCTTCAGTAAGTCATGGGTTTGCCACCCTAGTGAAGAGAGGTCTTTCCAGCCCAATACACCCTCACCTCTTTAGGAAAACAAAAATGAGCAAGATCTCCATTGGGTTTTCCAATCTCAATAGTCCTGGTTAACCAAATCCAAACCCAGGAACCAACCAGATACTGATACATTTTCAGGTAAATCACTGCTATCCACACTCAGGAGCTGAAGAGATTTGGAATCTGGGGATAGTTATGTATTTTTAATACTATTAAATATAAAAACAATGAACATGTTAGGTCTTCTCAGAAGACAGGGCAGCCTCCCCAAACCCTACCTTGACTTCTTGGGTCAAGTCTTAAGACACTAAAATCTCATGAAATATTTCTCTTTGTGTCCTTGAGTTACAGTCTACTAGCTTTTCCAGAATCATACAAAATATGCGCTTAAATCCTGAAGAACTGCAAGGGGTTGAGAAGGGGACTGTCATCACTTAATGCCCCCTGTGTCACCCGCTGGATGCCTGTGTCTAGGGTCTACACACTGCAGTCACGCAGCAGAGTTAGGATGGCAGGGAGATGGTGACAACTGTGCCATCTGTGAAATATAAAAGTGCACCCCCAGCCACCAACCTAAGTATCTGCAAGGTTTTTGCTCACAAGCAGTTGGCTTACTAAATGTCTTACAGTAGCCTGCAGGAAAGAGTGGGCGCTCGCATCACAGAAACCCCAAGTAGCTTTGAGTGACTGACAAGGCCTTCAGAATCCACACTGGTGCAGTTTCATTTCATACCATTTCTTCCAAGCCTGTACTCTGGCTACACAGAATTCACTGTTATGTCACACGCTCCTGCTGTCCTCCTGCCCAGGAACAGCCTCCTGGTGTACACATGGCACACAAGCTACACACAAGTGTCCTGCCATCATTCAGCAGGGAGGGCACACAGGCTCTTGTAGGTGATCTCACAGCCTAGCTTCACCGTTTTTGTCTGACGTGAGCAAGGTCTTTAAACCCTTCGACTATTAACTTTCCTCTCAATAACATGGGCGTAGAGATCACCCCTGCCTCAGTCATTGAGGGGATTAAATTAGTTAAATCAAGTAAAGAACTTTGAGCCTGGCGGTGGAGTCAGGAAGTATCAATGATCACTGTTTCCACAGAGGGGTCACCATTGAGAAGCCCACCTCACATGGGAGGCCTCTCTCCATCCTCCATCCTCGAGCAAACTGTTTAGCTATACTTTCACATTCAGCTGAGACACCAAGTGAAATGGTTACATTTCCCAAAATGTGCCCCAGCATCCTGCCAAGAAAGGAGACTGGTCCAAAAAGTAAGCAAATACTGCATATCCCCTCTCTCTGGGCCACTTAGAACACACATTAGCATGTTACAGGCTCCGAAAAAGCATCTCTGAAGAAAATGGTTTATTTCAATTAATTCAAATAAGTTTCCCAAACTTTTTTTCCAGGACGGAATTCCCCAACCCGTTCTCTGCCACCTCTCCCCAATCTATTAAGAGTTCGATTACATATATACTAGATTCACAGTTAAGGCCACTGCAATCACTGAATGGAGTCAAGTAGAAATCTTACACCTACAAATACAGCCCAGGGGCAATCTCAGAAAGAGTATCCTATGGTGACCACACCTGATGGGAGAAATCCTAGACTGTCAAAAAATTAACAAGGATGTAAAAACAATGGAAAAAATAAGTGAAAAATAAACATAAATTTTTTTTAATAGAGGCATGTTTTATTTATTTATTTGTTTGTTTGTTTGTTTGTTTTGTTTATACAAGCACTGGGTACAGTCAGAAGCGCGGGAGGGTGAGAGAATTCACCAGAGCCAGAGCGGGGAGCAGAGCAGGCAGAAGGACTGAAGTACACTGCTGAGGGGAGCAGCGGGCAGCAGGAGAGGTCTGCGCGCCATGTGGGACCATCCTCTGGTGGCCGGGGAGCAGCCGGGTATCGAACCGGCTTCGCAACCCAGCGCTCAACCGCTGCGCCACCGGGGAGGTCCAGAAATATAAATTTAAAAAAAAAAAGCATTAGCCAATAATGCCACAGGTAGACGAGCATCACTGTTTTGACTTTATAAATATTTTGTTTCTACTACTTTTCAGTCCCACTACTGCCTAATAGTTATTTAAGGTGAGGTTTCTCCCCCAAAGTGGTTCTTGTAAAAATTAATGTTAGAGAGGCTCATCATTCTTTGCCTCTCTTACAACTACCCCACACAGTCACTGACAGACACTATTTTGATTATAATTTAACTGTATGAGTTTGCATTTTAACTTGTATTAACTCCTGTGGTTTGGCTGCTTCTTCAAGAACTGTTTTTGTTTTTTTTCTATTCTGGGTCCAAAACATTCCACGGGATGGTCTCTTATTTAAATCCAACAAAACTGTATTCCAGTAAATGTTCTCAGAGAAAGGATAAACCAGACAACCCAAGGAAACTGCCCCTGAATTCCATTTTAAATGTATAATCATACTTACAAATAAGTAATCATAGAACTACTGAATGTTCACTGTGTGACAAGCATTGCTCTATGCCCTTTCCAAGTATTTATTCAGTTTATGAATTCAACTGCTCTATTTTTTTTTTTTTTTACAGATAATAGAGGTACAGAAAGACTCAACTGGTAACAAGGAGAGTGGAAAGACTGAGCCCACACCGTGAGATTGCACTCTCAATCTCTGTGCCACAATATTTCTCTACTCACTAGAGAATTCACTTCAGTTCTCTCCAGGTTGCAGGGACAATCCTGCTGGTGTCAAAGGGGTCCTGCCCTCACCAGCCAAGGGGGCTGACATGGTCTCAATACCGGGAGAAAATGGCCACAGGCCTTTCTCAACTCAATGGAAAAGTTTTCCCTCAAAGCTATCTGGTTCAATGAGGGAGAAAAAATGGGAAGGAGGTCAGGCACACCAGAGACACAAGAGCTTCTTTAAATGCACGTCACAAGAAACCTGACAGATGAGCGAGGTAAAGACAAACAGAGCCATTGGCTTGCTGGTGACCACCTTCTGCGAGCTGGCAGTGAGACTGAGGCTGGGACCAAGGGCTCTTGAGCTGGCCTCCACACAATGGCTATCAGAGGGGTTGCAATTCGGTGACAATCCTGACCCAAGTCAGTCAGCCGGGGCCCATCCTGGGCATTCATAAGTACAGTGATCCTCAGTCACCTTAACTATGGCACATCTCAAAAGCGAGTGTGGTCCTAGAAAATTTGAAGCCAGCACCAAAATAAATGAAAGCATTCTAAAAACACGTTTCAGCCTCAAAACCAGCAAAAAGCCAAGCAACAGCAATAACTTGTTATAAAATACATCAAAAAACAAAAAGAAACCCTTTTCATGAATCTTTTCAGCTGATCTCTAGCCCATATCAGAAGAGCCTTCATATCATTTAGCAGATTTTGCTGAAATCGAGTTATTCATTTAGTGCTCAGCCTGGCTCACAATGTCCCTAACCATGGCTCCTAGTCACTTCCAGAAAACAATGCCTCAGCCAAAAAGCCCATTTTCCCTGATGTTATCTGTGACAGTGTTCCACTCCACCGACATCCTCCTCCATTGACAGCTTTTTCCATTCACTGACCTTTCATTCATTGTTGCACTCTAGTGACCCCAGTTTCATTTTGCTAATTAACAACAGATGAGACACTGCCTGGTTTCCCCCAGCCCGTGAAAAACTATCTATGGTCTCATCAGCAACTCAGTTTTGAACCATGTCCACAATGGCCTTCTTCCTCTTACAAAGCAGATCTGCATCGGAATTCATTATGTCACATGCGGCTGACAGATGCATGGAGTCACAACTGTGTCCCACAGACCCCACCTTAGATTCCGTTGCAGGAAGACACAACAGCAGTTCATTATTCTTTGTTTACTGTGAAAAGCAATACTGAAAAACTGATTAGCTGCTTGAAAAAGTTTTAAAATAACTTTTGAATTTCAAGGATTTCATTCATGGTTCCATCTTGCCAAGTGTCTCCTAGTCCAGGATTTTATGCCATTCATCACCTGGGACTACAAACAATAGCAAGTTGCATAACCCACATTTGCTTCCCTGAGAGAGACCTGACACTAGGAATGGCTGTATCTGCTTTTCCCCTGATGCTAGATATATAAGTAAGATGTGTTCGATGCAGACACCCCTAATCTGCAGAGAAAAGGGGTTGGGAAGACCTGTAGACAGAGGCACATAGACACCATTGTCCTCTACAGATTTGGATGGACAGGCAGATAATCTACAGTGTTAAAATCCACATTTGTTTGTTGGTCTCCCACAAATCTGTCCACTAGAATACATGTTCATGAACAAAAGTACATATTGCGTTATCAGAAAAGTCATGACGTATTTTTTTCTATGCAAAATGCATCATGACTTCTCTGACAACCCAATATATATTACTTTGGACAGAGAAAACATTTGGTAAAGCTTAAGCGCATTCATAATTTATATACCACTTTATTCTAATTCCACCAAGTTTCTTAAAAGCATCTCTCTCACAATTTGATGACCCACCATTCAATTTGTGGGGGGAAAAAATCTGCCAAGTAAAACAAAATGCATTTATTAGCTCTAATGAACAATTCTGTAAGTCACTCCTTTCTCTTCCCTTTGAGCCTTGTAATTGGTTATAAATCAGTTTGGTGTGTTTTTTTTTTAATGAGAGGGTACTTATATAAAACAAAAGCTGCCCTTTACTGTATCTTAGAGATATTAAAAAAAAATTTTAATCTTAAATTCTAAAAACAGATCCCTATCCTTTCAGTCAAACTAGAGATAAATAATTTCTTTACAGTTGGTTCACTGCAGGCAAAAAGAGGATTTCTCCATTTATGCTTCAGTTAGGAAGCAAGCTGACAGCTTTACCAATGGACAGAGTTGCCCAAAGTAGGAAGGAAGAATTAAAGGCAACTAACTTCCCCCATATTGTGAATTCGGCAGCTACAGACAAAAATCATATTTATAACAAAGTTTGACTTTATGGAAGATATTTTTATAAAAAGCCATATGCAAATTGAATTTTTTATACTAAATCATTTTTATTCAGCTTGTATAATTTTCAGTTTTAAAATACAGTTCTCATGTAGTTTCATCTTTTCGTAAAACAAAAACTCCATTTATGTGACAAATACAACCCATTTGTTTGGGAAGACGTATGGCAAGAACTTGGCAGAACATACAGGAAGAATTTAAGTGGAGTACACCTGTACCTATGGGGAGCTGTTCTCTCCAGAGTGGAGATAAAATCTGCTGCATTACAGATGACACAAAGGAGACACCTCTGATATTAGAAACTGAAATGTTGAAATATATATCTGAACAGCTCATAAGAGCAAGCAAATGATTTTATGCTAATTTAGTCTGAACTTTACACTTGATCTTAGCCAAAAGGCCGAGAAGCAATTAGTCTGAATTTTAGAGAATTTTTTCTCTAGTCACTTAACAGATTATTCAAGTGATGAATCTTCCAGGGCCAGCAATCTGCATATACATGGAGAGTTGACATTAGTTAAATGAAAAGTAAGGGCCACATAATTGTGTACCCCCAAAGAGAGAAAACAAAATGTGTAACTGTAATACTGCAGGGTATACAGGTTGTCTGAAGCCAAACCACACAATCATTTCCAAGAATGTAGAGAACATAGCATATTTTTTCTCAACCACATTAGTAGCATCTATGTCCTATTTTAGGATGAACAATTTCACATACACAACAAATGAATTAAAAAATTTCAAGTACTAGCAGTAAAAAATCATGAAATACTAAAATAATGCAACTGATCATTTCTTGTGATTCCAAATAGCTACATCTGAATTGTTCCTCAAGATACAATGATCTAGATCATGACCGGATCAAGAAGATGTGGTATATATACACAATGGAATATTACTCAGCAATCAAAAAAAAAAACTCATGCAATTTGCAGCAACATGGATGGAGCTGGAAGGGATCATGCTCAGTGAAATAAGTCAGAAAGAAAAAGAAAAATACCGGATGGCCTCACTCATAGCAGGAATTTAGAAAACCTAAATAAGGGACCAGGAAAAAGACTAATTGCAATATAATAAAAATCAATATCAACAAGCAATTATAGACCAGAGACACACTACAGTGGGAGGCGGGGGGAGGAGAAGAGGGATTAGGGTCAGAATAAGGCAGTGGGAATTGTATGGGGAATATAACCAAAATGAAAATGCATACATTATGCAAAAATGAAAAATGATGTAAGAATTAATGATGTAAGAATAAAATAAAAAAAATATGATGATCTAGATCAATTCAATTGGCAAAATCCAGAATGTTGTTTAATAAAAGAGGCTTCAGAAGATGTAGCTTGATAGCTATTTTGCTGATGTTTCAAACTGGCAATACCTAACTAAGCCCAGAAACTCCTTTTAAAACACACACGCACAGCCAGGACTCTTAATGCCCTCAGACAAACAAAGATTGTTCTAAAGAGTGCAACAGAATAACCAATTAAATGGAATATGGCCTTAATCCACCACTTGGCTGAAAAAAACCTACAAGCTCTGTAAGCAGGACAGCCAGATTCACAGAGGCAGCCCCCACTGACACTGTCCTCCAGTGACTGTAAGGGATCAAGACAACAGCATCTGGGACTCTCTGAGGAGCAAGGACTGAGAAGGCCTCTACTTTCGTCAGCACAGAGGAGGTGGTTATTAAGGAGATCACATTTGCTCATTTTCACCTGAAAAATAAGGACTTCCAAGTTTGTCTTTCAGGGCTTGATGTCCCAAATTCCATTCTAACATTTCAAATTCTTACATTTTCAACACCCTTTGGTCATTTTCACTTGAAAGACTTACTGACATTTCTAAAATAAATGAGAGCCAGGATCTCCCACTCTTCTGTTACGCACATTAGCCTTTTTCCTGCTCATGTTCCCCATTCTCCATCATTGCGGCGACGTTCTGTTGGCATGCCAGCACGCTGATTTGTCTCTAGAATGTCTCTGCTGGCCACTGCCACCGCCCTAGTCCAGGACCCTTGCATCTCATTCTTAGGTAGATTTGTAACACCTCTGAACCACTTTTCTGTTTCTTTTTCTAATTCATTTGTATTCTGCTGCCAGATTAAGAATCCTGAAATAAAGTTTTGTTATATTTTCTGCTCTCAAATACCCATTATAAAAAAATTCCTACCAATCCATTGAAAACCCTTCATAATCCAATGCTAATCTATTATCCAGCCTGTTTTCACTGAAATGTAAGAATTAATATTAATTCTTATGTAGGGTGCCAGCACCCTACATAACAGCAAATAGATCACTTGAAATAATACACCTGTGCTCTCCCATCTCAGGCCTTCGGCAATTCAGTCTTTTCAGCCCATTTTGTATTTCCCTCCAAACCACAAGCAAGCGCAAGTTACAGCTCTATGATAGCAGTATATTCCAAAATTCTTTTTATCACGAAGAGTAAAATACATTTTTTGTCAAGAACCTTCTGAACAACACATATACTGACCACTGCATCAAGTTTCACTATATAATCTTCCCATACAATGTGAGGTGCTTTCTGATAGTTTTAAACTCTATTTTGTCATACTTAAAAAAAATATCTTCCCATACCAGCATATCTGGGCAGGCCTTGCCAACTGAGAACTTCTATCAAATTTAAAGCAATCATCTGGTGGTAATTATGTGTGTAAGAGGGAGAGACCTCTTCATTTTCTAGCTACAGAACATTGTGCACTGCTTGTGAATAAGAATTATATCTTATACACCTTTGGAATTGTCTCATCATTTAGCATATTGCTTGGCACATAATTAGAATTCAATAAATGTTTATTGAATCCTTCCTTGTTACAAATGAATAGCTGTTGATGGACATAAGACTTGTGTATTTTTGGTGTTCAAAGGATTTCCTGGTTCCATTCAAAGCCGAAAGTTATGTTGGCATGGGTGGGGACCCAGAATCTGCTTCCTATTCCTGGATCACAATGCCCCAAAAGACTCTCAGGGTAAGAAAGAAGGTCCAGGAGCAACATGGCGGCGAGGAGACGCTGCGAGTAAGATCTCCCATTAAAAAAAGTGAATAGGGAGGAAAAGCGGCAGGTCCGAGTGAGAACTGGGACACGGAAGATAAACGGGTGACGCCAGCGAACTACCCGAAGAAGAAAGTGGCCATAAAAGAGGACTAGAAGGGAGGGAAGCGCAGAACCCTGCTCCCCTCCCCCGCCCACAGAGGCGGCACTCTCCCACCGGCAGAGAGGGAGAAAAACAACAAACCAAAACGGCCCACAAGAAGAAACGACGCAGCAAGCGGGACTGTGAGCGGAAAGGAACTATTGCAGCCACCACACCCCGTGAACGGGAGCTGAGGCGAACCCTGCAGGATCCGCCGCGGCGGTGAGCGAACGGCTCCGGGCGCCATTAGAGAAGAACAAAGACCCCGGGAGACGCGCACACAGCCCGGGCTGCCGGTAAGCTGGCGCGGAAACGCGGCACGCTCGGGGAGCTTGAAAAGCAAGTGCAGACCGGAATCGCGGCTGCCCAGGTCCCCGCGCCTGCGACCTAGGCTTGCAGGGAGACGACCTAGGCTTGCGGGGAGACGCGCGGAGGTCCTCACTGAGGTGAAGGTCCCTCCCTGAGTGAGCAGGAACCAGGCACCCGGGCACGGGAGCGGTGCAAAAGGCGCCATTCCCGCGCCACTGAACTGGGCTACAGCCCGCGTCCTGGAACTGAGGGCTTTGAACTGAGACCCGGGGCACGAAAATTCGGGGCGTGGGTTCTCCACGACGGTGGGGCACAAGGCAGACACAGCACCCCAAAGCTGTTGAGGTGTACCCTACCATTCCCGCTCTGTTCCCTGTCCCACGGGGTGGGGGGGACGAAAAACAGCCCCCCAAGGACAATAAGAGAGATCTCTGGCGCCACCTAGTGACCAGGAAAAAAAAAGTCACTAACACCCCATAGAACAGGAAATTTCTTAAGACTGCTTGAAAAGGGCAGAAGGCTTCTGCAGTGGCCAGCCGGGAAGTTATTCCACGCCAGGCCCCTTCCGACCAGCAGTCTGAGCCCACAGAGGGAGCAGGCACCCACGTCCGGGGCAGACCGGGGGCGCAGAAGAGTGTGCCTGAAACCGGAGGCGCAGGGACTGCATCCCGCTTCGCCATTTGAGAACAGGGACATTTCTTCAGTAAAAACTGCCTAAAACCAGCAGAAAGCTCCCCCAGAAGACAGAGATGGCTCCTGGAAGAGCCAGAGGGGAGCGGAGAAGTTCACCCAAGATGTCAGTCAGTCCGAGCAACACAGTGTCCCAACGCATACGACAAATTAGAAAACAGACAGTAGGGAGTAGAAGAACCACACGCAACCTAACAACTCCTCAGGAAAGAAGCACACCACAAAAAGAAAACCACTCCCCAGATTGCAACGACAGCAACTTGGAAGAACTTCTGAGCCTTCCAGAAAGAGAATTTAAAATTGCCATGATTAAAAAAGTGATAGATCAGAAGAAGGAAATTGAGTCCCTAAAGAGGGAAGTAAGAGAAATGCAGGAGATCAAAGAATTAATGGAGGAACTAAAGAACTCTGGGAAAAGCAATGAAAGCAGAATAGATGAAATGGAAGAACGAATAAGTAATCTTGAAGACACAGAAATAAAAAGAACCAAAACAGAAAAGGAAAGAGAAGTACGAAGGAAAAAGAATGAAGAAAGACTTCGGGAACTATCTGACTCCATGAGGAAAGGAAATATAAGAGTTATAGGAATTCCAGAAGGAGAGGAGAGAGATGTAGGAACAGAGAAAATATTCATGGATATAATTGAAGAGAACTTCCCAAATGAGAAGAAGGAGCTGAAAATTGATATACAAGAAGCAATAAGAACACCAAACTTCCACGACGAAAGGAAAAACACAGCAAGACACATAATAGTAAAGCTCCCAAGAATCCAGGACAAGGAAAAAATAATGAAGCTGACAAGAGGGAAGAAACAGATAACATTCAAAGGAAAACCAATCAGGCTGACATCAGACTTCTCTGAAGAAACACTACGGGCAAGGAGAGAGTGGAGGGACATAGTCAACAGACTCCAAGAAAACAGATGCCAACCAAGAATACTCTATCCCGCAAAGCTCTCTTTCCTCCATGAAGAAAGAATATGGACCTTCCCAGACAAAGAGAAACTCCGGAATTTCATTGCGACTAAACCCCCACTCCAAAAAATATTACAAGGAATCCTAAAGCCAGAACCTCAGAGGGACGAATAACAACGAAAGAAGACCAAAAAAAAAAAAAAGTTATTAAAAGAATAAATAAATAAAATCAAAGGAAAGACAAACATAATGGCAAATACAGATGCTAACATATCAATATTAACTCTAAATGTAAATGGACTAAACTCTTCAATAAAAAGACACAGAGTTGCAGCCTGGATTAAGAAACAAAACCCAACCTTTTGCTGTCTCCAGGAAACACATTTAGCTACAAAAGATAAAAATAGGCTCAAAGTCAAAGGATGGAAAACAATCCTACAAGCAAATGGGCCAAAAAAGAAAGCAGGAACAGCTATACTTATATCAGATAAAACAGACTTCAAACTCAAAAAAATAAAAAGAGACCCCAATGGTCACTACATTATGATTAAGGGGACAATACTTCAAGAAGAAATAACACTCATTAACATATACTCACCAAACGAAAGAGCACCAAAATATATCAGACAACTGTTGTCCTCTCTGAAAACAGACATCAGAGAAAACACATATGTAGTGGGAGACTTCAACACACCACTATCAACAATGGATAGATCAACAAGACAAAAAATAAGTAAAGAAACTAAAGCTCTAAATAAGGACCTAGAGCATTTGGGCTTAACAGACATCTATAGAACACTAAACCCAAAAAAAACGGAGTACACATTTTTCTCAAGCGCACACGGATCATTCTCCAGGATCGATCACATACTGGGGCACAAGACAAACATCAACAGATACACCAAGATTGAAATCATACCAACCATCTTTTCTGACCACGAAGGCATCAAACTAGAAATAAATCATAAAAAGAAGGCAAGGAACTATCCTACCTCATGGAGATTAAAAGCCACACTACTGGAAGACCACTGGACTAACGAGGAGATCAAAGAAGAAATTAAAAAATTCTTTGAATTGAATGACAAGGAGGACACCAATATCCTAAATGTATGGGATGCAGCAAAAGCAGTAATAAGAGGAAAATATATAGCAATAGAAGCTCACATCAAAAAACAAGAAAGAACTCAAAGAAACAACCTAATCTCGAAGCTCAAAGATCTAGAAAAAGAACAACAAAAAAACCCCAGAACCAGTAGAAGAAAAGAAATAATAAAAACCAAAGCAGAAATAAATGAAATTGAAACTAAAAAAACAATCCAAAAGATCAATGAAACCAAGAGCTGGTTCTTTGAAAAAATAAATAAAATAGACAAACCCCTAGCCAGGCTCACAAAGGAAAAAAGGGAGAAAGCACAAATACACAGAATCATAAATGAAAGAGGAGAAATCACAACGGACACAGCAGAAATCAAAAGAATAATCAGTAACTACTATGAACAGTTATATGGAAACAAGTTCAACAATCTAGAGGAGATGGACAAATTCCTACAACTCTACAATCACCCAAAGCTAGATAAAGAAGAAATAGAACACCTAAACAGACCAATTACAAGCAGCGAAATTGAAATGGTAATTAAAAACCTCCCCAAAAACAAAAGCCCAGGACCTGATGGATTTACAAATGAATTCTACCAAACATTCAGAGACGAATTAGTGCCTATCCTTCACAAACTCTTCCAAAAAATTGAGGAGGAAGGGACAATACCAAACACGTTCTATGAAGCCAATATTACACTAATACCAAAACCGAATAAGGACAACACAAAAAAGGAAAACTATAGGCCAATCTCCCTAATGAACACTGATGCAAAAATCCTCAATAAAATTTTAGCTATCAGAATCCAACAATGTATCCATAAGATAATTCACCACGACCAAGTTGGATTCATTCCAGGGGCACAAGGATGGTTTAACATCCGAAAATCAATCAACGTTATCCAACACATCAACAAAAAGAAATATAAAAACCATATGATAATATCAATAGATGCTGAGAAAGCTTTCGACAAAGTGCAACACCCATTCATGATAAAAGCCCTTGAAATTCTTGGGATACAAGGAACATACCTCAACATCATAAAGGCCATCTATGACAAGCCAACAGCCAGTATCATTCTCAATGGTGAAAAGCTGAAAGCAATTCCATTAAGATCTGGAACAAGACAAGGATGTCCACTCTCACCACTGCTTTTCAATATAATACTGGAAGTCCTAGCCAGAGCAATAAGACAAGAGAAAGACATCCAAGGAATCCAAATAGGAAAAGAAGAAGTCAAACTATCACTATTTGCAGATGATATGATAATATACATAGAGAACCCCAAAATCTCCACAGAAAAACTAATTCAACTCATCGGTCAGTTCAGTAAAGTGGCAGGATACAAAATCAATACGCAAAAGTCAGTAGCCTTCCTATACACAAACAATAAATCTGAAGAAGAAGAAATCAAAAAAACCACCCCTTTTATTATCGAAACAAAAAAAATCAAATATTTGGGAATAAATCTAACAAAAGAGGTAAAGGACCTATACAAAGAAAACTATAAAACACTGTTAAAAGAAATAGAAGAAGACACAAAGAAATGGAAAGACATCCCCTGCTCATGGATTGGAAGAATAAACATTATTAAAATGGCCATCCTACCAAAAGCAATATACAGATTCAATGCTATTCCAATCAAAATCTCAATGGCATTCTTCAAAGAAATAGAACAATTATTGATGAAATTCATATGGAATCACCAAAAACCCCGAATAGCCAAAGCTCTACTGAAAAAAAAAGAAGGAAATGGAGGCATCACACTCCCAGACTTCAAACTATACTACAAAGCCATAATCATCAAAACTGCATGGTATTGGAACAAGAACAGACATACAGACCAATGGAATCGAATAGAAAATCCAGAAATAAACCCACAGATTTATGGTCAACTAATCTTTGACAAAGGAGCAAAGACTATGCATTGGAGCAAAGAAAGTTTGTTCAATAAATGGTGCTGGGAAAACTGGGTCGCTACATGCAAAAGAATGAAGCTTGACCACTACCTCACACCATACACAAAAATCAACTCAAAATGGATTAAAGAACTAGACATAAGACCTGAAACCATAAAATACATAGAAGGAAATATAGGCGAAACACTACGGGATTTGCACATCAAAGACATCTTTACAGACACATCACCCAAAGCAGTGATAGTGAAGAGAAAGATAAACAGCTGGGACTACATCAAATTAAAGAGCTTCTGCACAGCAAAAGAGACAATAACAAAAACAAAGAGAAACCCCACCAACTGGGAGAACATTTTTGCACCCAACACTAATGATAAAGGACTGATCACAAAAATCTGCAAAGAGCTGATGAGACTCAGCAACAACAAAGAAAATAATCCAGTCAAAAAATGGGCAGAAGAGCTAAAAAGAAACTTCTCTGAAGAGGAAATGCAAATGGCCAACAGACATATGAAAAAATGTTCAACATCACTTGTAATCAGGGAAATGCAAATCAAAACTACCATGAGATACCATCTCACACCAGTGAGAATGGCACATATTAAAAAAACTAGCAACAACAAATGTTGGCGAGGATGTGGAGAAAAAGGAACTCTTGTGCACTGTTGGTGGGAGTGCAAACTGGTCCAACCACTATGGAGAGCTGTGTGGAGATTTCTGGACCTACTAAACATAGAGCTTCCATATGATCCAGCAATTCCACTCCTAGGTATTTACCCAAAGGACACAGAAACATCAATTCCAAAGAGCACCTGCACTCCTATGTTTATAGCAGCACTGTTTACAATAGCTAAGCTTTGGAAACAACCCAAATGCCCAAAAATAGATGACTGGATCAAGAAGATGTGGTACATATATACCATGGAATATTACTCAGCATTCAAAAAAGATAAACACATGCAATTTGCAGCAACATGGATGGCACTGGAAGGGATCATGCTCAGCGAAATAAGCCAAAAAGAAAAAGAAAAATACCGGATGGTCTCACTCATAGCAGGAATCTAGAAAACTTAAATAAGGGACCAGGAAAAGGAATATAAGAAAGTGAAAATCAAAATCAACAAAAAACTATGAACCAGAGACACTTGTTGGGGGGTGGGGGGTGGGTGGGGAAGGATTGGGGTCAGAATGGGGCGTTTGCAATTGTATGGGGGAATATAAAAATAAAATTTAATATTAAAAATAAATAAATAAATAAATCTTTAAAAAAAAAAAAAAGAGCGAGAATGATTCAAAAATATGCTATAAAGGGATTGTGAAATTTGGCTTAAAAAAAAAAAAAGACTGACAGAGCAACTAACTTAGAGATTATGCACAATTCGGGAAGAATTTGAGGATAGATGTTCTATTGGTATTGGCATTGGTGCCTGGTTTATTGTATTTGCTTTTATTATATATTTTAATTTTTTATGTTTGTGTATGTAAGTGAAATACACAGTGCATTTCTTCCATGGCTCAAGTAACTTATAACTTTATAAAAAAGTATGTGAGGTCCACAAAATTATGTAGTCAATAAAATATGGGGGAGGAAAGCGGAAATATTTTAACCAATAATCAAAAATTACTGTAATAAAGATATTTTTGCTCCTGGAAAAAAAAAAGATCTGATAAAAATAACATGACTATGAAAAAAAAAAAAAAAAAAAAGAAAGAAGGTCCAGGGCAAAAAAAAAAATTGCTTTTCTGTTACTAGTGGAAAAAAGAATAGCTGAATGAGGATTCAGAGCAACATCGAATCCTCAGTGTGTTTCTGCCACAGCCAGGGGACTACACATCAAAGGAGAAGAGGGAAATTTTTTTCTGGCGCTCCTTAGTGGCTCAGGATTCCGATAGCAGCACCAAAGCGCAAGGAACAGGGGCACGGGCCTTACAGGACGAACAGACCAACCACAGTCACACTCTTGGTGTCTGCTGGATGAGCCTACAGTGATCATCACAGGGCTCATCACAATGAGATGATCAGTCAGGGGGAAACTATGAGTCAAAAGGAAAAGGAATATGAGTCTGGTCTCTGGAGAATGACTCCAAAGAATCAAATTTGACTAAACTGTAAAGTGTCCGTGAATCACTAGACAACTCATTTCTCAGGCCTTTCTCTATGAAGCTCAGAGTGCTCTGATCTCTGGCAGGAGGTTTTCGGATGCTAAGACTTCTGTGTCTCGCCTTCTAGAGACAGTGTTCCTCTTTGGCAAACTGCACAGCTTCCCAGGAGACTTCACAGAGCAGTGAGGAAGGGAAGGATACCTGTCCAGTCAGCCCACTGCCTCCAGAGAACCCTGGAGTTCACACAAGTTCAAAAAGACACTGAATGAGCACCTACTGTGAGCTGGACCCAGTGCTGGGCAACAGGCACAGTGGTGACCAAGCCAATGCCCACACAGGGACTGATAAGCTTAGGAGGATGAACTTTAACCATATCATCAGATAAATCATTAATGTTGTTAAATGGCAAAAGGAGTGTGTATAACAGAGGAAAGCAACTTGGCCTGGTTGCTAGGGAAGGCTTGGCAACCACACTGAATCCAGAAGGAGACACCTAGGTAAGTGGTGGAGAGGAGGAAGCTCAAGGCAGCAGAGAAGAATCTCTGTGCAGTCTAGAGAGACTGATCCTGCAGAAACAGAGCAATGAGCTCAGGCCTGCAGAGTTGAAATAATCAGAAAACACACTGAGGACTTAAAGTGGCATCTGATGAAGTTAAAGGGGCAGGCAGCACCCAACCACTGCAGGGCCTGGTGAGTCCATTAAGGACCTTAGAATTTACCCTAACAGGACTGAAGCATACTAAAGTGGGGGGTGAGGTAATCTGGCTGACATTCTAAAATTAAAAATAAAATAAAAACAAAACATTGGCTACAGTGTGAGTGGCAAGTCAAAGGATGTGAGCAGACCAGTTAGGCAGCTCCTGGAGCTATAGAGGGAGGGTAATGTTGGCTTGACGTGGTTGGTGGCATAAGAGGAGGAGAGCAGACAGACCCGACAGGTCAAAGAAAGATCTAGAGTCTAAAAAATGACAACTGTGGTCACCAAACCTCCAGTGGCTCACAATGTCCCCTTCTGCTTTAAAAAATTCACCTAATTTGATCTCATTTTCCATTCCTCTCCTTCACAATAAAGTCTGCTTATTGTCCTTTAAAATCTATGTTCATTCCTGACATTTTTTAATCATGCTTTCTCCTACAATTAGAATGCCAAGGTCCATCCCTACCCAAATCTTATTCATCTTTCAAGGTTCAATGAAAATTCCAATGTCATCATCAAATCTTCCCCAATTTCTGTGGACTACAAGAACTCGTCCTTATCACTATATCAAACAGCTTAGCACATGATCATATACTTTCCAGCTTCATCTACAGTGAACATGTTTCCCCAAATGAACCGTTAGGTGGGTAAGCTCAAGGGCAGGGACAGGCCTCTTGCTTTTCTGGTACCCACCCACCAGCCAGCGCCCCACCCAGGCCCAGCCACAGAAATGCCCATAAACTAAGGGGCTGAGAGGCTGATTGAATGAAGAGGCCAAGGAATATGCCTGACCTGGCAAGTCTCCAGAGTACACAGATGACAGAAGCCAGGGAAGGCTGATGTCACTGCTGTCACCAAGGATGCTTTGGTTTTGTGCAAAATATCAGGATAAGGGACCAAGGAACTATCTTTAGTCTTGTCTCTAGTCCATTTTTGAAAAAGACTCAGCCTCGGGCATTATGGCTTGGCTACTGGGAGCTAGGAAGGGACACAGACTGGCTTACCACACTGGCAGGTAGCAATTGGAGAAAAGATGATCCAATTTGAATAACCTCATGTCAACGGAGGCTCGGCAAAGACGTGGCAACCAGTGGGTAAAACAACACCTATTTTTAGTCTATTTTCAGTGGTTCTTGGTCACTGCAGCTTTTGAAACACAAGACCAGTCAATTCCTAAATAGATACTTCTACTAAAAACCATTAATTTTTATCTCTTGTACCAGCGACAACAGGATTTGAAAAGGAATGACTGAAGATTTCCTCTCTCTAGACAAAGGGACAGAAAAAACCCCAAACTAGATCACAGAACTGATGATAATTGCACAGAAAGTAAAATCTGTAACAAGAAGGATCGAGTTCTTCTCTGTTTCTGTGAGGAAGCACAGTCATTGATTCCATTACACCATAGCTATATAATTTTTATACAGAACTTTTGACTGAATCTAGATCTTGGTTAAACTGAAAATGTGTAGAGTCGATACAGCTTTACTCACTCCAAGTTCTAACTACATTGGCAAACCTAACCCAAAGAGGTATGGATTTGGCCTTTACCCATGGCAAACATTAATCTAAGACTAAATGTTTACAAAAGTTCTTAGGGCTTTACCTAATCCTGCACCTATTAGTAAACACTTAATAAATGGTATCTTCTCCATTATTAGGGATATGTTCAGAATAGTTAGACTTGTATTTGGTGATATCCCTAGCTGACATAATCTAATGCTTTAAAATTGTTTATATACAGTATACTTTGATATATTGCTTCATTTCAAAACTTGTAAAATAAGAATAGGACTCTGATATCCAAAGGCTGAGAAAGAGCTACCAGAAAAAGAGCCTTTCAGGAGTAGCCTGATCCGAGACAGGCACCCTTGATTCCCAGTCCAGCCTCCTGATGAAAGAGAAGGCTCTGGAATTATTAGGGATATAGGTGTGGGGTGCACAGTGAGATCTTGGGAGAGTCACTCAAGGGCCCAGTTATTTTCCTTACTCGTAAATGAAAGGACTAAAGTCTGAGATTCACTTATGTTTTATTGGTTTTTCTTTTTTTGTTGTTGTTTTTTGCTGTAGAGTTATCCTGTGGCTCAACACAGGATAGAAATGAGGGTTGCAGAATGAATAAGCTGTCGTGGGTTCCTTTTGCCTTTACTCATATGAGTGAAGAAAAAGGATACAATAAACAGTATTCTTCATCTGTAGGCTGATCTTTATTTCTACTAAACTAACCCATTTATTCTCTTTTCTTGTGGTTAGCACAAAAATAAAAGCTTGTTTATTATTTTCAAACTGGTACTCTTAGGAACATAATAGATAAAAGTAAGTAGAATAAAGTGATACAGAGTGAATAAAAGCCAAGAAACACGATTATTTTTTAAAGAGAACTTGTTTTCTGAAAGTTCAGGAAAAAAGACCAAAAATGTTAATCAGTAAGTCAATGTTGCCGACCATTTGACTTGGTTTTTTTAGCTCATATTTTTTAAAAAGACTATTCATAGAGATGTATTACCTAGTACAATCCTCAACACAGGATCCTTGGTTATAAAATCACTTTATGAAATAAACGTTTATATCACACTTGTTCTGTCACTCCATTCATTTAAATTCTTAAATTTTGTTTTTCAAGATGATTGTGGGAAGCCTACATGCCCTCCAACTGTATTTACTCAATAACTGACTTCAAAAAATGTCTTTAAAAAGGCAAAAATGGTTTTGCCATTACCTAACCATTAGTGATGATGGAGAATTTCTCCAAGAGATCCAGATTTATTCTGTTTTGTCAAGATGAAGCTGCTTCTGATCACTAAAGTAATCTTTAATCTTTGGGAGTGAAACAATGCTGTGATTTGCCTTGGCTTGGAGACTTACTACTGGTTAATAGAGAAATCAGCTTACGTTGACATATCTATACGTAAATTATTTAAGATTTATTTATTTATGCATGTAAGAGCTGGGGTACAGGCCAGAGATGCGGGGTGAAAGGATCCACCAGAGACACAGTGGGGAACAGAACAGGCAGACTGACTGAAATACACTGCTGAGGGGAGCAGCAGGCGAAACAGGAGAGGACTGCTGCACCATGTGGGTAGCTCCCTGGCCGGCCGGGGATTGAACTTGTGCTGCAGAGGCTGCGGATTGCTTCATAGTGCAGTGCTTAACCCCTTGCACCACCAGGGAGGCCTATACATAAATTATTTCACCCATTCTCAGCCAAAGGATTCAAGGAGTTGTATCTTCCTGAGTGGCACTAGATCTTTCGACCTGTTAACTCTAATTAAGCTCAGTACTTAAGGCTCAGACAACATTAGCGTTGTTTAGCCATTGAAGGGTTTTTATTAGATCTTAAAATCGTATTTATCTACTTAAATGGATGGAAACATTTGCATATTGGATTCTTTTTCCATAGCAGGTGTGTTTGTTCTCACTAAACAAATACACTTGGCAAATAAATCATTTACTTCAAAACAATTTCAAGTTTTTGTTACACTTAGTTTCATTGCTGTTAATTACTATCACTTATATTCTGAACTAGTAAAAGAAATAATATTGCATAGAAATAGTAGAAACCTAATTTATGTATCAAATAGTTACTGAAAGTTTATGGGGAACATAAAATGAACATGACAGAGTCCTCAGCTTGAAAAAGAGAATCCAGTAGGGTAGTGAAGTTCATACATGAAAATCATAAATGACAATATAAGGTTTAAAGAAGTGTTTAATAAGATAATGAAAGACTTAGAAAAATAGTATATGGCTATCAAATGAGTCATTTTGTTTAGAATGTGAAGAGGCTTAGAAAAAGGGAAAGCTGGATAGGCCTTAGGACCAGGTCAAGGTCACTGGCCAAGGACACCCACAGATGTAGTCAATATATGCAGAGTCCACTGGAAAAGAGGTCCTATGGTTCAGGTTAGAAGGCTTGGGAATCAGATCTCACTGATGTCACTGTGGCTTAAAAGAACCCTGTCACTTGGTAGAAGATGAAATTTACAAATTAGCTCCATCCTGCTTGTTCCCCTACCTCAGAGTCCTCTTTCTCTATAGGAGAACAGGAATGGAACGTGAGCCACAGGTCTTTACTTCCATGTCTAATGACCATAAAAACCATCTCACATAGCTGACACTTTCTTCTTGAATAATCTCAGCTGAAAACTTGAAATTGACAGAGAAATTACTTGAAGAAACCACTTGGTCTTTCTGTTAATATGTGCATGTGAGACCAACAGGCATCTCTTAACTGCTGAAGGCAACAGGAGCAGTAAACTTGCCATTTCCTGTAGCACCTGCGAGAAGCGAGCATGCTTTTCCGCAATTATCTCCCCCTTCACTCCCAAGGACATTTTTTTGAAACATGTGTCGATATGTCCTCCTCTCCCACATCCCTGGGATGCCCTCCAAGCAGTTGGTCCTTGGCAAAAAAACCAGGCTGCCAAGCACTGAGGCCAGTCCTCCCCAGCCTTCCCTTCCACTTGTGCTACTTTTCTGTCTACTCTGATGAACAGACTCTCAAACCAAGAGAATATTTAATGCTTCAGAGGTGTTGGATGGTTGAGAGGGGCACTTTCAACCATCCAGAACCTTCTTTTGCTTGTCCTAAGTGACCTGACTGCTCAGAAACTTCCAAACAAGGGAATCCAGGCACTGAGGCTACCTCCTAAACTAAAAAATTGCAGGATTCTAGGCTGCAGAGGGTGATGTACGCTAGCAACATATTTCAAGTATTTGTACCTGGCCTCAAGAGTCTTTTGTTTAGGCCGAGGCAACATCTCCTGTCTGAAGCAGAGAGTCAAGTCATACGTCCCCAGGCTGATCGAGCTCATAGGACTGAGCCCTTAGTTCCTCACTTCCCCGTGAAGGTCCCTCCCAAGCCACACATGACTAATAACAACTGTCCCATGTAACAAAGGTGTGTGTTTTAGAAAAGGGGAGTAAAGAGGGTTCAAGAAACGAAACACCTGTGGCTACCACCTCAACATACACTCATTCCTCTGTGGTGGGTCTGCTAGGACAAGCTGTCGTGTCAGAGCACCCCATAAGGAGAAAAGTCTTAAACTAGAGCAAGGGGGATCAACACTCATTGTGACAAACATTTAAGAAAAACCTTGGCCCCATGAATGAGATTCCAAGGTAAAATCACTCGTGGTGGCTATAAGCAGCATGAAATGAGTTCCTGAACTCACCTGAGTTGAGTGGAACACAAGTGACACAGTTGTCCCAGGTAACACAGCTGAACTCCCAGTACAACATGTGTCTCCAACAAGAAACAGAGGTTAGTACTACAATTCCCAGATACAGAATCCTGAAAACTGTGTCCAAAGACAAGCTGGCTTCGCTGAAGGATACTGCTGGAGAAATCCAACAGAAGCGCCCCATAAAGGAAAGGTGTGGCGAAAGAGGAAAGGAAGAGACAGGAAGCTACCCCCTGTTCCTTAGGAACTGAAGCAAAAGCTGATGAGACAGAACTGGAGACCTGGAAATCTCACACCTGCAGAGGTGAAAACTGTTAGTTAAGTCACCAGCTGATTCGTCCCATTCTCTTAAAATCAAAATGTTACTCTTTCCACCAATCAATGGTCAATAAAACACCACATTCACTGTATCCTCCTGGCAAGAAAGTACTTACAGTGTGAAAACAGATAGCTATCCACAGTTCGCTTTCTGAGATCTCCCTGTGAAAGGGAGAATCTGCTGAGGTCTCAGAGGGGGCTGTGTGTCATTCAACTGTCTGCCCTACGCTGTGAGCCAGTGTAACTGGAAGGGCTTTAGGAAGGTTTGCAAGCAAGCCAAGAAAGGATGAACACCCTGGTTTGGAATTTGATGAGCGGGAACTCCCACGCCACCCTCCTTCAGGGCAGATATAAAATGTACTTTATTAAATCATCTGGTTGCTTAGCACTTACAAGTTTAGACTCTTTATTCATTGAAAAAAAAAAAAGAAACAAACCAAAATACACAACTGAATCCGTTTTAAAATAGTTATCCTCGTTATGAGAGGAAAGGATCTGAGAATACGCTCTGCCGGTCTCACTGTTCATAAGATGCAAGCATGGCGGGCTTATGGCTGGAGTCTACTTTAATGATGAATGCTAACATTGACTGTTTAATACTGGCCTGGTTTTTATCGGGGTGGAGGGGTGGCATTGGGGGTACTAATAGCAGGAGCTGAGCTGTACATATTTGGGGCTCTTTGATCACCAGGGAATGGAAAAATACCCAAAAGAAGCCACTGGCTTTGCTCTATCTACATGGCCACATCAACCCATGTGGCCCTTTGGGATAATTAATAGCTAGTTAAGAGGCATTTGGACTAAGTCAAAATTACACTGAGCGATGTGGAAGAATGACCGCATCAGGATATGGGGAAGAGTGATGTCATTGAAAGTTGTAAAGAAATCATGTCAGGCCTTAAGTTCACTGTTGTGATGACCTGTTGCACTTTGAGTCCATAGGTAAAAACTGCTTACACACAGGCTACACGCCTTTTCCAGTGCTCAGTCCCCTCCCAGGCTTACCTGCAAGCAGGTGAACGGAGGAGAAGCTCTTCTCCAGTTTACCCAGAAGTACAGTGAGAAAACAGTCTGAAGACAGAGAGGCCACATCTTGGGAGCTCTGGTCATAAACGACAACCTTCTGACTGCAGTCAATGTCCACCTGAAGGGCAAATGGGAGGCTGTGAAGTGGGAAGGCACCAAGAGCATCCCTTAAATACTGGGGCTGAAAAAGTCTTTGGTTAAAAATCTGATTAAGAATGAAGGACAATCACCTTACTAGACAAACTAAACATGCCCCAAAGATTTAAATGAACTTAAAAAAACACTTTTCTGAGGCAGAATTGGTACCATTTCTTGGAAGATTTGCTCAAAAGCCTTGGTTTTAAATCTTTAACACTATAAAGGGCCACGCTCACAAAACAAAATAACATGCAAAATAAACACCACGTTCCTTGAGTGTAAAAAATGGTTTCTATATAACAACAAAGAAGTCAGTCATTTAGTAAAATTAAAACATCAACTCATTTTTATTCCCAAAGAAAAGAAATAGCCTTACTACCACAAAGATCCTATTTTGGTCTGCCAGGAATAATTTTCCTTGCAGACAATTTCCTTAAGTTTTGACCAATGTTACCTTCCCACAAATAAAAAAGAAAGCCTTTCTAAATTACTTTCTTTCCCAGGCTCTTAAAAAAGAAAGATTTCTTTTCAGGAAATGTGTGCAGGATCCAAAATAATATATTAATGTACTAATTGTTAATAATCTGTTATGTCAACACATGATTGGTAATCCTTAACAGTATAACGTATTAGTTATTATAACTATTTGTTAAGGTGTAAATTAATAATTTCAGCAAGCCATTAAGAGGACAACATTATCACTCGACCAAATTAAAATAAGTTAACCTTTCCCTAACAGTTAGAGATATCTTTAAATGTGACCACATGGTTAGTAAATTATTTTTAGGTATTCTAAAGTATCAAAATTAAAAAAGCAGCCAAAATTTCCTTGAATTCTATCTCCCCATAAAAATAAGGCTTCAACCAAAATGATTCCCCAGACAATGTGCCCATTTACTTTAAAAAGGAAAAAGAAAGCCTTTACCTTGTGTTTGGCTGAATGCTGGATGAGTTCTGTAATTAGCACTTTGTCCTGTTGCAGCCTTCGCTTCATCAGCTTCGAGCAGTTGATATTAATGGCTTCCAGAATGTGTGATGTATTGTATTCCACAAATGGCCGGCTATCAATCAGCAGCACTTTTTCTGTTCCACTTTCCAGCAGAGCCACCAACCTCTCAGTAACAATTTGAGTTCCAATCATCTCATGGGCCATGACAACAGTAAGTCCTCTTTCCCTCCTCCTCTAATTTGCCACGATGATGTAACGGGGGGTGAGCTCAAAGGCTCAGCCGCTCCATTGTACTAAAAACGGATGAGGTCAGGCTGGTGGTGACTGGCAAAAGGAGAGTTAAACCCATTTCAGCAAGAGCCCTCCAAGTGAATGTCTCTTTCTCTTTCCCGTGGGTGTGCTCTTGCAAAGGACTCCTTCCACAAAGCAGCCCCTCACATTTGATTCATAAAGAGATGACTGGAATAACCATCCCGCAACAAAAGATGCTCTGGGGCAGCCAGGGCATTACATCACTCCACCTTTGCTCCCTCGCGCCAACAGTTTCACACTGGACTGAAAAGCCTACACGGAGAGAGAGGAAAGAAAACATGGGGTCAAAAAAGAAAAAGCCTCAGATTAGGGAGAGTATTATGATTCAGCATATTTACTCCATTAACCTAATTCCACCCTGAATGCACGGTTTCATTTGGACAAACAAATAAAAGGGATAAACAGGTATGGCTAAATGATTCATTAGTTTCATCTCGAAATATGAAAACTCAAAAAAGACAACAAAAACAAAAAAGACACATAAATGAGGTATAATAACCTGGAGCCCACCATTAAGTAAATTGTGGTATGAAATTAAGAGAGCTATGTATAAAAAGCTGCTTGAATGACTATTATTCCAATTGGGTTTCCTCCATTCTACTTGCTTATTTCTGGAAAATAACACAGTGAACAACAGTCTAGGACCAGGTTAGTAATGCCATATCTTGAGGACAAAAAATTGTTTCTGATGGAGTATCACTGTGATAGTGGGAGTGTGTGCTTGAGAGTGTGTGTGTGTTTATGTGTGTGAGCGGATACACCCACACCCACACCCACCCAGCAAGCCCTTTAAATTGCCCTCATGAAGGAGAAAACAGGCAGGAAAACAGGAAATTCTAAATATCAACTGCCAGTTAAGGAAGAAGGACAAATATAGTTGATACACTTGTCTCACCAACTGTAAAGGTGTATGACCCAGTTGGGAATATGACCCAGTCCCAACCAACATGGTCTCACAGCTCTGCCTACCGCACCCCCCACCCCCCTTAGTTGCTTCACCTTCACAGGCTTACCCATCACTTGCCTTGTGCCCTTCTTAAGTGAATCACCGAGTCCCAGCCTTTGAAAACCTCACACCTTAACTGAGGCCTCTAGGACCACAACCTACACACACAGAGCCCTTAATACTGGAGCCAGTCCTTCTCTGTTCTTGCCAAACTCCTAAAGTCAACTTGTTTGGTAATGAATACAAGTTGGAGTTTTGTGCCCATTGCTTGGACCTCACCTTGACCTTCAACATTCTCAGATTCCTTTCTGCCCCGGTCCATTTGTGCTAACATGAAATCTATAACATAAAACTAGATATTTACTATTGGCATTCAACTTCTAGAGGTAATCATTTGAAAACAGAGGCTTTATTATTTCTTACCTCCATATTGTTTTGCACATAAGATACTCAACTTGAACTGCTGTCAGTAAAATCCTCCTTGTTCCATAAAAGATTTAAGATACTGAAAACATGTTGGGAGTGATATCAGATCACGACAGTAAAACCCTCTAGTATCACTGGATCTTAACTTCCCAATTTTATACAGACATATGTATACATACGTGTGTGTGTTTGTGTGTGTGTGTGTGCATAAAATTGGAAACTGAAAGGAAGAAAGATGTAAAGAGAAATGGCCTTGACATTGATTTGTTAATCAACTCTGGACGAATCAGCTAATCTCTCTGAATCAGTTTCCTCTTCTAGAAAATGTAGATAAAATATTGGCCCTGTGTTCTCAACAAAGTTTATTCTTTTTTTTTTTTAGATTTATTTATTTATTTATACAAGCACTGGGTACAGTCAGAAGTGCAGGAGGGTGAGAGAATTCACCAGAGCCAGAGTGGAGAGCAGAACAGGCAGAAGGACCGAAGTACACTGCTGAGGGGAGCAGCGGGCGGCAGGAGAGGTCTGTGCACCATGTGGGACCCTCCCCCAGGTGGCCGGGGATCGAACCGGAGCTGCAGAGGCTGCGGGCAGCTTTGCAACCCAGCGCTCAACCGCTGCGCCACCGGGGGAGGCCCAACAAAGTTTATTCTGAGGGTGAAATTAATTATCTAAAGTGAGTAAGCAAAAAAGCAACTATATAGCACAAAGAATAAGGAGGAAAATGACCTGAAAATGCCAATGTTGGATGGAGCTGGTTGCCCCTGGAATCTAAGACATCACTCATCAGAAGACAAGATGGAAGCAACTCCTTCCTCCCAGAGTTCAGCTTCCACCAAGCCATGCCCTTTCTCACAGAGTCACACACACCTGGAGGGAGAAGGCACCTGAGAAATCATCTCATCCGCCCCCACATTTTACAAACCAGATGCATTTCATACATTATTTTTCTACTTCATCTTCCAAGAAACTGAAAGCCTGTAAATGTGTCTATTTTCTGGACAGCTTTATAGCCAAGGAGGTACAAAAGTCATTTCAGTTTCAACAGAAGAAACTAGGGACTTTGTCCGACTCAAATCAACACACGTGGCTTTGCAAAGCACCTCCCATGATGTAGCATTGAATCAAGATCTAACATCTCAGTGACACAGTTCACTGCAATAGAAGTCTTGCGCTCAGATTATCTGAGTCCCAAACCAGGGCTCCTACTATGCATTACCCTGTGTCTCTTAGTTCCTATTCTCAGAATGAAAGTGGACTGAGAGAGAATGACGTGACTTGTCGGGGAGGCTGCCCGGCTGGCACAGAAAGTGGAAACCCGAGACCAAGAGCAAGGTGACTCCAACAATGGTGCTGAGTCTGTCTGCTGGCTCCTCTCAGTGATAAAATCCGGATGAGACAAAGCAGTTATCTGGGTTAGCAGATCAAGGGACAAAAAGAGGGAGAAGACAGCAAACATGCAAACACTGAATTGGAAAGTTCTCCTCTTTGCTTCCCTTCAACCAAATCTCCTAAGCCCAAATCAATGAAGCCTCAGATGGGCAACAGTCAACAGGTCTACCACACAGAAAGTGGTCATTCTTACCCAGAGGGCTGGAGTAATTCCAGATATAAAAAGACTTTCCTTGGCCAAAAAAAAGTTCTGGTCAAAGTGACCCTAAGATGAGGAGGTAACTGAAGTAAAGGTGGGAAGGTGAAACGAGGATAGAGTTACACCCTTTCACAGGGTGCTGGGGCCAGCTGGAGCCCTCCTCATCCACTCTATGCCCAAGGTGTGATTTTCTGTAGCCTAAACAGATTATGTCAGAGACAGAACCCTGCCCAGGGCCTGGAGGGTGGGGAGACAATTGTCCTAAACCTCCTCCACTTCCAGAGAATTCTGGGTAAGTTCTCATCCTGAGGAACAATCCTGATTTAGAAATTTCTCTGCATTCCCTGAAGAATGTCAACACCCTGAGAATAGGGGCTGGTGTGTGACAGGTTTGTTTCCTAAATCTCCTCCATCAGCTAGGATTTAAAAGATGACAAGAGACGATAATTTTATTGGCAAAACCACCAAGCTAAAAACTCCAAAATTTCTACAAGAAGTCAAAGGAATAAAAATTCTTAGATTGAACCTCAGATATCTAAGGGCAGGTGACAAAACTCAGGGCAAGGCAACTTTGATCTGTACCTATTTACTTAGCCAATGTTTAATTTCTTTCTATTTTTAATAGGTAATATAGTCACATGGTCCCTAAAATAAAAAGTATAAAAATGGCACATACTATGAATATGTACTTTATTGTCAGTCATATTTATAAAGCTGTTAAAAATTGCCATGATAAGTGCAGCAAATGCATTTAAATGAAAACAATGAATACATTAGACGTCCTACTCCAACCCTTGTCCTCCATCTGTCAGGTCCTCCTGTGACCTGGAAACACTGAAAAGTTTCTTCTGAGTTCCTCTCAAGATTTTTGTTAGATAGACACAAACGTGTTATTTTCCTTCCTTATTCAAATGGTTACATTGTATGTACAGTTAGGCATCTTATACTTTTTACTTTTACTTACAATACTCCAATTTGATTATTTCCAAATTTAATTAAAATCTGATGCAATCTGTAGTCATGGGTCATTCACACAAGCACTTTTGGAAATCCAAACAAAACATGTAGAAATCCTTAACTTTCAAAGACAACTCCCCTTGCCCCACAGCATGCCAGCTACGCAATCAGTTGTTTATCTGAGGACCCAAAAGCTTAAGAGCAATACATAATAGTGTGCTCAAAAGGTCAGCCAGACTGTTCTATGGCATCGGAATAAGAGTATCTTCTACAGTGACTCTGACTTAAGAGAAATGTAAAATTTTACCCATTCCAGAAGCATGAAATTTTCTTTTGAGGGACAATTCAAAAGTCAGTAAACCAATATTTACCATACTGACAGCCAGTAACTTTTGTGGGGTCACCAAAATATTTGCAAAGTACCCCCCTTTCAGAAATAAAGGTTTAAAAGACTTTAAAGGGACAGAGATAGGTTGAGGCAACATTTTAGTGTAACAAATGACCATTCAGACCAGGGAACAAAAAGGGGCAAATCTTTTAAAGAAAGGCTAACTCAGGTATATTTTCCATTTTGACTAATGATTAGGGTTTTATATTTTACAATACTAATTAATGTTTATAATTAATTTACATAAAACACATAAGTATAAAATTAACATATAATGTTAATATTAATACTAATGTAAACTTCCCCCCTTTAATATACAATTTTAAAAGTTTTTCTATGTAATTTATCTTATGCTCTAGATTCCATTCATTTATCTATGGAATCCATGACTTTTTAAAGGGAAACTGTGGAATTTTATTTACTGAAATTCACTTGACATCTAATTTTGTCAAACTAATACATTGATGGAGGCAAGTCTACTACTGAATTCATTATGTCGAGAACTACGTCTTAACATAATTTTAATAAGATGAACAGGCAGAGTGTGTTTCAATTAAGAGAACAACATAACATCCAACTGTATAAAAACTAATGATTGCCATTAGAGGAATTAGTTTAAAAAAGTGCTGTGGGGCCTCCCCGGTGGCGCAGCGGTTGAGCGCTGGGTTGCGAAGCTACCTGCAGCTTCTGCAGCGCCGGTTCAATCCCCGGCTGCTCCCCTGCCTCCGGAGGAGGGTCCCACATGGCGCGCAGACCTCTCCTGCCGCCCACTGCTCCCCTCAGCAGTGTACTTCGGTCCTTCTGCCTGCTCTGCTCCCCACTCTGGCTCTGGTGAATTCTCTCACCCTCCCGCGCTTCTGACTGTACCCAGTGCTTGTATAAATAAAATAAATAAAATCTTTAAAAAAAATAATAATAATAATAAAAAAATAAAAAAGTGCTGTGGTTTTTATTTTCTTTAATACCTGCATTCTTGAAAGCCTCTGCACAACCAGAACATTCTTCAAAGATGAATGACATTTTTAAACGAATTCTGTAAAGCATCCACCTCCCCTTCTCAGAGGAGGAATCACTCTTTTCAACTTCCCAAACACAACCTTGGCTTCTCAGTCAGTCTTACCAGGAACATCCCAGCAGAAGGGAGTATGAGACCCTTTCCCACATACATTTGCTCTGCTCCTGAGGTGCCTTTCTGCAGGCAGTGGGCCAGCAGTGGGCACAGTCAGGGCTCCAGAATCATGCCTGCTGGTGGGAATGTGGGCTCCCTGAGGAGGAAGGGTTACTCCTCAGCAAGGCTTGTTTGTGTTTTAAACACCACCTTTCACGAAGACCTTCTCAAAAGAAGGGAAAGGATCCATGGCTGTGGGATGGTTAAAAGAACTATTCAGTAAGGAGCATGATTAGCCTTATTTGTCTGGGCTGCAAATCAAATACTCAAGAGAATTTATGGACAGAATAAAAACAGGTGAGAAGTTTACTTTTATTAAACTAGAAGCAGGTCTTAAATTTTTGTTTCCGCCTGTAAAAGTGAATAGGCAAGAAGATTATACTGGACAGGGTTTCAGCAGAGCCTGAAACAGATTTTCAGTAACAGAAACATAAAATGAACCAAAGGAAAAAAAAAGTAGACGATGGCATCTGGAGGCAAGAACAGCTTATCCTTGGATTGTCTTGACTCTACACTGATTGAAGCAACTTGGTCTCATAGGTAGTGGCTGACCCTGACAGAATTTCTGAGATATGCTGTTTGGTGAAATATACTTAAAAAACAAAACAAAACAAAACAAAAAAACACTCCCAAGTCAGGAAGGCTATATACACTCTGTGTGTTCCAGTTGCCTAGTAATGTCTTCACCATGTTTTCTTACCTCAAAATTAAGGGCATCTATTCTGCAGTGAAGGGTGGACACTGGAAGCACAACTGTCTTCCACAGCATTAGACAGGGAGCCTACACTTGTCAGCACTGCCAAATCCAGTCACCGCTGCTGGAAGAACCCATCCTATCAGAGGCTCGGTGTTCAAATGCATCTGAAGGGTGCACTGGTAAAGGCTGGGACAGCAGCTGTCCTTCTAGGCCAGAGGGCCCTGCTGCTAGACACAGGCCAGTCCAGGCCGGGTCCAGAGCTGTGAGCAGCCTCCACCAAGCTCCTGTGAAGGAAGAGCTCCCTGCTATGGAGCCTCAGCAGCCTCATCTTTCCTTCTTATCCTGCCTCCTCTTTGCGCTGGCCTGTCTCATAGAGTTCCCCTTCTTGGTCCACCTGCGCACTCCCTCTCCTCTCCTTTCCTCCCAACATGCAGGGGATCTATCCCAGGTGCACTCACTTACCCCTCTCCATTTAATCTCCTCATTGGTGAGGGGTGGTGGGGGAGGGAAGGGGCCCAAGGGAACACCGTGGAGGATTGTGGGGCTCTGGGGATGGGCAGGGGTTGCAAGTATACATTTGTAGAGGTTTAAATCTATAACCCCTAGTTATAAATTCACATCACAAAGATGTAAGTTGACTTCACCTCATTAAACATAATTTGTGGAAAATACATTTGTAGAAATCTAAAAAAAAAAAATTGATCTTCCTCCTGCCTAAAAAGTTGGGACTCTGCCCTCTAGAAGAGGGGGCAGGATATGAGATGGTATTGGGGGAGTGAGAAAGGAAGGTCCCCTAGGTGGAGTTGATGGGATGGAGAAAATGTGGCTGCAGTAGGTTAAATCTGAGCTTTGAGGAGAAAACATTTTGCCATAAAGGTGATCTGGAGAGAGGAGAAGAGATGGAATCAGAACAAGCAAAACAAGTCAGATGAAGACTAATTTGAATCTCCTGGTTTTCTTCAGGATCTGTCATTCAACCAACTAATACCCCTTAGCACCTACTAAGGGCCAGCCACTGCTGTGGCAATGCAGCCAGAAACCAACCAGCATCCTCTGTGGTGGGGAGCTTGGGAGGGAAGAGGAGCATGTACACATACAGAGGTGTGAAGTCCTGTGCCCCAAATGATAGAGTTATGTAAACTAATGGCAAATCAGTAAAACTGAAACAAACCAACAAACAAACCTTTCTGTCCTGCAACTTCTGATTTAGTGATGGGAGACACCTAACAAGCAGTCACCACAAAAATACGGCATGTGCCATGGGGAAAACATAAGATGGGGAAGAAAGGAGAGTTGGGGTAGATGGCAACAAGTTTGAACAGTCAGAGAAGGTCATACTTGGATGGCTGAGATATCTCAGGAGGAAGTGGAGACAGTTAAGTGGTGAGACTCCCCGGGAGGCTTGTGGTCAGTGAATATACTGGCCCAGGAAGTGCTGACTGGGGCAAATGCCAAAGAGGAAGGGCGCGCTCAGTCTCTCTTCAGAACCATAGTTTCAGCCATTGGCAACAAACAATTTCCAGGCAATGGAACTTTTAACTTCGGTGGGAAAAAACTCCCCTAAAGCTACAAAGGGAGAGGCTGTGCTTCCTATATGCAAGTGCATTACTCGGCAACCCAACGAAAAGAACAAGAAAGATGACTATTAATGTTAAGACACTTCTTCCGATACCACAATGTGTTATACCTAAAAAAGAGATCACGGTTTGTTAACACAAAGGGTAGTAAAATAGCACAGCCTTGTTCAAAAGGTGTGTGCTTGAATAGAACTATACAGTAAGAGAGTGGCCCCAAGGATCTTTGCGTGAAAAAGAAGAAAAATGCTTTCATTGCCAGAAGCTCTCCTTGTCAGAAGGTGTGGCCAATGCTTAACATAAGGACTGTGAGAGTTAGGCTACCGCAATCGGGAGTTTGGTCACACCAAGCTTATGGTCTTCTCCCCTGTTACATCCCTGGCTGACCCAACCCTCCGCCAAACAACACAATTCTACCAGATGAAAGATAAAATGTACTTCCCTGACAAAAACGATGCTATCAGGACCAGGGGGGACAGCTCAAGAATTTGGAAAATGGTCTAAAGGGGAGAGGGGCTCTAATTTAATTTTTCCCAAAGCATCAGCAGGAACAAACAACAGACCATAATTAGAAATCACCTATACCAAAGCTCCCACCACCCCCACTTGAACCCACATTATAACAAGTAACATTTTGGAATTTTTGTCCACTTTAAACCTCTTAATACTAAAATAAGTAAAACTAGAAAGCCGAACTACAGCCTCCTGAAGATAATTTCAAAATGGCTTACAAGAGTCTTTTCAAAATGATTTGCAAGAAACTGCTTCACCTTTCAGTTAAAACATGGGCCAGACTAACTTCCAGATGATGAGAAATCTTGCAGTACGGCATCATGAAACATTTAAAAATGCTGGGGTAAAGGCTACATCTTTAGGATGAGAGCTGGTCACGATATATTCAGGGAATAAGATCAAATTACAGAACTGGCCCTAAATAGAACCTCTATCACCCACATACACAGACACATAGAGCAGACAAATATAAACTGTTACAGTAGTTTTACTTGGGCAATTGCAGGTAATCTTTATATTATTTTGCAGAATCTTGGAAACTGCAGAGAAATAATCCTCCACGACACTCCTAGCTAGGTGCTAGTGGCTACAATAGTCCTACCTGCACCCTTCCTGTTAAGAAATTGCAGGTTCAGGTGGGGTAAGAAGGTGAACAAATACAACATAAGAAAAGTGGTGTTTTACCCTTCAGGTAAAAGCTGAACTTCTGCTTCACAAAAGACCTTTGAAAGCATTACCTTCAATAACAATAATGTTATAGGGGGAAGGAGATGAGAAAAACGACATTTAAAAACATGCACTTGTGACTATAAACCTGGACTTATAAAACAGATCAGCTGGGGTAGAACTCTTTGAACACAAAAGTTTTCTTCTATATGCAAAGGCTTTATAGCTAGTTTTCTTTTTTTAATTAATAGATTCCTTAACACTCTTAAAATGTGGTTCAATGCATAGCTTCCAAAATGAATTAGTTAAAGCCTCACAAATGAAACACAGCGTGACATTCAGTCCTCTCACTGGAAAAGCACAAATTCTTCGAACAAAGTCTCAACAGAGGCGTCAGCACTATTCTCAGCTCTTAAATACACACGCACAACAAGACTTGAACACATTCCAGGCATGGCCTTCAAGCCTGGACCACACCTGCTTCCAAGGCCCTGAGGCTAAAAATAACTCTGGGGCCTCAAAAAAAACGACGGGGACACCAGCCAGACTCAGGGGTAACTGCGGGCCCCTTGCTCAGCTCCACAGCCAGCATGGAAAGCAGTAGCTACGGAAGTGCCATTAACAAGAAACCCACCACAGGCTTGTCTCTTGGTAGCCATCACCTCCATCCTAGCTGACTCTTTGCCCTTGATGCCAAAACTAATGCTAAGGATCTAAGAAAAAGTAAGTATTTATGGTATATTGTTTGAGGGGAAAAAAAACAAAACCATAATAGACCAGGATTCTCAGGAGACCTTGTTCCTAATTTCAGCTCCTCTATGAAGATGCTAAAATATCATGAGAAGAGTGTTGGACATCCCTAAGCCTGTTTTTTCTTACCCCTAAAAAGAGGAATCCTCTAATCACTTAACATCTAAGGATTATTTCTCAAAGAATATGAAGATATTGCGGTCAGTACATCGCAGGTCTTAGTTGGGCTGCTAACAGGACAGAGGACCAGAGCTGAGTGGTCACTCAGCCGTCACGCTGAGGAGCTAAGACTTACTTCCTCCAACAAAGAAATGAAAAAGGATAACTCCAGGGCTAGGGTCCCACAAGCCACATGGCGACTGTTCAGACTGCTTCTGTGGTGGGGGATTTCCAAGGTTAGCTCAGAGACAATGACTTCCACTTCTCTGCCTGCCCCTCAGTATGTGGGAGCCCCATCTGGGGCTCCAGCAGAAAAGGAATGAAGAAAGGGAGGGAGGCTGGGCAGAAAAAGATGCAGCAGCAGCATCACCGTCCACTCCTGCTCCTGGGCTGTGCTAATTTAAGCCACTGCATCTGTCCTCACACTTCCCCTTTGGGGGCCCTGGGAGTTACGATGTCAGGAAGCTGGACCACGGGCAAAGCACCACAACAAGAATAAGAACGGGACCTGGGCCACAGCGCATGGCCCATCAAGGAGACCAAAGTCTGCCAGAGTAGCCCACTCTGGGAGTCAGAATGTTCGCTGTCCTCACCCCAAAGTTACCTTTTCCACGCTGGGTCCTCTTCATGTCCTGTCTTTCCCTGGAATGTCGCTGCCTCTTGTCTTCTAACTGTAATTTCTGTGCCCGTATTTGAGAGATTTTGCTGTTTCCCCGCCTCTCTCTCTCCTTTTCATACTCATATTCATTTCTCTCTTCCTGACTAGAAGCAAGCCTCTTTCTTTCTAAGGCTAATTCCTTATTCTTAATCCAGTTTCTGGTTTTGGGGGGAAACTGACATGTTGCTGTTAAAATAAGTAATCACAAACACTCCAGAATCTTTTGAGAGAATGATCCATGGATTTGGGTATTTTATCAACCTTTAAAATCTTTTGAGCATCACCGTACAAGAGAAGATTTTATTTTAGGAGAGAGGTAAACATTTTGCAATTTGGTGATTCACACATGATTAAACTGGGTAGAGGTTTATTAATGCAGTCTTTTAAGTTTTCATTAGCACTGAAAGGCCCTGATGATCCAGATACCACAGGCTAAAACTCTAAACCACTTCTCAATGTTTTCACACCAGATTGTTTAGAAAACTAACAAGACAGGAATTAATTTTATAATCTGGTGTTCAGAAATACCCCCAAGTGGGACTGGATCATATGGTGGTTCTATTTTTAATTGGGAGGAACCTCCAAAGTGTAGAGCTAGAATCTAAAAGCAGAAAATGAGCTCTGCACACGGGGACAAAGCTGTCTTCACCAGGAGTCTTATTGCAGGTCCTGACAGACACCGACACAGCTCCACTGGGGGACCTGGTTCTGTTCCCCCAGTGCCATCTGCAAATGAGCCGTGGGTACTCCTTAGCTGAACACAAACTCAGATCTAGAACTAAGGTAGAGTAGAAAACAAAGTAACTCCCCGTAACTCTACTGGCTAATTTTTTTTAAAGCATTTCCCACACAATTTAAACAGCAAAATGAAAAGTAATAGGTTGCCTCCCACAGAATAAAATAAATACCTGTGAGTTTAAAAAAAAAGAAAAAAGAAAAAGGGATTTCCCACAAAACACTTGCTTGACACCGAAAATTCAGAGGGTGGTGTTTCTACTTGCTATTTGTATTGTTTGGCTTTTTTCTTTTGGAAGAGGTGATTCTGTCATCTTTGGAGAGCCCTGTACTTTGCTCCCTTGATCAAATCCGGTGTGAAGTCAGTCAGGTTCAGGCATGCCGCCTGCAGCAGTGAGCGCCTTCCTCTCAGTCTCCCTTTCCCACTCAGAAATACTCATGTCTGGACTGACCAAATTCACTTTGGTTTCTAAATTAACAAGCGGGAAAGCCACATAGATGGCAGGTCCCTGATATTATGAGTTGAGTAAACAGTTGAAAAGTAACATATGGACAAATATAAAAAGAGAACGTGCTAGAAGATGTACCTCAAATGAGAGAGGAAGCCTTCCTGGATAAGATGAACTTCGGGGAAGGCTTGAAGGCAAAGGGACATGAACTACCAGAGAGGAGGGAATAAAATCCTAGATGAAGAAAACGCACAAGCAAAGACAGAGGGATGTGTGCAGATTTTCCTGCAAGAGCAGGGGAGACAGGGAGCAGCAAAGTAGCTTAGTGAAGTAGGTGGGCCCAGCTGGTGCTACCTAAGCCGAGAGCTTTATCAAAAACCACAAGGAAACAATTCTGGGAAAACTTCACTCCGGTAACTTCCTCTAGACTGAAATGGAGAGAAAATGAAAGAGGAGACAAGTTATAATCCAAAAGGTTTAGTCATCTGAGGGTGGGTTCTATACCATCTGATGTACTACGAATATGACTGGAAATGGAAGATCCAGGAGATTAGAAATGGTCAAACAAAGGCCAAGTGCCTGGCACACACTATACCCCAGCTACTAAGTGACTTCCCCAGTGAAAAGCCCATGAAAATGGCTATTTAAATTACACTATTAAACTAATCCACCTTTATAAAACATCTGAAAAATATCTGTATATATTTAGTAAACATTTTGTATAAATCATTAAGCTAAGTAAGTTTAATTTAACTAACTTCTTTTTTAAAGATTTGTTTATTTTTATACAAGAATCTAGGTATAGGCCAATGCGCGAGAGGGTGAGAATCCGGATTCACCAGAGACAGAGTGGGGAACAGAACAGGCAGACTGACAAAACACACTGCTAAGGGGAGCAGCGGGTGAGACAGGAGAGGTCTGCTTCGCCATGTAGGATTCTCGCTGGCCGGCCGGGATCGAACCCACGCTGCAGAGGCTGCAGACAGCTTCACAGTGCGGCGCTCAACTGCCTGCACCACCAGGGAGGCCCTAAACATTTTTTTTAAAGATGTATCCATCCATGCATACAAGAACTGGGGTACAGGCCAGAGGTATAGGCAGTGAGAGGACCTACCAGAGACAGAGTGGGGAACAGAACAGGCAGAATAACTGAAATACACTGCTGAGGGGAGCAGGGGCGAGTCAGGAGAGGTCTGCTGCGCCATGTGGGATCGAACTCATGCTTCAGTGGCTAAGGACAGCTTCATAGGTTGCATCTTAACCCCTTGCACCACCAGGGAGGCCTTTATTAAACTTTTAATCAAGTAGTGAGATACCCTATTCTGTCCTTGCCTTAGATAAATTAGTATCAAGCAAAATGAGCAATATATACAGGTTCAATTTTCACTATTATATCAAGTCACTGTTTATAAACTGGAAGAACCAGGCACATTAAAAGACTGAAATAAAGTAGGGTAGCAAGTCCACAGAGGCAGACTCTGAATTGGGTTGGCATTATAGATGACTTTCTACTACATTTTTCAGTAATTTTCCAAAGTTTCTATTTTGGAAAAACACATACACACATAAAGGCGTATATATAATCTACCTATCACATACATACTTATACACACACATATATATAAAATCTTTTGCAACAAAAAGCTCAAGTACATCTATCTCTTAATCAGTCATAACTCATACATTCTTCAGAGGAAAGAAGTATGAAGTCAACATTATTGAAACTATCCTTTGCATTGCTAAGTAAACATTTTGTAATTAATTAATATAAATAAGTTTAATACAGGATCATGGGATTCATGACTCAGTAGTGTAAAAAGGCAGAGATCTGTAAAAGGTGAATACAGGGTGGCTCAAGGGGTTAAGATGCAACCTATGAAGTTTACCGAAGCCACTGCAGCATGAGTTCGATCCCTGGCCAGGGAGCAACGCACATGGCACGGCAGACCTCTCCGGACTTGCCTGCTGCTCCCCTCAGCAGTGTATTTTAGTCAATCTGCCTGTTCTGTTCCCCATTGTCTCTGGTGAATCCTCTCATCCCTTGCACCTCTGGCCTGTACCCCCATTCTTGTATACATAAATAAATAAATCTTAAAAAAAAAAAAAGGTGAATGCAGGTCCCTAAGATACCCAGACACAAGGCTATCACATGAATTCCATACACAGCAATATAAAGTATATATGGACCAGGTCAGGGCCATAATTCCCTTCCAAATGTCACCTGCCATGCCAAAAACCACATTCAAAATTAAAATGAAAAGCAGAATCATTACCAAAAGTCCTATACTCCTGTCTGCTTAAAATGTAAAAAGAAATCCCATTACTATAGTACCAACATATCTGATTTCACCATCTTATCTGAAATGCAGTCAGTAACATAGACCCTAAGAATAATGCTTTCACAAAGCTCCACTTTTTAATCCCACAGACATAGGTTGAAAAGTAGCCTACTGCCATTTGCCATCAGCACATTTAAGTCTCACATAGCACCTAAGTACAGTAAATGTCCCCTTTTTGCTCTTGCAGATAGTGTGTTTTCTCTTGAATTCTGGGATTGTGGACTTTAGCTAGTCTGTAAACTCCAGGAGGAAATAATATATGGATCTGTAGAATAGACATGTCTTCATTTCCTATAGTGCGACTTACCACTTTTATCTAATAACAAGAACTTGATAGAAAGGCCTACCAGGCCCACCTTGAAGATTGATTCGTAGGGTCTAGTATGGAAACAAAATTTGCATTTTTAATAAGTGTTCCAGGAGCCTAAGGATCGGGCAAGTTTAAAAATTTGTCCTAAAGCCCGCCTTTGGTCCTCTCAAATGTTCAGTCAGTTATCAAGATGTACTGAATCTCAGTCTGTTTCACCTGAAGGATTTATATAAAGGTGCAAAAGCTGCATGTGAACAGAAAATAACATAGGATGAAGAACGGGAGGTCAGCCCGAGATGGCTTGCACCTCAGAGTTGAAGCGAGCCATCCTATTAGTTTAGTGTGTGCCTTCTGGTAGGTTAATATTATCCCTTCTCCAACATGTTAAGTATTTGCCCAAAATCACACAATTCCTTAGTGGTGAGAGACTGGAGGTTCCACAGAATAGCGATTTCCACGCCCTACAGGATTTTCCAAACATTTTATAAATTTCAACAGTCTTCTAAAAGGCACAAGAAGCCAAGGATTCCAAAAGATGAGAAATAAGGCACCCTTCCTAACCCTGGACGTGTGTGGCTATAAAGAGGTGGCCAACACCAAAACTCAGGCTGCTGTGAAATTACAGATAAATTAACAAGCAGAGACAAAAGACAGAATATTTGTGAGGAAGGAGGAAGCCTTCCTGCCTTTTTGTGAGAATACAGTATGTGAAAGAATAGTATTGTACAAATTGTAACATTCACTCAAAAGGGAAAAGGCAATACAGGATTAATTAGTGCAGGAGTATTTTACCTAAGTAGTAGTTCTGAAGCTTGGACGCAGGTTAAAATCACCTGAGGAGCTCTTAAATATCCTGCTGTGCTGTGGAATAATAAATCAGAATCTCTGGGGAGAGGAATCTGGGTGTCAATATTTTCCTAACAAGTGGTTGGAAGTGGATTCTTTACCTCCTCCCCAGGAAGGTCAGAAAGGACAGGCTGCCTGGAAAGCAAAATTAGAGAGTGAGCAAAATTTGGAGACGCATATACAATACCAAGATTCATCTAACCTATTTCTTGAGGTAGTGTTTTACATCTGCTGGAAGTCAGCGTTCTGAGTATATTGCCAGGTAGGAGATCACGTTCTTAATGTCTATAATCCCAATAATAACTAAGGAGCATAATTCACTGAGATATCAACAAAAGACTACACGGATATGCTGGGGCACAGAATGACTTCATAGGATAGCTGTGGTCAAAGCAATCTAGCTTCCCATCTTACGTCACTGTTCTTTAGACATACATGTGTCAAGAAAACCTTTGTAAAGGCTGGGAGGAGACAAGATAGAGCTCAGTGCTCACCTGTGTTTGAACGCCAGTTAAATAAATATCTCCACCCAGGAATTTCCCTTTACTAAGGGCAAACTACCAGGGCAAGGGCATACAATCTTTTGTAATGCCTCTCTCTAATCCAATCCCGTAAAACTTCATTTAATAAGCTGGTGATGGAAACCAAGATTTGGGCACCCAGCCAAACAATCTATGTTATATTAAATAAAGGACATCCCTACCCTCTCAAGGTTGTGCCAGCAGTTATTAAAAAAAAAAAAGTAAATAAAAGGTGGCATTCAACAAGAGTCGGGAGATTTTATCCATAATATACCTTATTAACACACAAAGGAAAAAACATTAGATGAGAAAATGCCTCTTCAGCTGTCTCCTTTGATAATGGCCTGCCTACCTTGGGGCTCATTCACTTAGACAACAGTCCTTGCACATTTTGTGCAAGGATTTTTTGCTCTGGACATTGGAGGACTCCGATCGTAAGAGAAATAAAACACGGACACAGGCATTCTCTCAGTGTGGTAGGAAAAGTGGAAGGGAAAGAAATTCCAGTGGTGACATGGGAAGTCAAGGAAGAGTTGCTGCATGTCACCAACACGTATTTACTCTGGATGCATTCCTACCCAACTCCTTAGAGTACCCACACCACCTCTTTGTATTCATAAATAACCTCCAGCCATGGGAAGTTTGGAGGGAGTGAGGATATCATTAGCCAGCAAACTCATCTACTAATTCTAGAGGCAGCTTCTCTTCAGTTGGTCCCTGAAGGCCGGCTGCTTCCTGCCAGGAAATACAACACAGATTCATCTTCATCTTCAAGAAGCTGATGGGTTGCTGATTCTCACCCAATCTGAGTGAACAGAGGGACAGGGTAGAAGGGGAAGACAGCTCATTTTCCCTCAGACCTCAGGTAAACACAACCCTGTACCCCTTCCCACAAAAAGGGAGTTACAGGACTTACAACTCCCACAGACATCTGACAAGATCACACTGACGTTATTTCTTTGCAACAGCATCGCCCACAAAGGGTAAGCAGGAAGGGGAAGACAGGAAGTCTTAAGATTAGTCCACTGTACTGGGAGGCCTAGAATAAGGCAGGCAAAAGGTCTAAGGCCTCAGGAGCTGAACACTTTATAATAGGTGTAAACAGAAGTTAATTGTCAGGACTCATGATCCTCAAGTTTTTTAGTTACAGACCATTTCAGAGTGATAAAAGTGCCTAGGTCATGTCTCCCTAACAATTATTTCTCTGACAACATGTGTTTCACCTCAAAAACTGCAGGAAGCAATGGCCTAGAAAGTTCTTCTGAGTGCTATAATGAGATATGAAGCAAAAATCAGAATTTTAGATACAAGAGTGCTAAAAATATGGACTAGAATGTTCATAACATTATTTATAATGACAATAATGTCCATCAACTGATGACTGAATAAACAAAAGGCGGTACAGCTATAAAATGGAGTATTAGTCAACTATGAAAAGGAATGAATATTGATACTTGCTTCAAAATAGATGAACCTGGGGGGTTGGTGGTGATGAATGAGGAATGACTGCTAACATGTACAGAGTGAGTTTGGGGATGGGGGTGATAAAAGTATTCTAGAGTTAGACAGTGGTGATATTTGCACAACTCAGTGAATATATTAAAAATCATAGATTTGTATACTTTAAAAGGATGAATGTTATGGCTGTGAAATAGATCTCAGCTCCTTTAAAAGGGTAAGCTGTATGGCATGCAAATTATAGCCCAATAAAGCTGTGTAAAAAAAAAAAAAGATAAAAGACAAAGGCAAGTTAGTATTGCAAATAAAAGACTGAAAAGATACACGACAAGTAAATGTATTATCTTCAACTGGATCTTGTATTAGAAGGGAAAATGATATAAAGACTCTTGGATCAACAGACAGGACTAGAATACAACTGGGGGACTAGAGAAGTATTAAATAAAAGTTGGGGTTACTGGGGTTGACAGCAGTACTGTCAATAGGGGAATGTCCTTATTCTCTGGAGACCCACTGAAAACTTGGGGACAGAAGGCCATGAGGGGTACAACTTACTTTCATATGGGAAAAGAGATGATGTATGTATGTGAAGAGAGAACCAGGGATAAAGCCAAGGAAACAGGCAAATTGTTAATAGCTATTGATCTAGTAAATTTTCCTGTTATTTTTAAATTATCTCCAAAGAGTTTACAGTAAGATATAGGTATTCTTATTCTCTGTGTCTGTGTGTGTGTGTGTGTATACAAACACACACACACACACACACACATATATTATATTATATATGTATATGTTCTCTAAGATCCAAAATTTCTACTTCTGATAATTTGTCCTATATAAATACTGGCCCAAGTATGTGTGTGAAATAATGTTCACTGAGACACATTCGTAAAAAGTCAGAAATAATCTTAATGTCAACCAATTATAAATGATATAAATACATTATAATATCAACAAAGTATTAACAGCTGTCTAAAAAGAAAGATGTCTATCTACATAAACTTATAGAGAATGATTTCCAAAAATGTATTCTTTTGTGAAGGAAAAAACAAATAGAGGAAATAGGAAAAATAGGTCTATCCCTAGCAACAGAAGCAATAAAAAACTCAAGAAACCTAGGAATGTCTTGATTTAGTTAGGAAAGAATTTAAGCCTGTTCTCTATATTTATTTATAGAGCTTGTTTTTTGTATTTGTAGATAGAAGCAGTTGTCTCCTTTACAACACTGATAATATAAACTTACTTCTGAAAAAAGAAACTAACACAATCTTAAAACACCCCTATAGCTAATCAAAACTTTTTCAATAAACTTCCAAAATTCAAATTTAATATGTATTATCAATACAAATTATGGATAGCCTCCAATTTTTTTTTCCATGTAATTATCTTCCTGATTTAGAAATATAAAGCTCCTGAAGTCGACCTGATATACCTTCACACCACTCCTGACTTCTTATACCACAGGCTAGTTTTGTCTATTTGGGGGCTCTTTGTATCTGAACTCTTACTCAACATTCTATCTGAGCCCATGCTGTCCTAAGCAGCAACTGTTACATTTCACTGACTATACAACAGTGTAGTACTTATTCATTCTTCTACTGATGGGCCAATCTGGGTTGTTTCCAGTTTGGGTTATTATGAGTTGTGTTTGCACAAATGAATTATGTTTTTTGGTGAAAATAAGTACACTGTTTTGTTGAGTATACACTGAGGAGATCTGCTGGGTCAAAAGCATGGTGTACTTACAGAGCTTTACTACACATTTCTCAAGGTAGATGCAACCCGTTTACAATTCCACCATCTGGGTGTGAGTTCCAGCTGCTCTCTGTCCTTGCTGACACTTGGAATTTTCAAGTTTCTGTTGTTATCATGTGTGTTTGCTTTTAAATGTTATCTATTCTGGTTAATGTGTGGTAGTAATTCACTGTGGTTTTATTCCTCATTCTTTGGTGATTTAGGTGTTGAGTACCTCTTGAGGTTTTATTTTTTTATCCTTTCACAATTGACCTGGAAATTATTTTTGTAGATGATGTGAGGGAGGGATCTATATTAGCTTTGTTCAATATGGGTAGGCAATTAGTTTTTAACATTTTTCTTTCCAAATAATCTTAATCATATATGTATACAGAAATATACAGATATCTATTTGTGGACCTCTATCTGGATTCTATTCAAATTTACTGATCTATTTATTTATTCCACACAGCATATCCAGTAGTATAAATCCTGCAACTTTGTATTTCTTCAACATTATTACCTTGGCTATTCTCACCATTTGTGTTTCCATACAAATTTTAGAATCAGCTTGTGTAATGATTTGGAACATCTTTGACTAGGTTTAGTCCTAGGTATTTCATACTTTTAATGCTGTTATGTCATCTTTCTTAAATTTTCATATGTGGTTATTAATGTTATATACAGAAATCCAGATTTTGTATATTGACCTGGTATCTAGGAATATCACTGAACTTACTTTTTAAGAAGCATTAACTTTCAAATGTATATAAGTAAACTCATGCCTTTCGGTAACAATTCTATCAGTTTTGACCAATGTAGACTGTAATCATCACAATAGATAAAGAACAGTCCCATCACCCCCCAAAATTCCCTCATACCACTCCTCTGTAATCCATACCTTTTCCATACCTTCAAAACCTGGCAACCACCGATCTAGTCTCCATTCCTGGAGTTTATCTTTCTACTTAAAATGAATCATAAAGGGCACAGTGTTTTTTGTTTTTTTTTTTTTAAAGATTGATTGATTGATTGATTGATTGATGCAAGCACTGGGTACAGTCAGAAGCGCGGGAGGGTGAGAGAATTCACCAGAGCCAGAGCGGGGAGCAGAGCAGGCAGAAGGACCAAAGTACACTGCTGAGGGGAGCAGCGGGCGGCAGGAGAGGTCTGCGCGCCATGTGGGACCCTCCTCCAGTGGCCGGGTAACAGCCGGGGATCGAACCGGAGCTGCATAGGCTGCAGGCAGCTTCGCAACCCAGCGCTCAACCGCTGCAAAAGGGCACAGTGTTTTGAGAGAGCCTTCTTTCACTCAATGAAATGCCTTAAGATTTGTCCATGTTGATGCAAGTATTGATAGTTTATAGGGGTGTAGCATGGCATCTGCTCTGTGAAAAACATTGCTAAGAGAGACTAAAAAGAGAAGCCACAGACATAAAGAAAATATTTGCAAAAGGCATGTCTGATAAGGGACTGTTAATCCAAAATATATAGACAGCTCTCAAAGCTCATAAGAAAACAACCCAACTTAAAAAAGGGTCAAAGACCTTAACAAACACTTCACCAAAGATATACCAATAGCAAATAAGCACATGAAATGATGTTCCACACCACAGGTCATCAGAGAAATGCAAATAAAACAAGACACTTACTAGAACTGCCGAAATCCAGAACACTGACAACAGCAAATATGATGAGGATGTGGAAGAACAGGAGCTCACATTAATGCAAAATGTTACAGGTACTTTAGAAGACAGTGTGGCACTTTCTTAGAAAACTAATCATATTCTTATCATGCGATGTATCAGTCAAGTTTCTTAGTTTTTATGCAACGGAGCTGAAAACATGTCCACAAACCTGCACAATGACACTTGCGGCAGCTTTATTGATAATTGTCAAATCTTGAAAAACAAGATGTTCTTCAGTAGGTGAATGAACAAAGAAACTGTGACACATCCAGATAATGGAATATTAGTCGGTGCTAAGAAGAAATACGCTGTCAAGCCATAAAAAGATAAGAGGAAACCTAAATGCCTAAAGAAGCCAATGGAAAAGGCTACACACTATATGATTCCAACAACGTGACATCCTGAAAAGGTAAAACTACGGGGACAGTAAAAAGATTGTGGTTGCCAAGAGATGAATGAAGGGAGCACAGGAAAAGCAGACTATTTTCATGGCAGTAAAACGACTTTTTATGATGCTATTATGGTAGATCCATGTCATTAACTCTTAGTCCAAAAGCACACAATGTACAACACCAAGGTGAACCCTAATATAAACTATGGGCTTTAGATGATGATATTGTGAATGTAGATTCATAAGGTGTAACACATGTACATTTTGGTGAGGGATGTTGATCATGGCTCTGCATACATGGGGGCAGGAAACACATGGAAAATCTCCATATCTTCCTCTCAAAGTTGCTGCCACCTAAAACTGTTCTAAAAATATTTTTAAAACCCCTGACCTAAAAATATATATATTGATATTAGCAGTCACAAAGATGGCTACTATCATAAAATAGAAAATAGTAAGTGTTGACAAGAATGTGGAGAAAATGAAAAATCTGTATACTGTGGGAGACTATAAAATGGTATGACTGCTATAAAAAACAGTAAATTAATGTGTCAAGAAACTAAAAACAATTTAATCGATACCAGAGGAAACAGGAGAGAGAGAAGTGGATGAGGGAAGGAGGCAGATCAGGGCACTGGCAGAGGTGATTTGGTTGAGGGTAAGTAGAACATGTACATATATAGAGGAGGAAAAATGGGTTTGGGCTCTTTATTCTATCTATTAATCCACACAGTAAATTTTGAAATTTGTTAGTTCTCAAATTTAGTTCTTTTTCAGAATTGTTTTGGTTATTCTAGTCCCACTGCCTTTCCATATACATTTTTTTTTTAAGATTTATTTATTTATACAAGCACTGGGGCACAGGCCAGAGGTAGGAGGGTGAGAGAATCCACCAAAGACAGAGCAGGGAGCAGAATAGGCAGAAGGACCCAAACACTGCTGAGGGGAGCAGCGGGTGAGACAGGAGAGGTCTGTCGCGCCATGTGGGAATCTCCCTGGCGTGCGGGAATCAAACCGGCGCCGCGGAGCTCCACAGTACTGTGCTCAACCCTCTGCGCCACCCAGGAGGCCCCCATATACATTTTAGAATGAGCTTGTCAATATCTACAAAAAGTTCTAAGAGGATTTTGATTGGGTCTATGTCTAATCCCTAGATGAATTTGAGAACAGCTGACGTGGTAACAATGTTAAGTCCTCAATCCCTGAGTATGATATAGTCTCCATTTATGTAAGTAAGTTCTTGGCTATCTTTCATAAGTGTTTTGTAGTTTTCAGCATAAAAACTACTCATATATTCTTGTTAGACTGACTCCTAAGTATTTTGTTCTTTGGGGGATTGTGATAGTTTTTAAATTTTTTGAATTCTAATTGCTTGTTGCAAGTACAAAAACATAATTAATCTTATAGTGTGCAACCTTGCTAAACTCACTCCAGTTTTGGAACTTTCAAAAAATCTCTCCAGATGTTCTAGGTAGACATGTTCTAGGTAGGTGCTAGAAATAGCATGTCCTCTGTGAAACAGAGAATATTCTATTTCTTCTATTATGATCTATATGACTTTCATTTCTCTTTCTTAACTTATTGCATTGGCAGAACATCCAGTACAATGTTGAAAAGCCGTGGACAGAACTTGCCTTGTTTCCAAACTTAGGCAGAAAGTCCTCACCTCTGAATTCACTTCTCAATTATAATAGTGTCTTTGGTAGGTGTTTTGGCCACAGAACCATGTCAAATATTTTCTTCCTGTCCAACCCATTACCTTTTATTGACTTTACAGGCTCACTGCACTGGTTAGAACCCTCATCCAATAATTAGGCAACAGTACTGTAGGTTCCATATATTGTCCAGTCCATATATGGTCTCAATTTTAGTGGAAAAGCTTTCAGTATTGCCTTATTATGTATGTTTCTGCTAGGTGATTTTTACAAATACCATTTTTCATATTTAGGATGTTCCTACTTTTGCTTGCTAAGAGCTTTTTATCATGTACAGATAATAAATTTTAACAAATGCTTTGTCTGAATCTATTGAATCTATCATAAGATTTTTTACTTTTTTAGTTACTGTGAATATTTGATTTCTGAATACCATCAAAATGTTTTTATACAGATATTCCCTATTTAATTAGAAAATTAGATTACACAAATCATGATGAGATCTTAAGTTACCCTAATAACAGGTAAGAAAGTTACAGGACTAAATAAAGTCTAATAATATTCTAAAAGCTACATCTAGACAAAATTGTGTGATAGCTTCAGTGGTATTTCCCAGCAAATTTTTCAAAACAGATGAGAGAAATGGTGACCAAGCCACAGCCCTACAATCCCATGTCCAGTCAAATGTCTAATACATGAACTTTGAACCAACTAAAAGGATAAACAACTTTCATACCAGGGGCCTCCCTGGTGGCACAAGGGGTTAACACACAACCTATGAAGCAATACGCAGCCACTGCAGCACGAGTTTGATCCCCCCGCCGGCCAGGGAGCAACCCACATGGTGCGGCAGACCTCTCCTAACTCGCCCGCTGCTCCCTTCAGCAGTGTATTTTGTCAGTCTGCCTGTTTTGTTTCCCACTCTGTCTCTGGTGAATCCTCTCACCATCCACACCTCTGGCCTGAACCCCAGTTCTTGTATGCATAAATAAATAAATTTTTTAAAAAAATAAAGAACTTTCATTCCAGAGGATATTAATGTAATAAAGTAACATTATGTACTTGTAAAAACCAGAAATGAAATTTTAGTATAGAAATAAGTTATTTTTCATAGAACATAAATAAATGGATAAATAACAAAAAACTGATAATTTTATATACTTATACCATAATTCTATGAAGTATAATTATTTGGAGGGGACATCTTAATATCCTCTTGATAACGATGGCAATAATGGCCTACTAATTATGGCCCATTATTTTATCTTTTAACTTTACCTGTGTCCTGGTGGTTGTATTTTTTCCACAATTAAATGAACAGGCTAGAATTAGAGAGTCAGCATTGAAGAGCCTCCAAGGGACTACATGACCTTTTGCAGTAACATCGTCTTAACACTACCAAATGCATTTTAGTTTCTTGAGTTGACCATACAACCTAGGTTAACAAAGATCATGATGGCGCTGAACATTTTAGCACCTTCCCACAACGTTGCTCTCTGAAGTTGCCTCATTCACTTGCATTAACTCTCTGTTCACACACCCAGCTGTCTTTAGCATTTTGGCAAAAGACAGTATTGGTCATGTTCCATCTAGACCTGGTAACATGCCAGAAAGCAATATACGTACACAGGTAGCCAAGTTAAAATACAACGCTGAACTAGACACTGGATTTTATTGCACAAACTACCAACAACTTGTAATTCTGGGTCACCATGCAGCTACCTCTTCCACTCCTATTTAGTTTACTGGATTTTCCTTGTTTACGTTATTACTTCAGAGAGTACTGGCAGCATGAGAGCAATCAAAGTCCTAGCACCATATGGCAACAACACATAAATCCACGTAATTAAGATGAGCTCTTTAAAGACAGGCTATCCGTCAGACAGTATCTATAAGATGCAAAAAAAAAAAATTTAAATACCAAGTGCTTTTGTTCCAAAAATAATTCTAAACATTTCAAGCAGAATCCACAGGACCCTTCAACCTCAACCAGGGCAATCACATTATTTGTTACTTTTAATTACTCCCATGATACCACTATCCACAAAGAGTCAAGGACTAGGAATAATCAATCAACTGGGAAACAGTTCTATAAAGCTGGCATTTAACATAAAAATGTAGCTATCCTTCCAGAATTTTTTAAAAAGTCACTGACTTTCAACTGGTTGTTCTGTTTGCTCTCTGCATGTAAAACAAATGCTCTGTCCAATGAACTTTGGCTTCTATTTCCTAGGACTGTGAGTAGGTTTAAAGAAAAACAGCACTGCCGTGTATCTCCAGGGCAAAGTCCAAGCTCTGTCACTCTACAATACAGGCGCTTCAGGACTTGGGTAGGAGGCAGTTAAATAACTAACTTGTGGGCCCAGGTAGCGAAGGTGATGCTATACCATAACTAGCAAATTGAGTTTAAAAGTGAAAAAAGCAAAGATCCAATAGTGCTTTGGTGCAGCATCTCCTACCGGTCATTAGTTGACCACAAAGATTCCCCAGTCTAAGGATCAGAGATTACTAAGGCTCCAAGGAAATTTTAGGTGCTAGCCATCAACTGGTAAAAGGCAGTCCTCTCAAAACTCAGAATTTTAGAACTGTGAAGACACTTCAGTTACTGTCTAGTCCACCCCCCTGGTTTTATAACCGAGATGTAAGAGGAGACTGACTCTGAGGCCTCCCCTTCAGAGTACAAAGCCCTAAAAAGAAGCAAGTGGGACTGGCAATAGCTAAAGAGAGGAGGGACTGCTGCTCTTCAATGACATTAGTCCATTCATTTCATTTCTGTATTCCTGTACTGTGCCGCACCTGTTCTGCAAGTACTCCTAAGGTGCTGATCTATATTTTAAAATGAAGATGGCATCTTGCAACTCAACAACAAAGCAATCAAATAATCTGATTAAACAATGGGCAAAAGACGTGGGCATTTCTCCAAAGATGACATATGAATGGCTAAAAGTATATGAAGTATGAAAAGATGCTCAACATCACTGATTATCAGAGACATGCAAATCAAAACCACAGTGATAAGGGATCCTCATACCCTTTATTAAGGATGACTAGTATAAAAATAAAATAGAGGACAAGTGTTGACAAGGATGTGGAGAAAATGGAATCGTGCACTGTTTGTAAGATTGCAAAATGGTGCAACCACTATGGAAAACAGCATGGCTATTCCTCAAAATACTGAAACTAGAACTACCATGTGTTCCAGCAATTCCATTTCTTGGGTATGTACACAATAGAAATGAAAGCAGGGTCTAAAAGAGATATCTGCACAGCCATGTTCACAGCGGCATTATTCACACGAGCCAAAACCAACCCAAATATCTATCAATGAATAAATTTTTTAAAAGTGACTACACATGCAATGCAAACAGTATTTTTTCAGTTTTAAAAAGGAAGGCAATTGTACAGCATCTTACAACATGGATGAATCTTGTGGATATTATGCTGAATGAAATAAAGCAGTCACAAAAAGACAGATATTGTATGATTCCATTTATATAAGGTACTGAAAGCAGTCAAAACTCATAGGAACAGAATGTAGAATGGTAGTTACCAGGGGCTGGGGACAGGAGAGAGGGAGTTTGTTGCTTGATGGGTATAGGGTTTCAGATTTGCAAGATGAAAAAGTTCGAGAGGGCCTCCCCAGTGGCGCAGCAGGTTGAGTGCTGTGCTGTGAAGCTGTCTGCAGCCTCTGCAGTGCGGGTTCAATTCCCGGCCGGCCAGGGAGAAACCCACACGGTGAGGCAGACCTCTCCTGCCTCACCCGCTGCTCCCCTCAGCAGTGTCTTCAGTCTGTCTGCCTGTTCTGCTCCCAGCCCTGTCTCTGGTGAATTCTCTCACCCTCCCGCACCTCTGACCTGTACCCCAGTTCTTGTATAAATAAATACATAAAAATAAAGTACAGAAAAATCAAAGAAATTTTTTTTAAAAAGTCAAGAGATCTGTTTCACAACAATGTGAATACACTTAGAAATGGCCAAAATGATAAATGTTATGTGTTTTTATCAAAACAACAAGAAAAACCACAGAAAGAAAATGGCAATAGATCTCTTGCTTCTTCTTGCTGTATCCCTCCCAAAATGTGCCAAGAACTGCTCAGGACACGGTCTCCCTTTTCCCAAACCATCCTACAGAAGCAGCCAGCTACACACAGTGCTCCGAGCAACAGGGCAGGGGGCTTCAGGGGATTAAGCCCTCAGAGGATTGATCTCTGCTGTGATTGGTAACTTTATTCTTCCACCTATGAAAAATGAGGGCTAGTGTGCTGGGCTTGAAGTCCAAGAACTCCAGGGACAATGAAAAAGGAGTCTTTCCTGTAATTTGTTTAAACCATGAAGAGTGGTGATCAAGAGGTGATGGGATCGAGTATGAACTCCTTCCTGACCACAGGCCACAGCTCTCCTTTGCATCTTTTCTGGTACCTCACTGTTAGAAGTCACTCTGTAAAACTTGTTCCTGTTGATGACAATGACGTCATTGGCTAAAAGAATGGATCTTTTGTCCAGGGGAAAAAAGCCTACCAGACTCAAAAGCCTAAGTGCTTATCTTAATGAATGAATTAAGGTCATTTCTATAATAAAAATCTCCACTGATTTCACAACAACTTTTTATTAAAAACTTGAAAAAGAATACTTTTTCCTGGCAAGTGGATACCATGCTCGGTACTTGGAAATCCCCCCCGCCCCCAAACCCTGTATCTCTTTCAACTAACATCACATTAATTATGTTCTATAATGAGATAGCCACCGGCAGCATCTAAGATCCTGACCTAGAAGTCATTCATTTGCCAGAAAATTTGCTTGAGTTTGCCTTTCAGTTGAGACTGTAGACAAAAGAAGAAGGGGTTTTCCACTGTACATGACTTTTATTGTTGGTTATAAAACCAAGGAGCTATAAAATCAAGCTTAGTGAATATTTACATTAACCAGGCCCTTAGTCATTCACATAATGAAAAATGAAAACAATTGCTTTAATTACATACTTAAAAGGGTTTCAGTAGAAGGAAAAGTTTCTAACTGATACTTGGATATTCTGTGGTAATGATATTAAGACACTGCCCTTAAGCTGTTTAAAGTAGCTGTGAAATATGCATACATACCTCTCATTCTTAAAAATACACTTTGAATTGCAGATTCATTCATTCATAGACCCCTTAAATACCACAGTTAATGTTAATTTCCAGGATCACCTAATACTGATAGACCACAAATGAAATTCAGCAGGTCCTTATATAAGATTGTTGTTGGACAGATTAACACTTCTGCAGGCAAACATTTTAACAATCTCTTTTATAAGCACTGTAATTGCTTTATAATTTGACTTTCAACTCACTGTATAACTAAATTCATAGAATCTTGATAGATTTCTACATGAGGAATCAGTTATCACACTCCTTAAAATAAGAGAATACCACTTAAGAAATCAAAGTTTCTGTCTCACCAAAGTAAATTTAGTTGCTAAATGCCTAAGTGAATCACTTTCCTTTAGAAGTCCTTTAATTTTATCTAAGGCAAATATATAACATGACCATGATCAACAAACAAGAACAAATGCCCAACAAGCAAAGACGGATGTTCTACCAAGTTTTTAGCAACAGGGGATTTTCTCAAAATACTGCAATGAGGATATTTTAATTACAGACTATACACATGAAGGAATATGTTCCCCTATTAAATGAAAAATACAATTACTTTTCCATTCTCTGTGGAATGCAGAAGCAATTACTGTCACAAATTCAAAATCTACTTTTACTTTTTTCTCCATCTTTTACTTATTGATTGATTTTGTTAACTTTTTTTTTTAATTGAGGCAATCTTGGTTTACAACACTGTGCATGATTTATGGGAATAGTTTCACATTTCTTTAGATGTGAATTAGCACACTACATCCACCAAACCACTCATAATCGCCCACCATAGAGATGACTGGAGTTCATCCCCCATATACTCCTCACGCCTGTCCCTCCCATAGCTTCCCTTACACAGTCATATATCTAAGATTTGCCTTGGTTTAGTTTTGCCAATTCCTTTTTAAGGCCTAATTTTAGCTTTAACGTTCTATAATATCAAGATCTTTATTAGATAAACTATCCAGCTATCAAGATGACTTCAAAAGAATCATACATTTTCATATCCTCTCTCTAATCTTAATAACAATATCCTAATTAAAAAAAAAACACTAAAATATGAAATGCTCAAATGACAGGAGACAAAATTTTGGAACTGTAAGTTCCCTCAGAGATTACCTATGTAATACTCACATTTCACAGTTGCAAAAACAGAAATTTAACTGTCTCTAAATTAGAGCTACAACTAATTAGGACACAGGCCTGCATAATTTTTTTGTAAAATAAGAGAATGGCCTTGTTTTTAAGTGAACACTTAAAACAATCTCTGAACTAAAGATCATTTTAGCAAGTTACTTACAACTCTTTCTACCTTGCTTCCTGCACCTTTGTGACAGGCAGTTAACTGGCGACCTCACATACATCTCTTGCTCTCTATTTGCTAACAGGACCCCAGGTCACCCCAGCCAGCCGTGGGCCTAAGTCCAGGACGTGACACAGGCCATACGCCATAACAATCATGGCGACACCACCCCCTTAGCCGCATGTGCAGTCCCAGTCTGTCCTGTGAGTGGGCTCATGAGATGGTTCACACAAATGAGACTCTGGAGAGAACTGGATGGATGCTTCTAGGCAACAATTTGTCCTCTTTAGGCATGCACAGGAGGAAGGGGCATGTAAGCTCTAGCCCCTTCCTCCTCCTTGCCTTGAAAAAGAATGTAATGCCTAAAGTGGAGGCAGCCATTTTGTGACCTTGTCGCAAAAAGTGAACACGCAAAAAGATGGCAGAGCATAAGACTGGCAAGAACCTGGGCCCTTGAGGCCTCTGCAGAGCAGCTGGACCAACCCAGTGAGCATCCACCTCTGATCTTCTCTAAGCTACATAATAATAAATATCTGGTGGGTTAAGCCTCTGGTAGTGGCTTTCTGTAAACCACAGCTAAAAGCAGTTCTGAATTTTAAAGACATTATGGTTCTCGTGCCCAACCTCATTCCCAATAAGACATATATTCTGCTAATACTACACACAACTGAAAAGTAACAGGATTTTATTTCTCTGCAAAGTTAACAGAGACCAACTTAATTAGCTATGGTTAGAATGCCTTAATTATAGGACCCTATTAAAGTAAACGTCATTGCGAAGCAAGACATTAGGAGGTGATAAGTAACTTAGAATCAGGCTGGGTCTTTCAACCTTGCCCAGGCCCAGCTCCACAGCTCAGTTCTGCCCACAGTTGTTCCTATGGTCTCTAACGTGTACTCCCCCACTCTGCCTTGTCTTCCATCGTCCCTCAGCTCCTCTCACACACACATGGAAAGATCATAGCCCAAGTTGGAAGGAAAAAACAACTGGCATGGCATGTGTTCTCAAGTATGACACTGACATTGGCATTTATAAAATGAGAGATATATTTGGTCTTTGTCCCCATTTCAGGCAAAATTCCTAAAACCCTTGGAATTTCCTAAATGATGAGAGCAACACAGAAAGACAAAGAAGTTACCTGCCTTCTTTGCTCTCATGCTCTTGCCAGTGTACAGCAGCAAATCCAGAAGGGACATGGTGTGTGATAACACAGCACTATGACAGCTAATGAAACAGCTAATGCTTGTGTTTTCTTGTGGATTTTAGAATTTTCTAAGATAGCAAGTTGAAGGTACAATGTTAACCTTAAATTAATTCAATGTGTGCTCAGCACTTCTGTGTTGCTAGTATTAGCAATCTTTGGTTGTATCTGCTCTAGTCTCCATAACTTCCTTATCAATTCCAATGAATTTCTTCCAATGATTCACTGAGTTTAAAGAAAAAGAAACTGAGTGTTTTAAATGTGGACTTGAGCTCTTTAAAAGCAAAAGACTGTTGTCAAATTCGAAACAATAAAGCTGGTGAAGGACCATCCAGGATAAGTTTTCAGATCGCACTGGATGAAGCAGAGCACCAATAGCTAAGATACAGATGCAACTGTGTGTAGCTGACACTGCCGAGTACCTGTTGGTTCAAACGTGCATAAAAGAAATCACAGCAATGTCACTTCCCCATGTTGCAGTATCTCATCAAATTAAAGATTCTGCTGCAGGGCCTCCCAGGTGGCGCAGCGGTTGAGTGCTGGGTTGCGAAGCTGCCCGCGGCCTCTGCGGCGCCGGTTCGATCCCCGGCTGCTCCCCGGCCGCCGGAGGAGGGTCCCACATGGCACGCAGACCTCTCCTGCCGCCCGCTGCTCCCCTCAGCAGTGTACTTCGGTCCTTCTGCCTGTTCTGCTACCTGCTCTGGCTCTGGTGAATTCTCTCACCCTCCCGGCTTCTGACTGTACCCAGTGCATGTATAAACCAAACAAACAAACAAACAAATAGATAAATAAATAAGACATGCCTCTAGAAAATTAAAAAAAATAAAAATTAAAAAAAAAATAAAGATTCTGCTGCAAACCTGAACTACAAGTTCCCATCTCACCGTAAGGACTGCACTTTGGCTTTAGAAGCAGACAGATCCACAGATACGGTGGACCTTCTGTCTTATTTTTATTATTCCAGTAGCCACACCAACTAATCATCGAAGAAGGTCTTCTTGTATGTGAGTGTTTGGCAACAGACACAAGCGCTGCTGAATTACTCAAAGTACAAAATTAACTTGCTTGAGTCTCATGATGTATCCTGAAACCACCATGGTGGTATCTGCTCTGATGGTACAAAAGGAATGAGGGCAAAATCGCTGATGTTTTAGCACTGACAAGGCAGGGGTACAATACTGTACTGGCAATATTATATTCTTCACTCTCTAGTCATTGTTTTTTTTAATTCAGTATCACTTAAAAATGTCCTTGATACAACAAAAATTATTCATTTTATTATATCAATTCTGGAGCATTTGGACTTCTGAATAATCTGTGTGATGAAATGGAAGTCCACAAAGCACTTATGCTGCATACTTAACACAGTAACTATCTTGAGGACAAGCCTTCAGACAGTTGTTTCAGTTGTGAGCTCAACTCTATACACTTTTTTCACAGAAAACTGTTTTTTACTTAAAAAAAGGATCAGCAGACAATGAGTTATTCAGGTGTTGGTACTTGGCAAATATTTTCTCTAAAATGAATAAAGTGAGCCTGATCTTTCTGGGGGATGGGGGGGGGGTTGGTTTGCGGAGACTGTCAATATTTGTTGCCCATAATAAAATCTGCACTTTTGAGAAAAAAAAATCACAATTTTAGAAAACCTGAACTGACACCAAACTCTTGACTGCTTCCCAGTTCTTAAAGACTTCTTTGGTAAGATTAACAATCATATTAATGGATGAGACTTGTTAACTATTGTGTAATCAAATGTGTCAACACTGGAAAGATCTGCATAACTCAGTCAACCATTATTTTTCAAATGAGCAATGTATGATGTTACAAAATCACACACAGGTCAAAGATCCATATTGCAAGGTGGACCAACAGAGTTTAGAAAGTTCCAGAATACCAGAAATCATTGACCTGGTTTCAGACTCAACACTGTAACTATCTTTTAAGAATCTACCACTTGTTGAATTTTCATGTTAACAAAGAAAATTCACAATTATACAGAAAGACATTTAATCCTCTATTCTTCTTCAACTATGTTTCTGTGGAGAGTTGGATTTCCTCACATATCAAACAAAACAACCTATCAACAGATTGAAGATCGAAGTAGTTATGAAGAGTCAGCTGTCTTCCATTAAACAACACATTAAAGAGAGTGGAAAACATAAAACAATGTCATGCTTCTCTATTTCTTTTTTTGGAATACCTTTTTCTGAAAAGTATGTTATTTATATATTTATGTTCATCTTTAATGAGTGTTATTTTTAAGTGAATAAATATGTTAAACATTTCAGTTTTAATGTCTAATATGTTAAATTTTGACAGACACAGTACATAAAAACAAAACATCTATAATTTTGAAAGTGCAAAGGTGACCTGAGACAGCAGGTTTATATTACCACAAAAAATGAACATTTACAAGTATAAGGCTATAAGAGAATGAGCACCTGAAAATGAGTCCAAAGATCTGGGCTCCAATGCAGGATCACTTCCTACTTGCCTTGGGATTTGGGTAAATTACTTAGTCCCTCTGTGGTCTTATTTTCCACATCTGTAAAATGGATGACCCATGTCTTGTTCTGAGAATAAAAGACAAAGTATAGCAAAACAATTTATAAACTACAGGTAGATTACTACTATAAGGGCTCAAAGTTAAGAGTTTTATACACTTCTAGTGACCATGGTTCTACAAAATTCTCCCTATTCTTAAAAATTTATGACTAAAAGGAGAACTTAGAGAAAATGCAAAGGTGGAGATTTTTGATTAACCAACTAGATCAAATGTCCAATCACATATTATATTACTGTATTAATATTATGTACTGTATTAATATTCTTCCCCTACAGTTACGATTGACAATGTAAGTTAACTAATTTATTATGGATATTTCCACATACTAAAGTATATAATATACTAAAGGGAATAATAACATACTAAAGGGAATAATAATAAACCCCACAATCCCATTATTCAGCTTTAACAAACGATTAAACATTTGCCAATGTTGTTTGATTTAGTTTCCACTTCTGCATGTCTGTGTCTACTCTTAAGTATTTCTAAAACAAAGATTCGGCAGGCATCACATCACCTTGTCTAGAAATACTTGCATATATATCTTTCACAGATGAGCATTCATTTAACATAATCACAATGCTATTGATACAGAGAAAAGTTTTATGGTTATAATTCTTAAAAATCACCTAGTACATACTCCACATTTTAAATCCCAGATTGTCTCAAAACAAACAAACCCAACAAAAAAACCCTCGTTAGTTTTTAGTTGGTTTGTATCATCATTCTCACCAATTTGTTTTCAAGTGAACACAAGGTTGCTCACTCCAGCTAGGAAGGTAGAGGAAATAATACCAGGCTTCATATACCCAGTACAGTTTGCAAAGTCAAGAATTATCTTCCTGAGGAACATGCGTCTCTGCAACCAAACAACAACAAAATAACAGAAACCCACTGTTAAAGAGAGCAGACTAGTGACACTTGGGTATACTGAGTCCTGATCAGAAAGGAGCACAGTTCAGCTGCTCAGGGAAAGAAGGTGGTGGGAGGAGAAAACCACCTGTCATTTTGAAAGGGATGAGGTCAGGTTCCTCAGGGGCAGGGAGGCCAGGGACCCGGTGGGGGAGCCGGGTTCTAGTGTAAGCAGGCAGTTCAAACAGGTCAGGTGCCCTGGGGTTTCAACACAGAACTCAAAAACCAGTGCTCTAAGCTAGAGACAGAAAGGAACCACTTAAAATATAACAGCTGTGAGAAATAATTCAATTTTATTCAACAAACACTTCTCAAAAGCAGACTCTAGCAGGCACTATCCTGAGATAGGAGTTGAACATGTATCTATACATTGCAAATAAGAAGTACCATAGACTTCTCTACATGAGTCTTTCCCCATAAATTTTAAGGGGAAGAATGGAGATATTAATATTAATTACCTTATCATATATCATTAAAATTTACGATGCACATTCCTCACCCATAAACAGTTCGTCCCACCCCTCACCTGGACATGAAACAAATGAGTTCCACTGTCCTTCCCAAATATTTTTGAAAAGTCAAAATTACATTAACCTGAATGACACACCATAGACCTTCAGCATTTACAGCTACAATTTTCTCCTAAACAGATTATTTAGTTCAGAAGGGAACACTAAAGCATTTCTTATCTCCTCTGAGATGTGATTCTGCAAATTGTTTTCTTTTCCACAGAATTGCCCCATGCATCAAATGCACTGAGGCTGAAAACTGATTAGGTGCTTACAGCAAGGCCTGGTTCTACAGACATATACATGGAATATAAATTCTTTTTGTAATCCTTTGCCGCAACTTCACTTATAAAATTTGTTTTTGTTTAAAAGTGCAGAAAGAGTAGAGGGGACACATTTCTTTTTTTACTTTTTTAATACTATTTATTTATTTATATTTCACATGATTTGTTCATTTTTGTACAATGTTTGCTTTCTCTTCTCAGGTGTAGTCCTCATAGAATTCCCCCCACCAATTCACCCGTGCACCATCCCCATAGGAGGGGACATATTTCTTAAAAGAATTTTGGGAAGTACTTGGTAAATGTGTCCAAAAGCAAGAAATAATCACGAAGAGATTTCTAGTGGACCTGACAAAGGATATATTCTCAACTGCAGCAAAACCTGGCAGTAGCTACAGTGAGAACCCAGACTTCTGCATTTCCGAACAGGCACTTTGCTGCAGGGTTGTACTATTTGCAGAAAATTAGTAACAATCCTAAATTTAAGATGGCATTTCCAGTGACACTACTACTCCCCTACAGACCTTTAAGGAGACATAATTAAGCACACAGAAGCATATCACTGTCCAAATTTACCACTCAACTCCTCCGGTACAATGTGGACAAGGCCAGGAGAGGTTTCAGCCTTTATCCTATTTGACTATTTGATGTATTCTGCAATTAAGCCAAATAGCTTACTTATACTGTCTGTGCATCTTTTGTTTTCCATGCTCCCTTAAAGGTACCATAACACAAACGTCCTTGGAATTTATCTCCAGTTTATAGCACTGTAGTGATCTGTCCTTCATGGAAATTCTAACCTCAGCATACCACCCAAAATACACATCACAACCCTAAGCAAACCGTCAACAGCGATAGCCACCTCACTACAAAAACCAGAGATTCTTAGTAAAGAAGGAAAGAACTGTGGATAAATTGTTAACAAGTTAGAAACTCCAAGCTTGTGTGCTTCAATATAAAAAAATACCATGCAAGTTTGTTTTTAAAAACTGGTTAAAGATGTTTTGAAAACTGGTATGGACTTCAATCCAAATTAATTTGGACTGCTAATAAATATCAAAATGTTATCTCACGAACATATTCATCAGGTCAGCACAGCAACATGGGTCATTCCAGAACAAGTTGGGCTGTGACTAGCCCTCTATAATTTCCTTCACTCCATCACAATTATCTTCACAAGACATCACTATCTGATATCAGGTTTTCCTTTGAGTGTTAACATGTTAATATCCTTCTGTCTTCTCCTGCTGGAATGTCAGTTCTATCAAGCCAAAACCCTCATCTTTCTTATTTTCCACTTGTTTGTCCTGTTCCTGGAACAGTAGAACATAGGAGAGCCTTCAAATCAATTTGCTGAACGGTCTCCCCCTTCACTTCCCTTCCTCCAAGCACATACTAACTGTTCTTGAAGGCAAGGATCAAATTCTATTAACTCAAGATTACCTCCCCGAACCCTCTAATCTTTCTCCTTTATACCATGATTTTGGTATTCCCAGCGGCAGATAATTATTTATCTTTGCATATGAACATACTTCCCTTGAAATTCTTATAAAACTTCTCCCTTTCTTAAGGGCAGGGTACATATCTTCCCTTCGGGTCTCCACCTCAGTACATGTAAGCGGCAGACCATTCTTAAATGCTTTTGCTTGATTGGTTTTATCTAAGCCAGAAATCAATTCAGTTACTCAATTTAACATTTTATAATCTCCCTCCTTTTTCAATAATTTAACTGAAATCACAGTGGTTTCTCCTCTATTTAAATTTTATCTTTGGCAATTTCAAGTTTTACATTCACCTGTAAGTTAAGTTCCCAATTTACTTTGTCCATCCCCCTCCTCCAAGATTAAATTTTTTATCTAATTAAAAAAAGTGGTGACTGTTAGGTGAACGCTTATAATGAGGTATCAAACCCCAATCAAGAAGGAGGTGAAGTTTCATTACCCTCCTCTTGTTTCCCCTGTGTGCTCTGTCCTTTCAGGACAAGATGCACCCCATTTCCTTCTTAGTGATCTGGCAAGTTTTTATTATTATTTCTACATACCTATACAATAGTGCTGTGCCCTAGATCCTTCTCTCTGAGCCATCCATTTCCTCCAGTCTTTTCTTTCATTCCATTTCAAATTCCCTTTCTATGAGAAAGGCCTCCTTCTAAAACCTAAGTCTGCTTCAAGTCCAACCTTTATGAGCCTCATCTCTTCACACCACCAAAACTGGGTCATTTGGACTAGTGAAATGTACAAAAATAACAACTGACCCTCAACACAAAAAAAAAAAAAACAGGAAAAAATTTTACATTTGGTTTTGAAATATACGTGGTTTGGGGCAAGACTTTTTCTCTTAATTGTGTTTTTCTTTAAACCAACATTAGCAGCATTTTCATTTATGATGCTGAGTATCTGTCTCAGTTTTAAATTATAATGCAGTCCTTTTTTTTTTAAGTCAATCAAGCACCAACTGTGACTTTCCCTATGAAGACTTCTTAGCTAGTTTTTTTCTATCCATTGAAATCTGTCATGAAATCTGGTTTCTGTTTCCCCTGATTAATTTCCTCCCTTTTCTTGGGATTCTGATACAAATCAGTTTACCCTGTATTGACTTCTTCAATTTAAAGCACCTTTTGCTTGAGAATGCAAAGCATTTAAAAAATGTTTAAAAATCCAGGAAGTTTTTAGACCAAGTAACACAGGATAGAAAACTCTGCTTTCTTAAAAGATACTCTAGGAAAAGTTGGGTTTCTAGGATAATTACACAGGTAATTCTGGTGAATCATAGTAAGTAGAATATTATGGTTGGTTGAAAAACAGAAAACTTTATATTGATCAGTCATGTAAGTCAGCTTCATCAAAATAAAATTCCATAGGCCAAAACTCTGGAGTTACATTCCCAATGCAGGTATTTATAGAAAACAGCATGAAAACACACACACACACACACACACACACACACACACGCACACACACTCTAAATCCTGGCTCTCCTTATGGATCTAAACTCTATACCCTTCTCAGACTTTCTCTTAAACCCTATCTCAACCTCACTTCCACAAATAAGTTTAAAATGTGTAAGAAAGAGAGAAAGAACAAGATAAACAGGATCTTCTATTTTGCTCCTTTCTCAGTTACTGCCTTTTAGCTTTTGGCCAAAGAAACTGCTTGTCCTCAATTTTACATGACTTTTATAGTTATTTTACATCTGATGGTAGGTTTCTAGTGCTTGAACTGACCCGTTTTCTTGCTATTTGCCATAGTACCAGCAGAATTAAGGATAAACTCACTCTTAATTTTTCTCCCAAGTGGAACTTTGATAAGTGCAAATTAGTCTTACCTAAAATTAACATGCGGGCTGGTGCTATTTAGTCCATATTTTTCCTCATGATATTAAATTTTAACCAAAAAACACGACTTTTTTTTAACACCAACGTTCCACACAGTCCTCAAATTCAAAACCTTCCACTTCATTTTAAAGAAAAACAAAACATTCAAGGTGCCCAGTGACATGTGCGCTTGAATACCTAAGAAAGCCATAAATTCTGAGTTTTTCAATTTACTTCTGCAGTTTGCTGTCTTCACCAAATACAGAACTGCACAAGTCTCAGTTGATTTCATAGCCTCCTAAGGTTGTGCCCACCCATACACATTACTCTCAAGGAAAAGTAAATGATTAAAAACCAACTAACTATTGAAAGAATGCTTTTCTTCTTTTAAAAAATTACCTTAACTTTAAAAGTCAGTTTTCTGGATGTAGATGGAATCAGTGTAACTCCTTTGAGGAACCAGTTGTCACCTATGTATACCCTCAATCAGCCCCATAAAATGAGTGGCTTAACGAGGTATTTTTCTGACAGCATAAGCTCCCCAAGCAATAGTCATAAGGTCTATCACGGACGGAAATTCTCTCTCTCTCTCTCTCTCTCTCTCTCTCTCTCTCTCTCTCTCTCTCACACACACACACACACACACACACACACACACACACACACACACACGAAAAGAAAGAAACATACCTGGTCATTTTCTAAACAGGTTTGATAGGTTGGGTTCACTTGTGAGAGAAGAGTATTTACTTGTAATCTTTTAAAGCAGAAGTGGCAGCCAGGGCTCTGAGTAAATAAGAACTTCATAAAGTTTTTAAAACCCTGCACCTTAACTCACTCCGCTGGCTTCAAGGGGACGCCAGAGCAAAGCCCAAAGGCGAATGAGATTATGCAACAGATTTTTCCTCTCCACTTTATTCATCACAGGGTGGTTAGAGGTGTGCTTTCTCCAAACAATTTGAGGCACCTAGGATCCTCTTTCGGATACTGCAGTATCCATTCATTTTAAGAACTGCTTGTATTTTCTCTAGTTAATTGCCGAGTTGCTGCATTTTGTTTTTTCTTTTCCGTCTTAAGGAACTCAACCTTGCCTCTGCAAACTTCGGTTGTGCAAAAAAATATTTTCCTCCCTGGTGTTTTATTACACGAAACTACACGTGATCAACAGACCCTCGCGGTCGCCTCCCCGAGCTTTTTTAAATTTCTCACGTTGTGCATCTTAAGGTAAATAAAGAAGTCTGAGCGCACCGGGCTCCCCAACACCGCGACTCGGGCCCCGGTGTGAAAATCGAGTTCGGGGCGGATGGCGTTGGCTCAGGAAAGCGAGCGGCACCGCCACCATCCAGGTGGCCGCGCTGCTTCCCCCAAAGGCGAATTGGGGATAATGGGAACAGTCAGGCCGGGGCCCCACTTGGCAGGCGTGTTGTGTAACAGGCGCGCCTGGAAGTGAGCAGCTTCGGCCGCGGAGGCGCCGAGTCCCGGCGCTGGAGCCGGACGCCGGAGCCCGCCAGGGGCTCCCGGCTCGAGCCCCGCGCCCCGCCGCCCGCCCGGCCGCCCCCTTTCCGCGGGTGCGGGTGCCCCCCGCGAGGCCTACTGCACCCCCGCTTCCAACGCCCGTGCGCCTCCGGGCCGCGAGCGTCGCCAGCCCGCCTCCCGAAAAGGCGGCCGGGAGCGGGGGCAGGCTGAGCCCGTCCGGCGGGAGCGCGGCGCCGGCGGCCGGAGTCGGGGCGCGCGGCGGGGCGTCCATGCTGCCGGCGCCCCGCGCCCGCCCGCCCCGCCGAACCCAGGCCACTTACTTGTGGGGCCGCCGACCCCCCGACTCCCGGGGGGGCGGGGGCGGGGGCGGGAGGCTGAAGGCTGTCACGGCGTCGCCCCTCGGGCCCCCCTCGCCGCCGGGACTCGCGAGGCGCCGCGGCGGGGCCGGGAGGGCGGCTGCGCTCCCGCTCGCGTCCGTCCCGTCGCGCGCGCTCCTCCGCCCGCGCCTGCCCTCTTCCTCCTCCTCCTCCTCTTCTCCGCGCTAAATTATCTTCTCCTTGGAGGGGCGGGTGGGGGCGGGAGGCTCAGAGGAGAAGAGACGTTCGCAACTTTTCTCCACTCTTTCTCTTCCACCAATAGTCACCCCCCCACATCCGCCGCGAAAAAACAAGGTTGAAAGGGGTGAAGAACTTGGGGAGGTGGAAGTGGGGGGCCGTGTGGGGACAGAGGAGTGGGGAGGGAGAGGTGATAATAAACGTTGAAAAACTGCTGAAAGCCCCCTCCCCAAAAAAATAATAAAACCGTGATCCCCAGCCCGAGGGGGGGAAGAATGGGGGTGCTGTGGGGGGTGGGGGGAAGAGAAAGAGTCGCTGGTCAGGAAACTTCAAGCGCGGATGAGGTCATTGGTTTAAAAATAAAGAGATGGCGTCACTTGAAACCAATCCCAGTGAATGAACTCAGCGGAGCCCCGGGGAAAGGAGGAGACAGGCGAGGGCCGGGCGGGGGGCGCCGGGCGGGGCCGCGCCCCCACCCTCCAGCCCCGCCCGCGGCCGCGCGCGCCCCGAGCGCAGCCCAGCGCCTCGTGGGGGCGGCTCGGGGAGGGGTCGGCCCCCGTTCCGGCCCCCGTTCCGGCCCCCGTTCCGCGCTCCCGGGCAGGTTCCGCCCGCGCGGCGGGGAGGAGCCGGAGCGGCCGGAGGAGGCGGCCCCGCGGCCTCGTCCTGCGCCCGCCGCCCCCCTCCCGGCGCTGGACCCCGGGGCCCGGGCTGCGCCACGCGCGCGCGACGCCCCGACGGGGTTCGGAAGGTTTTCCTCCCACCCAGCGGGGGAGCCGAGCCCCGCCCTCCACTTTGGGCTCTTTCCAACCGCCTCGGCAGCGTGGAGAAACGCAAACAATGCTTGGAGAGCGGTGCCATCACTCTTTGCGAAGTCTGAGGAATCCGAACGGCAGGGCACTGCGGGATCTTAGGAAAGAGAAGTTACAGGTACCTGGAGAGAAGCATCACCCTAGGGGTCTCAGGCACTCAACTCCCCGTGGGTGCTGGCCGTTGGAGGCCCCCGTAAGGATGCGCCTCACATTCCTTCTTTCACTGGGCTGATATTTACTTATTCTTACTTATATGTACATTTTTCATGAATGAGAGCAGCCTAAAATTCTCTTGTAAAATGCTTTCTCCGTCGGGCAGTGCGGAGTCGTCTTTAGAGCCGACCAGAGATTCTCGGCCTCTTGAGACGAGCAGGAGCTGATGATTTAACTCCACACAACTTCATGCATGTTTAAATTTGATTTCCTTAAAGTAGCTTTGTTTTGAGACTGAGTTACACACTTTGGAAAACTAGAAACCCGAGGTGGTGACAAACCACGACTTGGAAGCCCTGACTAGGACAATCGGAGCTTTATTCCCGTGTTCTTTGAGCACTTGGGCATGAAGCTGCTTCAACTGAGAAGGACCCACGTGGATATCACATAACAAAGATGTGATTAATGATGGAAAAGCACAGTGCGAGTGGACTGCTCCCTGAACCAGAATTTAGGTGTAGGAATAATCTAGTTCCTAAAACAGTCCATTTGCAATCTCCTGGATTGGGGGGCACTGGTTCCTAAGGCATCTTTGTTGTGGAATATCTGTATGGAAACGGGCCGAGGGCCTTTTTTTTAACTGACAAACGAACTGAAAAGCAAATTTGGGTGGGTTAGAAAGAGAAACCATCGCTGTACTACGTTTCTGCCTTTAAACCTGCAACTAAAATGCATTCCTCTTCACTGGTAATCATTTAAGGTTAGTGAAGGGGTAAGCCCCTGGCAACTTCCGGCCCATCTTTTAGAGGAGTAAAAGAAGCCCACCTGGAGCTGGGGGTCCGCGGAGTACTTAAGGCAGCTAATGAAGCCTGAAGGCCATAGATGCAGAGCCCACCTCCAGCTTCTGCCTTTGACCTCTTTTAAGGCTTAGGCGGCAGAGGGGAAGCCGTCTCTCCAGCTGCTCCCTGTCCTCTGCTGGCCAGCTGATGTTACTGCAGCTTCAGCGGGATTACCTGTGCTCTCTCAGTAAACCTCTAAAAATCTACTCACCATAGACCTGCTATTTTTAGAACAGTTAGGAAGAGGTAGCTGGAAACATCTTAATTGGAGGAGTGGAGATCTTTAGAGGAAGGAAAAGACTATCCTTGTTCTAGAAGGGGAGTGGACAGATCTTGCCTGGGTGATTGCGCATCTCACACTGTAGCCTTACCTTAACTGACACATCTGGAAACCTCACCCATTTCTTCATTTATACAACAATGAAAGGAGAGCCTTCCATGTATGTGGTGCTATGATAGCTATTATGGGAACCTCCCCAGTAGATATCACCTGATTAGGGAAACAAGATATCGATTAAATCTATAAATTAATGATTGAATGGCATACAGTCTTGGTTAAAAGATTCTAGAAGAGGAAAAGAACGCTGTAGGCTAGGGTGGAGAGGGAGGGAATTATCTGAAGAATCTGAACCTCATCCCTGAACAAGAGTTAAGATTCAGTTGGGGGTAAGTGAGCTCAGTGGAGGGACTGTTCTAGAGGGCAAGAAATGGTATGAGCAGAGATACAGAGCTGGAGTGAATGAAACGTGTCAGAGGAGAGGGGAGTATACCCATTTAGTAGTAGTGGAGATTGGTGTGTAGCAATGAGCAATGAAATTAAATTTAAGAGATTTAGAGGTAGATGATGGAAGTACATGAATGGCAGGATAAATACCTTCTTACTAGCACAGCAACTTAACACTGAACAAGATTTCTTCACTGAAAAGAACATTTCTCCTTGTTCTCCTAAAAGAGCTTCTATATATGCCAACAACAAACATGTGGAAACAAATTAAAAACAATGCCATTTACAAATGCTCCCAAAAATATAAAATATTTAGATCTAAATCCAATAAAACAGATATGGGCTCTGCCTGCTGAAAATTATAAAATGCTGATGAGAGAATTAAGAAGACCTAAATGACTAGAGCAGCTTACTGTATTTATGTATTGGAAGACTCAGTAGAGAAAATAGATTCTGCCGAATTGATATTTAGATTTAGCACAGTTCCTCTCAAAGTCCCCTCAAGGTTTTTCGTAGACGAGCGTAAACTCAGACTACTTCCAGCATCTTCAGAGTGATGAAGTGACACTACGCCCTCCGAAGGCTGACAAAGAGCTCATGTATTGAGGGAACCAGCAAAGTGGGCCTCCAGAGTCTTAAAATCAGATCAGCTAGAAAGAAGCTGTTTTTGTTTCCGTACTTCTAAGTGTATGCTTTAGTATTGCTTGTAGTAAAATTAAATATGGGGGGAGGGGCACCAAAGCTGTTAATGCTTACACCTCTAGGTTTTAATCCCTCTCTGGGTGGAGTTTGATCATTCAGCAACCAATATTTGATTCTGCCAGTGTGCACCATGCATTGTGCCAGGCTCTGGAAATATGGTTACAAGAGAAGCAAGATCCCTCTCCTGGAACTTTCTACTGAGAGAAGACCATAAGCAAATAAAGATAAGGGCAAGGACAGGAAAGACCATATAGAGGACAAATTGGGTGATGTGATAGTGAATGATTAAGGGGGGGAGAGTGGTTAGGAACACATTCATGAGGAAGGGATGTTTGAACTGAGGTCTTAAAGGATGGCAACCAGAAAAAGTGATCTGGGCAGAGTAAGCAGGTCCTCTGAGACCCTCCAGCAAAAACAGAGGGGACTTGCAGCAAGCTGGTATGTTCCCAGAACAAAAGGGAGGCTGGTAGGGCTCAAAAACCTAAAACAAGGAAGGCAGGTGCCAGACTATGCAAGATCTTAGAATGCAAGGTAAGACGTTTACTTTCTGTTCTGAACGATTCAAGTAGGTTAATAGAGGATCTGATTTAGGAAGAGGATATTTGCAAGTAAGCATAATAGTTTAGGCTTTTTTTTTTTTTAGTTTTAATAATAGTCATAAATATTTATTTAAATTAGCACCCTGTTCCAATAGGAAGGGAGCATTTTTGTTCATATACTTAATACCCTTTCATAGCTCCAAATAAAGCTTAGGAGTCATAGATTTCTAAAACTGCATGAATGGGCTTCAGAGCGTGTAGGAACTCCTTAAAACTTTGGGAAGGATCACTTCAGGAATGACAGTACTATTTTCTAAAGGCTTATAATAAGGACAATGGGCATAATTTAACATAACAGCTAACATTTGGTTAAAGTTCCCTCTCTTAATCCCTACAAGCACCATCACCTCCATTTTAGGGCCAACTTGCTCCATGTCGCCCTGTAAAAAGAAGAACTGGGATCTGAGTAACAAGCACTGCCCATCTAAGCAAAATAAAGATCGCAGCGATTTTGTCAGCTATGCTGAAGGGCTTGGACTGTATTCAAGGTAAGCAATAGAAGAGCCTTTGACAGATTTTAAGCTGAAAAAATGGCAGGGTCAGATTTACATTTTGCCATGTAAGGAATAATTTGGTAGGGAGGACATAAGATAGGAGGCACTTGTACAAGTTAGAGATTAAATGTAAATGGAGAAAAGATGGCCTGAAGAGATATTTAAAAATTGGAATCAAAAGGACCTGGTGACTATTCAAATTGCACTGTGCAGGGAGTGTTGCACAGTGTCAAGGATGATGTCTCGGTTTCTGACTTCAGCAAACGTGTGGATGGGGCAGCTGCTTACCATGAACCAGCAAAGTGGGCCTCCAGGGGCTTAAAAATCCATTGGAACTTTAAGAGAAGTGAGCTTCAGAGTTGCCTCTGAAGTTCAGATCCCATGCCTGGGAAGGAGGTAAAGATTTGAGACTCATTGGCCATACTTAGCTGGTTGTTGTCATGGCTGTGGGTGAGAGCCCACTGGGCTGAGTGAGAGTAAGAAGATAACTGGAAAGGAGTCCAGTGAAGTTTGCAGAAGAGGCAGCTCATTAGGAGACAGAGGAGAAGCTAGAGAAGCCAACAGAAAAGCAGTGAAAAAGGCTGTTCCCAAAAGCCAAGAAAAGAGAGTTTCCAGCAGGAAAAGAGGGAATGAATGCTCAGGGAAGATCTGTAAGATAAAGTCACTCTCTGATTTGGCAATCAAGTGACTGACCTTGGTTTCACTGAAGACAGTCTTGCTGAGGCAAGAGTATAGTGAGTTGAAAAGGGAGAGGAAGAAAATGGAAACAGAATATAAGCCACTCCCAAGAAGCTTGACTGTCAAGAAAGAAAATAGACCAGTACCTTAATACCGACAGAAGCAGGGCATCTAGCCTTACAAAGCCCTGGCGATGTAATGACCAGACTGTTGGTTTTATCTTAATTAAAATTAGAGATGTGCCCTGGGAAATGTGAATTCATTTGTAAGGAACAGTCTCAGTTGCAATCTCAGGAAAGTTGTAGATGGTCTACATTTTGTTTTCCGTATCAAGTGTTTGGGGTTCTAGTCAAGGTTATCTTGACAAGTTGTTTAATGATTGTGAAATAAAATAGCAAGAATAACAGAATTATCATTTCTAACATCAGATGTATTTATCTGGCAAAAGGCTGAAAAATGCTTTTTTAATTATGAAAATAATGGTACTGGTAGGGACTAAAGGAAATAAATAAAAGGCTTAAGAAGATTTGTGAATTTTGCTTCTTTATATCTCATTCTAAAGGAAAGTAATTAGAATGAATACAATAATGTCCTTTTTTCTCTGCTATAAAGAATATGAAAAAAAAAAATGAGTGTCTATTTCTGAAGGTCAGCAGTGATTTTTAAATGGTCTTTCCATTTTCTGAGTAAATACAGGTTTCAATGTGTTCAGTTTTAAAATTTGAGGTGGTTTTCTGGACTATAGAGGACTATATTCAATAACAACATTCATGTTTACAAATGTAAATCTTTACCTTTAGGAATAGTAACTAATAATAATAAGTAACTAAACCTCTTGTTAAACATTGGTTAAGGGCCTCCCCGGTGGCCCAGCGGTTGAGCGCTGGGTTGCGAAGCTGCCCACAGCCTCTGCAGCTCTGGTTCGATTCCCGGCTGCTCCCCGGCTGCTCCCCGGCCACAGGAGGAGGGTCCCACATGGCGCGCAGACCTCTCCTGCTGCCCGCTGCTCCCCTCAGCAGTGTACTTCGGTCCTTCTGCCTGCTCTGCTCCCCACTCTGGCTCTGGTGAATTCTCTCATCCTCCCGCGCTTCTGACTGTACCCAGTGCTTGTATAAATAAATAAATAAATAAATAAATCTTTAAAAAAAAAAAGTACTTTCAAAATTCCCAGTAAGTCAGTTTTTTAACATAGTGAAGAAGGGATCGCTCTTTTCAGGTCACTGAGTTTTAGGAATAGCTCAAACCACTACTATAAAGAAAGTAGAAAATAAATGGGCTTTTAGGGCCTCCCCTATGGCGCAGCAGTTGAGCGCTGGGCTGCGAAGCTGCCCGCAGCCTCTGCAGCGCCGGTTTGATCCCCGGCCACTGGGCGAGGGTCCCACGTGGTGCGACAGACCTCTGCTGCTGCTCCCGCTGCTCCCCTCAGCAGTGTACTTCATCAGTCTGCCTGCTCTACTCCCAGCTCTGGCTCTGGTGGATTCCCTCACCTTCCCGTGCTTCTGACTGTACCCAGTGCTTGTATAAATAAATAAATAAATCTTAAAAAATAAAATAAAATAAATGGGCTTTTAAATGGTCAAATATCACCATGTTAAATCATATAAGCAGCAAATAGTTCTTCTGCACACGGCACGTACTGGGCTTTTAACTCTCATAACAATCCTAAGAGTTAGGTATTATTATTACTGCCTTCTCTATTTTACAGTGGAAGAACTAGAGACCAAGAAAGTTAAGAAGTTAGCTGCAAGACACTACTAGAAAATCACAAGTTAGTCCTCCCAACCAAGTTTTCCCGCAGGAGATTTTGCCAGAACGCTACAAAACAGAAGTAGTTCAAGAAAACATCAGAAGCAGTGCCACTATCTTTGAGTGCATTTCTGTGGTTATTAGTCAAACTGATTCAAAGGTGTGCTAAAAAAAGTTGGAAAAAATGAGAATTCCCTGGGCTGAGGCAGTAGAGTCAGCCAGTTGTTATTTCCAGCTCAGCCACATAACAGCTTTGTGACCAGAGGGAAACTTTCTTTCCTCTTCTGTGAAATGAAGGTAGTTAGTACCAACCTTTTGCAAAGCACCAAATACAGTGCTGAGCCCCCACGGTACAGACTCCACACACTGATTCCTGCCTCTTTAGGATGGCTGTGTGTAGAACTGACTTGGATCTTCAACAATAGATTGAATTGGGATATTAAAAGAGAATGGGGAAGCTCATTCCAGGGAAAGAAAATACACAGTAGGAGACACAGCAGGGAAAAGGTGTTTAAAATAGTTTAGCTGAAGCAGAACATTTGTATTGAATAGTATGTATAATAAGCCTGGAAAGCATTTGGGGCCAGATTACATAAGGCCCCAGCCAAAGAATTTAGCTGTTATATTCTAAGTAGCAGGGACTGATGGACAATTTGGTACCTTTTTAAAACTATGCTTTAGTTACCCTATTTTCTATAATAAAGCAATAGATGAGCATTGTTAGAAGTCTTTAAATTACAGACAGGTGTAAAGAAAATACAAATCAAAAAAAAGAAAAAGAAAGAAAATACAAATCACCTTATTCAATGGCTACACTTGGAAGAGAAATATTTTTTATTTTTATATCCTTTGGTGAGAGTTTGATTCAGTTTTTCTTTTACCACATACATTTGTTATTTTAATACTAATAATGAAATTTATAAATCCATGGAAAACACTAAGTGCAGTTATATCATTGTTCTTCTCATGCAAGGATTTGCCTCTAAAAAATAGAGAATGCATATTTGGGGCAGTCAGATGACCAGTGAGAGCTCCCCTATGGAACAAATGAAGTTTGAGCAACACATTTATAGGGTATCATGGTTCCTGATCTTTATTGTGTATCTTGTCTTATAATTTCAGCCTATAGTTACAACATTTTCCCCTTTTATTTTTAATAAGGTTATTTAATTTTTCAAAAGAAAGATTGTTACCCTCGCCCTGTCCAAGGACACATTTGGGTGTATCTTCTCCAGTTTAAAGATTTGTACTTAGAAATTGATGAGGTAAAGGTAGGATTTGGGTCAGCTTTCCCTGAGGACTAAAGCATATTGGAAAGATCTATGGAAGGAGATCCTGGAACTAAGGAGGCCATACTGGGTGATGATAGCAATTCAGAAGAAAGTCAAAGGTGGCCAAGATTGACCAGCTATGGATGCAGAAAGAAAGCAACAAGTACAAGAAGCAGTACAGAGGGAGGACTGATAGGACTTGGTGATTCATGAGCTCTGGAGGGTGATGGGGAGGAGCTGATGACACATGATGCTAAGGTGTCACCTCTAGCAATTTACATAAACTTCATTGCCTCATCTATAAAATAGGGTTAATCATTGTACCTTCCTCACAGAGTTATTGGAGGATTAAATAAATGACGTCTAAAATGCTTACCACCATAACTGGAATGTATTCTCAGAAAGTGTTAGCTGTTATTATCGGATTAGCTGTAGAATCTAGATGACAGGGTTGATAACAAAATTCTCAGGAGAAATAGGAAAGTCAGTATAGTGGTCTGACCGAGGAAGGGGAGTCAGGGTTGAGCTCTATTTTAGACATGGCCAACTTTAGGTTTATGGTGTACAAATGAATTTAAGACATTCAGTAGGAAACCACTAATAGAATATAGAGAAATAAAAGGGTCAGATAAAGCCAAACCAAAACAATCTCTAGAAATCTGAGTGCAGAAGTGAAGTTACTGGAGGGGGAGAGGGAGAGAGCAAAGTGGAGAGGGGCCGTGTGGACTACAGTGGGGGGCTTTGGGTGTCTTAGTGGAAAGTGTGGTGTGGTAACATCTTATACCTCTTGATCACATACAATGGTGCAAACCAATGTTACCTCAATTAAAAAAAAAAAAAGACAGACAAAAGAAGCCACCACTGGCCAGTGATGTTTTTGACAATGGGTGCATTCATATTCACAAGAAGCAGACTTATGGGGAGTGGATACCCACTACAAAGAATTATCTGTGCCTGTTCCCACAGCCTCCCTTTCACTAGTGGAACTCACCCTAAGTAACAGTGGCTTCCCAGCGAGACAGGGCCTCAGGTAGTGCAGGCATCAAAGCAGTGCAGCACCTGGCTTTGGAATCGGGGCCTTTGAATCCCAGTTCTTCCACTTGCTATTATCTGATTTCAGGAAAATTAACTCTTGAACGTTCCATTTTCTTATTAACAAAATGGACTAATAAAAACGTCTACTTCAGAGGGTTGATGGGAGGATGAAATGACACTATTTAAGTGAAACCCTTTGTAACACATAAGGTGGGATATAAACAGCAAAGATGGTATGAATCCTGTCTCTCCTGGACGTTATGTGTTATACTTATTCTTCTTCTCCATCCCCTCGGTGCCGAACATGACGAACACTCCCTACTAACTGCTGCTGGCACTGCCTCCTAGACTTGGGTCTTCAGGCTCTCCTGATGCCTCCATTCCTTTGGGAATTTCCTTGCCCGTGACTGTGAAATTGCAGAATGTCAGCCAACACCTTTGGAACTAGGTGAGGTGGTCTGTCTGCCTTTGTTGGGAAAGACCTACTGTATTAGATTTCCATTGCTGCTATAAGCAAATTACCACAAACTTAATGGCAGAAAAACAACATAAAAGTATTAATTTATGGAGTTCAGACATCTAAAACAGGTCTTACTGGGCTACAATCAAGGTGACTTCAGGAGAGAATCCATTGTCTTGCCCTTGCCAGAACCTAGAAGCCCCCTATATTCCTTGGCTCCTGGCCCCTTCCTCCATCTTCAAAGTCAGCAACAGCAGGTTGTGCTCGCACATCACCAGTCCTCTCTTTGGTTCTCCTCTATCCTCTTACCTGTAAGTACATTGGACCCACCTAGATAATCCAGAAGTAATCCTCCTATGTTAAGATCTGCTAATTCCCTTGAAATTCTGATGTCTCCCCTCACTGTGTAGCCTAACATTTCACAAGTTCTGAGTATGAGGACATGGACATCTTTGAGGGACTATTATTCTGCTCTACCACACCCTCCATAAAGAAAATTTCAGGGAGGTTTGCCCCTGCTTTGTCTCTTTGTCTTGTAGGACCTAATTGACTCATCCAATGATGAAGCATCTTAATTTGATGACTGTAAGAGTCACAATTAGATATTTCATGCTAAGATTTTTCTTCTGGTCGAATCCTGATTCTGCTCTATGCTTAAAGATACATTTGCAGCCAAACACGATGAATATTAATTAACTAGATGTTTTAAAAGAAATAATAATCCTGATAAATCTCCACATGAGAAAGATGTGTTCAGCATCCACCATTCATTTCTATCAATGATACGAATGCCCATTTCACTTCTGAGACTAAACCACTCTACAGGTCCACCAGCCTCATTACCAATACATTTATCATTTCATGAGCAGCACCTCAACAGCCCCAATTGATGATTAATGGACAACAGAGTATGTCTTAAGAAAGACAGGTGAAAAATATCAGGTTACAAGGCAAAGCATGTAAATATATCAGAGACTGGAGTTTCTATTCTATGTTTTTAAAGGGGTAAAAGGCCATCTGTACTATTTTAGGAGTACCATGAGTTCAAAAACAGTCTTTGGAAATGGGTCAAACATCAATGTCTGAATTTCACCCTGAAATTCAGTATTCCTATCTTTTGAGTTCTTTTCTCACTGAGGCATATAAATGTGCTCAAAATAAACTGATTCAAATTCCCAGTGAAGGTAATTTTAAAAATTCCAATGGTTCATCTTAATTTTCTAGTGGGGAGGCAGCTAGTCTTAACATGTGGTTGAAAGGACATCTGAGTTGAAAACCAGAAAAGGCAAACGCTAAATATTGCGTGGCTTTGGGCAGGCCCCTTAAGAGAAGGAAGAAGAACAAGCCAACAAGTATTGGGCACCTCTTAATTGCCAAGCACCAGATTTGCATCCTTTACCTTGCTTAATCCTCATAACCCCAGTTGGTAGGCATCATCATCCCCACTTGAGAGATGAGGAAACTGAGCTTCTAAGAGGTGAAGAGACACTCCCACAATACACAGCTAACAAGTAGCAGCCCTGGGATTAAAGTCCAGCCTACTCCAAAGCCAGTACCTCCTCTCTCACTCTCCCAACTGCTCTTGTTGAGCCCCAAGTTCCTCATCACAAAAGAAGGGGCCAGAGTCAGGCTCTGATGCCTCTCATAGCTCCTGATGTATGCTTTGTTACTGGGGAGGGAAAAGGGAAATTGGGGATGAGGGAAAGGATCTCAGATATGGAGCATAAAATCTTTTCCTCCCAAGTGGGAAAGTTCTGGATCCTGGTGTTCTGCAAGAATGCTCTTGACTCACTGACCCAGGAAAGGAGGCTGCTGCTCTACCACTTCTGACAAAGTAAACAAGCCTGCTAGTTGTCCCTAGTAGGGCCACTTTTTAGGATTTCCAACAACAAAATCCATCAACATGGATGAATTCCATTCTTGTTGAGAATTTGATTGTGCCCAATACATTGTATTGAGAGGCTCTGAAGGAAACCACAAAGAAGTGTAAGAGATAGTCTGTATTCTCAGGAGATAATGGAGCGGGGTGGGGGCGGGGGGGAGGTGTACAGGGGAAATAGGAGGAACACAATTAACACATAGAGCAATTTTTAAAAATAACATATAACTTATGACCAAACTGTAACTCACACAACATAGACAATAGGCATCCAGAGACAGAGGAAATCAAATAGGTAGCAATACTCGGACAAGGCCTCATGAGAACTGGGGCAAAGACAAAGTTCTTTACTTGCATTCTGGACTTGTCTTCCTTGGCCTTCTCCGTAATTGTGAAATCTTGGTATGAACCTTTCACATAGTTCAAACATTCTCAGCTTTGGAGGCTGCAGTGATGTCCTTCATATCACGTCATCTGAATGCCACTTCATCTTTATTGGCACAAATGGGAGGGGTAAAACCCCATGGTATGCAAACACCGTCATGGAGACTTGCTTCGAGCCATGGGCAGTTTCATGCAAAACCAGTTTCTCAATAGGGCAAATGTTGTGCAAAGTGTAAGAAGCTTGAGAAACTAGTTAAAGGCAAAGCCTGTCACTACAAGACCCATATTTGAATGGGGACATTTTCCTGTCAATGTCAGCTATGGCCGGCCTCCAGCCCCTCACCTCTAGAGACTCTATGCTTAAGCATTTCTCCAACATCTTGTCCTAGAGGTCACATAGAGCCTTGTCCCACGGAACAGGAACTCCTTGTCCCCACATTCCTCCTCCTGTGTCCATGCTCATATGCCACTCTATAAGACACCCTCAGTTGAAAATTGGCTCCAGAATTCTGGATCCTTCCTCACCCTCACATAACTTTGTGTGCATCCTTTTCTCCAAATTCTACCCTACATATAACTTGGAAATATGATCCCTAGTGATGGTGTGTGTAGGTAAGGTAGCCTAGTTAACTAAACAGGCACTGTATTTGCTGAGTGTTCTGAAACAATGCTAGACTGAGACATATTTTCCAAGCTGGTTGAAGACACAAAAGGAAAACAAAGGGAACAGTCCGTAAGTATACCAGACACTACATCCAGGGTAACTGGTTCTGAAAAATGAGAAACTGGTAAGTACAGAAGTCATGAGGGAAAGTTTCGTGGAGGCAGGGTTTAGGACAAAACCTTAAAGAATAGGAAGAATTTGGATAGACCGGAAAGAGAATTAGCACATTCTAGAAAAGAAGACTAGCATAACCAAAGGCAGGACAAGTGGAAAATGTATTCATGGAAAGCCAAGGTAGTCAGTCTCTCTGGAGAGAGGGTGGCACAAGAATGGGCATCGCAAGAATCAGTGGGAAACGAGCTCAGATGGATAAGATGAATTCATCAACAAACTGAGCAAACATTAAGTGATGATTAGGTCTCTTGCGCACCATAATAATAGCTGACAACCACTGGTGCTGACATTGGGCCAGGCACTGTATTATGCACTTTACATGTATTATTTCATTTAATCACCAGCACAAACCTATGAAGTAGGCACTGTTACTATCTCCATTTTACGGGTGACAAAGATGAAGCTCAGAGAGGTGAAGCAACTTGCTTCAGGTCACATAGTTGCTGAGTGGAAAAACCTGGATTTGGACCAAGGGAGGCAGCTCAAATGTTGGTTCTGAGCACAATGTTAAGCTGCCTCAACCCATTACCTCATTAAATCCTTGTAAAATTCCATACGATGCAGGCTATCTCCATTTTTGCAAATGGAACTCTAGGCTCTAAGAGTGACTAAGTTGCTAAAGATAGAACTGGAATTTGAAAGCGAGTTCTCTGCCTTCCAAGGACACTAAACGTTCTATAACAATATAGCTGTTGGATTGAAGGATTGTCCAGAATGGGATCAAATTATGGGAAACCTTGGCCTGATAAGGGCTAGAAGCACATATGACAGAACTAGGGAACAACTTCAGGGCTATAAACAGACTTGACTTGATGAATGAAGATGGGTCTTAAGTCTAGCCAGGGTGGGCACTAGACATTGAATCAGGGAGAATGGGCAAAAGCTCTAGGTGATATTAGGAGTGGTAATGATGTAGAAATGGGCACGGTGGAGGGAAGGACGGAAACAATGATCAATATTTGAAGGAAAATCTGATTGTTCTGGGGAACAGAATGAGGGCAATGAAGGAAGAATAAATCACAGAGGACTTTGCTTCTGGTCTAACTTCATGGACTGTTTCTGGGGGCTGAGAGGTCATAAGAGCAGCTAGTTTGTGGCAAAAAAGAAAAAAAAGGTTCTTTTGGGACATGTTGCAACCTGCTTGGCAGAACAATGCCTGGCTCATTCTGGAGGAAATGACCAGTAGGCAGTCAGGGATGTGGGCTTGGAACTCAGGTAGAGAGCAGAAGCTGGCTGTCATTGCTGACCTATCAGTTCTGCAGGTCCGCTGAAGGGACAGTCCAGTTAGATCCCAGGGAAAATAGGTTTTTCACAGTCAGAACAAGCCAGGAGTCAGCAAAGAACAAAAATGCAACCTAACAACAGAGAGCAGGCCCCAGGGCAAGCCACAGGTCTGGACAAGTGGTTAAGGACCAAGGCAGAGATGAAAATTAAAGGGACACAGCAGCAATTGGATCACACCAAAATAATCTCAAAAGAATATCCCTTTCTATTTCTGGTGTTTTGGAGTTTTCCCTTATTGCAGGATCCAAACCCAGATTAATATGGGACCCTGCAAGCTGACCAAAATTCCACAATTGGGATTTTGCTAATAGGGAGCACAGAATTTCCATCAGCCGAGAAGGAGATCTGAAGTCATGAAAAAAGGCTCCACCGAACTGCACACTTAAAAATGGTTTCGATGGGAAATTTTATGTTATGTGTACTTAACCAAAATTACAAAGGAAAGCCTCACCACTTAAAATATGTCCGTAGATCCCACAAAAATCTCCCAAAGTGCATCTCATTTAACAACTCCTGGACTTACCCCCATTTTTGGTCCACAATTTTCCTTGCCCAAGTCAGTGACTGTGCTGCTGAGAGAATGAAAGCACATCCGCAGCCTGGGGTACTGTCGCTACCTGGCTCCCGAGTCCCTTCCAATCTGGAAAGAGAGTGGGATAGTCAATTGTGATGAATTTGTCGTGAAAGCTCCTCTTCTGGTCTTTCTGCTCCCTCTGTCCTTTTCCCAGAACATTGAGAATGTAATCAGTTGGCCATAGCCCCACCCTTTGTGATCTCTTCTGCCTGACAGAATTAAGAAAATGAGACATCCAGCACCTCAGCCAACACCTGGGAGGGACTTACCTAAGAAAGGAACCTGGGAGTCCTATGACTTCAGTTCTTGCTTATTGCCCTTTGGACACTTCCTTTGAACGTTTTAGGGTCCTTCTAATGGCTTCACGAGACCACCTCCTGCTCAGTCTATTACCTGGCCCGGGATCAGGGGTCCTCCATAAACCAGGACCTAAAGGCACTCAAACACTGTTTGACTAGGTAGGTTACAAGTAAAGAAAATAGGGGCTAAAGTTGTCAAGGGGCCTACTCAAGGGGATACCCTGGATTAATTGCAAAACAAGGAGATATGGGCCTTCTGATCACACTCTAAATCTCTTTTAGCTAGACAAAGAGATTCCAACTGAAATATTTGAAATTCTATTTTCATTAAAATTCTGCCTTCCCTGAGATTTGTTGTTTTATGTTGCCCTTTTTCTCAAAGATGTTTAAATCTCCCTTCCCCCTACCAATGCCAGATTCGGGATTCAGAAGAGGATAGTAGCAGGAGTGATGGAGCAGGGAAGCTCATTGTTACCTACAAAACCATCCCAGACTACCTATTATGTTGTGGCTAAAACTCAGATCTTGTACAGCAGAGCAGAGCTTCATGAGAGGGCCATGCGCACTAGGGCTCACTCATCCTTTCTGCCTTTGCCCCGTCTTGACCTTGATCCCCACCTCTGAAATCCTTGATTACCAATGTCAATAGATAGCTGCTTGGTTTGGGAGGGGCCTCCCAAGACTACAGCAAGATAGAAGAATGACAGAACAGCCCATCGTAAACATATTTATCAGGCAAACTTCAGGAAAAACTGGTTACTCAAGCTTGCCTCCTCAAGAAAAATAGTTTTGTGTCAAGCTTGGCACAGTCTGAAATAGATATATGCAAGGTTGTTCCATTGCCACACTCCTTTGAGGAGGTGTCTGTCACTTTAGCACAAAAATGATGCTTTCCCCTGCCTCAGAGAGTTTTCAAGCTATACAGTTAAACAGAGAAATGGGTTATATGTCTTTATTAAGCCTATATATCTTTTCTATCTTTACTATGGCCATTTTCTTAAAATGGAGAAATTCAGGTTAGAACTTGGAAGTCATAGAGTCTTAGACTTAAAAAGTAGAGCTATATGGGACTTGGAAATCTACTCCAGCCCCTAATTTTTCAGCTGAGAAAACTAAAGGCTTCCATTATTAGGATGTTATATTTCTACTACATAACCTAAGATGATACTCATTTCTTTACAAGCCAAAATTGTACTGTTGACTCCAAGGAGTTGGTTAACCTAAAACCCATGGCATTTTTCATATAAACCACTGTCCGACTAGATTTTTCCCCAGCTCCTTGGTTTATACAATACATTTCCTAAAATTATGTTCAAGTATTTATATTTTCCCTTTCCATTCCATTTTTCTAGCTTTAACTCCATATTCCAGTCTATGATTTGAACTTTGGTTCTGTCTTAAGATCTCTAAGTGTGTTTAGCAAAAAGGAAGATCCTTTGTTAATAAGCTCTTCACAGTGTGCCTGCTATGTCATATCTATTTTTTTTAAAGATTTATTTATTTATTTATTTATTTATTTATTTATTTATTTATTTATTTATTTATACAAGCACTGGGTACAGTCAGAAGCACGGGAGGGTGAGAGAATTCACCAGAGCCAGAGTAGGGAACAGAACAGGCAGACCCATGAAATACACTGTTGAGGGGTGCAGCGGGCACGGCAGGAGAGATCTGCATGCCATGTGGGACCCTCACCGGTGGCCAGGGATCGAACCAGTGCTGCAGAGGCTGCGGGCAGCTTCGCAGCCCAGCACTCAACCGCTGCGCCACCAGAGGAGGCCCACTATGTCATATCTAATAGCTAAATTGTTCTAAATACACTTCTATGAAAAACATTTAATTTGGAATTCCTCCATCTGGTTTTTCAGATCCTCCAAGAAAGGCAGTAATTTTTCTCCTGTGTTACATGAGAGGTTCTAGAATGTGTCTTTTCCTCCACAGCCCAGAATATCTTTCACAGCTTGTCTCCTATCAGAGCAGGAGTGCCTAGGGGGAATGCTGAAGGGCCACCCCCTAAATTCCAGAGTCCAGGAGTCTTTATTGTGTACATTTTGATTCATCATTAATACCTTTTCTTCCATTAGCCATGAAAGCAGGAAAAGTCAACTAATTTGGGAGTGGGAGGAAAAAAACGAAAGATTTCCTAATCTCTTGTTCACTCAAAAAGTATCTACTGTAAGCAAAGGGAGAATTAAGTTGAGTTAAATATTTGTGATTATTTTATAGATTGTAAATAGTCAAAAACCTAAGAATTATCGCTGACTTCATCCTTCATCACCCAGTTCTACTAAGAATGGCTAACATCTATCAAACACTGCCACACATTGTGCTAAATTCTTCACTAAGTTGATTCATTTAATCCTCACAGCAATTACAGGCATCACAATTTGATAGATGAGAAGACTGGTGTTTTTAAGAGATTAAATTGCTGGTGGGAGTGCAAACTGGTCCAACCACTATGGAAAGCTGTCTGGAGGTTCCTCAGTCTACTAAAAATGGAGCTACAATATAACCCAGCAATTCCACTCCTAGGAATCTACCCAAAGGACACAAAAACATTGATTCAAAAGAATACTTGTACCTCTATGTTTATGGCAGCACTATTTACAATAGGTAAAACCTGGAAACAACCCAAATGCCCAAAAATAGATGACTGGATCAAGAAGATGTGGCATACATACACAATGGAATATTATTCAACAATCAAAAAGATAAACTAATACCATTCGTAGCAACATAGATGGAACTAGATGGTATTATGCTCAGTGAAGTAAGTCAGAAGGAAAAAGAAAAATATTGGATGAATATTGCAGGAATATAGGGGAAGTAAAAAAAGACAACAGGGAAAAAATAGTAACAATACAAAACAAAAATAGAGGATCATAAACCAGAGACATCCTGTAGGGGAGGAGGAGGGAGAGGGATCAGAGGGAGGGAGGAGCACAGGGGACTGTGGTGATGGTGCACGGGAGCACTGGTGAAGGAAATTCTATGGGGACTACACCTGGGGGACTGGGGGGAAACAAACATTGTTTAAAAATGAACAATGATATAAAATACACATAAATTTAAAAATAGATAGATTAAATTATGCTTGAAATCACATATCTAGGAATGGGGAGTCAGATTCACACCCAGGTATGTAAGACTCCAGAGCCCAGAATTTTACCCACAGTTTAGTCCAGGACCTCTAAGACAGCCAGCAGACCATGATGCAGGTTTGACCCCCTAAGCATCATGGAAGGGAGGAAGGAAGGTTGAGTGAAAGAATCTCAGACCACAACACAGTTCTAAGAGTGTTCAGCAAGGCTGGTGGAACATCCAGGAGCCAAAGTTGCCCATCTGAGGAGCCCCACATTCCCAGTCATAGGCCTGCCTCAGTATCCCTCCACGTGACTTCAGAAGAGACCCATAGAAGAATGACCTCAGCAAGAAGTGGCTATGGATTTCAAAACACAGAAGCTGGGGTTATCAATCAATTGTGACCCTTTCTGAGTGGTAGATTTTCATTGTCCCCACATTATATCACACTATCTCTTCAAGCAAATGTACTGATTTTGTCTTCAGTACATGTCTCTATCTCCTCCACATTTTCTCTGCACCTCAAAAATAAATCCCAGGTGGACAAAAAACTTAAAAATATAAAAACGATAGAGGCAGTATCTGATTTGGAGGTATTCAAATGTTACTCAATTAAAAAAAATATTTCATTATAAAAATAATACATGTTCATATAAAAAAGTGGAAAAGGAAAAAATTGAAAAAATATATATAAATAACATCGTAAAAGTACTACAATAAAGCAATGAATTTCTGTATAATCTTGTCAAGAAGGCTTTTTCTTTTTTTTATTTTATGTATACTATTTTTACACTATTCTTCCTTTTTGTACAATGTATGCTTCCTCCTCTAAGGGGTAGTCCCTATAGAATTCCCACCACCAATTCACCTGTGTCCCATCACCATAGTCCCTTGTGCTCTTTCCTCCCCTGTTATGATCCCTCTCCCCCCTCCCCTGCAGAATGTCTCTGATAATTTATTTTTCAATTTATTATATTTTTCCTCTGACCCCTTATTTGAATGTTTCCCCTACATTCCTCCTATAAGTGAAACCATCTGATTTTTTTCTATTTCTTTCTGGCTTATTTCACTGAGCATAATCCCTTCCAGCTCCATCAAAGTTGTTGCGAATGACATGAGTTTATCTTTTTGATTGGTGAATAGTATTCCATATTGTATATATATACCATATCTTCTTGATCCAGTAATCTACTTTTGGGAATTTGGGTTGTTTCCTTATCTTACCTACTGTAAATAGTGCTGGAATAAACATAAAGGGTGCAGGTATCCTTTTGAATTAATGTTTTTTGTGTCCTTTGGGTAGTTTCCTAGGAGTGGAATTGCTGGGTCATATGGAAGCTCCATTTTTAGTACTTTGAGGAAGCTCCAAGCAGCCTAAGAAGGCTTTTTGTAAGTATAATAGCAAATCCACAAAAGGCTAATAAATTATACTACTTAAACATGGAAAACTTCTGAATTAAAAAAAACACAATCAACAAGTGAAAGACAAACAACAATCTGGGAGAAAAGATGGTTAACACATATGACAGCAGCACTAATTCCTTTAACTATATGGAGCTTTTAGAAATCTCTAAGGAAAAACCCACTGTCAATAAAGAACAAGCAAAGAACATGATATGGTAGAGCACAGGGAAAGAAATATGAATGCTCCCACCACACACTCAGCTTCACTGCTAATTCAATAATAGCAATTTAAAATATTAATAAGATGCCAATTTTGACCTGTCACATTGGCAAAATGTTAAAAATTTGATACAGAATCTGTCATCTGATAAGTGGGGAAATAGTTTGTGCTACCAATGGAAGTACACTCTTCATAACCCTTTTGGAGGAAAACTTGGCAGTACTTGCCAATATTCAGGGATAGAAGTTTATATCCTTAATCCAGAGGTTCCTCTTCTATGAATCTATCCTACAGATCAATTCCCCAAGGAAAAGAAAGATGTATAATCAAAGTTGTGAGTTTCTGCATTGTCTAACTATCAACAGTAAAAAATAAAGTCATCCAAGAAGTAAATTCTGAAAGAAAAGGGCAAAAGGAACACTTCACGAATTAGATAGTGTTGCATAAATTGTGTCATGGAATAATCTCTGATATGTATTGTTAATTTTAAAAAGCACTAAAGTTATAATATCATTTGTGTAAAAATTAAATGGCTAGGATTGTACTCCTGATAGTGGGCAGGCATTTTTTGGAAGGTTCTACAGAGTTGTTACCTCTGGAACATGAGGCAGAGAGATGTGGTAGAGGTATTACTTACTGATAAACTTCTTTACTTTTTGAATGTTTCACCATCAGCACATTTTGCAATAAAGAGCTACTTTATAAATTTTTAACTTTTACAAAGGAAAAAGAGAAATTCCATCTAGGTAAGGAAAGCTTCGGTAGAGAACACCGAGTTTCCTTTTATTTTGTCACCATCCTTAAATAAGATGTGTTCACCTTTACTGAATAAATGGAAGATTCGAAATCTGTCTCTTTGCCTGTTATTTCTTCCATTGGCTCATCCCTCAGCTCTTGGTAATATTTTCTGTAGCACGTCATGGGGAAGGAAGGACAATGAGAATTTTCAGTCCATTTACAACTATCACTCATCCTCGAAATCAGCCATAGTTCAGCAAAGTTGAAAATAAGACTTCTCTAGAATAAATTCAGCATCTTACTAACAGTTTAAAACTTACTGGCCTTTTGGCCTTTCCCAGAGACATTATAACAGGTTGAATTGAAATTCTGGGTGGCAAGGAATAAAGATTATTTTCAGAATATATATTAGTAACTTTCACATATCTGCAATGTACACATATGGAGTCATCCCAACAGCTTCTTTGTCATTTGTTGCTTATTTGTGATAGAAAGAGCCTCGAGGGGAAGGAAGTCAGAAAGCCTGGCCTGTCACCAAGGGTGAGAGACTCATGGCAGAGTCTTCATTCAGTCAACACAGATATTCAGTAAGAACTTAATATATATAAGGCCTTTATACTATAATATTCAGTTCCACATCCATATCATATAGCATGTATTATAAGGATGACATAATATAGTATAGTAAAATATTACAGAGTGAAATAAAAAGTCTTGCCCCTAGGTATCTACCCAAAGAACACAAAAACACCAATTCAAAAGGAAACTTGCACTCCCATGTTCACTGCAGCACTATTTACAACAGCCAAGCCATGGAAACAACCTGAGTGCCCAAGAACAGATGTGTAGATAAAGGAGATGTGGTATATATATACACACAATGGAATACTACTCAGTGATCAAAAAAGATAAAATCATTCCATTTTCTGCAAGTTGGATGGAGCTGGAAGGGATTGTGCTAAGTGAAATGAGCCAGGAGAGTGACAAACACCAGATGTTGTCACTTATATATGGAATGTAGAGAAACCAAACAAAGGGTGAAATAAAGTCAAACTTAAAAAGTAACCCTTGAAGGCTGACCACAGAACTGAGGCATCCAGAGGAAGAGGGGAAGGGACAAGAAAAAAAAGGGGAGGGAGCACAATGGACTTAGAGTAGGACTATAGGTGCTTTAAAGGTGGGCGCTATGGTGATTGTATTTGAAGGGGGAGATTCTATACTTCTAAAATACAAATAGGGGGCCTCCCCTGGTGGCGCAGCGGTTGAGCGCTGGGTTGCGAAGCTGCCCGCAGCCTCCGCAGCAGCGGCTCGATCCCCGGCTGCTCTCCGGCCACCAGAGGAGGGTCCCACATGGCGCGCAGACGGCGCGCAGGAGGGTCCCACATGGCGCCCAGACGGCGCGCAGACCTCTCCTGCTGCCCGCTGCTCCCCTCAGCAGTGTACTTCATCATTCTGCCTGTTCTGCTCCCCGCTCTGGCTCTGGTGAATTCTCTCACCCTTCCGCGCTTCTGACTGTACCCAGTGCTTGCATAAATAAATAAAATCTTTAAAAAATAAATAAATAAATTTTTAAAAAAATTAAAAAATAAAATAAAATACTAATAGGGAGGTCAACCAATGATATTTTGATGAAAAATTTGAATGAAAAATAATAAAATAAAGTCTTGAGAAATTTCCAAGTGTACGTAAAAGTTCCCCCAGAGTCAACTGTCACTCTTCTGTTTAAACTCCCAGTGGCTCCCATACACCTTCCCATTAAGCTTGGCATTCAACAGGCTTCACCCTCGATCACCCATGTGCTATTTCTGAATGCCTTTGCCAGGGTTTCTTCTCTTACCTGCTTGCTTGAAAAACGTGTTCTCATCTTTTGAGACATAGTTCAGAAATCAGACTTTTCAGGAACGACCTCCCCTAGCTCCTCTCTGTTTTAGGTATGCACACCTCTGCTATCACACTGAACACAGCATCCGGCACCATTCATTCACACACTTTGAGAAGTAAGCAAGTGCATCCTCTGAATGTGTAAGTGTATCCTCTGAGCGTGGAAGCTCCTGGAGGGCTAACTGAGTCCTTCATGCTTGTGGAGCAAAGGAGTTCTCCACACAATTTATAAATGCACAGATGGAGCAAAAAATGAACCAATCATACTACTCTGAAGGATTTTTTTGTAGTTTAACATTTCTTAATATGGTGACAAGTCTGGTAAAACCTGCATCACTCTTCAATTTCCTCTCCTATCTGCCTCAGTCCCAGTGCAGCCGGCCAGCAATACCCATGGTATTGGTGTGAAGTTCTTGTAACAGTTACTGAGTCAGCTGTACAGTTGGTGCCAGTCTAGCACAGGGAAAGGTTAACTTCCAAACACACCAAATCACAAAGTATCTATCATTTTAATCTTGACAGGGTGCTGTTATGCAGATGCCTGAGCTTTTCTTCCATCACATAGCTAGCATCTCTCCAAACAAGCTTAGATAGCAACCTGTTTTCTTTGGCAAATTGATTAATGGGGACATCACTCATATGCCTGGTTGTATGACACATCCATTAGTATTGCAGTTTTGTTTGTGGGGTACTGGGTAAAAATATCCAGCAATTTACTACCAGTGGCGTGACCACCTGTCTGCTAGAAACGTTAAGGAGGAAAATCTGGGGGAGGCAGCACCCTTGAGGAATGCCGAAGGGGTCTAATTCTATCCTCATAGCAAGCTGCCTTCTCAAACTTAGAGACGGCCATGCAACCATGCCAGGTCCCTTGCCACTCAGGTTGGCTGGGGCCTGAGCTGCCCTGCAGGGACCTGGAGTCACTGCAGAAGTAGCTCTGCTGAGCCTGAAGGGTGACAGAGTATAGGTGCTGGGTTGCTGCCGAGAGCTTCTTCAGTGGCTGAGAGAGAAACAGATCTTGACTTGGGAGTAGAACAAAGGAGAGAAGCAGCACAAATGAGAGAAGGGACGGGAAGTGGGGAGGAAACACATAATGGTGAACTGGGCAAGAGTAGCTCAACCTCTCCCACAGCACTGGGACCAGGCAGGAAGGCAGCAAGAGTCTCCTTGTGCCTCCCCTGCTGCAAACCAGATAAATTCTATGTGGAATGGGATGCAGGTTATCTTAGGGAAACACACCAGAGTACCTGGAGCTTTCCAAGGTAAGACTGGAGAAAATCTTAAAGGATTAGGAGAAGGATGACCCCCTACCAGGATGTGCTGTCTCAAACAGGAAACCACAGAAGCATCTCTGGGCTCTAGTGAGAAAAGGGGAAGGGGGAAGCTGAGAGAGAGAAGGTAAGAGAGAGCCCAGGCGATGACCCGGTGGCAGACTCAGCAGTGGAAGATCAGCATGTCTTGCACAGCCCCTGACTGTGTGGTCACCAGCACAAGGCCAAATTGAATTGGCAACAACAGAATTCAAGGAGCTCCTCTGAGGAAGCTAGTGTGACTTTCTAGTCTAGTCTAGAAAAATACCACCAGGCTAAAGCTTCAATGGAAAGTAAAGTTCTCAATGACATGTATGTGTTTCTGGTAAAAAAAAAAAGTGGAGGGAGGGTACTACTACTTTTGTGTTTTGAATGTCATAATCAAGAGGGCAGCAGGAGCCTTAGGAGAGGCTGCAGCCCCAAACCCTTAGCATATTTAAATTCCTAGCTGCATCATTAAACAAGTCCTGTAACAGAATAGCTAGTTGTATGAACTCCAGTTCTGATAATACTGTCTTGCAGGGGAAAGGAGGTGCCTGTCTAACAACGGAATTGAAAGGGAAGAAAATAAAAGGAACCACAGCTTAGTATTTGCATGGAAAAAATGCAGATCCTTATACAGAGTTCCTATTGATCACTGTGGTTACATCTCCAGAAAGTTCTAATATAAGGTGGCTGAGGCCTCTCTGGTGACTGCCCCTGGAGAGAGGGGATGGTGTCAGAGACCACTCAGAATTCTAAGACCACTGCTAAGTCTGACAGGTTGTGACTTTTCATAAAACAGTACTTTTCACCTTGGATGGTAAAGGCTGAGAAATCAGCATGGTGTAAAGTTATAAAAACCATTAACAATGAGACTGAACACAGGCTGGTTGACAGGAATCAAAATAAGAATCTGAGGGTATCCTTTCAAACTTATTTGAAATAAACAGGATACTTATTTTGAAAGGACTATTTCACATAGCAAGCAAAAAAAGTCATTAGAAGATTTTACCACATTTATGAATGAAAGAGACAAAAAACGGCTACTCAGGAAAACTTTGCTAGCTAACTTTTGAGAAGAACATTAGAACAATCACTCTGTTCTATTGCTGTTGGTGACAGAAAGGCCCTGGGCTCAACTGGTTGGATTCCATGTGGCAATACCTTCATTCCCTTGAATATTCTGGAATAGTTTTGGGAGTGAAATTAATACTAGTAGCTTTTTGTTTTATCACACAAAATATCAGACGTTATACCACTCAGGTTAACATTGTATTGACCAAAGATTGATATTAGCCACCTTGTTTTTGGAAACAATTCTATATGTAAGCAAAAAGATTTAAGGATATTAACTGGAATGGATGTGTTCTCCTATATGTTGCCTTTAAAAGCAAAGAGATTAAAAATCTAATTTTAAAAGTCTTAAATAGGGCCTCCCCGGTGGCGCAGCGGTTGAGCGCTGGGTTGCGAAGCTGCCCGCAGCCTCTGCTGCACCGGTTCGATCCCCGGCTGCTCCCCGGCCACCGGAGGAGGGTCCCACATGGCGCGCAGACCTCTCCTGCCGCCCGCTGCTCCCCTCAGCAGTGTACCTCGGTCCTTCTGCCTGCTCTGCTCCCTGCTCTGGCTCTGGTGAATTCTCTCACCCTCCCGCGCTTCTGACTGTACCCAGTGCTTGCATAAATAAATAAATAAATAAATAAATAAATAAATAAATCTTTAAAAAAAAATTAAAAAAAAATAAATAAAAGTCTTAAATATGTCAAAAAATTAAAAATAAATGAAGACATTGGTACCAAACAGAAAAATCAGACTACCGTAATGTTGTAAAGCAATGTCAGCAAGAAAGAGCTGGAGGTCTTTCAATCTAGCATAGTACTTATCTGGAGGCAAGACATATTGCCAGCAAATAAATTCTCATCAATGCTTTTTGTGGCTTTTAAAAAATACCTTTATGGTTGTAAGTAAGTCTGATGGGATCCCAACAGCACATTTTAAGTTGCTTTTTGAAATAGAGAAAAACAAAAGTGAAATTTAGAGCTTTTAAGGCTATTCATAAAAATTAGAAAAGTCTCCTCTGTTCTCCTGAGGTCTCCGGGCATTGAAACCTCACTTCCTCCTGGATGACCCAGGATTCCTATCTTTTGCCCCTTAATAATGCAAGATCCAGAAGTGGAACCATGTCAGACGTCCAGTCAGCAAGCAGATCTGGTTTTTACAGGACCTTGCACTGAAAACTAAAACCTCAAAGTGAACTTTCATGGAAGGGAAGTTGCTGTAAGAGCTATAAGTGCAGGTTGATTTTCTTTTGCTCTCTAACCTGTGCCACAGTAGGCTCCAACTTCTTCAGGTCTGAGTCAGTCACCGTGGTATGTGTGTCTTGGGTAAACCCTTGGGAGAATGGTGAAAGAAGGTGTCTGGTCACTGTTTCACCTTTCATCTCTCTCCCCCACCGTTCACCTCACAGGTGTTCAAGTCTACTAACTGCATTTTGAATGTTCAATACCCCACTATAGCTATCAGGCTACTCAGAAAGCTTCCCACCTTAGGATATTCATTCTATACAACCAGATAGTCCTCTTTTCTCCCCTACTTACACCCCATATTAAACTAATCTTTAGATATCAGATAACTAAAAAAAAAATCACATTCACACTAACGTGTAAATAACTAACAGTGATACTTAGCAAACCATCTCTTACAAAGGGTAGTTCAGTTTTAAAAGTTGCTTATTGGTTAGGTAAATTCCCAATTATTAATAAATCCCCTATTATTTCCTGATATAAGGGCCACTTTACTCTTTTCTACTATGTATAGTATAAGGCTTAAGAATAGCAACAGTATTTTAAAAGAGATACTCATGACTATATTAAGAAAAGCTGTTGAGTTTGAGGAGAAACTTTCAGTATGTTGATGAAGAGGAAGAGGTGAGGGAAAGTTTGAGCATGGAAAGTTTTGGTTCCTTTAGCTTCATTTTCTCTTCCTGATTTTTGTGCTGATTGGATTTCTTTTGCCTTCCATGTCAACTAACTGTTTTAAGTCCTCTTTGGCTTTATTTATTTTGCTCCTGCTGACAAGCTGGAGGCTGAATTATGTGCTCACTCAGAAAATGTTCTTTTAAGCTCCTGCCTCAGACTTTCTAACCCATGCAGAGAGTAAATAGGTACTGTGTTGTATGCAAATGTAGGCATATTTGTCCGTGTAGGCCAAAGGAAGGGAGGCATTTTGCACAATGCCTTTAGAACAGAAACAAACTTTTGAAATGGAATACTTTATACCCTCTATAGCTAAACTTTTCGGTAACAGAAAGTACAGAGGAATACTTATCTATAAAATAAATGGGGGGGGGGAGACACACACAAAACAAAACATGACTAATACTTCAACAGTGAGTTCACCTCAAGCATTTCATGAATTTCACATGACCCACCCACTTTTTCTCTGTACCTCTGAAGATTACCCTATCAGCAGCAATAATACTCTGTTGTTCGAGTGCCAGATTTACATACCAACGTAGCCATGACATTCCTGCATGTAGAATATGGTACTGTTCCCTGGTTTGTGGTTTCTACAATAAGGTTAATTTTTGTTCCCTTACCCTTCTCATTTATTTTTATGCCACCCCCTACCTCTTGTCCTTCAATGCTTTTTTTTTTCTTTGAATATTTTGCCTCCCTGCCTTGCTCAATCTCAGTGTCACCACATAAAGTATTCACAGACTCACTGTACAATCCCGCTGTGTTTTAAAATCTTTCTCACTCAGCCACAGATTAGCAATTCCTTGAAAAGACAAGTTTGGGACAGAGAAGTATTAACTGGACATTTCCAGGCTGCCACTGGGATACCTTCTTCCCCCACATGCCTGGTATGTGTAAAGATGGGTCTGCAGTGACCGTGGTAGATTTCGTGGCCACCTTTGTTTCTTTCTGGATAGGCTTTGCTTTGAATTGTGGCAATTTCTAGATTGGAGATAAGTCTAGCCAAGATGTCCAAGTTAGAACTGACTCAAGCAATTTTCATTTCCAGTGGAAGTCTGGAAAGGGCTGGATACTTTTTCAGTTCTTAGACTCTGTGTGTCAAACTTAATGGAAAGCCAGCTGGAGCCTAAGAAGCTATTTTAATGAGCTTCCTTTCTTTCTGATGTTCCCCAGGGAACATGTGCCAAGCAGACCCATGTGGCCCAGGGAGTAACATGATCATCTTGGCTCTGTTTGGACACCTGTGCTCTTTTAGCCCCAGTGGTAAGGGGAACAAGGGAGAGAGAGAGAGAGTGCATGGAAGGCATGCAGACCTAGGGGAGTGGGTGTGTGCCATGCTGCTTAGGAATTCACACCAGCAGCAGCAGAGGCTTGCCACACCACAGGCCAACAGTGCCTCTATGTGGGGTGTCTGAGAGTATCTGAAATGTGTTTGTGTATGCATCAGGGAGGGAGGTAGCAGAAGCGTAGGGAGGAGAAAATTATATGCATTTTTTGAAAAAGAAATTGCATGCCTCGGAGGTTCCTTGTGAGAAGAGGCTATAGGAAAAAAATGATTGAAAGCCATGAATATAAAGTATGCCCAGAATCCCAAGAGCATATTCTACTAAATTTCCTCCCACGCCTTAAAAAAAAAAAACGCATTTGTTGTATATACTTTCCCTTTTCCAGGAGTTAGTCTGAGTCTTGGCTCTCAGAATGTTACCATTTTCAACAACCCTTTAACTTCAACTTATCAGCGCAAAGATACTAAACCTGATCTGTATTATTTTCTACCAGATGCCTGGCTTAGTCTTCTGTATGTGCGTATTTCTCCTTCCTGGATGATAAACTCTTTGGGGATTACTACTTCTAGGAACAAATACTCCCTGTTATTCTCTCCTTACCTCTTTGTTTACAATTCTGAGTACTTCCCAGCAAATGTTTAACAGATTCTTCTTTATGAGATTTTCTTCCCTTTATAAAGGCTTATTTCTAATATGACTAAAGTTCATTTTTTTTAGCTAAATGAATAAATTGTTTCTAGTTTTTCGAATGCAAATTCCTAATTTGACTGTACTATTTGAAATGTACAGAAAATACAAAGACAATACGCCATATACTCTACCATCACATTGAACATATTTGCTTCATGTCCCTTATAAGTAAAATTTTGTCCCCTTACCCTTCTCACTTAATCTCATGCCACTTCCTACCTCTCTTACATCAGTGGTTTGTCTTTTCCTCTGAATAGTTTTCCACCCTTCCTTTTCCATCTCCGTGTCATGAAGTATCTAATTCATTGCACACAGATGCAGGGAGTGGGTAAATGTGATGGCAAGAGCTGATGGAAATTCTCTACTGATTACAGGTTTCCTCCTCTCTCTGAAAGTAGAACATTCCTGTAGAAAAAAAATAGTCAAATTACATATACAGCTAACAGCCCAAGACCCGAACCACATTCCCCCTTCTGCTCTCTCCCTAGAGATAACCACTCTCCTGAAGCTGGGGTATATACGTCCCCTGTATGTTTTTAGATTTCCACTTCATGGTTCAAAAGGCCTTAGTCTTCCCTCCTGAAAAGCAGGAAGGGGTTCGTGAGCAGTTCACATGCACCAGCCCAGCAAAGCCATCAGTGGAAGGACAGGGTGTGGAAGTTCCTTACAGAGGTCAGGGTACACTCAGTCAGCTGGGATGCAGGAAGAGAAAAAGGCAGAGGACTAACTCAGGGAGAAGGCAACTTAACCCCAAAGAAAACAGCTTTGCAGCTGAAAGGGCTTGAGTGGTGAGGCCAAATTGAGGCCATACTAGACAATGGTAGGGAAGGAGGTGAGAAGGAAGTGGAATGTGGTTAGTGGGGGTGTCGAACAAAAGGGTAATAGGAAGGAAGAGAGCTAATATTAGCACAGACATTTGTACCCCTGACTATTAGAGAAGATATGTATAGGTAGCACTCAGACCTCAGTTTGTGGCTATGGGTGCATCCTTGGCTGACCCCAACACTGGCAACTCCACGCCAGACCAGTTTCCAATCATACAACATGGCTAGGAGGCATTTACTTGAAAGAACTAACCTGCTTTAGTTCCTCTAAAGACATTGAACTTCCCTATTATTACACTTTCTCAGTTCATAGTAGCCAGGTAAAAGATGTGCAGTTCAAATGACAAATCCAAGAGTATGTCTCAAATAGTGTATGGGACCTAACATATTTGTACTAAAAAGGTATTTATCTGATATTCAAATGTGAGTGTCCTGTACATTTACTGCTAAATCTGAGAACTCTACCTCAACTGAATTTTGGAAGAGTTAGTTTAGCAAAGCACGTCAGGAGTCTTTGAAAAGCAGTCAATTACTTCTTGTGTTCTCAAAAAGTAACACTAACCAATACACACTCTCTATCTACTTCTCCATGCCCTAATATGGGCTAAAACAAGTGACAACATGCTGATTGACTTATTTAGGTTGGGGGAACAAGACATGCTTATTTGTTGTCTTCAAGGAGATAAAATTCACATACCACAAAATTCACTCATTTAAAATGTACTATTCTGTGGTTTATAATATATTCAGGCATGCAGCCATCATCAAAACAATGTGAGAACATTTTTGTCCTCTCAGAAAGAAACCCAGTAACCACTGGCAATCATTCCCCATGCCCTGTGCTTGGACTATGGGCACCACTTATAAACTCTCTCTTTAAACATATCTATTCTGGACCTTTCATTCTAAATGGGATCTAGGTGGGCCTCCCTGGTGGCGCAACGGGTTAAGAAGCAAACTATGAAGCTGTTCGCAGCCTCTGCAGCACGAGTTCCATCCCCTGGTGGCCAGCGAGCAACCCACATGGCGCAGCAGACCTCTCCTGGCTTGCCTGCTGCTCCCCTCAGCAGTGTACTTCGGTCAGTCTGCCTGTTCTGTTCTCCACTCTGTCTCTGGTGAATCCTCTCACCCCCCCCACACCTCTGGCCTGTACCCCAACTCTTGTGTGCATAAATAAACCTTTTAAAATAAATAATAAATAAATAAATGGGATCTACTAAGCGGTCTCTTGTGTCTGGCTTCTTTCACTTAGCATATTTTCAAGATCTATCCACACTGTAGCATCTATCAGGACTTCGTTCCTTTTTACGGCCTAGTAATATTCCATTGTATATGCCACAATAGCCTCTCCACTCATTCATATATGGAGCTTTGGTTCCTTTCCACCTCTCAATGCTGCTATAAGAGAACACCGTGTACAAGTTCTCCTGTGGACGTATGCTTTCATTTCTCAAGGAAATGTCTTACTGTGAGAAACTGTCAAATTGTTTCCCCAGAGCTGCACCACTTACAGTCTTAGTTGTTTTTTAAAATAAGGAACCTTTAGGGTTTCCTCGGTGATGCTGAGGCGGGCCTGTTCAGCGTGGACTGGGTGGAAGCCCCACACTCCCTTCGCTTCTGGCCGGCCTATGGCATCCAGAGGCCAAAACATGCCGGGAGCGCTCAGCGAGAAACGTAGTTTCGGTCTCCCGCCCGGCCCCTCCTCCGCAGCGCTGGCAGACAAGAGGAAAACAGACTCCTTCCTGAGGCTCTGTGGACCTTGTAGTTTTCTCTCAAGTCAGTCACGCGGAGACTGCCGTAAAGAAAACTACCATTCCCAGAAGACCGCGGGGCTACGGCGGCCGAAGGGGCCATTTCGCGCGCGGCGCTCCCGCCCCCCCTCCCGTCCGGGCCGCTCTCCAGGGCGTCTGTAAACACACCCCGAGACTGTCATGGAGGGGGAGGAGGAGGCGGCGGCGAAGGGAGGCGCTTTGGGCCGCCTCCAGGGTCCGCTCTGCCATTCCTGAACTGGTCCCTCGTCCCCGTGACTGTGGCATCAGGGAAACGAACTGTTAGGCGAGAGGAGGCGGCAGTCAGAACCATACCCCCTTCTTCCCCCGGGGCGGGGGCCGGGCCGGGCCAGGCCGGCTGAGCCGGGGGAGGGCAGGGGGAGGGAGCGCCCGGCCAGGCCGGCCTGTCTGCCGAGATGGATGACAGTAAGGTAAGTGCTGTGGCTTGCACGCGCAGCTGCCGCCGCCGCCTGCTTGTCGCTCAGTGTAGCCCCGCCGCCGAGCCCCGTAGTCCACGCCAACACCCGAGAAACACCTGCCTTCCACATCCCCGCCGCGCCAGTTACTGCCCGCTGGTACCCACCCAGGAATTCGGGGAACACCGGGGCTGCGTTTTTCCCGAAAGGGCCCTCTCCTCTGGAAAATTTTCAATGCCAGGGCAAGCCTGTTGGTCAGCTTTTGCCAGGTAGTGCAAACCCTAGTGCTGGACTTGTCCACCGAGATCAGTGAAGAAACCACTGTCCTTTTCCTTTTGGCCTGCCTTGCCCCCTCCCAGCCTTTCTCCAATTTAGAGACCTGAGGAGCGCGCCCTGATCCAGCCTCTTCCCCTTGACGGTTCCCCTTTCTCCTCTCAGGCTCCCTTACTCAATGCCCCATTCATATAATCAGTTCACTCCCCCTCGGAGGTATTTTCCTGTGGTTGGTTGGAACACTCTGCTAAGCTCCTGTTGCTGTTCCTCCAGAGTGTGGAAGCTAACCTCCTCTAGAAAGACTTCTCCAAGAAAAGTCGGGGATTTCTTCTCGTTAATCTACTGTGAGAGCCTGTTACCATGTCCCCTTTCTCGAGCCAAATCACTTGTCCCTATGATAACAACATAGAAGTCCATTATTGGCTAATATATCTAGTTTATACCTGACCTATTTCTGCCTTTATGTCCAGCCACGTTAGTGCTGTCTAGCTTTATTTTATGAAGACAGGGACAGTCAACTTATTGATGTTTTAGGATGTTTAGGAACTGGCATTTTTTAAGAAGTCAGACTTCAGACTTCTAGAATTTGCCAAATTTTGAAGTAGAATTCACTCCTTCCTTATGCTTTCCAGGGGACTGTGTTTCCTTGTTTGGGTGCCCTTTCACCTAACCAGTGACACGTTGCTGCTTTAAAATTTTTGTTCTATCCATGCTCAAAGAAATGGGGGGAAAAAAGGCCCAGCTTTTTTCTGTGCTACTTGTTTTACTCTGCGTTATCACCTCTTCCTGTTCGTGCAGAAGTCTCTAAGAAGGGAAAGTCCAACACAGTACTCTGGAGTTGGGACTCACCTAGAGGGACAGTTAGCTTGTGAAGCACCAAACCCCTCCTAATAGGAAGTGCTGTTTCCAAGACAGAAGGGGAGTTCCGAAAGTTTTCCGGAAAATAGTTTTCCATAAAAGGCTTTGCTAGCTTGATCTTTCAGTGTTAAATTTTGAAATTAAATCTGAGCACTGTTTCCTTTATCTTTCCCAGAGAATAATGTTTAAGGCTACTAAAATAATTTTCTTTCATTTCCTTGAGTCTCATGATGTAGTCAACATAATTTTCAGTTGTTTGCTTTTTCAGATCTTTGAAATATTTAATAATTTCCTCAAAGACTTCAGTAATCTCAAAAAAGCCCAAGAAAAATACACAAGATATTGGGTTATTTTACTGACCTATAAACTCACATATGAATTATTTCCCAAAGATGCAAACTGTAGTTGGGGGTATAAAATCTTATTGTTTTGCCTGAAAAAGTGCTGTTAAATTAGGGGGTAGGCTATCATAACTTACTTCCTATAGGGTACAGAGATAAGCAAGATAAAGTCAGTTGTCATTCTTTATTAATTCATTGTTTTATGAGAGTGTTTAGGAACTAGCAATTTCATAAAATTTTAATGATTATGAAAGAGAAAATCCATTTCCAGTGTCTCTGGATGAATAGTACATACACTACTTTCACTTTGAATATGTGTTGTAGTTGTGGATGAGTAATATTTAAATGCCATGCACGGAGACTAGACTACTCTTGAAGCCGTCAGGCAGCGTGAAGCAGCCCTCAAATAAGGCTGTGGCAGCTCCCAGTCCTGTCTTGTTCTGTGTTCTAGTTGTACAGTTTCCCAAATTGTATTGCCCTCCTAGTATGCACAGACACACCTTTGCCTCACATAGTGAACAGATCATGGAGTCTCATGTTCCATTTTCTCTATAAAGGAAGGTGAGGGGTGGGGCTTGGAAGTATGGCCACTATGCCAGTGAAATCATAAAGGAGAGCAAAGCCTGGGCAACAGGAAGAGGATGAAGTCGGCAGGAGCAGCAGTTAGAGGCAGTGTTTGAATGAGCAGATCAGGAAATCGATGACGATGGTGATGTGAGAATCTCCCTTGATAAGATTCTGTATTCAGAGTTGTTTTCATCACTGGTGATGAATGAGTTTGCCAAAAGCTCTCCTCATTCAGCCTTCTAGCTCCCTGGTGCAAAAGCAGGTCGAATTTCAATGGGGATGCAGTTTTGCCTCCCAGAAGTCTAGCAGTATGCCTGAGACAGCCTAGAGCACAAATTAATAGTGATTGGATTGCATTGGGACAGATGGCATTAAATTTCTGTGATGTACCTGGGCTTTATTAACCAGTATGCTTCAGTGAGCAAACCAGCCAGTGTATAAAACACAGCAAGTGCGAAAAATAAAGCAAGAGAGAGATTCAGCATCTAAAATTGAGGGCTTAGGAAAGTACTAAGTGGCAGAGCTCAAATACTGACTGAGTAGATCTCTAGTACGGCAGTTAGGAAGGAAAAAAAGAAACTTGGCTAAGTTATGTAACCACTCTGAGTTTGCACTTTATTAAATGATGGACATATTTTTCACAGGCTTTGTTGAAGAATAGAGATCATGCATATAAACCTTTGAGTACAGAGTCTAACACCTAGTAGGCACGCAAAAATATTATCATTTTTATGTTACCTAGTGGTGACTTCCTTGGTCCTTAATACAGTAGGTATCTGAGATACTCATTTTGGTGATTCTTAAGATATGCTGTTGCAGAACATTTGCAGCTGTGTTTACCCCTACACCAACCTTTGCATTTAACTGTGGTCTTTAGTTAGGATGGGAGCGAGGGGATAGGATGGTAGAGTGAATTTGAACTCTGCCCTTAACTGTTAATCTGTGTGGAAAAGGTTGTCTCCCCAGCCCACTTCAAGTCTACCACTAAGAAAAAGTGCCTTTTTTTTTTTTAGGAAAGCCTCTTCTCCCCTCTTTCCCACCACCCCCCATCCCCACTTACAAAGAAAATTGAAATATATTATATCCAGAGGCTTTGATCATAAGAAGGGTCTCCGTTATTATTTTACATTTGGGTTTTATGCTTATGAATGAATGAATGGGAATAGATCAGATGTGTTCCTGCCTCAGACAATCAGCTGGTGAAAGACCCCCAACTGTTTGCCCTACCTGACAATTTAGAGCATCAAGTTCTAGTTGAGTGGACCAGCCACTTGCCACAATATGCTTAGATGGGTGGCTGTCCTCCCCTTGTATTATATTTCTTTGTACCTTGTAGTATACCAATTTTCAGTAATATGCCAAAAATGAGATTTCTTTTACCTTGAGATTTCCTTTCCTTTACCCTTTTACGTCAGAGGACAAGGTCTCCTGTTCCATTCATTTGTTCTAAGTAGTTTGCTGACCACTGAGCTAGAGCATAAGGACAGGTAGAGGTATGGACAGAGATAAGGAGAGAAAGATAATCAGGTGCTGCATCATGATATGCCTGGCAAGATAAGCTAAGAAATTTGGGTCAGGGTTTTTCTTCCTGTGGTATAAAGAAGGAACTGGCTTGATCAGAATCTTTGGGAATTTAAATTTGAATTGGCTCCCTAGTTGAGTGGCTCTTAAGCTTACTCAGGTTTGAAAACCAACGCCATAGATGTTGGGCAACCATTGAAGGATTTTAAGCAGAAACGACAAAATCAGATTTGTGGTTTTGAGGGGAAAAGTACTAATGGCTGTCCAGAGAATGGGTTAGGGTAAAGGTGTAGGAACTGGGACAAGACTAGAAACATAAAATCCAAGTGGATGTTGGCAGAACCAGAGTTCAGATCTGATTGCCACCATTTCCGAGCTATGATGATTTTGGACAGATTATTTTAATCTCTTCAGAGCTGAGCTTGTTCACCTATCAATCAACTGTGTTAATAATGATCTTACTGAGTTACTGTGAGAATCAAATGTGATCTATATGGGAGCCCATATCAAAAGAACTTAGTACATAATGTGCACCCAGTTAGCGCTCAGCCTCTCTGACTCACCAGCTTGGTTAGACAGCTCAGAAGAATGGCCTGAACTGCAGACCACATTAGAGACTATTACAGTGTAACCTGTGGTTGATGCAACATGCATAAAATCCTTTAAGGATGAAGAATGTGGCTAGAGGAGAGAGCAGAAAAGACAGAACCCCAAAACACCCTAAAATGATCAGAAGAGGCTGAGGAATAGGACTCAGTAAAATAAACTTAAAAGGAAAGTTTAGTGATAAAAGAGAAGCAGAAAAAAGAGTCCTGATATGTCATCTAAGAGAAAACATTATAGAGGGGATTTAGTCTACAGTATAAGATGCTGCAAAAAAGCAAGTAGTAAAAAAGATGCAGTGGACTTGGAAATAAGAGATGGCTCCTGAACCTAGTAAGAGAAATTTCCATGGAGTCACCAGGCAGCCCCAGTAGCGTTGAGGAAGTGGTGGAAAGGAAAGAAGCGAAGACAGTTAAAGAATAGGCCAGGGTGACTCAGTTACTTACAGTTTCAGGTAGCGCTAAGGTAAATGTAGTACTTTATGCAGATGAAGTTTTACTTGGCTGTAGCTTCACACTATAGCAGCTGGTGAAAAGGTGGGGGCTGAGGAAGGTGAGGTGGAAGGTACAGGGTTGAGAGAAGAAAGAAAGAAAACTCAGTGCAATGCCTTCTTTCTCTCCTTTCTCCTTGATTAGAGAGACTGGCAGCAAGGTGGCAGCAGGAAGATGTGATTAGACATCTTCTCTTTCAGTAGATCTGGTAAATAAAAAGGAAAAAGAAACTCCTAACCCAAGACTGTGAGGGAAGCTATGGGAATCTTAAAACCAAAGGAAAGGGCAGATCAGTCTTTTGTTTTTTCTTTAAAGTGACAAAAAAACAGTGGCTGGGAATATTCATATCTTATTTTTCTTTAATCTGATCTCTAAGTGGGAGAGATCTTTTTAATGTTTTTAAAATAAAGGAGGAAAAAAAAGACCGCCTGCTATTTGAGCTGAGGCTGATGCTACCCCTTCGTGTAAATGCAGTAATTCTTTAACTTAACAACCTGAAACTTTTATGGTTTGATTTAAGAATTAGAGCATTTGGGGCCTCCCTGGTAGTGCAGGGGTTAAGGACAGCTCCATCAAGCTACTGCCAGCCATTACAGCACAAGTTCAAGCCCCTGCTGGCCAGGGAGCTAACCCACAGGTGCAGTAGACCTCTCCTGACTGGTCTGCTGCTCCCCTCTCTCTCTGGTACTTCCCACTCTCTCTGGTAAATCCTCTCACCACCCCACACCTCTAGCTTTCATCCCAGTTCTTGTATGCATAAATAAATACATCTTTTTTTAAAAAAAAAAATAGAGCATTTGGATATATATAACTGTGGTAACATGAGTTCTTAATTGGTTTTTGAGATTTTTTATATTCCTTATGAGGTTGTTGTTGGGTTTCCCCCCACTTTCATAAGTTGTTGGTTCTGGTGATGCCAGTCAGTTTCAAAATATTGCTAATTTTTCTTTGCGTTTATTCATTCAATGATAAGTCTTTTAAACGCCTGACTCTGTGCTGGATACTCTCAGGGTTGTAAAAGAAGTAGAAAACAGCTCTGTACCTGAGGAGCTCATACTACTTAGAGGGCATAGAATTTAAATACATGAGGCTACTGAACAAGTCACATCACATATAAATTCAGTGTGAGATCAATTGTGTTCCAGAGACTTGGAGAAGAAAAATGGTATTGGCAGAGGGTGATTATTAGCAAAAGCTTCAGAGAAAGAGGACTAGAGCTGATCTTAACCAAAGAAAGCAAACATTTGTCCTTTTAGATGGCAGAGGTGGTGGAGGGACACTAAGAGAAATGGTGAGGAGACTTGGGGATGCCTGCAATGCCAGGGTCTAATGAAATTAAAGATTGGCTTGATGAGGGGGAGACTGATAGCCTCCCTGTACCAATCCTTGAAACTTGTAACTGTTACCTTATATAGTAGAAGAGTGAATATTACTTTATATGTCAGAAATGTGATTAGGATTTTGAGAGGAGAAATTTATCCTGGATTATCTAGGTGGACCCTAAATCCAAGTATCCTCATAAGAGTGACACAAAGGGAGATGTGACTGACAACTGAGGAGATTGGAGTGGTGTGGCCTTAAAGCGGGATCACGAGGTCACTGGCAGTCACCAGAAGCAGGAACAAGCAAAGGACGGATCCTCCCCTAGGGCCTTTGGAAAGAGTGCAGTTCTGCCAGACTTCTGGCCTCCAGGACAGAGAGAATCCATTTTTGTTGTTTTAAGTTACCAAGTGTGTAATAATTGTTACAGAAGCCTCAGGAAACTAACATACTGCTTGTGAGCTAAAAGCAGTGCTTGCACAGAGCTTTTCTCTTGACAAGGAGGCTGACATGACTGAAGAGCCCTTAGAGGAAGTTTATTCTTTCTAAAATGATAGGTATTACTTTTTTTTTTAAGATTTGTTTATTCATGCATACAAGAACTGGGGTACAGGCCAGATGCACAGGAGGGTGAGAGGATTCACCAGAGACAGAGCGGGGAGCAGAACAGACAGACTGACTGAAATACACTGCTGAGGGGAGCAGCAGGCAAGACAGGAGAGGTCTGCCGCACCATGTGGGATGGTATTACTTTTTACCATGAAGAAAAATAAAGTTATTTTAATAAGCTGAAGAGAAAGGTTACTTTGGTAGGTCTTTGAAGACAGATTGACTAGGAAAGCAAAGGAGGAAAAAGAGAGATGCAGGGAAACCCATGAGAAACCTATGGTAATCTTCTGTGAATAGCACCCTGACTAATGTTGGTAGTAGGAATGAAGAGGAAGAGCTAAAGTCAGCATGACTTCAGTGGGTAGACAGGGAAAGTCACAATGGTAGAGGGAAATTTCAGGGAAGCACAGAATAGCCTCCTGGTCATTGCCCTCCATCAAATGCTTAATGTTAAAGCGAGTGACTTAGTGCATGACAGCATAGTATTGATATAGCTGTGTGTGTAAAGCACCTGTCAGTTTGTGAGCCTTTTGGGGAATTACGTGTTTAGGTTTATGAGTCCTACCTGTAAACTTGTGAAGACTGCTCGATGATAGTGAGTTATCTTGTGACAAGTTCTGTGTGCAAATCAGGGAACCTGGGTTCCAGACCCTGCTCTTCTGTTGGATATCTCTGGATATCCAAAGTTTTGTCATCTGTGAAGTAAAGAGATCACTGTGCCTATCTCTTTATTGCCCCCTTTTTTCTGCACCCCCCCTCTTCTGCTTACTCTCTCCCTCTTCTTAACTCTCCTCCCTACTCCCTCACCTTAACAGGCTCCTAAAGGATGGTTGAAACTACAGTCATGTCTGCTTGTTTTGTGGAAATTAAACTATTAACTGGGAAGTCAGTACCATCTACACTCAGATCTTTGCAGACTAGTTTCTGTTCTATCTTTTCCTGTATTGGTGAAATTTAAAATCATCAGGAACTCTATAAAATAAAATCATCAGGACCTCTCTTTTGGCTAAATCCAGTAGTTTTATCTTAATTCTCAGCCTTTTTAAATTCTTGAATTTAAATTCTTAAATTTAAATTTAAATTCTTGAATCACCCATCCTGTTCTTTCTCAGCTCATGTTTATGCCCCCATGATTCTTCTTTTTCTACTGTTTTTCTGCTTTTTAAGGTTTGGGACTTTTCCTTTAAAAATAACAACCATGTCTTTTTTTTAAATAACAACTTTATTAAAAAACAATTCACATACTATAAAATTCAGCCCTTTAAAGTATACAATTCTGTGAAGCTGTCCGCAGCCTCTGCAGCGCTGTTTAAATCCCGGCGGCTGGCGAGAATCCCACCTGGCATGGCAGACCTCTCCTGTCTTGCCCACTGGTCCCCTCAGCAGTGTGTTTCGTCAGTCTGCCTGTCCTGTTTCCCGCTCTGTCTCTGGTGAATCCTCTCACCCTCCTGCGTATCTGGCCTGTACCCCGGTTCTTGTATGCATGAATAAATCTTTAAAAAAAAAGTATACAATTCTGTGCTATTTAGTATATTCACAGTTGTGCAGTAATCACCTCAATCTAATTCCAGAACATTTTCCTCATAACCCTCCTCTAAAAAAAACTTATAAACAGACTGAAATGTATCTATATAATGGACTATTATCCAGCAATAAAAAGAAGTGAACTATTAAGCCAGGAAAAGATATGGAGAAACTGAAATATATCTTACTAAGTCAAGAAGCCAGTGTGAAAAGCCTGCATAGTGTATGGTTCCAACTGTATCAGTACATTCTGGACAAGGCAGAACTATAGAGATAGTCAAAAGATCAGGGTTTGCCAGAGGCTGGAGTGAGAGGAAGAAGAGTTGGACAGATGGAGCACTGGGGATTTTGAGGGCACTGAAACTATTCTATATGATACTGCAATGATAGAGTCATGACACTGCAGTTTTCAAAACCCAAAGAACAAACTACCACACAGTGTGAACCCTAATGTTAATCTGTGGACTTTACTTGTTAATGATATATCAGCATTGACTCATCAGTAGTAATGAATGCACCACACTAGTGGGAGACGTTAATAATAGAGAAAACTGTGGCGATGGGATGGACAAAGAGGAATTATATATGGGAACTCTAGCTCTTGCTTAATTTTCCTGTAAACCTAATACAGCTCTGAAAACAAAGTTTAAAAACATTAAAAAAAATTTAAGAAGATAAAAAACCCTTTAGCAGTCTCTCCATATTCTTTTCTTCTCCTTCTGTAGCCTAAACGACCACTAATCTACTTTCTGTCTCTTTAGATTTGTGTGTTCTGGACATTTCATACAAAGAGTTATACACTATGTGGCCTTTGTTTGACTTCTTTCACCTGGAAGAATGTTTTCAAGGTTCAGCCATGTTGTACCATAGCTGAATAATGTTCCATTGTAATGATGCAACACATTCTGTTCATCAGTTGATAGACATTTGGGTTGTTTCCATTTTTCAGCTATCGTGAATAATGGTGCTATAAATATTCATGTTCAAGTTCTTGGGTGGATGTTTTCATATCTTTTTAGTGTGCAGCAGACTTGCTGGGTCATATATAAGTCTGTGCTTATATTCGGGGGAACTGCCAAACTTTTCCATTGTGACCACGATTTTACATTCCCATCAGCATTGTATGAGCTGTCCAATCTATGCCATTATTTATTATTGACTCTTTCTTAGTCTATAGCCATCCTGTTGGGTATAAAGTGGTACCTTGTGGTTTTGATTCACATTTCCCTAATGACTAATGATGTTGAATATTTTTTAAAATGTTTATTGGTCAGTATTTGTATATTTCCCTTGGAGAAATGTCTGTTCAGATACTTTGTTCATTTTAATTGGATTATTTGTTTATTTCCCTTGGAGAAATGTCTGTTCAGATACTTTGTTCATTTTAATTGGATTATTTGTTTATTTCTTGTTGAGTTGTAAGGGTTCATTATATATTCTTAATATAAGTGCTTTATATGTATGATATGCAAATATTTCTCCCATTCTGTGAAAATTTCTCTTTTCATCTTGAATATGTGCCTTGAGCCCCATTTTTTTTTTGTTCTTTCATCACTTACTCTTTTGGTGTCATATGTAAGAAGACATTGCTTTATTTTGAGTTAATTTTTGTATATGACATGTAGGAGTCCAGTTAAATTCTTTTGCTGGTGGATATCTAGTTGTCCTTGCACCATTTCTTGATAAAGCTGTTCTTTCCCCCATTGAACTGTCGTGGCACCTTGTTGAGAATCAATTAACCGTAATTATAAGAACTTCTTTCTATATACTCAATTCTTTTTTTTTTTTTAAAGATTTATTTTGTTTATACAAGAGCCGAGGTACAGGCCAGATGCATGGGAGGGTGAGAGGATTCACCAGAAACAGAGCAGGGAGCAGAACAGGCAGACTGACGAAATACACTGCTGAGGGGAGCAGCAGGCGAGACAGGAGAGGTCTGCTCGCCATGTGGGTTGTTCCAAGGCCGGCGGAGATCAAACTGACACTGCAGAGGCTGTGGACAGCTTTACAGCACTGCACTCAATCGCCTGCGCCACCAGGAAGGCCCTGTGTACTTAATTCTTTTCCATTGACCAGTATATCCTTGTGCCATTACCACATTATTGATCACTGTAGTTTTCCAATACATTTTTTTTTTTTTTTTTTTTTTTTTTTTTTTTTAAGATTTATTTGTTTATACAAGCACTGGGCACAGTCAGAAGCGCGGGAGGGTGAGAGAATTCACCAGAGCCAGAGCGGGGAGCAGAGCAGGCAGAGGGACCGAAGTACACTGCTGAGGGGAGCAGCGGGCGGCAGGAGAGGTCTGCGCGCCATGTGGGACCCTCCTCTGGTGGCCGGGGAGCAGCCGGGGATCGAACCGGAGCCGCAGTGGCCGCGGGCAGCTTCGCAACCCAGCGCTCAACCGCTGCGCCACCGGGGAGGCCCCTCCAATACATTTTTAAATCAAAAAGTATGAACCCTCAACTTTATCCTTTTTCAAGTTTGTTTTGGCTATACTAGATTCCTTAGATTTCCATATGAATTTTTGGGTTATCTTGTTTTATTTCAGCAAATAGATAGTAGGGATTTTGATAGGGATTATGTTGAAACTAAGTGTTCATTTTGGTGCTATTCTAATTTCTTAATTTCATTTTTAGATCTTTCATTGTGTGTAGAAACACAACTGAATTTGCTCCCTTATGTCATTCTAGGAATTTGTCCATTTCCTATAGGTTATCTAGGTTTTTAGGCTTGCAACTTTTTTAAAAAGGTTTATTTATTTATGCATACAAGAGCTGGGGTACAGGCCAGAGGTGCAGGTGGTGAGAGGATGCACCAGAGACAGAGTGGGGAACAGAACAGGCAGACTGACTGAAACACACTGCTGAGGGGAGTAACAGGCAAGTCAGAAGAGGTCTGCTGCGCCATGTGGGCTGCTTCCAGGCCGGGGATCGAACTCGTGCTGTGGTGGCTGCAGACAGCTTCATAGGCTGCATCCTAACCCCTTGCGCCACCAGGGAGGCCCTTTAGGCATGCATTTTTTATAGTATTTCCACATAATCATTTTTATTTCTATAAAGTTGATAGTGGGGCCTCCTCGGTGGCGCAGCGGTTGAGCGCTGGGTTGCGAAGCTGCCCACGGCCTCTGGGGCGCCGGTTCGATCCCCGGCTGCTCCCCGGCCACCAGAGGAGGGTCCCACATGGCACGCAGACCTCTCCTGCCACCCGCTGCTCCCCTCAGCAGTGTATTTCGGTCCTTCTGCCTGCTCTGCTCCCCTCTCTGGCTCTGGTGAATTCTCTCACCCTCCCGCGCTTCTGACTGTACCCAGTGCATGTATAAACAAAACAAACAAACAAATAAATAAATAAATAAAACTTGCCTCTAAAAAAAATAAATAAATAAAATTAAAAAAATAAAGTTGATAGTGATGTCTTCTCTCTTAGTCTTGATATTAGTATTTTTAATGTTTTCTCTTGGCCAAACTAGCTAAAGATTTGTCAATTTGGTTATCTTTTGAAAGAACTAACTTTTGGTTTCATTGATTTTCTCTGTTGTGATTCCATCTCTATTTATTTATCTCTGCTCTAAGATTTATTTCCTTCCATATGCTTGGCTTGGTTTTAATTTGCTCTTCTTTTTTCTAGTCTCTTAAGGTAGGAAGTTAGGTTATTGATTGAAGTGATTGTTCTTTTTTAACTTAGTGTTTACAAGTTCCCTCTGAGCACTGCTTTTGCCACATCTCATGGGCTTTGGTATGTTCCATTTTCCTTTTTTATTCATCTCAAAGTTTTCTCCTAATTTCCCTTGTGATTTCACTGACCTGTTGGTTACTTAGGCACACCTTTGTTTTTTATGTGTCCTATTTATTAGGACACATTACTTATTAATGTGTTCTACAGTAGAATTATATGACTCAGTTCCTAGTGGTTACTTTCTAAAAATCTTGACTAGATCTAGTTTTAGCTTGTCTCAAAGGAGAAAGTATTAAAAACAGGTACTTAACTCAAAGTAGGACCTTAGTTTTTACTTATGGACTTTAATATTTTTAACATATGAGACAGATTTAGTATTGCAGAGACTGTACTGAAACCTAACATCTCTAATATCCTACCTTTATGAAATAATTATCTGTGTGTAGGATTTAAAAAAAGAAGAAATCAATAGCTAGCTGGTTTCTTTTCATAATGGTGGGGGGAGGGAGGCAGGCCTCCTGAGTGTTTCCCTTAGGGCCACCTATGTCTAGCTCACACGTGTGTGTTTTGGGTGGGGGAAAAAAAGTAAAATGGGGGCCTCCCCAGTGGTGCAAGGGTTATTTCTCAGCACTATGAAGCAGTCTGCAGCCACTGCCGCAGGACTTCAGTCCCTGGCCAGGGAGCTAACCCACACGGCACAGCAGACCTCTCCTGTCTCGCCTGCTGTTCCCCTCAGCAGTGTATTTCAGTCAGTCTGCCTGTTCTGCTACCCACTCTGTCTCTGGTGGGTCCTCTTACCCCCTGCACCTTTGGCTTGCACCCCAGCTCTTATATACATAAATAAATAATATTTTAAAAAGAAGAAGTAAAATGAATAGTGAATAAAGAGGTACATCATTTTAAAGATAGCTAAATTTTCATATGACACTATGTTAATAGAAATAAAATTAGAACAGGAAAAAAGCTAAATCTTTTTTCATAGTTTTCTTTGGAGTTCGTGTTAATGCATAAAAATCATTGTTTTTATTTAGCCATATTAATATGCTTCTTCACAGAAGAAGTAGGAGGCGAAAGTAAGGGGACAGACACTGTGGTTATCATTAAGTTTGTGAAAACTTTTTGAAACATTGGTAAGAATGACTTTTGTCCCAGAGATATTTAAGGAATTTGTGAGGTAGATTTCAGTTTTAGTTGGTGATTCCTAGTTTCTAAGTAACTTCCCTTGTCTGTTCCCTAATCTTTATGGTTTACAAAATATATAAAATTCAGTATATTTGTATACTAACCCATACTTGTGTAATCTTTTTTCTTTACAAAATGTTCTCATATATTATTATACTTAAGATTTACAATAATCCTGTGGTGTACTTGGCTCTCGAAAACTAATCAGATTTCAGCTGGTACCAAAAGCCAAAAATTCAGTCTATTACTGAGGAAAAATTAAGTTAGAGAAGTGGTGGCTATGTGGTTTTAAATGTAATTTCACAGGAGATGACATAAAACATAGGGCCCCTGGATTCGTTTACTTTGCCTTTCTAGTAAAAAAAAAAAGGAATAAAATAGTTTCAATTTAAATATTTTGCTACCTTGAAAACTAAACAAAGGGTTATAACTTTAGTTTGATTTTTATGACCATGCCAGGTTTGTTTCAAAAATCAATGAAGTCTGTGAAGTACACTGTGTTCTCTTTCTGACTTCTCAAAGACAGCCACCCCTGAATTAATTAAAAACAGCATTGTACAAAAGTATTGGATCATAGTGTTGTATGATTGATGACTCATTTTACTACATAAAGAATGTGTGTGATTACCATTTATTTCACTGTAGACATGATTTTATGCTTTAATGTATTGCTTTTTTAAAAATTGCAGCAATAGCAAATACACTTTGTTTCAACATAGGATGTTTTCAAAATGTTCTGTTCAACTTGTACAATTGATATGCTATAATCATAATTTAAAATTTAACCCATAGAGATATTTGGATCAAGTAGTCATCCTGAAATTGCTCATCAACTATTTGGTTCTGAGGAAAAGTTTCTTGACTTGTCTATTATATTGGAATAAAAACATAATAATGAAAACTAGAAAAGCTTTAAAAGACTAGCTTTTGAAAACTTGAAACTAATTTGGGAGTAGTACTGCAACAACTAACTTAAGATGCTGGTAGAAAGGGAGGACTCTTTTCCAGAGTTTGGGAGTATTCTGTCTCATTTCAGAGACAACCTGTAAAATGCTGGATGCAATGGTTAGTTATCCCGTCATGATACAGGGTCTGGTAAATGCGGCTGATTCACATTTAAAGTTTGGTTTTCCTGTTCTCTCTACCCATGATAGTAAAGATTTCATATTTATAGGATACTGAGCATTATTGGTGTATGATATTAACAGTGATTTCAAACAAACCAGCCAGAGTTTTCATTATCAAATATTGATCTTTTGAATTCCGTTACTGGAAAGTTTTTACATTTATTCCTGTGTTTGAGTTTTGCATCTTCTCTTTTAGAATTTCTTTAGAGCCTCAGTACTATTTCTTTCTGTCTACTGAATTTATGACATGTTTATTCTCTGAGGTTAATTTTCAGAATAAAACTAGACTTGATTCAGAACCTTATCAGATAAAGTGGATAATCAGATTGTTTGGGGATTACTCATTACTTAGTAATGAGATATATTGTGATATAAGTAATGAGATATATTGTGATATAACTGGTAAATAAAAAAGTAATGAGATATATTGTGATATAACTGGTAAATAAAAAAAACTGGTTCCAAAAGTATTTGCAGAAAAGCTTGTTTATTGGAGTAAATTTACCCCTTTCAAGGTGATACTTTCAAGGATGTTTATTTGTTGTATAAGTTCAGGTTCAAGCATTTAAAAATTCATCATCTTTACCTCATAGTTAGATCTTGTATAAGAACTTGGTGAGATTCCACAGCTAAACAGTAGAGGATGTTAAATGACTTTGTCAGTCACCCCAAAATTGTGCCCACATAGGTAAATGAATAACAGGAATATTGACAGCAGTGAGAGCAAGTGGAAATCCCCTGAGACAGTCTGTGTTATAATTATAGGTTTCCAAAGACCAGAGAGAATTATCCTGAAGATTTCAGAGACTTCCTATATGTCCCTTTGCATTCAGCAAATCTGAAGAGGGAATTTATAGCCAAATTGCTAAAGACATATGCATATATACACAACTTTATATACATATTTGATATTTGCCCTACTTATAAACATTTAAAAATAGTAGGAAATACAGATGAGAAAGAAACTATATTACACCTATCAGAGAAAGCCTCATTGATCTTTTTTTTTTTTTTTTTTAATAGAGGCATGTTTTATTTATTTATTTATTTGTTTGTTTGTTTGTTTGTTTATACATGCACTGGGTACAGTCAGAAGCGCGGGAGAGTGAGAGAATTCACCAGAGCCAGAGCAGGGAGCAGAGCAGGCAGAAGGACCGAAGTACACTGCTGAGGGGAGCAGCGGGCGGCAGGAGAGGTCTGCGCACCATGCGGGACCCTCCTCCGGTGGCCGGGGAGCAGCCGAGGATCGAACCGGCGCGGCAGAGGCCGCGCGCAGCTTCGCAACCCAGCGCTCAACCGCTGCGCCACCGGGGAAGCCCCTCATTGATCTTTTGTAAACATCCTTCTGTGTTGTTTTATAACACTATAACACTGAGAGCATACTGAACTTACAGTTTTGAATATTGGTTGTTGGTTTTTTTTCACTTGCCATTTCATTTTGCTTATTTTCTCAAGTCAATAAAAATCTCAGGGGCAAAGTATTTAATAGCAGCCTCTAAGTTTTTATGACCCAGCAATATAATGTTTACTATTAAATAATTTTTTTAAAAAGATTTATTTATTTATTTAAGCACTGGGTACAGAAGCGCGGAAGGGTGAGAGAATTCACCAGAGCCAGAGCGGGGAGCAGGCAGGCAGAAGGACTGAAGTACATGCTGAGGGGAGCAGCGGGCGGCAGGAAAGGTCTGGCACCATGTGGGACCCTCCTCTGGTGGCCGGGGAGCAGCTGGGGATCGAACCGGCGCTGCTTCGTAACTCAGCGCTCAACCGCCGCACCACCCGGGAGGCCCCTACTATTAAACACTTTTAAATGTATCTTTGAAGAAATAATGAAAAATTATTTCTCCTCTTACATTCATGGTGTCTAAAGAATAAGTAAAGAAAACTATGAAGCAGTATCTCATGGCACTTGATGGAGTTATGTTTTTCTTAGGTCAACAAGCTTCATTTATTTATTACTTTTAAATGTTTCTTTGCTATTAGGAGCCATGGCCACTTAACCTAGAATAGAACTAAGGGGAAAAATATTTCTTCTTTTTCTTGCTGAAGGTGGTTGGAGGCAAGGTAAAGAAGCCTGGTAAACGTGGTCGGAAGCCAGCCAAAATCGACTTAAAAGCAAAACTTGAGAGGAGCAGGCAAAGTGCAAGAGAATGCCGGGCTAGAAAAAAATTGAGATATCAGTATTTGGAAGAGTTGGTATCCAGTCGGGAAAGAGCCATATGTGCCCTCAGAGAGGAACTGGAAATGGTAAGAAAGTCTGTCAATAAACATAGACAAAATTAGCCTCAACTTAATAATCAAAGAAATACACATTAAAACATGCAGATGCCAATTTTCACCTACTCAGTTAGCAAACCTAGGTAATACTAATTCATTAGCCAAGAAATAGACAAATAACACATTCTTGTAACTGCTGTTGGTAGCAAAATGTACATGAGGGATTGTTTTATGATGGGGAAAAAAAAGAGAAAAGTAACTCAAATACATAGCAATAGGGGATTGCTTGAATAACTTATACCACATTCAAATAGTGAAATCCTTTGAGACCGTATTTGCCCATGTAGAAGGACATTTCCAACACATTGCGCAGTAGGAAAAGAAACATAATTATATGTAACTAGGCATAGTATGCTATTTGTGTTTAAGCATATTTATTTGACATGTTTCATTCATTCATTCATTTAGATTTTGGGTAGTGATCGTAGCATGGTGTTAAGAATGGAAACCCCATTACTATGAGCTCAGGGAGAAGGTGACAGGTAGCAGGGAGAGAGAACACTATCATGATTATTACAAAACTGGAGCAAGTTACCTCAGGTTTTGAGAAGAAAATAAGGGAGGGGCATGATGAGTGTCCAGAGACACACTATTATTCAGTGGTGATGGTTTTCTTTTTAACATAATTGAATTTGACTTATCCTAGAAATCATTTCTCGCCTTCTGCAATGCAGACCACTTAAGGCCATTATCTTTGGACTGATCCATTTTTGTCTATCCCTAAGTCTGTAGTACTTTAGTGTGTGGCCAGTGTTCAGTGAACGTTCATAGAAGGGAGGAAGGTAATTACAAAATTATTTAGTTGGGGAAAAATAGTGTGACCATTAGCAAAAAAAAAAAAAGGATGACTTCTAGTCAGTGCCCACTGTTCGTTTAAACAGAGGGGGCTTTTTAATCTGAGCAACACTTCAGTATATCAGAGGAAGTAGTTCAGTAGCATTTTTTCACCCTATTCTAAACGATGGACATTAATAGGAAGTACAATGAAAAGCGGGATTCCCAGCAGCCAATTTGACCTCTAGTTTTGGGAACTCTTATGTCTCAGATTTTTATGAGTGGTTCCTGAGATCTTACTAGTTAAATCTTACCTAAGTATATTTTACTCATTTCAGTACAAACAGTGGTGCATGGCAATGGACCAAGGAAAAATCCCTTCTGAAATAAAGGCCCTACTCACTGGAGAAGAGCAGAGCAAATCTCAGCAGAACTCAGGCAGGCACATGAAAGCTGGAAAAACAGACGCTAATAGCAATTCCTGTGAGTACAATCCGTGGGGAGTTTCTGTTTAGAGGACTGTCTTAAGGTAGGGTTTAGTTTTCATCACTTTCCTCAGTATATCTTTAAATAAAATGTTTATGTCATATGTAATACACTAATAAGAAAGTGAAATGGCATTAAATTCTAAATACTGAAAAGCTTTATGGGTCTATAAAGAGCAGCTTTACTGACTTTATGACATTTTTTAAGTAGATGTCATCCATGAATAGGAGTGTACTCACCTAGTTATTGTTAATAACAACACCTCTTGTTTGTATTTTGATTTACAAAGTACTTTCGTTTCATAAAAGATGTTGAGCATCTTTTCATGTGCTTTTCGATCATTTGTGTATCTTCTTTGAAGAAATATCTACTTAATCCCATATTTTAATTGGGTGATTTTTCATTTGGTTGCTGAATTACAGGAGTTCTTTATATATTCCGTATGTTTATTGCTCAAATACTGATCATGATTGATCAAAAATCAGATATTGATCATGATTTGCAAATATGTCTTCCCTTCTATAGGATGTCTTTTTGTTTTCTTGGTTGTGTCCTTTGATGCACAAAAGATTTTTATTTTGATGCAGCTCAGATTCTCAATTTTTTTCTTTCATTATTTAAGCCTTGGGTGTCAAGTCCAAGAATCCATTACCAAATTTAGTCATGAGGATTTACACTTATGTTTTCTTCTGAGATTTATGATTTCAGTTCTTATATACAGGCCATTGATACATTTAGAGTTCATTTTTTTATGTAGTGTAGAGAGCAAACTTAATTATCTTCCATATGAATATCCAGTTGTCCCAGCATCAAAGTTTGAAGAGACTTTAGAATGTTCTCTGCATATATATTGATTTCATCACTGTGACTGTGTTTGAAATAGTTTCAAACTGTAAGCATTAAAAAAAAACTTTCATAGAATTGAAAGTTTGACTTCTTGATAACTTTTCTTAGATGAGATAACATTTGCCTTCAGCTAAATAAAATTCATGATAATACCAAATCAGCTTATTTTCATTTGGTGTATATTTAAAAATAGCCTTCATGGAGATAACTAAAGTGAAAAAAAAAATGTATTTTAAAACAGATTAACCAAACTTCATTGACTTTAAAAACATTCTTATTTTGGTAACTTTGATTTGTTTTCCAGGGTGAAGATCAGATAAAATGATGAGTCAGGAGTTGAAGCCAATATTCTGATTCCTATGGAGGATGAATGGGCAAGATTGTATTGATTGACTCCATTTACTACCTACTGCTCAGTAGTCATCTCTGTCAATCTGCAGTTTCTACCAAATGTGTGACCATAGATCTCAAAGGATTTTGCTTTAACTTTCAACACATAGAAAATTTGCAAGCATTCAGACCTGTTCTAGTTGTTATTGCTGCCCATGGCATTTAACATGTTGCAATGCTTGAAAACACAGGAGTAGCGAAAAATGGTGAAGATTGTATTTTTGCACCTTAACTCCACATTGCTTTATTGGTTAATTTATATTCTTTTCATGTAATTCATATAGTTGTGTGTGTGTGTGTGTGTGTGTTTAGATGTCACCTCTTTTCTTGTCTTTAGTTGCCCTACAAAGAGAAACCAAATGGGCTTATTACTGACTGTAATTTCTCAGTCTTTATGGACCTAATCTTACCTTTACATTTACTTGAGCAATGTTTATTTTCTGCATGAACCATGATTTCTCCTGTGAGCCATTCCAGCATAAGCTGTGAATATATATTAACAAATATATACATTTCTATTTTTATAATCCATACTGATAATGCCTGTTTTAAAAAATGTACATGTTAACAAAATCCATCAGAAAAACCCTCAAGACAGCCTCTTATTTAAAACATTTGTTGCTGTCTTCTCAAACTATATTTATAAAAGTTTGCTAGGACCTACTCCATACTTGGAAAAGAGTCAAATTTTATTTTTAAGGAAGAAGTAACTTTTTAGGCATTTCAGCAGCATATGTCATCTTGACAGCCCAGAGTGTGTCTGTATGTATGTGTTCTATTTGTATGTCTCTACATGTATGTGGCGAGGGCAGGAGTGAATGTTCACACACATTTCCTTGTGTGCTCAACTAACTTAAAGAATTTTTCTAAAGAAAATAGAATGAAACTAGCTGCTGAGATCGAGTTTCTGCCTCAAGAGATCTGGAACAAAAGGAGGGATAAATTGCTGGTAGATCTAACACTTAGTTTCTTCCCTGCCATGTTTCTTCCTCAGAAGGTGTTCTGAGCCAGAAAAAGAAACAGGGCTGTGTGCGTCTGCTTCAGCCCAGCTGTGCCGGCATCATGAGGGAAGCACTGGAGCTAGAGCCACACACAGGGCCACGCAGGAGGTGCAGAGCGCACATCAGTTCCTGTTACAGCTGCCTTTACTTCCTCCCTAACTAGCCAATGGCGTGATGCTTGAGAAATCAAGCTCCTAATGTGATACACTCAGATAGACCTAGGAATCTTTTGATTTCCCCATTGAGACACTTTATCACTCTCACTTCTCTTTCCTGTAGTTAGATCAGGAGTCATGTTCCCCATGGCTGCTACCTTATAATTGTTCTTCGGTCGAAGGAAGCAAAATATTTAGCTTCCGAACAGAGTAAGTTCTGTTCTAAAAGGCGGTCAAAGAGGAGGTGTCATACTCTAGCTTGGCTGTGAGGCGACACGGGACATGGACCATGTAGTTTCAGATGACAAGGTACTTTCCCCTTTGTCCTAGGCCACATGTTTGAATAAAGTGCCTCCCCTTAGCCTGCGTTCCTAAAGATCTCTTGTGCTTAGATTGCAAACTCAGATCTCTAGTCTAGTCCTGTGTGACTACTGATATACCTACCACTAGCCCAGCTTGTTGGGTTTCTCTGTATTTTGGAGGACTGGGGGTTTAAGAGTATTTAATGTCTTTTTAGGATCACAAATATCAATAGATTAAGGACTGTCAATATTCAGGCCTTCAGAATTTAAGTGTTTTAAATATAGTGTTCAGATTGTAATGGGTATGTTTTTGCCATCTGGTCTACTCAAATGTATATTTTTATTTTGCAAAACAACCCAAGACTTAATCTGTGTTGCTTTGTTCAGGACCTTTTAAATTCCCGAGAGTTGTTTTCAAAGCAAACATTCCAAAATGAATGTGGCTCTTCAATGGAATGTCTCCATTGTGCTTGAAGTATTTCTTCTCTGGTTATAATTTTAAATACAGTGTCACTCAAGCTTCCCATTATTTTTAGAAGAGCAGTGACTTTGTCCTCAGGTAGAAGATTTGTAATTTTGGGTGAAAGTAAATTAAAATTTAGCTTAGTTTATTCCTAAATCTTTCTATTTGATATTCTGGAGTAGATCAAACCAGGAGAAAGCAGGTCTTAAAAAGGAAGGTTTTGAATGCTTTGGGTATTGTGCTGGCTGCTCATTTTGGCTACTTGAAGCATGTGAATGTCACTGGTTAAAACAGCTGGAGCATGTCTTTCCCGTTCCAGGTCAGGAGCAGCAAGCATGCTGAAATCCAGCATCTCTTACTTAACCTGTAATAATGGCCAGTGGGCTGAGAGAGAACAGAAGAGCTTGAGAGTAGCAGTGAGCTCAGCCCCTCTAGATCTGTTCTCGTTGCCCTGAGTAAATGGAGGGATATTTCCTCTTTTTTCCCCAAAGAAAGAAAGGTAAGGGGGAAATTATCTCTGTCTGTAGACGATCATATTCTGTCATTAATTTAGCATAGACCTGCTGTATACTAGAGCAACTGAATAGAATATGGAATAAGTTTAACCAAGTTAAATTTTAAAATGTAGCTAAAGTTCTTAAATTTTTTTCTATTTTATCTAAAACCTTTCTATTATTTCTGAATCAGACTCTATCTTGTTGTAGCAAATTCATATCACTGTTTACCAGCTAATTGACAGTATTTATCAACATCACCGTTTATCATTTTATTTTATCATCTTTGAATTATGAGAGACTTGATATGACTCATTACAAAAAAGCATAGGTTTAAACTGGGCTGATCTTTAAGCAGGGGCAAAGAAAATTGAAAAACATGAATGCTCTATTTCACAAGAAATCAGTTGCATATAATCGGTTACATATTTAGGTAAAGAGAAGAAGATTACTGTTAAACCACATGGTATTTGGGGGGGCATTGAAGGAGTTTCTCTGTTTCTGAAGAGCATTGTACAATTATATTTTTATGAAAATAAAATATCTTCACCAGAGAGATCTCAATTTGTCTGTTTCATAGTACTGAAATACGTCTGTATAAGCATCAGTAGTAAAAGGAGTGTGAGATACAGACAGAAGAACTGGTCTTGAGTCCATTTTCTGAGTCACTTTGAATTACTTAATCTCTCAGCCTGTTTCTTCATCTTATTAAAAGGGGGACGATAACTTTGACAGAGTAATTGGTAGGCCAAATAAAAGCTATGAGAAACTGCTTCTTAAATACAATGTGCTGCATAAAGACATCTAATGAGCTGGAAATCTAAATATGCAGTATTGTAGGTATCAAGTTCCCAGTCTTTTTATCTATATCATATGTCTATTCCTGGAATGGTATAGTCAGAGGCTCTTTTTTGCAAAATAGCCTTCTATTAATTAAGCTAATTTTAAGAACAGTGTTCCAACTGGCAACAATCCTACAATCTGCATAAAACAGGTTGTCGGGCTGCTTGGTAATTTGGTTCTCTTTTTTCCCCTAATTCTGTCTTTTACTTAACTACAGGACAATCATGAAGCAGAGCCAGGACTGTCTCGAAGGTTGAGTCAATATTACACAGCACAAAGACGCCCAGTTGAGGGGGCAAGTGGCCTCAAATCTTGCTCATTCTGTCAACAGGCCGTGTTGGCAGGAAGGGTCCCTGCATCTGCACTCCAGAGCATATGTATGGAGCGGGTCTGCCCAGAGATGTGCTTTTCTGCTAATTTGCCCCAAACAGGTAGCTTTCTTAATTCCTCCACCCAGAGGGTGCCTTGTTTAAATGTATACAACAGCATGTCTTTTCCTTGGGTGCTGCAGCTGGCTTCTGGCTGTGTCCCCAGAGGAAAGCACTTGTGTGCATCTCTTCCCGACTGCACTTTGCGTGCCAGGCTTCAGGTTGGTAGATTTTAATCAGCAATGATGGGAGTAAAGCCGGTCCTCAAATAACATTTTGTTATAAAGTTAAGAAAAAAATCAGTTCCCAGTGTGGGCCACTGTGTGAAGTTGGCACATTCTTCAAATGTCTGTGGGTTTTCTCTGGAAACTCTGGTTTTCCTCCATTACAAAGATGTGCATGTGAGGTTCACAGGTATGTCTCAGTTGTTCCATTTGGAGTGTGTGTGTGTGTGCGTGTGTGTGTGTGTGCACGCACGCCCGCACAAGTACACATGTTCCCTGTGATGAAAGGGCATCTTGTCCAGGGGTGTGTCCCTGGGAGCTGCTGGGAGCTGCTCTCAGAGATTTGCTTAGGAACTTGACTCTTATTTACATCAATACACCTATGGTCAAATTGGTTTTGTTAGCAGTTTTGTTTAGAACCACAATTTCCAATAATCTATTGACCACATTAAGTGAGGACACACTTAAGTGGTGTCTACACCATAAAAATCAGTAAATCCTGCAAATAAGGGATTCAATTTCTAGGACAATTTCTAGGACACCATGGAAAAATGTCTAGTGTAGGCTCGAAGGGTCCTGAACAGAGCAGGCACATTTGAGACCTCACAAATACATAATTGGCGGGGGGGGGGGGGAGGAGGGAGGCACAGAGCTAGAAGAAATCTTTTTATAAAGCTATAAGTAGCTTGGAGATACTCATATTAAATTAGAGTTCACAAAATAGCTAATAGTTGTGACTCAGAAACTGTTATGGTGACAGAGAAATACTCAGCCCAGTGCTAGAAACAATGAGAAAATCTGCTGAATTCTTAAGGCAAACCGTAGCGTTAAAGCAGACACAATAATGCACCTACTGTCTTGTGATAGAGTGTCCTGACACTGCCGGGCTGCAGACTGAGCTACAAGCTCTGGCTCAGAGGCTATTTTGAGTCTGTAGTAGAATACATAGGTGAGCAGGAAGACTTTCCTGTGGCCCAGCAGAACCCAATCTAGTTCTGCCATGCCTAAGCACCCCCTTCTTGAGAAGGACTTGATAGATCCAAACCCTCCATAGACTCAAGTCAGTAGCTGGACGTGACAACTAGTGCCCGTCCTGGGTAGGCCTGGGTAGCCCAGAACCAAACAGACCAGGCCATCCCAAGCCCTCACTTAGTTTTGGACTCTACCATGTTCATGGAGTGAAGGCCATGCCTACCAACAGCATAAGTAAAGCAGGCACAGAATATATGGAAATAAATAATAATGGTCCTCAAATCTCAGGCCAGGACAGCACTGGGCCCCACATGCCACATGAGAAGAGAGCTTGGAGAAAGGAAAAACACCCCACCTCCCACTCCCTAAAAAAGAAAAGAAAAGATGGCAAGTCTTCTCCCAGACAGAGGAATGCACATAGGGGTCAAATGTAGAATGAAAGCTGACAATGCCTCCTCCCTTGTGGGACAACCCTCACCTTTTGCCATTCCAGACTAAAAGGAAATCTATAGGCTCATGAGGCTGTTCAGTAAGGTGGAATAAGAACTCTACCGAGCAATAGCTAATAAAGGGTCTTCAAAACTGAACTATGGGAGCTCCACTCCTCCTGGAGAGGGGCAAAGTAAAGAGAGTTTGAAGGGTTGGGGAGAAAAGAGCCTTGAGTATCAATCAGAAGCACACAGAACCACAAAAAGGAAGAAACCATACCACATCTGGGCTCAGGAGATGCTGCCTCATTCAGATGGTAAAAGGAAGCCCAGCCAGATACACTTGAAGGATGTCAGACACACATGAAATATGAAAGAGGTACCTTTCAAATGCAAAGGACTCATCAGTAAGTCATTTTAAATTTGCTGCTTTCATACAATTTCATGTTTTATAGATCACTAACCACATAATTATGCACTGGAGTAGCAGAAACATCAAGCTGCTGTGTCCATTCATTTGCACCAGGTAAAATGAAAATAGTCTCTATTTTTATAATATGTACCAAGGGCATTTTGAGTAAGCATGGATTTTTAGGAACATTTTATTGAGTAAAAAAAAGTAACCAGTTGTGCTGGTAGATGTTTAACAACTCTTGGTTGGGCAAGACCTGATTTATAGTATTTGCCAATTTCTAAATGGAGATATTACCACCATGGTTGATTTCGAGCTCCTGTGTGCTCAACCAGCAGCCAAAATTTTTGCAAGTTTAGTTGTTTGTTCTGGCAAACATGTACGAGCTAACCTCCCACCCCCGGATGAACTATATAGTGTGAGAATTATTCTGAGTCTTTCAACAGCAAGTAAAGAAAACCTGACTAAACTGGCACAAACAGTAAAGACATGCTCCATCTCATCTAATGGGAGTAAAAGCTCCAGTGGTCAACAAGGTCTTTAAAGCCCTAGAATATTTCTTGGACTTCCCTATCACCTTCTACAGGATGGAACAGCTTGTCTAAATTACCCTTAGCAAGTGGGCTCATATGCCCTTATGGTTGTAAAATGGCTGCCATAGCTCCAGCCATCACTCTGTGAGAGGAAAGAGGGCTTTTAGGAAGTGATCCAGTGATATCTACCACAGCAAATGCAGGGTAACCGCTGATGATTTTACCCAAGAGATCAATCAAGGTGACTTCGGTAGAATCTCAGGAAATCAAATTAGGATGTAATAGAACTTATTAGGTGCAAACCAATTATGGAGAATCTGACTAAACTCAAATGTGTCAGAAGGTGGTAGAGTTCATTCAGTATTCCTCAGGAGAAAGAAAATGGTTATAGCCAACAAAGGGCTAATGTAACATAATTAGAGCATTGTGGTTTCCAGATGAAAGTTACTGGTTTATAGAGGAGACCATAACCCAGTCAGACCAGTCAGAATCAAGGAGACTCGATGCTGCAAATTTTCTGAGCTCTCAGGGAAGCAAATTTGCTCTCTCCTGCTTGAAAAATGAAAAACTATAAGGACTAGCACTGCTGCTCCCATTTGCTCCCACTAAAGGGAAGCCAGTGTCAGGCAGAGCTTGAAAAAACCTCTCTCATTACAGATTAAGTCACCACTCCAGTAATGCCTCAAGCTTTACCCCTAAGTTCTTACCTGGGGGAGTTAGTCCATTCCTTCTTTTTACTCAAGCCAATTTGGGTCTGTCACTTATGATCAAATTTGACTGAACTGATAAAACAATTCACTACTAAAACAGGCAAAGGACATTGTTGTGCAAGCAAGCAGAGGGCAGGTTCACCATCGATTCGGGCAAATGGAGAGTCCTGGAGCCCTCAATTGATTTTTCGGGCTTTAATGCTCTCTCAGGAAACCAGGTACACAGGCACACCAGGCAGGGAGGCTGGCATGCAAGGAGGCAGGCACAGACCAGGCCTGGAGGGCTGGGAGGCAGGCAGGCAACTGAACCTCCCTGCCCTCCATGAAACTTACTCTTTCACTGGGCTCTCTCTGGCAGTCTCTCGTGATCTCACCTCTTCTGTAGTCACTCTCACAGCTGTTCTCCTGTCTCTGAGTGATGCCACCCTTGTAGCCCTGACCTCTAAGCTCAGGTGTGCACATCTAGATTTAGGCACATCAGGCAAGAATGCCCAGTGCCCACGTGCCCAATTGCCTGTGCAGCAACACAGTCAAGGCTGCAGGTGACAGCCACAGAAGCTAGTAGTGTTAAAAGCCCAATTTATTCCATTTACCCTACAGACATGAAAGAAGAATTGCTTTTAAACATTACAAAAAGAATTCAACCTCACTCATAAGTAAAGAAGTGTATATTGAAACATTAAGATAGCTTATATCTATCTCAGTGAAGATCAAGTTAATAAAGGGTGAATTGGTAGATATGGGGAAACAGTTACACTGTAACACTGTTGGTAGAAGAGGAATCCTGCTGCCATGCTGGAGGTATGATCTTTTAGAAGGTAATTTGAATAACAAACAATCAAAATACAAATGCACATACACTTTGACTTAACTCTACTTTCATATTTAGTCATTAGATATATTAACCCTTGTGTGCATAGATACATATATATAAATATAAATATATATATATATATATGAGAAGTTTATTGCATCATTATCTGTAAGAAGAAAAGACTGGAAACAAATACCACTAATAAGGATCAAATAAATTATGGTATAACCTTCTAGTGGAATACTATACAGTCATTAAAAAGAAGCCTGGTAAGGCATGATCCTTAAAATACATAAAGCAAACAAAACAAACCACCAAATAGTTTGTATAATGTTCTTGATTGCATTTTTAAAAGTTGTGCTGTGTGTATATATGTATATATGCATGCCTTTATGTCAAGGTTAGGGGGTTACACAAGGTGTAAACACCAAACTCAGAAGACAAGGACCACTGGCCATTTTAGCTGTCTACCACAACAGCAGAATGGCATATGATGAAAGATGGCTATTCCCTTTTATATTAAACCTCTCATCTTGTAGTCAGTCCTTCTTTCTAGAGGTAAAGTTTATTTAGTTTTTAAAAATCCCTTATAAATCTAGAAATAGTCTATGAATATAAAAGTGCTACCATACTCAGTTATTTAATCACACTAGTAAATATATGCTGTGACAGGTTTTTGTAGATTTGGTTAACATTTACATTCAGTGGACTTTAAGGGATTATCCTTGACAATATAGGTGGGCCTTATCTAATCAGCTAACAGCCTTAAGAGCAAAATGATGTTTCCCAGAGAAGAAATTCTGCCTCAAGACTACAGAATCCAGTTGTGTCTGGCATGTCCTACGGATTTTAAACTCAAGATGCAGGATCATCTCCTAATGGGTGTTCAGCCTGCCAATCTGCTCTACAGATATCAAGCTTGCCAACGTCAATTTCGTGAGACAATTCATTAAACACCCACCTGTCTATCAATCTATGTGCTATAGGTTCTGTTTGTCTGGAGAAACCTAATAGAGGAGGAACTGTAATTCCATTTTAAAAACCAGAAGCTGATTCGAGAATAATACACTGAGTTAAATAAATAGCAGACTCTGAACCGCTACACAGAAGTTGACTCCAGAGCCCTGGAAAGCAGCCATCATACTATTATTTGTGATTAAGGGAAACTCTGCAGTCTGAATGTACCACTGGCAGTTTGTACCTAACTTTTCCTAATTTTTAAAGAGTCATTCAAGTACAGTGCATCTGCCTGGGGAGTCAGATAGTCCAGATGAGTCTAAACAGAGTATAAACCTCTCCTGCTCAGCTCCTATGCAGGTGTTTGCTTCCACACCACTCTTCACATTTACTTTGTTGTTACTGTGGTCTTTTTTTTAACCATTTTATTTATTTATTTTTAAATTTATTTTATATAATTCTTAACATCATTTTTCATTTTTGTACAACGTATGTGTAGGGTAAGGAAAAATGTCAGGCTTTTCTGCCCTCCCGCCATCAGGATAGATGATGGATCCTTGCGGTCCTGAATGCATGCCTGATGGCGGGCACCTGGAGTAGGGTGTGGGCTTGGGTAGATGGGATTCACTTGGGCTGAGGCTGGGTTTTTAAGGGCAGCATCACGGGGATGCCAGCAGAAGCCGAAACAGAAGCCGAGAAGCAGCAGAAGGAACAGAAGAGCAGAGAAGCAGAGAGAACACCAGAGAGCCCAGATAGAGTGAGGATTTGCTGGGGGCTGGGAGGACTGCCAGCCTCCTGGCCCCCCAGCATCCCTGCCTGCCATATGCCTGGTGAACCCTGACAAAAGCATTTTCATTTTGGTTAATTTCCCCATACAATTCCCACCCTCCCTTATTTTGACCCCAATCCCTCCTCTCCTCCCCCGCCCCAACCCCCGTAGTGTGTCTCTGGTTTATAGTTGCTTGTTAGTTTTGATTTTTTCTTTATTATGATTAGTCTTTTTCCTGGTCCCCTATTTAGGTTTTCTAAATTCCTGCTATGCGTGAGACCATTCGGTATTTTTCTTTTTCTTTCTGTCTTATTTTGCTGAGTATGATCCCTTCCAACTCCATTCATGTTGCTGCAAATTGCATGAGTTTATCTTTTGATAGCTGAGTAATATTCCATTGTGTATATGCACCACATCTTCTTGATCCAGTCATCTATTTGGGGGCATTTGGGTTGTTTTCATAGCTAAGCTATTGTAAATAGTGCTGCTATAAACATAGGGGTGCAGGTGCCCTTTTGAATTAATCTTTCTGTGTCCTTTATTGTAGTCTTATCTAGCACCTTCTGGCTTGAACTAGCAGAACGCAGTCTCCTGAGACTGTTCTTTTGATGATATAGTGGGGAAACAGAATAGAGAGGATTCATTTGCAATTGCCCTAAAGGAGTTTTAATCTCCTGTATCTAACTATTGTGAGCAAACAGCTGGAACTGGTTTATTGAGGCCCCCGCTGAAAACCAGATTATGTTCTCAAGCCTGCAGACCTGCATCCTAATCCTGAAACCAAATACACGTGCACCACACCACCCAGCACTTACTTCCTGTAGCGCTAAGATCACACATTCTTCAAATTATAGGTGAATTGTATAACCCTAGTTGTATAATTCAATTAGGATTGGTGGACAGTGTTAGAGCAATAGTTTAAAACAGGCTTCTTCTAAGAAACATGAGGGCTTTTGAAAGGAAGTGCTCCACTGAGCAAAAAGTTGAGAATGGCCCAATGACACAGGCTTAAAATAAATAGAACTGCCTACTTAGCAGGAGCATAAGCATAAGGACATTTAGGGGCACTCTAGGTTACAGTGCTATGAAAAAGCCCACGAATTTTCAGTCAAATAATAAAAAGAGCAGCAAAGGGAGACAGGCTTGCGTGTGAGTGTGGTATGCCCTACTGCCAGTTTGGTGGTCTGATGGGGCTTTTGGGAAAATGATACCATTTGTAAAATACGTTTAAAATAATATTTTGACTGGCTTTTTCACGTCTGTAAAGGGTATTAATTATTTTGGAATTTCCCCCAGCGTTAGATGCTTTGTGTTTTGCACACACTGATTGATTAATCTACAGCTGCTTCTGGGTGCACTTTTCGCCGGCTCGTTGCTATGAGACCGGATCTCGCGGAACTCGCCCATGTGACGGGCATCTCGAGCAGGCGGGGGCTCTGCCGGCTGGCCACAGTGCCACCTAGTGGTCATTCTTCAAAAATGATTAGACACTGTCAGGCCGCTTCCACAGCGCGCCAAGGTTGTCTCTGTTCGGATGAATTAGGTTAATAAAACAGTGGGGAATTGTTTATTATCTCCAAATTCTTCTGTGCCCAGTGAGGAAGGTTTTTCCTCCAATAAATGAATCATGCCACAGCAAGCAGAGTGGCAAAGCTAAAGGAATGTTCGCCTGCTTAGCAGAAGGCAAGCTTAATATACCCTAATTTGACCTCTAGTTCCTCTTCTGAACAATGAGGGACTTGGGCTAAGACTTTCAAGGTTCCTTCTGCTCTAAAAGTCTCTGATTCTTTGCTTCTTTTACCTGTGCTTCCTAGGAACAGACCCTCCATAAGCTTAAACCTGATCCTAGTCAAGAAGCTCCAACAGGTTTTGGTTATATTAATTCAACGTGAGTTTGAATATTCCAAAGGGTACAGGCTCATGTAGAAGTTCTGGGCATATGTTGTGGCAAGCCCAGCCCCCCACGAATCTTTATTATTTCTCTGGGATCTCTCTGGCATTTTCTCATGGTCTCACCTCTTCTGTAGTCACTCTGGTAAGCTGTCCACCTGTAGCCGTCTTCCATGTCTGAGTGACACTGCCCTTAAGGGCCTGGCCTCTATGCTCAGGTGTGCCCACTTACACACGCCCACACCCATGCTCCAGGTGTCTACCATCAGGTGCGCGGGCCCCACGCCCAGCTCCCAAGCTCCTTCTGCATCAACATGCTCGAGGCTGCAGCTGATAGCCAGAGGCTAGTGGCACAAAAAGCCTGATTAATTCACTTACTGTACAGCATACAATGTACATCAATTTGGCTATAGATAATAACACCCTATTCCAGACCTGACATTTGCTGAAAGTGGACTTTAGCATTCTCACCACACTCAAAAAATGGCAACAGAGAGGTGATAGGTGTGTCAGTTAACTTGGTTGTGTTAATCATTTCACAACATGTATGTAAATCAGATGATCATGTGGACCCTCAAAGTGAGTTTGAGCAGTGCCAGCAAGGCAAGGAGGGCTGTGCCCACGAGGAGAGGCAAAATAGCCAATGTTGTCTGGCATTTGTCTTACTCCCCACACGACCTGGGCAAAACTTCCCAAGCACAAGGCTGACCCAGGGAATCAGCTGGGCGCCTCCTGAGAGAGCTGGGATGCAGGCTCATGGGAAACCTATCTGAGCAGGATACTCTGCTTTCAGCAGCTGGTTTTTGGAACCGATCCGTTTAATGAAGATTAGAAGAATGGGAGAAATGTGAGTTCCTCCTCAAAGGACATATCCTTGTTCCATCCTCTAGTGATTTCATGGAATCTGGAGTCAGGTAGAATTGCCTCTACTTTGAACCCTCCTCCCCATTGTCACCTTTTTGGGACACTTCTGTGGAGGCCAAATGAATCGGATTCATAGCACAACTGACAGGACACAGGAATAAGATCTTATACTAATAGCCCACCTTCCTGTGAACATTCTGGTTCTTGTCAAGTTAAATGTCAGTAGTTACAGTGAATGCTGTTCTTTTTTTTTTTTAAGATTTATTTATACAAGATCTGGGGTACAGGTCAGAGGCACGGGAGGGTGAGAGGATTCACCAGAGACAGAGTGGGGAACAGAACAGGCAGACTAACGAAATACCCTGCTGAGGGGAGCAGCGGGCGAGACAGGAGAGGTCTGCTCACCATGTGGGTTGCTCCGAGACCAGTGGGGATGGAACCGGCACTGCAGAGGCTACGGACAGCTTCACACACAGCACTCAACCGCCTGTGCCACCAGGGAGGCCCTGAATGTTGTTCTTTTTGCTGTGACTTCTGCAAATAAACCTTCATTGCTTTGGTCATTGTATCTAGTTTCCTCCAATTTCAGGATTGAATGAGTCTACAGGAATCCTGAATATTCAACTAAACTGAACAAAAATACAGTAAATGATTAATGTGTTGATAAAACACCACTTGAACTGTCAGATAATTCACAGGCAATTAGGCTTTGTTGTGCCCCAACTGTGACTTAACACTCTTAATTTGTCATTATTTTGGAGATCATTAAAAAATAACTTCCTTAGGAGTATTTGTATGAGATTGTTTCACTGAATTTCCACCTAAGGGTGGTAAACTCACAGAACGTTCAAGATAGGATGGAGCTTAGTCATCACTTGGTCTCTTTTCTTATAAACTGAGGCCTAAAAATAAGTGTGTGTATAAAATTTAAATTCATTGAACGTATAACTTTTTATAATCTGACTCTAAAATAATATTCCACTTAAAAGGGAAAAAATTATACTACTACAGGGGTCCCTTCTATTTTTTAAACAAGTTGAGTCACAAAATTCAAGGGCTAAGTGAAAAATATCTGGCTCATTTTGTCATTTTCAAGGGCCATTTGTTGCTGGGCTAAGAATGGGAAGAGGAGAAGGAAAGGAGAAAGAAAATTATTAGATACTATTTTTATCTTCTGAGTCTGCTGATTGAAGGAAACATCTCAACCTGAAAACATCAGTTCTGTAGATGTTTTATAGATGAAATGTCTTATTGTGGTTGTTCCTTGCCCCACGTATCGAACCCAATCTCTCTCGTTTCCTGTGTCTGTGAGGTCGGAACATACAGGTTTCTTTCTGTATCGAGAAAATCAGGACTGCAAGTCCAGGAACCCATCTCTCCACGGCCAAGGAAAAGGTGAGGGCCAGCTCAGTGAGCTCCATCTAGGCCCTCCTTTTAAGAACGGCCAGATTCTCTTACACCTTGGACTTCCTCCAAGGCAGCAGCCAGGAGGTCCACTGAGGCCCGGCTCAAGGAAAGACAACAGACTTAGGGTGTGAACAGCAACTGGGTGATATTCCAAATTGGGCCACTCACCTAACTTTGACTCCAGCTTCCTCATCTATAAAACAGAGATGTTAGCAACTACATTACAGAATTGTTGAGAGGATAAAATGAGATAATGCAGGTAAAATTGCCAAACAACTGCAGCCACTCTGCAACACTTGTTAACTAGGGTGTGAGAATGCATAACTATTATCTGTAAGCTCTCTATTGTTTAAGTAAAAATTTTTTTTCAATGTGCTAGTCCTATATTTGAAATAATGGAGAATTGGGAACTGAATCACAAAGAGGAGTTTGACTTTGGCCAGGATAAATGATGTGACCTGGGAGAGATGAGGTGGAGCAGGCTCTAGCTGGAGAAATGGTCTCATATCTGAGTCTCTAGAAGAAAAAAGATGTTCCTGGCCCTCACTATCTGGGTGTACAGGGAAAGGGCAGCCAGAGTCCCTGTCTAAATTGCAGAGCACGGAGAAATGTCATCTGTCTTTTCTCCCAGTGGTATTTTCTGGGCTTGCCTAGCAAAGGCACCTGCTTATTTGCTTGGATATAACTCAGAGAAGAGAAGTGTCCTCAACACAGCCTGGATGGGACACAGATATAAGGAAAACATCACATTGACTTGAAAAATCAATCAAGATATTGTCAGTTTCAAGGGAGTTGAAATAGGAAAAGTGAGAAAGAGAAGATAGGTAGGTAGGTGAGTAGACAGATGGAGATAAGAGAGAGAGCAAGAAGAAAAAAGCAACTATAAGAATTCTTGTCCTGATTAAAATTCTTGCCCAGCAAGTTCTAGTATAGTCCAACAAATGGAGTTCTGTTCATAGCAGATCCGGGCTGGAATTCCAGAGGGCTACTTAGAAGAAGGTAATATAAAATTGTATGTATTATTAGCCCTTGCTAAATGTTGCTTAGTAGAAGAAATTCAAGCCTCTGAAATGTGTGACACAGGGGATTTCATTTGGAACATAAGGCCATAGTCATAAAATTTCAGCATGTGGGGGTGAATGAAAGAAACAAGAAAACTAAGTTGAGGGGCCTCCTTGCTGGCCCAGCAGTTTAGTCTCAGCGTTGTCAAGCTGTTGCCAGCCACTGTGGCATAAATTCGATCCCCAGCCAGGGAGCTGACCCACATGGCACAGCAGACTTCTCCTGTCTCACCCACAGCTCCCCTCAGCAGAGTATTTCAGTAGATCCACCTGTTCTGCTCCCCACTCTGTCTCTGGTGAATCCTCTGACACCCCCCACCCCCACACCTCTGGCCTGTACCCCAGGTCTTGTATGCATAAATAAATCTTTTCAAAGAAAGAAAAGTAAGTTGAATCATTAGCAGGAGAATAAAAGATTCTTCTATTAAGAAGAATCATTAATAGGGCCTCCCCTGGTGGTGCAGCGGTTAAACGCTGGGCTGCTCGGTGCCCGCAGCCTCTGCAGCGCCAGTTCAATCCCCAGCCACCGGCGAGGGTCCCACATGGCATGGCAGACCTCTCCTATCTCGCCTGCTGCTCCCCTCAGCAGTGTATTTCTTCAGTCTACCTGTTCTGCTCCCCACTCTGGATCTGGTGAATTCTCTCACCCTCCCGTGCTTCTGACTGTACCCAGTGCTTGTATAAATAAATAAATCTTAAAAAAAAAAGAATCATTAATAGTTGAATCATTAATAGAAGACTGTATGTATGGTTTATGCTTCAAGTAAGATCAGAAAGTCCCTTTTTCACACATGTAACTAATAGAGTAAAAGGACCTGCTCAAGGTCAAGGTTTCCCCTAAAACAAAAAGCAACACAAACAAAACCCATAAAAACTATAATCAGTAACTAAATGCACTTTACAAAATAAAACATTTCCCTCAAAAAAATAGAAAAATACATATAGATAGCTTCTGTTTTCATAGTTAAAGCTTTTTAATCTCTGGCACATAACATTAACTGAAAGAATTCCCAGGAATTAGACGAAAGTATTTGGTGGATTCGAGTTAATGGGCCAAGCAAGCTTTTTTTCCTTGGCTTCTCTGTCAAATGAATCATAGATGGAGTCTTTGGTTATACTCTTGGCCATGGGAGGGATTTCTGAGATGCCAACATAGTTTTTTTTGGCCATCCTTGAACTGGTTGTGATCGTATAGGCATTGCTTCGGTAACATTTCATCGAGGACATGCAAAAAGTCTCTTTCATTCCTCTCCTAAAATTCGCATTATAAATTGAATACAGAGTGGGTTTAGAGGCTGAAGAACTAAAGGATATCCATGTGATTGCTGTGAAAACAAGGGAACTTTTCTTATAGTCTCGTTCATGTGGGTGCCACAGCTGAGCGACATGAAAAGGCAGCCAGGAGAGCAAAAACAATAGATTTAAAATGAGGAACATCTTGATCGTTTTCACTTTTGTCCTGGGGACAATGTTCATTGTCCTCCTCACTGTTCGTCCGTCGGTGCCTATTCTCCAGATATACTTTACGACCTTCTGGTAAAATAAGATGATGAGGACAGATGGGATCACAAAGCCCACCATAAAGTGCAGGATGGTGTAGGCGGTCGCTTCCCACGAGGCCGGGAGGAAGTAGTTGCAATGGCGGTCCCAGTTGGAGCCGTAGAAGAAGAACACGGGGGTCACGAAGGCTGCATCGAAGACCCACGAGGCGGCGATCATCTTCTTGGCTTTCTCTCTGGACACCTTGAAGCTCAGAGGATAGACGATGGTGTAGAATCGGTCTATGCAGATGGACAGGAGCACGTAGATCTGCACGCCGGGGGTGAGATACTGGAAATAGCGCACGACCTTGCACATGGCGCTGCCGAGCGTCCACCTGCCGGTGGCGAACTGGAGCAGGACAAAAGGCGTGCTGGCCGCGCTGAGGAGGAGGTCCGCACACGCCATGGAGACCACGAAGTAGTTGGTGGTGGACTGCGTCCTCCGGCTCCTGTGGATGACCAGACAAACCAGAGAGTTGCCAAAGATGGAAAACAACCACAGGGTCCCGAAGAAGATGCTGGCTGCGGCCACCTCCCCGGGTCTCGGTGCGAGCTGCGGGTCTGTCGCGTTGCCCACCCAGCCGCGCTGTGAGGACAGCTCCGTCAGGTCCTGGCTGGGCCCGGGCGTGGCTGCCTCGGGGCAGCTGTGGTTGGGGAGCGGCACTAGAAGGGTGGGAATGACCAAAGGCGGCTGGCTGTCATCCATTCTGTGAGCAAAAACCATATTCACATTTTGCCTTTTAGTTCTGGATAAGAAAAGAAGAAGGAGGCCTCCTGTTAAAACGGTGTTACAGCGTGTGACCCCTAAGGCTAACCATCTGATGGACACGGAGGTGGGTGGGCACTGGTCCATCAGCAGGACTCGAGCCCTGGCGGCGGGTCATGGCTACTATCCTGAGAAAGCTCCGGCCCAGTTTTTCTTTCAGGTCAGGAGCTGTTCTTGCTGATCGTGGCTCTGGATCTCTCCCACCTCCCCTCTCTTGACCCTGAGTCAAGGCGGTAGAACTCACACCAGCCTCCACTCCTAGATATCTCCATGCTCCCTTCACTTATTAGGAATCACAGAGGGTTGGGAAGCTCAAAAGTGGCCACTGAATTGCTGCTGGAATCCTGGGCGAGTATGGGAGATGTTCCTGAATGCCCTAACACTCAATTAAGAGGCTGCAAGAGAGGAAAACTTGGGCAGATGGAAACACACAGATGTCAGCTGTGGAAAGAGCTTACAAGAGTCTGTGACTACAGACTGGTTGGCTACTGGAAAGGATTATGTCCTCGCTGCAGAATGTCCAGTACAGAAGCTTATGGAAGCGCCCAGAGCAATAACACTGCTTCTAACATGAGCCAGAGTAGCTCCTAATTTAATGACATCTGAAACAGCCTCCAAAGATGAGGTGGTTCATGTACCAATCATTTGCAACCAACCCATGACGTGGTTTGAAGCTGTTCAGTTGTTATGGTTTCATAAAATGAAATGCTGGCCAAAGCACATACAAGATGACTTCTAAAAAATATAACCAGATTACTAGAAACTTCTGTCAGTCCCATGATTAAAAACAACCAAATAGAACTATTACTCATTGACTTTTTAACCCTTGGTGTTCCTTAGCTATAAAAGAATAGTCTCAAGGTTAGCTTTTATTTTAACTTTTTTGGCATGCTGTTCTGCAAGAAAATAAACGATACATTTTAATACGTGCAAAGATTGTGTAATTGTGGGCCATTCTATTAGAATTGAGGTGATTTCGGTGGCATTTGGATTATTGAGATTTAATTGGGTCTGAATCTATTAAAGAGGAAGAGAAAGCACAGCTGAATCCATAATAACCCAAGCACCAGGGTGGCTGCCAGCAACAAGCCCTGGCTGAGCGAGTGTCCCTTGTGCTGTGTCCTGTGACAACATCTCGCGCAGAAATGTTTTTGAAATTTTAGAGATAGGATTACAGAGCAGTTCTTAATGACCCATTTTTCTTTGAGGGATTTTTGCACTAAATTGTTGTAGGGAGAGGGGTGTTAATATAGATTGTCTTCACTAAGAGACCACACTCAAGAAAAATCTGGAGCTCAGGACAATGCACTAAATGCCAACTCCATGTTACCTTCAAGAATTTTGGTTCATTTAAGGAGGAAGCCCTGCTAAGTTCACAGAGGGAAATATAATTAGGTGTTTTCACTACCAAGAGACCTCTACGCTTGTCTAACTGATAGATAGTTCATCATGTGAACACCAAACATACTTTTCCATGTAAAAAATCAGATACACAGTCCCAAAACAGGACATAAGATGTAACATCAGCATTGTCCCCACCAAGACTGGGATGCATGACCCTCATGCTTATAAAATGGAGAGCATCTTTTCACCTTCATATGAGCAAAACCTATAGGTCAAAAACTTTTTTACATTTTTTCCCAAATTTTAAAATAAAAGAGCGATTTTTCCAGACAGAAAGCAGAGTTCTAAGCTTTGGGGCAATGCCCATGGCCTAATAAAACCAAGGTTGGTAGCACAGGCACTTTTTAATAGTCAGTTCACATTCTTTAAAACCTGTTACCTTCTGTTTCTCTCTTCCTCTCATGACAAAACTCTATGAGGTAAAACTCAAGTTCACCGTGACCAGTGAGCTTGGAGGCTGTCTTGCAGCCTTTCTCCAGCTACCTCCAAGAGCATGTCTGCCCATTTCTCCAGCCCCTGAGGGCCTAGAGGGGCCTGGGGTTGGGGGTGGTGGTGGTGCTGCACCTCGGTCCCCTGCTGATGGTGTGACTTTCCTGATTGTGCCCCAAATTCCTGCAACTCTGTTCAATCATTCAATAAACCAAGAAACTGCTAGGTGCCAGGGAGACAAAGATGTCAGACCCCTCAATGGGTGAATGTATAAATGAGCAGTCTGCCACACTGTAACTCAATTCTAGAAGGATTTTTGTATTCATTTTTTTTTCCCTAGGACTCTAAAAAACCAAAGTCAAATATAGACAAGGAGCTAAATGGCAGAGAAAAACAGGGACCCAGGTTTCCTTGGGATGGGGGAAGAAAAGGCAAGGTTTCCTAAAGGAGGTGAGGTTGTTGGGGGCTTGGAGGACGAATAGGACTTCTTTGGGAAGAGAAGGGAAGCGAGGTATAAATTCCAAGAGAGAGAGAGCAATATGGGATGAATTTGGGCCTTTTTCCCTTTAGAGACATAGTTTCCTGCAGACCATTCATCCACAGTAGAGTTTCTAAATGCCCTACAATCAAACTGACCTAAATGTCCCCTGCTGGCTCCAATGACCAAATCCCATCTCCCACATCCGGGGCCTGAAATGTAGTCAGACATGGATACCTATTAACCCCTATTAACCCCTCCAGAACGGCTGTGGACTCCTATTACTACAGTGCTGTGTGAGCCCTTCACTGCTGCTTTTTCCAAGTTTCTTTGCCTTAGAGTAATGGTTCTCTAACTTGGCAACATGTTGCACCATACCAGGGAGCTTTCAAAAAATACCAATGCCTGGGTCCTTTCCCCAGGGATTCAGACTTCACTGGTTTGAAGTGCAGCCTGGGCTGTTCCAGAATTCCCCTGTGATCCCAATGTGCAGCCAAGATTAAGAATCACTACTTTAGAATTACTCTATGTTTCTGTCTCCCCCCTCAACTACGGGCTCCTGGGAAGAAAGTGTCCTTTATCCACACTCACAGCTCAGCTTCCACTGAAGATCTTTACATTAATCTTATTAAATATTTACTGAACTGAATCCATAAGGACAGAACTGAAATTCACCATTCTGCCTCTGTGTGGCTCTGCTGAGAGAACTGCATACAGGCTAGAAAAGCACTGTGTATTCTCAGGCAGCAGAAACACTGGTGACCATGGAGATAAGGGAAAGCTTGACTCCCGAGAAAAGCAGCACCCAGGTCAACTGCTGCATGAAACAGAACTCTCATTGAAGGGAGAGTGAAGGTCGTTCAGGTGTCCCCCCAGACAGGCTCCTGCACCCCACTCCCAGAAAAAAAAAAAAGCCTGCCATTTTATAATCTGGAAATATATATTTTCACAGTAGGGCTTTGAAATACAAGAGCAGCTGCATTAGTAATTATGTTTGGGTCATTCATATGCAGTTAGTTTTAGGGGCCAGTAAAGACTTTACTTCTTTTCAGCTCAACCTGTCTCTCCCCAATCAGCTCTGAGACTGACATATACATTGTGTTGATGTAGTGAAGGCCCTTATTTAAATACATCTCTATCTGCGTGCTGCTTGAGAGAGATCACTCGTCAGGCCCTAAGAGAGATTTTCAAATGTAGGTCGGGGAAATGGTAATGGGTTGTCATGGGCAGGAACTAGAGAATGGCTGGAGCACTGGGGTGGTGATGGGAGAGTGGGGAACCGAGGAGGGGAACATGCCTTATAACTTCATACTGGAATATTTTGAATGTTTGTTTCCTCATTTGGTTATGATTTCCTTAAGGACAGACACTGTGTCTTTATCACTACATCCCCAGGGCAGATATTAACAAAGGTTTATTGAATAAAGAAATGGAAAAATATGTTCATTAAAAAGGTCTAATACTGGAAAATGATGCAAAGTGAAACATAATCTATGTTTTCACTGTCATGCTAGTACACTGGTTAATGGTCTTCCCCAAGAATTAATTCCTTGGGAGTTATGTATCTGTGTTTGATTTTGCTATTGCTTTTTGAAAACCATACTTTGGTAGCTAGATGAATTAATCAATGATCAGAAGCTAATGAGAGGCCCACAATGAAGAGCAGAGGGGCATGAATGGCAAACCTCATGGTTCTGCCCAGAGCGATTCCTGGCTAAGCATACTGATGGCTGGGTAGGTTCTAGACTCAAAAAGAACCCTTAAGAATGATGTTTTTCCTTCTTGAAATTAAGAAGATTTGCAGACATTCTCACAGTGTGGGAAGACCACTGTTAAGGACTTATTTCTGAGATTTGTTTAAAAATGTAAAGTCGGGCCTCCCCGGTGGCGCAGCGGTTGAGCACTGGGTTGCGAAGCTGCCCGCGGTCTCTGCGGCGCCAGTTCGATCCCCGGCTGCTCCCCGGCCACCAGAGGAGGGTCCCACATGGCACGTAGACCTCTCCTGCTGCCCGCTGCTCCCCTCAGCAGTGTACTTTGGTCCTTCTGCCTGTTCTGCTCCCTGCTCTGGCTCTGGTGAATTCTCTCACCCTCCCGTGCTTCTGACTGTACCCAGTGCATGTATAAACAAAACAAACAAACAAACAAATAAAACATGCCTCTATTAAAAAAAATAAATAAAAAAATAAAAATGTAAAGTCAAAGTATACAAAATATGTGTAATGTTAAATTTGTACATGATTTTGCTGAAAGAACATTTCTTGTAGAGTGGGAAGTGTCTACTGGAACTAAGCATATCTATGGACTACTAATGAGTAGTAAGATTAGTTACTATGATGACAGTAGTTATAACAGTAATATTACTGAGTTGACACCTTGTGCTTACAATGTGCCCAGTATGGCATATTGCACAGCCCTTCCAGCTAATAGTCTTTGCCCTTTTTCACAAATGAAAAAAATCTCAAGCTCCACTCCACAGTCATGGGAGTATGGGACGAAAAGCAGTCACCCAAGACTGTGCTCTTCACTGCCACTTAGGCTGCCTGCTCAGGGGGCCACAGAGGGCTGGATCTGAGTGCAAAGAGTCAAACTTGCTGTACCACAAAAAGTCTTTTTTGATTTCTCAGTCAAACTCAGGAATATCAAGTCTTCTCTTCACAGCCTCTTGCCTACCCACAGATACATCTGTTCAATGTGCTGGCTCAGAAATATGTGACAGGGAACATTTGGAAAAGAAAAATCATTCCCACTATCCATTGCACAGAGGCTTAACATCAGAAATACAGTAGATGTGTTGATCTGGAGGTACAGCCTTTCTTCAGAATACAGAGTATGCAAGCACTTGAAAATTCAATATGGCAGATGATTAATGGCAGCAGGAGGGTGGAACTCTTGACTTCAGTTTGAATTGAAGGGAGGAAAAGTTGGACCAATGGTATAATCCCAAGTAGGAAATTAATTATCTTTTAAACATTTTATTTGTTTCCATTGAGAAAATCCCTAGTGGTAGTTATGTTCTCGTAAACCTTTCATGATTAGGTAATTGGACTTGCCAATATGTGAAAGGGAGAAATGCTAGGATAGTGGCCGTTGGGAGCCAGACTTGCTGGGCACCCCGGAGCCAGCTGTACACATTTTCTCCCAACTCCAGATTCAGTGACATCGTGTGAGCATCACGATTCAGACGTGGAAGGCATATTCGCCCCAGGGAAGCTGATAAACACCACAGATCAGGGCTCTGTCATGCTGTAGTCAAATGGCCAAACATTTAACCAGCATGTACCGCCAGTAAAGCTGAGCTGACAGGGCAACGGATCCTGAACTGAACTGACAAATTCGAAAGAGGCCACACAGGCTCTTCAGAAGCTTCCTAAGTCACTATGTTGCTTTCTGGCCCTGAGCTGTGGCTCCCTTTTGAACATTGAGTAGGGTGTTTTTATAGAACCCCCTAAGGCTCAGATAGCTTCCAGCATGCCTGTGTATGTGTTGGGTGGGGGGCAGGGAAACCAGAGAGGGCTACACATGTTGCCATCATATCTCTGCAGAGAGGATGCCAGCGCCATCCAGGCTGTCCAGTTAAATGTGAATTTCAGATAAACAGCATTTATTTAGCATAAGTGTATCCCATGTAATATCCCATACAATATTCAACTGGTGTCTTGTATTTTTATTAGCTGAGTCTGACCAGCCTACACCCAGAATACAATCTTCTGCTAAAACAGAAGAACAGGAATATTGCAGAGTGGCTTTGATGTCAGACAGCTGAAAAGTGACTCCTACTTCTGTCTCTCCCTAGCTGGTTGTGGGGTCTAGGACAAGTTCTCTAACCCTCTTGAGCACCAGTTTTCTATCTGCAAAAGGATCGTAATTAATTCCTACCTCATTTGATTATATATGTATAAAGATCATATATGCACAAGAGCTAAAAAAGATAAATCTTCCTAGTGTGAAGAAAGTACACAATAAGTGTTGTTATCCTCGAGTAGATCTATAAAGCATCTACTTCAGTGCCTGGCATGTAGCATGTGCTTCAAAAATTAACACTCTTGGGCCTCTCTGGAGGCACAAGGGGTTAAGCATCAGCACTACGAAGCTATCTGCAAGCATGAGTTCGATCCCTGGCCAGGGAGCTACCCACATGGCACAGCAGACCTCTCCTGTCTCACCCGCTGCTCCCCTCAACAGTGTATTTCAGTCAATTCGCCTGTTCTGCTCCCAACTCTGGCTCTGAAGAATCCTCTCACCCCCCGCACCTCTGGCCTGTATCCCAGCTCTTGTACGCACAAATAAATAAATCTTTAAAATAAAAATATAAAATAAATCTTTTTTAAAAAATAACATTCTTACTACTGTTAAGCCATAAAAGTTTTAAGTCATGTGATAAGCAAATTTTAGTAACCATATCTTATCACATATTACACAATACTAACCTTACTCACATAATTTAGCTTTGTTAAGTGTGAACAGCTTTTGTGTAGGGGCCTGGGTAATCAGATTAGTCAGATAAAACATTTTTCTATGCCCTAAATTAAAACATGTAATATAACTGGATTGACTATCTTTCTCAAAAGCATACAGAATTCATTCTGCTTAAATTATTTCCATTGGATAATTCTGAATAATTGCGAAAAAGCCTCACAGTGAAAACACAGCTCCCCCCACATCACCACCAATATCTGAGACTCATGGTGTCACAGGCTTATGTCTGGAATTTTCTCTAAATGCCCTTTTCTCTCTCCTTCTCATACATAAAAATATCCTTCTTCTTACTCAAGAGGCTATTAAAGGCAAGATAATCACTTCCTACCATCCCTTGCAGCCAAAGGTGGTCACATCAACCTCCCCTGCTTCTGGCAGGGGTTTGGGAGGCACTTGCGAAAATGTTTTTTTTTTTTTTTAAGATTTATTTATTTATGCATACAAGAACTGGGGTACAGGTTAGAGGTGTGGTAGGTAAGAGGATTCACGAGAGACACAGTGGAGAACAGAACAGGCAGATCGATTGAAATACACTGCTGAGGGCCTCCCCTGGTGACGCAGGCGGTTGAGAGCAGTGCTGTGAAGCTGTCTGCAGCCTTTGCAACGTGTGTTCGATCCCGGCCAGCCGGCAAGAATCCCACATGGCATGGCAGATCTCTCCTGTCATGCCTACTGCTCCCCTCAGCAGTGTATTTCAGTCAGTCTGTCTGTTCTGTTCCCCACTCTGTCTCTGGTGAATGATCACTCTCCCGTGCATCTGGCCTGTACCCCGGTTCTTGTATGCATGAATAAATCTTTTTTTTAAAAAAAGAAATATACTGCTGAGAGGAGCAGCTGATGAGACAGGAGAGGTCTGCTGTGCCATGTGGGTAGCTCCCTATTCAGGGATCGAACTCCTGCTGTAGTGGCTGTGGATAGCCTCATAGGTTGCGTCTTAACCCCTTGTTCCCCCAGGGAGGCCCGAGAAAATGTTTCTTGATAAAGGTAGAAGCATGTGAGGAGTGCTCTATGTGCCTCTTGCTCCCTCCCCTTTCACTTCATATAAATCCATTTGATGACGTCTGTGCACTTGCAGTATCTTAAGAGGCCAAGCAGACCCACAAATACCCCTGTGTCTTGACATTGTGGTGCTGCTAGCACACCGGCCTCCAGATTTCTTAAGAAAGAAGCAGTACATTCCTTTATGGCTTTAGCCATTTTGACTTGCTGTTACTTGGCCCTGAAACACCCTGACAGGCATCAGCTTACTTCAGATGGAGTGGTCAGAGAAGGCTTCTCTGAGGAAGGGACACTGGAGCTCAAAACCCAATTACTAGAAACCAGTTGTGGGAAAATCAAAGTAGCACTTCAGATAGGAGGCACAAGTACAAAGATCCTGGGGGAGGAATGAGTTTGTAAAGTGGCTGGAGCCCATGAATGAGGAAGAAAATGGCTCCAAATACCAGAAAGGTAGGAAGGGTCAGATCGCACCTGGCACCATAGGGCATGGATGTTCTTTTCATTCTTTTCCATTACCGGTTTCAAGCAAAGGAATGACACAAGTATGACCTGATTTGTGCTTTAAAGTACAAATTCAGGGCCTCCCTGTTGGCACAAGGGGTTAAGCAACACACTATGAAGAAACCAGCAGCCTCTGCAGCATGAGTTTGATCCCCGGCCAGGCAGGGAGCAACACACATGGCGCAGCAGACCTCTCCTGTCTCACCCGCTGCTCCCCTCAGCAGTGTATTTCAGTCAGTTAAAAATAAATAAAAATTAAAGAAATAAAGTACAACTTCAGTGGCTGTGCGGATGGCTGAGACTACCAACAGGGTAGACCAGTCAGGTCAGCACAATAACGAGGAAAGTGATGGTGGTACTTTAGACCAGGGTGGTAGCAGCGTAGGTAGAAAAAAAAGGAGATGGATATTGAAATATTTTAGAAACACAGCCAACAAGATTTGCTGATGTGACGTAAGGGACAGGGATGACTCCTAGGTTTGAGGTCTCAGATGGGGGCGGGGGAAGAAAAAGTCTGGGGAGCTGGAAATCAATGAGTAAGTTCAGTTCCAATTAGTTATCTGTGTAGAGATATCAGGTACAGCTGAATACATAAGTTGGAAGAAACGCCTGTTCAGATCCTTCAACCATTTTCATGAACTCACTCATCACTCCATAAATATATTTTAAGATCGTACTATATGCTAATTGTGGAGAGGTTGGAGATAAGAGTAAAAAGTAAGCTCAGATGAAGACAGTAAGTTGGACTAAGTTCCATGACAAAGAGCAGCTGTTAGAGGAGAGCATGACAGGAAGACCCTCTCTTGGGCAATGGAAGCAGAAGCAGAGCCAGATCAGGGTCACCTACTGCAAACTCTCTAAACCTCATGGGGCAGTCAGATGGCATGACAAGGGAATCCGGTTGCCAAGTTGCCTTGGGTCCCCAGCCACCTTCCAGACTGTGAAGGATGTTTCAGGTTCCTGAGATCTTAGGACAGTTCCTGTGATAGGCCTCTGTCCTGAAAATAACACAGAAGTCTTTGGAGTCAAGTCACCCTATTGTATGAAGGTCAGGGGAGAGAGACAAAGGGGCAAGTGGGGCCTGGAGGGACAAAGTGCCTATGGGAGGGCCTCCATGGTGGCACAAGGGGTTAAGCACAGCACTGTGAAGCTATCCGCAGCCTCTGCAGCATGAATCAATCCCCGGCTGACCAGGGAGCAACCCACATGGCACAGCAGACCTCTCCTGTCACACCCGCTGCTCCCCTCAGCAGTGTATTTCAGTCAGTCTTCCTGTTCTGTTCTCCCCACTCAGTCTCTGGTGACTCCTCTCACCCCTGCCCCCGCTTCTTTGGCCTATACCCCAGTTCTTGTATGCATAAATAAATAAATCTTTAAAAAAAAGTGCCTATGGGAACCAATCCTCTTTCACTCTTGCGTCAAGATTGGCTTCCCTACTCTCCCACCCCACGCCACACTGCATCCCACCTGTTTCTCTAAGAGGAGGCAGAAAGAAGGGAAGGAATCTGACTCACTCACCAACTATCCTGCTCCTCAGGCAGTGGCCACCCGTCACTGCACTTGGAGACCCCACCGCTCAGTAGGGGCGGGAGGTCCCCATAACATCAATAAGCACTGTGCTCCTGGCTGGGAGTTTTTCTATCCCTTTCTGAGAAGAACCCATTCCCCAAGTGCATCCTGGCCTTACAGGAGAGCTGTATCAGGGCCTGAGACAGACCTGCTTCTGTGGCTCTTATTTTCTAGAAGCTGAGTTCTTGGAGGGGATCCTTAGAGGGGGAGTACATGTGGTGGTGTCCCAGGAGCCATACAACAGGCAGGCTTAATGGCCATGAGGGACTATTCTGGGGTGATGATGTTTGAAACTGGATTATGGTGATAGTTGTAAACTGTAAACTGTAAACTTAACAAAAATCACTAAATTGTACACTTAAATTGAGTGAATGTTATGGTAAGTAAATAATATCTTGAAAGAGACATCTTTTTTAAAAGGGTAGGCCTGGGATCCCTGCTTACTCCCTCACTCTGCCCCAGGTAGGTGACAGGTACAGCTAGGGAGGTAACTCAAGGTATGGAGTTCTCCAGGTGGGGAAGAGTCCACTGTGCCAGAGGTGGTCCCAAAGTAGCAGGCCCACCATGCTCAAGGATCCACGTCAGCTCAGACCCATCTGTGATTCAGTTACAATGGCCCACACACCGGTCTCTGTGTCCATGGTTCTAGAACTAAAACAAGAAGATTATTTTGGATTACCCAGGTGGGCCCAATCTAATGCATCCTTAAAACTGCCAACTTTCTCTGGTTGGTGGCAGAGAAAAGAGGCAGAAGTCAGACAGAGATTCATGAATGAGAAGTGGCATGCTCTTGCTGGCTCTGAGATGCAGGGGGTAGGGGTGGGGGGCTCATAGTCACCAAGGAAACATGACCTCAGCTACAGGCACTGGAGTCTGCCAACCACCTGAATGAGCCTGGGAGGGGGGCTGTCTCTGAAGCGTCCAAAGAGGAAGACAGTCCTGCCAACACCTTGCTTTTAGCCTGGAGAGGCTCTAAGCAGAGAAACCAGAGCTGTGGCAAAATAAATGGCTGTCATCTTAAACCACTGCTTTTGTGTCTGTGCATTACAAAAGCAATAGAAAAATTCAACATAGCATTTCTGATCTAATTGAGTGTGAAGACTAACATGGATGCCAGCCATTCTATCACTTTCCACTACCCCAATGCTAGAATATTGGAAACACTAAAAAACTTAGAGTATAGTGCTTCCCACCTTCCCCTGCATGTTGGACAGGAGACTTGGCATCCTGGGCTCTAATTCTGACATAAGCATGGAACAGCAAGTCAAGAGACTAGGTCTTATTTTTCAATTAGCACAAGGATGTTAAGTAAATCAATCTCCCCGAATCTCCGTCTCCTTGTAGACAGTATCAAAAAGTTGGTTTGGATGACTTCTGAGGTCATTTTAGCTCTATGAACTAAAACGTATAAGAGGGCCTTTTAATCTGGATGAGCAACACACGTTTATTTAACTTTAACCCTGAGAGCATTTGGAGGGAAGGGGAGAAGAGGTGTGCAGGGCTGGTGGGTCTGCACAATGAGCCCTTCACCCCAGATCAATAGGAGGGTCTCCAAAGGACCCTCAAAAGGACCCTTTTACCTACAGGTCAGCCAAGCCCTCCTCAACTATCCTGGATTTATCAACAATCCCTTACTGAAGCTTTCTTTCCAAGAAGTGATCAGAGAGGACCAGCCACCTCTGTTGCTTTGCTTTCCATTCTAATGCCTCAGAAGGGAGAGACAGCCTCTGGCAGCCCTCCTGCAACTCCTCTACAACTGCCATGCCTCTCCTCCCTGGATGGTATCTTTAGAATTCTGAAGAAGACAACTTGGCCAGAGAATTTGCACCTCACCAAACTCAATTTAATTTATTCCAACAAACACTGCTTGAACAGCTGCTGTGGGTTCAGCGCTGTGCGCTCAGTGAAGTGAAGCAGAAGCAAGAGGTGGTTTTGGAGGTAAATGTTCAGTTTCACTTCCAACTCTGATTTTAGTATCAACATCTCTAGTAGTGAGACTTACACAGGAAAGAGATGAAGAGGTAAAGACCAATCTCATTACCCTCAAAGCAAAGAACTATATAGTAGATACGATTTACCGCAATTTAAAAGAAAGTGAAGGATTCGTTAAGAATCAAGTATAAGCGTTGGATAGGAAGTTACTAAGAGCTTGTTTTCTAGAAACATTTATCTTCTGTTTCACATTGAATTTGCATCAACATTGGGTCAATTTTGATCTGCACCGCTGTCCACAACAGGGATTTCCAAGAAAGCAATCTTCAAGTCATAAAGTAGAAGTTAAATATGAATTTGCATTCATATGTATTTGTCGCGGACAAAAATTATGCAACTATATGTAACCAGAAATTACTGAATATATGGTTGAACATGTATCTGCATATCTTTCACGTGCTTAATATACATATTAGTGTCATACACAGTGTTGTAAACAAATGCTACCTCAATTAAAAAAATACAATTTTTAAAAGAAATGTTAAAAAGAATAATTACAGAAATATCCTTAAATGTATTCTAATTAACTTTTAAAAATAAGTCACTGGCAAACTTCGATACTTTATTTATTAGCAAGCAATTATTTGCAACAGACATTCTTATTTGGATACAAATACATTTTGACACTTGGAAAGAGATGAAGTGTAGCTGAACTGCTATACTCATACCTGAAATCTGAGTTCTTAAAGGCTGGGTGTGCCTGGGCCAGAGATGAGGGGGCAGGTGATGAGAGAACCATAGCTATTCTTCCCACTGGGTGACTGCAGATTTCTACCAGCCAGTTGCACTAGTCCACTAAGGAGCATTGCTTTGGAAGTAACTAATCTCCTATGACCCAGAAAGCCTTTGACATTCCAGGAAGGTCTATAGTATGCACACAAATCTCACCATGTGTTTCTGTCTTTAGATGGAGCAGAAAGTAACACTGCATTTTCAATAAAAAAAAGGCCCGTGGACTTAGGGTTGAGAACACTTCCTCAGAGGGAGTCTGCCCTCTCAGAGGGCGACTGGCAATGTCTGGAGTCATTCCTGGTCATGGGGCAGGAGGCGGGGAGGGGCTGTTATTGACATCTGGTGGTTGAGGCCAGGGATGCTGCTAATGGATCTACAATCGACAGGCTTCCCCAACAAGGAATTATCTTCTGCAAAATGCCAGTGGTGCTGAGGTTGAGAATCCTTGCTCTACAGCTAATTCACCTAGGTTTCAAGTCACTTATTACCTGTGGAGACTTAGGTAAGTTTCTTAACATCTTTGTGCTTATTGAGTGCCTTCACCAGTAAAATTAGGATAATGACAGTATTCCACCTTACTGGTTTGTTGTGAGAACAAATGACACAAGAAAGGAGCTAAGCACACTGTCTAAAACAAAGCAAATGTTCAATATTTACTTTCATTATCATTATATGCAATGAAAAGACTAAGAAATGTACCAAAACTTTAACAGAGGCTCTTTTGAGGTAGTGAGAGAGCTGATTTTTATTTTCATTATACTTCCCTATATTTTGCAAATTTTCAAGAACTGTATTAATCTAATGTCAAAAAAACAGACAGCTGTTTTTTTCATTTTTTTAAAGAATGCAGAGGGAAGAATTTTGAAGTGCACAGAATTAAAAAGCCTTGGATTCAGGTCCTGGTTCTATTGGAATGTATGACTTAGAGCAGGGAAGTTAAAGTTTCTGAACTTCAGTTTCCTAATCAGCAACTTGAGCTAATAATACACATTAAAGCGTGCCCATGAAGATAAGACATGACAGACACCCAGTGCCTAGGAGAGCATGCTGAACAAAAGTCTCCAGGAAATGACTGCTTTCAAAGTCTAGCCATGGGAAAATGACTGGACAAACCAGTCCCTAGATTCAAGCCTTTGGCTTTTTAAACTATCGTCTTGAACAGGCCACCTCCCATCTCATCCCATCTTTTGCCTGGGCTCCCAGAGGAGAGACTGTCTCCATGCTCCTGGCCTCAGTTTCTCCCCTCCCACATGGACCTGGGTAAGGGGTGACGGTCACTCTCAGGCAGGGCCTGACACATCTGGCTGGGTTCACTGGCAGAAGGCAGGACCCACAGTTGCTTTCTCATATCCTCCACCCACACTCTTTGTCCCTCTCCTTTCCTCTTTCATTCCCAGTCTCCAAATTCAAAGAACGCTTGACAAGGCCTCTGACCAAGGGGAACCTCTCCACTTGCTCTCTGTTCTAGCTTTTTCAGTTCAGGTTGAGTCGGTTGCCCCCTTCGAGAGTGAGAGATGAGTAGGAGGCCCCATTAGGCCTCCAGATTGAAGGCTCTTAGGTGCACTGGCCCTGCTTATTATCCGAGAAGCCTGCCTGTGCGGTGGGCATGCAGCCCTCATCCTGTGCCTCCAGGGGGCTGATGCTGTTATATAACTCGCTCAGCAGGTAACACTGTAGGTAAATAGGAAGAGAGGGTAGGCTCCAAGCACCACACCTTCCCCACAAGCCCCAATGTTTCTCTCCTTAATGATTTGTTTCGGTGGAGAAAATAATAGTCCAGGTTATATCTGGGTATGTTATCAGGAGGGATGGGTACTTTAAGCCTAGTTAGCCTGCTAACTTAATTCAAATCCCCAGCAGGCTTCCAAGATGCCCTGAGATAATCTCTCGCACTAAGGTCCTAACTGTCATGGTTTGGGAAAGTCTGGCTCCAATCTATGCTGACATGGAAGATCTCAGAGTTCTCCGAGGGGATGTCCCATGGTCCCAGGAGCTTGACACCTTATTCTGGGAACCAAAATTCACAGCTGATGAGCAGTGGACTGCCTGGGGCAGGAAGTGACCTTCTCTAGATATCCACTCTCAACCCTAGGGGAACTGTTTCCATATCGAGAGACAGGGCCAGGCAAAACATCTGAGGGAAATAAGACTATTAGCCATAAACAAAAATATCAGAACTTCTTTCTAAATAGAAATCACAGTATCCAGGGAATTGGTAAATCGCAGGCAAGAATTTATGGATACTTTTTGAGCTCGAGCTTGCTACTGCTCCAAGGTCAGCCTGACTAGCAAATATAAACTTCAGGAATCATTTCAACTCCAAATATTTACCTCTTCACTACAAAAACATGCAAAATAGGCAAAGGCCCCCAAGATGGCTCTAGCAGGATACTGTCAGAGACTGGACACTTCCCGTTCTCTATTCACAAATGTACACTGAGAACTTACCCTAAACCAGGCCTGGTGCTGAGTGCTTGAAATCCAAAGATGGAAGGATATTGGTCCCTTTTCTCAAGATGCCCCTTTATCTGAATAGTCTGAATAGTGTACAATATTATAAAAGTTGGAAAGCGTTACCTGTCCCAGGGAAATGTAGATTTCAGCGACCAGAGGATTAAGCTAAAGGATTAAAGCTTACTACTAAGAGAACACAACTGCTCTTCAAAGCACTCTTCAGTGAAACCCTGAAGGGAGACACTTTATTCAGTCAAGAATTTCACCAATTTTGGATTCCTGTCTCTTTTCTCCCCTTCTATATCTTTGTAATATCTCTTAGTTTTCCTACAGCATATAAAAATGAAGTCAATCTTCTTTTATTGTCAAGAGCCAGAAGGGAAACTATCCAGACCAAAAGGAAAGCCTTATAGTTCAGAAATTTCCAGAAGTTAAAAAACACCAAACTTCCTCTCTTTCCCTCAAAAACCTAAAATAATTTGTAGAGAGCTCTATTCCCTCACTTTAAAACATGATACTATTGTTTTCAAACAATAAAACTAGTACGTCTGATATCATAATCTATGTTCATAATTTTAGAAGTTTTTCATCTATCCTATTTTATTTTGAAGACCAAGTAAGTGCTTCTAAGACAATATGGTCAGGCTGGTCTAGTTACTAGGTTCTAAGGATGGAAGAATGTTTCTTGGTCTGGTCCAAAAAAAAAAAAAAATCCACCATGATGTAATTCTAGATTTCTTTTTTTTCCTTTAGACATCATTTGGTCACCATAGAAACACAGTGTTTTACTACCAGGTGTCTATACAGTGCAAAGGGAAGAGAGGAACTGGCAATTACTTTTTGGGTTATTTGGGGGTATACAATGTGACTACTGGGATAATTCAAGATTAAAGAAAGATTTTATGGGGATCTGCTTTACTTGGGCAAGCTGAACAAAATTTGCAGCCAGCTCAACTGTTGACATCATTTGAAATAACACGAGCAGAGAAACAGTGTTATTCAGTGGTTAAGATCATGGACTCTGGAGTCAAGTTTCTTAGGTCCAAATATGTTTCTAATATTTGCTGGCTGTGTGACCTTGGGAAAGTTCCCTAACTTCACTGTGCCTTAGTTTTTTCATCTCTAAAATGTGGGTAATAATACCACCTCCCCGAGAGGGTTAACATAAGGATCAAATGACTGATTTTCTTTGTGCTTAGAATGATGCCTTGCACATCGCAAGAACTTGAAATATATTTGTTAAATAAAGATAAAATAAAATTTCATTTTGTTAGCCTCCTTTTTGTATTTGATAGAAAAAGATCAAAGACAATGAGATTTAAGTGCCCAGTAGATTGTTTCAGCCTGTAACTTAGTAGATTCCTTTGAAAACTTCCTGGGGGGGGGGTGTCTTCTTGGTAGCTATGTCATACAATTTGGAATTTGGTGATGGTCTGCTGTCTTAAATCAGAGCTAGAAGCAATCACAAGCTCTCCTGGTGCCGGAAAGATCAGAAGGAAGATGCTGGCATAACACAAAGAAACAGCAAGCCTGCCTACTCAGGCTCCTAAGCCACTGCCAATAACCTCTGGGAACATGGGCACAGAACAAGCAGCTAAAATGGGATGAATGAGGATTTAACTGCTTTGACAATAAAATCTACTTGGTTTCAGCAATATTATTTTTTTCCTTTTTCCAGGAATCAGTGGACAAAAATATATATCCCTTTCATCACTAAGTGCTTTGTTTTATTAACTACCACTCTATACAATTTTCATCTCATTTTTTCCCAACATGTACTTACTTTGGTGAATTATTCATTTTTCAGAACTACCTAAACATCTTTTCTGGACCTGAAATGAATCTAAACCCCCTGACCAGCCTCTAAGTCAGGACAAAAAAATCTCCAAATTGCCTGGGAAAAAAAGGAAGGTATTATGTCCTCTGAGCCAAATTCCAGCCCCAGTACGGAGGGATCTCTAGCACATACCTTCATCAGGATTTGATTTCAGAGACGGTCTCCTTGGATCTTCTTGGTCAGGAATAGCCCTTGCACGAGAGTTTGGAGAATGCCATAAGCCACCAGGAGAGCTAGGGAACACATTCATAGCTGTCATCTGCCTTCCTCTCGCTCATAGCCTTCTTCCTGGTAAGGAAGACAAGATGACGCGGAGCAGAGTTGACTGTTAAACCATCTTCCCGCCCCCAGCCCCACTCACTTGGCGCCCCTCCCCGAGCTCCTTTCCAAGGCTCTGGAATGTGTCACATGGGAAATGGATCATGTGGCTCTAGGGAGAATGTGGCCCTCTTCTCTCCCTTCCCCCACTTTTTCTTTCAGGACCAAGGCAGCAGAAATCTCCAACCTGATTGGCTCTGACTGAAAATCTCCATATGAAAAGGGGAAGATCCAACCGTCCAAACCTCCAGCCTTCTCCACTTCCCTTTTCATCTGAACACTTTATCCTGAGTTGTCTGCTCGAGAGGGAAATGATGCTTTCTCCCCACTGCATCTCTTTCTTTCTTGTCATCAGTACCCTAACATGGCAAGGTACTCCCTCACCTTCGTCCGCAGCCCCCTTGGCACATCTGGGACAATATAGTGTTCAGCACCACGGACAGCATTACACCCCCTTCAAGGCTCATTAAATTCATTTGTCTATTTCACTCTCAGGTAAATTAAAATATTTAAAAATATTTACCTGAGGTTTTGTGTCTAGTATAAATTGAACTATATATTTAGGGTTCCCACTTGCCCTACTATCAACTCACATTTACTTTATAAATACAAGTAAGTATCATTAAACATAAAAAAGGCCATCCCATGCCTACCTCACTGCCTAATTCACCACCCACCAGCTTTCATCCTCTTTCCCCTTTAAAATTTTTTTTGAGGGGAGGAGGGTGGCGGTATTCGCATCACATTAGTTTACTAGATACCCATATGCCTATGTTCCTGGACAAAAACAGAAACATTAGGATTTCTCCAGCCCCACCCCTAGGCCTCAGGCAGGATGGAATGAGAGAGGCAGGGAAGGAGCCTGGCAGAAGCTGTTTTGTGTGGGTCTGTCTTGCTTTGCTGACGTCCCGGTTGCCATGGTGCTAGGTAACTGCTGAAGGGGATGATTTCTTTCAGAACTGGTCACCATGGGACCCTGCTGACTAAAGAAAGGATGAGGGAAAAGGACTGAATGGCTAGGAGGGCTTTCAATTAGCATTTTCAGAGACAAAATTACCCAGTGGGCCCTTTCCTCACCGAATTGTTTGTCGACCCTAAACCTTGAAAGGATTCTAGGATTAGTATGGATGCTGCAACGGTAACCCCCTGCATCCTCCAACCCCTAAACCTTGAAAGGATTCTAGGATTAGTAAAGACGCTGCAACGACAGTAACCCCCTGCATCCTCCAACGTACCTTTCCTTAAAATCCTATTTAGATGCAACTGGATGAAAATGCCACAGAATGAGGGTAGCAGGTCACCACAAAACGGGGGAGGCCACAAGAAACTGTCTCCTCAGGTTGGAGCTTCTGACTTTGATGAAACCAGTCCCCCAAGTCCTAACCTAAATGGGAGACACTTTCCTACCACACCTGGCTGCTGACATTCAGAACAATGAGCCACTGCTTTAACATTTCATGGGAGAAATATGAATGTTTTCAAATGTGAGTTATTAAAATTTGATTAATCGAATCAAGTCCTTGGATAGCATTTGGACTCACCCAAACCAGGAATCTAAACTAGCTATACATTCGTCTCATATTACTGGCATATAACTGATTATGTCTAACTCGAAATCCTAACACAGCAATTCTGGATATTGCTTTCAGGGAGGAGGTATGCTGACTTGTAATATGTAGAAATGTAAACTCTGTAAGAAAAGAGGTAGCTCTGGGGGTTCTGGGGGTAGGGGCAGAGTATAATTTCAACATTGAAGCTTCTTTGTAGCTCAACAGCCACAGCTATAGACATATTTACTTCTATTTTATTTTATTTTTTTTATAGAGGCATGTTTTATTTATTGTTTGTTTGTTTTGTTTATACAAGCACTGGGTACAGTCAGAAGCGCGGGAGGGTGAGAGAATTCACCAGAGCCAGAGCGGGGAGCAGAGCAGGCAGAAGGACCGAAGTACACTGCTGAGGGGAGCAGCGGGCGGCAGGAGAGGTCTGCGCGCCATGTGGGACCCTCCTCCGGTGGCTGGGGAGCAGCTGGGGATCGACCGGGGATCGAACCGGCGCCGCAGAGGCCACGGGCAGCTTCGCAACCCAATGCTCAACAGCTGTGCCACTGGGGAGGCCCTTTACTTCTATTTTAGAGGAGGAATCAGTTTCATTTTAGTTTTTCTATATGAGACTCCCCAAGAAATTCATCTGTGAATTCTAATTCTTGCTGCTTTTGGGAAATTTACTTATCAGAAAAGTTGGCCATGTGTTTGAAGAAATTCTTAGTGCTCTAGCAGGCTGGTAACTTAGTCCATAATAATAATACAAAGTCTCTTCTCTTATTAGTCAATAACAAGAACAGAAGCAGTTAACAGTTAGCATGTGCCAGTTATTTAGTACATAGTATCATTAAATCCCCTTATCAAGTCATGAAACAGGTACTGTTACTAACATTCCTGTTTTACAGGTGAGAAAACTCAGGCTTAGAAAGGATAATCCATGTGCCCAAAGTCACACAGCTAGTTAGTGTGGCAGCTAGAATTAGAACTATGTAATCCAAAGCTGGCGTATTGTACCCTGTTATTCTGTGTCATGAATAATGGACGAGACGAAAATAACTTGCCAGTTAACGTGATATGATTCAGTACTATGGTCCTTTCACAGGAGAAATCACAAAAATTGTTTTAAATTATTTGAAAAAAGACCTGATTATTCATCCCCTTTAGGATAACTGCATGTATATACATCATGGCTTAAAGATAAAATAATAATTTTACAAGGATTCAAAAGTTAGACTATTATTTTTTAAGACTTATTTTATTTATTTATGCGTACAAGAACTGAGGTACAGGCCAGAGGTGCAGGAGGGTGAGAGGATTCACCAGAGACAAAGTGGGGAGCAGAACAAGTAGATTTACTGAAATACACTGCTGAGGGGAGCAGCGGGCGAGACAGGAGAGGTCTGCTATGCCATGTGGGTCAGCTCCCTGGCCGGGGATCAACCTCAGTGGCAGCTGAGATCTTCATAGTGCTGAGACTTAACCCTTTGTGCTACCAGGGAGGCCCAAGTCAGACTATTATTAAGGATGGCTATAAACCCTGCAATGGAGTGTACTGATTTTGTTTTAAAATATTAAATTTGTAATCATCAAATTTATTCTTAGCCATTTAGACAGAGATAAAGAGACCATTATCTTCAATCCAAAATAATAAAACCTGACAATACTTGTGTAGATGGGGTAATATTCTGAAAAAAATTAATGTGACCTTTTTTTCTCCTTGGCCTGGAGAATCAATTTGCCTAGGAGAAAGGGAATGTGACTCTGCTTCACATTTACCAAAGGAATGAAAAGAAAGAAAAAATTAATATTCAGCTTCTGAAGCCCAAAATAGGAGAGTGCAGAAAGACACTGGCTTGAAACCCAGGCTATGTCTTAAAAGCCGTTATCAGTTGGCATTATTTTTGCCTTTTCCTGTCAACACATGGAAGACTTGGCACAGAGCACTCAGTACTGTGGAGCAGACCTTAGGTCTGGGGCAGGCAAAAACGTTCCAGGGGGCCCACAGCCTGCAGACAGGTTGGTGGAAACTAATTTCTGGATCTTCATCCAAAGTATGCTTTCTGAAACCAGTCTTTCTGAAAACTGGTCATGCTGGTTCTTGATTCCTGCCAAGAACAAAGCTGTACCTGGGCTTGGCTTCTTTCAAGGCCAAAGCCAGATATGAGCATATTCATTTCTACTGTGGCTATAGCAAATTTCCACAAAAGCAATGGCTTAACACAGTATAAATGCATTATTTTACAATTCTGTAGATCAGAGAGCCAACATAGGCTTTACTGGGCTATTATGTTGTTGGCAGGGCTGCATTTTCAGAAGCTAGAGGGGAGAATCTATTTCCTTGCTTTTTTTCAGCACCCATACAGTCCTTGGTTCCCATGCAGCCCACTTACCCTATCCTTTAAAGCAACCACTATGTAACTCCCTGTCCGTTCTTCCCTGGTCACAGCTCCCTCTGATTTTTTTTTTTTTTTTTTTTTAAGATTTATTTATTTATTTATTTATTTATTTATTTATACAAGCACTGGGTACAGTCAGAAGCACGGGAGGGTGAGAGAATTCACCAGAGCCAGAGCGGGGAGCAGAGCAGACAGAGGGACTGAAGCACACTGCTGAGGGGAGCAGCGGGCGGCAGGAGAGGTCTGCGCGCCATGTGGGACCCTCCTCCGGTGGCCGGGGAGCAGCCGGGGATCGAACCAGCGCTGCAGAGGCTGCGGGCAGCTTCGCAACCCAGCGCTCAACCGCTGCGCCACCGGGGAGGCCCCTGATTTTTTTTTTTTAAAGATTTATTTACTTTTATACAAGAACCAGGGTACAGGCCAGATGCGCAGGAGGGTAAGAGGATTCACGGGAGACAGAGCGGGGAACAGAACAGGCAGACTGACGAAATACACTGCTGAGGGGAGCAGCGGGCGAGACAGGAGAGGTCTGCCGCACCATGTGGGACTCTCACCGGCAGGCCAGGATCGAACCAGCGTTGCAGAGGCAGAGGCTGTGGACAGCTTCATAGTGCAACACTCAACCACCTGCACCACCAGGGAGGCCTTGTTTGTTTTTTTTTATTTATTTATGCATATAAGAACTTGGATACAGGCCAAAGGTACAGGGGGTGAGAGGTTCCACCATAGACAGAGCGGGGAGCAGAACAGGCAGACTGACTGAAATACACTGCTGAGGGGGGCAGCAGGCAAGGCAGGAGAGGTCTGCTGCACCATGTGGGTAGCTCCCTGGCTGCTGCTGCGGATAACTTCACAGTGCTATGCTTAACCCCTTGCCCCACCAGGGAGGCCCCAACACCCTCTGATTTTAACCTGAGACTTAGAAAGTTCTCTTAAGGACCCATTCAGATAGATAATCCAGGGTAATATCCCCTCTGAAGGCCAAATTGAATGATACTGTATTCACAGACTCCAGGGATTAAGTCGTGGACACCTTTGGGGGACCCTTGTTCTGCCTACCACAAGGAGTCACCCACATGTCGAGAGGGGTGCTCCAAGAAGAGATCTCTGCCTGACTCCCCTTTAAGGACCGTTGCCCAGGTCTCTCCTACCTCATTCCCTGCACTGTGCCTCATTTTCAGGTCAATGGCAAGTGCCCCAGCACATGAATACTGAATGAACAGTGGGCTTGCCACAGCTAGAGCAGGTAATCCCACAGCAGGCGACCAAAGGCAGCTGGATCAGCAGGGGTCTGGGGACCAGGCCAGTACTCCCTGGGAGATTTGAATGGGTGAATGGGCCATGAATGTACCAGCTGCAGGCTTCAGCAGGGCAGGCAGGAGTCAGGCTCCTGAGGGGCATCACACTGGAAACCCACAAATACAGACTCAAGGTCCAGAAACTATTTAAAGGAACTATTGAAGAAATGAAATTGAACTCTATTTGAAACTGGATGACTATTTCCATAGGTTGGCTGGCTTGTTTCCTGTAACCTAACAGGTTGGGATGATTTTTAAATATGTTCACAAATTCTTTGTTTTGCTCTCCTTCAAATGGTGACATCTATTGCTCCACCCCTTGAAAGTAGGTCAGACAGTAACTTGGCTAATGAATAGAAAATGGCAAAACTGACTCTGTAACTTCGTGGGCTAGATCACAATAAAGATAACGTCTACCTAGCTCTCTCCCTCGGAGATGACTCATTCTTGGGGGAGCCAACCACACTCAAGCCACCTTGCGAAGGGGCCAATGGGTGGTAAACAGGCCCCTCATCAACCAGCATGGTAGCAGATCCTCCCCTCTCATTGCAAGACTGCCGTCCTGGGCAACATCTGGCCAACATGAGCCCAAGTCAAAACTGCCCAGCCCAGTTTCTCCCAGATTCCTGACTCTAAGAAACTCTGAGGTCAGGTTTATAATTCTTTAAGTTATTAAGTTTGGGGGTGTTCTGTTATGCAGCAATAGCGAATTAATCCACAGGTGAAAACTTTAAATAATAGAAGCCAACTCTTTCCTGGCATGTCTGAGCTGTAGTGAATTAAATTACTGCCTCTGCTACATGTGAGTGTGATCCTGATGCGGAAGGTATGTGGTTTCATTAGGCCAAAAACAGTAAGAAAGGGGGCATGTAACAGCGGCGCCCGGGGGGGAACACAGAGTGACTTAGGTAGAAGCGGTTTATTATAAAGACTCAGAACTGCAGGGAACTCAGAACAGGAAATGGTGGCTAGACCTGAGATGGGACTGAAATAGAGGACCTGCTGTCAAGAGTCCAGACAGCCACTTCAGCTCTTTCTCTCTGAGGCTGAGTCTCTGATGCTGTCTCTTCATTAGCTGCATTTATCTGCTTCTCTGTAGAAGTTAGCTTGTTCTGCTTTACACTATGTGACTGGCCCCCAAGGGCTGCCCCCAGAAGGTAGTCTATCCTCTGAAGTTTATACGACCTTATAAATTCAACCCTCCTATGCAAATGACCCAGTCTTATTAAAAATAGAACTGCCACATAATCCAACAAACCCACTTTGGGGTACACAGCCAAAGGTACTGAAATCACCATCTCAAAAACATATCTGAACTGCCATGTTCACTGCAGTATCATTCACGTAGCCAAGAAATGGAAACAATCTAAGTGTCTATTTATAGATAAATGGATAAAGAAAATGGAATTTAGCCACAGCGGGAATATTATTCAGCCCTTAGAAGGAAATCCCATCATTTGCAACAACATGGATGAAATTAAATGAAAAAAGCCAGCCATAGAAAAATATATGATCTCATATGTGGTATCTAAGTCAAATTCATAGTAACAGCGAGTTGTGTGATGGTTATCAGGGGCAGAATAGGCAGGAGAAATGGGGAGCTATCAGTCAAAGAGTACAAATTCTCAGTTATAAAATGAGTAAATTCTGGAGACTACACTACAGCATGGTGCTATTAACACTGTATTGCAGGGCCTCCCCTGGTGGCACAGGCAGCTGAGCACATGGCTGTGAAGCTGTCCACTGCCTCTACAGTGCGGGTTCTATCCCAGCCAGCCAGCAAGAATCCCACATGGCACAGCAGACCTCTCCTGTCTCGCCCGCTGATCCCCTCAGAAGTGTACTTCAGTTAATCTGCCTGTTCTGTTCCCTGCTCTGTCTCTGGTGAATCCTCTCACCCTGCCATGCATCTGGCCTGTACCCCAGTTCTTGTATGCATGAATAAATCTTTAAAAAAAAAACAACACTGTATTGTATATTAGAAATTTACTAAGAGGGATTTGAAGTGTTCTATACACACACACACACACACACAGGTAACAATGTGAGATACATATGTTAATTAGTTTGGTACATTTCACAATGTGTGTGTGTGTGTGTGTGTGTGTGTGTGTATCTCAAAAGATCACATTGTGTATATACATATATTTTTTCTTTTATTGAGGTAACATTGGTCTACAACATTGCATATAATTGAGAAGTATAGGGTCACCCCATTTAGGTATATGTCACCACACCACAACACACCCACCACCAAGGCACCCATAGTCCTCCACCAGAGTCCAATTTACTCTCCATCCCTCTCCACCCACTCAGGTAGTCTTAGCTCTATAGTCAGATTTCTAGGATTTGTTACTGGTTTGGTTTTATCTAGCCCTTTGTTTTGTTTTTCTATAGTCCACATATAAATGACACCATCCGATATTTATCTTTCTTCTTCTGACTAATTTTACTTAGCATCATCCCCTCAGTTTCATCCATGTTGTTGCAAAAGTCAAGAGTTCATCTTTTTATGGCTGAGTAGTATCCATTACATGTATGTAGCACATTTTCCTAATCCATTCACCTGTTTTTGGGCACTTAGGTTGTTTCCATAGCTTGCCTATTATAAATAGTGCCACAATCACATTGTATATCTTAAATATATATAATTTTTGACAATAATTTCAACAAAACTGAGGTAGGCAGATACAACAGTGTCTCAATGATGTGATCTAAATATTTGAGAGGCAGAGTCTGACTCAGCTTAAGTTCTGCTGCGGGCACCGGATGGAGAAGATTCCCATATAAGTCTAGAAGCACGTTAACAAACTTGCAAATTTTACAAATGGGCAGGGCAAGGGGGAGGAAATGACTGACATCTTTGTGCATGTGGCTGTATATTTAAAATTTCACTAACTCTTCTCATTACTAACCACTGCAGTCTCTGAATCCCTTGTCTCCTTACCTTGTGAAGAGCGTTTCAATAAAACGGACTCCTTGAAAGACCGGTTACCCAGAACTGCTAGCTTTGGGTCTTGGTCTTCAGTGACTAAAGTAGGACAATAGTTTCAACTTGTGGACCACAGCTGTCCTACTAGAAAGTACCTTGTCTCCAAGACGTTCAAATTCCCGTTTAGGACATGCCATTATTCCAAGTGACTCATTCCCTGAAAGGCTACACAAACAAGCTTGAACCTCCCCTTCCTCACCTGTTAATAACAACAAAACCACCTCTACAGTCAAAGTGGCCCCATCACTGCCATCGCCCTGCTGATGACCCAAGGTTCACTATGTGGTAAAGCAATAAAAACACCATCATCTGTGTTACGGGTACTCAAAGGACCAGCTTGGGGGCTCAAAGCACTCCCTTCCTACAGCAATGCTTGCATATTCCTGAGGCATATTAATAATTTCAACCTGGACCGTTCCCAAATCAGGAGACTTATCACATTCTCACCACAGTGGCCTCTCTCCTGATTATAGCTCATGAGACTCTATTCCTTACTCATCTCCAGTTCTAGCCTTTATTCCTCCAGAAATTTTTCAAACATATAGCTATTGAGGTCAGTGATCTTACCCCACAGGCCTAATTTCTTTTCTCCTTCCAGAAGGAACTCTCAAGGCAGTTGTTCTCATTCTTAGCGGCAAAATGAAGAACTTAAAAAAATTCTGATGTTAAGGTCCCACTTGTAGAGATTCTGATTTAATTGGTCTAGGGTGGAGCTTGGGCTTTAGGAATTTTTTTAAAAGAATTATTCCTTTATTGTAAGATTTTTATTTATTTTGAGTAGAAGAACTGGGATGTAGGCCAGAGGTACAGGGATGAGAGCATTCACCAGAGACAGAGTGGGGAGCAGAACAGGTGGATTTACTGAATATACTGCTAAGAGAAGCAGCAGGCGAGACAGGAGAGGTTTGCTGCGCCATACATGGGTTAGCTCCCTGGCTGGGGATAGAACTCAGGCCATCGCAGTGGCCCTTCACGATAGCACTGAGACTTAGCCCTTAGGCCACCAGGAAGGCCCAGCTTTAGGATTTTTTAAAGCTCCCCAGGTGATTCTAAGGTACATGCAGTCCAGAACCTATCTTAAGGCTACAGACAGCTGGACCTATGCTCCAAAAAGCCTCCACAATTTGATGGGTAGAGGGCACGCATAAATGTGCCAGGTGGCTCAAGGAAGAAACTCATCTGTTGGTTATATTTTATATGTCAAGTTCTATGCTAGTACCTCACTTATATTTTACAACCATGCTGTGAGGTAATCACTGTTGTCCTTATTTTACAAATAGGGAAAGTGAAGCACAGAAAGGCCAGAAAAAGTGACTGTCAGACCCAAGAATCAAACCCCAGGTTTGATTCCCAATTTCACCCACAGATTTTCCCTGCAACATTTTCCCATGCATGCCACACTTACAACCCTGCTATAGGCTATACTTGAGGTTGCTCAAATGAAGAGCTCCAGGGACAACTTCTTGAAAGGGGTCTACAACTCTGGATCTTCACTGAAGTACTTCCACTCTCTATATTAATACCTGGATCCTTCTCCACCGCTGCTAGCTTCAATGCTATCCTCTCCTATGCTTACTTTTTCTTACAGATGAACACTATTGCTCAGCTCTGCTGGTGTAGTAACACTAGGTTCTCCAGCAGCATTCCTCTCCTGTACTGCAGACAATACACAAAGAATCAAACTACACTGGCTAAATTGCATAAGATTGCTGCCAATATCAAGATGGACATTGCTGCCAATATCAAGATGGATATAACACCCAGTGAACAATACAGAAGACACTTTTTTGTAATGCACCATTGGTCTTTTGTAATGCACCAGTGGTACATCTAAATAAACTCAGCTACATTCATCATTTTATTTCATGAAATGCACCTTTCATTGTGGCAGAGGAATGGCCTTGGTGGGAGCTAGGAGGAAGCAGGGAAAGCCTTAGGACACTTGAGGTGTGAGGTGGTACCTTGAAGGTGTTGCAGGACAAAATCCAATGCTTGTGCAGGGGTCCATGCATCCTGAGAGAGAAAGAAGTCAATTAGTTCTCTCAAGAGATTTCCCATAATCTTATTTTAATTGTTCTTGCTAATCCCAAGCTCTGTCCATGCGCAGGGCAATGGCTTTTAGAATGTTCTTGGTTGTACTACACATCAGAGACTAACTGGGTGGCATTTCTGCTTTTTTGTTTACAAACACGCATAGGCTCACACTGTTTTATGCAAAACTTCCTGGGCCTCCCTGGTGATGCAAGGGGTTAAGTCTCAGCACTATGAAGCTTTCAGCTGCCACTGCAGCACAAGTTCGATCCCGGCCAGGGAGCTACCCACATAGTGCCGCAGACCTCTCCTGTCTCACGGCTGCTCCCTTCAGCGGTGTATTTCAGTCAGTTCATCTGTTCTGCTCCCCACTGTCTCTGGTGAGTCCTCTCAATCCCTGCACCTGTGGCCTACACCCCAGCTGTTGCATGCACGAATAGATAAAATAAATCTTAAAAAAAAAGAAAAGAAAAACTTCCTTTATTGTCAAGGGATGTCTTTCCCGTCCACCTTCCTGGTGTGTAGTGTGGCTCCTGCCTTCACTGACCTCTCGAGTTGCCCACCTTCTCCTTCCCATTGCGTTACCCTAGGTCACACTCACAGGAACAGCGATTTCTTGGTCTCCAGAAAACAAAATTAAAACTCATCGCCCTTATCGAAAAACCTTAATGGGCTCTCCCACCCCTTCGCTATTTGACTCGCTGAAACCGCCTCCTCTCACACAGTTTACAGAAAAGAAGGGACGACCATACAGGCGCGTGGATTTGGGACGGTAACATCTCGAAGAACGCAGCGTCGTGCGTTTGCATCCATCCGACCAAGCCAAACGCGACGGACCAGGAGCCGGAAGAAAGTTTTGAAATTTTCGCGCTGAAAGGATTGGGCATACGCATGCGCACTCGCCCGCTGCAGGGTTCCGCTTTTCTTGCAGGCAGATCTCGCGTTGTTTGGGGAAAGCCCGGGAGCTGACTGTGGTTCCTGCGCCTCTGGGCGACCCTCCCACCTCAGCCCCGCCCCGCCCCTCCCCGCCCCGCCCCTGCAGCCCGTGGGCCGCGGAGCTGCCGTCACGTAGAAGGTCTAGACTAGGCGGCCGGGCTGGCGTGTAGGTGCATCAAAAACAAAAGCCACAATATGTAAAAATGTTTTAAAAGCAGCTAGGGGCCTATGTTTTGTTTGGGTTTTCCACTTTTCTCCACACGAAGAGCCCCCTTGGCGACCCCCGAGCCCGTTGACGCCCGAGCTCCCCTCCCCCCCCGGGGCCACCGCGCCTGCGCGGGCGTGTGTTTACAAACTCGGGCGGCCGCCGCCTCCCGCTCGCCGAAGGCCTTTTGCTGCCACAAGGGGTCATTTGTGACTTGGGCCCGCGTTCGGAACGCGGATTGGCGGTCAAAAAGGGGCGGTTTCGATTATGTTTAAAGTCAGTAGAACGGGGCGTTCCTGGTGGCGCCAGGGAGCTGAGGGCTACCCACATGGCGTGGCAGACCTCTCCTGTCACGCTCCGCTGCTTCCCTCAGCAGTGTATTTAAGTCAGTCTGCCTGTTCTGTTCCACATGCTGTCTCTGGTGGATCCTCTCACCCTCCCCCCCACCCCCTGCATCTCTGGCCTGTGCCCCAGCTCTTGTATGCATCAATAAATAAATCTGTTTTTAAAAAAGTATATGAAAAAATAAACTCAGTAAAATCCCAAAGGACCTTGAAAACTCGGAACACTTAGAAATCATGGCCCAATCAGTCTTTGGGGGAAATTTTTATAAAGAACGGAAGCAAGACGCTAGCAGCACTGTACCCATGACTAGTAAGTGCTAACCAGCTAAGTGAGCCCCAAAAAATCAGTAGGATTTCGGTACCTCTTCAAAATACGGACTTTTAGGGTGAAAATACAAATCAGCCTAAACTGAAGGCCGTTTTGCCCAAGCAAACCTCTAGCAGTGCTTGATTAAGGCTGATTCTTGGAGCAATATCAGAAAAGGCGCCATGCAAATTTTGAAACTAAAAAGAGAGGGCTCTAGAAGCAATGGCCAAAAAAAGCACAAACCAACAAGCAAATTTTTTTAATGGTTTGACATTTCCTTCAAAGTCAGTTTCAGATGACTTAGAAGGCAGTGATGCTTAACTTTTAAAGTGAGCAGCTCTGGTGCAACTTTGTGGTATGGATGTGATTGGGTCTGTTTGAAAACAGGCAGGTATCTTTATGGAAGGATTTCTTTTTTTTCTTTTAAATAATAAATTTTATTTTTATATTCCCCATACATTTGCAACCCCCCCCATTCTGTCCCCAATCCCTCCCCTCCTGCCCCCCACTCCCCAAAAACTGTCTCTGGTTCATAGTTTTTTGTTGATTTTGATTTTCACTTTCTTATAGTTAATCATTTTCCTGGTCCCTTATTTAAGTTTTCTAGATTCCTGCTATGAGTGACACCATCCGGTATTTTTCTTTTTCTTTCTGGCTTATTTCGCTGAGCATGATCCCTTCCAGCGCCATCCATGTTGCTGCAAATTGCATGTGTTTATATTTTTTGAATGCTGAGCAATATTCCATGGTGTATATGTACCACATCTTCTTGATCCAGTCATCTATTTTTGGGCATTTGGGCTGTTTCCAAAGCTTAGCTATTGTAAATAGTGCTGCTATAAACATAGGGGTGCAGGTGTTCTTTGGAATTGATGTTTCTGTGTCCTTTGGGTAAATACCTAGGAGTGGAATTGCTGGATCATATGGAAGCTCTATGTTTAGTAGGTCCAGAAATCGCCACACAGCTCTCCATAGTGGTTGGACCAGTTTACACTCCCACCAACAGTGTAGAAGAGTTCTTTTTTCTCCACACCCTCGCCAACATTTGTTGTTGCTAGTTTTTTTAGTATGTGCCATTCTCACTGGTGTAAGATGGTATCTCATGGTAGTTTTGATTTGCATTTCCCTGATTACAAGTGATGTTGAACATTTTTTCATATGCCTGTTGGCCATTTGCATTTCCTCTTCAGAGAATATGGAAGGATTTCTAATAATACATTTTAATATGCTCAAACACATCCTTAAATAACTGAAAGATTCAGATAAATCTGGGTCTTTATCTTAGATTTGGATAAAACATAAATGTTCAATTTGGCAATTAGACTATTTATTTGCTTTTAAAGTGAGGAATGAAGGCTTATTTGTAACGGAACGATATTTTTACAAAGGAAGTTGAGATTTTTGGTTATTGTGAAGTAGAGGAAACATATCAACCTGTGTTTTGAAAGTTCTGGAGACTTTCAGCATCTTTCATGGAGAGCCTTCATCTAAAAAATAATTAGGTTCTGAATTTATCGTGTTCTGTTCAATATGCTAGACCCATTTAGTGATCTAAAAATCTGGGTGCTGGGGCCTCCACGGCAGCGGTTGAGCGCTGGGTTGCGAAGCTGCCCACAGCCTCTGCAGTGCCCGTTCAATCCCTGGCCACAGGGTGAGGGTCCCACATGGCGCACAGACCTCTCCTGCCGCCCGCTGCTCCCTTCAGCAGTGTACTTCGGTCCTTCTGCCTGCTCTGCTCTCTGCTCTGACTCTGGTGGATTCTCTCATCCTTGCACGATTTTGACTGTACCCAGTGCTTGTATAAATAAATAAATAAATCTTAAAAATAAAAAATAAAAAAAATAATATTCTGGGTGCTTAACTTTAAGAAAAATGTGTGCCAGAGTCGGAAGTGACTTTTAAAATCCTGCTCCGTTATCTAGAGGTACGCTTGCTTGGTGGACAGAAGGTGATATGATAAGTAGTTTTCTAAGCCAAGACTGAACTGACATTTTCTTCATGAAGGAAAAGAAATATAGATAAGGCGAATTGATTCTTTGTTCCCCCTGACTGATTAAGAGTGACTCATAAAGACGGCTTCCTTTGTCAAGGCCATCAACTACTGTAAAACAAACAATACTTTGCTGGCACAGGATGCGATGGCTGATGAAAGTTAAGTACATGATTTGGGTGAGGAGTTGATAAAAAAATAGAATCCTTTGTGACTCCTAGTTTATTTACTTGTGATGAAAATAATGTTAAGACTGGTAAGTGATCAAATAAAACATTAACTTTGTTCTCTGGAAAAGCAAACCTTTACTGAGCAAAAGAAACTCACTAGTGAATTGGTTACCCCTTCTACAAGTTTGTCATGTGACAAACTTACCAAAATAACCACAATCATCAGTTTAGAAAGTTATCCACACCATTTATTGCATGTTTTGTGCACTGCTGTGAATACCCTGAGATTGTCAAGCAGCGAAAAAACAACCTTTGTTTGTATCTACATATTTATATGGATCTGGGTTCTTAAAATTTTGTGGGGCCTTTCCCCCAAGACAATTAAGACAAATTGCTAAACAATGAATATGATATACAGTCCTAAAAACCCCAAGTTGGATTGACTAAACATAATATAATCTTATGTATTAACTGATTTTTTTTTCATGATAGATGACTTTAGATATTCTTAAACACATATATTAGGGCCAAATCGCAGTGTTTGTGTATGAATCCTAAATGATAAACAAGGGACATCAAAGAAATTTTGTTGTTGTTTCTAGCTCTGCACTCTTTTAAGTATTGGGAGTAATTCCAGCGCCCTTGTCATAGCTAAAGAAAGAAAGTTCCAGTCCAATGGAAGGGAATCATCATCTGGGGGATGGAGAAGGGATGGTGGGAGGAATAGGGGAAAAAAGAGAACTTTGCTTGTGGATATTAAACAATGCACTTTGAGGACATCTCTGCCAACACTCTTCCTACCACTAAGGAAATTTGACCTTGCCTCCCTTCCACCCCCATATTTGCATGGCTGGCTTCATTCCACGGATTTGTCTGCTAAGGAAGTATGCCTTTCTGTTCTGCCATCCTCAGTATATTAAAGAAACTTCTGTCATAGTCACAAAATGACTGCCAGAGAGCCAGATACCACGTTTTCTTTTCTTTTCTTTTTTGAAGATTTATTTATTCATGCATACAAGAACCGGGGTACAGGCCAGATGCGCGGGAGGGTGAGCGGATTCACCAGAGACAGAGCAGGGAGCAATACACTGCTGAGGGGAGCAGCAGGTAAGACAGGAGAGGTCTGCTGCACCATGTGGGATTCTCACTGGTTGGCAGGATGGAACCAGCACTGCAGGGGCTGTGGACAGCTTCACAGCACTGTGCTCAACGGCCTGTGCTACCAAGGGAGGCCCCAGAGACCAGGTTTTCATAGGAAATGTTCCAAACAGAAAGAAAAGGTGTAGGTATGGTGTAGACTGAAACAAACAACAAACCTTTTTCTTTGTCCTCTCTTAAAGGTAAACAGTCTTTCCCATATGACTTCCCTTTACATCTTATTGCCCAAAATTGTGTCAAATGATAGCCCCTAACTGTGAGGAGGCTAGAAAAATACCTACAAGGAAAACAAGTGCGTTCTTTAAAATGGTGCCCTAAAAGGGGAATACTCATGGGAAATACAAGGTTAGATGTAAACAACTGGAACTTATGCAACTTTGTTAATAAAGAAAAAAAAAAACAAATCTCCATTGACATGTGTACTCAGTGATCCTTGAAAGCTAGTTGTCCAATATAGTAGCCATTGCCATGTGATTTTTGTAAGCATTTAACTGCTAGACAACCTTAAAGTGCAGTTGTATCTCATATTTTTCCTGAACAGCCCTGAGATAGAACCTTTAAACCTGGAACATGTGTTTCCTCCTTGGATATATAGCTCCTTGAGGGCATTTACTTCCAATGAAAAGCAGCTTTCTATCAAAATTTAAAATCTGACCCAGGATTTAAACTTCCTGATCAATCATTTTGCACCCACCCCCAACATACACAGGAGAAAATTATTTCACACCTTCGCTTACACTGTGGCTTCACCACATAATGTGGTGAAAAATGTAAAGGTTCTTGAGGCCACCAGACAAGCTTCTACTATTAGCCTTAAAGGACAGTATTTCTGAAGAATTTTCTGGGGTTTTTTTGTTGTTGTTGTTAAAAGTTTTTATATTGCTAAGGTTTTTAATTGTGAGGCTGCTGATTGCTTCAAAATGTAAGTGTGGGGCCTCCCCATTGGCGCAGCGGTTGAGTGCTGGGTTGCAAAGCTGCCCACATCCTCTGCAGCGCCGGTTCGATCCCCGGCCACTGGGTGAGGGTCCTACATTGCGCACAGACCTCTCCTGCCGCCCGCTGCTCCCCTCAGCAGTGTACTTTATCAGTCTGCCTGCTCTGCTCTCGGCTGTGATTCTGGTGAATTCTCTCACCCTCCCGCACTTCTGACTGTACCCCGTGCTTATATAAATAAATAATAAAATAAATCTTTAAAAAAAAAAAAGTAAGTGTGCTGGAGGAAATTAATGTATCAATGTAATTTCTGAATTACATTGACTTTATTTCCCCATTTACCAATTGCACATGAGATAATAATGACTTTATCTGGCATATAAAGTCCTTATTGTGGGAGAGAGGACTGCTAGTAAGCAAATGGGAGAGATAATTCCAATTCTGTATTTTTTAGAAGATCAGTAAATGATTCTGGGCTATCTTGCACAGTAACATGGGAATAAGATGACACTTCTTGTCTCCAAGTTAACATTAGTAGATGGGTCTCTGATTAACTCAATTATCTACCCACCCTACTTCCCGCTCCCAGTTAAAATCTACTGAGTTCTTAAGACCTATTTCAAAAGCAACCTCTTTAGTGAAAACTTCCCTAACCTCTAGAACTTTCATTGCACTTTGCTTATACCTAATTTTTTTATAGCACATACAGTTGGCCTTGTATTATTGCTTCTGTTTAATTTCTACATATAAAATAAACTTTCACCCACTGATCAAAATGAATATATTTTATTCACTTTTCAAAACTCATCTGATGCCCCCCCACCCCACCCCCAGTGATGCAGGGGTAAAAGACAGCCCTATCAAGATATTGGCAGCCATTGCAGCATGAGTTCAATCACCGGCCAGGGAGATAACCCCATGGCGCAGCAGACCTCTCCTGTCTTACCCCCTGCACCTCTCAGCAGTGTATTTCAGTGGATCTGCCTATTCTGTTCCCCACTTTTTCTGGTGAATCCTCTCACCCCCCTCCCAACCTCTGGCCTGTACCCAAGTTCTCGTATGCATAAATAAATAAATCTTCACCAAAAAAATTTCATCTGATGGGCCTCCCTGGTGGTGCAAGTATTGGGATGCAACCTATGAGGCAATCTGCAGCCACTGCAGCACAAGTTCGATTCCTGGCCAGCCAGGGAGCAGCCCACATGGTGCAGCAGACCTCTCCTGACTCGCCTGCTGCTCCCCTCAGCAGTGTACTTCGGTCAATCTGCCTGTTCTATTCCCCACTCTGTCTCTGGTGAATTCTCTCACCCCTCTACACCTCTGGCCTGTACTCCAGCTCCTGTATGCATAAATGAAGAAATCTTTAAAAAAAAATTCATCTTATGGCAGGCATTATTTGTTCACAAAAATTAGGTACACATGTGTCAAATTTAATTGTGCTGTATCTGGGCCTCCCTGGTGGCGCAGCGGTTGAGCGCTGGGTTGCGAAGCTGCCCGCAGTCTCTGCAGCGCCGGTTCAATCCCCGGCTGCTCCCCGGCCACCGGAGGAGGGTCCCACATGGCGCGCAGACCTCTCCTGCCGCCCGCTGCTCCCCTCAGCAGTGTACATCGGTCCTTCTGCCTGCTCTGCTCCCCGCTCTGGCTCTGGTGAATTCTCTCACCCTCCCGTGCTTCTGACTGTACCCAGTGCTTGTATGTATGTATCAATCAATAATCAATCAATAAATCTTAAAAAAAAAATTGTGCTGTATCTATCCTAAAATGCCTTAAATAATGGAATACTTCTTAAATGTAAAGAAAGTATGAGTTGGTATTTGACTCACATCTCTAGTGTTTGGGGAAAAGAAGTACAACGTGTATAGAATCACATTAGAAAATCAAACCATGTAAGGTTTGAGTTAGCTGATAGCCATCTTCTTCTTGTAGGTAGAGTTGTCTCTACCAAACCTCATCATAAACCACAGCTCTTGGTGGGGAGCCCATGCCCTGGCCTAGAAGTAGGGCATTTTCTCTAGGATGGGGCTATAGACCTGTGGGCCCCGTGACTGCCTTAGCTACAACCCCTAATAGAATGCAACAGGCTAACTCTTTGATCTTCACTAGAACCATGTGTATTGCCAGTATTATCTATTGGTACTACCTACCTACTTTACATTTATTTTGTTTAGGATATTGAAATTGATCTCCCTGGAGGAAACAAAAAAGGTTCAAGACTGTAGCAATATATTTGAAACCAAGGTGACAAGTCTCAGAGGCTGTTTTCTGTGGGGGTTCTCTGACACAACCAGGTTTAATACTAAAGGCTCAGTTTAGGTTATGGGCTCAGCTTTGCAGCCCAGTTGTAACTGGCCATAGACAAATCACCTTTTATCTTTATTTTTACTTCCTCACTTGTTAAGGGCTATAATACTTACCTTGACTGCAGTTGTTACAAGACCCTGCTATAAAAAAAGAAATGTTAAAGTCAGAATATAATGTGAGTGATGTATGAAAGTGATCTGACAATGTTTAATAGGTAGAAGCTATAGAGTTCGACAAAATTTGGTGGGGATAAAAACTCTTGCATATGCATTTAGAGGAGTAGATTTATAAATATGGTTGTGGTTTAGAGAATTTGCAGGATTAGGGCTGACAGTCGTGGCCTGGTGCTGCCCTCCTGTGATGTTTAAATAGCACAGCAGGTCCATCGCATTCCTGGTTCATGAATGCTGTCAGGGAATTCCAGCTTATTACTAACCCTCTCCTGTCCTCCTGTGGCCACCCAGGGCCTAACTAGTCTGGATGTTTTCATTTCTTCAGTAATATAAAAGATGGAAAGCTACTCTGAAACAGCTAATCTCAAATTAAGGAAACAGGCAACAGATTGCAGATTGCGTAGTTCAGTAATATGGGTAGGTCCCAAACAGACAACTGAGGTTTGAAGAATACCATCATGATTGCAACAGGAAATCTTTTTGTCAAGAATAGAGAAATACAGAAATATAATGTATTGTCCCTTTAATAGACTAAAAACTTAAAAAAGGCTTACACTGTTTATTTGATAAATAAGACTGTCTATGATGGTGGGAACAGAAGATGCTATTCTACAATGATTTTCCAAGCAGAACATCAGCCAGTTGAAATATGAGACTCACAAGCCAAGCTAATTCTGCACTAATTCTTTTAGCACATTCTCCAAAAGTGGTTCCTTTCAAAGAGGTTGAAGGTAATTTGTCAACATCACCAAGATATTGAAGGAAACAGTGTGAAACCATACGATGAGACAGGCAGAGAAGGTTGTCAGGGTGCGCTCACACCCCAGTCAGCCCATGCCAGAGCTCACTCCTGGCCTGCTTCCAGCCTTTCCTGACTTGAGAACCTAGCCACCCTCTGCTTAGACTAAGTACATGCATGCATAGTTTACCCATGTGGTCACAGAGCATGAGTATACATGGTCTTCTCTCTCTAGTCCATTGAAATTAGGCTTTCATATTTTCCACTCCCAAAACTATTCTCATCCAGATCACCAGTGACCTCCAAGTGCACTGGTCAATGTTCGGTCTTCTCCCTGCTGACTCCACTCATCAGCAGCACTTGGATCACTAGATTTTTCTCCTCTTTGAGATGCTTTCTCTTACTTGGGCTCTAGTTGCCTCTCTCCTGCCTCTCCTTCACTCATCAGTGGCTCCTTTGCCATCTCATTTGCATAGATTCAGCCCATGGTCATGTCTCTACAGGTGGTGGAACCCACAGCTTACTGCTCAGGGTCTTCTTGGTCTAAGCTCACTCATTTGGTAATGTATCAATAAATGCTGAAAATATGCGTCTCCAGCACAAACCCCTCACCCTGAATTCCAAATTTATATCTACCAATGCTTACTCAACATCTCCCATCCGGATGTTCATGGATGTTGCCAGCCTAACACATTGGAGGAAAAAATTGTTCATCCCTCAGTCAACCCCATTCTGGTCAATGGGGTTGCTTAGACCAAATACCCTTACAGTCATCATGGACCCCTACTGCTCCTGTGCATATCCAGTCTTTCACTGTATCTTTATAAACATCTGTCCTTCCTACCCTACTTTCCACCTGCATGCTGCTGCCCCTAGCCTGATCTCTTTTTGGATTACGGCTGACCAGTCTCCCTACTTCCCTCTTGTCTCTTTGAAGTACTTCCCACTCAGCAAAGTGATCAAAGGTAGTCAAAGTCAAATCAAAACTCTGCATGGGGATGGCTTACTTTGATCAAAAAGTCAAAGCCTTTATTTCTTCACTTATTGAATTTTCTGGTTATGACTTTATTGAGATCTAATTCATAGAGCATACAATTTACCTTTGAAAAGCACACAATTCATTGGCATTTAGTACAGTCACAGTGCAATTCAACCAGGGTCATCATCAATTGCAGAACATTTTTATCGCTCTCCCAACCCCAAAAGAGCTCCATATTCTTCTATCACACTCCCCCTCAACTTCCCCAACCTCTACCCCAGACCTAGGCAACCACTTCTACTTTCGTCCCAACAGCTTTGCCTATGCTGGACATAAAATTCAAAGTCTTTGCCATGACTTAAAATGTTTATGTGATTTGGCCCCTACTTCCTCTCTGATTTCATCTCTACTTCCCAGCCTTTTCTCCATTGCTGGCTTACTAGTTCCCTTATTGTTCTTGGGCCATCCCAAGCACATTCTTACCTCTGGATGCTCCTTTGGATGCTCCAATTCCTTGGAGCATTGGATGCTCCAATTCCTCTGCTTGGAACACAGAAAATTATCTGGTCTATGTCTTTGTTTCATTCAGGTCTCTACTTCATGTCCTTTGTACACGAGTTCTCCCTGGTCACTACAGACTTCACTACTCTCAGCCCCCTCCACCAGTTTGGTTTTCTTTTGAGCACTTACAACAACATGACATACCGTACTTGTACTTACGTATTTGTGTAATGTCCGCCTTTCACACATAAGTGTAAGCCCCATTCCATGAAAGCAGGAACTTTGGCCAGCTTTGTTTTCTGCTGTGTCCCCAGAGAGTTTGGCATCTGCTATGGGCTCATTAAAAATTTAATGAAGGAAGGAATGAACAAATATTTATAGAACAATTATTCAAAGAGTAGGCAGGGGCAGAAAATGGGCAATTTCTCATTTTTTTTTTTTAGGTGTAAGTTTGCATGTACTGAAGACTAAGATAAGAATGAAGTGAGGCTTTTTTCCGTCCACTCCCTCCTCCCCCCGAGCGCCCCTCCCGCTGCACCGTGCTCGCCCGGGGTCCAGGCTCCTGCTCAGCTAGCGCTCTCCGAGCCACCATCATGATTATCTACCGGGACCTCATGATGAGATGTTCTCCAACATACAAAATCCGGGAGATCGCGGACGGGCTGTGCCTGGAGGTGGAGGGGAAAATGGTCAGTAGGACAGAGGGTAACATTGAGGACTCGCTCATTGGTAGAAATGCCTCCGCTGAAGGCCCCAAGGTACCGAAAGCACAGTAATCACTGGTGTTGATATTGTCATGAACCATCACTTGCAGGAAACCAGCTTCACAAAAGAAGCCTACAAGAAGTACATCAGGGGCCTCCCCGGTGGCGCAGTGGTTGAGCGCTGGGTTGCGAAGCTGCCCGCGGCCTCTGCGGCGCCGGTTCGATCCCCGGCTGTTCCCCGGCCACCGGAGGAGGATCCCACATGGTGCGCAGACCTCTCCTGCCACCCGCTGCTCCCCTCAGCAGTGTACTTCAGTCCTTCTGCCTGCTCTGCTCCCCACTGTGGCTCTGGTGAATTCTCTCACCCTCCCGCGCTTCTGACTGTACCCAGTGCATGTATAAACAAAACAAACAAACAAATATAATTAATAAATAAATAAACATGCCTCTATTAAAAAAAAAAAAAAAAAAGAAGTACATCAAAGATTATATGAAATCAATTAAAGGCAAACTTGAAGAACAGAGGCCAGAAAGAGTAAAACCTTTTATGACAGGAGCTGCAGAACAAATCAAGCACATCCTTGCTAATTTCAAAACTACAAGTTCTTTATTGGTGAAAACCATGAATCCAGATGGTATGGTTGCTCTGCTGGACTACCGTGAGGATGGTGTGACACCATATATGATTTTCTTTAAGGATGGTTTAGAAATGGAAAAATGCTAACAAATTTGGCAATTACTTGGATCTATCACCTGTCATCATAACTGGCTGCTGCTTTTCATTGACACAACACCAGGACAGACAAATGGGACTGATGTCATCTTGAGCTCTTTAGCTCTTCATTTATTTTGACCTTGATTTATTTGGAGTGGAGGCATTGTTTTTAAGAAAAACATGTCTTGTAGGTTGTCTAAAAATAAAATGCATTTAAACTAAAAAAAAAAAAATAAAAAGAATGAAGTGAGGTTTTCTTTTTTCATGTTTTCTCAATGTAAATAATAGAATGTGTTTGAAATGGTAAATTGGGGGTAAATACATGTATAATTCCAAATTCCATATTCTTCTAGTCACAGAAGTTGTCCAATTATATTTTCATGATGGAAATTAAATCAAAGATGAGGCCATGAATCCAGGTTTTGCTATTTATTTCCTATACTTATGAAACCAGAATTGCCTGTAAATTTACATTTGCTTACTACATTTCACTTGAAAAGGATGATTTTTCTCTACATAAAAATGCCTGGTGCATTTTTTCCCCTTTAGAGTCTGACCCAGGCAGATAGTACCCATCATGAATTCAGTTTCTTTTAAAAATACCACTTTTCTCTTTCTAGAGCCTCCCCTGCTCGCCTTTGTGATTTGGGAGTGCTGTCAATTGGGGCTTCATCAATTGGAGAGGATAACAGCATATTTCTGGAAATTACAATTTAATGGGGATCCAATACAATGGCACTAGAGCTACCTTCAAATATGCATAGAATTGTGTTATTTGGGGATGTCTTGGGCTCAGCAAAGGGAAAGCCATATCAAACTGCCTTGGAGCAAAAGGGAGAAATTGTTTCATACACACACAGCTGTCCCACAGAACTTCATTCAGGGGGTAGGGCCTCATGTGCAGCAGTATCTAGAAACCCGGGAGTCTCCAGTTGCTAAGGGTTATCTGTCTCTCTAACACCCATGATCTTGTCTCTGCCCCTCTGTACATGTCCTTCCCTTTCTTCTGACACTCTCCAGACAGTCTTATCTGCATCCCCATCACACATAGACCTAAAATAGCTTTCTTAAAATGGCACTTTTGATCCCAAATCCATGCCACCTTATTAATCTCTAACTCATAGTTCACTAATGGAAGTTTCTGAGACCTGGTTCCAAACTTTTAGGAGAGAGACACTGGGTAGCCAGATAGACACCACATCTCTAATTTCATCAACTTCAGGAAGAGGATGGGGACAGGGTCATAAAAATCTACTGTCCCTCAGCAGACGAGGCTGAAGAAGCAGACTCAACAGGCTTTTGAGCAGGGGCCAGTATTTTCTTCATAGCTTTAGGGAGGTGACAGGCAGAAGTAGAGGGGTCATATGTACTAGGCCTGAAAGACACAAAACACTTTTGCTTACATTTTAAATTACTATTTAATCACAAGGCCATGTCTACTTGCAAGGAGAGTATAACAGTGATATCAGAAAGTGATATCAAAGAAGAGAAGGGATTGTGGTGGGTAGCTGGCAATCCCATACATTGTCCCTGTTACCTCTCTTAGTTAATGGTGTTATTGTCCAAACGCCCAAACTTGAATCCACATTTCTACTCTTCCCAGTCCCTTATTGTTCCAACTACCTGGGCAATCCCAGCTTTTCCTTGCTCTCTATTCCGGCCTACACACCACCGCTTAAGGCTCTCATAACTCTTGATAAGCGTCTGAAACCACCTCTCTGGGTCAGCCTCTCCAGGCTCATCAATGTCTCTAACACGCCCCTCCTCCAACACAGCATTGCTCTGCTGTCAGATGCCACATCCAAACAAAGATCTGATTGTCCGAGGCAGCTTAGCCCCTTAGCAGTGACCTCTACACTCACCGTCCAGGCTGTGAGCTCACATACACAGCCTCTGCAGCCCTGCCTTTCACAGCTCAGGAGCTCATGCCAAACGCCCTCTCCCTCCGCTGTTCCAAAATTTCTCATCCTGCTCTTGTGACCTGTGTATCTGCCCTCTTTTGCCTCACACCAGGACTCTACGCAACTCCCAGCTCCCTTTGGATTAACACCATAACTGGGATCTCTACTCTACCCAGCTCTTCATTTAGCTCTGTCCCAAAACTCTCTACCTCAGACCTTCCTCATGCCCACCTTCTGCAGGGCATCATCCCATGTATCCAAACCCTGGAACTCCAACATGGGCCCAGGATTGCTCTTGTTCAGGAGATATGTCTGGACAGTGGTCATGTCATTCTCACCAAAAGCTTCATCAGTTCTCAAATTCGGATGAAACAGATTTTCTTTAGCATGCCAGCCAAAGCCTCCCGCAATCTGATCCCACCCCCAATTACCACCTCTGCCAGTGCATCTGTTATAGACAGGGAGAGGGGTAGCCCAAGCCCCGCAAACCTGCCTATTCTAAATGGGTTCTGCCATCCGCCGCATCAACACAAAACATAGGAGACTTTAATGGGAAGGAACTTTAATAAAACTAGGAAACAATACAGGTAAGGCAAAGAGTCTAGTTTCTAAATCAAGCACCCAAAGTTACCCATCCCCTCGTGGGTAAAAGTCCATCCAAATGGGATTGGCCCAGAGCAAGGCCCCAAGGCCTGCCACAAGTCTAAAGCATCTTCCAGTGGGGACCCACAGAAAAGGGTCACAAACAACTGGACAAGCCCGGAAGGAAAAGAGCAAAATCAACATCAAGATAAAAGCTGCCATTGTCACCTCCCCACGGGTCTCACCGACATCTGTGTCACCTAGTCCACGACCAAAAGACAAGCGCAGTTTCTTCACGTGTCTCTAGGCTCCATTTGCCTTCTCCAGGTCTCCTGGCTCCATCCTGCTTCCTTCCTCAGTCTCTTCTGCAGCTTCTCCTCTTCCTGCTCAGCTCCACCCTCCCTTGGGTGGGGCAGGGAACCTCCCCCTTTCCTGGGGACCACCCTGTTGCACATCCTTCTAATCTTCTTGACGTTTCTCTCATTCTCCAGGAGTTGACTCATAGATCACCTCCTCCATGAAGCCTTCATCTTTGTTCCTCCTGGGCTCCATGTCTATTCCATGTTCTTCCACGTATGGCTTTCTACCTCTGTAGGTTTTTGTGTACACAGCAGTCTCTCTAGGCCCATATTCCTTACAGGACTGTCATTTGGGCATCCTTTCACTCCCTGTTTTTTTTTTTATTTAAAAGATTTGTTTTTATTTATTTATGCATACAAGAATTTGGATATAGGCCAGAGGTGTGGGAGGTGAGAGGATTCACTAGAGACAGAGTAGGGAACAGAACAGGCAGACTGACTGAAATACACTGCTGAGGGGAAGCAGTGGGCAAGCCAGGAGAGGCCTGCTGTGCCATGTGGGTTGCTTCCAGGCCAGGGATCGAACTTGAACTTGTGCTGCACTGGCTGTGGATACCTTCATAGAGCTGATGCTTAACACTTGCGTCACCAGAGAGAACCCTCACTCCCCATTTTGAGAATAGTATCTTGGCAAATGCTGGGCAAGAGCTCATCATTCCACCACTTCCAACCTCTTCCTCCCCAATGGCTTCAGTCATAAGAACCCAACACAGGCACTACAGGGTCTTACAGGATCTGATGTTCCAGCCTCCCTTTACTCCTTGCTTTTCCTGCAACACATCAGACAAGATCCTACCTCAGAACCTTGGCATTTGCTGTTTCCTTTAATGCCACCCTCTTTCCCCAGATAACTGCTCTCTCTTGCTTCAGTGTCTCTCAAGGCCACTTTTCCCTGAGGTCTCCCAGACCTCTCTATTCCCGTGAGGACCCTCCCCCCTGCTTGTTGTCCCTCCACAGCACAGATCATCTCTACACATTGTACATATTTGACTTCTTTATTCTTGTGTAGATTTTCTGTCTCCCCTCCCCCACTAGAAAGTAAATTTCATCCTCATTTAAATGTTTACATCTGTATCCCCAGAGCCTAGAGTAATTCCGAGCCTGTCAAAGGCACTCAATAAATATTTGTTCAAAGGGAAAAAAAAAAACCAGCAAATTAATAGAAGGTGCTCAATAAATATTACTTAAATAAAATGAAAAGTGTCAGAAACCAGTAACTGAGATTGCCAAACTCTAAAAATGTTGGTTTAGGAAAAGAGTGGAAGTGGCCTCATGATAAACAGCCTCCAGGAAAGATTAAACCCGTGTACCTGTAGGCAGCCTAACTGGGCATGGACAACGTCGGGGGTGGGGGTGGGGCCCTCTGGGGCCCGCCTGCCACTCCATTTGAATATTTGTTTGCTCCACAGGTGCTTTCTTTTAAGCTCATCCTCTCTCCGCAGCTCATAAAGGACATAAATCTTGGGGGGGGGGGCGCCTGACATTTCTCAGCTTTAAGTAGGAAACAATCAGGAGTGAAACTGGCTACGAAAACATCACCCAGGACCCGATTTGGGATCTTGGGGAAGAAGCAGAGTCCATTTTAGAGCCGTGGCGAGTGCAACTTTCTCTCTTTGCCCAGGCTCCGCCTCGACGCTGTTTATCTGAACATTTCCTCGCTGGCTCACTCCTTTGCAGACGCCTACTTTCCGCTGGAGGATGGCGCTCTGATCTCCAAGCTCCCTGTTCCCTCCAGGACTCCATAGTATTTTTTTTTTTTTTTTCTCTTTCACGCTTCGTCGCTACTACAGCAGACGCCTGCCTTCCCATTATTTGCGGTACAGATCTCCGGTGCCTTGACTGTAAACAAAACACTTTAGATCATAGCAAGGTCGATGTAAACACAGCCCTTCTGCTGGCAGCCAGACGTCTTAAGGTGGCGTGACTGTGGCTCGTGTACTTTCCAAGATTAACAAAGCAACAAAATGGTGCTTCTACTAGGGAGTTGAAGAAAGATTTGTGTGTGTGGAAGGGAAAGAACTACTAATTTTCTGCGCTTATGTAAGATATCAAGTCTTTGAATCAAATCAAACTTCCGTGGCAAGGTGGAATACACCAGAATATCCCTGTTTACATAGATGTGGGAGTTTGTGTATGTGTGCACATGAATACATCTTTACAGAATTTCTGTGTAGCCTGGCAATTTATTAAAAAATTTAGACAATGATCTACTTCCAGGAGTAGGTTATACATTATAGTATTGAGGCTTATGCTAATTTCCCTGGCCCTGTTTCCCTCTTTTGCAATCCAATACATGAAGGGGGGGGGCATAAAATGTGGGAAAATAAAAAAGATGAGATTTTGACCTATTTTGAGCTGGTGAAATCTTTCCTGTCAAGTAGGAAATCCTGCTTTTAAAACAAATTTTGGGCACTGCCTCCCTGGGGCTTACTCAGTCCTGTCCTTTTGGAATCTGCATTAAAGTTGAACAGTGGAGAGTTATACCAAAGGCCACTGACAGCTGCATGTAAATATCAGCGACCACAAGCCACATCAAGGAAACATCTGCAGGCTGCCCAGGGGCAAGCCAAGGAGCCATTTTGATTCACTTGTGAGATAGGGGGACCTGCAGATGACAGCACAGGCATGGGGACAAAATCCCCAACCAGCTGAGGGCATCAGAAAGGAAGGGAACAGAAGATGAACCAGCCTGAGATTCAGGGACCTGTGTATAGACCTGCCTCTGTTACCAAGGGGATCTGTGTCCCTGTGTTGGAAACTCTGAGTTTCTGTTTCCTGGGTGGTAAGAAAGAGGGGGTTGGACAACAGGGGTCCCCAAGTCCTTCTCCTCCACCCCCTCCCACCCCCAGTGTTTCCATTCTGGTGGGTCTAGGGTGAGGCAGGCCACAGAACGGACAAACAATATGTGGTTAAGAAAACAAGTTAAAAATCCAACTCATTGGTAGCCTAGGTGCCTAAGAAAACACCGTGTGGCTACTAAGAGAACTGAAGGAGTTTCCAGTAAAAGTTATAAACTTTGCCTCAAACCAATATTACGAGCAGGGGGGCGGGGAAGCAGTCCCAGACAGGAGTACCCTGCCCATCTTGTTTTTAACTTCCAGGGCCCCTGCTCAAGCCCACATCGATAAACTTCAGGTGGCAACAGGGGGCAGAGAATGCCCCAAAACTAAATAAGACGTGAGGGCATGGTTGGAATGGCTTTATAAATCACTTCATAATCTAGATTCTGCTTGCTTTCGCTCTTTGCACGGCTTGTAGCCTTCTAACCGCGTTCACTTGCCTCTGGATGTTGTTCGGGGTGGGCTGGAGCGGTGAATCCGGTGGGAGAGAAAGGCAGAGGAAGGAAGCTGTTGTATTTGGCGGCTAGACTCAGGTAGAGGAAACTACTATAACCCCGTCAACAACTGAAAAATATAAAGAGGCGACGAGTTGCCACACGCAGTGAACGCCAGTGGCCTTAGCTGCGCTTGGGAAGCATGAACCTGGGCCAGGCTATAACCTCGCTATTGAAAACTGCATCTGAGACAGCCCCCAAGTTTATATTGGGGACTTGGGCGAGCCGTCGAGTTTCTGATCTTAAAGTAATTTCTTCTTTGGGGTTCAGAATAGATTGTAAATGCTGGCCTGCTCCTAGCTGATTAATAGAAAGCCGTTCGCCCTTGCCTTCCGCCCTAAGCCCCTCGCACCCCTCCTCCAGCCCCCAGGAAAGCAGAGCAGAGACTTCTAGGTTAAGGGTGAGCTAACCACTGCTCACCCCCAGCCAAGGCACCCAGGCAGGGGGTCTCACAGCCGCCTGTCCAGTGTTTCCCCGCCTCCCTGCGGTGCAAGAGACGGGGGGCAGCGGTGGAGAGCTCCGCGGGGGGCAGAGCTCCCACAGTCCGCCTCCGCCCCCCAGCTGCCTGCTTCTCGGCTCTGCGAGTGCGGGGAAAACGAGCTCGCCACCGGGGCGCAGAGCCAGCCGCCAGCCACATCGAGCTCTAGAGGTGGAGGGATCACCCGGCGTCTCCCTAGTTCCCGGGTCGGGACTTGGCCGCGGCGGTGCATCGGGCTGCGCAGCGCTGCGACCGGCACCCAAGGCCCCGCCGCCGGGCGCGCAGGCCCCTCCCAGCTCCCCGGCCGTTTGGCTAGTTTGTTTGTCTTATTTTTAATTTCTCCGAGGCCGGCCAGAGCAGGTTTGCTGGCAGCCGTGCACCTCCAGCGATCACGCGACCAGCCAATCTCCGGGCGGCGCTGCAGGAGGCGGTGCGCCGGGGAGGCGGGGTGGCTGCGCACCGCGGCGGGCCACCTTAAGGCCGCGCTCGCCAGCCGGGGCTGGGCGGCTCCCGGCGCCCCGACCAATGGATCGCCGCCTCTGTTTAAATAGACTTGCGGTGTCAATCATTTTCTTCTTCGTCAGCCTCCCTTCCACCGCCATATTGGGCAACTAAAAAAAAGGGGGCTCGTCTTTTCGGGGTGTTTTTCTTGCCCTGCCCTCGCCCCACTTGCTCGCCGCTCCGCGATTCCGACGCCGGCAAGGTTTGGAGAGCCGCTGGGTGCGCGGGGGCCGCGGGCGAGCACCCGCCTGGACTTGGACTGGCCCGGCACCCCCTCCTCTCGCCGCTCCCCTCCCCTCCCCGCCCTCCGGCTCGCCAGTCCACTGGGGGCGGCCGAGACTTGGGGCTGCCTGGGCCGGGGCGTCCCCTCGCCCTCCCCCCAGACCCTGCGCGCTCCTGACGCTCGGGCAGTTACGCGCGGCTGTTTGTTGCTCTTGGCTCCGCGGGCCGTCGCTGGGCTTATAAGAGGGGTGCGCGCTGGTTCGGGGCGTTTTGTTTTGTTCGGTTTTGTTTTCGGGAGCGCGACACAGAGGCGGTCGTAAAGACCAGGGAGGAAGATGTCAAACGTGCGAGTGCCTAACGGTAGCCCGAGCCTGGAGCGCATGGACGCCCGGCAGGCGGAGTACCCCAAGCCCTCCGCTTGCAGGAACCTCTTCGGCCCGGTGAACCACGAAGAGTTAACCCGGGACCTGGAGAAGCACTGCCGAGACATGGAAGAGGAGAGCCAGCGCAAGTGGAATTTTGATTTTCAGAATCACAAGCCCCTGGAGGGCAGATACGAGTGGCAAGAGGTGGAGAAGGGCAGCTTGCCCGAGTTCTACTCCAGACCCCCGCGGCCCCCCAAAGGCGCCTGCAAGGTGCCCACGCAGGAGAGCCAGGATGTCAACGGGAACCGCCAGGCGGTGCCTTTAATTGGGTCTCAGGCCAATTCAGAGGACACGCATTTGGTAGACCCAAAGACTGATGCCTCGGACGGCCAGACGGGCTTAGCGGAGCAGTGCACCGGGATGAGGAAGCGACCTGCAGCGGACGGTAATGACCCCTCCCCAGCCATAAAATGTCTGTCTGCCTGTCTGTCTGTCTGGGGCACCGCTCGGCCTGTCTGGGGTCCATGGGCCCCGCTTTCTTCTCAGCGCTTTCTGATCTAACTTAGGAGAGCGAACTTTGCTCCTCTTGGGTTTTAAAGGCTACCTACTTGCTTGCGTGTCTGTTTATGATTTTTTAGGGCAGCATTCTGAGATTGTGTTATCTCTCATCATTCCCCTAACTGAAAACATCCACAGTTGGTCCCTGCAAGCCTTAGGGAGGTGACAGCGTTAGGATGTTGACCAGTAGCCTCCCTTGCGCTGTGGAGAGAAAGAGCTTTGAGAACTTAGAAAACACCTTCTGTTGTGTGCAAACAGCCTGATTTTGTTCCCTTAAAGGCCACTGGGAGTGAGGTCCAGGATGGTGGGTGGAGGTGGTGGGTTTTTCATGCCCTGACTCTTGGACCCACTTAATGTCAGCCATTGTTTTTCCTAATAAAGATTGTGTGTTCTTTTTCAAATTCTCCCTCGCCATTAGATGCCTCTCCTCAAAACAAAAGAGCCAACAGAACAGAAGAAAATGTTTCAGACGGTTCCCCCAACGCGGGCTCAGCGGAGCAGACGCCCAAGAAGCCCAGTCTCAGAAGACGTCAAACGTAAATGACTCGGTGGGTGGATTGCTAGGAGCAGACAACTGACACCCGCATGGGGCTGCTGGCCTTGGGTTTCACTCCCGGAGATACCCCCTCTCAGCGGTTGCTGGCAGAGTAGAACCTGTGGGTTTCTGTTTTGCTTATAGTTTTCTGAGATGAAAAATGCAGGAATAGAGAAGGTAGGGAATCACTTGTGGGGATACTGTATTTCCCACACTTTGTGTCCTCAGATCGGCTTCCCTCGAAACTGAGATGACTAGAGGAAGTGTCAGGAAAAGGACTTGGAAAAACGCTTTTTGGGTAGGAAGGTCCATGCCCTGAGCCAGTTGGAAACAATAGGGTCTTTCTCCATCTGGAGAACTGGGGTAACCCTCAGTCCCACTTCATGAGAAATTATTTCTCCGGAGGGTCAGCTTGTGTCAGTTACAAATTTTGGACCATCCTTGGGGAAAAGGCAAATAATTGATGACATTTAAATTTCGAGGGAAAAATGAGCTGCAAATCATTCCTATTTGGTTAATCAGTGGTTAGCATTGTGAATAGGAAGGTATGGTGTATTCTTTTATCTTAATCATTTTCATAAACTGTCACTTTCCCTGTTTTTTTTGATGACTTTTGAGAACAAGGAAAGAGCCAGCATACTAAAAAAAAAAAAAACAACAACAAAAAAAACAAAGTTCAGAAATACTCAAGTTCCTAAAGTATTTCTGATAACACAAGTTGCAAAGCAGAAGTTAAATTAACTCTGCCAGAGTAAGCATTCCAAGAACACGTCAGCATGTGTATGCTAATCATGCTAGAACAGGATGATTTGGGTATTTGTAGGGGAAATGGAGAATAGCCCTCAGGATTGGGGAGTGTAGGTCTGCCCTGAACAAAGGAAGTGGAGATTTTTCCATCTACTAAAATCTGATCAACATGAATAACTCATTTGAATAATTCAGCCCTCAACTGTATCTGATTGGCTTCCAATAAAAATCAAACTACATATATGAAGTTTGTAAAATTCTTACAGACAAGGACCGTGACCTCGGTTTGTCCCTAAACACTTTGTAAATGCACTCATTAAAGTCTCTAGCAAATAGAGATTTTAATCGATGTTGCCACAGATGTTTTAAATCCTCATTTATAAAAATTTAAAACTAAAAGAACATAGGGATTAAGGTTGGATTTAAGTTTAACTGTTTTTAAGTCACAATATCATATATGGATCTATATCTATAAATACATTTATAGATGACATCTTTACACCTGTAATTTTCCAGAGCTTATGCAACACAGCACTCTAGAATCTTTATGTTATAGAATTATCTGAAGAGAGAAATCGGATGACAATTTTTCTGAAGACTCCTTCTGGCCTGTTGGTTTGGGACTTATTGTGTAACTCATGAGATGAGCCACTGTATTTTAATGAGTAGATCACACGCCCTGGATTTTGATCTGGCCCCATCTGACGTGCAGAGATGAGGCATTTGTTAGTGAATATTGCCAATTCAGAGAATACTAGAAATTACTAAGGATATATTCAAAAGCAAAAGCATTCATATGTATATTCTGTTTATGACTGGGAAAACAGTATATTTTGAAAAAAAAAGTTAACAGAAATTTTTTTGGAGAGCCTTTATTAGTTCGGTTATTTTTCAAACCTGGAAAATTTTGTAACTCTTTAGTGTTACAGTTTCTTAACTTACTTTCGTATCTTGGGCCCCAATTCTATAGACCAGGGTCTTTCAACCTTTGCATGGTTGACGTTTTGGGCCATATACTTCTTTGTTGTGGGAGTGGGTCCTGTGCATTGTAGGATATTTGGCGCCATCCTTGAGCCTCTCCCACTAGATGCCACTGGGGCACACCCCACCCCCCCAGCCTCCCCAACCCCCCCAGTGTAACAACCAAAAATGTCTCCAAACATCACCACATGTCCTCTGGGGGAGCAAAATTGCCCACTGTTGAGAACCACTTGCTCTAAGCAAAAACACAACACAGAGGGAAGTAAAAACCCAGTGAAGGGAATGTTGGATGGAGATGACTATAGTCATCAATTTTGAGAACATACTTTTCCATAGCTCAGGAATTTCTCAACTGAGAAAAGGGCAAAGTAATTCCTGTACTTGATTGCTATGGACTGGGCAACAGCTTGTCTCCTAAATCTCTCTTGTTTCTTTTGCAGAATGAAGAGTATGTCTCCTTGTTTATCAGCTACATCGCTACAAGGATTATGAAGCAAGGAAGATACATTAAAAAATCTAAATACATATCTCTGACTCCATGGAATGGACATCTTGTATAAGCACTGAAAAGCAACAACACTAAAATTTTAGGCACTCTTAAATGATATGCCTCTAAAAGCATTGGATGTAGCATTGTGCAATTAGGTTTTCCTTATTTGCTTCATTGTACTACCTGTGTATATAGTTTTTACTTTCATGTAGCACATAAACTTTGGGGAAGGGAGGGGTGGGTGGGGCTGAGAAATTGGCATTGGGGTAATGAAGTGTTTGCTTCGTTTATAGCAAGGAGAAAAAATACTGGACTTGCGTGAAGATAAGCAGTTTGGGGGAAGGGTTTGAGTTATTTTCTTTAAAGATGTAATGTCCCTTTCAGTGAGAGTTGACAAAAATTGCTATTTTTACATGAAGCTTTTTCTCATTTGGGAGTGCTGCTGATTCCACATGTAGCAACAAATGGCTTTTTAAAAAAATAAACGACTACAATAAGAAGTGATCTCAGTGCTTCCCCCCCTTCCCCCAGTTCACCTCAAAGTTAGAATTTACCACCATTTGGGTAACCACTCAAGGTAATTCTGGGCAAAAATTTGGAGTGTGTCAGGGGTGTTCTGAATGCTCAGAACTGACCATCTAATTTTTATCAGACGTTGAAATAATTCAAAATCCTTGGATATTTTTTAAAAGATCTGTGAGCCACTTCATATAAAAACAATGAAATAACTTTTTACTTCAAGCTCATTTGATTTGTTAATATGCCCAAAGGAAAGTGTTTTTAAAGGAATGCGTCAAGGAAAAAAAACACTTGTGAAAAAGTGAAATGGATACTACATCTTTAAACAGTATTTTTACATTGCCTGTGTATGTGTATGAGACAACCATTTAAAGTGTACCTGTGTACATAACTGTAAAAACACTGAGAAATTATACTAACTTATTTATGTTAAAAGAGATTTTTTTTTTTTAATCTAGACAATATACAAGCCAAAGTGGCATGTTCTGTGCATTTGTAAATGCTGTGTTGGGTAGAATAGTTTTCCCCCCTTCTGTTAAATAATATGGCTATGCTTAACAGGTTGCATACTGAGCCAAGTATAATTTTTTGTAATATGTGAAAAAGATGCCAATTGTTACACACCAAGCAATCAATAAATAAAACTTCCATAGCTATTCACTGAGTTGTATTATGTAACGTAATGTGACCTGGCCTTCTCGTCCTATTTACACAAATACCGTCTGAAGTGGCAAATAGCTAGATCATTCAGATCCACGGCTCACATAATGTCATGTGGGTCCAAGTGTAGTGATCGTTATTTTCCACTTAGTTCTGTATGGGTGGAAAGGCTTTAGAAGTCGAAAGTGGAAAAGTCACATTTTCATATAAATAAGACAGTTGAAGTCTCCATTAGTTCAAATATTTATGTCTTCTAGGATATGAATGTGTCAGAACCAAATATTCTTACATAAGTGTAGACTGATCACACTTTTGGGAGGTTGAAAATGAAAGTAACATGGTGACTTCTCTAAATTCTGTTATTTACTCATGCAAAGTGTTTGAGGAATTAGAGCAATTGTTCAGGACACCTCATCCAAATTATTCAGATATACACAGTTCCTTTAGAAACTGGCAGGCATTCCATACTAATTTAGATAGAATATGTATTCAGTTAAATGCAAATTGTCATAAATTCTTCAATTTCTTAATGTCCCAATTTGTATGTACACAATTTAAAAAATGGTTCATGTAAATATCAAAATATGAGTATTTTATTTCAAAACTAAAGTTGGGTTCCCATAGCCACTTAGCAAAGAATTTTATTTTTTTACTGAAATAAAAATTAAGCCATTTAAAAGTCAGATTTACTGAAATAATTTCTGATTCTCTTCCAAATGTGTTTAAGGTGTAAAAGTAAACTTTTTCTAGGAATCTGCAAATGCTTAAATCATAGAAACCTGAATTTGGTTTAAATTGTCTCCCTCAAACACTTGCATTAACATTATTGTACCCTAAAAGGAACTCTCAAGAGGATAGTTTCAGCTTATTTTGACCCGAATATTTTTTATTATTATTAAATATTGAAAGCAGTGTCTTTCCTTCGCTACCGGCAAGGGAAAAAGTAGGTCCTTTGCTGGCCGGACTACATCTTCCCAGTAGATATTTTATTTCAAAACTAAAGTTGTTTTCGTGATTCTATTCAAAACACGCATACGGGGTGTTTTTCAGGAAGAGACTGAGAAAGCAAAAAAAAACAATTCAAAATGGGGTGGAAGGAGTAGAAAGTCAGGAAATAATGAAATCAAATGAATGTCTCTCTGAGCTCATAAGGGTACTTAAAAAAGTGACTAACAGAAGGGGGGAGTCCCTCAATTGCTGCCTGCACCCCATTTTTCTTGCTTAAAGAGGCATCTTTAATCTGGATTTCTAGAGATTGCGCTTTAGGCGCGCCGGGCCGGGCAAGAGTGGATGCCCGCCGCGCCTGGCACGTTCACAGGCAACTCAGCCCTCAAGTCACCGTGTCTGTGCCGCTCACGTCTGTGTCAAGTCCCCATACCCGTCCCCCCACGGGGAGCATTTTCCCTCTAGTTGGGGATTACGGGACCCGCGGCGGGCGTCCCTCTGAGGGGCTGTAGCCCCTCGCTACCCTCGACCTGGCGCCGTGGTGTCCCCAAACTGCCCCGCAGCCCCGCGCCTGGCCGCCCGCAGCTGCCTGTGCGGGATCGGGCTTGGCGGGCGGTCCGGCCCGAAAGGGCCATCCTGACTCGCTCGTCCGCTGCAACTTGCGGCTCCCGCAGCGCCCTGGTCGCAGAGCGCAGCCCCCGCGCCCGCGCGCCCGCAGGCCGGGGCGGGCGCCTGCACCTCGGCCCGCGCAGCCGGGCCGGGCGGTTTCTCAAAAACTTTCTAGTCTCATCCTCTCTTTTCTGGGATAAGAAAGAAGAGGAAGACCCTCTTCTCCTGCACCCACAGACCCCTCCGCATCAGTACCCTGCCAATCCCGGGGCCGCTGGGGAATCGGGGCGAAGGGGAGAGATTTCCCAATCCGTGGACCCTCCCGGGAAGCAGCCCGCTCCCACCCCTACCCCGGGCTCCAATGATCCTCCGCCCCGCGCATTTCGAAAGGCTTCCCCGCTCGCCGGCGGCCCAGGGCCGCGCAAACCAGCGGGCAGGGCCGGGCGCCACAACCGCTGGTGGGGTCGCTTCCACCCTTCCACCCGCTTTGCAAAGTCTCCCCGTCGCATCCCTGGCTGCCCTGAGCGGGGGGCTGGGCCCGGGGAGAAGCAGAGGGAAATGTGGGCGCAGGGGCATGATCTGGGGTCCGTGGCAATCGACAGGAAGGCAGCGGGGCGGGCGGCCTTTCAGGCCACCGTGCGCCCACCGCCCTGGCGCGCCGAGCGACCTTCCCCGGTGGCCGGGAACGCCGGGCTTCGCCATTTCATCCTCATCCTCATTAGCTTAAGACACTTGCTCCTCCAAAGCTTTGGGATCGAAAATGGTAGTTTTAAAGCTCGCCTAAGACCTCCGATCTGTTTTTTCAGAGTATGAATTCTGTAAAAAATCGCGTTCTCTTTCACCTGAGCCACACCCTACCCACGCCACCCCCTCCCTCGCGGCCAAATATAAGGTAACAATCGTGCCAGCAAAGCTGGGGGATGGAAGAGGGCGCCGGTCAGGGTAGGAATCCCCCCCTTACACACACCCCGTCCGGGATGGGGGGGACCTCCTAGATCTCGGCTCGTGTTGGGGTGCGGTGGGTGGGGTCGGCTCCAGGCCCCGCGGAACCGAAAGTGTAATCTTTACGCGTAAACGCCTGTCCCCGCGTGGCCGGAGGCGCACCTGGCCTGTCTCGCGTGGGCGCACACGCAGATCAGGCAGGAGTCAAAGTACAAAAGTGCCCCCCGAAGGGGACCCGCAGGCGTGTTGCGCGCGAAACCTCGACGCGCCTCAAAAGGAACGTTACGAAAAGGCCGGAGCGGGCGCGCGCCGGGTCCCGGGCGGGGGATTGCATCATCGCCGCTCCCCCGCCAGAAAATGGGCCCGAACCGCGGTCACCATCATGGCGCTCGGGCCGGGCCGCGCTTCCCGCGCGCCTTCCCCGAGCGCTCGGGCCGCGGGCGCGGAGTCTCGAACCGGCATTTTGCAGCGCTCCCCCCTCCTCCGTCCAGGGCCCGGCCCCTCCCCAACCCCCTTTTGTGTGTGTGCGTGCGTGTGTGTGTGTGTGTGTGTGTGTGTGTGTGCGCGTGTGCGTCGGTGTGAGCACGGGCTGGAGAACTTGGAGATATTTTTTTCTTCTTTCCCCCTCCCGTGCTGGTGGTTGTAAACTTGATTGGCATTGGCTGCGCCCACTGACCCCTGCGCCGAGTCCACTGAAGATTTAAGGTGGATCGGAGCGGAGGCCGCGACAGGCGGAGCCTCACGCTTTGGCTGGTTTGGAAGGGAAAAAAAAAAAAACTCATGAAAACACCCCAAACCCTGGGCCAGCCAGGCTGCGCGAATCCCCGCGCGCACCAGCCCCGGCGCGCGCCCCGCCCGCCGCGCCGAACCTCCGCCCCCCCGACTGCTTCCCATTGGCCCGCGCCTGCAGTTTGAATTTTTTTTGGATGCTTGTTTTCTTGTTTAAAAAAAAAAAAAAAAAATACAGTACCCCATAGCGTACGCTGGAACCTACTTCGGAGAGCAGAAGTGGGGTGTTTTAGCTGGTTTTGTGGAGGCTGCAGGGAGGGGCCTGGAGGGGGGCGGGGCTTCTGTTCCAAAATTCCCCCCCGCCACCCCCTCCCAAAGTGCGGTTGACAGTGTGCAGGCGGGTGGGGGAGCGCGGGGCTGCTGTAAAGCAGCGGGAGAAGCCTTGGCGCGGGCAGAGATGTAGTATAAAACGTTAATGGATGTCCAGGGCGCGCCGCTTCCCCGGCTGCTAGCCAGAGGTACCAGGGAGGCGGTGGCAGGAGCCCAGGCAAGTATGCACCTTCCCTGCGTTGGAGAGGTAGAATGGCGAGAGGGTGGGATGGTGAAGGTGGCCCGGAAAAGAACTCCCACTACCGAGAGAAAAAAAAAAGAGACAGAGTCGAAAGAGACACAGAGATGAGTCGAGAAGGGGGTGGGGGATGAGAGAGAGAGAGGGAGAGAGAGAGAGAGAAATGCAAATCTAGCAAAAATGTAATATTTCACTCGCCACCCAGTTAGAATCCATCATCATTCAGGGAGTCGGTGTCATTTTTACTGAATTTTTAGAAAGTTGTGACTCAGATTGGCAGTGTTTTTGAGCAAAGAAAATCTTAAAATTGCAGCAAGAAATAGGAATTTTCTATTGATTTCTGGGTCTGGAAATTGATTCTGTGACAAAGTGCTTTAAGATGCAGAGTGGTGACATTTGTAATGCAGGTCTAGTAGCTATGATGTGTTTTTCTAGTTATCATTCAATTAAGTTGGATCTTACTTCACATGTTTTAAGTTTATAATAATTCAAGTTATTCTCCAAATCACTCTCGCTTCAAATCAGTGAAGTTAACTACTTTTTTTGGTCTGTTACTTTTGTTGCAGTGCAACTAAGGATTTTCATCAAATGTCCTATTACTATCCCTGTCTTTAGTTTTACAATTCCTAACCCAACTTCTCAGTCCATTTTAGTTCTTAACTCCCCCAAACCTTCCTAATACACCTAAGCTCTTTTGACCATGGTAGACCAACCTGCTTGTGCCCATAGCAAGTAATTTTTTTTTTTTTAAGTTAATGCTGCTGGCTTAGGAGGTAGTGACTCATCATTCATGGAATAAGTCAAGCATTCCTAATCTGGGTGACCCCTTGATAGGGACTTTGGAGACAAGATATAAATATGAGATGACTAATAGGACTAGTGACTTGATGACTTTCAAAGTCTGTTCTAGGCCCTTAAGATATTGTATTTTCAACCTTGGAATTTCTAGATTCCACTAAATGAATCAATCTTCCATGGTCATTGCCATCTGCCAGAGTTGTACTGTCCTGTGGTAGCCAGAAGCCAGTGTGTGGCTATTGGGCACAACATGGATTAGTCACTGTTGTTGTGACATAGATGTTGGGTCTCCAGGAATCAGAATGAAAAAGTTAAATATGTCAGTGATTTTTATATTGATTACATTTTGAAATTATATTTTTGCTATATTGGGCTAAGTATATTATTAAATTTAATTCCATCTGTTTCCTTTTACTTTTTTTAGTATAGCTACTAGACAGTTTTAACTTGGAGTTGTGACTTGCCACATATTTCTGCTGGCCTGCTCTCTGGACTGACATCTATGGTAACTTGAAGTCCCTCTTTGAGAGGTAACTGATAATACTGAGGAGTCAGGGGAAACTTTCAGCTGCCACCCTAATTTCCGAAGTTAAAGTGAGGCCCAAACTCTGCCTCTGGAAATTTTAAAAATAATTCTGCCAACACCTAACACCTACTGTTTAATCTTTAACACTTAGCATTGGGTTTGAGCCCAGACTGTGGAATTATGGTACAGATAAGTCTGATGAAATCAGACTTGATCACAGCTTGCCACACTGTAAATAGACTGGAAGTCCAATATGTTAGGAATAACTCTGGAAAAAATTCTAGATGGAAAGCCTGCACAGGTACCTTTTCATTCTTGCTCTTCAGTGGAGAAGTAGAACAATGTTCTTGTTCCAAGATTGAAGAATGTATCTCTAACAAAATGAAAAGGGGCCCCATCTTCTTGGGTAGGAATACTGATGGTGATAAACATGGCAATTAAAGTTCTGCTTTTACATTGAATTCTGATGATGAGTTCTGACTGTACTCTTCCATCCCATTGTTCTGTTTATGTACTGGGGACCATATTATTTAATTTTGATTACTGTGCATTTAGAGTATGTTTTGATTTCTGGTAGCAGTTAGTGCCTTACTTTTTTTTTTTTTTTAAAGATTTATTTATTTATTTATACAAGCACTAGGGTAGAGTCAGAAGTGCGGGAGGGTGAGAGAATTCACCAGAGCCAGAGTAGGGAGCAGAACAGGCAGATGAAGTACACTGCTGAGGGGAGCAGCGGGAGTGGCAGGAGAGGTCTGTGTGCCATGTGGGACCCTCGCCTGGCGGCAGGGTATGGAACCGGCGCTGCAGAGGCCACGGGCAGCTTCGCAACCCAGCGCTCAACCACTGTGCCACCTGGGAGATCCTACTTTTTTTTTTTTTTAACCATAATTTTCCTGGCTTCTTTTGCTCGCCCTTTTCCCCATATGGATTGAAGATGAATTTGTCTAGTTGCAAATATGATTCCTATTTAAAAAAAAAAGTGGAAGCCATATCTTCTACTTTATAGCAGGATACACTCTTGCAGGATTCAAGAGTAAAACAAAGCAAAACAAAAAATCCCATAGACATGCAAGTAGAAATCTTAGAGGAATAAAAGAAAATCCCAGAGTTGGGAAGGTCTTTGTAGGTAGGACATAAAACAGAATCCATAAACTCTAGTACTGATATATCTGATCCCATTAAAAAAAAATACAAAAAAACTGCTGTAAGCAAAGTCAACAGCCAATGACATGGGCATGATAGTGGCACAACCACCTTAATGTACGTAATGCCATTGAACCATGTATTTAAACTTTATGAAGGTGGTAAATTTTATATTATGTGTATTGATCCCCCCCCCAAAGAAACACATGTTCATGGCCTCCCTGGTGGCGTGGGAGTTAAAGTCTCAGCGCTATCAAGTTATCACCAGCCACTGCAGCCTGACTTTGACCCCCAGCCAGGGAGCTAACCACATGGCACAGCAGACCTCTCCTGTCTAGTACCCTGCTCCCCTCAGCTGTGTGTTTCAGTAGAGCTTCCTGTTCTGCTCCTCATTCTGTCTCTGGTGATTTTACCCCCTATACCTCTGGCCTACTCCCCAGTTCTTATATGTATATATAAATAAAAATAAGTCTTTAAAAAAAAACCCACACATACAAATACTGGAAAAAATTTCAAGTTCATCCATGTAATGTTTAAAAGAATATCACATACAGGGTTGTAGGTGCTATTCTCTGTGAGACTCTACTGTGATGTTTCTGTCTACAAAGGCTCTGGAATCAGACTGCTTGGCTTTGAGTTCCAGACACCTAACGTAGGGCCCATGAGACCTTTGGCCAGTTACTTCCCCTTTAAAAGTCTCTGTCTCTTTGACTATATGATGAGAATGCTTGTAGCTCTATGCAATGGGATATGCAATGGGATAATGAATGTGCAGTAGTTAGCACAGTACCTGGCATATAATAAATAATAACCACTGTATAAACACTGTACATTTATAAGCAATACAATTAATAGAAACATCCTGTTCTTATTTGTATACTTAAGAACTCCAACCATCATTACATTACTCTCATAAATATGTTCTCATTTTTAATTACTATTGCTATTACCTTTGGAAACAGTAATTTTTTTCATTAGGCATGTAGGACACAATATGCATTGCAAAAAGTGGTTGAAATGATAAGTTTTACATGTATTTTTAAAAGTACTTTTAAAAAATAAAGCTTATGTTGAATTGAGGGCTTTCTCATCTTAGAAAGGACCTGCGGGCCTCCCTGGTGGCGCAAGGCGTTGTGGCGCAAGGTGTTAAGATGCAACCTGTAAAGCTAGCCATAGCCACTGCAGCACAAGTTCCATCCCCGGCCAGGGACCTACCCACATGCACAGCAGACCTCTCTTGTCTCTCCCGCTGCTCCCCTCAGCAGTGTGTTTCAGTCAATCTGCCTGTTCTGTTCCCCACCCTGTCTCTGGTGAATCCTCTCACCCCCCACACCTCTGGCCTGTACCCCGGCTCTTGTATGTGTAAATAAATAAATCTAAAAAAAAAAAAAAAAAGGACCTGGTATAAATTGGTTTGTGGTACTAAATCATTAATACACCCATTTACAAAGACAATGGCACATGAAAAAAATCTTTGTACCCCATATATCCAAGGGCTAATTTCCCTGATAGTGTCTACAAATTAGTAAAAAAAAAAAAAAAAGCAACAGGCCAATAGAAGAATACACAAAGGAGATGAATAGTTTTCAGAAAAGGGAGTATGAAAGACTTGAATATGAATATGAAAACATCTTCATATGTAATTTGACACTGTTGGAATACAAATCCTATATAGAATATGAAGTTTCGATAGAGTCACAATTAGCGTCACTTGGATAACAGAGGTGGCTATTAACCTTTCTTGATAGTTTAACCTATGCCTCCCTCCTTCCTGTCCAGGCTGAGTAATTTTTTTCCATCTTCAGTGGTGATCAGAGAAGCAAGGAGTTTGCATGTGTGGAAGCAATTCCCTTTCACTGTAAAATCCCTCTCCTTCAAGCTGCCTGATATTTGGCTTAGTGGTTTCATCTTACTCTGCATAGAAATCTCCTGAATCAGCCACGTGAAACAAGAACATTCACCTTTCTCAATCTGTCTCATCTATTCTTGCTTTTAATACTTGTGTATCGGCTGATGATGAGTCTCCAAAATCATCACTTTATTCTGTTTTTCCTTTAAGTTCTCTATCTCTTTTAAAGGCTTCAAGGAAAATTAACTATATCACAAACATGAAGTGTAAACTTAGTGGTGAGACCATATTATGCAATAAATGATGTTAGGTTATAGCTAAGCATGTGGGGAAAATTTTAAATCCCTCCTACACACATCCACTTACGTATTGTATTTTATATCATAAGCTGTGAGTATACTCTTAGATTTAGTGATTCTTCTGTCTATAAATTTGCCTTTGGAGAATAATCTGATTTATGGCTACAGCTATATTTATGAATATGATCATTATAAAGTTAGATGTCGGATTTAAAAATAAAAACAAAAACAAAAAAAGTAAACAACCATCCTTAGACAGAACCAGTGAGGGTCTGTCCAAGAATAATCCAGTTTGCAGTCATTAAACACCCCAGGTAGATCTATATTTTTTTAATAGCAAAAATGGTCCATAACATTAAAGCAGAACACAGAATAATAATTTGTGATGTGATTCTACTTTTGTAAATTATTTTTAAAAAATTCACATAGATGGAACCAGTCTGGAAGATCACCTCTCACACTCATAATTCCTGTTTTTGAAAGTGGGATTATGAGGACTTTCACTTTGTACATTTATGTATATTGTGTTTTCAATTTTTTTTAAGCTGCATATGTACCCTTGTAATATTCAATTTTTGTTGAAGAAGCATTAGTTTGTAACAGCATATAGGTTTCAGGTGTACATCTTTATAAATCAACATCTGTATCTACACATTATGTTTGCCACTAAGTCTGGTTTCCATCCTTCACCAGACAATTGAACCCTTTGACTCAATTTACTCACCCTTTTCTTTATCCACTATTTGGTTCTTACAGTTTATGAGTTTGTTTTTGTTCTATTTTGTTTGATCATTTGTTTTACATATACATTTTGAATTTAGAGATATTAAATCATGTAAAAATGTGTCTTAAATTTTTTTTTTTAAACATTTATTTCTTTATACAAGCACTGGGTACAGTCAGAAGCGCGGGGGGAGGGGTGAGAGAATTCATCAGAGCCAGAGCAGGGAACAGAACAGGCAGACTGATGAAATACACTGCTGAGGGGAGCAGCGGGCATGGAAGGGGAGGTCTGCGTGCCATGTGGGACCCTTGCCGGTGGCCGGGGATCGAACCGGTGCTGCAGAGGCTGCAGGCAGCTTTGCAGCCCAGCACTCAACTGCTGCGCCACCAGGGGAGGCCCTAAAAATATGTCTTAAATGTATAAAATGCAATAATGAAAATAGAAAGTTGTTATGGTGATTTTATATCACCCAGAATGTAATTTAGGTCAGAATAGCATTTTAGGGATAGTATGAAAGAGAAAAATAAAGAGAAAATCTATCAAAGAAACATAACCTTTACATATTTATATGACCTTAACAGAAAAGCACTAAATCATATAAAACAAAAACTGGCTGAATTACAGAAAAATTGGGGTTGTGTTTTTAATAATGGATTTTTAACAAAAACCATTTAGACATTTCAAATTTAAAAAATAATTATCCTTGTATTTCTTGAATGCAGAATAAGTTCTCTTTGTGTCTCCTGTACAATCTCTTTTCTCAGGCATTTCTAGAATTCATTTCCCTTCCATTTTTCTTTCTCTTTAATGTCAGATGTTGTTAAATCCATGAATTGGGAGAAGTGCTGCGCATGTTTGTGAGTATAGGCACAGGTAAGATACAACTATTCCCATTTACTCGGGGACATCTTAACCAACCATGGGAAACCGATCCTAGTCCATCCTTTTGCCATGTGGGATCCTGCTGGCAATGTTATTCCAAACTTCATATTCCTTGATCTCTGGCATTGGTACACCCAGGGATTCTGCCTGGAATTCAACAGATTAACTCTCTCAGTTTAGTTACTTAGGACATTGTGCTGGGAGATCACTTTAAATTTCAAGTTAGCATCCCCCATCTCCTGTTGCTTTTCATAAGAGTGATCTGGGGTACATCTTAGAATTTCAGAATTCTGGGTGTGGGCGATCATGGCACCCAGACTTCATTATACAGGTGAGGACATTTGAGTCCTTGATTTCCTGTTAAGTTAAACAAGAAGATTTGTCAGTTCCTTCTGGCTTACAATTCTGAGATTCCTGTTTTCTGGGTCAAGATCACACATTCCATTCCCGAGAAACAGGCTGTTTTCCAGGGAAGCCAGATTCCTGATTTTTGGCTGCAAACCACGTATTCACAGGAGTCAAAGGGAGATGATAGTACAATAGTGGAGGCTGAAAAGTGAACATTTATTATCTTACTAGGAAAAAGCATGTGAAGGTAGGTCATGTTTGCTTAGTGGTGTCACACGCTGCTGCTTCATTGTTGCTGCAAACTGGTGGAGCCCCTCAGGGCCAGGCTCCGTGTCTTCATGATGACAAAGAAGAGCACCTGCCCCTCACCCCTCGCCCAGAGCTGTATGCTGTTGGAGGAGGGGGACAAGGGGTCACAGCTGTAATTGTTTATGGAATTTAGCTGAGTGTTTTGATAGATAAGTGCTGTGAAGGAACTTCTGACTTCTGCTTGATGGTTAAGTTTGGCCCATACAAAGGTGTCCAGTGCAGGGAGCAAGTGGAGACTGAAATTCAAACCCTTTCCTCATGCCAGCCTGGGTTCACCCAAAAGAAACACTTTAAAACTCCATCCCCCAGCAGTGCCTTCTGCATTTTGCCCAAAGTCCCCTGGGCTGGAGTGGCTGTTCTTGAGGATGCTGTGTTTGAAACATGGGGGCCTAACACACTGGTGGGGGCTGGAAGTCCTTCTGAAAGAAAAGACCTTTCACTGAGACCTGGAGACTGAGCAAGGGTTCACCAGCAGGGAGGGACTTGGAAGAAGTGGAGACAGGCTGATGGCAGGGAGGCGTGGATGAGCCACAGTAACAGAAGCAAAGGCAACAGGAAGGAATGCTGGGACTGAAGTCCTGGGAAGCCCCAGTAGTGAAGTCCTTGCATCAACAGAGCTGACACTGGTCCCAGCAGTCATATTTCAGGCTTTGAAGGAGCCCAAATACCTGGGCTTGGTGTCAGCCTGCTGAATTGTTGGGCTGAAGAAGCCAGCCCAACGTCAGGCCCACCCTGTTCTTGGTTTAGCTTGAATTCTCTTTTCATTATCATAATGGGCTGTTGTGTGTGTTGCTTTAGAGGCCTGTCCACTTTGTACCCTTTGCGGGTACAGTTGGTGTGAATCTTCTAACTTAGGGGAGCCCACTGAATTGTTTTCTTCCAACAGCTCATTTCAGCCTTTCATTTTACTGGCTTCAGTATAGTTCCCACCTCATTTGATTAAATGATTATTCATTTCTTTTTGGAAGGAGGCAACCAAGGAGGGATAACAAAAATGAGCAACCCTAAAGGTTTGTTGTTGTTTGAATTGAAGATAAGTAAAAGAGAGACCTCTGCTGGCTAAGTGGGTAGAATGACCCAGCATGGGTGTGAGCCCACCAGAAGCTGCCCTTCAAGTTTTTATAGGGGGAAGCCGGGGTTCCCTGTTCATATCCTCACAGTTCTCTTGGAGCTAGTCTAAGTGTCCACAAATTCCCAGCCCCAATCACAATAGTTTCTGTTTCGGTCTTTAGGAAAAGTACTAGTCTTCCATATTTCTTGAGCATAATTGCTGTAATATCAGTGCTGGCCAAAACCCAGGTCTGAAATAACTTCCGCATCTTCTAGTTTTCCTTCTCTTTTCTGTCCACACCGCCCCTTCCTCTGCTCCTCCAGTAAAACAAATTAAAACAAATCTTCACCCAGAGTATTGCTGATGGAAAGCGAGAAGGAGGGAATGAACTACTTGTCTGTAGCATATTCCCCATTGAATTTCTAGACTTGGGGTACAGGGTTGGGGTTATATACCTGAGAAGGGCTATGAATCTTATTGATGTCTTCTGATGGATTGCTCCAACTGTGGGAATGTGGGTGCACAAGAGTGGGGAGAATCAGTGAGTGAGAGCCTGGCCCTTGGGAATGTCGGGAGTAGTGATATAAGAAGACAGGGGCCCTGTGTCCTGAGACCTCGGGTACATCCACAACAGCAATGGTGAGTGCCTACTATGTGCCAGGTACTGAGGGAGTGCTTTATGAGTCTAGTTCTGTTTCCTTCTTGTCATCTCTCCTCATAATCCGAGGAACATTTTGGGGAAAATGTTTCTAAATATATGAAGAACTTAGGACAAAGCCTACATAAAAATCATAGCTATGTGTGTTCACTGTTTTGTGCTATTATCTTTTTTTATTGAAACAATTTTTTTTTAATTTAGAGATGCAAATTTTATTTTTATTTTTAATTATTTTTTTAATTTTTTACATCATTGTTCTTTTTTTTAAAGATTTATTTATTTGTGCATACAAGAGCTGGGGTACAGGCCAGAGGTGCGGGGGGGGGGTGAGAGGATTCACCAGAGACAGAGTGGGGAGCAGAACAGGCAGATTGACCAAAGTACACTGCTGAGGGGAGCAGCAGGCGAGTCAGGAGAGGTCTGCTGCACCAGGTGGGTTGCTCCCTGGCTGGGGATGGAACTTGTGCTGTAGTGGTTATGGACAGCTTTATAGGTTGCGTCTTAACCCTTTACGCCACCAGGGAGGCCCCATTGTTCATTTTTAAACAATATTTTCTTCCCCCCACCCCCTCAGAGGTAGTCTCCATAGAGTTTCTTTCACCAGTGCACCTGTGCACCATCACCTCAGTCCCCTGTGCTCCTCCCTCCCTCCCTCTGATCCCTCTCCCTCCTCCTCCCCTGCAGGATGTCTCTGATTTATAATTATCTGTTTTTGCTTTGTTGTGTTTTGTACTGTTTTTTTTTTTTTTTTACACTGATGTCTTATTTGGTTCCCCTGTATTCCTGCTATAAGTGAAACCATCCAATATTTTTCTTTTTCTTCTGGCTTATTTCACTGAGCATAATTCCTTCTAGCTCCATCCACGTTGCTGCAAATGTGCTGTTATCTTTGGAGGAATACGTTCTATTATTTTTACTCTGGCAGCGGCCTTCTAATGCTCAAGAGTAAGCCCTAAACCTACTTCTAAAATAACACCTCAGCCTTCCAGAGCAGAGCAGCAGAGTGGCCTCTCTGGTTTGGCACCTCGTCTCCACACAGTGCCTCCCATTTCCTGTCTTTCCCAGTCTGACCCGCTCTCTCCTCACGTCCTCATCCTCACACTTCCCACTGCCTCCTCCTCCTCGGGTCCAGCTAACGCTTGAGATATTGGCCTCAAGTAATGAGCATGTTGCTGCTGCTGTGGGACTTAAGCCATCCAGTACCAGAGGCCCAGAGACGTGGTCCGTGCCCAAATTTACTCAGCCTGTGGGGGGCTGAGGCAGGACTGGAACAAAGAGCTTCTGGGTCCTTGGTGCTGTGTTTTCCGTGTGGTACCCACTATCCTTGGTCTGCATTGTGCCAGGAGTGGTTTTCGCATGTGCTTTCTGCCTTCCTCTCAGGTTGTCTGTCACCCCCTTTTCTATAGGTGCCACCCCTTGCTGCACACAGACAACCGAGACCCGTTCAGGCAGCCACCAGGCAGCTTTTCTCACTCACTTATTCTCTGTGGGCCTTGTTAGGGCACCACCAAAGCTCTTGACTCACACATTGTTCGTGGACCCTTTGTCCCTTCAGGAAATGTCTATGGATCTTGACATCTCTATGCTACCTGCAGACCTTGAATTCTTTTTGTGTATATTGTAAATTTATATATGTCAGAAGTGGATTTCTATTTTTCTTTAAGATTTATTTATTTATACAAGAACTGGGGTACAGTCAGAGGAACAGGAGGGTGAGAGGATTCACCAGAGACAGAGCAGGGAGCAGAACAGGCAGACGGACCAAAGACACTGCTGAGGGGAGCAATGGGCGAGACAGGAGAGGTCTGCCACGCCATGTATTAACTGAGGGGGTGGGAGTTTTTTTTTTTAAAGATTTATTTATTTATTTATACAAGCACTGGGTACAGTCAGAAGCATGGGAGGGTGAGAGAATTCTCCAGAGCCAGAGTGCATTTTACTATACATACGACCTCTTAAACCCAACAGAATGAACCTCTAACTCTGGAAACTTCAGACACATACATGGCCAGCCAATGATATATCTTCATGTCCTTGTAAGAATTTCAAATTATACCATAGAATTTCTAGTATGGTGGCCTGGGTTCACTGTTCAGATTTGCTGAGGTGTTGTAAACAATAAATAGCTCTACCCAGTGCCACAGAATTAACTTATTCATGCATCTGGCAACTATTTAAGGAGTGCTCAAGAAGTGTCCTGGTCTGTGTTAGCTCCTGAAGGCATTTGAAAAGATGATTGACATCTGCCAGTCTGTCTCCTACTGGCTGCCTGGCAGGTGGGTAGGACGCATGCAACCTGAGGAGGCAGCCTTTGTTCCCAGGGATAGAAGCTGCATTGTGGAGCAGAAGGATACAGAAACCATAGGCGATGCCACCCCAGCTCTGTATTGCTTATCTCCCAAATTCCTTTAAAGAAAAGAAAAATAAACTTTTATCTTGTTTAAGCCACTATTATTTCTGGGCTCTGTTACTAGCTGCCAAATGCAAATCTTAACTGATATGGAAGTCCTTGAGGACTTTTCAGCAAGGGTTCTGATTCTGATTGGTAGCAATGCAAGAGACAGATTCTGGGAGGGGGGTGTTCCGGAGCACACAAAGAGATAAAGCTGGCGTGGCAGGTGGGGATGGAGAGTGGGGGAGACTTTGAATGAGGAGAATACATGTGTTGTAAGGGGTCATTGATTTCTCTTTTTTCCCAGGACACCTCTGCTAAACTACTGTTATGCACAGGTTACTTAGATATGTCGTTTGTGAGTAATTTGCATTCTGCTATTGTCAAGTGGCCTGAAAGCTAGAGAGATTGAGAAGATGGGCACTCTTTGTGTCTTAAAAAGAAGCAGGCTAAAGCTGGAACAGGAAAAGAGTATCAGTGTTACAGTAAAGTGAAGTTATTGTGTTTTCTCAAAGCTAGCAGGCTTTTTCCAGGAAGGGAACTTTAGTTACATGGGATTGTCTAATCAAGATACATTTGAAATGTATCCTTTACTGAATAGCAAGAGTAAATAATATTTAAAAACTGTATCTTAGAGTAACTTGCACGGTAAAGATAATCTTCTATGCTGAAAATTTCTGAAAGGGGAACCATCTATTTTATTCACTTACTTGAAGCTTCATGTAATAATATCGAACAATAACTGTCTGGATTGGGAACTGTCCATTTTAAGACAGGGCAGGTAAGTTCACACCTCTTAGATTAGAAGGCATTTAGTTATTGTTTACATAGGTTATAAACATATGGTAGCATCCCTGTCCTCTAGCATAGCTTTCCTCTGAAGTGGATGTGCTAATTTAGTATCCCAGTCTGTTTCCTTAAAAATAGGTTGGCAATTCCTTTCCAAACTGGCTCAGGATGGTAATTGGAAGCCTTGACTTGACTACAAATTTCAAGTTCCCTTAAGGCAGTGGCTTCAGCCTTCTCTGTCTGCCCATGGAAACCACAATATGACCTGAAAATTCTTACTAATTAATTGCATCTTCCCACTCTTTCCTCTCATATACTAGAATATAAACGACTGAATATAAGGTTGTAACCTGCACTATCTTTGCAAAATTCTTTCTTTTTCTGTGAACTCGATTTTAATAGTCACATGTTGCAATGGGAAGACATATAAAACATGGCTCCAAATATTGGGTTTTGATTTAGGTCTCCCTGACGTGCTTGGGTTGCATTTTGCTGCAGTTTTCATACCAGGGGAAAAACCTGATAGTGTCATAAGTTGATGTTTTCTCTTTACAGTCAAATAAATAATAATAGCCAGTATTTGTAGAATGCAGTGGTGCTAGGCCACTTCTTATCTTATTTCATTTAATGCCAATGAAAATGCTGAGGAAAAAGTTGTATTGATGAGGAAACAGCCTTGACATTATGGCTCAAGGTCACATTAAGAAGTTGAACAAGGGCTCCAATTTAGGGCTCAGTCTGGCTTGAGAGGCTGTCCTGTGATTCTTGTAAATAACCTCAGTGAGAATGAGGCCAAGTGGCTAAATCTGACACTTGAGCCCAAATCATTCCCTTTCACTTTCTGCCAGATTGGAAGACTGTATAGTGATTAAATATTTCTGGCCAGGAATATCTTGCCATTTATGGAAAAACGATACCCCCGGATCTTGAATAATTGTTTCATAAAGAACAAAAACAAAGCCTTGGCTAAATGTTGGAATGACTACAGGAAAATCTCTGGCTTCTCTGTGCCTCTGTCTCTCCCCAGACAAGATGGGAAAATAGTATCACTTTCCAAAGTTGCTTTGTGATGAAGACAAGCAACGGATAGTACTTTCATTATGACACATTTGTGGTCATCTAAAACTACCATAGGACACTTGAAGGTTAGGGGATACCTTTTTTTTTTTTTGGTACAAATTGGCAGACTTTAATAGTCCAGAAAAATTCAGCCCATCCTACACATTAATAACAGAAAATTTCATGCAGACATGAAGTTTCCAATTCAACTTTTTAAAAAAAGACTTTTTTTTCAACTTTTAAAAAATTTATTTATGCATACAAGAGCTGGGGTACAGGCCAGAGATGTGGGGGTGAGAGGATTCGTCAGAGACAGAGTGGGGAACAGAACAGGCAGATGGACCAGAGTACACTGTTGAGGGGAGCAGCGGGTGAGTCAGGAGAGGTCTGCTGCACCATGTAGGTAGCTCCCTGGTGGAGGCTCAAACTAATATTGCAGAGGCTGCTGACAGCTTCATAGGTTGCTTCCTAACGCCTTGTGCCATCAGGGAGGCCCCTCCAATTCAACTTTTGTGGCAACTTTTAGAATGAGCGTTACATATAAATACAGTACATTCTACTATTACCAGACTTCATAATTTTATAAAGCTTCTCTTTATATATATATATGTGTATGTGTGTGTGTTAGTGTATCTGTGTGTGTTAGTGTGTATATGTGTGTGTGTACAAATTTCCACACATATATATAATATCCCACTTTGTTCTTTGATTAATAAACCTTTACCTGCCAACAGGCATATGAAAAAATGTTCAACATCACTTGTCATCAGGGAAATGCAAATCAAAACTACCATGAGATACCATCTTACACCAGTGAGAATGGCACATATTAAAAAAACTAGCAACAACAAATGTTGGCGAGGGTGTGGAGAAAAAGGAACTCTTCTGCACTGTTGGTGGGAGTGCAAACTGGTCCAACCACTGTGGAAAGCTGTGTGGAGATTTCTGGACCTACTAAACATAGAGCTTCCATATGATCCAGCAATTCCACTCCTAGGTATTTACCCAAAGGACACAGAAACATCAATTCCAAAGAACACCTGCACCCCTATGTTTATAGCAGCACTGTTTACAATAGCTAAGCTTTGGAAACAACCCAAATGCCCAAAAATAGATGACTGGATCATGAAGATGTGGTACATATATACCATGGAATATTACTCAGCATTCAAAAAAGATAAACACATGCAATTTGCAGCAACATGGATGGCGCTGGAAGGGATCATGCTCAGCGAAATAAGCCAAAAAGAAAAAGAAAAATACCGGATGGTCTCACTCATAGCAGGAATCTAGAAAACTTAAATAAGGGACCAGGAAAATGAATAACTATAAGAAAGTGAAAATCAAAATCAACAAAAAACTATGAACCAGAGACACTTTTAGGGGGGCAGGGGCGGGAGGGGAGGGATTGGGGTCAGAATGGGGGCGCTGCAATTGTATGGGGAATATAACAATAAAATTTATTATCTAATAAAAAAAAAATAAACCTTTACCTGTACCACATAAGATTATTGGCGGGGTGGGTGGAGGGGGGAATATACTCGATTTTATGTGCACATTTGTGTACAGCACTTATTTATGAAAAAAATAAACTAAGGCTTGTAAACTTCTGTAGCTAGAACTACAAATAAGAAATACAAAATTGAATCCTCCAGTAAGATTTCTATTATTGATTAAAACAACCATTTTCAAGTTTGGAATATATTAAATGCAAAAGCTGTAAGAGAAAAGGGAACTTCTTTCTTCAGGGATAAAAGCCATTTTATGCTAAGAGATGCTTGAAAGGCTGCAGGGAAGTTTTATGAGCTATGAGCTGGCCTCTGAACCTCCATTTGCCTTTTATGTCCATCTAGATTCAGGTGATTGTGGAAGCAACCTTCATGCAAGGTAGGTAAGCAGGTCCTCATCAAAGCATAGTGAGGCTTTCGAAAGTTCACATTAGTATCACTTTGCTTTACCAGAGACGTACCTTTTTTTTTTTTTTTTCCAGAGACGTACCTTAACACTTGTTTTCAATGATGGAAAAAAATCAGCGAGGATTTCACATTTATGACAAAAGTTGAAAAGCTTACAGTGTCTTTGTGGGTTTTGCAGCTGCTGCTTTACAGGCACCAGCACCCCATTTAGTGAGGGGGCCCCCACAGCTGCTGCCTGTAGTAACTGTTACATCATTCCTGTTTTTATGTAAGTGAATATCCTTTTAGGTTTTATGTGTTATTTGGTATGATTTGATAGGTTAATTTTTGGGTCTTGCAACACAAAAATTTTTCCAAATAAGCCAGTGGTAATTTCTCTTTCCTTTACACCATTTTCACTCAAGAAAGCTGCCATAGGGATACACTGCTCTTGGATATCAGGGGAAACCTATATTTGCTAAATTTCTATGTGCTGGTTTCCTCCACCCTAGATCATGTGCCTGGCCAGGAGGTATCCAGCTTTTGCTGGGGGAGCAAGGGAGGATGAAAGGCCTAGTGTTACTTACTAATTTATTTTATGCTAATTCATAAATTTTAATGAGAGGGGGTCTCATGAAAAAGTTCATTTTCTTTGTGTGACTGAAGAGCTCCTGGGAATATTTCTCATCTATCTCTTTTTCAGTTTCTGTCTTGGAGGTAATTTTGTAAAAAACAGTGAAGCCTTGGGCCTTCTTTTCAGCCTGTCATTTGGGCCCTGGAAACATCAGCTGCATTTTGGATGGAAAAACACCCATCACGGGGTGGGTGGGAGGAAGGTGAATCTGATTCGTTGAAATCTAAGCTTCTTCAAAGTCTCCATTAGTTAGGCCACAGCAGACTTGATAGTTGGGCTGTGACTTTTGTGTCCCCTTCCTAGACTAACCTTTTTGCTTTTTTTTTTTTTTAAAGATTGATTTATTTATACAAGAACCAGGGTACAGACCAGAGGTGTGGGAGGATGAGAGGATTCACCAGAGACAGAGCGGGGAACAGAGCAGGCAGACTGACGAAATACACTGCTGAGGGGAGCAGCAGTCGAGACAGGAGAGGTCTGCTGCTCCATGTGGGACCCTCGCAGGCAGCCGGGATCGAACTCGCGCTGCAGAGGCTGTGGACAGCTTCACAGCGCAGCGTTCAGCCGCCTACACCACCAGGGGAGGCCCTAGACCAACCTCTTTGAGTTTCGGAGGGAAACTGATAACCTATGTCCTCATGAGGTTGTCATGATCAGTGGAAATAATGAAAATAATGTCTCTGAAAGTGTCTGAAAACTATAAGAATCTGTGAACATCGTGGTTAATGGAAGCACCACGAAGCGTCAGCTGTGGTTATGCTATCAAGTCATTGTTATGCTTAATTAGAGGAAGCCAAATTATACATACATGTGTTTCCTTTTTTTTTTTTTTTTAATTTATTTATTTATGTATACAAGAGCTGGGGTACAGGCCAGAGATGGGGTGGGAGGCGAGAGGATTCACCAGAGACATAGTGGGGAGCAGAACAGGCAGACTGAGGAAATACACTGCTGAGGGGAGCAGTGGGCGAGTCAGGAGAGGTCTGCTGCACCATGTGGGTTTCTCTCTGGGGGGGCCAGGGATCAAACTCATGCTGCAGAGGCTGCGGATTGCTTCATAGTGCGTTGCTTAACCCCTTGCGCCACCAGAGAGGGCCCCCACATGTGGCTCCTTTTCAAAGATATCCTTTGCCTCTCTGTTCACTGATGTTCCTCCACATCCATTCCCATTACTCCTTACCCCATCTCATTTGCATAGGATATTCAGATGAGTATATTTGTCCCTTGTTTTTGCAGCTGGAACATTTTATTTGTTTCTGTTTGTTGTTCTGTACTGAGTGAAGTAAGCATTGACTACACATTATTCTTTACTTTGGGAACTTGAGAACAATTAAAAACCAAGGGTAAGTTGTAATATACTTAATAATCTGGTGTAACTTGGCCCTTGCTTGGAATAATGGGTATGTTTTCTTCAGGGCTGGTAGATTAGATCTGCTTCCTAAAGCCAGCGTCTTACTTCTTCACTTTTTTTTTTTTTAAAGAATTATTCCTTTATTGTAAGATTTTTACTTATTTTGCCTAGAAGAACTGGGGTATAGGACAGAAGTGTGGGGATGGGGGAGAATATTCACCAGAGGTAGAGTGGGGAGCAGAACAGCCGGATCTACTGAAATACACTGCTGAGGCGGGCAGTGGGCGAGACAAGACAGGTCGGCTGTATCATAGGTGGGTTTGTTCTCTGGCTGGGGATCGAACTGAGCAAGTGCTGAGACTTGACTTCTAGGCCATCAGAGAGGCCCCAGTGACTTATTTATAAGCACAATGTACCTTAACTAGTCACATGAGACCCAGGCTATGTTGGGATGACATAGTGATCTGTACCAGTGATTGGCATCAAGCAGTCTGTGATGGTGTTGCCTAGTCATTAAGATATATAGAATAACTGTGAACCTCTCTTACTGGTGTGAGGGAGAATCACCTAATGTAGCTCAGAAGATACACATTTGCAGAGTTTGAGCAAAAATATATCTGGAAAGTTTTTTTTTTAATCAGTCAGTTTTCTATTGAGCACTTATATAGGTCTACAGACCTCTTGGGGTTCCACACCATGAAGTAGAAGGAAAATCATTTAGATGTTAGCAGATGGTTACCAGAGCCACAGAGAAGCCCAGGAGCATATGCACCAGATGTCTGTGAACACCCGTACACTCTTGTCCCCAGGAGACAGCATCGTGGTCCTCTGAGCCCAGAACACCAGACTGCACCTCACATTTCCCATGCAGGGTCCCTGGTGTGTCGCTGCTTTTGCAGATTCTATACAGCCAAGTGAGGGATTGGCCTCCTATTACTTTCTTGTTTGCTGAGTTTGGGCCAGAAAACTCTTTTTTCCTGCATATGAAGCTATTTCCTACTGACTGCCTAAGACAGAGCCCCATCCCCCCTGTAAATGAAAGAAGCTCCTGGGCCATCTTTTTTTTATTTTAAAGATTTATTTATTTATGCATACAAGAACTGCGGTATAGGCCAGAGGTGCAGGGTGTATGTGTATGTGAGAGAGGATTCACCAGAGACAGAGTGGGGAACAGAACAGGCAGATCTACTGAAATACACTGCTGAGGGGAGCAGCAGGTGAGACAGGAAAAGTCTGCTGCTCCGTATGGGTTGCTCCCTGGCCAGCTGGGAATGGAACTCGTGCTGCAGTGGCTGCCAGTAGCTTGATGGCACTGTCTTTAACCCTTACGCCACCAGGGAGGCCTGCCTGGGCCATCTTACCAAGGGTTTGGAGAATGCACAGAGGGAATGCAGGAAGTGAGAAGTCTAACACAGAAAAAGCCAAGAAGGTGGGGTCATGACTCCCAGATGCCCTCTTACCGCAGTACCGTGGCTGTGAGCAGCTGGAGACTCGGTGATGGACTGCAGGTGACTTTGGCTGGAGGACCTGGCTGAAATTTCTTTTGAACTTCACGGATCTAAGATGCTTCCAGGCAGCTTTCCTCCCTCCACTCCTCCCCTATCTTTCATGAGAGTCAGACCCACATCATGGCCTGTGGGCTCTCCCAGCCTCCATGGCTCCTGCCTTGCTCTACCACACACACTCTTCCCCTCGCAGGTTTCTCGCATATCTAACTCCATCTTGGTGGTTAAGAGCCAAGGAATGCTGCTGTCAGGTCCAAGCTCCTTAAAACTGAGATTCAAAAAATAGCAAATGTATCCCCCTGTTGAGCAAAAGAAAATGAACCCAAAAATATGCCAAGTAAATGAACTGAGCGAAAGCTATGAACAATATAAACATTAGATAAAATGGGGTGATAGGGAATGAGATACAAGAAAATGTAATTTTATTATTTTTAAAATATATATATATATTACATCATTGTTCATTTTTGTGCAATGTTTGCTTTCTCCTCTTAGGTGTAGTCCCCATAAAATTCCTACCACCAAGACACCCGTGCACCATCACCATAGTCTCTTCCTGCCTCTGTTTTAATCCCTCCCCCACCCCTCCCCTGCTGAATGGCTCCAATTTATAATTGCCTACTAGTTTTGTCTTTTTTTTTTTCCTGATCCCTTATTTGGTTCCCCTATATTCCTCCTATAAGTGAAACCATCCAGTATTTTTCTTTTCCTCAAGAAGATATAATTTTAATGTGCACATCTCAACAAGCATGACACTGGGTTTATGAAAATGTGGTTTTGTGTGGAGTCACCCTTCTGTCCTAAACCTACTTGTGGGAGTAGCCTTCACTTGTCTCTGGCTGGATCTCTGTCTTGAACTTCCTCCCCGGGTTATTAGCTCATCCTTATGTAAGAAAAATCCTCTTTCATGGTATCAATTTAGTAATTAAAATTGCCCAGTTTAAAATTGCCCAGTTTAAAATCAGAACTCAATTTTCATTGAAGACAAAAACTTCTCATCTCCTTGCCTTTTGGCCAGGATGAGAAAGAGCCTATGGTCTCAAAAGTTCTAGATGGCTCCTAGTCTCAGTCCTGGACCAAACTGGTACTGTTACTTCTGTCTCATTGTAGCTGCCAAAGCAAGCCCCATGGCCAACTCTACAGTTAAAATTCCGGTAAATACGCTAAATACTGAGTGAGAAAAACTGGCAAGTTACATGGTAAAGGGTGGGATGGAGGAAGGAGCAAAAATCAGGACCAATCTCTCAATCTCCTGTAGGAACAAAGAAACAAAGTTTCTCTCTATTAGCCATGCCTGGCTCCTATGTCCATTCCTTGACCATTCTTTGTGACTCTGGTGGGAACAAGTTTGTGTGATCTGCCATCGCAAGAGGACCATTTGCTTGAAGTGAGTAAGAAAGGTGTTTTCCCGAGAGAAGGAGCTATTGATCCTGGAAAAGAGGTGCCATGCTGGGCGCACAAAACCAGCAAAGTCCTTCCAGGTGGAGGGAGTTGGATGAAAGCAACACCTCACTTTTCTCTGCCCTTCTCCACCTCTACCCTAAACTGCAGGAAGGCATGATTTAATTGGCAAATTTGGGGGGAAATGAAGTGGGCATGCTCAACTCCTTACTGGCCACTTTCCTCTTGGGACTCCAAACAGCCCACGTCTGCTTTGAGAGTAGGCTGACTCCCCCATCTGCTGGATCTAACTCTATAGCTGGGTGCTGGGAGAGTCTTCTGACCCCACAGTTTGTTCAAGCCATCCTGCTTTATCAGGAACTAAGTAATAATTTGACCTTCTTCTTCCATTCTTTTATCTTATTTCTTAATTTGTTTTGAACTCAGACAAGGAAGGAGTTTTGTGCTAGTTATTGGCTACCCCTTTAAAGGTTTGATGCATTGATGCATTGACCAGAAAATGGACATGTAATAAGTAAGGAGCCCAATTAGGGGGAAGCAAATGAATGCTCCCAGAGTAGCTGAGGCTTCTGGAGTGGCAAAGGCTTGGCCCTGGCCCTGGCCCTGGGGTCTTGTTCTTTTGTTTGCGAGCGGGGACATTTTGATCTTGGCAGCTTGCATAGGCTTCTCTTGAGCCAGGGTGGTTCTTATGGTGGTGCAGTTGGCTCTTAACAGCTGTGGCCTGGGGACAAAGTCCTCGGAAAAGCCACTCAGAGGTTGTAAGCAGGCTTTGGCATGAGCACAGGGGCCAGGAGAGGGCTTCGCAGGGGCCAGCAGGCTGAAGAGTCCTTAATAAGCAGTTATAGCCGAGGCGAGGATTCAATTATAGGGAGAAAGAAACAGTCCTTTCATACACTGTCCCTTTAGATATTAAAGGAATGGGAAAATAGTTGCTGTTTTTAAAGCATGGGGCAGCTGGCTTCTCTCTGGACCACAGAGCCTTAGTGAGAGATTAATTTGCAATGTGCTAGCACTAGGTCTAGGTAGGTAATATAAACAAACAGCCCTCAGTCTAATTCCTCTTTTATGTTGTTTTGAACTGTCTTCAAGGGCAAAAGAGGGCGGGGTGGACAGACTAAGGTTGCATCCGCATGACTCAAGAATCACTCCCTCCAAGGCTATTGGAAACTGGTTATTTAGATAGGATGGAGAAATCCTCCCAGGTGATGGTTTTCTTAGGCCCAAGGAATTCCACAGAAAGAGGGAGTGGAACAAAAGTCCCTGTTGCACAGGAATAGAAATCCTCCCTAGTTACTGTGTTACTAAGCTGAGCTCACCTTCACACAAGCACTGAGCCCCTGGAATTCCAGGGGGCCATGGACATTAAAAAGCTTTGAAGGAACGGCTGGGAGGGTGGAAGGAACAGCTTCTCAAATAAGAACTGATGACAGAGGACATTGCAATTGCATGCTTCTAAACTTTGCAAGAAGGCTGTTCTCTTTCAAATGCAATGCTCCCTTAAATGCTTTATCTGAGAGAGGAGGACCCCAGAGGGGGAACTTCCCAGATATGTGAGTGCCAATTGTCCCAGGGTTGAAATTAACCTGTAGCTAAGAGGGGGCTACTAACTGGGTTTTTGTTCACAGTCCACCCGTCCTGGATGCTGGGCATCAATCAACTAGGCATCTTGCTGAGCCTGCACTATCTCCAACAATCTCTGGCAACCCAAAGTACTCATTCTGGGTGTGTAATTTGGCTTGAGATACCTGCTGGGAATTGGCTTCTTTTCTGAACACATTGGGGAGAGAGAGCACCAGTGCTATGATGGTTGTGCATGTTCTAGTAAATCTATACTCTGGGGGGAGGGGGGAAAGGTACACCCGAGACTTGGCTGGTGCTATTATTATTTTCTGATTTGGAGGCACTGTAGGAACTGCCTCCATTTCAGTGAGCTATGGCTTAAAGTGCAGCTGCTGAAAGATCCCTGGCTCCTCTTGGGCCTTGAAGTCCCCTCAGTTGAGACAGAGCAGAGTAAGAAATTAGGGAAGATGAATTTTGCATTTCAATTTCTTTGAATTTTAACCTACAAAACAAGATAATTTTATTTTGAACTTTCTTTGAACTTGAATGTCTCATGATTTTGAGTTCATTTCTTAGACATGAATTTCTCCCTAGAAATTTGATTAAAGGAAAAAGTTTATGTGAAATATTTCCCTGTCAACATTATTGCATTTTGTTATTGAAATTTCTCTGTGCATATTATTATTGGATTAGTGTACTTTTGTCATGTAGTCTCATTGCTGATCCTCTGATATGCTGTGTGGATAGGCAGAATTAAAAAAAAAAAAACTATGAGAAGAAATGAATGAAATGTCAAACCTTGGATACAGAGTGGCATTGAACTACATAACTAAGGCATTGTAGGGAACTGTTTTGGTCTTTTTTTTTAATTTTTCAAAATTTATTTATGCATACAAGAACTGGGGTGTAGGCCAGGGGGTGGTGCAGGGGGTGAGAGAATTCACAGAGACAGAGTGGGAGCAGAACAGGCGGATCTACTGAAATACACTGCTGAGGGGAGCAGCGGGTGAGTCAGGAGAGGTCTGCTGTGCCATGTGGGTAGCTTCCTGGCTAGCCAGGGATGGAACTCATGCTGCAGAGGCTGCGGACAGCTTCACAGTGCGGTGCTTAACCCCTTGCACCACCGGGGGGGAGGGGCCCCACCAGCAACATTTTTTTAATGTTTAAATCAACTTTACAAAACACTGTCTTAAGAATCACAATTCCATAAATCTTCGTCAAGTGAAAACAGAATTACTGAAGTAATAGCAATTTCTTAAACCAAAACCAAGCAACAATTCAAGCTTAATTTTGAAGAGAGATAAAAAAAGTTTCAATGGGAGGTGGGAGCAAAGTGGGGAGGGGACCCAGTGGACAATGGGGAAGGGTCAGTGGGTGTGATGTGATAACAAGCATTTGTAGAGGTGTGAACCTGTACCCCTAAATATATATATATTGTGTTGTAAATCAGCATTACCTCAATAAACATAATTATAAAATTAAAGAATAGAATAAATAGGGCCTCCCTGGTGGTGCAAAGTGTTAAGTCTCACCACTATGAAGCTAGCTCTGTCCTGGCCAGGGAGCTACCTGCATGGCACTGCAGATCTCTCCTGTCTCCCCCGCTGCTCCCCTCAGCAGTGTGTTTCAGTCAGTCCACCTGTTCTGCTCCCCGCTCTGTCTCTGGTGAATCCTCTCACCCCCCTGCATCTCTGGCCTGCACCCCCCAGCTCTTGTATGCATAAATAAATAAATCTTTAAAAAAATGAATAAGTAAATCAGCAGCAGCTGTGATTGAAAGGAAGATAATCAGCATGTCTGGTCCCCTTTCCACAGTGACCAATTGAGAGAGAGGTGTGACCAGGATACATGAGGGATAGGAAGACATTTGCTGGGGCTTCTGGAACGATATTGGGATAACTGTCCCGTTTGGAAGGGGATATTCAATTTCTACTTCTCACCATTTACAAATATTAATTGAAGTAGTATTAAAAATAAAGGGTGTTTATTATTTTTATTTTTAGTATTAGAAGACACTGAAAGGTAAAAAGCCATAGGGACAGACTGATAATTTGATTACATGTTAGGAGTACAAAACACCATGAATAAAATTTAAAAAACAACTGAATAGAAGTACATATTTGCTGCATACTTTACTAGAATCCGTATCCATATCCTATCCATATCATATCCATACTTATAAGTAGCTAAGAAAAAAAGGGAGCCAGAACTTTCCTGGTGGCTCAAGGGGCTAAGCACAGCACTATAAAGCTATCTGCAGCCTCTGCAGAAGAAGTTGGATCCCTGATCCCTGGCCAGCCCCGGAGCAACCCACATGGCACAGCAGACCTCTGCTGTCTCACCTGCTGCTCCCCTCAGCAGTGTATTTCAGTCAGTCTGCCTGTTCTGTTCCTCATTCTGTCTCTGGTGAATCCTCTCATCCTCTGCACCTCTGGCCTGTACCCCAATCCTTGTATTCATAAATAAATAAATCTTAAAAAAAAAAAAAAAGAAAAGAAAAAAAGGGGGCCAAGTAGAAATGTGGTAAAAAATACAAGCAGTTAATCCACAAATAAGGACACAGAAGGGAAAACATACACACATACACACACACAGAGAAAACCCCTCAACACATGACAGGTGCTCAGCTTCAAGGAAGTAGATTTTTTTCACTTTCAACTCCATTCACCATCCACCTCCAACCAATCAGCCCCTTCTATCATTTTCCTTCCTCTCCTTCCCCACTGGTGACCACTATTAAGTACATTTAAAACCACAGCATAGTATTCCACAGCATGAATGTGCAAAGTTCAGCTAACCATTTCCTTACTGTTGAAAATTGAGATCATTTCTAAGTTATAATGACTGTCTGGAGCCCATTCCTGCTTTTGAGATATTAAACCTTGTAAACTTAGACTTAGAAGGTGATAGCAAACATCTTGGTATCTGAGCCCCAAACAGAAGTTGCTCAGTCCTCTGAAACTTACCATTAGCATGCTCTTTGAATTTTTTTCTTAATCATGTGCTTAATCTAATACACTTAGGGACTACTGGAACTTTTTTCAGGTCAGATTAGTTAAAACAGTCAGAAATTGTTCTCTTTCCATGAAATAAAGCTGATTGAAGGATTACATTGTCTGAGCAGCTGTAGGATTCAGAAACTCCTTTATAAAGACTTACTTTATTTTTAGGTTTAAAACTATCTGTGATTTCTTTTGGATTAATGGCCTAAATATGCACATTTTACTAAAGCCTTGCTTTTTCATTTACTACAGCTGTAGTAGTAAATGATTTGTTGCTCATTAAGATGTAAGAATGTTTCTGGGAGAGGAAATTGTTGCTTCTCTTCCAGAGGGAAAGAAAATATTTATCAAATTCAAAATGTGTGTCTCTGTTATCCCAGCAATTTCTATTTTAGGAATCTCTCCTACAAAAATATTCAGCAAGTGTGTAAACACAGATACACATAACCAGTGATGGGTGTTCACTGGCCAGTACTTGTAATAGATGATTTGATCGAAACTGTGATAAATATCCATCAATAAAGGGCTTCTGGAATAAATCATGACCCATTGAGATAATGAATGGCACCTATAGACATCACTTCACAAAATGTCTGTGTAAGAGGGTTCTGGATAGAAACGGAACTCACCCCAGATGGTTCCTATGAAGAGATTTTTGAGGGAGGTTTTGCTTATAAAAGTTGGGCAGTGTTACGTAAAGATGGGGAAGCACCTAGAGGATAGCAACTGTGTGAAGCTATTGCCATTCCTAGGGCTTGAGGTGCGAGGGCCAGAACATATACCCCGAGAGCCCAGTGGAACCACAGAGACTGAACCAAGCAGCAGAACATTATAAATTGATAAACTAAAAATCACTTTTGAATTGCCCCATAGCCCAAAAATGAAAAAGGCATTTCTTTTTTTAAAGATTTATTTATTTATGCATACAAGAACTGGGGTACAGGCCCAGAGACAGAGTGGGGAACAGAACAGGCAGATTGACTGAAATACACTGCTGAGGGGAGCAGCAGGCGAGACAGGAGAGGTCTGCTGTGCCATGTGGGTAGCTTCCTGGCTGGGGATTGAACTCGTGCTGTGGTGGCTGCAGACAGCTTCATAGATTGTATCTTAACCCCTTGTGCCATCAGGGAGGCCCAAAAAAGGCATTTCTGAACCAGTGAGAGGCAATGGTAAAACATTAATATAAAACAAAAGTGACTGGTCAATCGAGTCATGTACTATCAGAATAATAAAGTACAGATGTTGGACTATTGAAAAGGAGACAGAAAAACAAATAGTCATGTCCTTGAAAAAGACACTGATAACTTATATTTGTTCCCATTTTATGGATCTCAAAAGGATTCCATACTCATCTTCTAATTCAATCTGGAAAACCTTATAAAGGCAACTGAAATACAAAGAGGCTAAGTGAGTCAAGTAGTCTAAAAGTGGAGGGAGGGCTTGAGATACATTATGTCTCTGTGCACATAAGACAAGCAGGTGTTATCAGCCAGGTTGTGATGATTGTTGCCTATGTCTGAAAAGGAGGAAGATAATTACTAAGCCTGAAAAAGGGAGAGACAAAGGTTGTTTCCGGTGTTCTGGAAGATAAGAGAATCTCTATAGCTACTGGAGGGATGTGGACTCAGCTGCAGTCATTCTGGCTCCAGAGGAAAAGACATGTGGTAAAGTAGATACGCTGTGACAGGGCCCATGGGGCAAATGGTTCCAGAATAATGATGCATATTTCCCCAGAAAAATCCCAGGTGTTCTGTGCAGATGGGCCCACCTGATGAAGAGGAAGTGCAACATACTTCAACTGACTTCTGTTAACCACACGAGGGAGACTTGGGCAGCTGAAGAGCTCCCACTGTCAGATTTGGCCACAAGAATAAGCAAGTAAGGCTATGTTTTTTTTTTTTCCAGAAAAAGGCAAATAACAGATTCTCCCTTTAAAAATAAAAATCCCATTATGAAGCAGTGATTTTTAAAAATTATATTATATTAAAATAAAAATAGGTAAACTGATCAGCAAAAAAGAATAGACTGCCCAGAAGTAGAGTTAACAACAGTAACAAATCAATATGAGACAAAGACAGCAGCATATTACTATACAGTTCATAAGATCAATCTGGAGAACCAGCTTAACTTCCACACACACTATTGTAAATTCCAGTTGGTTCAAATTAGATTAAAAAGTTTATTGTGCATATTTTCTTTTTCTCTTCCCTCCAAAGCATCAGTTTCCCTCTCCCTATACAACACCCCACCATAATTTCCTAGTGAGAAATTTCTTTTCCCAACTCTATTTTGTATGAGTGGGAGGGTCAAGTTCTGTCAACATCTTCCATGGGAAAGCTGAAGGCAATTCACCCTTCTCTGTACCCAGAATAGCCAGGGAATGCTCACTTGACCTAAACTCAGCTGATTCAATGGTCACACCTAGAATTTTGATTCCCCAGCAGATGCAAGGACAAGAAAGAACTGTGGTTGGCCAGTGGCATCCCAGCAGGCTCTTCCAATCATGAAACATCTGTCCTCCTTCCAACTTCTTGGTTTTGCAGAGCTCCTTGGTCTTTCCCACTCTAAAATATGTTTCCCCAGACTCAGAGAATAATTTGCTTATACTAGCCAGTGAGAGTCTTTCTGTAAGCATACGAGGACTGCACTTCTAAAGAAATAACTCAGGAGGAAGAGAGTATATGCAGTGGTCAGTGGTGTCACAGTTCATCTTAGACTAACTCCTCTACAAGGAAAGTTCTCTGGTGGATGATTTGATGGTTTGCACTTCTTCCTCTTGCCTTCTCTTGTAGTAGGAGTATACTTCTCTATCCGCTGATGTTGGTGGGTATGATGGGTACCATGTCTCAGTCAGAGTTTTAAATATGCTTTGCCAATTTTGCTTCATATATACACACACACACACACACACATATATCACACACATATAACTTTGCATATAAATAAAAATATATAAGGCATATTATGTAGGTAAACTATGTATTTTAAATATATATTACTTTAATTCATTCCATTCTTTTACCAAGACAGTTCAAATCCATAATAATCTCACCTTCTACTTCAATACTTCCAACTCATCTCATGGCTTTTAGTCATGTGCCTTTGAAAACCATCCTTCACAAAACTGATAGTAAAATAAATCTAACCCTCTAAGGTCACAGATTAAAAACCTTCAGTGGCTCCCTCTTCCCCATTTGAGCGTCATTGAGACCGGTGTCCTCTATGCCACTTCAGTCTCGTCCCTGGATGTTGCCAGCCCCCCACTTAATGTTCAGCAACATTAAATGCCCGAAGCATCTTGACCACACCTCCACGCCTTCATCAGTTTGTGCCCTTAGTCCTGCCCTCCTCTTCCTCCTAATTTTTGTCCGGATAACTTCTGTTCAACTCTCAAGTTTCCACTCATCATCAGTGCTTCCAGAAAGCCTTCCCCAGTCCTTCCAAGGCACACTTCCCTGTGCTTCCTCAGTGCATACCGTCTGGCACCTTCCACACTGAATTGAACTGATTTTGTCTGTATCTTTCTCTCCAATAGATTGTGAGATTTTGGAGGGTAGGGGCAGTCCCTTGTTTAGCTTTTTATGCTCAGAATCTAGCATGGTGTCTGGCATGCAATGCACATTTGTGAAGCAGAAATAAACCAAACAAATGACCATTAACATGAGAAAACTTTGAATTTTGTAAAGCCTGAGACTAAAATTCTTACAAAGCTAATGGCATTATAACTTGGTTCTTGGATAGCGACATAGCCACACTTAACAAAAACTCTGAAAATGTTCATTCTCCTTCCCTTGGTATTTTTCCATTTGTGCAAATTCCCCAACGGAAAAAATCCAAAGGGGGGAGGGAATAAATACAGATGTTCCCAGCAACTCCAATTATGATAGTGAAAAAAACTGGAAGTAATCCAAGTATCTAATAGGGAAATAGCTAAGCAAACAATGGGATTATTACATAGCTATTAAAAATGACAGAGGTGAGGACTATGTCAACATAGAGAAGTGTGTATCTGCAGGAACGTTAAGTGGAAAAAAGAACACAGCCAGTGTTTAAACACTAGTGGTTAAGGATGTGTGTGCACATTAACGAAGATTAGAGGCCATTTGGAGAAATGAACATAGCTGCGGTTCAGTGTTCATTGTTCAGTGTTCCCTGTGTGGATTCATGAATCTATGACAATAGTAGGTGCAATGTCACACAACATAGCTATCCTGCAAGTCCTCTACAGAGTGTCTACATTACTTACCAGTTTGTTTAATCCAAGAGATCATTCAATGCCAAATTCTTATAAAGTTATGATGAAAATTACTTCAAGACAGTAATTACGTTACTTCAAGACAGTAAAATATTTTTCTTCATTTACTTCAATAAGCAGTGATCAGCGCTTAATTTTATGGTAGGTCATGTTCTTGATCATGAAATTTAAAATCCTCAGGTGGATATGTGGTATTAGTTTGACTTTTATTTACTTGGGTAACTACATATGAGGACCTATTATTATAAAGGGAAATCTGAAAAACCTTTGGCCTAAAACTCACATGCATTTGTCTCAATTTTATACTTCTGATGTTGTCTCCAAAAGAGGTTTATGTGGAGTCACTGAGATATATTGATAAGGATGGAAAGGAAGTCATCATCATATGACCCTGAACTTGTGTCACATCCTCCCTGCAGTGCACTATGAATTAATAGTATTGCATCCTGGGATTGGTTTATTTTGGGAATAGCAAAATATTGACTTGGCAAGATTTAGTACATTGCAAATAAAAGATTTTAAAAAACATTTTGTTCTAGAATTTATTCATTATTTTATTCACTTGGACCCTAAAAATTGGAGGTGGCCAGGTTTTTCCAGATCTCTGGGAAGCTCTGATTGTAAGTACCAATTTATGTTGAGAATGTGATTATTTTAATTTGGGCCCAAAAACTAGTATGTGGTTAATAATATAACTATATAAACATTTAATGAACAACTGTCTACTAGCCCTACTATTTCCATTGCCATGTAACCAGAGTCAGAAGCAGTTTCTACAGCTTACACCCCTGACCTGCAAACCCTACTCTTAAACGCCTGACTTGGGCTCTGGATTCCTATGCCATAAAAACTCTTCCTCTCCCCTTTTTCTGCATTAGATTTCCCTTTAGCTCCAGGACTCATAATTCAAGTCAGTACTATTAATGTATAGTTTAATGTAGTCTCTGTGGTGATATAAGTGCCCAAAAAGCTATTTATTTTTTTTTTTTAAAGATTTATTTATTCATATAAACACTGGGTACAGTCAGAAGGGCGGGAGGGTGAGAGAATTCACCAGAGCCAGAGCGGGGAGCAGAGCAGGCAGAAGGACCGAAGTACACTGCTGAGGGGAGCAGTGGGCGGCAGGAGAGGTCTGCGCGCCATGCGGGACCCTCCTCCGGTGGCCGGGGAGCAGCCGGGGATTGAACCGGCACCGCGGAGGCTGCAGGCAGCTTGGCAACCCAGCGCTCAACCGCTGCGCCACCGGGGAGGCCCCCAAAAAGCTATTTAGAAAAAAAATTTGAGAATGCAGTCTACAGATTTTTTTGGGGGTGGGGGTGGGGGAGGAACTGCCCCAAATAAAACTTTTGATCAAAATACCTTCAATTATTTCTCAAATTTCTTGTGCTTAAACATATGAACAAAAAACAATGCTAAGTATTATGTTCAAGTGGCTGTTCTTGTAAATAGTTAGAAGGATTAGTCTGGCCATTCTCCTATCCCTTCTCTTTCTTTGTCCTGCTTCTGTGCTGTGACTACTGATCATTATCTGAAGATGATGATTCTCCCAACATTCAGCAAAATCCCTCATTCATGCAAAACCCCAAATCCACAAGATTATGTCCAGCTTAGTTGGAGGAACAAATGGGAACTGAAGAATCAGGGTACAGTTTCTCCTGACCAGTCCCACACCCCAGTTCCACCAGCTTCCATCCCATTTGGAGTGACTGAGTTGTCTATGAGGCAGAGGGAGTTATTTTCCCACTTACCTCAAAAGTGCAGGTAGATACTGAAGGCATGTTACCTAACATTGTATTTCTCCTTTGAGAAGCGGTCACCAGAACGTTTGGTCATGGACCCAAACTCGGAAAAATCTAGTTTAAAAGATTGTGGTTAGGAGCAAATGCAAAGCCATTTGTTGCATGGATAAATACAATGTATAGTTACAAGGGTGAGGAATTTCAGAATTATATGACTGTTAAGATGAACCAGATTATTCAGACAATAACCATCTAAGTAAAAAACCAATTTGGTTTTCCTTATTTGAGGGTGTTATAAGAAGGATGTATATGGGGGTCCTGTGGTAGAGGCTCCCAGGCTGAGCTCCAGCAACCTACCTACCTGATGGCCCAGAAAGCACCCCCAGCTGCTGCACACTTTCGTCCCTCCTGAATTATCCAGGTAATTGCCTCCCAGTTCTTGCCTCACTGACCGCAGGCGAGAATCTATTCATTCAGCCATTGCGTGGGCTGCATAACTACTTCAAATGAAAACCCGGGAAGCCAAATTCCCACTGCAGTTGAACGTGTATAATTAGCTTCTTGTGCATCCTGACCCCTGATGTTTCTGACGCATTTGGCCTGCAGTATGACCTTTCTAAGACCTCCAATATCTCCTCCACAGCTGGAGATGCCCCAAACTGCACGCAGCACTTCCTGTGGGTGTGGCCTTGTGGGCCTCATGCTGTGTTAAAGCAAAGGATCCGCATTTCAACCTCTCACAGGTTCACAGCGCTTTTCAAAGGACTGGAGTGGCCCATGAGCAGCTGTCTCAGACATAAGTGGACCCCTCCCTCCCTTTTCTTTTTGAAAAATGACTTATGATGGAGGCCTTTCCAGAAACGCTATAATTGGTCAGCTTGGGGTGCGTTTGATGTCTTCCCAGATAACATCACCAGCTATTCTCCGGAGAGGAAAGGCAGGGTTTGCCCCCTGGGAGAGTGACAACACCCGTTTCAAGTTGGGGTAGAGCCTGTGGTTCTTTTCCTGTGTGTGGGGAAAAGCGAACACACAGTGTTCATTTCCTAAATACGGGATGTGCGGGTGGCTGGCAGGCCATTTTCCACCATGTCACATCCTTCCGGAGAAAGGCAGCAGGGGCTAGGACGGGAAATGTCCAATTCGCAGAATGAGACAAGGTTTTCCCAGGCTAGTCATTGGTTCTCTGGAACTATAAAGTGTGCTCATCCAGAAACAGATTTTTCTTTCCTGGAGATAGCCAGAAGTGAATGGTAAGTGGGGAGCCCAGGGGTATGCTATATGCAAAGTAGCCGTTGAAGTTGTAATATGGGATTTTATCTTTGGCCAGTTATATATTTGGAGTGACTTTTTCTTATTCTGCTAAGGGGTGTCTCTACCTGGACATTTATCACTGGTAAACTGGATTTTGCAAGTCAAACTAAGACTTAGGAGTCAGAAGGCCAAAATTCTAATGCTGGGTTCTGTGAAGAATCAGTAGCCTCTAGAACTTGTCTTTGTTTGCATTGTCTCATCTTCCAAATGAGAATAATGTTTTCTTGTCCTGACAGCTCAGGTACTGAAATGCTCTGTTTCTATGCTTTATTTGCCACTTTAAAGAAGTTCCTAATAGCAAGGCCTACAGTGGATCTGAAGGTAGAGATTGCTGGCATCCTGGAAGGCTGTGTTTTGCCCCCATTCACTCTTTGTTAGTCGTCTTTATTGGTTTCAATTCAACTTGGTCCAAGGAAGCCCATAGTGAGTTGTTAAACAAAAAATTTGGCTACTTAATTTTAGTCAATCATTACTCTTTTTTTAAAAGGAAAATTTTCTAATAAAGAGACATAGTAGTGTTGGTCTAATGTAATTTTATTTTGTGATTTAGTTTAATCAAGCACCCATCAAAGAGTGAAATTTCTGAAGATCTGATGAACTCTAATTAGAAAAAAAATGCACAAACCACAACTTAGGTTTGATTTAACTAAGATAACAGCCTGGAAAAATAACAAACAGAAAAGTTGCTTCAGGCAGCATCTAACCTAGAAAGGTTGCTTTTTTGCATTGGACACATAATACGATTTACAAGTTGTGGTGACTGTCATTTTTACTTATCAGGAAAAGAGAAAAAAAAAACTGCATTGCAAAACTCTTAGGATCCCAGTCTCCATGTAACGAAAGGCTTTGTACAGTGGTACACCTCTGGGATAAGTGTTATCTTTCAAACAGCAAAGGCTTCCTTAGTGCCGGGAGCCTTCCTCCTGAGTCGACACCTTATTTAACAGGTAGTTAAAAAAGTCCATCCTTAGCGTCCTGGGGAGAGAAGCAGAAGATGGAATCATTCCTATTTGCACAGGCGAATGGAAGGTTCTGAGGATTTGTGTGACTTGTCCCAGATGACAGGACTTGACACATGACCCCCTGAAAAGTGACCCCATCCCCTGGCATAAGGGCGGACAGACTTAACGTTGGACAACTCCCAGCTTGCTTCTGGGGACCGCGACCGGGAGCAGCCTGAGGGCGGGAGACTCGGGGCTAACTGCATGTCTGTGTCCCGCAGGGCATGGAGCGGCCGGCGGCCCGGGAGCTTCAGGGCACCGACGCACTGCGGCGCTTCCAGGGGCTGCTGCTGGACCGCCGGGGCCAGCTGCACCGCCAGCTACTGCGCTTGCGCGAGGTGGCCCGGCGCCTGGAGCGACTGCGCAGGCGCTCTCTGGCGGCCAACGTGGCTGGCAGCTCGCTGAGCGCTGCGGGCGCGGTCGCCGCCATCGTGGGGCTCTCGCTGAGCCCGGTTACCCTGGGGGCCTCTCTGTTGGCGTCGGCCGTGGGGCTGGGGGTGGCCACGGCTGGAGGGGCCGTCACCATTACGTCCGACCTGTCCCTGATCTTCTGCAACTCCCGGGAGCTGCGGCGGGTGCAGGAGATCGCGGCCACCTGTCAGGACCAGATGCGGGAGATCCTGAGCTGCCTGGAGTTCTTCTGCCGCTGCCAGGGCCGCGGGGACCGCCAGCTGCTGCAGTGCGGGAGGAACGCCTCCATGGCCCTGTACAACTCCGTCTACTTCATCATCTTCTTCGGCTCACGTGGCTTCCTCATCCCCAGGCGGGCCGAGGGGGCCACCAGGGTTAGCCAGGCCGTCCTGAAGGCCAAGATCCAGAAACTGGCAGAGAGCCTGGAGTCCAGCACTGGGGCTCTGGACGAACTCAGTGAGCAGCTGGAGTCCAGAGTCCAGCTCTGCACGAAGGCCAGCAGTGGCCACGACCTCAAGATCTCGGCTGACCAGGCCTCAGGGCTGTTTTTCTGAGAACATCCTTTCCCTCAATGACCGAGGCCAGAAACGGTCCCTGTGGGATGCTCCAAATTGGTAGCTCCCTCGGGAACACACTCAGTTGGGTTAAAGCTGCATGCAAAGGATGAAAAAACTGAGCTTGAAGTAAGGGTGTGTGTGTCTCTGCAATGCCCTTCTTTCCCATCACTGTGATAACCTGCCTGGGCTTGACTGCTAGTGACTTTTTATTGCTATTCCTAATAGGAGAGGTGACTTGAAAACTACTTTTTCTTTGTCAAAAACCGTTCAGTCTTCATGCAGCTAGACACACCTGTCTTAAAGTTGTGGCAGGGTCCCTGGCCTTGCAGGGTTATGTGAGCTGCGGCTGGAGACTGTGTGCTACAGACACTATTAGGCTTTGAGTTTCTCAGAATGTCTGTAAGAGGAGCTTTAAAACCTCTCCAAGAAAAAACAAAACACCTCTTTCCAGTGTAGCTTGAGTATAATGAAGCCAGAATCCAGAGCAAATCAGATACCCTCTGAACTGTGTAGGAGGGTTTAGGACCCAAGAGAGGCCCTACCTCTACCCTACCTGCTCAGCTTGCCCTCTCAAGCTTCCAACCAGGGGGTGGAGGGACCTTCCCTGGTGGTTTCCTATCCAGATCTCCAGATGTTTTGAGAGAGGAACCCAATTAAATGGCCATCTGCATTCTGCCTGCCCTTTACAGCAAGCAGCGGAGGCCAGGAAGATGAAGTGACCCACAACTTCATCATTAACATCATAGCTAGAGAAGAGAACATTAGCTTTTGGATTAGACAGCCCAGGGTTTATTAAAAGGTCTGTTACTACTGTGTGACCTTGATCATTCAATCTGGCTTCCTGGTCTGTAAAACAAATCCTAAAACCTCACAAAGCTGCCTGGCTCTCCAAGCATGGCCCCTGGACTGGCAAAGTTAACATCACCTGGAAACTTGTTAACTAGGCAGGATTTTAGACTCCACCCCCTACTTCTGGAGTCAGAAACTCTGCAGGGGCCCAGCAATTTGTGTTTAAACAAGCCCTCTGGGTGATTCTCATGCTCTCTAAGCTTTGAAAAACTCTGCAACAGATGCTAGTTTCTGATCCTCACAGTGAGCTTTCAGTGTCTTATGGCCTCTCTAGGGACTTCAGAGGTCAAGAACAGACTGTCCCAGAAGTGAAAGTATGTGTGTTTGTGCTGGTCAGTGGATCCTGGGGACAGTCTCCCACCATGTGAACTAAGGGATGTACCCTACTAAGACCTTTAGAGGGCAGTGTAGCCCACTCATTGTGGAAACTGGTACAGAAAGGAATGTGAACCTACCCGATATTGACCTCTATTACCTTCTCTGAAAACTGCCAGACCACATAGTATTATTATTATTTTTAATTTATTTTTTAAAGTTTATTATTTAATTACTGTTTAATGTTTGCATTTAATTTTATTTAATCACATTTAGGAAATAATGAGAATAGTGAGTTTCTGAATAGGAGACTGAGCCTCTTAAAGAGATGAAGTTGAGTCTGCTTTTCTAAGGTGGGACAGGCACAGGAAACAGTGTTGCTTCCCTGCATTAGGTCTCTCCTTCAGAGGGGAGTGTTTTTTCCTCCAGCGTTTTAAATGATCTTTTAAGTAAGTGTGAGAAGTTCTGAATAGAGAGAGATGAGGATATGAATTTAAGCATATAAATAAGTGGAGGCTTGACGTAGGTGATATAAATGATGCAGTCACTTATATCCTGAAGGTACTGTACCAAGAGACAACACTTGACCTGAAAAGAGAAATTATTTAGTGTAGGGAGAACAAAACGCTATCAGAGTTGGGTGAAGTAAGCCGGATGTCCTATGAAGTTATGTCTTATAGGTGATGGACAAAATAGCTTGTTGGATAGACCATATTTTCACTTTGGGAGCTGTATGGAATCTGTAAGCTGTCTCTAAGGAAATACTTAGAATTTCTTCAATTTCCATTCCTAAAACTGTAATATTGAGAAACACATTGAGATATCTTTGGGATTTTATTGACAATACTTTAAATGTACCAGCCTTTCCCCAGGATTCCCAGTAATGGCGTTGTGTTTGAGGAAATAGAATTTCAGTGCAGGGATCAGGGATGGCTGTTTCTGTATTTTTATTTTTCTATAAATTGCAATCAGTTTTCATCTGGATTTATTTTGAAGTTGACATTAGCTTCTTTTTAAACTAGTGTCATTTCCTAGACTACCTGCATAGGTGTGAGATCACCAGAATGTACTTCACATTGTCATTTGTGTTATGTCACCAAGGTACAGTTTCCTAATTCCACCTTTAATTAATGCTTAGGTTTTAATTATATTCTTCCAATGCCTTTCAGTGTTCCCTAGAAGTAATCTGGGCACTTCTGGAAGAGGGAGCAGCAGCAATAGCAAGCTTTTCCTATCATGAGGATATTTTTAATATATCAAAGTTCTAAACTCAGAAGTTATAATTTCTGTGACCCACAGTGCATCTAAGGAAGAGTGTTTACTTTGGAATTTGTTGATAATGAACAGTTATCTATGCTCTTATGTGTTTGTTACAAAGATCGGTGCCTGTACCAGGATTTAGTCAAGTTCATTTAAATGGATCCTAGAGGCAAATATTATTTATTTCTTTTGTGGGAATGTGAACAAGGCTTTTCCTGAAGGCCTTCATTCTATATACAAACAGATTGAAATGGTATGTTGTAAAAGGAAGAAGGGAGAGGGGGTATTTAGATTACATGTGTGCTTCAGAAAAATGTCCAAGTTTGAAAAATAAATATGTTTATGCTAAAAGTTTAAGTGCTTCTGTTAGTTTCTTGGATTTACAGTCATTTGGATTGTTTTCTTTCACAATAAAGGAGATTCATTTGGATTCAATAAAACTACATGCTGCTCTACTTAAAAAAGAATCCTTAGCAAACAATCTTACCCTTTTTGCTTTGATGCATTTGCCCCCAGGCACCTGCCACTTTCAATGTGGGAAATGTCAAAGTAAAAGTATTAACTGGGAGAAAAAAAGAGAGAAGAGCAATGTAGAAGCCACTCTACATCAGCCATGTCAAGCCATCAGTCAGCTTGATGTAGTTCTCACTCAACACCTTGGTGTGGAAAGAAACATGAGCTAAAGACATATGCAAAGACAAATGGAGACACAGTTAAGAGCAGCAGTTTCTGAGTTGCGCATTTTCTCCCCACTATAGCAAAATTTGTCCTTTTCCTTTAGTGAAATGAATTGCCCATACCTCACATTTTTTTAATCTTCTGTAACATATTGGCCCAATCTCATGTTTATCCATGTGTGAAATAGTCCCTTTGAAAAGGGGCAGGTGTTTGGACATTTTCACTTAGAATATTCCACATGAAACATTAGAAATTCACTTTCAAAAAAGTAGTCAACTCTTTTCAGGAATTCCCTCGTTCTCTAGAAATCAGACTTCCAGCAGTTTCGAAATCTTTGACCATCATTACTACCTAGGAATTAATTGAAAGGAGACCTAGCATCAACCAAATTAGCCTTCATAAAACGTAAATTCTAGACAAAAGCCAAAAAAGAGTGAGGGACAGCATTTTTACAAGGAAGGCAAAACATTCCCAGAAATCTGGAGACTTTATCTGACAAGTCATGGGTCTTGACTATGCAAGACAGCCTGAGAAATGTAGTATTTTGAGCTAAGAGTTTGTTCTCAATAGATGTAGGATTTTGTTTGTAAGGCAGGAAAGAACTACTGCGCTGGAGGTGTTCTCACTATCTAAGTGCCAGCCTCTAAGTATCCACCTCAGAAACCTTCCTGGGTCCGAACGTTGCACTGTTAATGACTGTGTAACCGAAAAGTGGTTGTGTTGGCAGGACCCAGCCTGTTTGCAAAGGCCAGCCACAAGCTGGGGTCCTATCTTTGCCCCTGCATATGATATTCCTGTCCTAACAAGTATTCTTTTCATTAATTGTAGTAATTGAGTTGACAGGGGGGTGGGATTTTTTTTTTTTTAAAGATTCATAAATACAAGAACCCGGATACAGGCCAGAGGTGCGGGAGGGTGAGAGGATTCACCAAAGGCAGACTGGGGAGCAGAACAGGCAGACTGATTGAAATACATTGCTGAGGGGAGCAGCAGGTGAGACAGGAGAGGTCTGCCGTGCCATGTGAGTACTCCCAGGGTGGGCGGAATCTAACCCGTGTTGCAGAGGCTGCGGACAGCTTCACAGCGCTGTGCTCAACCGCCTGCACCATCAGGGGAGGCCCAGGAGGTTGGGATGTTACTTTTTCTATTTTGTTCCTGGTAAACTCCTAGGAGAAAAAGTAAATCCTGCCTTACTCTGGAGTAGAACAAAGAGTGACTCCCCAAATCTGGAATCCCTTATCAACCAGTACATTGTTAAGAGAGGAGAAATAGTGCAGATATTATCCTTCATGGGTCCAGGAATGGGCACTGGGGCCCTCAGCATCTCTGTGCCTACTTGGCACTAGCACGAGGTTGTGAAAAGAAGGCCATCTAATGCCCAAGCAGGTAAAGCTTGTTTATATTGAGCTGGTCTGCAGATAACAATGTTAAGTCTCCTTTTACGTGTCCAGTGTAACCCCTGAGGTGGGGTCCTGGCTGGTCTGCCATGTGATTTGCCCTAGACCTTTAGCAATGAGTCACAGTCCAGGCCTCTGCCTCCTCTTTCCACAGGAACTGCCATAACAAGGTTTTTTTTGTTTTGTTTTTAGATTTATTTATTTATTTATTTAATTTATTTATACAAGCACTGGGTACAGTCAGAAGCACGGGAGGGTGAGAGAATTCACCAGAGCCAGAGTGGAGAGCAGAACAGGCATACTAACGAAGTACACTGCTGAGGGGAGCAGCGGGCACAGCAGGAGAGGTCTGTGTGCCATGTGGGACCCTCGCCCAGCAGATCAAACCGGTGCTGCAGAAGCTGCAGGCAGCTTCGCAACCGAGCGCTCAACCGCTGCGCCCCCCCGGGAGGCCCCCATAACAAGGTTTGTTCCCGCATTTGTGCAGACCTGCTTGCCAAATTTACAACAATAGTTTAAATTGGGAGCAGCTTTTTTGTGTAGTTGGGGAGAAGGAGTGATATTTAAAATCTTCTAGGCTTCTTATTTCTCCCTGGGTGAGAGCAGACATTTGCTCTATCCTTGCCTATTATTAACACTACAGTCAAAATATCATTGAAGTATACTACTTTTCTCAGTGCTGAAATGAAATATTTATTTTTAGAAACTGAATATAGAAAATAAAGGTGGATATTTAATGGTAATAACTAATAGTATTTATTGAAAAGTTACTTGGTATTGGGCTAAGCACAATTTGACATGAATTATCTTATTCGGTGAGTACTATAATTACCCCACATTATTGGATTTTTAAAAAAGTGAGGAAATGAGAGATCAGATAGTATTCCAGGATATGAATCCTGGCAACCTGACTCCAGTATTATGCTCTTAGCTCTTCTGAGTAAGTATATTCCTAATATGAAACAATAGTGATGCTATTAATAACAAATTGATATATTCACTCATTCATCCTCCCAGAAAACATTAATTGACCACCTTGTACCACCTATTTTTTTTTGTGAGCAATGCAGACCGGGTTCTAGGTCTCATGGCACAATAATGTAGTACTCTGGGAACGGCAATCTTATGCCAGTAAATTCATTAACAAGAAATTAAAATGTAGCTTTGCAAATGACTAGCATTTCCATAAAACAATGTGGGACTGATTTGAAAACAATCTTCTGCTTTAATGATCATATTAAATACTACAAAATATTAGAGATATTTTGTAATTCTGTCCCAGGTGTCACAAACAAGATTCTTACAAACCAAGTGCCTAGAATGGAAGGATAAGATTAAGCAAAACTTTTTGTTACCTGTTGATGTGCTGGGACTTACCAGTGACAAAGGCTGCACAGATATGAAAAAAGATATGACTGGTTCAGCAGGTTTTTCCAGATTTTGTGTAAAAACTTCTGGAAATGAAACTTATTGGGGTCATTCCATCGAAACTACCACTGAAGCTGCCTGTCAGTTTTCTCCCTATTAGGGTTTTGTACTCAATGTCAGTTGGGCAGTTATGGACTAAAACTGAAAAGCCTTGTAGATGAGTAGATATGTGTGAGTAGATATAAGATTTTAGGCTTCATAAAACTATTCAAAATAACATGCTTTGATGCTTGTAACATTGTTCTCTGAGCTTTAATATATTAAACACTAATAACTGTTGGACTTGGAGTTTGACATGGTTGACTACACAAATCCTAGAACGTTCTTCTCTCTTGAATTCTGTGACATCTTCTTTCTTATTTGTTTCCCTGTTTAGCTTCCTTAGTAACTTTTCTTTCTTTTTCTCCTAGACCTGAAGTGTTCGTTGAACCTCAGACCCTGGTTGCTCTCCCTCTCACCTCTATCATATCCCCTTTACTGAAGCCTTCATGTCCATTCCTGGTGTTTGTCCAGTTCTGGATTGCATGCTGGAATGCATATCCATAGCTCAAGGATTCTTCTGGGTCAGTTTGAATTTAGAGGGTACATGGTGATGGTGAGATTAAAAAAAAAAAAAGGTGGAGATCACTGACTGACTAAAGGAAACTGCAGGGAGAATGTACAAAAAAGAAAGTTCTAGTTGTCTCCTCCTATTTATTTCTCTTGCTGGAGTGCTACACTTTAATGTCAGTCAGATGTGGTCTTGCCCTTACCTGAATGTCTAAGAGCAGTCCCTGCCACTTACACTTGATTGATCATGCAATACCACTGATTAGAGATATTTGTGTCAACCCCCACAGGCTTAAGGACACTGTATCACTAAGCCTCCCCACAGTGTCTCTCCAGCTCCCCCTACAGGAGATGCTCCTAAGCATTTGTTGAATGAACAAATGAACAAGCACTCTCTGGCATGGTGTATATAGACTGGTATTACTTCTAGAACATCTACAGGATCCTCCTTCTTCTCTGGAAGCTGGTCCTTCTCCCTTTGTCAAAGGCAACATTAGTGTCCCATTTGCCTACCTTGAAATCTCATCTCCAAATTTCCTTCTTCATTATTTCTCCATTGTCCCTTTGCCAAGGTACCCAGGGTTGCTTCCTATTAAACGACTCGCTAAATGTCTCTCCCATGCATTTTGACCCATTCCCTGTTATCTAAACCCACCCAGGCTTGCATGACCTGGTCACTGTAACAACCCACAAGCTGGCTTTTCTGATTCTGGGTTCTTTCCACTCAAATTCATGCTATCCTACAGCCCTTGATTCCTTTACATCTACATCATGGAGTTGCTCATATTCCAATCTAATGAAATGCAATGTACCTAAAACTGGACTCTGAATTTAAGTTTATACACACTTTATATTCAGTGTAAGTAACTCTGAGTTACATTCAGAGAGGTGATGAATTCCTGTGGTACTTGCTATATATATTTTTTATAATCTTAATTTTTAAAATTGAAGTAACATTGCTTTAGAACATTATATAAGTTTCTGGTATTCATTGTTGAGAATAATACAATTTTTTAATTGAGGTATAACTGACAGATAACATTACTTCAGGGATATAATGTAATGATTTGATAATTATGTATAGAGAGAAATATTCACCACAAGAAGCCTAATTAGCATTTGTCTTCACGCATAGTAATAATCTTTTTCTTGGGGTGAGAACTTTAAAGATTTACTCTCTTAGTAACTTTCAAATCCCCAGGACTTATTTAGAATGGAAAATGTGTACTTTTTGACCCTTTCACCCATTTCATCACCCCTACTCCCTGCCTCTGGCAACCATGAATAGGTTCTCTGTAGCTATGAGCTTGTTTTGCTTTAGTTTTTAGTTTTGTTTTGTAGATTTCACACATAAGTGAGATCATATGGTATTTGTCTTTCTCTGACTTCATTCCCTCAGCGTAATGCCTTCCACATCCATCCATGTTGTCACCAATGGCAGGATTTCCTTCTTTTTAATGGCTGAGACTAGCCATTTATGGTATGTGCACATTCTAGAGAGTGTAGATAGAACACTATCAGACCAGTGGTTTTGACCAGCCTGGAGAGAAGAATGAGATCATCACTGACCACGATGCAAACTGCTTGCAGGATTTCTAAGGGCAAGAAACATGGGCAGAGGGGCAAGGCATTTCTGTGTTGAACGTGGCATCTCACCTCCCAGGCTCTTGAACAGGTGGGGTCAGCCTAACCACCAGGTCCAGTCCTAGCTCGGTTGTATAACTGAATCATAAACCTGTGCAGCTAACAATAACCCTCCTGACCTCTGAAAGCTTTCCTCTCCAGGGGCCTCCTTTTTAAGGGGATGTTATCTAATGAAGGGAGACTTCAGAGTGATCTGGGGGGCCAAGAGGGAACGTGTCCCGCCTCTCTGCATCACCAGTCCTGCAGGCTTTCCCACAAAGTCACAACCCACATTTACTTCTCAGAACAGATATGCAAGAACTCTTAAGAGACATTTTTCTTTTGCCTACCATGGCCAGATTGGCCCTTGTCCCCACACCCCTGCCTTACATGTGGAAAGCTGGTGGGCTGCTTCTCCTCTTGCTAGGGGTGAACATACTTGGCCTAAAGCAATAGCCCAGCTCCAGAAGCTCAATCTCGTTTCCTACTTCTTATCATACATGCTATGACTTTTCCAGTCACAGCTGCTGCTTCATTCTGCCTTTCTTCATCCGCCCCGCCCCCCCACCAGATACTGACAGACACACAGATACTCATTCAATGAAATAGTGAGTGCCTACTCTATGCTAGATATTTTTCTAGGCATTAAGCATGGAGTAGTGAACATAACTGTCAGTCATCTTGGCCATTACAGAGTTTGCATTCTAGTGATGTCAGGAATGCAGAAACACTACTATAATTATTTTGTTTTGTTTTTTCTTTTAAACGAAGAAAAGCTTTGCTTAAGGGTTACATAGTTTTATTCAAGTAAATCTGAATGATTCTACTCCTTTGTGCTTACAAGTTTCCAATTGTATTTAGCTTCTGGTTGGAATTTGAAAAAATAAAAATGAAATAAAAAAGTTTCCTAACTATTCAGGTGAATACAAAAGGGAGGGGAAAAAAAGGAAATATCTAGTTTGTCAGGCTGCGTGTGGGCTTCTGACGGATGTACATCTAGTGGCTTAAAACGACACAAATTAATGTTCTTGCAGAGTATCACTGGCTAAAGGAAAATAGTTGGCAGAGTTGTGTTCCTTCCCAGAGGCTCTAAGAGAGATCTGTTTTTTTCCTGGTCTTTTCCACCTTCTGGAGGTTGTCATGCTCCTCTGTCTTTGAAGCCATGGTGACAGGCTGCATCGTTCTCCCACGGCGTCTTTCTCACCTCTTCTCTTGCTGTTTCCTGCACTTCTCAGGACCCTCCTATTCACACTGGGCCAACCTGGACAATCCAAGCTACTCTCCCTATTTTAATTTTTTTTTTTTTTAATAGAGGCAGGTTTTACTTATTTATTTATTTGTTTGTTTTTTGTTTATACAAGCACTGGGTACAGTCAGAAGTGCCGGAGGGTGAGAAAATTCACCAGAGCCAGAGCAGGGAGCAGAGCAGGGAGCAGAGCAGGGAGCAGAGCAGGCAGAAGGACCTAAGTACACTGCTGAGGTGGGCAGCGGGCGGCAGGAGAGGTCTGTGCGCCATGTGGGACCCTCCTCCGGTGGCCGGGGAGCAGCCGGGGATCGAACCGGCGCTACAGAGGCCGCGGGCAGCTTCGCAACCCAGCACTCAACCGCTGCGCCACCGGGGAGGCCCTTCTCTCCCTATTTTAAAGTTAGCTTGCCAGCAACCTTAATTCCATCTGCCACAGAATTCTCCTTTCCCAAGAAACTTCTTCGCAGATTCTACATAGTTTCATGCTCACTTCTGGATCCTAATATCTGGTGTGGTATTGGTGAATATTTGTTGAATAAAGAAACAAATACAGTTTTCCAGATTCCATGTGAGCTATCCTCTCTCTGTCCTCATTATCACATCATCTGTCTTTTCTTCACTTGAATGTACATATTCATAACAGGTTATAATTCATAAGTTAAAGATAATCTTAAATTTTGCTTTGGCTCCTTTTTGATGAATTACTTTGTATAAGTGAGCTTTCTCCAAAAATAGTCTTTAGGGCATGCAACTCCTGGGAGGATTTTGTGTAGAGACTGATTAAGAACTGATTCTTTTTTGTAAAGAAATTTTATGGAGTTAACATTGGTTGATAACATGTAAGTTGCAGGTGTACAGCAGTAGAATCAGATGCCTACACACATTTCCTGGTGATCCCCACCAATCCATTCATCGTATAATTAATGCAATTCAACCAGCAGTTCCTTTCTCTCTGGACCCCCGCCCCTCATGCTTTTCTTCGTATTGAAGACTTTGTTTGTTTTGACTAACTCAGTCTTGTTTGAATGCTCCACAGATCTGTTGTCTCTCCATTTGAAGGCTTATTTTACCTTTGGCTCAGGAACCCTCACTGTCCAGGCCCACCTCACAATCGCCTAGTGTCACTGGCCTCTGGAAGGGCTCACCACGGTCCACATGTCCTTCCCTTATTCACCAGACTCAGTAACCACAGAGTCTAGGAGCCCACGGTACCTTTAAAGGCCTACTAAAAAGATTTATCTTTCTTTTAAAATCAAAAGAAAAGAACCTTTAAGTCAGATACGTTATATTAATATAGGACACCAATATATTTGTCATTACTATACAGTTATAAAATAGAACTTTTAATATTTTTGTGTCAGGCAGGCTGAGGCAATAGAGCAAGGCCGGTCATGGCCTTTTACCTCTCCTTCTGGAGCCAATGTATTGTTTTGGGCTGGCCTTCCCTTCATCATTTTGTGTGTTTATTTGGATTTCCTCTTTAACCTTCCTCATTGTTCTAAAGCACAGGATATGACATGGCTCGGGTACTAGAAGGGACCTCTCTTCTTTCCATGACCAGAATACAAATATCTAAATGGCTCCAAATCTGGGGGGAATAGTTAAAATAGGCCATCCTGGCAGTTGATGCAGGCTTGTGTCTCTGGAACCCAACTGGGTTCACACTGGGGGTCTGACATGAATCCTGTCCTTAGGAGAGTGCTGGTGGAGACCCAAACCTCGCTGGTCTGGCCAGCACCACAGAGTGGATCCCTATTGCTGTTGTCATGGCGGCCATAGTTTCCCTGGGTGCCTCAGGGGCCCTGGCACCAGAGGAGGTTTTAAAAATAGCCTATATGGGAATTATCCATGAACAAACAGAAAAAAGTTTTGCATGACTAAAATGGAAAGAGTTTCACATTATAATAGCATTTGAGTGGTTTATAGCAGTTTCTCTTTAGAGCAGTGTTGGGCCCTCGGAAATCTACGTGATTTTTTTTTCTTGTCTGTAACACGTTTTAGCAAAACATGGGTAACTTTAGACCCTATATTTTATATACACTTGTAAAATCCTGCCAATTGTTTCCATCTGGGTTTCCTTTATGAGCCTCTTGTCTCTGCTTCCCTCACTCCCCATCATGTCTTCCCCATTCTGTCAGCACTTTTCATTTATGTTCCATTCCCCTAGCTGAAATCAGAGAAAGAGTCTAAGGGAAGCAGCATACATATTCCAGCTGCTTCTCTCTGTTTTTACAGAAAAGTCTGTGTGGCATAGGAATTCTGAGTGTGAGTTTTCAGAGGAAGCTGCATATGATCAGGTCATGCCCAGTCAAAGCTTTGCTCTGGGTCTCCAGAGGCCTGGCTTCCAGTCTTTTTTCTTGTTAGCTTACTGTGTGACATGTCTCTTTACTGTCCAGGACCCGAGTTCCTCATTTGTCAAACAAGGAGCACAACTTCCCCTGGAGGTCTACAGTAGCAGTATGAAGAAGAGGAAGGGCTGGAATGAGGATGGAAGGTTTTCTTTGATAAATCTACTCCCCCTTCTCCCTAAGCCTATTTCCACTTTGGAGATCACGTGGCGTGGCCTAATTCCCAGATCCAGGAAAATGGAGTCCCATGAGGGAGCTAAATAAGCTGAGGGCCAAGGACTGCTTTGGCAAGGGTAAGTGCTAAGGACTGCCTGCCGGAAGCATTTCAGGGTCACCTGCTGTTTCACACAGAGTGTGACTTCTCTCCTGTCCTTGGACTTGGGATGAACTGACATAAAGACCAAAGGTCCCAGCCTGTTCCATTGTGGTGGAATCTCAAACATTCTCTAAAGAGACAGGCGGTGAAGTCTTCCTGGTCTTCATGAAACCTGATGCCAATGCTCTGTTGAGTTGTAATCCATTTCAGGCAGAATTTATGTCAAGCTGTGCACTGACTGCTGGTGCCATCTCTTACTTCTTAGGTGGTTTTTCTTTTCCATTCTTTCTTCTCTACATTCTTTCTCCATGCAGAGTTAGAATGATACTTTGAAAAGGCAGATCCTGTCACTCCCCTGCTCAAAACCCTCCAGGGGCTTCCTTTTTTATTGAGGATCATATCTGAACCCCACACCTTTCTCAACAGGGCTGATCTGAGTCTACTTCCCTGATCTCCCTCCCTTTGTGGTTGAGTCTAGTGGGATTCCTAAATTGGTGCGTTTTTTGGTGTAGTGGTGGGAAGGGTCTCGGGCACACTGAGTTTACGATGATCAGATCAAGGCACACTTCACCCAAGGGTTCTCTCTAGCTTTGTACATTTATTCTCTTTTATCCGCACTTCTCCAATTCCCAATTCCCCCCAATTCCTCACAGGCAACCATTTTAAAATGCCTCCTATTTATTTTATTATTATTATTTATATATTTATATATATTTAAAGATTTATTTATTTATTCATACAAGAACTGGAGTGTAAGCCAGAGGTGCGGGGGGGGGGGGGCGGTGTGAAAGGATTCACCAGAGACAGAGTTGGGAACAGAACAGGTAGATCTACTGAAATACACTGCTAAGGGAGCAGTGGGAGAAACAGGAGAGATCTGCTGCACCATGTGGGTAAGCTCCCTGGTGGGCTGGGAATTGAACTCATGCTGCGCCACCAGGGAGGCCCACTGTCTCCTATTTATATGTATTTTCCAGTCAAATGCAATGACTGTGGGGAGATGTTTCAGGTGTACATGGTGCCGTTTATATTTCCCTCATTTAGCACTAAACTTTTGAGATTTGGGGCATGTTTTCTCACACCATGTGCTCATATTAATTATCCACTCTTCCAGCAATGGACCTCGGAGCACCTCCAACTGCCCACCTCCACAGTAACCACAGTAACGCTGCAATGTCAGCTGGCATGGTGTGAGAAGCTGCAGCTGGCACAGGAGCCGGTTGGCTGAGTCCAGGGCATACAACATATTTCATTTGCCTCAGTAGTGGCAGACTGCTTCCAGAAAAACCTCATCTGCTGTACTCCCTCAGGGCCTTTGTATTTCTTTCCCCCTTAGCCTGAAATAATTGTCTCTCTTTCCTGCTCATCAGTGAGGTCTCAGCTTAGAGATCACTGCCTCAGAGAGGGCTTCCCCAATCTCACAGTTATCCCCATAACCCAACCCCCCAGGTTACTCTCCGTCATTTTAATTCCTGGTTATCAGAATACCTTTCACAACTCGAAATTATCTGTGATCACCTCATTATCTGTCTTCTCCATGAGGGACAGGCACGCTATTCTGTTCCTTAGGCATCTAACATAGCCCTGAATAAATGATCGGAATAATTATAATAAATAGTACAGTGGGGCCTCCCCTATGGCGTAGCAGGTTGAGCACAGAGCTGTGAAGCTGTCCTCAGTCTCTGCAGTGAGGGTTCGATTCCCTGCTAGCCAGGGAGATACCCATATGGCCTGGCAGACCTCTCCTGTCTCGCCTGCTGCTTCCCTCAGCAGTGTTTTTGATCCGTCTGCCTGTTCTGTTCCCTGGTCTGTCTCTGGTGAATCCTCTCACCCTCCTGCACCTCTGACCTGTACCCCAGCTCTTGTATAAATAAATAAATCTTTCTAAAAAAATAAATAGTACAGTTATTATCAACCTGTCCACGAAAGGGAGGGGTATAACAACATGAGAGGTGGGGAAAATTTTTAAAATGGACCTAAAGGTCTGACTGGAGGTCTGTGTTGCCTGTCCCTCCTGCACATGGTTCAATTCCCCAAGTCCATACGCTGCTCGTAGCCATTCCTAACGACTATTATTTTCGCGAGGTTTCTAAATTCTTAGTTTTCTGGAGGTCCCACACGCCTGGCAGTCTGATGCAAGACCCCGGAAATCCCGTAGGGGTCGCCCAAAACACGCTTTCTTCGAGAATTAAAACTACATTTCCCAGCAGCCCGTGCGCCGCCGACTCACTTCCGGAACTCGCGGACAACATGGCGGCGTCCGAGGAGCACGATCCCGCGAGTGAAGAGCCCCAGCCGGCTGTCGGGGAGGAGGAAACTAAAACATTTAAAGACCTGGTGAGAGTGGACGACGCTAACTTCTGTGTCTACTACTGGCACCAGGAGCCGGCAAGAGTCCTGTTATATTAGATACTCTCCGGTTCTGTACAGAAGCAGCTGGGGCCTCACTTATGTTTCTCCCAGAATTTCTGAAGCTCGGCTTCCCGACTTCCTACCCCAGCCTCTGAGTTTGGGGCTTTGGCTAGGGCTGCCGACCTCTGAGAGCCCCATTTGCGCTCTTTTCCGTTTTGGAGTGACTGTTGTAACTGCGACTAATCGGATTTTAAAAATTATATGTTGGGCTTCAGAGTAAGATGAACCAGTTTTGACCCAAACACTTGCTAGAGGCAGATTTTCTCTCTCTGCCTCACTTTGCACCTCTGTAAGTTAGGGATGACTATAATAAGTACCAAGAACTGTGAGGATTAAATGAAATAATACATGTAAAGAACTTGGCCTTGGCCTGGTAAGGAGAATGTGTGGAGTCTTGAGCCACTCTCAAAGAGCAGACTGAATAGGCTCACAGTAGGTACTTTTTCAGTCAAAGTGTACGGGATGCACGTGTCATCAGCAAGGTCTCTGATAGTCATTTAATTAGGAGAGAGGCAAGTGTGTGCTCTTGATTGAAGTGTATTTTTCTGAATTCTAAGGGTGTGACCGATGTGTTGTGTGAAGCCTGTGACCAGTTGGGATGGACAAAGCCCACCAAGATCCAGATTGAAGCTATTCCTTTGGCTTTACAAGGTAGGTTGAGATGAAATCTGTGACCTGGTGCAGATTCAGTCAGAAGTTATACTCAATTAAATATTTACCACTTAGAGAATTATTGTTTGCACACTTCAAGTGAAGTAAAAATATGCTCACTGAAGATTAAAAATATTAGGGAAAATATATTTTATTTTAAAATACATTTGAGCTGAAGTAGAATCTAGACAATCAGATGTGATGGGAGAGGAGACATTTCTAGGCGTAGGGAACAGTATGAACAAAAGCCAACGAGGCTGGAAAACATGGTATTGTGTGAATACTCGAAAATACTTACCTGAGTGGTGGAAAAGAACAGTAAGTTGATGGGTATCAGGTTAGGCTGTCCTTGAATGCTGGATAAAAGAATTTGGCTTTAGTTCCATAGAGAGTGGAATACTTTTGGTTTTTTTTTTTTTTTAGCAGGCATATACTCCTTAGAGTTGTGTTCTTGGAAGATTAATCTCATAGCTCATTAAATAGTTTAGAGCCCGGTGAGCAGAGACTGGGAGACCATTTGGGAGGTCATTGTAATACTTTGGCAATAAATAATAGAGTGGTGGAAGTGAGGATGAAAAAGAGAAGATGATAGATAATCTTACATCCAGTTTGGTCAGTGGAAGGGAAGCAATGGGGACATACAAGATTATTACAGAATTTTTGGCTTATGTGTTTAGGACATATTGGTGTACAACTTACTTATTTTTTTCAAAACTTTTTTTTTAAAGATTTATTTTTACTTATTTATGCATACAAGAACTGGGAGAGGTATGGTAGGGGTGAGAGGATTCACCAGAGACAGAGTGGCAGATGTACTGAAATACACTGCTGAGGGGATCAAGGGCGAAACAGGAGAGGTCTGCTGTGCCATGTGGGTTAGCTCCCTGGTCAGGTATTGAACTCGTGTTGCATTGGCTGGCGATAGCTTGATAATGCTGAGACTTAACCCCTTGTGCCACTAGGGAGGCCTTGTACAACTTATTTAAAAGAAAAACAATTTTAAGAAAGATGAGCTTACTGGGAATAATTGATCTTGGTTACCAAAGAGCTAGCGTCAACTATGCACAGTTGGAATCTAAGAATTGCAACTTGATAAAGGGACCAGAACTACATAGAAACCTGTTATCCAAACATGTTAGGTTGCAAAATGAAGCTAAGAGAGAACACAGAGGAGAAATGGAGACTCAGTAGGAGGGTTGAGAATCATGAGAGTGCAATTTCAGACACATTAGGTAAGAGCATTTTGGGGATGGCAGCCACTCCATTACATACAGAAGATAGGAAGAGGAGTATAAAGAACCTTAGTGTGGAGAAAGTCTCTGCAGGGCGTAGCACCAGTGTTGCTCTCAGGTAGCTCTGGGGGATCATAGAAGAACAAAGTGTGCAAGCCTTAGCTGTAGCAGTGGGGGTTTCTCTGATCGCCTGCATCAAGCCATGGAATCTACTTTACTTCCCTAAATCTTATTTTCCCCTTCCAGAATTTTAAGCTTTCTCTTGACAAAAAAAGAGGCCAGATCCTACTGGTTTTTTTCTATTCCCGAGAGAGGTTCTGGTACAAGGATCGGACAGACAGAGTTTTTAAAGAGTGGAGGAATAAAAAGTTTTGACAATTCTTAGCTCAAAAATACGAGGACATTGTTGCAGTTCATTGGCACCTTTGTAACTAAGGGGAACGTTGAATCATAGATGAGGAAGAAATATTTTCCCTCTGTTGTCATTTGTCCCTGTAACCTTTGCCAGATTAGCCCATTGTCCTGTCTTATATATGTTTCTGCATGTTCTTTTGTAGGAAAAGCACAGAGATTAATGGATAGAAGGGTAAAACTCAGGTAAACCTCAGGCTAAAGGGTAGAACTCACTGAAATACATTGTTTGATCTGGAATGGTAGATCTGAGTTGATGTGATTACGTGATCGATGTCTAAGAGATAGAAATTCAAAGTCTGTTCTGGACAATGATGGCTTTCCCTTCTCGAAGCATTCTTCCTCCTCAAGTTTAAGACAGTGCTGTTCTCTGTCTCTGTAGCTGTTCTTGCTCCGTTTCTTCTGGGCCCTTTCCGTTGCAGTGTTGATCCCATCTTTAGCCTTTTTTCCTCCCTCAGAAACGTTAAGATGTCTTATCTAGTCCTGATGCTCTCGCACATTCCGCATCACTGAGTTGCAGCCAGTGCTCATCAGAATCATCTGGGGAACTTTCAAAGTGTTAGCCATTTGGGCTCCAAACTAAATTTACTGTTCAGATTTTCCAGGGGTCTGATGTTAGCAGGAATACATATGAAAACCTCATGGATTGTTCGGATGTGTCTGCTCCTGGGAGAGACCACTGGCAGGAGGCTTATGGCTTCCATGGCTGTTTTTCTAGCCCATACTTTTCTGCTAAGCTCAAAACAAGTATGTTCAGGGTCCTCACTGGTGGCGCAAGCGTTAGTTAGGATGCAGCACTATGAAGCTATCCGCAGCCACTGCAGTACGAGTTCAATCCCCAGGCAGGGAGCTACCCACGTGGTGCAGCAGATCTCACCTGTCTTGCCCACTGCTCCCCTCAGCAATGTATTTCAGTAGATCCACCTGTTCTGGTCCCCACTCTGTCTCTGGTGAATCCTCTCACCCTCTATACCTCTGGCCTGCACCCTAGTTCTTGTCTACGTAAATCTTTTAAAAACAAAAACAAGTATGTCCAACTGGATTTAGATGTTTCTTTTCTAAGCTTGACTGCAGGGACCTCAGGTTGTAGTCATTTTCCTCACCAGAATGAATTTTTCTGTTATCTTAATTTATAAGATAAATTAATTTATAAGATAAATTCTGTGCCTTTCTCAGGCTAGAAACCTGTGTGTCAACCACATTTGCTGTGCCTGCTTTCTGAATCTCCCTTTCTCCTGTCCTCACTGCCTTGCCTCAGTTTGGGCACCATCCTGAGTCTCCTGCTATCCTAACGGAGTTCATCTTTTCCTCTTTGTTCCCCATTCTGGCCATTTAGATCATTTTCCATGGTAAGGGACAGAATCCTGTTTGGGTTGTCTCAGATCGGGGGTTTATTGAGGACTGATCTCTAGGTAAGGCAACCTCAGCAGTTGCACAGTCAAGGCACAGGCCATTGTCCAAGAGGAAGTGTTCCCACAGGGCAGCGGCTTGATCACCGCTACCTTGTGGGCCAGTCTAGAGGGGCACCTGGGTGTGAGAGTTCATTTCCACTCTGCAGTTAGGGCCTGATTGGCCAGCATAAAGTCTGAGGATCTGTGCTTAAGGAATGGCTGGCCGAATGCTTCCCTTCAAAGGAGCTTGATACTTGACCTGTGCTGTTCATCTTCGTGGCTCCCCTTTGCCATTAGGTCTGGAGGTTCCCTTCCTACAGAGGACACTGGTCATGACAGGCCCCCTTGAAACCCTCGTTCTCTCTTTGACAGGAAGATACCTGAACTCCTTAGCTTGGTGTATGAGTTTCCTTTCTAGTCTAATCCTTCTCCTTTGCCCCTTAAAGTTCTGTGTCTTAGCCGTGTGGTCCTCCTGATGCTGGTTTAAAGCCTCTACCCTCTTTCCTCAGACAGGAATGACCTTCTGCTCCTCCTTTCTGCACTTGCAGATTTAATTTACCTGTTACCTCTGTTAATCTTCCTGACTTCTGCAAGCCATAAGTCCCTCCTTCCTTGTGTTCTCACTGTGCTTTGTTGGGCCTGTGGAGACTCTTCCCTGGTATGCTTTTGTGTTTTTGTCTCTTGCCCTGGGATTTTAAGCTCATCTAGGACAGATACTATATTTTCTGTTTAGTTCAACCTTCCTCTCCCCCTAGTTCTTTAAATATTTATTCAGTGCCTATTTTGTGCTTAATATTGTGTCACTAGAAAATGTGGGGGGAAGACAAAAGGAATGTCTTTGCAATTAGATGTTTTCTTTTCCTTCTAGGGCGTGATATCATTGGATTGGCAGAAACGGGTTCTGGAAAGACAGCGGCCTTCGCTCTGCCCATTCTGAATGCTCTGCTGGAGACACCCCAGCGTCTGTTTGCTTTGGTTCTCACGCCCACCCGGGAGCTGGCCTTTCAGATCTCAGAGCAGTTTGAAGCCCTGGGGTCTTCTATTGGAGTGCAGTGTGGTGAGTGAGAGGAAGGGCATCTTCAGGTTCTTTTGCCACCTGAGGATGAGTGTGAAAGGATGGGAGGAAAGAATGGGAGGAAGTATTAGCATAAGTTCATTGACCTAAAGCATTCATTTGGTATTTTTTTGTCTTTTTTTTTTTTTAAAAGATTTATTTATTTATGCATACAAGAGCTGGGGTGCAGGCCAGATATGAGGGGGTGGTGAGAGGAGTCACCAGAGACAGAGTGGGGAGCAGAACAGGCAGACTGACTGAAGTACACTACTGAGGAGAGCAGCAGATGAGACAGGAGAGGTCTGCTGTGGATAGCTTTGTAGTACTGTGCTTAACCCCTTGCTCCACCAGGGAGGCCCCCCGATTTGGTATTTTAGCTTTGGGGAAAGAGAACTTGTAAGGGAAGAGAAATTGAAGTAGAAATATTGCATTGGTTTTAGATGTGCAGCAAACCAATGAAAACAACTAATGTTCCTTTTATTTCTGCAGCTGTGATTGTAGGTGGCATTGATTCAATGTCCCAATCTCTGGCCCTGGCGAAAAAACCACATATAGTAATAGGTAAGTAATGAACAGAGGTAAGACCCTGGGAGTGGTGAATTGGAGAAAATCTGGTATTGGGTATTAACTTACAGGATAAGTTTTTATGGCCCTGTTTAGTTTTTTAATTTCTGAAATTTGGGAGGTTGATAGGGAGGGCTCGATAACTCTTTGTCCTTTTCCTTAAACATTCCCTCTCTGCTCCTTCTTTCATTGTAGCAACTCCCGGTCGACTAATTGACCATTTGGAAAATACAAAAGGTTTCAACTTAAGAGCGCTCAAATACTTGGTCATGGATGAAGCAGACCGAATACTGAATATGGACTTTGAGACAGAGGTGAGCTCGCAGCTCCTTTCCTCCTCTCAGAGCACCCAAGCACCTCCTTCACAACTTGGCATTGCACAACTGCTCTGTGTGGGGCCCTGTATCACCCCAGCTAATGAAGACAGCTTTACTGCTTTCTTTTCTCCCCTCCCCTCCCCTCCCCTCCCCTCTCCTCCCCTCCCCTCCTTTCTTTTCAGCAAAATACAAATATTTATTTGGAAGTTTTATTAGGACTGTGGCCTGGGAAACACAGACCCAAGAAGCTCTTGAGTTGTGTGTTCAAGTTGCCCTGGTTGGGGATGGGGAGGGGAGTTAGTTTACACATGGTCAGCTTTATGCAGATCAGGTTTTCAGTCAGTGCAGTTCTCATTGATGGAGAGTTTGCAAGTGGTGATTGGTTGAACTCAAGTCTGGTAGTCCTTGGCTGGCTTTATTCCAGCTACTTCCATGAGGTGAATGTGTCTGAGTCTGCTTGACTTGGCGGGGGGTCGACTCTTGCTTTTTTCATTCTTGGTGCTGTTCACAATGTCAATGCCTTAGTATCTTATCTTAAAAATACAGTGTGACCATGATTTCAGGGATGAGAAATATCAAAAGTGGACTTCCCTTTCCATTTCATTTGATTTACACTTCTTTCATACACCTTGAGATATCTTTATTTTCTTTGGTGACCTCCTCCTCATAGCCTCTTTAGTTGATTAATAATTATTCTTGACTCCTATCTTAGATTAGCTCTAATCTGCTGATTTAAGCTGTTCTTTTCTCTGAATGGCATTTTTCTCTGATAGCATCTGCTGTGGTATCAGATATTTCAGTAAATTTTAGCTGAAATGAACTAAACTTTTGAACCCCCAGATCAGTGAGGATTTAGTTTGTTACTCTCTGTTTTGAGTCTCCTTCACAAAAGAGGATTTGTAGGTGTCTAGTCTAATTGTTGGGATCCTTTTCTCTTTGTGCCTAGGTTGACAAGATCCTTAAAGTGATTCCCCGAGATCGGAAAACATTTCTCTTCTCTGCCACCATGACTAAGAAGGTGAAATTTTCTCGGACTTCTGTTTTTTCTTTATAAGAACTGGTAAAAACCAGTAATAACAGTCAGCAAAATAAAAATAGAGCCTTTATGCATTGGTGTACTAGTCTAAGTTTTCTCTCTTCAGGTGCAAAAGCTTCAACGAGCAGCTCTGAAGAATCCTGTGAAATGTGCTGTTTCCTCCAAATACCAGACTGTTGAGAAGTTACAGCAATATTACCTTTTTATTCCCTCTAAATTCAAGGTAAAGTATTTGCTTTGATCATTCCTGTTTCCTCACCAAACAAAGCTTTTGAAAATATGTCAGCTCTTGATTAGCTGAGAGCTGTGCTACAAGTTGGAGTCCTTTCTGCGTGTCTTAGGGTGTGTGCTGGGCTTGTATTTATCACTGATAAAGTCACACATTCCAGGAATTCACAGCATATTAAGCCAAAATAATGAAATTATGATATAACTCCTTCCCAACCCCATCCTTGAAGTGTTTTCCCCTTTGCTCATTGCATGACCTTTTTGTAGGCAAGTGCTCTTAGTTTTGTGCTTTATGTAAGGATGTTTCTTGGGTGCTGGGTGCCGAGCTCCTTGTGCATGGCATTGAGGGTGTGTGTGAAATGCATGGGTCACATGGTTAGGGACTGCAAAGCTGGCTCTTGGGAGTCTGGATAAATGAGAAGCAACTGTATGTACACTTAGTCTTTTACTTAGTTTGTATGCCAGAACTCAGCTTTTTTTTTCCAGGTTCATTTACATATGTTGTTTTGGGTTTGTAACTTAGGATACATATCTGGTTTATATTCTGAATGAATTGGCTGGAAACTCCTTTATGATATTCTGTAGCACCTGTAACAATACTCAGCGAACAGCTCTGCTGCTCAGAAATCTTGGATTCACTGCCATCCCCCTCCATGGACAGATGAGCCAGGTAAGGATTCTCTATTATACCAGCTGTGAACTGGTGGCCTGATAAAGTAAAGCTTAGAGCAGCAGATGTGTGCATTAACAATACATGGCATTAATGCCTCTTCTGTTTTTATGAGCTTTAAAGTATCACTCTGGATGCTTTACTTCCTCTTTTCAAGATAGCAAAAGCCTCAAATTAGAATATTCCAGAGGTGTGTTATATTTTCATATGGACGATGTTGATTTACTTAACTCTAGTGGTAGTAATTTCGTGGTCCCTAAAGACTTTTTGTATATTACTTCCCAGTTACTATATTAAATAACCCCAGTTTCATGTTTGTATCTCTTAGTCTATTCTTAAATATTATTTTTGTTGCTTCCATGTTCCTTGAAGCTCAATGTGGATGTAGGGGGAGCCGCCTTTTAAAAATTTCTATTTCTTGGCTCATGTAATTTGTGTGTCTTGGATTCCAGGATTCCGTAGTTCTCCAAGATTAAAAGTCTTTTCATTTCTTCTTTCATCATCTCAGAGCAAACGCCTAGGATCCCTTAATAAGTTCAAAGCAAAGGCTCGTTCCATTCTTCTAGCAACTGATGTTGCCAGCCGAGGTCTGGACATACCTCATGTGGATGTAGTTGTCAACTTTGACATTCCCACCCATTCCAAGGTGAGTCTTATTGCTGACCTGACTTTCAAATCCACAGTGTTTTTCTTCATGGAATATTATGGTTTTTCCTTAGTTACAATGTTGTGGGGTTCCTTCCTTCCTTCTTTCATTAAAACATCAAAAAACTGGGAAAGTTCTTGATTTGCTAGTCCCATCATCCTGCATCTGCCTGTGGAGTTGACATTAACACACACGAGCAGTATTAGATGCTCACAGTGCAGCCTGTGCTGATCTTTGTCAGTTTAATTTTTAAATTTAAAAAATTTTTTTAAGATTTTATTTTTATTTATACAAGAACCGGGGTACAGGCCAGATGCGTGGGAGGGTGAGGGGATTCACCAGAGACAGAGTGGGGAACAGACCAGCCAGACTGACAAAATACACTGCTGAGGGGAGCAACGGGTGAGACAGGAGAGGTCTGCTTGCCATGTGGGTTTCTCCGAGGCCGGCAGGGATCAAACTGGCACTGCAGAGGCTGTGGACAGCTTCACAGTGCTTCGCTCAACCACCTGTGCCACCAGGGAGGCCCAGTTTCATTTTTTTAGAAATGGCAGTTCGTGGTTCCCAGTTCATCTCAGGTTTTCTCAGCCTTGGCAATGTTAACATTCAGACCAGTGAACTCTTTGTTGTAGGGACTGTCCTTTACATTGGAGGATGCTTAATAGCATTCCTGACCTCCACCCACAGGTGACATTGTGACAACCAGATATGTTTTCAGACATTGCCAAGTCTGCCAAAGAATAAATGCCTAGAATTCCTTGGAATAAATCAGGGGCAGGAGAGGAGGTGCAGAATCATCCCCTCTTGAAAATAACTGGTATCTCTTGCCTTTGTATTTAACTGCTAGAGACAAGGTGCTGTCTCATTTAATTTTGACAGTAACTCTCGAGCATGCATAACTCTTTGGGCATACATTTCTATCCCTGTTGTAGAGATTAAAAACCAGGGGTCAGGGAGGTGATGTGACTTACAGACAACTGGAGCTAGCGGTGGTAAAACCCGAGCTATAATCACGTCTGCTTCTTAAGCCAGGGCTGTTTTTCTCTGTGTCATGTTGTCTCTAATCTTGGAGAGCTGCTTTTAGATTGGTCTTTCAATAAAAGAAAGGGGGAAATGAAGTGGGATCAATTTTGTATAGTAAAAAGGTGTAGGAGGTTTATGTCAACAAATTGCCTAATCTGTTTTCCACTTTCCATTGTAAATCCATTTTCTCTCAAAGATTTGCAATAAGACTTGACGCGCATCGTTTTTTACTTCCATTCCATATAACTCGATTGTGTTTACCCTTTCTGTTTCAGGATTACATTCATCGAGTGGGTCGAACAGCTCGAGCTGGGCGCTCTGGAAAGTCTATTACCTTTGTCACCCAGTAAGTAAATCATCTGCAGGGGCAGGGCAGTGTAGACAGAAGAGTGGGCCTTTGACCCCCCTCATCCTGTTTTCATCATTATAAAATGGAAATAAAAACAGCTACCCAGCAGGGTTTTAATGGAGATTAGAGAGATACATGTGTAAAAGATCTGTGGTAGCACTTGGCATGTGGAAACACAGCAAGTGGTAGTTGTTAGAGTTGTTTTTCCCTCAACTGAGTATTAGAATGACTGTTTCTGATTTTTAAGGAACACATTTTTACATTCCCCAGGCTTTTCTGTGAGTAAAGCATACCATGGGAGATTTCCTGATGGGCATTGCGTATCTGAAAAGGATTAATTGATTTAATATTGTTTAAAACCATGGCTCCTATGCCATCGTATCATTAGTACCATACAGTTCTGGAATGGAGAGGTTATTTGCATGTCAGCCAAACAAAACCATGCTCATTTTCCTCCCTCAGGTATGATGTGGAACTCTTCCAGCGCATAGAGCACTTAATTGGGAAGAAATTGCCTGTGTTCCCCACACAGGATGATGAGGTCATGATGCTGACAGAACGAGTGGCTGAAGCCCAAAGGTTTGCCCGGATGGTATGTGAACTGTTGTTTCACCAGCTTCTATGCAAAAGATGTCATCTGTGTGCCAGGCCTGTTCTGACCTTCTCAGTAAACTGCAGGAGTAGGGTATTATTTCATATTTTAGATGCACGTAATGGAGGAGCTTATTGATGGTTGGTGATTTGCAAGCATACTGCTGAATGGTTGAATTGGAGCTTGGTCTAAGTCTGACATAGCAACCACATTCTCAGCTACTGTTTCTGTTTCACATGTGGCAAGAAATGGACTTGAGGTCACAAGACCCACCTGTGAACTTAAGTATAGACAGTGGTGCCTAACCTCTCAGAATCAGCTCTCAGCTGCCACGTGGGAACAGTACTTACCTTAAATACCTTAAAAAGCTTTATGAACACCGGGCAAGCTGAGGCAGACTGCACAGCTCCTCACAGTAGTTGTAGCGGTAGGAGTGGAGATGAGAAGATTTTCTAGGAGAACCCTGGCAAGGCTGTCTGCTCCCTGGAATTCTAGCCCAAGGGATAGAGACACAGAACACACCTGTGGGCGGAGTTCTCAGAAGCAAAAGTGTGCTCTTATGTTTGTTCCTCTGCCTATGTGGAGTTTTGTGTTTGGCATTGTTGTTTATAAAAGTGTAATATGTGCACTGGAAGAAATAATTCAGAAAAATACAGAAAGATTAAAATAGTAAGTGAAACTTATAGCTATCCCACTCCACACAACCATTGCTAACATTTGGCTATTTAATTAGACATGAATTGTTTTGGGGTAATGATTTTAATTTTCTACTTCAGTGCATATTCAATCCAGTGATCATTTCTTAATGGCTGGAAAGAATTCCATTATGAATATATAACATGGCATGTACTGTTGTGTGTTCATGCATTTTCCAATTTTTTGTATTTTAACTAGTACTGTGTTGAACAGCCTAGTATGTACAATTTGCATACTTGTCTTGTTCTTTAGAATAAATATCTACAAGTAGAATTAATTGTTAGACCGAGGCGTACATACTGGTAAAATCTGAATTGATAGAGAATGCTAAATTGCTCCCCTAGCAATTTGTGCTCTTAGTGACAGCATATGGGAATGTCCCCACACTTTGACCAGTGTGAGGAATTACCATTCTCTTAAGTGTGTGCTGGTCTGCCGTGTGAAAATAGTAGCTTATATTTTTAATTTTCATGGTTTTGCTCACTAGTAAGGTTGACATCTTTGTATGTGGGGATTTTGGTCACCTTTGCTAATGGAAGGTTTTTGACTTTAAGGAGGGAAGACAGCATCTGTCACCCTCAGTTACAGGAACTCTTTCACTCCCATCCTTTCTGTTTTCTTGCAGGAGTTGAGAGAGCATGGAGAAAAGAAGAAACGCCCGCGGGAGGATGCAGGGGACAACGACGACACAGAGGGTGCTATTGGTGTCAGGAACAAGGTGGCAGGAGGAAAAATGAAGAAACGGAAAGGCCGTTAATCTCTCTGCTGTGAAAGACTTTTCTGTTCTGTAGAAGGGAGTTGAAGAAGAGAGTGGAACCTCCTCTGGTAGAGCTCCTCAGACTGAAATCTGTCAGAATTAGATCCAGAATTTGCTCAGCTAATTCAGTGCTCGTTCCCCTTTCTGTGCAGTGGAGCCTCATTGTTGCAGAGTGCCTTCCACAGTGCTGAGGTCAGGACTGTTACTCTTCTCCAGCCATGCCTCCGTGCTCCTGGCCTGAGTAGGATGTGTTCTTCTGTCGCTTCACACAGACCTTTGGCTTTTTCAGCTGCGAGTCAAGGACTAGCTAAATGAGGCACTTGACCTGTAACTGTAAAGGAAGGAAGTTCTGCATCTATAAACCATGACACTTGAGCAGTCTCAGCTTGTGCATCATTAGCCCTAATGTGAAATAATAAATTTGAATGTTACTTTTTAAACATTCAAGCTCCTTCAAGACTCTTAAAGGTTAACGGACTTTACAGATTTAAGTAAGATCTTGCTAATAGGTAAGAAACAGATGGTGTTGATAACTTCCGTGGCAATTCATTGGTTGTCCTTAATTTAAGATTAACATATTTATGACTTAAAAAAACAAAGGAACAAGATGAAGGATGGCTTTGTAAGGGAAGTCCTGCTTAAGAGGAGGTTGTGTTGTTTTTTCAGGGGGTGGGGAGAAAAGAGGGTGGCGCAAAGTCCTTCAGACTGTACAGTCTGTTAGAGCCCTAAATAGATTCACTTTCCTGGCTTCTTGGATTGAGCAGGTAGTTAGGAAAACTGAATATCTCCAGGTCACTAGAGTAAAATCAGGAAGCATTAGAAATGCAGGGTGATTCCAGGACCCTACTTGTCGTGCCCAATGGCTACTATCTCTTTTGTGCCCATCTGTTGGGTTATTTAAATTGGGGTAAAGCTGGGTTGTCAGCTGATGGGGCTGAAATGAACATTGGCACTGTAGGGACTATGAGGAAAGGGCGAGTTGGTGGACATCAGAAACAACTTCGAGCTTCGAGGTTGCCTCAAGCACAGCCCCATCCTCTGGGGGCTCTTACATGCCTGCTCATTCTTGTAGAATAGAACACTTTTGTTTAGAGGAGAGAGTTTGGAGTGGCCGACCAGGAGGAGAGAGTTTGGATTGTCAGGACCAGGTTTAAGATTAAGATTGAATTTTGCAAGAAAGCCTTTCCATATAGAGTTACCCCTGCTTTTCAAAAGTTCGCTGTATGCCACTTAGCTTTTGTGAAGACACAGTAGTACCTTTTTTCGATACCCGAAAGGAACCCGAACAGGACTTTTGCTTTCATTACAAAAGAGGAAACAAACATAGCATTCCACGTTTGTTTTGCAGCAGCCATTCTAAAGGCAGCGGCACCCCCAGCAGCGAGAGTGGCCTGGCCAAACTCCTTTCCCGGGAACTCCTTTAAACAGGCTGTGAATGTATCATGTCATTCCTGCTTTTACCACATGTGAGTGTGATTTTTAACCTTTATGTGTTATTTGGTATGATCCGGTAGGTTAATTTTTAGGTTTGTGAACACTCAAAAATTTTCCATATCATTTAATGGCAGTGGCTTCTTTGTGTTATGCCATTTCAGCGCCATTTCAGTTGAAGGAAGGTTTCATAGAAATGCTGTTTTTTGGATAGCAGGGAGACCTGTCCATCTTAATGGAATGTGTATTTCAAAGGTTGCACTTTGTAGACTCAAAGTACCTAGTAAGAAATGAAAAGTAGGTGGCAGTAAAATTCTGTGGTAGTGAAGTGTGGATTACTGGCTACAGGAACATCTTTGTAAATGTAGAAGGTGAGGAAGTCCTACCTCAGATGTATCCTAACAGATGCCTATAGGTAAGACATTTACAATTAATCGGCACAAAGACATGGCTTATTTTGCTATTCACTTTGCTTTGAATTTCACGCCTCATGATGGTGCTTGTGGGTGAAGGTTAAGTTAGATGAGTTAAGAGGAAAAGGAGAGAACCTTAGAGGAGGAAAGGCAGAGAGTTAAGTGGGGTCGAACTGGCGACTCATGACTAAGTTGGCCCCTGGAGGCCAGCTGTCCATTAATGCTGTCTTCCTTTTAGGCCTCATCGGTAGCTAGGATGATAGCAAGTCTTTTTCTCTAAATCAGTGAATAAAAGTGAATGGGTGTTTCCTTCCATTCAGTGGAGGATTTCAGAAGCAAGCTATAATTGAATCTGGTATGGGTGGGTGGGCAGGAAGAGAGACTGGAATTATCCTAAAGGAGTCTGAGCTTCTAAATAGGCAAGGGTCTCTGACCTAAGGTTTGTGGGCTCCTGAGCAATAAACATACTTCTGGGGAAACTCAAAGTGTTAAAAAACAACTGCTGTGAAGTTTAACTCTTGTCCCTAAAGTATATTCACACTTATGCTTTGCTGGGATGGGAAGATGGTACACTAAAGGCAGACACGTGGATGGGGTGTGTTCAGGCTTGTGAGTAGGCCCAGACCGTAAGCTTGAATCCCAGGTAGGACAAGTAAAGATGTCACTGAAGGTTAGGAGGCACAGAGGTCCATGCCTGTGACCTGCTAATAAGTATGGTCAGGGCTGTGGGTTCCTGCCATGGTTCAGGGCTGTTCTGGTCCCTGTCCTCTGCCGCAAGCTTGTGAGTTCTTGCTGAGGAAACCCCTTTCCAGCTGTGTTAGCTTTCTAGAGTGTGGGAGAGAGTACCCCGAACTGGGGGACTTAAAATAGGCTTACTAGCTTTTAGTTCTGGAGGCTAGAACCCTGAGATCAAGGAGTTTGCTCTGCCTGAACCTCCAGAGAAGCCACCCTCCTCACCTCTTCCTAGCCCCAGGCAGTGCCTGCAGCCCACTGTGCTCCCCAGTGCTCCCAGGTTGTGGCAGTGTAGCTCTGTCTCTGCCTCCATAGAAGCTTCTTCCCCTCAGAGCACTGTTGCCACATGGCTTTATAAGGACACCAGTCAGTGAATTTAGGGCATGCTCTCATTCATCATGACCTTTCCTTCACTAATTATAGCCCAGAAGATCCTCTTTCCAACAGAGGTCATATTCTGGGGTTGGAATAGGCTTACATTTTGGGGGAAAACTCCTCAACCAGCTTTTTCTGGACTGGCATGTCCTTTGCAGTTTAAGATTGCCTTGTGAAATAGAAATGGTAGAGTTGATTCCAAAGAAAGTGGAGGAAAGATAGGAGTTAGATCTTCAGAAACAAAAGTATAGAAGTTTATTTATTTATTTATTTTATTTTATTTTATTTTTTTAATACCATAGTCCCTTTCTCTTTCCACCTCTGTTTTGGCCCCTCTTTCTACCCCTCCCCTGCTGTATGCCTCAGATCCATAGTTGGCCTGCAAGTGTTGCCTTTTTCTTGACCTAACAAAAGTATAGAAGTTTAAACTGGCATTCTCCAAGTGAAATGTCACTTGTCTTTGTGGTCAAGTTACCAAAAACTGGTTTCAGGAGTTGGGAGGAGATTTCTTCCATTCTCTTTTTGGTATAATCCTTTAGTTCTGCTTTCCTGAGAGAAGAAACTGAAAACTTCAATACAACCAAGCAACATCCCCTCCTTATACCCACCCCCTCCAGTTGCATACAAGCCCACCTAACATACGACTGAAAAACAGAAACTTCTTTTTGAATAATGGAAGTAGTCGTGTAATGCTGGCCCAGAGAAAATGTCCCCTTATTTCTCATTTGGACCATAAAGCCACTTAGTCTGGACATTGTGTAATGGCTTCTTGATAACTAGCTAGCCTGGTTTATTTACCCTATACAAAACTGAAAGGTGAGGAAAACCCTCTATGCCTTCTAAAGGGGTGCTAGGACCCTAATGGTTTCAGTTGGGTGGGCTTTCCAGGCCTAAAGCAGATCCAGAGTTCCAGGTGCTCTGCTGTTAGGAGGGGTCTAGACTCAATCAGATCAAAATCACTCTTTCTCAGAATGTACCAAATATCCTAGAAGTTGGCTGGCTTTTAAAAGACACCTGACTTAGAGCCAGAGTGTCTGAGGTAGCTTCTAATTGCAGATAGAGGAAAAAAAAAACAAAATCATACCCTTTTCTACCCAGTTCCCTCAAAGCCTTGTAGAAAGGACCACAGGTTGTGGTATCAGTTACAGAAAATGAAGACATCCAGTGTTATCCAAAGCAGATCATCAAGAAAGTGTATTCCAAAAATAAAAGACAAAAGAAGTACATTCCACAGACAAAATTAGAGAATACCCCAGAATTTTTCATCCACATAGTTCTTAGTTGGAATTCAGCCTCAGGGCAGATTATAAATCAGGGCGTGAGTTTCCTTTATTTAGCTGGAATGACAAGAGACCCAGACCCTGGCACTACAGATTCAAGGGTTACCCACACCCACATTCCTTTTCATGCCTCACCTGTCCCAGGTATGTGCTAAAACCAGGGCTAAAAATAACTCCAGAAACTCAAACTCTGGGAAATAGCTTCAAACAGTCTCACCTAGAATAGAGAGCTGATCTGTGCCAAGCAGAAGACAGGAAGAAAATAGTGTAGTTGGAGACCATGTCATCTCCAGGATGTGGGTCCTGAGGTCTCTGCATATTCTGGAAGCTTTTATCTGCTCATAGCCACCCATCCACCAGATACCTCCCCAAACTGTCACCCTTCATTAACCTGTGGGTGCCACCAGGGGCTGGAAGAACCTGAGGGGAAGGGGGGGTGCAGCAGTGTGAGAAAGCAGATACTGGTTCATTCGCTCCATGGCTGCGTGATCTTGTGTTGGGGTACCCCTGTGAGCCTGGGTTTCTTGCATCTGTTAATACGGATGTAAGAGCATCTACCTGGCTCCCAGATTCTTGAACCTAGTTTTTTTGTTTTTTCAAAATTCTGTTCTTTATCCCTCCAACCATACTCCCCAATCCCTGCTCCCTTCCAGGATCTGCTCTGTCCTAGGCACACTGCCAGGTGCTAGGAATACAAGGAAGGCTATTGGAGAAAGCAGGCTGATGCTGTTTTTGCTAAATTCAGCCTTAGCACTATGTGGTGACTCCTTGTCAGGGGGCTGAGACCTGGCTCATTGGTGGATATAACTGCAATGAATGTTCAGTATCTCATTTTCTGAAATATACTTTGTGTTGAGAACTTTCCATGTGTTTGGACAATCCTGAAAGGTGATTATATTGTTTCCATTAAAAAAAAAAATTATTTTCACATAGAAAAACTGGGGTGTAGGCCAGGGATGCAGGGGGTGAAAGGATTCACCAGAGACAGAATGGGGAACAGAACAGGCAGATCTACTGAAATACACTGCTGAGGGGAGCAGCAGGTGAGGCAGGAGAGGTCTGCTGCACCATGTGGTTATCTCCCTGGCCAGGGATCGAACTCAAGCCACCTCAGTGGGCTATTGAGGTGGTAGCACAGAGACTTAACCCCTAGGCCACCAGGGAGGCCCTAGTATTGTTTCCATTATGAACTATGGAACCAGATTGTCAAATCTGCTCCTGACTCGCTGTGAGAGGTTGAGAATGTTATTCAGCCTTTTTTGTGTTTTCAGTTTTCTTACCTGAAGAAACAGACAGTCACAGTACCTACCTTACAGGGTTGTGAGGTTTCAATGAACTTGGCTTACAATATTAAGAAGTGTAGACTATATCATTATCATTAATATCACTGCTATTATGGATGAAAGTAGTTAAGTAGCTTGCTCAGATCAAACAGTTGGTAAGGAGCCAAGTAAAAATTTGAAACCAAATTTAATTCCAAGCTTCTGCTAACATTCAATATACTATGAGTGTATAATATCATAGCATTATTATTCATTAAGTACTTCTTGAATGATTGAACCATTATATATAATTTTTCTTTCCTTGGAAAAATACGTTCCTCAAATGAGCTTTTTCAGACATCATCAACCTATTTGCAGATCAGAACTGCCAGGAAAATACATTTTCATTTTCACCAGTAGATGGCAGAAGGAAAAAAGACACCCCACATGGAGAAGGACTTGAATGATCAATGATGTCTAGGACACAGTGTGTGATTCCAAGGGCTCTTTGTGTGATGTTTCAAATACCTGCAGGTATTTGAAGGGTGCCAGCTTCAAGAAAATCTAGTAGGTGGACTGAAAGAACCAAAGCTAGCTCAAGTTCACATAGAATAAGAAAAAAATCACACTCCACTATTATCTCTTCTCACAGTCTCCATTGCATTCCCTCCTTTTCTTTTTTTTTTTAAAGATTTATTTTTTTATTTATATAAGAGCTGGGGTACAGGCCAGAGTCGCGGGAGGGTGAGAGGATTCACCAGAGACAGAGCGCGGAGCCGAACAGGCAGATGGACTGAGAGCACTGCTGAGGGGAGCAGTGGGTGAGACTCGAGAGGTCTGCCTCGCCATGTGGGAATCTCCCTGGCCGGCCAGGAATTGAACCGGTGCTGCGGAGGCTGCAGACAGCTTCACAGCGCTGCGCTCAACCACCTGTGCCACCAGGGAGGCCCTGCCCTTCTAGGATTTAAATTAAGTCGTCTGTCCTCTGTGGATGTCCTCCCTCCCCCAACTAATACCCAAGGCTGTAACCTAGGAATACTGACACCGTCCTGCTCCCCACCTCCCACAGTAATAACATGTCAATCGTGTTTATGTGTAAATTCTCCGAGCCATTGATACCCCTTCTCTCTTACTGGATGGCCACCTGGTAAGCTTGTCCTTCGCCCTCACTTGAATCTCTGTCAAAAAAGTTAGATGCCAGTTTGCTGGAGAGCTGCTTCAGCGCTCATTTTGCCCTAACACTGTGTCCTTTAGCTCCGAGCGATGGGGTGCTGTCCTTCTGGATCCAAATGAGCAGCAGCAGCTGTCAGGGGTGGCTGTCAGAAATACTGGTCCAACTAACTGCCCTCTCACTGGTTTCTGGGCTGACTGTTCTCCAAACATTCCTGTGGAGGAAGGCTACCATGGCTCCTGCTCAGGCCCTGACAGTTTAGAAACTCTCTAACCCAAGCCATTAGATCTGGTGCCAACTGCAAACCAATGTCCTTGTTGTGTTTTCTGGGTGGGTCAAGAGAGTGGGAACCCGAAAAGGTTCCTTATTTGATGTATTTCTATTTGTACACTTGTAAGGTTGGTTTGTGCTTTTTCACAACAAGGCCATGGAGAGCCATCTGGGCACTGGGCATTGTTAGTATTTGGCATATATTATTTAATGGAGGGAATGAGTCACTTCTTGAGGAAACAAGGAAATCTTTTCTCTGTGTGTGTGATAGTTAAAAGCCACAACCTGTTCATTTCTTCTTCTGAGTCTTCCATGATTTCCTAGATCCACTAAGGTTATTCAGGAACTTTGCAGGGTGAACTTACACTGACTAAATGAAGTAGAGATTTGGATGTCATCACTGATCTGTGGCTTCTGTTTCTATTTCATTGAGTTTGTTAGGAAACCAGGACCTGGGGTTTAGGGGAAAGATGCCCCTCTCAACCATAGATTTATATTTTGACCACGTCTTTTAAAAAAATGAATACATTGGATGTGGTCATAATATTCATGTGAAACCTCACACAAAATCAGAATTTTAGGGTTGAGAGGACCTTGGGGATCAAATGGTTCATTTTTTCTTTGAGGATAAAGTCTGTGTGTTTAGAGGTTCACGTATTGTTTTATAATGTTTACGTGTATGTGTATGCTTTATTTATGATGTGTTCATGAAGTTTAAGCTCTAAAGGGAGACCCCAAAGCAAACCCTTGCTATTCTTCAAAATAGTTCTAGTAAAATTGTGTTTATAAGTCCCGCATAAGGGAAAAAGAATGCTAACTTTTCAGGACTCATATCTTTTTTTTTTTTTTTATAGGTTTTTTTTTTTTAATAGAGGCATGTTTTATTTATTTATTTATTTGTTTGTTTTGTTTATACAAGCACTGGGTACAGTCAGAAGTGCGGGAGGGTGAGAGAATTCACCAGAGCCAGAGCGGGGAGCAGAGCAAGCAGAAGGACCGAAGTACACTGCTGAGGGGAGCAGCGGGCGGCAGGAGAAGTCTGTGCACCATGTGGGACCCACCTCCGGTGGCCGGGGAGCAGCTGGGGATCGAATCGGCACCGCAGAGGCCGCGGGCAGCTTCGCAACCCAGCGCTTAACCGCTGCGCCACCGGGGAGGCCCAGGACTCATATCTTAAGACTGAAGTCTCCTTATTGAAAAGAGTGGTGGAAGATGTCGGAGGACAGAAATGTGTTTTAGATAACCCTGATTTTCCTACTAACTGCCAGTGTGTCCCTAACCAGGTGCTAGGCACTCTGTCAGAGGAATATGGGTAAGCTGTATTTCACACTTCACCTCTTCAGCATCTTTAGCAAATTTCATGTGTGATCACCAAGGGCAACCTAGATGGAGGCAAAAGTTCCCACAAAGATAAGGTTCAGCCTGAGATGTTTATGGGGGGTGAGAGGAGAGCAGCCCACCTCTGTGCTGATCACCTGTGCAGGGTGTTGGCAGAGAGAGGAAAGGAGAGTATCAGGCTGAGATTTATAGCCCTATGTGACGTCAGAGTTTTATGGAACTCAGCAGCCGTCCAATTTCCTGCCCTTTCTCCTACTTTCTCCAGACTCCCTGAGTTACCCGTGGCTGTGGCCTGCTGCTAAGACCCATTTCTCTTCCTCTGGCCTAGAGCAATGGTCCCCGCAGCAATGGTCACCTGCATTCAGGGGCTGCAATATGGATTTGGGGGATGTGAGGAGAAGATACTGGACCTTTATTTATTTTGAACTCACCCTTTTCTGATTTCCACTTTTGTATATGTTTTCTGTAGTGTATAGGTACTGTAATCACTAAACATAGCCAAATGTGGAAGTATGTTGACAATGTTATGTTAAACAGGAGTGTATTATCAGGGAAGTTTGAGTCTGTAGTCCTAGAGAATGATTCCAGCAACGGTCCTTTCAGAGAATTATGTTTCATTCTGAAATAAATTTCAAACTCTGGTGCAGACTTAGGATTATTCTTATTATTTTTAGTACTTAGTTTCTTTAAAGCAGTTTTAGGTTCACAGCAAATTGAGAGGAGGGTACAGAGATTGGCTCCATGTACCCTCTGCCCTCACATGTGCATAGTCTTCCCTGTATCAGCATCTTCCACCAAAGTGGAATATTTGATGAACCTACATTGACATTATCACCCAAAGTCCATAGCTTACCTGGGGGTTCATTCTTGGTGCTATACATTCTGCGGGTTTACAGGATCAGCTGGAGTGTTTTCACTGTCCTGTAAATGTGTCGTGTTCTTCCTGTTCATCACTCCCTATGTCCCCAAGCCCTGGTAGCTGCTGATCTTTCTATTATCTCCATGGTTTTGCCTTTTCCAGAAAGTCATAGAATCTTACAATATTTAGCCTTTTGAGAGATTGGCTTCTTTCACTTTTAGGTTTCCTGCATGTCTTTCCATGGCTCAATAGCTGACTTCTTTTTAGTACCGAATACTGTTTCATGGGCCAAATGGGCCATAGTTCATTTACCCAGCTACCCCATTCTTAGTCAAACTTTCATTGTGCTCCTTTATGTCCGTGTAGATCTTTACTTCTCGTTTTATTCCTTATTTTTATTGATGCTTAAATTATCCCAGATCTGACTGAGGGGTGCTCTATAAGCTGATTTCTCTGTTCTTTTGATATATCCCCATCATGCTTTGAGCACTTCTTTATTTCTGACATCACAAGCCATTCCAGGTTTTTCTTTCCTTCTCCAAGAGACACACAGCAGATAATTGGTCTCTCCAGGGAAAGAAACCAATTATTTTGGCAAGGGGAGGCTGAGGAAGGAAGGAAGTTTAAAACTCTTGAGTTTTAAACAATGTTGATACACTTACCTAACAAAAATAAATAAAAATAATTTGTAAAAGTAACATTGAATGAATATCCTGACTTAGTGAGGACCTCTAGAATATCATCATACACCCCATAATGACATTTTTGTCATATATGACTGTGGTCCCCACATTCCTATTGCCTGGTGATGGTACCGTCTTAATGTTGTAGTGTTCTGCACAAGCAGCAGCCACACACACTTCATGTTTCCTGTCTCCTGATAGCCTCATTTTCCCTGTACTTGACCAAACAGCCTCACGCTGTTTGGTTCATTCTGGACCTTCATGTAAAAAATCCACTGCTGGGCCTCACTGATAGCGCAAGGGGTTAAATCTCAGCACTATGAAGCTATCAGGAGCCACTGTAGCATGAGTTTGAATTCGATCCCTGACCAGGGAGCTAACCCACATGGTGCAGGAGACCTCTCCTGTCTCGCCCGCTGCTCCCCTCAGCAGTATATTTCGGTTAATCTGCCTGTTCTATTCCCCGCTCTGTCTCTGATGAATCCTCTCACCTCCCATACCTTTGGCCTGTACCCCAGCTCTTGTATGCATAAATAAATCTTAAAAAAAAAAAATCTAAAAAAATGAAAAGAAAAATTAAAAAAAAAAGTCCACTGCTAATGTTGCCAGTTTGGGGAGATGTTGCATGATTGGTCTGGAAACAAAATTAAAAGTGATGGAGGACAAGAAAGTAGAGGATCTGTGATGGTTATTGCTCGTCACTTTCACCATCCTATTCCACCATAGCTACAAATTTGAGACAGAAGCTGTTAAAGAATCTATGTCATTGAAGGCAGACAAAAGTTCAAGAAGGGCCTAGATCAGATTTGAAGAAACTTTTAATGACCTGGATTGAAGACCAGAGCCAGGCTTCTCCCTCTTAGCACCAAGACAACCACTACCAAACCAAAAAATAAGTTTGTGATGTTGGGAGAAAAGGCTGGAACCAAGTCTGATGTGGAATGGACTGCTAGCTCTGGATGGTTTAAAGGATTGCACACTCATTACTCATTACTCAGTGTGAAGATGAGTGATGCATTTCAGTGCTGATGTAAAACTCTCTGGAAAGTCTGCTGAAAACTCTCTGGAAACTCTGGTTAAGCTGATCGTGGAGGAAAATTACTTGCCAGAGCAAAATTTCAACATGGATGAAACCTCCCTATTCTGGAAACGGATGCCTAAAAGCACTTTCATCCAAAGGGAGTTGAAGTCAGTGCCAGGTTTCAAGACTTTTCAGCTCAGGGTAATAGTCTTTAGTGAGGACAGTGATCAGCCTACAAGTAAAACCTTGTGTGATCCAGCACAGGGAGGATTCCAAGGCCTTCAGTCACGTCTGTAATAGCCACTCACTGCCAGTGTATGTACTCTCTATGTATGTACCATGAACTTGCCAGACGCCGTGTTTTTCAGCATGTGTCCTGCACGGAGGGGCTATCTGAGGAGAGAATTAATCACAGTTTTACTCTCAAATGGATTAGAAGTATGCAAATTACTGGAGTATATTTAATGCAACCATAATTGTTATATCAAAAAGATATGAAAAAACACAGAAGCCAATGTCTTACAAAGGGTTTATTGTTTACATATGTAACTCCATTTCCTATTGGTTTGGGACATTTATATTTTTGTTAATAAGCAGATTTGGGATCTTAAGTTGATCTCCCTTGCCTCACTTCCCGTTCTATCCCATCCTTGCTCCTATGATCTAAGAATCAGCAATTATTTCCATTTTTAATTAAAATAAAGTTTAATAGCTTTTAATTTAAATAAAGTTTAATAAAGCTTTAATAGCTTATCACTTCTGTAGCATAAGATTCCCCCCACTTTAATTGTACATGATGAATTTTAACATATTTATGACCCCATCACCATAATCTAGTTTTAGAATACCTCCCTCCACCCAAAAGCTTTTCTTATGCCCATTTGATTTCTGCTCCTATTGCTTTGTCCTTTCTTGTATTTTTAAATTATTTATAGAGGTAATAGTTTGTAACACTGTATATATTTGGATGGGGGTAGGTTCACACCTCTTCAAATGTATGTTCCCACACCATTTTCTCATGTATTTTTTTAAAGCAGGAAGCAATTATGAATTCCTACGGATAGTTTCAGCTCCGTTTGTCCTGTAGGCGCATCTTCTTTGGCCACACCTTGTAAACCCAAGACAGGTGTGGCTGGTGTTGAAGCCGAACCTGGGATTGTCACCCTGTGAAATGGTGTGTGACTCCCGCTTCCCTTTGTAAGAGTCACTTAAGTCGATACTGCCAATGCTCAGTCATCTCCTGCTCCAGCTCCCTGCCAGCTCAATCTGGAGTGGCTTGGCTCGCTTTCCTTTTCAGCCCCACATTTTGAAGAATGCTAAGGCTCTCCTCTGCAACTAAGGAGCCAAAATAAATGCAGGGATGCAACACGATGATTTTACAATACATTTGATGCCCAAATGCACAAAGAACCAGACAAAGCAGAGTTTTAAGCTGAACTATTAGTCACAGGATGCCTTGGAGGCCAACATGAAGGCCAGGAGGACTCTGGGAGTGAGTGGCACAGAAGCCCATCTAACCTCACCCCAGGGCTGCAACGAGGTTCATATGGATAACAGCTGTGGGTGTTTCTAATCATGGAAGCATAGATTTTTTTTTAAAAGATTTATTTTTATTTATTTATACAAGCCCTGGGTACAGTCAGAAGCGCGGGAGGGTGAGAGAATTCACCAGAGCCAGAGCGGGGAGCAGAACAGGCAGAAGGACCAAAGTACACTGCTGAGGGGAGCAGCAGGCGGCAGGAGAGGTCTGCGCGCCATGTGGGACCCTCCTCTGGTGGCCGGGGAGCAGCCGGAGATTGAACTGGCGCTGCAGAGACTGCGGGCAGCTTCGTAACCCAGCACTCAACCGCTGCGCCACCGGGGAGGCCCGGAAGCATAGATTATTGATGAGCTTTCTTTTCACCCTTGGTTTTTGAAATTGGGAAACAGCAAGTAGAGAATTAGGGTGATTTGCCTGAAACCTCTACCAAGGTGGAGCAGAATATAACCTTGCCTGTTCTGGGCAGTGCACCTGAGTATCTCAGGAGGGTGCAGGAGACACTACAAAGGAGCAAGGAAAAGGTGAAAGGACATCCTACTCAGACCCAGGGGTGATGGAAGGACCACAAGTCACCTATAGGACTTTGATGACATGGTTGCACTATGTGGCCGTGTCACACTGGGTGTCTAAGCTGTGCCCTGCTGTGCATTTCTGTACTGGCAGACGAGGGTAATACTAACAGTGACACCGTCGTAGAGTGATGGCGAGCATTAAATGAGTTAACTAGTGTACTAATAGTGAACACTCAGTAAATGTTAACTCTGCTGGTGGTGATTTCTGTTTGTGGGTCATGAGAAGTTTCTAAGTCCACCTGGCATCTGTTATTTGAACTTAGCCCTGAAGATCAACATTCATTACTTGGAACCAAATTCTCTTCTCCTACCTCTTTTCACCAGCCTGAAGCCTTCTTCTGCCTTCCTTCCTATGGTGCCTCTATTGCACAAAATGAACAGGGGTGAATGCAGATCAAACTCTGAAGAGCTAACCAATCAATGAATACTTAATCAGCAGGATGTTAGGTGATGAGAGATCTAGCAGTTTTTGCCTTTAAGGAGTTTTTGGTCTTAATTGGAGAGTTAAAAATAGGAAGTGCATAGTGAAAGGATGATTCAAGAAAATGAAAATGGAGTGTCCTTATGAGAGAAATTTGGGCACAGAGATAGAAGACACTCAAGAAGGTGATGTGATGATGGAGGCAAAAATTGGAGCGATGTGTCTATAAGAAAATATACATCAAGGATGGCCTGCAGCCTCCAGGAGGGAGGAAGAGGCAAGAAGAACCCTCCGCTAGAGCCTTCGGAGAGTGTGCCTCTGCTGAGACCTTGGTTGAGAGCTTTAGCCTGCAGAACTGGGCGAGAATATTTCTGTTCACTTTGAGACTTTTATTCTGATAGCTCTATGCAATGAATCCAATCCTCCGTGGAGGCAAAGCTGCCCTTAAAGCTCAGAAAATTAGTTTAGGATAAAAATAAGGAAACACTGACTCTACACCAAGTTTCTGGAGACCGGAAAAGCAAAAGTCAAATGCGGGGCTAAGTAGAACTCTAGAAATGGCAGACACTCTTGACATGGCTGTAGGACATTCTGGCATCTATAATCAAAGACCAAGATTGCTGTCACGCAGGGCAAACCCAGGCACCTAAATCCATGCCCACGTCTTTATACCACTGTCAGATGCAGAGCCCTGGCACCAAGAATAGCCCTCATCGTGTGTTTCTGGACAATGTGGACAAGAGTACACGACTGATTCTTTTCCCTTAGCCTGTTTTCTTTATATGTAGCCACTGTGTCAGTTGTCAATTGCTGGCCCCTCAGCTCCCTCATTCACCCTTCAGCACCTGCTCACGATAATCGAACAGAGTCTGAGCATTTCTCCTCTTTGGTGAGAAGGATCTTGTGTCAGCAGAGGACAGAGGAGGGAAATTGCAGAGGAAATTGGAGGTGTCCCTTCTAGTTCTGGCACATTGTGCTTTTTCTTTCTTTTGCTGCATGGATGTCAGTGATGGTTATCTCTGAGGACACAGTGCCTCCCTCCCTCATCTTATGCCCAGACCGTGTAGTGTCTTGGTGACCATGCTGCCCCAACCCAGTCCCAGTGACCACCTTCCCATGGCTTGCTGGGTGCATGCTGCATGCTTCAGGCCCGCAGTGCACCCCCAACCACCCCTGCTAATCAGCCTCAGCGCTGGCACCCTGGAGACCTGCCTCCTCATGCCTGGTGATTGCAGACCAGCTCTGGCCTGGGCACCCAGTGAGCATCCCCCCTCCAGTGGGCTGCTCCCAAATCTTCTCCAAGGAGTTGTGACATACGACCTTTGGGAGGGGCCTTCCCTCCAAGTCTGTCTTTCCTCAGCCCTAAAGAACCTTCAGAGCTGTCTTTGTGTTTTGCACTGAGACTCCCTTCATCGCTTCATAAGTCTTTACATTCAACATCTCCTGTTTAAGTGACTGTGTGATTCCTCCGTCTGATTGGACTCAGATGGCTAGAGGCACATTCTGTCTTTGACGAGAAGCCAAGGTGCAGAGCCTTTGAAGGAGTCTCCTGGCATTTCGTTTGATCTCCTGGCTTAAGATTCCTGCCATCCCTGAATCCAAATATTCTGTAAAGTTCTTGATGGGATTCACATGCCTGGCCCTCATCCTGCTCCAGCTCCTGGACAGTTATCTCAGCTCTATTGCCTTCACCAGCTTATCTCACTTTCCAAAGGTTAGTCAAATACTTGTGTAATGATTGCAAGATAAATGCTGCCGCAGCGGCTCTTCTCCAGTTAAGTCAGGATTTTCCTTGTTTGAAAAGATCATCCCTGAGTGTGTGTTAGAAATGTCAAACAGGGTGTTGGAGATCAGAAGTCACTGTATTTCCTCTGTCACAAGGAGGTGATAAGAAGTAAATGAAATACTCTAGGTTGAATGTTTAACCTGGTTCTGGTACTTTGTATTGGTCGTTCTTTTCATTCATTCATGCTTTCATTCATTCATTCATTCTTTCAGCTCATACTCAGTAAGCAGCTCTCATGTTCCAGGAGCTGTTATCACCGCATGGGGAGGCAAGGATGAGCCACACTCATTTCTTGCCTTTAAAGATTGACCAGTTCAGCTTCCTGCTTAGTTTACACCAGAGTATAAGGAGTAAGTCTCCTCGTTATTCTCTCACAAGTAAGTAGAATCTAATGAATGGTTTACTCATAAAATATACAACCTGGAAATATGATCATATATCTAGAGGGACCTTGCTGCTGTGCTAGTTTGATATGAGCTTTGACCAGCCTAGGTTATTGTGGGACATTCTTTTGCTGTGATTAACTATAATCAGTCACAGGTGACATATATAGAGAATGTTACCATATAGTAAGCTATGGGATAAAATTTGCAAACATTGCTTAATTTAATCCTTACAACTATCTTTTATTTATTTATTAGATTTATTTATTTATTTATTTATACAAGCACTGGGTACAGTCAGAAGCACAGGAGGTTGAGAGAATTCACCAGAGCCAGAGGGGAGAGCAGAGCAGGCAGAATGACAAAGTACACTGCCGAGGGGAGCAGCGGGCGGCAGGAGAGGTCTGCGTGTCATGTGGGACCCCGGCGCTGCAGAGGCTGCAGGCAGCTTCGCAACCCAGCGCTCAACTGCTGCGCCACCAGGGAGGCCCCTTACAACTATCTTTTAAATGAAGCATTATTATCCCTATTTTATAGATGAAGGTGAGGCTCAGAGAGTTTGAGACACTTTCTTTAAGTCACTCAACAGGCAAGTACAGGGCTAGGATAGCGTGCAGACCCAACTCCATCTGGCTCAAAAGCCCATGTGAGGGCCTCCCTGGTGGCGCAGCGGTTGAGCGCTGGGTTGCGAAGCTGCCCGCAGCCTCAGCGGCGCCGGTTTGATCCCCGGCTGCTCCCCAGCCACCGGAGGAGGGTCCCACATGGCACGCAGACCTCTCCTGCCGCCCGCTGCTCCCCTCAGCAGTGTACTTCAGTCCTTCTGCCTGCTCTGCTCCCTGCTCTGGCTCTGGTGAATTCTCTCACCCTCCCGCGCTTCTGACTGTACCCAGTGCATGTACAAACAAACAAACAAATAAATAAATAAATATACATGCCTCTTTTTAAAAAAAAAAAAAAAAAAAGCCCATGTGATTCTTTTGGCTTCACCATGCTGCTCTTTTGGGTTGATTTTCAGCTTGGTTTTGCTAAGAACTGAACTGTCTCTCCTTGCCCCCCTCCACCCTCACACTTATCACACCTTGGTACTTGCTGTTTGCTTGACTGTCTTTGCCATGAGACTAAGATTTCCTTGAGGTTAGACATGATCTATTGTTTTTTTTTTTTAAAGATTTATTTACTTTAATTACTTTAATTTACTTTAATTTATTTACTAGAATTGGGGTACAGGCCAGAGATGCACGGGAGGGTGAGAGGATTCACCAGAGACAGAGTGGGGAATAGAACAGGCAGACGGACCGAAGTACACTGCTGAGGGGAGCAGCGGGCGAGACAGGAGAGGTCTGTCCCGCCGTGTGGGTTTCTCCCTGGCCAGCCGGAAATCGAACTTGTGCTGCAGTGGCCGCGCATTGCTTCATAGATTGCATCTTAACCCCTGCATCACCAGGGAGGCCCTAGACATGATCTATTGTTCACCACGGTATCCCCTTGTTTGGGTTACTATTATAGCCGTGTGTAGCTTTATAACATTTCAGTCACTTACGGACCGCTGGACCATGCAGCCGGTGTGGGTGGGGATCTGGCCGTTCCATCCATGTTTGTGTAATTACACTCCATGACGTTCGCACGACAGAATCGCTTAATGATGCTTTTTGCAGACTGTATCCATGTTGTTAAGCAACGCATGACTGTACAGCATAGTAAAGACACCCTAGTATTCAGAGGCTTAAAATGACAAATCCCAGTTCAGTGGGTTGACTCAGTTTAGCTGCATGGTTCCCTTTTGGGATTGCAGTCAGCTGGTGGCTGAGGCTGCTGTTATCTGAAGGCTCAACCACGCTGCCATTCGAGGGGGTGCTCTATCTATGCGGGGTACATTGCTGTGGATGACGGGAATTGTGGGGGATGGCTGGGCATCTCTGTTTCCATGGAGTCGGCCGTGTGGCTGACCTGCCATCCTCCCAACATGAGATACTTCTTTCATAGAATCTGATTTAACCCACGGTGAGTGTTCCGGATAGTTTTGGGTGGAAGCTGCAAGACTTTTTATGACCTAGCCCCAGAAATTAGTCAGCCGTATTCAGTGTGAGTCATGGGGCCAGATGAGATTCAGAATGTGAGGTAACTGCATGGGGCCATATATTGAGATATGTGACTCATTGGGGTCCATTTTGGGAGACCAAGTGCCATTGAGGGGAAAGGGCAGTGCGAGGCAAGAAAGCTCAGAGGAGGAGATGTGTTCATGGGGACCCGCAAATGGAGAGAAGGAAGTAGCTAAGTAAAGGTGGGAAGAAAGAGGAGAGAGGGAATGGTGGTCCAGGGGTGGAATGTAGGGGCCTGGCCTAAGGCGACAGCAGTGGGGATGGAGGCAGGTGAATCTGCAAAAGGTTACGGTGCTGGTTAGTGACAGAGCAGGGACTGGGGCTGCTGACTAATGGCCCAGAAATTTCCTGCCAGGAAATTAACTTTTTTTTTACTTGTTTATTTAGGCAGGCATTTAGCACTTACTATTTAATGAATTTAATGGAGATAGATAAGCAGCTGCGGTAATTGGGCAGAGGTGGTTTAGCTGGGAGCTATGGTTTCCATTTCCATTTCTCTGCCTGCAATTACTGATAACAGATGTGCCCTCGGGAATCACTGTACCTTTGGGTAACTGAGTAAGGTTTGTGATTTTCTTTGAAGGGCAGTCTCCCCCCCCTCGCCCCCCTTCCCCGCCCCCGGCCCCCCCCCAGCTCTACTAGGTTATGTTTATAGGATCACACCCTATTTTCTCATAATTGCCTCATTTATTCTCTTTTGGGTCAGACTGGGAGTGTTTATTTTCTTTTTCTGGCTTATTTGGACTATAAAACACTAATCAGAATCAACTGGCTACTCTGCTCCATTGGGGGCATCCTAGGCCTTTCAAGCAGTGTTTCTCAAATATTCTCTCTGGATACAGGTTGGTCACAGAGCCATGGGTCTTCAAAGGTCCAGACCTGGGTTCTGACTGGTGGGTAGAGATGAGGGAGCCTGGTGGAAGGCAGCTGGGAGCAAGCAGCCCCAGTGGCTTCCGCTTAGAGGAGAGACATTGGAGGTCGCTGTGGTGGCTGCCGGGACTGTGAGTGATTAGTGAGCCTGGCGATGCTCTCATCCACTCAGATGACCCTGAAGGTCTGAGATGATATTCCAGATGACCCCTGAAAATATCCACTCTGATCTCGTCTCTCGTCCATGCTTGTTCCACAGGTGCTTTGATCGGTAGCTCCGTTTTTCAGGGCTTATGTCAGGTCCACCTCCCTCTGTGGGAACCTCCCTCATGATCCAGCCCTTGGGTCTCCTCCCTTTCCTCCACTAATCCCTTGAAGAGCCACAGGGGAGAGCAGGGCCATGAAACTCAGCACTTAGTGTCCTGGGAGGCCTCTGAGGACTGAGGCTTTCATTGCTTTGTCGCCCTACCACCGCTCAGAGTTTTGGGGCAACCTTCATTCACTGATAGATCTAGAAATGGGGAAGAAGTGTTAGCCTGAATGTATAGATCAGGAAGTTGAGGAGGAAAAGGTTAAGTTGCCTGCCCCAGTTTGGGAAGGTTGGCATTTACTCAGTTGCCAGCGAACCAGGAACAATCCCCGCCTGAACATTCCACATATGTTTGTAGTTTAATCTTTCCAACAACCCTAAGAAGTAGGTCCTATTATCCACTTTTTATTGCTGAGGAAAATTGAAGCTTGCATTTTTTGAATAACTCCACCATACTGAGCTGCCAAACGCACCCAGAATGAACGCCCAAGTGTGTCACTGCTAATTGCTTCTAGCTGCTTGTGGTGAGCACTTCCTACATTATGGTACATATTTACCTGCCTGTCTCCTCTACAGACTTAACTATTCCCTGTTCTAAGGGCAGGGCTATGCTTCTGTTTTTATTTTAAACTTGGTAACCCCAGAGCCTGGCACAGAACCTCATGCACGGCTGAAGTTCAGTGAATGAGCCAACAGCCAGCACAGCCTCCCTGCAGAGACTGTGCTGGCCTGCCCGCTTTCAGGCAGGGTCTCTTTCTCACAGTGACATCACCAGACACCTGGTGTGAGGAGAAGTTGTGCTTCCTGATTTTCTATGAAGCCCCGTGGGAGGAGATTGCAATGAGCAGGTGCTGCAATGAGCAGGCAGCTCCCTGGGGAGTGCCAGGACTCTTCACACCTGTGGAGCTGAAGCCACAGCAACCCATGGCTCACTCCGGCCAGATTTATTTGACTTTATTAAGCTTCAATTTCCTCCTCATAAAGTGGGCATACAAATAATGGCCGCCTCATGAGATGGTTGTGGGGATTACATGAGAGGAGACCTGCAAGGCCTGCATCACAGTGAGACACAGGGCAAGCTAGAGTTATTAGGCAGTTTCAGGGACAGTGCAGGAGGGGACCTCTGAAGAATTTAGGGAGGCTTCAGAGATAAGGACAACCAAGGGAAAGTAACCCATTCCACTAGGAAAAACAAACATCTCAGGACCAAGGACAACATTGTTAAAGCTGGTCCTGGTTTCCTTCAGGTGGTAAAGGGAGGCGGAGATTGGAGAAATGGAGAGTGGTTTAATTTATGGTCACATTAGAAGGGCAGCTGTTTAACTTCAATGCAGGGATGCCCATCCAGAGGACTGGGCCATAAAGATAAAGATGCAACACATGGGGAAAGAGAAAGCTGTTAGATAAGGAATGTGAAGATCCCCCACTCAGTAGCAAATTAAGTGAGACAGCCGAGAACTGACCAATCACAAAGAGACTGGTGGAGCTTTAGAATAATGAGGGAAAGAAGGTCTATATTCCCTGAGAGAAGACTCCACTTTGGCTTCCTTGCTCCTCCCAGGCCTGGTTCCCTGGCCTGGGAGTCCCACTTTATTTCTGCTCTTTTTCTCCTCAATAAACTTTTTCTTTCTCTAAACAAACCTGCCTCTTCTCGCTTGCTTGCCTGAGCGTCTGCGAAGTTCCTGCTGTGGCTTCGTGAGACGCCAACCCGTGGGGGTCTAGTGGCTGGGGCTCAGCGCTGCCCCTGCAGCCTGGGGTCCATTCCTGGCTGGGAGACTAGGCCTGACAATTCCGGTATCAAGTACACAGAGATGGTGACCAGAGTTACTGGCTATCTAAAAACCTGAGAAGGGGCCTATCAAGCTATCGCCAGCCACTGCAGCACGAGTTTCATCCCCAGCCAGTGAGCTAACCCACATGGCGCAGCACACCTGTCCTGTATCGCCCACTGCTCGCCCTCAGCAGTGTATTTCAATGGATCCACCTGTTGTGTTCCCCACTCTGTCTCTGGTGAATCCTCTTACCCCCTGCACCTCTGGCCTATACTCCAGTTCTTGTATGCATAAATAAATAAAAATAAATCTTAAAAAAAAAAAATCAAGGCCTGAGAAGGCAGCATGAAAGAGTAACAGTAAAAGCAGCACCAGACCCTGTGGGTACTCTGCCAATAACTCTTTTTTTTTTTTTCCCCCGCCAATCACTCTTCATGTGCCAACTCTTAGGCCTCGTTCGCTGTGCAGAGGCCTTCCCAAAGCAACACTGTCCTAAGCTGAACTTATTTTCCAGGCCTTCCCATTTTTCCTCTCTCTCTTCCTGGTGCAGGGCCTCCTCTGTTTGTACCTGTTGTGTCAGGCTCCCTTAGGAAATGATCCCAGGGGAGATGAATGGGCTGCTGGGCAGGGCAGAGGAGGAGGCCAAGTAAGGTGGGACCCTCAGATGGGCCTGTGGGGAGCAGCCTTTGCAGGTTAATGAATGCAAGAATGAGTGAAACAGATGGCTCAACCAGGCCCCTCTTGTCTTAAATGACAAAATAATATATGTGTGTGTGTGTGTGTGTATGTATGTGTTGTTAAAAAAAAAAAACAAAACAACCAGATACAAAATGGAGCTGTTCAGGCCCAACCCCACCAAAGCTTAATACCTACTAACCTAATTGCAGTTTCAGCCTCTCCCAAAAGTGGACTTTAGAATCCATCAATCTGGAGTGTCACTAGTGATGTCATCTGTGTGTTAGTCACCAGACAAGGGAGCCGCCTGGGGCCCCTCAGTCCAATCCCAAGCTCAACAACACAGGTTTAGGAAAAGCAGGCAGTGAAACAGCTGCTGTTGGCCTCTCCACCCACCAGGAATGGGGGTTTGGATAAAGGGGCCCTGCTCCCAAGCCTGGAAAGGGCTCTAGAGACCCTCTGATTTAGATTGAAGAGAAAACTCCACAGACACTGGTGAGGCCAGGCAAGGAATCCAGGTTTATTGATTAGTGAAAGAGCAAGAAAATAGAGCTCCTGGGAGACGCGGGCAGGAGAGAGACTGCAAGGTGCCAGACATAGGGGTCTAGATAGATTTTAGTGCTGGGGTTTGAGAACAAAGGAGTTAAACTTTATTGGTTGAGAAAGCAAGGAGAGTGGACTTGGCTAAAATCCATTTGTCGGTTGGAGTGTGATCCATGCATTGTTGCCAATTGTGGGCACCAATCAGTGGTAGCTTGGTGGGTGCAGGGCTCGTGACCATCTTCAAAGTCCACCCGACTGAACCTAACCACGCACTGCCTCCTTCCTGCCTTTCTAGTACTCCTACATTTGCTGTGACAGACTCAGGCTTCCTGTGAGTCTGATTTACACCAGGCTTAATCCATTAACTCTTATCTCCCCTGCAGACCTTGCAGGGATTGTTTTTTATCAACTTCTTCCTGGGAGGGGAAGTTTAATTGAGATAATGCATATAAAGCAAATAATGCATGCCTGGTGTAAGAGAGGCATCGACAGATGCTAGCGTAAAACAGAGGATGTGCAAAGAGCCAATTAGAAGTGGAAGGGGTTCAGAGGCAGAGATGTGGGGAAGGGTCCCGAGTGAGTGGGTAGGAGTGAGGAGGGGGCAGGAACCTAGGGCTGCCAGCATCCCCTCCCAGCGTCCTTTAGATTAGAGCAGGATCTTGCCTGCTAGAAGCTATTAAGATGAGCCGGACCCCACAAAATGAAATAAAGTCCCTGATTAATTTAATTTATTTTTATTTTTAAAATTTTAAAATATTTATTTATGCATACAAGAACTGGGGTACAGGCCAGAGGTGCGGGGGGTGAGAGAATTCACTAGAGACAGAGTGGGGAACAGAACAGGCAGACGGATTGAAAAACACTGGTGAGGGAAGCAGCGGGCGAGACAGGAGAGAGATGCCATGCCATGTGGGTCAGTTCCCTGTCTGGCCCCGGGATCAACTCATGCTGCAGAGACTGCGGATAGCTTCACAGTGTTGTGCTTAACCCCTTGCGCCATCAGGGAGGCCCTCCATGATTAATTTTAAATAAAGAAATGTCCGACAGTCCTGTCATGTATCTCAGACGGTGCAGAAATGCAAGAATAGCATCACATATGAATCATGGAAAATGAGCTGTGAATGGAGATATTTGCTAAGAGATGCCAGCCTGGTCTCTAAGAGGTCAATTTGTCAGCTATTTTCATGCGGGAAAGGGAAATTAAGGGAGGAGCTAGGCCCCTGTCTAAAAAGCAGAATGTTGAAAGCTGCAGAGCAACCCAGCTGCCAGTGAGCTCAGCAGGGTGAGGCCCAGGGAGGCCGATCTCTCTAGGGAGAACATGGCAGGGGGCACAGGCTCCAAAGTCCCTGCAAAGTCGGCCACACGCTGGGCCCAGCCAGAGGGAGGGGTTGGAGGAACAATAATCTGACTCTGGAGTCAGGTGCTGAGATAGGGGCTGGGCTGTGTGGGGGCTGCACTGCTTCCAGAATATTTACGTGCTGGCCTGTTAGCTCCCGTTAGCTCTGGAGTCCTTTTCCTCATCTATAGAATAAGGATAATAACATCCACTTGGAGGAACTGTCATGAAGATAAAAAAAATGAGACCAAAAATACACAAGTGCTGTGGAAACTGAAATCGCTGGGTGCCAGTTGTCATTCTCATGAGAAAGAAACAAAACAGCTTGTATCAGTGGGCTGGGGCTCCCAGAACAAAATAGCATGGACTGGGCTGGGCAGTTAAGCCCTTGGCTTGGACTTGACCTTGAAAGTTAATACCGAGCTGGTGGCCAGGTCCTCTCATTCTGCAGCCTCTTCTGTTGGCTTGCAGGTGACCACCACCTGGCTGGTGCTCTTGTGACCTTTTTTTTTGTGCCACAGAGAGGGGGACAGAGCAAGCTCTCTGGTGTCTTTCTGATTAGGACATTCACCCCATCACTAGGGTCCCCCTGTCAAGGCCTCCTCTATCCTTAATTATCTCCCAAAGGCCCCTGCTTCAAATGGCCATCATTTTGGGGAGCTAGGGCTTTAGTATATGAATTTGGGGAGGATATACACACCCAGTCCATAACACTGGCTAAAAAGAATATTTTTCTTATGACTATTCTGTGATCTATTTTAATGAGAGAGAAAAATCTAGATATAGAATTTTTTTTGGTAGTAAGCAAATAGACTTCAAATAAAATGCCAAAATGACTGATTGTACATTTTTCAGCCAAGCTAGAATGTCCCTTCAGTGCCCTCCATGTCACTTCTAGAGCCATCCTTTATTTTTTAAAATTTTTAATTATTATTTTTACATAGAAGAACTGGGGTACAGGCCAGAGGTATGGGGGGTGAGAAGATTCACCACAGAGTGGGGAGCACGGCAGGCAGATCTACTGAAGCACACTGCTGAGGGGAGCAGTGGGTGAGACAGGAGAGGTCTGCTGCGCCATGCGGGTAGCTCCCTGGCCTGTTGGGGATCAAACTCGTGCTGCAGTGGCTGCAGATAACTTCATAGTGCTGAGACTTAACCCCTTGCGGCACCAGGGAGGCCTCTAGAACCATCCTTTTTAAACCAACCTCTGCTGGTGAGTACAGATGTGCAGAGTTACAGGTAAATAGTGGTTCTTTTATCTTTGAGAGTGTGATAAAAGCATTTTTTCAAGGAAAGTACACATATATTTCTGATAATGAAGAGAGGTTCTCTACTTGAAGACCATCTTTGGATCCCTGATATGTGTGTGTATTCTACAAACCTCATGTTATGAACCCCTGAAATACAGAAAATAGGGAATGTTGGTGGGCTCTGAGAATATCAAGGAAGTGTCTTCCATTTTTTGTGGGTGGGAGTAAACATGTGGGATTAAACAATACAGGATGTAAAAGAGTTTGCTATTTAAGTTGCCCGTAAGTAGGTAGTGAAGTGGGAACTGGGAATGGATGGATGCAGGAACAGGAGCCTAGGGATGAGGGATTTCCATTTCTGAGTCCCCAGTTAACTGACTTTGGGGTGTGAGATTTATCCCTGGGGCTCTCTGAACTCCAGTCCTCTTCTTGGTCAAGCTCAGTCTGACTACCTGGAGCTACTATTTACTGAAGTGACACCAAGGGCCACAGTAAGTAGGTTTTCCCCTCATCCTCAAATATTATTACCAATACTTCAGAATTCTTAAAAAATTAGGAAATATTAACCTGCTAAGTTGAATATTATGGAATATCGAACAGTTCTGTTTTATTGAAAAAAATATGTACATACCAACCAACCACACACACACACACACACACACACACATACCCTTGATGTTATTATTTTGTGGGCAGAGAGTCAGGCTTTTTTACAGTGGGAAAATACAATTCCCATAGGTCTCAATTCAGTTCCTTCTTGGGCATCCGGGAGCAGTCTTGGGTATGAGAAACTGAGCAGTCACACCCAGAAATATCTGAGTCTTCACCCCCGATAAATCTTCAGGAGGATGACAGCGGCCTGGTCTTCTCTCACTCTTAAGATGTTCTTCTCAATGCTCACCTTTGTCAGTGGCTATTTACTCTGTTCCCTCCCAAGATCACACCCATCAGTTTCTTGAGAAGTTGTTTCAAGCAGTCGTGGTTTGGGGCAGAAATAAGGAAAAGAAATAAGGAAATGACTGACATTAAGTGGCAGGCCCAATGGCCCCCTTGTTCTGCTCTCCACCTGCCGCAGGCTAGGGTGGTGTTTCCTAGGTGGTGGGAGCCCCGGGCTGTCTGCTGAGTGCCAGTCCAGAGTCTTTCCAAGGGAGTTTCCCTCTAGGTTGGGCCTCTGTTGTTGTCCTTGGAATTAGTGAACTAGATTCCTGTGTCCAGTGACACTAGTGCCATTGGCCCATCTCAGGGATGACACTGGAACCAGACTCCAATGGGGCACTGGGGGCTGCAAAGCAGGCTGGGGGCTCCTCTTGTTCCCCACTCCCTCACCCTACACCAGTTCTAAGCCTTGTGGCCATGTTCCTTGGGATCCCCCAGCAACATATTGAATAAAAACGTAGCAACCAAAGTGCAGGCAACAGGAGGAGAATCTGCTGTCTTTCTAACCCAACAGAGGAGACTAAGGACATTTGGAAGCAACAGTGATTGCCTTGGATAAGGCCTTCAAAACTTTTTTTCCCTTTTACTTGGAATTTGCATTTATTTTATGCTGAGTTTATTCCCTGGATATAAAGTTCTGGGATTTCTGTTTCTGTACAAGCTCCTCTTCCAGTGTAGCAATGATCTCGCTCCCTGAGGAGCAGGGCGAGTGCACATGTGGGTTCACCATGAGCTTGGTAATGCGTGTGACTCATCTTTGGGGCTTTGGTTACCCTTTGTGCTTGGTGACCAGAGACTCTACATCGAAGCCCTCAAGGTCAGCATTACTCTCTGCATTTGTAAGCATGTGGGGTAAACATTCAGCACTCTTTGGCTACTAACCCTGCATTCGTCCCATTATTTGGCCTGGGCACCCCTACCAGCTCCACCATTGTACTGGCAGAACGGCACTGCTTTTGGAGAATCCTGCTGATTCTTAGTGGCTTTTTGGATATGCATGCCCTTGATGGCCCAGGCAGTATCACGGGTGTTCTTAAAATAAACACGAAGATTTGAGCCTTGTGATTTGCATGACATTGTTGGGTTTGGGGCGGGGGCACACGCTTAGTGGGACATTTTCAGAGATCATCTAAGGTGCTAATGGGAAGAGTGGATGACACCCTTTCATTCATTGATGTTTCATCTGCAGCACTACACATACCTGGCGCATAGTAGGTATTTTGTACAAATTTATAGAGTGTATGGATAATTGTGGTTTTTTTTTTTTTTTTTTTTTTTTTTTGGTTCTTTGGCACGAAAAAGGGGAGTTAGCCCAAAGTAGATCACAATATACAACCAGAATTTGTTTCTTACGCAGTTCTTCCACAAGGGCTTCAGTCTTATTTCTGTAAACTCAGGAAATCGTGATTGAGGCTATTTTTAAAAATATATTAAAAATAAATCTCAGCTCACCCTGTACTGGGAAACCAAACCTTTCCCCTACTCTCAAGGGAGTTAACTTCATTTACTGACTTTCTCATCCCTGTAGAAGCATTTATCTGGGTTCTACTGTCTTGACAAGAAAATTTCAAATAAGTCACTACTCTTTTCCTAAGGGTCTTCACCAAGCCTGCTACTTTAGGATGTGGGCGATCTGGGAGTTTGGGGAGTTAGTTTATTTGAAAACAGTTTCAGAAGTGGAGGCCCTCTTACCTCTCTACATTGAAGCCCTGGTGTAAAAAAAACAAGATGGAGAAAATTGTCATTTAAGCCCCTGTAATATCTTTCCTCCTTTGGCAAAATGATCACTGGCATATTCTAAACCACTCTAGGGATTGACAGACTTCTTGTTAATTTCTAAGTCTTAATATCAGATTGTGTCACCAAACTCTCATTTTACCATGAAAATTTTCCAGTGCATGTAACTCAGCTGCTTTAGTGCAAGTGACGGGGCCATGGGATAATTTCTTATGTGGTGATTCTTTCAAGAGTCAACAAGAAAGCATATTCCATGATTGTGTTAAGAAAATTTGGTCATTATTACATTTTCTTTTTTAGATTTATTTATTCATTTATACAAGAACCAGGGTAAAGGCCATATGTGTGGGAAGGTGAGAAGATTCACCAGAGACAGAGCAGGGAACAGAACAGTGATGAAATACACTGCTGAGGGGAGCAGTGGCGAGACAGGAGAGGTCTGCTTGTCATGTGGGTTGCTCCGAGATGGGTGGGGATCGAACCAGCACTGCAGAGGCTGCAGACAGCTTCACAGCGCTGTGCTCAACCGCCTGTGCCACCAGGGGAGGCCCTATTACATTTTCTGATTGTCCTAATTTCAAACACTCATCCCATAGTTGATTCCATAAGCCTTTAAAATGTCTCAGAAATTTTAAGTTTGAGGTCTTCAAATGTTTGACATTGCCTGTTGTACTCTGTGATATCAAACTGGTCAGCCTCATATTTTTGTTTCGAAAATATGGTCATTTGATTAATTAGTCATTTAGCTTAAAGAATTTAGTAATAAGGGCCCTCTTGTTGGTAACACATAAAACAAAGGATTTTCTTTTCAGTTATGTCTGAGACCTCAGACCTTGGGGTCTTCCTCCCTCCTTTTCTTTCTTTCATATCCCACATTCAGTGTGTTAACAAGTTCCGCTGACTTTATCTTCAGAAGGTGTCAGCTCCCCACGCTTGGCCTGCTCCAGACAGTCTTCCTCCTACTGCCTGCCCGGCTTCTCGACCTTGCCAGCCTGTCCCCCAGCCCCATGAGCCTTCTCAACACAGCAACGTGACCTCCTAAAACATCAGCCAGGTCACAGTGCTTGTCTCTGCCAGAGGCTTCTCATCAAACTCAGAGTGAAAGGAAGTCAAAGACCTCGGCTCCTGAGGGCCGAGTAGCCGGCACCTCTTCCTCTCTGACTGCCCTTCGGTCACCCGGTCTCCTTGTCCTGTGAACTCACCAGGCACAGGCCCTACCCCGCTGTTCCCTCCGCCTGGGACACCTTCCTATAGATGGGCGAGTCTTCCTCCCCTCCAACTCCAGGTCTCCGCCTAACTCGCCTTCATAGAGGGGCCTTCCCTGGACAGCCTGTGAGAAATAGCCTCTGTTCCTCTCCCCACCCTTGCCAGGTCTACTTCACCTCATCTATTCACTTGAGTATCGCTTTCTTCCCTCCACAAAAATGTAATTCCCATGAGGACAGAGGCTATCTTGTCCACTGTGGAATCCCCAGCTTCTGGAAGAGTGCCTGGTACACAGACATATAATTTATATAATTTATTATTATTTATTAATATCATTTATATAATTTATTGACATATAATTTATATGCATAAAATGCACCCATTTTTATGGATACCATTTGTTGTGTTTTGACAAATGCATACAGGCTAACAACTAACACAATAAGGATACAGAACATTCCCTCAGCCCAAATCACTCCCCTGTGTCCCGTTGCAGGAAATCCTCAGCCCCACCCTGACCTGATCTGCTGTCTTGTCTGTCTTCCTAGGTGATTTCTGCCTGGAATTTTATAGACCTGACACAGGATGGACTCTCATGCTCTTGCTGGGCCTAATGTTTCTGAGATTCATCCATGTGATTGTGTGCAGTAGTTCACACCTTTTTATTACTGAGTGGAATCACTAGGCCTGTCTTTTAATAGAAAAGACTCCCAGGATGGGGCAGTAGGCCATCCTTCCAGTCCTTTCACACTTTAGTCTGAATGAGTGTTTTCGGCTGAGCAACATATGGAAAGTATAGGGGGTTTGGGTGACTGCAAGAGAGGCAGAGGCCTGATAAAGTGGGTTGTGGAGAGGCGATTTTGCCAGCGTTGCTGTTCTGCTTGCCTTTCATGGAAGCCAAAATGCTGCCTCCTTGCCTTCAGTGGTGCCAGAGCCTGAATGAGCAAAGGAATATTCCTGAACCTCCACTCTATGCTTGGAGTAATTCTACTTGATGCTCATGGCAACACAGTGAATTAAGTGTTATTAATTCTCTTTTTGTAGATGAGGAAATAGGCCAGGGAGCTGTTAGTAGGATTGAAGCCAGGTCTTCTTAACTCCAAGGTTCAAATTCTTTCCGATATCCTGTCTGTAGCTCAGCAACAGACTTTTAAGCAGCTCAAACCAGCAGAACAAACTGGTTTATGAGCCCAACCAAGAATGGGGCTGAGATGAGAGCAGCTCTGGGTGCATCAGTCTCTCTCACCCCTCAGTCCCTGACTCCCTGCTGTGGCTGAACACAGATTCGGGGTGTGTGTGTGTGTGTCAGGACATACCCACTGGGCACAAGTGAGTGGGAAAAGGAGACTCTTAGAGCTGCATTAAGTTTCATGCCACTGAACCAGTCTGGGCACTTAATGGGGTTCTCAATCCAGCCTTGGGGTTACTAGCAGCGGCTCTGGTTTCAGCATGAAGACCTCAGTTCATAAATTTCCTTGGAATTAAGACCCTGAGAATGAACACACTCTTAAAGTCGGTCCCAGAAAAAGCAGGGAAGTCTGAGCTGTCACCGAGGCCTTTTCATAGCCCGATAAGGAGAGGCTTGAGACAGGCAGGGCCTGTGGTTGGCCCTCGTGCTGAGCGCCAGTGCGGAGTCCCTGCAGACTGCATTCCAGGGCCTCAAGTGTCACCTCCAGCGCCACTGGTGTTTACCCTTCGCACACTCCACTCTCCTGCCTTCCACCTGGTGGAGGTAGGAGACGAAACCAAGGCCACTTCAAGATGAAGCCTTGAGGCTCTTGGGGGGCTAGGCAGGCCCTTTGGGACACTCCACAGAAGCCGCGGGCATATGCCAAAAGGTCTACATTCTAGCCAAGTATTTGTTTCCCTGGGGCTACTATAACAGAGCCTCACAAATGGGGGGCTTCGGACAGCAGACCGGCATTTTTTTTTCAGTTCTGGAGGCTGCAAATCCCAAATCTAGGCTCTGGCAGGGTTGCTTCCAGGGAGCACTGTCCCAGCCTTGGTCCTAGCTGCTGCTGCGCTCCTTCGTGCTCCCTGGTGAGACTCAGCGCCCTCCTGCTTCTATGAGTCCCAGCACATCTCTTAATCTGACCGCATCTCCTTGCCCAACTTTGTCTCCCACCAACTCTGTGCTCACAATTTATCAACCAGCAGGCCTGGTACACATCTCTGTGCCTTTGCGACTTCTGCCCTCCCTGCCTCCCCCACCACCTCCGGCTGCCTGCATGCCCTGTTCCCCTCCCTCTCCCTCTGAAAAACTCCTACTTGTCCTTGAAGCTCCCGGGCCTACCCCCCCCCCCAACCCCTGGGGGACTCTGTGCCCAGCTGTGGTCCTGGGGGCACAGGGCATTCTATCCGTCTCCCCATAGGAAGGAGCTCCTCAGAGCTTTCTTTCAGGTCCCCAGCACAGTTGCATAGATGATGATTCACAGCTGCCCCCAAATGACTGAATCAACATGGGAGTTCCCTTCAGGGGCCAGAGACCCAGTAGTGTCTTTCTCACATGTCTGTTATATTCCCTACAAAGGGCGGTGCCTTGGGGGGTCCTCAAAGGCTTCCTGCTTAGCTTAGCAACTGAGTAGAAAAATCTCGCTCAGTAGGAACCTGGCTGGCGGGAGCAAGCAGTCCCACTAGTGTAGTGAGAGAAAATCCCCTGTGCTTTTTCTCCCACCACCCAGGTGCTTCCTAAGTGAGACTCGAGGTCAGGGAGGAAGACAGGTGGCACTTTCCATTTTGCTAGAGAAAAGTTGAAGGGAGAGAAAGGGGGATCCCCTGGCCTGAGGTTCTACAACACTGAATTCCAAGGTAGCCCTGCTAAGGGGGTCATTGGGAGGACCCTCAAACTCCTGGTTCACTCCTGAAATCAAGAGTGGAGGTCACAGCCCTGGGGGTGGATGAGGGGCTGGTAAGGTAGAGGGGACTGGGTTCTGGTTGGCCTGGTGGTGGAACAGAGGTCCCCCCTGGAGTCCCAGCAGCCTAGGGCAGGTGAGGGTGGAGGGCCAGCCACGCTGACTGGGCCACACTTCTTCTCATTGCCAGTCCCAGAAGCTCCATTTGTGTCCCTCCACAGCTCCCTGTCACCAGCAGCCAGGTAACTCTCAAAGGAGAGTGCCCGGAGGTGGGGGTGCTAGCTGGGTCTCCACACTCACTTCATACACTTTCTTCCATAGATTTCCAAAGCCCCTCAGCCTGGTTCTCCAGACCATTTAGCAGGGTGAGCCCCAGTAAAGGAATTATTCCATGTGACTCAGCTAGCCCACTGTCTCCCCTCTGTCTCCCCTCCACCACACCCCCAGACAACCAGAGGGCTCCTGGGGTGGGAGAGACAAGCATGCTGTCCCTGGCTCAGAATTTAAGGAGGTGCCCACTCTCAGGGCTGGGTACGCGCCTCCTTGAATTATGTGCTCTGGATGCCTCACCCACTCCTGGGTGGGGCATTGACAAAGGGTGGGAGAAGAGGTTAAGGCAAGGCAGAAGGGGGAGTGTTAAGGGAGGGGGTCTGCAGTGGAGGCAGTGAAGATAATGGATGCAGGGGCCAAGGCCAGCGCTTCAGAAGCAGCAGAGAATCAGGAGCAACTGGAAAAGCCAAACACTGCCCCTCTCAGTAGGTTCCTGAGGTTTTTGTCCTGGGGAGGGGTTTAGGGTGGGGGAGATATCCCCGAGTCACATCCCTCTGCTTCTTCTCCCTCTTTTGACTTGCCATCCTTGTCTGGATGCTATGAACCCCGCCCTAGGCATGGCGATTCAACTCCAGAAATGCCCGAGCTGTGCGAGGCTGTCCTGTGCTGTCCAGCCAGGTAGCCACTGGCCGTGCAGGGCTTCGGGCTCTTCAGTGAGCTTCGTACACTCAAGTGCTGTGAGTGTAAAGAGCACTCTCGACTTTGGGGGGCGGAGTTGGACACAAAGCAATGCAAACTAGTTCATCAATAACCTTAAAAGTATTGATGACAGGTGGGGATGATAATGTTTGGGGTCACTTGGCTTAACCAATATATAGTATTAAAGTTCATTCCCATTTCTTTGTACTTCTTTGAAGATGGTGGCTAGGGAATTTAACACACGTGCTTGCATTGGTGGCTTGAATTCTATATCCATCGGACAGGGCTGGTCTAGTTCAACCTCCCTTTGACCAACGTGAACCCTGAGGCCCCTGGACACCTGACTTGGAGATGGCGCACCCTGAAAAGTGCTGTCATTTCCAGCCCCGCCATCTCTCTCAGCTCCCCTCAACACAAGTGTGTGTCTCCTCCCCCAACACACACACAGGAGCAGGTGGACTTGGGGCAGTGGGCTTCATGGGAATGTTCCAAGTCTCAAGATATTGGCTGTAGTTTCTTTTTTTTTTAAAGATTTATTTATTTATTTATTTATTTATACAAGCACTGGGTACAGTCAGAAGCGTGGGAGGGCGAGAGAATTCACCAGAGGCAGAGTGGAGAGCAGAACAGGCAGACTACGAAGTACACTGCTGAGGGGAGCAGCGGGAGGCAGGAGAGGTCTGCGTGCCATGTGGGACCCTCCTCCAGTGGCCGGGGAGCAGCTGGGGATCGAACCAGCACTGCAGAGGCTGCGGGCAGCTTCGCAACCCAGCGCTCAACTGCTGCGCCACCGGGGAGGCCCGGCTGTAGTTTCTTGATTGCAATAAAAACCCAACAAAAGCTGAGGTATTGTCTCCGAAAAGTGACATCTTAAAAGCCCCTTAGACTGGGGAAACTTGGGATGTGAGGGGAGTGAGGAGAAAGCTGGGGGGTTCTAAGTCACCCTCTATGAATTCCTATGTATAGGAACACAGGTGAGCTTACCAGGGGGCACCTTAAGAGCAGAGAGCTCCCTTCCCCAGGCAGTGGGGTAGAGCCTTATCCCAGGCCTGACTCAAGGATTGTTTGACAAGTAAACAAAGACAAGTTTCAGTAGGATTGGCTTGATAGTGGAAGAGAAGCAGGCACTGGAGGGCGGGGGACCGGGCTGCAAAGGCAAAGTCTTTTATTTCATAACTTTATCAGGTGTCCCGTTCTCATCCCAACAGCAGTGTCAAGCTTACTGAAGGGAGGGTGCCCTCTCCCAGCCGTGGCCAGCACTAAGGTGCACCTGGCCGGCAGAGAGTCTGACTGGAGGGGTTGGGGAGCTACTGTGGATGGGAGGAAGTTTTTCTTGGTCCCTGCCTCACTTTGGCTGGGCGCCCTGAGTGGGTGGTGGTCTCCTTTTCCCAGCTCTGTCTCCCATCCTGGAAGGCAGTGAGGGTGACAGTGATAGAGAGAAAGGCTAAGCTAAGGGAAGAGTGGATAAAAGTTCACTTTTCCCACTGGAAAGGTGGAAAGGCAACTTGGGGGTCAGTCTTCTGTAGGTAGGTAGCGGTGTGTCTTGATCCTTTGCTCACACACACACACACACACACACACACACACACACACACACCCCCAACCTCGCCAACCTCCAGCCTCCCCAGCTTGCACACACACACACACCCACACCCACCCCAACCTCGCCAACCTCCAGCCTCCCCAGCTTGCCCAGAGCAGACGGGAGCCCCGCGGGGAGGGGGTGTGGCTTGCCCCCCTAAGTGACATCTGGGGGGGCTGATTCAGAGCAGGTTCCTCGCGGCCCCTTCTTAGCCGGTGCCCGAGGCCCCTCCGGAGCGCGCGTCTCGGAGGAGTCATGCTCGGGGCGGGCCAGGCCCGGGTCCCCCCCACCGCGCCCACCTCCCCACCGATGTCAAGGGTGACTGTGCTGCTGACGTCAGGCGGCTTTTGGCTCGTCCCCTGCCTCGGGGACTCTATTTTCATAACAGCGCGCAGGGCCCAGGAGCTGGAATGGGCGTGGCTCCCCGCTGACCCTCTCCCGCCCCCTGTCCCTCCGCTCACCTCCTCGCTCGCTCCCTCCCTCCCTCCGCGACGGCGCCTTTATAACAGCTCGGCGCCGCGAGGGCGCGATCGCCACCCGTGGGCTCCCCCAGCGCCGAGGGGCTCCAGGGCTGCCTCTTAGCGCGGGAAGCAGCCCAAGTTCACCCGCCAAGGCCGAGGCGCAAGGGTAAGTTGCAGCGCGCGCAGCTCAGGGCGCCCCGCCTCGGATTTAAATCCTGGGGGGGTGGGGGGGTGCGTCTTGGGGAGGGGTGGGATACTAGAGGAGGAAAATCCTGGTAAAGAAACTTAAGCTGGCGAGGACAAAAAAAAATGTCCCAGGAAAGGCGATCCTCCAGTTGAACACAACTCAGAAATACCCTCTGGGCTTTCCAGGCTAAGCTAGGCGCAGAGCAGAGAGAGAACCGCGGTAACAGTTTCTAATCTTACACGTTCTGTGGGAGCTCTGAGTAGATGGGATCTGGCAAGGCAGGAGGTAAGCAGTTCTTAGAGATCGGTCCTTTCAGGGGAAGAGGAAAGAGTGAGCAATTCTTAGGGACTGGGGTGAAGCGGGATGGGAACAAGAGGGGTGCAGCAGGAGAGAGATGGTGCCAACTGCAGCTTGACCATGTAAGAAGTTCGCCTTTATGCTGTCCTCCCACTGCCAGTGCGCCCTTCTGAATTTTAAGAAGTGGATTCTAGAATCTCTCACCTGAACCTCATTTCTTGGTGTGAGTTTGGCACCCCACAGCCTCAGCTCTTCAGCATCCCCTCTTTTGATGTCCCTTGGGTTGTTTTGCTCCACAGAGACAGAAGTTGAAGCCCACCTCTGGCAGCAACTAGGAACGACTCCAGAATGACCCCAAAGCTGACCAAGACGGTCTGATAGTTCAGGGCTGTTTATGGCCAAGAAATTTGAAGAACTCTCCATTCCTGACTTGTTTCCAGAGGGCTCTGTAAATGCCACACCTGTTGAAGGGTTGGTTGAATCACCCAGGCTGTGGGTTCTTGCCTGAAGGGGAATACTTGAGCCGCTTCAGATACAATGGGCTGGGGTCCGTGGGAGGGTGAGAAAGGAAGTCAGCCTTCCACCCTCAGAGTCTGTGCACTACCTGTTCCCAGGAGAAAGAAGGAGTGGGTGAGGGCAGGTGTCAGGAGAGTGTTACCTGAGTGAGAGGAAGATTCCTCCCAGGGTATGGAGTGAGCTCCAGGGGCAGAATGGAATGAGCAGAACTCAGAAGGAGCAGAACATTCCTGGGAAGTGACCTGAACCTCGAGTCAGAAAGCCTGATGACTCAAGCCCGCTCTTCAGGACCAGCCCTGTAACTGAGCAGAGGGCTCTGGGCCTAGAGCTTCTCCTCGAACCTGGGCCAAGCCTAGTTCCTCCCCAAGGGTGAGATTTCAGCCCCTCTGGATCTGGGCGTCCTCTCTGGGGTCTGCCTTTTTGTATTCCACTCCTTAGTGGGAATTGAAAACAGAGTGTGAAGAAGAACTTTGACTGTAAGATTTTTCCCTTCTCATTCTGAGAGTTTGTATTCACGCCCACTGCTATTTAAAAACCCATGGAGTGAGCTGAGGAAACAGGCAGGAAATGACATGGTGGCATGGCTAAAGTTGTAGAAACAATGCATTGAATGGTGGTTTTGCTTGAGGGGAACTCTGATTTTCCAAGTAGTTTGTTTCTACTCTTATTGCTGTTTTTGTCACCTTCTAGTCAGAATATATCACCTGTACATTTCTTATTTTAGGTGTTTTTTTTTGTAGTCTCAAATATTCTTGTTTTAGGAAAGGTTTCATGGCTACTTCAATAGAAGCAATAATATAGAGCAGAGGTCTCTAAACTGGGTCAAATGTGCCACAGTCTATTTTTTTTAAAGATGTATTTATTTATTTATACAAGCACTGGGTATACAAGCGCGGGAGGGTGAGAGAATTCACCAGAGCCAGAGCGAGGAACAGAACAGGCAGACCGAAGAAATACACTGCTGAGGGGAGCAGTGGGCGTGGCAGAGAGGTCTGCGTACCATGTGGGATCCTCGCTGGTGGCCGGGGATCGAACTGGCGCTGCAGAGGCTGTGGGCAGCTTCGCAGCCCAGCGCTCATCTGCTGCGCCACCAGGGGAGACCCCACAGTCTATTTTTATAAATAAAGTTTTACAGGAACGCAGCCATGCTCACTTGTCTGTCCATTATTTATGGCTGCTCTTGGCTACAAGGGTATGGCCTACCAAGTGTAAACTACTTTGTTTATAGAAAATGTTTGCTGATCACAAATTTATAGGATCTGAATTATTTGGCTAATAATAGACATTTAATGTGATATAGAATATTTTGATTAAAGTATCCATTAGGCATGAATAAGAACTTACCCTATTTTGGTCATTTTCTTGATTTTTATCTGCTGAGAGGACTGTTAAAGAAATATTAACATTTCCTGTAACGATAGCATTGATTTTAATTTCTTCTTATATTCATGGTAGTTTTAATTTTATGTATTTTGTACTATTTAGTGCATAAAGTTTATGATGGTTGTCTTCAGTGTTGAGTAGCCTAATTATTATGAAGTAAGCTTTTTGGCCCATTTTGCTTTGATGGAAACTTTGTATGATATCATACCTCAGCTCTTCTTTTTTTAAATAATTTAAAGGTATTTAACTTTTTATCAATACATACACAATATCAGCTATCTAAGCATTATTTATTATTTTCTTTTTGCATTTATTTTCACATCTTTCCTTCCTTTTTGCTTGCAGCCTTTCTGAATCCAGTTTTAGGTGAGGTTTTTTTTTATAGCTATAGTTTTTTTTTTTTTTTTCTCCCAGAACAAAACAGTTACATTTGTTGTAATGAAAGTTGCTGGCTAATTGTCTTTTTTTTTTTTTTTTTTAAATAGAGGCATGTTTCATTTATTTATTTATTTGTTTGTTCGTTCGCTTGTTTTGTTTATACATGCACTGGGCACAGTCAGAAGCGCGGGAGGGTGAGAGAATTCACCAGAGCCAGAGTGGGGAGCAGAGCAGGCAGAAGGACCGAGGTACACTGCTGAGGGGAGCAGCGGGCGGCAGGAGAGGTCTGCACGCCATGTGGGACCCTCCTCCGGTGGCCGGGGAGCAGCCGGGAATCGAACCGGCGCCGCAGAGGCTGCGGGCAGCTTCGCAACCCAGCGCTCAACCGCTGCGCCACCGGGGAGGCCCCTTTTTTTTTTTTTTTGCCAGCTGGTCTCTCTCCATCTTCTCTCACATCAGCTAGTATGTATATATTGTATTTTTAGGTTTGCTAGGCAGCTGAATGGATGGTAGTACTGATCAGGGCTTAGACGTACAGATTTGTAAGAAGAGATGATGAGTTTAGTTTGGGACTTGTTGGATTGAACATGGAGATTCCACCTTTATATACTGAAATAAAATACTTAAAGGAAGGAGTCTTTGAGATAGTGTATAAGTCGAGGACTTCATTTTATCCCACTTTCTGGAAATTTTATTTCTTAAAATTCTGGGCCTTATAGATTTGGAAATTTCACTTAAAATTTTAAGTTAAAAAATGTTTTCCAGTACTTTATTTTATATTCTGGTCAGTCATTTAGTTTACATGAATCTAAAGTCCATATGCTTTGCTTAGAAGAGAGGAAGATGGTAATACTCCCCGCAAACGACTTTATCCCAAAGTTAAAGAAATTGGGATGGGGCCTCCCTGGTGGCACAGCGGGTTGAGCGCAGCGCAGTGAAGCTGTCCACAGCCTCTGCAGTGTGGGTTCCATTCCGGCTGGCCAGGGAGCTGCCTACATGGTGCTGCAGACCTCTCCTGTCTCACCCGCTGCTCCCCTCAACAGTGCTTTCGGTCCGTCTGCCTGTTCTGTACCCTGCTCTGTCTCCGGTGAATCCTCTCACCCTCCTGCACATCTGGCCTGAACCCCAGTTCTTGTATGCATGAATAAATCTTTAAAAAAAAAATTGGGATGAACAATGCTGTTATACTTGTTTAGGTCCACCTGTGGTGATAGGATAATTTATTTTCTCTTTGTTACTACATAGAAACACAATTCTTTGAGATTATTCAGATGTTATTCATAAGTTGTTAATATGATGCATCACTTTCACGTCATCAGAATTGGGGTGGCTACCCAGTATAGGGAATTCTGGAGATTTCCCTGTAGATACTTTCAGTTTATAATTTATTTTTCATCAAGCGTTGAGGCATTCTGTGGTACTCCACCCTTGTCTTAGAATCCAGCTTAGATGAAAATACAGGCTTTAGCATCAGCACATAGTCAACTCCAAAAAGCCTTCCTCCCCATTACTCACACTTGCTAATAAATAACTTGCTTTGAGTAAATATTCAGCAGTCAGTCTTAGTTCAGAACATTTGCTCAGCAACTACTGGGCAGAGGACATAACAAGGGGAGACCAAAAAATCGGAGATTTGTTCTCTTTGCCAAAGAAGCTTGTTCTCCGATAGGCACTGATATCCATGTGTTTTTATATATATTGGGAAAAACTTGAGTGCCAAGAAGTATTTACTTGCAAAAACTATGAAGAGACCCACACACTTAAAATGAGACGGGATTAATCATTTAAAAAACCCATAGAGGTAAGTTTGGGGCCAAGTTTCAAAAAATATGGCAAATGGATGCAGAACAGGAGGAGAAGGGTCTTTTTGGCTGGTGAATAAGGCATAAACTAAGGCAAAGAACATGGCTTTGTGGGAGATGACCTCAGACGAGGCTCAATTCCCTTCCAGATCGAAAATACTCTGGGAGGATTTTCTTGCATTGCATAGAGGTGGAGAGTTTAGAGGGTGGGAGGAGAGGAGTAGGAGGATTAGTTGGAGAAAAGCCTGAATCTGTTGTAAGAGGGAAAATTGCGAATACGCTTTAAAAAAAAAGATTTATTTTTTATGCATACAGGAACTGGGGTACAGGCCAGAGGTGTGTGTGTGGGGGGGTGAGAGGACTCACCAAAGACAGAGCAGGGAGCAGAACAGGCAAACTGACTGGAATACTCTGCTGAGGGGAGCAGTGGGTGAGACAGGAGATGTCTGCCGCACCATGTGGGTAGCTCCCTGGTTGGCCCGGGATCAAATATGCTTTTTAGCTGCTAAATCCAAAGGTCCCTTCCCAGCTTTCTCTTATTGTAACATTTATCCCACTCACCTCTCTCTTTTTTTTTTTTTGAACTGCTTCTGACTTCTGGGAAACCACATGGGCTTAGTTCTTTTACTAATCCCCAACAATTTCTTTTCAACCTCTGTTGCCCACTCCTGCTTGGATGAGATGGTATTTCCTGTAGTTTTGTCTTTGACCCTCTACCTCTCCGTCCGTGTTTCCTCTGGGGTTGTGTCTCTTCTCAAGGCTTCAGGTGCCCGTGACTCCTCTTCTTACAGCCCAGACCTCCCCTGAGATCCAGTCCCACATGTCCAGGTGCTTTTTTTAAAAAAAGATTTATTTATTTATGCATACAAGAACTGGGGTACAGGGAAGAGGTGTGGGGGGTGAAAGGGGCTCAGCATATGCTGGTGTCCAGTAGTGTGACTTTTAAGAGTTCCATGATCTCGGGAATTTATTTAATGGCAAGGTTTAGGCTCATGGAGTTCTTGGCGCAGACTCTGGCCTTCTTGGTCTAGGTGTAGTAACTGCCAGTACCTTTCCCACCTCTTTGGTGGAAAAGATGAGTCTTGGAGACAGATGCTAGAAGCTGGGAGACTCCTCAGATGCTGGCGTAGTCCTTGCTCACCAGCCTGTGCTGTGTGTCAGTCAAGGCCATAGCTAGGGTCAGGACTGCTCTGGTGGCCTGTGACTTTGTCCTGCAGGTGAGTGTCCCCCTGGAGCCCCTCTCCTTGGCTTATGCTCACACCCTTCAGGTTCACCCCCAGCTCTGATTTGGGGTTTGGTCAGAAGTTTTGGCACATCATTTTTTAATTACAAGAGCTGGGGCCAGGAAAGTGAAGGGGAGGGAGAAAGAGATTTGGAAATTGTCTTCTTTCAGCTCCCCCGAGGGCCTGGACATGAGCTCAGATCACCCAGTTCAGGGCCCCTGCCCTCATTTTGTAGAGGAGAGGGTGGAGGCAGTGAGCTGTCAACACGTCAGCAGCTGAACCCCTTCTGAAAGGAGCAGGATGATGGGGCTTGGCATTGACCCCAGTATCTGCTTCTCCCCTCTTCCTCTTCCCCTTTTCTCCTCCTTTTGTTGTTGTTCTTCTTCCTCCTCCTCTTCTCCCTCCCCCCTTTCTTTTTTGACCTTTCTCTCAAATCTTACTCATTCCAAAAGGGTTTACGGCAACGCCCAGTGATGTCAGGGTCTGGGGGTGGCGTCCTGGATGGTTGGACAGTGAGTGGTTTGCTCGGTGAGCAGCTGGAGTAAGTATAGGGGGTCTCACCCTTATGACTCAAAGGCCTTTCCCATGTCCAAGACCAGACACCACACACACTACAACCTCACCATCTTCCTCCAACATGCGGGGTTTAGTCACTGTTACTGGGTGTCATTCTAGGACTGAATTCCAGTAAATTCCTCTCTGCTTTTTGGGAAACCCAGGAGACACCTGGAGTCACTTAAAGGGGAACAGGGCAGGGCTCAGGCATGACCCAGCGCCCCTTACCTCAGACCCAAAGTGCAATTTTCAACAGTCCCCAAAAGGAGGGTGTGGGCTGGGGGCAGGGGGGCAGCAAACAGGGGACTTGTGCAGAAACCAGGTACAGCCTGCCCCACCCTTGCACTGAGCAGCCACCCCTCCCCCCAGCCTGGCCCCACTTCTACAAGCAAGCACTAGCCACACACCCCTGCGTCCATCCTGGTTAGGTCCCTGCTGTGTGTCCTGTGCGAGGCCAGAGGCTGGGGAGAGACACTTAACCAGGCAGTCCTGCCTTATCAGAGCCTTTGAGGGTGCAGGGATCTTCCCTGGTGGCAATAGAATGGTCAGAAGTGACAAGCCTGGGGCTCCTGAGGTGGTCCAGGTGCAGAGGGCAGTGGTATGATATAGGGCCGGGAGAAGTGGACCTACCGGGAGGTGCTGAAGAAGTGGAGTCACTAGGGTTGGGTGATGGGTTGGCTAACGTGGACCAGGGATTTCTTAGCCTTTTCCCAACTTGGTGGTGGAGGGTACATTGATTTCAGCGCCACTGCCTCAGGTCCACAAATGGGCGACCTCTCGGATGCCACCTGCTCCACTTTCTCCTCTTCTCGTCTTCCCTCCTGCCTCCCCTGTCTCCGACAGTAGAGCGCCTGCGGGCACAGCCATTTCCTGCCGCTGTGGGAATTTGGGGAAATGCTTCACAGTACAGTTGACGCAGCTCACAGCGGGGCTCTGCTTCTCTGCACACCTACCAGAGCACCCGTGTACGGCTGCCGTCACCCCCATTTCTAACCGGCAGGTCCCTCCTGGTCATTTCCTGCCAGACAAAGGGGCTGTTGTGTTAACACCTCTGACACTGGAGTCAGAATTCTGGTCCGAATCCTGGCCCTTCCACTCACAAGCCGCGTGACTTTGGAGAGCAGCTAACTTGGGCCTCAGTTCATTCCGTTGCAGGACAGGCTTGAGAATGACATGCGCGCCATCATCAGGGGGTGTGAGGGTCGGTGAGTCAGGTGCGGGAGCTGGCTGACCCAGGGTGAGGATGACTTCGAAGACCTCTTTACTGTGTGGGTCTTTGTTGGAGCAAGTCCTTACTTGGTTGACCCCTTGGTCCCTGATTTTGTGGCTATCGTGGTGTCCACTGAGCTCTGAGTCTTTACTCCATTTCTTTTTCTAGCTTTAGCCTGGAGGCTCTTCCGGAGGCTGATTCTCTAGCTCTTGGCAGTTTGTATTCCCAAATGCTGATTGCTACCCTTTTCCTGCTCAAATCCTGCTTTCTAGAAGTCCTTTTCAGCTTCTCGGAACCCTGTCCCCGAACTCCACACCCAGCCCCTTCCCTGGTGTCTTTCCAGGGCACGCAGCATATTCTCAGCGCAGACTTGCTGGTTAAGGAAGTTTCTGTGTTTTCCTCTCCTCCCATTAAAATTGAAGGACCCAGGACATTTTGCTCTGTTGCTCAATTCCTGACATGGTGAGAAGGGTGAAGAAGGGCTGACAGCTCTGAATTAAGATAATTCCAGAAAAATTAGTCACTCAAATCAAAAGAATATTTAGTAAGTTTTCAAAAACATGTTTGTGAGTGAGTTGGGAAAATGAACCTTAGCAAGATATTTGATGTTAAAGATTTGTTGTTAATTTTTAAAGTGTGGTTATGTTAAAAGGAGCTTTATCTTTGAATGAGACCTATTGAATTATTTGTGGATAAAATGATCTGCTGTCTGAGAATTGCTTGCAGATAATCTAGTGAGTTGTATTGGATTGCACATCTAGGGATGTGTATGAAGGAAAATTGGCCATATTGAGAATTTTTGAATTTTTAGTAATTCTTTTTTTTTTAAAGATTTATTTATTTTTGCATACAAGAACTGGGGTACAGGCCAGAGGTGGGGGGTGGTGAGAGGATTCACCAGAGACAGAGTGGGCAACAGAACAGGCAGATCTACTGAAATACACTGTTGAGGAGAGCAGCGGGCGAGACAGGAGAGGTCTGCTGAGCCATGTGGGTAGCTCCCTGGCCAGGGATCAAACTTGTGCGGCAGTGGCTATGGATAGCTTCATAGGTTACATCTTAACCTCTTGTGCCACCAGGGAGTCCCAATTTAGTAATTCTTGAAAGCAAGTGTTGAGTACATGGACCTCCACTGTAGTATTTATTTTTGAGTATGCTTGAAAATTTCTGTTATAAAAACATAAACATCGCATAAACATTTTAAAATGCCAGGGTTTAAAGGCATTTTGGGGACTGTTTATCTAGCTTGCTGGCATGATTGGGGTTGGGAGGTGGAAGTAAAACTGGGGGAAGCTGGTTTTCTCCCCTCTGCACACCACTGATCATTTTTGGACCCTTGCCTGCAGGTGTCAGGAGGCTCTGGGATCCTTCTTGCCCCACAAGTCCAACTCGGAGCAGGAGATATCTCCCTGATTGTCTCTGTCCAGTACCTGAACGGTCCTTCAGTTCTCATCGATCTCTGTCAAGATTTCCAGTGATTAGGCTCGAAGTCCTTTCTAATTATCAGGTCTTCTAATATCAACCACTTCTCCAGTAACTGTCCTACCTGGGGTGGGGCTGGTACAGCTGGTAGGGAGGATCCGTAGATGACAGAACAAAGGGGAGAGGAAAATGCCTTTTCTGCCAGACACCACCCTGATGAGTAATTCCAGGGAGTCAGCGGTAGGGTGAAGGGAGCCAAGATGAAATGCACGGGATTTGGGCCTTTCTCTGGTCCTGGCAGACTAGGTTCCTCCTCTTCTGCACTGGGGCCTGGACCAGGGTGCATCTGCTGCCCTCCCCGGGCACCACAGCATGGACAGCAGCGGGTAAGGCTGATCAGACTTTGCATATAGTGGTCCCTTCTATGGTCTACTTATATGTGGTTTCCATTATCTAAAATATTACATACAGTGAGATATTCTGTGAGAGAGCGGATGAGAGACCGGGAGAGGGAGATTTCCATAACTTTTTTGGAAAGATTTATTTATGTATGTAAGAACGGGGTACAGGTCAGAGGTGCTGGGGGTGAGAGGATTCACCTGAGACAGAGTGGGGAGCAGAACAGGCAGACTGAAATACACTGCTGAGGGGAGAAGCAGGCGAGACAGGAGAGGTCTGCTGTGGCATGTGGGTAACTCCCTAGCTGGCTGGGGATCGAACTGGTACTTCAGAGGCTGTGGACAGCTTCATAATGCTGTGCTTAACCCCTTGTGCCACCAGGGAGGCCCAGATTCACATAACTTTTTATTTTTTAATTTCCATTTTCAGTGCATTCAATGTATTCAAAAAAAACATTTTGAAAATGTACCATCTGTCTGTCCTTTTTAACAAAGTATAATAAAACACCCCCCCATAGAATAGCTGACGTTCAGCATTCACAATCAAATGAACAGAACATTAAATATTTACAAAATGGGAAAGTTTTCCTTTGCTCCTAAAAAAAAAAATGTGTCCAACAAAGATGATGAGGATTCTTGAGTCCAGGGGCTCTAAGGTCTTTGGGTTCCCAGCCTTTGACTTTGTGCAAGGAGCTACTCACAGTACTGGGGCTCCAGGTCCTGCCCCCCTCCCTCAGCAGCACAGAGCAATGTTGACCTTTGACCCAACTAGCAGCATGGAGTTTGGGGAGTGGATTAGAGATTACCACTTTCATTCACAGGCTCAGTCTTCTCAGCCTCTTCAGAAGTGATGGCTGTAAATGTCACCTGACTCATTCTCCGGAAAGGCCGTGACCTCTTAGTTCATTGCACATATTGCCTGTTCTTGTAATTGTTCTATTATGAGTTAGTGTTGCTAATCTATTACTGTGCCTGATTTCTAGATTAAACTTTATCACGGGGATATCTGTATAGAAAAAAGGCTTAGCAGATAGAGCTGGGACCACCTGTGGTTTCAGTCTCCCCCCTCCACGCACTTGGGGGGGCTCTATTGTACTAGTATTTGAGGGTTACCTATATCTGAATCTCATGTGCCTTTTTTCCCCCTCCTGTTTCTCCTTCTGCTTTGCCTTGTAGTGGTGGGACATACCATTCTTTGCTCCCTGCTGGGTCATGGTGGGGACGACTTGGGGGTAGTTTCTGTGGGGTAGGGTCCAGGTGACAGACCTCTGGGCCATGAGGAGCCTGAGGCAGAAGTGGCAGGAAACTATGGCAGGAAACACATCTGCTTTCCTTTTTAACACTGAGCTTCTGGAATAATGATGGGCACCCCATGGCACTCAGTGAATATTTGGTGAATGAATGACCGTCTGATACAAAGTGAAGCTTGGAGAGCTAAATTTCATGAAAAAGTTAGGAAGGTAGAGTTAAGCTCTACCTGATGTTGATTTATTCCAACACAGCCTACCTGTAATATTTTAACACATACATAGTAATCATTCATGTATGTGTGTGTGCAGATACAAGGTACACTTGTATCTAGTACACATATTGAGATATGTTTTTTTAAAAGATTTATTTTATTTTATTTTTTTAAAGATTTATTTATTTATTTATACAAGCACTGGGTACAGTCAGAAGCGCGGGAGGGTGAGAGAATTCACCAGAGCGGGGAGCACAGCAGGCAGAAGGACCGAAGTACACTGCTGAGGGGAGCAGCGGGCGGCAGGAGAGGTCTGCGCGCCATGTGGGACCCTCCTCCGGTGGCCGGGGAGCAGCTGGGGATCCAACCGGCGCTGCAGAGGCTGCGGGCAGCTTCGCAACCCAGCGCTCAACCGCTGCGCCACCGGGGAGGCCCTAAAAGATTTATTTTTATTTATGCATACAAGAGCTGGGATATAGGCCATAGCTATGGGGGGTGGGAGGGAGGGTGAGAGGATTCACCAGAAACAGAGTGGGGAGCAGAACAGGCAGATCCACTGAAATATACCGCCGAGGGGAGCAACAGACGAGACAGGAGAGAGCCTGGTTTTTTTTTTTTTTTTTTTGTGGAAGTGATGCGAATGACATAGTTCTGGTGTGATGATGCTCACCTAAACGAAAAGGTGACTCTGCATGTTTCAGGGCCTGTGATTTTATATGTCTGCACCGAGGAGGAGGCTCATGAGCCAAGGCAGTCAGGAGCGAGGCTTGTTTTGATTTCGCTGTGCTGGTCTCTGCCTCCTGGGTTATCTTGAAGGACAGACGGAGGGGGAGGGTGTTTTCTCCTGGGTTGGTCACAGCACCCACAAAGGCTGGCTCACCTTAGAAATCCTGTTTATAAGCATTCCTGGGTCTGTGCTGAAGAACTCCTGGTTGTTTTCTCAGATATAAGGAACGAGGTAGGACCAGCTGGTGCATTGTGCCTTTTCCCCTTCCCACCTCCCTCCACCCTTCCCTGCTTCCAAATTTCTTTCTGTACACGCTGTCTCCCATGGCATACCCAGGGAACCCAGAGTATGTTTTTTTTTTTTTAAAGATTTATTTATTTATGCATACAAGAACTGGGGTACAGGCCAGAGGTGTGGGAGGTCAGAGGACTCACTAGAGACAGAATGGGGAGCAGAACAGGCAGATCTACTGAAATACACTGCTGAAGGGACAGTGGGCGAGACAGGAGAGGTCTGCTGTGTGCCATGTGGGTGGCTCCCTGGCCGGGGATCGAACTCGTTCTGCAGAGGCTGCGGGCAGCTTCACAGAGCTGTGCTCAACCCCTTGCGCCACCAGGGAGGCCCTTTGTTTTTTGTGTTTTTTTTTTTTTTTTTTTATGGTGGTGTCTTGATACCAGTACAAAACAGCCCTTCTTCTCACTCCGCCTCTCCGGTCTGTATTTGTCCTCTATTCAATCCAAAGCTTTTCCCTGTTGACTGAGCGATCCTATCAGGAAAAGAAAAGCTGAAGCAAAACCAAACCAAGCCAAAAAACCCCCATGTACAAAGAGCAAACAGCAGAACAAAAGGAATTGTGTCATAGAGACTTGTAAAGAGTCAACTAATTCAGAAAACACCAGAGTTTGTTGAGGAACTGCTAAAACTGTAGCAATTTTGAATTCCACTGTTTTATCTGGCGCTGACTTTAGAAGTTGAGAACCATGCGTGTTCTTTTCTCACTTCCAATTTCTCAGTATCTTCCCACTTGTGCTCTGAAGCCCTTGGAATTACATTTCAGTGGGATTTGGGACATCCCTGGGATCTAATCTGGACATGGGGGTTGTGGGAACAGAGGCGGATGCAGATGTGGAGATTCAGGACAGGAGGGACATACGCTTCTATGATTCATGTCAGTTTCTGAGGCTCCTCCAGCGGGAAAGGGTATTACCTGCTTGTGGGTCATCTGTTACCTGGAAACTCCCATCCTTCCCAGGCTGAACTGAGAGTGTGAGTCAAGAATGGCTGGTTTATGGGGCATCTGATGAGGGAAGGAGGGAGCGAAAGAGAGAGAGAATGAGAAAGAAAATAGAAACCTGTAGGAGTTATAAGCATGGATTCCGGAGCCTGATAACCGGGATTCGAATCCTGCCTCTGCTGTTTCCTGACTGTGTTGGACAAGTAACTTGACCTCTTTCTGTCTCAGCTTTCCTCATCCGTAAAGTAGGGGTAATAATTTTTAGTACATGTGACTGTTGGGAATTAAGTAGTACAGATAAAGGGTGATAAGAGTGTCTGATCCCCAGTAAAAAGGAGCACTCACTATTGGTGCCCCTCCTTGTTGGAGTCTCTTGTATTCTTGTATCATCCAGGAAATTCCTCCTTCCAGGTAGTTAATTAAGAGCCTGTGATAACAGGGACTAGTCCTTCTATCACTTTTTGCAATTAGCAGAGCCATGCTTATGAGTCTTTTTTTTTTTAAAACATTTATTTATTTATGCATACAAGAACTGGGGTATAGGTGAGAATGGAGGGGATGAGAGGATTCACCAGAGACAGAGTGGGGAGCAGAACAGGCAGATTGACTGAAATACACTGCTGAGGGGAGCAGCGGGCGAGGCAGGAGAGGTCTGCTGCACCATGTGGGTAGCTCCCTGGCCAGGGGATAGAACTCATGCTCCAGTGCTTGAGGATAGCTTCATAGGTTGTGTCTTAACCCCTTGCACCACCAGGGATGCCCCTTATGAATCTTAAGGAGGGAAAAAATCTCTTCAAATAGGTGAGGAGAGAGCTGAAGAGGACGCTCCAGCAGCTGAATTGAGAATGTTAGGCCTCCTGGGGAGGAGTCGGCAGCCCACACAACCCCTGATCCAGGAGAGGATGGGGGTGCTTCCACACGACATCTGAAACAGAGGGGAAGAAAGCCTGGGACTACTGTTGAGATTTACCATTAAAGTGTTTTCTGTAGGCTGAGCTCTTTGCCTGCTCACTCTTTCCTAAGGAAACCCTAACCAAAGACACCAGAAACCTTGGTGAGGGATTTGTGAAGAGTGATTTGTGACATTTTCTGAAGTGAGCCTAGGTGGTCTGGCTTCAGGGAAGGTATTCAGATATTAAAATGGCGGGTGTGGGGGGTTTGGGGAGGTGTTGTATGAGACTAGTTCCTTCCCCCTTCATCAGCCTTTGGAATTTGCCAGCAGAGGTGGAGAAACATTAGCCGCCTGATCTAACATAGTTCAGGTTAAACGGACACAATTTCCCCCTCATCTTTGGTCCTTTGTGCCTGAGTTTGTTAGGAGATTCACAACTCCCCCTGCCCCCATTTGCTTTCATGCAGGACCACAATGACCTCAGCAGCCCCTACAACCACTACATTCCGGGGATGCCGTGAGCATCTGGCTCCCAAGTACCACAGACTCTGTGATATGTCCGAAATTTGGGGCATCGTCCTAGAGGCGGTGGCTGCACTGGGAGCTGTGACCTCGGTGGCCTTCCTGCTGGCTCTGCTCATCCTGATTTGCAAGGTGCAAGACTCCAACAAAAGGAAGTTGCTCCCCACCCAGTTTCTCTTCCTCCTGGGAGTGCTGGGGGTCTTCGGCCTCACCTTCGCCTTCATCATCCAGCTGGACAAGAGCACAGGGCCCACACGCTTCTTCCTCTTCGGCGTCCTGTTTGCCCTCTGCTTCTCCTGCCTGCTGGCTCACGCTTTCAACTTGACCAAGCTGGTGCGTGGGAGGAGGCCCCTGTCCTTGCTGGTGATACTGGCTCTGGCCGTGGGCTTCAGCCTGGTCCAGGACATCATTGCTGTTGAGTACATGGTCCTTACCATGAACAGGACCCACACTGAAATCTTCCAGGAACTTCCCAGTCCCCGGCGCAATGAAGACTTTGTCCTGCTGCTCACCTATGTCATCTTCTTGATGGCCCTGACCTTCCTCACCTCCTCTTTTGCCTTCTGTGGGTCCTTCACTGGCTGGAAGAAACACGCGGCCCACATCTACCTCACCACGCTCCTGTCCATCATCATCTGGGCGGCATGGATCACGCTGCTGTTGATCCCTGCCATCGAGGACAGGTGGGATGATACCATCCTCGCCTCTGCCTTGGTGGCCAACGGCTGGGTCTTCCTGTTGACTTACGTGATACCCGAGTTCCAACTGCTCACGAAACAGCGGAATCCCACAGATTACCCTGTCGATGACTCATTCTGCAAACCTCAACTCATGAAGCAGAGCTATGGAGTGGAGAACAGAGCCTACTCACAGGAGGAAGTCATGCATGGTACGGGGCCTGGCTGGGTGGAGAATGCCTTGCAGGATGTAACACTGGGAGCAGGCAGGATTATCTGGGCCAAAACCCCAGTAGCAGAGATAAGGTCCCCAAGGTTTGGATCTGCTTAAAATCATCCAGTGAGGGCCTCCCCAGTGGTGAGCAGTTGAGCGCTGGGTTGCGAAGCTGCCTGCAGCCTCTGCAGCGCCGGTTCGATCCCCGGCTGCTCCCCGGCCACCGGAGGAGGGTCCCACATGGCGCGCAGACCTCTCCTGCCGCTCACTGCTCCCCTCAGCAGTGTACTTCGGTCCTTCTGCCTGCTCTGCTCCCCGCTCTGGCTCTGGTGAATTCTCTCACCCTCCCGCGCTTCTGACTGTACCCAGTGCTTGTATAAATAAATAAGTAAATCTTTAAAAAAAAAAAAAATCATCCAGTGAGCTGGAGACAAGTGGAATGAGAAGCTGACCTCTGGAGTCTGGTAGTTTCTATGAATCAAAATAAGATGGGGCAAAGAGATAGAAAAGGAATGACTAGAAAAAGTCTTTGGGCCAAGTAGGTATGACTGTGATCTTAGTGATAACTGGGTATTCCTTCCAAAAAGGTGGGGTCTTTATAGATTCAAGAGCAGAGACCATAGAGCACAGCTCTGGGAGAAAACCCTGCTCTCAGAGACCAGCAGGAATCCCATAAAGCCGCTGAGGATTCCCATTTAGCCTGAAGAGCTGCATTTTTTTATTGCATGTCTCTGGCCCCATGGGAGAGATGGTATCTGCAAATCATACAGGAATCAAGTTTGCTCTTGCCTGGAGTTCTGAGGAGCCAGTGTTCTGTTGTTCTCCTAAAAAGAGGCTAAACTGATACCCAGGAACTGCCCTTGTCTTCAGGAATCCAGTCCCCGGTCTCTGGGCCTCATTAAGGCCGGGTTCTTAGGACCAGCTGACACTTTTCTCTGTGAGGTGCAGAGCTCCCAGGTCCTTCTCACTGGGCTGTGAGAAGGGGAGAGGTGCTGGGTGCTTGGGAGCCTGCAGGACAGGGGAAGCTTGGGGACACCTCTCCACCCGGCCCCTCCTGTGACTCTCTTGTCTCTCTCTTGGACCCACTGTGATCACCCACTAATGGGTCTTCCTTCCTTTTATCTCTCTTTCCATTCACTTTCTGGGCCACCACCATTGGTCTGTTCTTCTGAGCTGCTTCCCTGGATACCACTCCTTCCCCCTCACATTCCCCACTGGCTTCTCATTGTCGGCAGCTGTGGATTCCTTAGTGCAACTTTGCATGGCCAGAGCCCACTGGCCCTGGAGCTGTGCTCTCCATCCAAACAGTCCCTGCCTTTTCCTGCCTCTGCCTCCAGGGTGTCCTTTTTTCCTACTCTTGCCCCCCCCCTTTTTTAAAAAAAAGATTTATTTATTTATTTATACAAGTACTGGGTACAGTCAGAAACGCGGGAGGGTGCGAGAACTCACCAGAGCCAGAGCGGGGAGCAGCAGAACAGGCAGACTGACGAAGTACACTGCTGAGGGGAGCAGCGGGCACAGCAGGAGAGGTCTGCGCGCCATGTGGGACCCTCGCCAGTGGCCGGGGATCGAACCTGCACTGCAGAGGCTGTGGGCAGCTTTGCAGCCCAGCGCTCAACCGCTGCGCCACCGGGGAGGCCCTACTCTTGCCCTTTTTGAGCCAAGATTCCCCAGTCTCCCTCAGGACTCACTGCCTGAACAGCTTAGAACTTTGACATGCACTTAGCAGGCTCCGTCTCACCCCAGCTCCCACGTAGCCCCATCATTCTGCTTCATTCTCGTGTTCTTCACAGTCGCTCACATATAGGTGTGTAGGTATTTATTTAGTAAACGAGAAGATCCATTTGGTGGGAAAGGAATGGGTTTTTAATTATTGCACTTTTAATTACTTCATGGTGATTGTATGTGTTTATGCATCTGTTCCTGGGTTTAAACTCCTCTGATATCCCCCAGATACCTACAAAAACAGTTGGTCATAAATTCTGCCCCTTCCCAAAGAAAATAATATGTTCTCTCCTTGTTGGGTAGTTAAGGAAATGAGGAAATCCCCAGTGAGATTCAGTCCGGGTAGATGGCTGGCTTGTGCCCAAAAAGATTGGTTTAAAAAATGCTTCTGGGGCCTCCCTGGTGGCGCAGCAGTTGAGCGCTGGGTTGCGAAGCTGCCTGCAGTCTCTGCAGCGCCAGTTCGATTCCCGGCCGCCGGGCGAGGGTCCCACATGGCGCGCAGACCTCTCCTGCTGCCCGCTGCTCCCCTCAGCAGTGTACTTCGGTCCTTCTGCCTGCTCTGCTCCCCGCTCTGGCTCTGGTGAATTCTCTCACCCTCCCGCGCTTCTGACTGTACCCAGTGATAGTATAAATAAATAAATCTAAAAAAAAAAAAAAGTTTAAAAAAAAAAATCTTTCTGAAGTGGTCCCAGACTGAGGTGGGCTTCCAGGGATGTCTGAGAAGCTGCTTCCCGAGTGACTCGACTCGTGTTGCCTGTTACTCATTTGTTCAGTCACTATTGTTCTTAGTCAATGCCTGGTCCTGGGCTGGGACAGGGTCACTTCCTCCAGGAGGTGACGGATTAAATGGGTAATTGGGATAACACTTCGGCTTGGAGAAATGACTCAGCTGGGGTGGGAGCAGGTGGGAATTCAAAGGAGGGGACCTTAACCCTTTTATTGCCACTCCCCATCTGTTTCAGGACTTGAGGATCTGGGTGACACCCTGTATGCCCCGTACTCCACCCATTTTCAGCTGCAGGTAAGTGAGCTCTCTTTCCTTTGCCATCCCAGAGTTAGTACTGAACTCTTGTCTTTTGGGACAAGTGATGTAGTCATTCTTGTGACCCCAAAGGGCCATCTTGAAAGGAGGATGTGTCTGCCTTTAACCTGCCTCAAGGGGTTCTCACAGGATATAGGAGTGTGGGGCTCCAGGGTTGGGGGCACTTTCAGGGAGGGTGGAGGCCAATAGAATATTTGACTCCTGCCCCGGTTGGCATTGCAGCGAAATGGCCAGGAAGTGGGTTTTACCTAATGGTTGCTTCCTTTTCAGAATCGGGCCTCCCAGAAGAATTTCTCCATTCCACGGGCCCAGGCCAGCCCTTACAATAACTATGAGGGAAGAAAAGAGGGCAGTTAACTCTGTTCTGAAGCATGGGGCGAACACAAGAAGTCAGCAGAACCAGCGGGGAGCTCCAGGGATGTGGGTGAAGTCCAGAGTCTTCTCAGGAAATCCCATCTCCTGGGCGGCGGGGCCTCCATCCTGCTCTGGACTTGATGCTGGCTCATCGGGCGCCGCTTCTTAGCAGGGTAGTCTCTTCCTTTATCCCAATCTAAGGATCCTCCTTTTAAAAGGGGACTCAGGGGAGCCTCCTAGGCTTCCCTGTCCTCCTACCTGTGACCAAAGCCCAGGCGTCAGCCAGCAACTCTAACGCATGGCTGGGTTTTCACGGCTCCCGGGGCCACAGCAGAACTTCAGATCTGGGCCCAAACAGCCCAGGCCTGTCCCTCAGCCCATCCTGCCCAAGTCTACACTGGAAGCCAGTTTACTGGCACCCTCCCCTCTCTCTCCTTGGTGGGAGAGGCTGAAGGCCGCCCCCCCCCACCCGCGACACTGGCTCATCTCTGAGGTGTTGCTGGACACGGGGCCTCGCGGGGGCCCTGGCAGCTCCTCCAGGTCACCCCTCCCTGCACCTTCCCCACACTGGCTGCCTGCTCAGACCTCATCTCCCCTCCAGGCTTTACCAGGAGTTCTTCGGGACCTCGCAGGCACGGGAAGCCCATTTCTCTTTGCCAGGAGAATCTGGGCGCTGTCCTTGTTACACATTCCTGGGCCCAAGACCTCTGCTCCCCTTGTTCCTTGGTCTCAGTGAAGAGGCCGATGCTCTGCCCACCTCCTGCCTTCTGTCAGTGGGCATCATGTACTCACGGGGGTCCTTGTATGAGAGGTTATTCTCTGCTCCTCACCAGAGATGCAATAAAGATGTGGTGGCGATTCTTTCACGGTGGCAGCATGGCGCGAAGCTGGGCATGGGGCATGGGGTGGAGGCACCGCAGACTGCCCTGCTGACTTCATGTTGGAGCCAAAGGGCAAGGTTCAGTTCTGCTGGGTGTGGACTAGATCCTTCTCTGTGTGTCTCTCCTTATGTCCCAGATAGATGCGTTTCTCCCAATTTTGGAGGGTGAACAGCATGGAGAGAAGGGGTGGGCCCTGAGGTTTTGCTCCAGGACCACAGAGGAGTGGCAGCCTGGGGGTGCGGTCAGCAGCTCAGGAAAGACCGGGTGGAGGCCTCAAAGCCAGTTGTATGGTTCACTTGAGATTTAATTCTAGGAGGGGACAAATCCACATCCCTTGTTTGACAGAATCAGTTCACAATATCTCTTGCAAAGACAGGGCACTTTGTAATTATTATTTACTTAATCCTAGAAATAACTCTGTGGGCGGGCCAGTAGGATATCTCTGTTTGTTGAAGGAAAAATAAATCCCCAGATACAGAAGCTGATTGACATTTAAATATTGGTATCTGAATCAGGCAGTTACCTTCCAAGAGCCTGATGCTCTGCTTTTTAGCAAAAGGAAACCCATGAGGGAAGGGTGGGGCCTGAATTGGGGACATTGACATTCTACAAAGTTGGGTTGATTATTTCCCCACATGGCTTTGCATGGACACTAACCTAGTTTTGTATTAAAAAGAGGAAATGACAAATAATAATTTGGATCGTTGTAAGCTCTCCTTGTCTTTTCCAAAAGGCCTACCCCAGAGAAGTTTGTTGTGAGGAGAAAACATTATAATTTCAGGTACATCATCGACCACAGTACAGGTACTCAAGAAATATATATATGCCTTCCTTCCTCTTTCCTTCTTTGGTTTCCAGCCTATCAACCTAGCAAAGGGGGATGATCAAAAGATGAAGCCACCATGTACACTGGGTCTGCCTTCTTACTAGGGAAAAGAGTCGTCTGCCTTTGTGTCCCTATGATTGTTATCCTCCAGTCAATCTCTTCTTCTGCAGTCAACCTCTTCAAGCTCCTTAAAAACAGGAGAGGGGGCCTCTCTGGTGGCACAAGGGGTTAAGCGTCAGTACTATGAAGCTATCTGCAGCCTCTGCAGCACGAGTTTGATCCCTGACCAGGGAGCTACCCACATGGCACAGCAGAACCTCTCCTGTCTCGCCCACTGCTCTCCTCAGCAGTGTATTTCAGTCAATCTGCCTGTTCTGCTCCCCATTCTGTCTCTGGTGAATCCTCTCACCCCCCCACACCTCAGGCCTGTACCCCAGTTCTTGTATGCATAAATGAATCTTAAAAAAAAAAAGCAGGAGAGGGCAGGAAAACGGCACTTGTCTCTACAAATTGGTGTCCTCTCTGTGAGAGTGTGACTGTCACCTCACCTCACCTCACCTCACCTCACCTCACCTCACCTCACCTCACCTCACCTCACCTCACCTCACCTCACCTCACCATGTCACTGTAGGCTGTCACCTCACTGAATTCTTTTTTCCTCCAGGTGGGAGAAGACTGCGCCCTTCTAACAGCACTTGTCATCCCCCCACGCTGCTAACCTGTCTTCAGGTCTGATGTCTTCTGCATATAATTAAACTCTTTTGTTAAAATAGGGACACCTCAGGGACTGAGGATGACTATGGTATCAGAGAAGAGGGCTTCAAATTCCTTCCTGTAACTCCATCTCTACCTGGCTGGAAATACAATGTACAGATTTAGTCCAACCTGATCCTTCAGTGATGGCAGCTAATTGATGGCTGAGAACCAAAAATGGCATCTCACTTGAAATAAATGGGTGGTCATGAGATGAGGCTAACCAGTCTTTCTTCTTTCCTTGTCAGAGGAGAAAGGGCCAGCGGCTCATTTCTGCGCTCAGGTTAGGTGAGAGGCTGTCCACAGCAGCCATACCCTATGCTGCCACTTGATGGCGGTAGAACCTCAGACATCACCCTCTGGCCGCCATGTCTCAAAAGCAAACATGTACAGCTGCTTTCCTGCAGGGGGTGTGAGGCAGAACTGCAGCTTCTCCGTGGGCTTGAGGCAGTAAGTCATATTTTAAAAGCTTGTATGTATGAATTGCTTGTGTGTGCCCTCCCATTATCTCTGAAGAATTTGCTCCCTGTCTCCTGAGCCAGAGTTTTATTGCCTGTGTCTTATTTTTGTGAAATTCTCCAAAGTATTCCCAGCTCATCTGCATGCCATCTGGCATCTGTACAGAGTGGCCTCCTATGCTGTTGTTGTTAATGTCGGCTCGTGTTTGTAGGGTGAGGACATTGGCTTTTGTCAGGGAAGTGTGCCAGAACAAAGTACAGCCCTGTCCTGGAAATGTGCTGGTAAAACCCATGTTCCCCACTAAGCGTCTCTGGGTTTCCTTCCTGCGTTTCTAGACTTGTCGTTACAGCTGAGAACTGAACTGCGCCCAGCTGATCTTTCTGTGCCCACTTCCTTCTGTTGCTGCCAGATTTGCAGTTTTCCACTGCCTCGGCCCCAGTCTGAAATTTGGGAGCATTTCAGAAAGGAGATGGCAGCTTCAGCGTTCATAGCTGTGGAGAAATCGGCCTCCTGCTTGGGGTCATTCTCTGGAATCTCTTCCACCCAGGGCAGACAGTGCTTTGCTGGGCTTGGTGCTGTCACAGTTGTTGGCTGGCAGCATTTGGGTGCCTGACTCCGGCAAGCACCCCCCACATTGCCAGGTCCCTTAGGGTGGAGGCTTCTAGCTCACAGGGCTTCTTTAACTGGTGTCTCACTGCCTTCCTCTGAGAGGAAGGCATTAGTTACTAACATCGGGACTAGATTTCTGTTACTGGGCTTTTTCTAAATCCAATACTTAATTTCAGACACTTTTTTTCCCTCTAAAGAGGGAAAAAAAAATTGGTGTCCTGATCGGGAGAAAATTTTTGCACACAATAGCACCGACTGATCACAAAGATCTACAAAGAGCTCACAAGGCTCAACAAAAACAAAGTAAATGGGCCTCCCCAGTGGCGCAGCGGTTGAGCGCTGGGTTGCGAAGCTGCCCGCAGCCTCTGAGGCGCCGGTTCCATCCCCGGCTGCTCCCCGGCCACCGGAGGAGGGTCCCACATGGCGCGCAGACCTCTCCTGCCGCCCGCTGCTCCCCTCAGCAGTGTGCTTCGGTCCTTCTGCCTGCTCTGCTCCCCGCTCTGGCTCTGGTGAATTCTCTCACCCTCCCGCGCTTCTGACTGTACCCAGTGCATGTATAAATAAATAAATAATCTTAAAAAAAAATTTGCTTAAAAAAATAATAAATTTCTTAAAAAAAACAAAAACAAAGTAAATAACCCAATCAAAAAATGGGCAGAAGAGCTAAAAAAGATACTTCTCCAAAGAGGAAATGCAAATGGCCAACAGGCACATGAAAAAATGTTCAGCATCCCTTGTAATCAGGGAAATGCAAATCAAAACCACACTGAGATACCATCTTACACCAGTAAGAATGGCACATATCAAAAAAAAAAAAAAAAAAGCAACAACATATGTTGGTGAGGATGTGGAGAAAAAGTAACTCTCCTACATTGTTGGTGGGAGTGCAAACTGGTCCAACCACTATGGAAAGCTGTGTGGAGACTCCTCAACCTGCTAAAGATGGAGCTGCCATGTGATCCAGCGATTCCACTCCGAGGGATCTACCCAAAGGACACAAAAACATTGATTCAAAAGAACACCTGTACACCTATGTTTATTGCAGCACTATTTACAATAGGTAAAACCTGGAAACAACCCAAATGCCCCAAAATAGATGACTGGATAAAGAAGATGCGGTACATATATACAATGGAATATTATTAAGCAATCAAAAAAGAGAAACTCATGCCATTCACAGCAATGTGGATGGAGCTAGAAGGGATCATGCTCATTGAAATAAGCCAGAAAGAAAAAGAAAAATATCAGATGGTCTCACTTATAGGAGGAATGTAGAGGACCCAAATCAGGGCTCAGGGAAAAAACATAATTTATAATACAGTAAAAATCAAAATCAACAGGCAACCAGAGACATTCTGCAAGGGGGAGAAGCGTGTAGCATCAAAACAGGAGGGAAGAGCACAAGGGACTATGGTGATGGTACACAGGTGAAAGGGTGGTGGGAATTTCACGGGTACTATACCCAAGATGAAAATGAATACATTGTGAAAAAATGAGGAATGATGTAAGAATTATATAAAATAAATTTTAAAAAATTTTTTAAAAAGGATGTTTGAGTACAAAATAAAATGACCATGCTCACTGCATTTTACGGTCCTCTCATTTTCCTTTGCTTTCCCGGTTGCCTTTCTTTCCATGGTTTCTTCTCTCCCCTCTGTGTATAAGCTGTGGGGGAGTTTTGGGGGAGCCCTGGCTTTGTCTGGGCCACCACAGACCATTCTCCAGACAAAGGCAAAAGAGGCTGTGAAGGGGTTAGGGCGAGACTTCATTTTCCCCAGTCAGCTCTGGTCCATTCGCTTCCAGGATCCCCACATGGCATCAAAGCACTAACCCAGCAACTTAACTCCTGTGTAGGGGGTTCCAGCCCCTGTCAGCCACTGTACTCCCTATGCAGTTTCTAAGGCAGCCCCCACCTCATTTTTTTCAATCGACAATCTTCTGTTATCCAATTCAGGTAACAGTCCAATACCAGTCACCATAGATGCATTAAACACTAAATTCAAGTCCAAAAGCTGCAGTTCTCTTTAGCAAAGAGCCACATGATGATACACAGGCCCATCAGAAAGTGAGGCCCCACTTCACGTCACCGCAAGGAAAGCAGCAGATACTTTTCTCTGTGAACACCAGCTGGAGAGATTCGCCAGGGGCTGTTATCCATGCCTACCCTACCATCTACCACCCCTATAAAAACCAAAGAGGGATTCTTCCATGAGTCAGTCGAATATTATTTCTCTTGCACACTTAAATCACAAAATCATACAAAATTTGAAATGGAGGATAAACTAGTGCAATCACCTGCTTTTTTTTTTTTTTAAAGATTTATTTATTTATTTATACAAGCACTGGGTACAGTCAGAAGCGCGGGAGGGTGAGAGAATTCACCAGAGCCAGAGCGGGGAGCAGAGCAGGCAGAGGGACCGAAGTACACTGCTGAGGGGAGCAGCGGGCGGCAGGGGAGGTCTGCGCTCCATGTGGGACCCTCCTCCAGTGGCCGGGGAGCAGCCAGGGATCGAACCAGCGTTGCAGAGGCTGCGGGCAGCTTCACAACCCAGCGTTCAACCGCTGCGCCACCGGGAAGGCCCCGCAATCACCTGCTTTTAAAGTGTCCATATTTAGATTTGACAGCCCTTTTAACATAAAGAGGAGGATAATAGAATTTCAAATATTTTTTGAAAAGCTGTTAATTCAGGCATTTTTTATGACTTTGGTTAATTTGTCAAATAGTTAGACTTCAGAGCTGCTAATGACTCTAAATTCAATGCCACGTGGGTTGAGTAAGTCAGCGATCTTCGTTCTGGAGAAAGCCACTCCAGGCGTGAAGACCCCACCCGCTTTGGGGTGGTCAGAATCTTCCTCTTGAAGATTTGGGGGCAGCCACTTAGCCAGCCTCTGGTCCTTTCAACGGAGTACCAATTCTAGCATTTGGTTGGTCCTGATCAAGACCGAAGCCTTGGTTATAACCATATGTGACATGACATACAAAGAATGTTCTTGTAAATGATGAGGCATCAGCCTCTTTTTGGGTTGGGCCTTGTTTTGAAAAGTAACCAAAGGAGAAGAGCCACGGGAATTTTACGAGAAGTCGCCTTCCAATGCCAAACCTCACACAGAATAAAAAGAAAAGTTCTGCAAACATCAGCTCAATGACAGAGGCGAGGCCTCCCACAGCCATGGGAGCAGCGCCCAGCACAGGCAGTTACTCTGAAGGCTCCTGTGAGAACCCAGGTCTGCTTCACAACAGGCACATCTGGGCAGGGGAAAGCAGTGGGGGATCCGTCGAGTTTCCTGTAGGGAGAATGTAGCCAGCTTCTTTTAAACACTGGGCCCATGATGGGGACAGGTTTCAGATTTGACTCATTTTTTTTAGTTCCTTCAGATTACTCTGATCTCTGAAACCATAAACTGCTGACTGCCAGGTACTGTGGTGAACACAAAGCCCTCGGCTCCTGAATGTGCTCAGGAGCCATCCCAGCCATCAGTGTCCTTCAGTCTACTTCTGGTCTCTCGTTCCCCCAGATCTACCGGGATGGAGTCAGAGACACAGCCCCCTGGGCTGTGGATGCCCCTTTCAGCAGCTTTCTCGTGATACTTGCAACACATTCACTCCAGAAATGGAGGTTCTCCACAACACGTCCATGCAGCCAGTTCCATGTTTTTCCTACAGGTCCTGTTGTTATAGAGCAACCCCGATATTGAACGGGTTCCTGGCTGTGGGTCCTCACCCGCACACTTTAAAGCGCGGGTGAAAAGTTCTGCAAACACACAAAAGGGTTAATAAAAGGTTTATTTACAAGAGAAAAAGAAATAAGGAAAATGTACAACTCAGGGAGAAAATAGGGAAATAAAGTCTTTAATGCGTCCTACCCGATCCGACGACCTGGAAACCCAAAGTCACTCTCAGAGCTGGCCGGACGCTGCGAGCTGGCCGAGAGCCAAAAATGGGGCATCCCCAAAGCCCACGTGTCTGCCTTTTGTATCCACCTGGCTGCTTAACCCCACCCTCAGGTCCCAGCCACCTTCCCTTTGGTGGTGATGGGATTTGGAGTTCCCAGTGTCTTTGGCTTTGACCTGGGGTGGGGGTGGAGTCCACAAAGCCTATATGGAATTTGCTTTGGGACATCCTTTTCCCCCTAACACTGTAACCAGGAGACCGGAGTTCAGGCCACCTGTCACCACCCAATGCCAATAAATTAGAGTCAGGAATTGAATCTTTAAGATGCGCTTTAATCAGACAGCTGGCAATCTGGAAGACGGGCAGTTAACATCCTAAAGAAAACACCTTAACATTTCATTTCCAGCTGCCTTTTTATTGTGAGCCGAACGAAGACAGTTCAGCAGTGAGCAGGCCTTCCCTGCAGGCAGGAGCTCGTGATGTACTGCCCTGGAGGTCCTTATCGCCCTCCTGGACACCTGGCCTCATGCTGGTACCCCTCTGCTGAGGCAGGTCTGTGGATAGCACTGCTTCCTGCACTCCTGCAGACTGTGATTGGGCTGGAAAATCAACTCAGAGAAGACAGACCATAAACAATGTATGCAGATTTCCTCCTCCACCATGTGCCATGTCTTACCTGATTTCCCCCGCCCTCGCTCCTATCAGTTCTCCTTAGACTCAAGAGGGTCCTGCACAGTTGAGTGCAGCTGCTGCCCATGTAGGCACGTCACCAGGCAAGGCTGGGCTCCTGAGATCACAGATTAGCCTGCCAATCTCAGATGACAGTGTGGCTCTGCCTGGCACTTGCTCAGCATCTCCCTGGAACAGTAGGTGGGTCTGCAGTCTGGAGCCACCTCCTCGGGCACCAACCTGTGAAGCCAGGGGAAGCCCACAGGCAGCAGAGTCCTGGGGGTGGGTGGAGTCCACGGAGGGGCTAGAGCGTGACTGCCCAGGTGTCTTCTCATCTGCAGCCCAAACGCTTCCAAACCTCAGTGGACGTGGAAATGGCCCTCGTTGCTTGGAGGTGCCTCACCTCTTAGCCAGTGCTGGATTGGAGGTCGGCATCCAGCCCCTGGTTGTGGATCCCAGTTCTGCAATGCCTTCCTTGGGAATGGAAGGGTCCATGTATGCAGGGGATATGCTAATACGTATAGCGTCACTTCTCTGTGGATGTGGTGAATGCAGACCCCTTGCAAAGGTACCTGAACTTTATAAAACCAGGTGCTCCGCTGGCTTCAGATACATGCAGTCGATGCCTGACAAATTGCTCGATTTAGTTCTTTACACAAAAGCTACCATTTTTCAAGTACAAAAAACCAGTCCATGTTGTTCTCTAGTGATTAATGGCTAAGAAAGAACCTGTGATTTTTACTGCTCAGCAGAATCACAAAGATTTGTGGGCTCCCTGGAGCAGCTGGGTTCAGCCTTCTGGGTCATGAGCCGGGATCTCTCTGAACACTTGGGAACCGGGTGAGGGTCGGAGGGAGTATTGGACTGGTAACTAGTTGAGGGGTGGGGGGGCGGGAGGAAGAGACCAAGGCTGAGCTGGGAGAAAGTGTGGGAGCAGAGGGCTGATAGGTTGGAGGACGGACTGTAAAATCAGAGACCTGGCAAAATAATGAAGAAAACAGTATGCTAAGGTGAGGCTCAGGTGAAAGACTTAAGAATCAGAAATTCAGGAAAACTTGAAATCACAATTCTCAGGTTGACCAGCCCTCTGTGACATTGGGCAGATGGATTTGACCTCTTTCCAGCACCTTTTCGTAAGAGAGGCTGATCTTTCCACTCAGTTCCCGGGAGGGCCCCATATCATGGATTAGGGGGACAATGTGAGGAACAGCAACTCTCCAAAGGCACAGGCTCTGCCACATGCAATAGGGGGTCCTTTTGATGATTTTGGCCTTCTGCCCCCACCCCCAGGCACTGGCCGGCTCCTCTCCTCTGTCCTTTTCCTGAAACACCTGGACATCAGCCACCTAACAGGAAGCTGGGTGTTTTCCCCAGGCCCCAAGGGCGTGTGTTTGTGTGTGTGTGTTGCAGTTAATTTTAAGAGAAAACTAAAGGACAGGAAGACAAACAGTTCTACATCAATTCTGCATAAAGAATAAATTCAGACGTTTTCATGCCCTCCAAATATTTTCCCCAGTCGCCTCTGAGAGTCTCTGAAATCCCTTGTACCTGTGCGAGGTGCCCTCCGGCGGCTGTGTTCTTTTGCACACGGACACACACCCAGCTCCCGGTTACACACAGTGATGTGTGCTTGGAAGATTTAGAGTCATTTCCATAAGTGACATTGAAGTGAAAATATATTATTGAGCAAATGAATATAATAACGATTCCAGCAGAACTTGAGCCCAGGTGCAATGAGCATTCCAATGCAGGCATAATCAACAAGTCTGCTTACTTACAGCTTCTTCTCTTTCACGATTCATGGCCAGGGCCTCAGCACTCTTATCTACAAGGTCGGGCAGCCAACTAGCTGGTCTCTCTCTCCAAGGCCATCCCCGAATGTCTGCATCTTTCCCCCCTTGCCTTGCCCCGCTTGCCTGGGGACTTTGCCACAAATGGTTGTGCCTGCTGAAAAACAATATTATGAATGTAACAGATATGGACACAGTTGTGTATAAAAGGAACACTTGGTGGTTAAACCAGCGCTCACACCTTTCGGGGCTACCCAAGTCTGAGACCTCATGCATGAGTAATAAATCTTCTCCTGACCTCACCATTCCTGAAGTACCGCTTGTTCTTCCCTTGCTTGGGTAAAAGGGTAGAATTTATTTCTACAACAATATGAGACCATCATCCTTTTTTTCCGTGTAAAGTTTTTATTCCACTTTTTCAGTTTTCTGACATATATTGAAGAAGGAACTTGCAACATGTAAAGGGTACTTTGTAATGATTTGATATACATAGGTACATGGAGAGACTCCTCCAGTTGAGTTCATGGGATGAGAACATTTAAGTCTAACTCTCTTAGCATATTAAAAAAAAATCACCATCCTTAATGTGAGGCACTGTCGGGCCTCCCTGGTGGCGCAGGCGGTTGAGTGCAGCACTGTGAAGCTGTCCACAGCCTCTGAAGCGCCGGTTCGATGCCCGGCCTGTCAGGGAGAAAACCACATGGTGCAGCAGATCTCTCCTGTCTCACTTGCTGCTCCCTCCAGCAGTGTGTTTCGGTCGATCTGCCTCTTCTGTTCCCTGCTCTGTCTCTGGTGAATCCTCTCATCCTCCCGTGCATCTGGCCTGTACCCCAGTTCTTGTATGCATGAATAAAAAAATCTTTTAAAAAAATGTGAGGCACCATCTGTGTGCCTCCACACCACCAGGTCAAATAAAAATCAAACCAGTAGCCAAACAGTGGGATGTTGACTGTGCAGCTGAGAAGGGATGCAGGCCGCCGGTGGTCCCTTACTGACCTGTCCCTGTGACCTTGGAGTCCACACTCTGCCTCATGTGCCCTTAGGGCTGTGTCACTCCCCGATGGCCTCATCTCACTTTCTACAGTTTTCCAGATCCCTGCTTTTCCCAGAAAAGTACGGAAATGCATCGCAGTGCAAAAGACCTTCCCATATACAGAGAGAGGAAATTTGATGACAGAACCTTTCTACCTCATCCGGGTGAATCCCAAGGAGGTTTTGCAGGGCTGTTTGGTTAGGGCCTGAGTCTTAGTAAGCAGGGCCTCCTTCCCCATGATTATCACCTACTGGGATGCTTGGAAAGTGACATATTTTAAGGCACATGGGGATAGGGGTGAGTGGGTGCTGCTGCGCACTGGCAGACGTGGTGAGTCTGGGTCTCAGCTCCTGCCCCCGAAGTGTGAAGCGAGTCAATGTCTTGTCCCCTTTCCTCCAGCTGAGGGCTCCCTGTCTCTCTGACTGCTTTGCCAGCCCTTCTTGGTTACGATCCTTCGAGTTCTCAGTGTTCAAATCAAGAGACAATTATTCCATGTGCCCTTCCCTGGAGAGGCTGGCTCTTGCTCCAGGGTCACCCCCCTTCCCAAGTCTTCTCACAATACTTGGTAGCATTTGTAGGGTAAGGAAAAATGTCAGGCTTTTCTGCCCTCCTGCCATCAGGATAGATGATGGATCCTTGCGGTCCTGAATGCATGCCTGATGGCGGGTACCTGGAATAGCGTGTGGGCATAGGTAGATGGGATTCACCTGGGCTGAGACTGGGCTTTTAAGGGCGGCATCACGGGGACGCCAATAGAAGCCGAAGAGAAGCCGAAAGAGAAGCCGAGATCACTGGAGAGCCCAGATAGAGTGAGGATTTGCTGGGGGCTGGGAGAACTGCCAGCCTCCCGGCCCCCCTGCACCCCTGCCTGCTGTGTACCAGGTAAATCCCAATACCAGGAGACTCTGACTCCTCCTTTACCCGGTCTGCTGGATCAGAAAACCTACCCTGTGGCCCATTCCTGGCCCTATACATCTCAGTTTACCTGTGGCTTCCTCACGGATGCTCTCACACCTGTCAATTCATGTCTGTCTTCAGGTGTCCATTTTTCCAAAACACTTATCATTTGAAATCGCATGTATTCATTGGTTCCCTTGTCTTTCTCCCACTGCTCTGCGTGTCTCAGGAAATACTGTCACTCTCCCTGTGTCCCCAGGGTGCAGCAAGCATAGGCGTGCTTGTTAATTAATGAATAAACTCGTTGGGAGAAGGGATTTTTGCTTGTTTGTCATAATTTCCCGGGGTTCTAGCATCTCACGCTGACAACACGGCCAAGAGACCTGTATCTGTTCAGGTGTCTTCACTGCCAATTTAGCCTGAAAGAATTTTGATGGGTTTCAGCTGATCGACCATCAGCTGTTTTTCTTTTTCCATACAAGGACACTTAATCCAATATGAAACAAGCTGCTCCCAAGCTGGAGGCTTGGCGGAGAGAAAGGAAACCCTTTGCTCTTTGGACTGGACTGCATTTAATCATGTCTAGGTTTTACCTCCTGAAGGCTTTTCTTGGTCAAGCTCGGGAAAGTGCCCTTTCCTCGGAGAACCACACAAGACCAAACCTCGAGTATGAAAGAGCCAAGCAGTCCCCAAAGCAAAAAATCAGAAGCATTGTAGATGGATTCCCCTCCAAAGATTGCAACCTCCCCCGACCCCCACTACCCAAATGTATGACTTTTCTAAACTATCTTGAACCAAATGGATGCAGGAGGATCTTTCAGTTTGGTATAAACCAAACTGGAACTAGATGAGTGAGTTACCAAACAGATTCAGAAGAATTTATCTTTCCTAAATTTTAAGGCTGTAAATGCTTCTGCCAACATTTTCTCTTCGGAATACTGGATGGGTGTGTCCTGGCTGTGACCCCTTGAACTGGATCAGTGTGGATACAGCAGACCTGGAGTGGGGTGACATGATGCCCACAGGGGAAGAGAAAAAGATGCAAATTGAATGCAAATGTTCCCAGGGACAGGACTCCCATTCTCTGCATTGATCATGCCTTATCAAGCTGATCACTTCTGCCTCAGGGGCTCAGCTGCTGAAGTCTCTGCTACACTTTAGACCAAATCAGAAGCCTTTTCTTATAAGTGGAGCAATGCTTCGTAAACTCACTCGATCTTAAGAGTCACATGGGGAATTTTAAAATATGTAAAGTTCCAGGGTTCTCTCTTGGAGGTCTGGGTAAGAAATTCATGACTATGAAATTTATATTTGTAACATGAATCTCAGGGGATTCTCCTGCTGAGGCAGGTTTGGGTAAAGGCTTGGTTAGTTCACTACATTTGTCATTCGGCCAATCGCCTTCCCTGCAAGCCATGGCAGCTGCCTCCCCAAACTTTGAATCTAAATCCATTGGAAGAATCTCTTTGTTCTTTTGGTGAGTTCACTGGGACCTCCAGCGTGGTTCTGCAAACGTGCTCAGACCCCTTCTCTGGGATCTGGAAGGAGATGCTGCAGTGTGAAACGTGGAAACAGACAGAGGCAGAGGCGGCAGAAGACCCCTGCCAGGACAGCAGCTGTCTCTACCACCAGGTATTTTGGGGCCGCCTTCTTATGCTGCTTGTACAAGCTTCTCTCCCCACCCCCACCCCCAGTGTCCACCTCCACCTCCAAGCCCTTTCTAGACTGTCTCTACTGGTACACCACTGCCTTATCTTCAAATATGCATCCCACCTCAAACTCAGTGGGTTCAGAACTGTACTTATTTGCTATCCTCTGTATCCCCAAATCTATTTGTTTCTCCCCTGAACTCTCTTCCTGGGTTACCTCTTATAAGGTGGAATCATCACCCACTTAGCTACCCGGGCCCTGGTCCTGACTTCCCAGTGTTCTCATTCCTTGTGTCTAATCCTAATGATCTGTTGAAGGCAGTGGTTTGCAACCATGGCTGCAAAACAGAATCATCTGGAATGATTTTAAAACAAACGCATGCCTGGGCTCCACTCCCAGAAATTCTGATTTAATTGCACTATGTGCTGTGAGATCAGGCCATGGATGGCTTGAGGCTACCAGAGGAGGGTTGGAGTGGGGAGCACAGGGGGAGGCACCCACTGGACTATGGTGCCTTGGTGGTGGCCCTGGGGTGGTCACTACAATAAAAACAAACAAAAATAAATAAAATAAAATCTTTCCAGGTGATTCCTGTGTGCAGCTGGTGTCCCTTCTCCACCCATTACATCCCTGCACACCTGGCGAACAGCAGGGCTGGGACCAGGCTGCAGAGACAGAGGTGCTCACGTTGGACATAAAACTGGAGGGAGGGACTGAACCCTCAGTGGCCAAGATAAATAACATCTGTGACAGTATGTTAAAAGAATGCCAAAAAGTGGCTGATAAACAACACATCAAAATGTCACACAAGCAGGCTGTTTATGGTTTTCTGGACCACCTTGTATCACTCCGAGGCAGTTGTAGCTCATCCCTGCGGCCGCGGCTCCTGGGCCATCCTGCCCCTCTTGTGGTTTTGAGGGTTGCCAGAGGCTGTAGATTGGGCAATGAAGGCTTTAGATTTTTTGACCCAGGGAGTTTTTATTGACTTTTCCCACTTGGTTCAAAACATGGGGGAGGGTATTTTGCTAAGAGTCAATAGGACCATGTGGCTCAGGGGTGCTTGTGATGGGACCTGAGATTTCTTGCTTAGTCTAAGTCCTAGATGTGCTGACCACGCCCAGCTCCCCAGCCTTATCCATTGCTTTTTCCACTTTGAATGTTTCTTCATGCGTTATTGCTCTGCCTTGCAGTTCTTCTAGTGCACTTTGGTTTTCCTGGCAGCCATGACTTTACCCGGGCGTTTTGGTTTTTTTTCCTGTTCTGCAAATTTGGGTCATTACATTGCATCATTCTTTCTTGTTTATTTTTTGCCCTGCACAAAGGCATCTGGCTGAGAGGGGGACTTGACTTGGAGGCCAGCCTGGCCCCACCTGCCCACCCTCTGCCCAGGCATGATGCTGCATCCTTTGGGGTGGGAAGGTGTCTTTTCTCATTTATTCACCCAGAGGGGGCACATTTTTCTAACTCTTCCAACAAAGCCTTCCTGTTGTGCCAAGTTCTTTCCCTCCTTCATCTGCCTGAGGAATTCCTACCTGCCATGGCACTATTGACCTCACAGTGAAGTCTTTCTCCCTCTGCCGCCCAGACAGAGTGACTCTGTGTTCCCAGTTACTGCCTCACCTTCCGCATGCTTTTATGGTGGTGGCTACCTCAGTGAATTATAATTACGTGACCTGTCAGAGCTACGGGGCTTGGGTTGGCAGATCAGCCTGGCATCTATCAGTCAAGAGCAGGGCGGAGCATCTTTCATCTAAGGAGGTCTTTGAGGAACACTCGAATAGCAAGTGGTAAAGGAAATTATTCAGACAAGCGACTCCTTGTTTTACTCCAGGAGACCAAACGATTGGTCCGGGGGCTTTGTCAGTCAGAAGGGCTGGGCCACTCAAGGTGACAATGAACCCCAAAGCCTTGGTGGCTAAAAATTAAAATATCCATTGGTATTTTTTGCTCATGCTGCCTGTTCACCCTGGACCCCAGAGAGATGGAGCAGGCACTATTGTGATATGGAACAGGCACTGTGGAGAGATAGAGCAGGCACTATTGAAATGCTGCTGGTCACACTGTAGGGAAAAGCTCCCACAGTGAGTGGCTTGTGCCCGAAATTTTTCTTGGAAGTGCCCTTGTTTCTGCTCCAACTTATTTTTTTTAATATTTATTTTATTTATGCATAAAAGAGCTGGGGTATAGGCCAGAGGTGTGGGGGGATGAGAGGATTCACCAGAGATAGAGTGGAGAGCAGAACAGGCAGATCTACTTAAATACACTGCTGAGGGGAGCAGCGGACGAGACAGGAGAGGTCTGCCGTGCCATGTGGGTAGCTTCCTGGCCGGGGATTGAGCTCATGCTCATGCTGCAGTGGCTGGCGATATCTTGATAGCGCTGAGACTTTAACCTCTGCGACCCCAGGGAGACCCCTCTGCTCCAATTTATTGGCAAGAATTAGTCTCAAGGTTCCACCCAACTTCAAAGGTGCAACTCTACCTATCACATAGCTGGAAGGTAGGAAGGTTTGGGAGCATTTGACAAATAACATAACTGGTAGAGACTGCCATTTTCATAAAACACACGGATGTCGCTTATTTCCTAAATAAGCACTTCTGCCAGTTGTTTTGGTGTTTAGAAAATGAATTATCAACAGCAGGATATGAAAATAACTAGGTCAGCTTAAATTCTGATGTGTGGTCTTTTGGGGGCTATCTTTCAGAAAGGGACATTTCTGCCAATATGTAAAGCTTCTTATGGGGTATGTGTCTACAGATGTGATACAGATGAGGCTGCAAAAATCAGCAACTCATGACCCAAGTGCAGTTGCAGATGAGATTCTTAGTATCTTTTTAAAAACGATTTGTTTATGCATACAAGAACTGGGGTACAGGCCAGAGGTGTAGGGGGGTTGAGAGGATTCACCAGAGACACAGCAGGCAACAGAACAGGCAGATCCACTGAAATACACTGCTTAGGGGAGCAGTGGGCAAGATAGGAGAGGTCTGCTGCGCTATGCTGGTAGCTCCCTGCCCAGCTGGGGATCTAACTTGTGCTTCAGAGGCTGTGGATAGCTTCACAGTGCTGTGCTCAACCCCTTGCACCACCAGGGAGGTCCAGATCCTTAGTATCTTAGTAAGATGATGAAAGTAAATGGCCTAACCCAGCCACTAAATCAAATGAGATAGCGGATGTGGAAGCCGTTTGAAAATTGTCAACTGCTAAGGTGTAAAATACCATAAAGTGTAAAGTGCTATTTAAAAATAAACAATCATTAGTCTAAAGGACCAGTCATTTCAAAGATCCTTAAGTTTTAAGATCCAATTTGGCTACAGGTATTTCCTACTTTCTTCTCTGTATATTTTTATTTGCCTCGAAAATAAGCCCCTACTAATGAGGGAGATACAGCAAACAGTCTTTTAATCTGAATCAGCTCTATATTCAAAACGAAAAAGGAGAAGTTCAGTTTTTCCAGAAATAAATTTTCCTTGGGGATAAGGCCTCTGACTTCGACATTAAGGAATTTAAAAATGAATTGCAGATGAAGTTTCTTCTACATACAAATAAAGTCCAGATGGAAACTACAAGGAAAGGTTGCCTTTGCAGCAGATATTTTAAAAAGCCTGAGCCCTCAGTATAAGCAGATGGGACCTGTTTTAGGAAGATGTGCTAATCCTAAAAATTCTTAACAGCAGAATAATTAAGAGGTGAATTTCTCATTAAAAAAGGAATTTTAAAAACAGAGTGCACCCCTCCGTTGGTGCTTTTATATCACATAAAGGCATGCTAGTAAGTAAAGAAGTGTTATTTCCATAAACGCAAATATATGTACAATGCTAAAATTCATATCTGTTTTACATCTGTGTAACTCTATCTGTGTAACTGCATATACTCCATTTAGCCTACAGTTAGTGCATAATAATAGACACAATTAAAATTCCAACCAGCATTGTCTATCTTGAGTCCTGTGATGACACAGTTATCCCAAGATAACTGTGACTGAGATCATGTGAAATATGAAATGAAAACTTATGTCTAATTCCCGAGTTAAAGAATGTACCTGTAAAATAAAGTGCGAACTAATCTCATGTCAGATGTCAAATATTTACACGTAAGTGGTTTACTCCAAGAACATAATACATCAATAAATTTCTCATAATTTTCACATTAAAAAAAATCTGCTTGGAGGATTCTACCAACCCCCAAACCCCGACTTCATTTAACTGCATTCTAAATATGAGTCAAGTCCTAATAGTTACACTAATTTTAGAAAAATCCAGAAAAATATCCAATGACATTTCCAAATTGTACTTGGTAGCTCTCTGTGGGATAGATAACATCAACTTTAAAATGTCATCATTGAATTCACCTCTCTGATCTGAACAGCTTGAACATGGGACTAATCTAATCCTACTGATTTTGTTGAGACATTCCTAAAGGATTTCCTAGAAAGATATTCTGATGGTGTTTTAAGAGATGAAAGTATCCTGTGTCTCCTGAGGGAACCACTTTGAAGTCCTTTGAATCAATACGTTCTGATATTCATTAATTGAAAATTTAATTCTAACTAATCCATTTTTTAAAAAAAAGATTTATTTATTTATGCATACAAGAGCTAAGGTACAGGCCAGAGATGCCGGGGGTGAGAGGATTCACCAGAGACAGAGTGGGGAACCGAACAGGCAGATCGACCGAAGTGCACTGCTGAGGGGAGCAGCGGGCCAGACAGGACAGGTCTGCTGCACCATGTGGGTTGCTCCCTAGCCAGCTGGGGATCCAACTCATGCTGCAGAGGCTGCAAATTGCTTCACAGTGCAGTGCTTAACCCCTTGCGCCACCAGGGAGCCCCAAATCTATTTTTGAAGAGTGTTAAACACCATCTCTTCCAAGACACCAGTACCTTAAAACTGGCCTAAGTCATTAAGACATTTGTAACAACTCCAAGGAAAAGTCTGTCTTAGATGTCAAACCATTTATCTGAGAAGTCAAGATCTTCTTGATTTACATGTTGAAAATGTAAATGATTCACAGTTTGAATGTATAAAAAAAACCTGTTTTGAAAAGAAGGAAAGGAAGACATGAATCTGGCCTGTGTGAAGTAGGTATGATCCTAGATAAAGGGAGAAATTGTTTAAAAGAAGAAAGATTTAAATAGTGGATAGGCTAAGAAAACTTTAGCCTGAACAGACCACAAGTTGAAATAAGGTATGAAAAATAGAAGACTCTATGCTTATGAAGAGATAGTGAACTTTAATATAGAGGGAGACAAACCTTTGATGTGCTTTAAATCAGGAAAAAATAAGGAACAATTAAGGATATATCTACCCTACCCAGGAAGGTATTCTGTTGATACTCTAACCAACTGAAATAACCATAACCATTACACTAGGAAGCTACTTTATAAAGAAGTTCTTCAGTCATACCCTTTCCTTTACATAGATAAAATCAGAAAAGGACCATAAACACCTTTCAACACATTACATTTAAGTAAATGAATTTCAGTCTTCAGATAATACTTGTTGAATTGAATGAGTACAGTATGCTAACCACAAATAGTTGTATCTAATCTCTTGAGTCCTCAAGGATCTTGATTTAGAAAATTATTGGAGTTTTTAGCTTTGTGTGAGTAGCTGCATAAACTTGAAAGAAGAAAATTGTATTTTTCACTAACTGTTCTGTAATGTCATAAAATTATATTTTCCTGGGTTACTCTCCCCTGAGTTGGTCACCCAACCCTACTCCTGTGGCTCAGAGAGGACAATTCCCTGCCACAGCTTTCCACTAAGGGAGCAGACATATGTAACCAGGTCTGTACCATGTGACTAAACCAGGCCAAGACAAATGGAGCAATGGTAGGTACCAGACCCAAGGGCCAATCCACAGCCTGAGTGTCAATGAAGGAGCAACTGGTGCAAAAAGAGTTCCCAGGGTGTCCCTGGTGGCGCAAGGGGTTAAGCACAGCACTGTGAAGCTATCCACAGCCTCTGCAGCATGAGTTTGATTCCCGGTGGGTCAGGGAGTTACCCACACGGTGCAGCAGACCTTTGCTGTCTCCCCTGCTGCTCCCCTCAGCAGTGTGTTTCAGTCAGTCTGCCTCTTCTGTTCCCTACTCTCTTTGGTGAATCCTCTCACCCCCACACCTCTAGCCTGTACTCCAGTTCTTGTATGCATAAATAAATAAGTCTTTAAAAAAAAAAAAGAGTTCCCAATCTGGACAATGATGATCAACTGAACCAATCAGCATCCTCCTCAGGAACATGAGTTATGACGTACAAGGAAAGTATCAGCTGGTATTGGATGGTAATGAAAACACCATAAAAGTAAACAGAGGGAAGAAAGTGTCCAAGTGACGGAGGGGGATTGTGAGATGGGGATGGGAGACAAGCTTCTCCCATTGTCTGACAGTATTTTGTCTCCATGAAGCTGACTGAGGCTGCATTGGGCTCCTGAGGAGTTTTGTCTCCCTGCGCCATTTGTGACCTTACAACTCCATTCCTGAAACTCCCTTAATGAGCCTCTTGCCACCTTACAATCCCCCAAGTTTCACTCACAGATAACTCAACATTTGGTGACATTGTGCTGTAACTTCAAAGGCAATTTGGCACCCAGCAGCTCAGTTTTGCCTTCACTAATTTTGGGAAAACATTTTTAGAAACAATATTAGCCACTGTGTGTGGCTTCAATGGGTTTATTAAAATTTGCCAGCCAGTCCTTCAGAAACATTTTCTGCCTACAAAACAAAATAAAATTACGATGAAGATGCTGAGTCATCATTTTTGAGATCAACACTAGAATGGGTGATGATGGTTTTCTTCCAGAGCGAATGTAAGATCATGTGACTTGAGTTTCTTTTTCTCAACTCAGATGCTTTCTGTGGTTTGTTAAATAATATACCACCTAATAGACAGGTCCGAGTCTTAATGTTTAAACATTTTCTCTTAAAATTTTAATTAATAAGGGCAGAAGGTCAAACTCTGGTGCTCCCTGAGGTACTGGCTAAGACTGATAACATTGCTCAGGGCATAGATTTCAAAAGGAGCAGCTAATTTGAGTGAAGCAGAAAAACAGAGGTAAACATTTCTATTGTGTAGAGGCTGAATTCTTGGACTGCAGGTGAGGGCCTGGATTCTAGCTGGTTCTGACGCTAACAAGCCATATTATTTTGGGCAAGTCCTTGTATGCAAAAGGAAGGAGTTGTGTTCCTGAGACTCTCTGCCTTGTGTTTTCTCCCCTACAAAAATGTAAGCTCTGTCAGAGGAACATCATCTGCCTTGTGTGCCTTGGGCTGAGTCTGAGAACTGTTCCCTGGCAGCTGCTCAGGAAATATTAGTTGCTGCTATTGAGCAATCCATGTTCTACATTGTTCTTTGAAAAGGCACCTTTAAATGTTTAAAGTCTCAGCTATTTTCCAAAGCACGTTCAGATGGCAGGTTCTCAACACTCACTGATCTAAAATATCTCATTTGGTTCTCAGGGGGTGTATGCCTGACTTGTTAATACCAAAACCCCAGGCATGGAGAAGCCTTGCAGAGTGGGAGGAGGCGTGCCCCGTGAGTCAGAAGACCTACCCACCAACCATTGTGTGACATGGGTAAGTCCTTCTGTTTTTCCAAGGTTCTGTTTTCTCATCTGCACAGTGAGCAGGCTGAACTTGACCCTAATGACCCTCTGGTGGCACAGCTCTGACTGATTCTGTGATGTGTAACAAGAGTGTGTAAGGATGGACAAGTCCAGTGGGAAGGATGAGGAGCTGCATGAGGAGTGAAGGCAAAGTAATTAGTGCAGAGGCATTGGCTCATCACAGACCAAGACAGGCAGACTCTGCTTTTTATGTGCAGCAGCTAAAATCCTTTATGAGCATCCGCTGGTGTGGCTCTTCCCTTTGCTATTACTGGCTCATCAAAGCAGGTCGTTGACCTCAGCAGATCTGCCACCATCCTCAGCAGGTCTGGCTGTCATGGAGTGGTGACACCATGGGGGAAGGCCCACCTGCCTGCAAGCCAGTGGCATGTCCTTGTTATGGGACTGCCCAGTTGTAAGGATCTGAGGATTCTGCATAACTTTTATCACAAGCCTGGGTCAAGCACATGGGGGGGCCCCAGTAGTAAGTTGCTAGCCTCCTCTATGCTTTGTCACATTAGCCTGACCCTAATTTCTTCAGACCAGGGTCTTTTGGTGCCATTAGTAAGAGGCAGCAATTCTTTCCAGCATGGCTAAGGAAGGGAATCTCTCAGTTACATGGGTGAAGAAAAAGACACATAGTCACAGTTGGGTGGCCAGCAAGATTGTAATTATGCTTGAAAGGGCAGCCTTCTGATGAGGGGGCCAGATGGATGGAAAGGACCAGAAAATACGGAAGAAAGAATGAGCCGGTTCTTTGTTGGCAGCGTGTTTCCGTGGCCTCTCCAGAAGTCTGCACTGGGGTGGTCTTCTGGGTTTTCATCACTCATGTGTCCTGTGGACATTATAACCCTGAGTCTTGCTGGGGGCTGAGTTTAGCCCGTGGGATGACATACTCCTGCGTGGGGTCAACAGTCTGGAAAGAAAGAAAGGCCATCATCAACATCTGAGCCAACACAGAGGATGATGGACTAGATCTGCAGGAATAGAGCTGAGATACCATCATTTTCACCCTTTTTTAATAAAAAATGAGGCTATCCAATTCAGAATGCTCACCCTCTCCCCTCTTAGCCATTAAAGAATCAATCTTTGTGCAAGATTCTTGACTAGCTGACCAATGGGAATGGAAAGTTATCCAAGAAATTCCTGGAGAGGGTAATAGAGACCTTTTTCATTGTGTAAATGTCCTCCAGAGGGTTAATTATGATAAATGATATCACTGTGTCTTGGACCCTGCATTGTTCAGGAAAAGGCTAAGTCTCAGATAAAAAACCAGAGGGATTGGCTTAGAGTTGTCTAGTTCAACACAACACATTGAACAAATGGGCTGAACATGATGTCACTCAAATTTTAGTTACTTCTGATCCCCATAATAGAAGATTTGTGTCCCAATGTGGCCTTCTCGACGGTCTGGATTTATGTCTTCAAGCCATCGTGACCTAATGCAAGTAACCTCCAATTCTAATCAGCAGCATTCCCTCTGTGTTTGAAAGGATTACAGCCCAAACACTCATCTGAGATTCCAGATGACGATGACAGACCTAGCCCAGATCCTGGGGTAGCCTGGGATGCTGGAGCTAGACAGTGACTCAGAGAGGCAGCCAGTGGGGCTCAGGGGACAGATTTAGACCATGGATCCTAAAACGAGATCCATGCTCATACACATTTCCCATCTCCATTGTCTCCAGAGATGAAAGAGGTGCCCTTGCTCCTCTTAACCCTCATGCGGACCCTTCAAGCTGCCTTCCCTTTCCAGGGACGATCACCTGTCAGAATATATTGCCAGTGGCAGAGGCAGAGGGGACTGGTAGGGTGTCAGGCAGAGACAAAAGGCAGAGCTTGCTGTTTATGCACTGCCCTGGTATGATTTAATTCACGATGGTTCAAGCACCACGTGCCAAAAGGGATGGTCCTGCCCTGCCTCTCAGGTCAGTAAGGCCACTGGGAACGAAGCCTGGCTGAGGAAGGAGGGCTGGCTAGTTCTTCCCTGGTGAACGTAGATGAGATTTACCTGCAGCTGAATGGGGGTACCATATGAAGTTAATGCTACATCCTCCTCAGCTCCATCACTGTCTCGGGCTGAAAGCCAAAGGAGGGAAGGACGGGGTTAGTGTCAGAGAGTCACCTGGAGACACAGTGAGGACTATGAGAACACTCTGGACCTGGCCAAGAGGCTCCTGACCCTTTAAAAAGGTATTCTCAGTTGAAGCTGCTTTTTTTTTTTCCTTTTTAATCTCTGATTTAAAAAAAAAAAGAGTGCTTTTTTAGTTTCTGAGGAAGACTGTAGGTGGATTGCATTTGTGTGTTTGGGAGAAGCTCACCCAGCTTTAGGCATTAAAAAGGCTGAAGGTTCATGGTCTTTAGAGGAAGAGGAAGTGCGGGCTCTGGGCCAGGACCTTTGCCCCCTGGGTACCCTCAACTGTAAAATATAAGGCCTTCACTAGATCATCTCTAATGCCCCTCTAGTCTTGAGACTCTACAAGCTTTGATTTAAGTTTTCAAACTGGATAGGATAGGGGACCTCCCTGGTGGTGCAAGGGGTTAAGACACACCACTATGAGGCTATCCACAGCCACTGCAGCATGAGTTGGATCCCCAGCCTGGGAGATATCCACATGGCGCAACAGACCTCTCCTGACTTGCCCGCTGCTCCCCTCAGGAGTGTATTTCAGTCAGTCTGCCTGTTCTGTTCCCCACTCTGTCTCTGGTGAATCCTCTCACCCCCCACACCTCTGGCCCCGTTCTTGTATTCACAAATAAATCTTTAAAAAAACAACAACAGGACAGAATAAAGCAGTTCCCTAAGAATGATTTTATACCATCGTAGACTAATCCATACATGGCTATTTGTGTCACGTGTGTCCCTGCAACAAGACCATAAGCTCCCTGAAGGCAGCTTCTGTCTGTAAGGTCAGGCCCTTGCTCGGGAAATGCATTGCTTGTCTGATGGTGGTGGACACAGTGTGTTACCACTGTTCTCACTGAGCGGCTGTGGCTGAGCTCATGGAGGCTGGTGCAGCCAGATGCTCTACTTGTTAGCTGTGTCAACTTGGACCCTGTTCCTTAACCTCTTGTTGCCTTTGCTTCCTGATGGGACTACCAGAGGGATGGTGATGATCAGAAGAGTGACTCTATTTCACAGTGTTGTCAGTGCCCTCTTGGGGCAGGGCATGATGCAGGCCCCTCCACCATGTTATCCTTTACATGCTCTTATTGGTGCTGGTGCTAGTGGTGTTATAATGGTGGCTCTGCCATCTTCTCCCTGCCATTTTTTAGTGTTTGGACCCTTCATGGCTGAATGAATAGAATCTGTGGTTTAACTTTGCTGCTATGGCTTAACAAGACTCTTTCACCCTCAACCCCTTGGTAATCCACGTTCACCTACCATTGTCATAGGCCAGATGATAGAGAAGCTTATTCTCCAGCTCTAGTTCATCATTCATCAAAAATGATATTTATATATTAAATTGACCTCTCTGTATACTTATGTTTCTATATTATTCCTGTAACCACCTGTGATGCGAAATCTGAGTTGAGTAAGACCTTACACTTCAATGTGAAGGAGGCAGGACATTATAACCACCATTTCAAGACAAGGAGCCTGAATTCCTAGAAGAATTGAAGCACTTAGTTTAGTCTCAAAGTTGGTAAGAAGGAGAGCTGAAACTCAGAGGCAGGACAGATGAGACTGAATCCCACCCTCTTTTGGTGCCCCCATGCTGCTCCTGGGGTCTTCATAAATATCATTAATCTTGCTTTATCTGTCCTCAGACAAAGCACATCCTGCCCAGACTCACTGTCTTCTCCCCGTGACTCCTCTTCTCTCTCTGTGATCTGTAACTCTTGAGCAGTTCTGTGAATTGTTTATTGAAGGAAACGACACAAACTACACTGTCATATTGGTTTCTCCTGGTAAAGTGGGAGCTTTGAGGAAAAAAAATATTATGAACAGCCTAAAAAGGCTATATGCAGCAAAAGGTAGAATCTGCTTTAAGGAAAAACCCAAAGAGCTTATATTTGCAAGGACATTATTCTCTTGGTTTGCATTATTTTCTAGTCATGGGCTCATTTTTACATTACAGATCATTATGTTTGTCTTAGCATCTTTAAAAAGAATCATACTAGGTTTGTCTTTTTTCATTCAAACACTGGATGGAAAAATGCCCATAAAAACACGATACTTTCACATTTCCTGTCTCAAATATAAATGGCTCTTGCGTCTAGCAACTGGATATAACAGTGTTCTAATTAATCTAAGGCAGATAAAGCAGGCAAAACTGGGACAGGAGTTTTCTCTGCATAAGAAAAGGATTCATGGCTGATTTCTACTATATTTAGCATCTCTGCAAATTATATCATATTAAAAACTTTCAGCTAAAATAAAAGAGCTTTAACTTTTAGATGTTCAATTAATATGTAGCTTTTTAGGAGCATGTGTATCACACAGGGCAAAGAAGATTCGGTGCCTGGAATAACTTGTCTGATTGAATTTTCATCCTTCATCCAGATATTTGTACATTTTGGAATTAAGTCCATAAGCCACTTCAGAGAGATAAAATCTAATCTTCCAGGGAAACGGAGTCCTTAATCCTCTTTGCCGATCTAGTTCAGTTGTCTACCAACTCTTATTTTCATAATTTATCTAAACCCTTCCAGCTTTCACTTGAAGCTCTCTCCACCCTTGCCTTTCACTGGAGACAGAAAGTCACCAGGCACCAGCCTGGTGGAGAGGCGTCTCTCTACTTGTGACATCCCCTGCTGGTCCCCTCATGTCTCATTCCTCTTTCAGCTAAATAATTCTGGTCCCAAAAGCCAGTGGTTAATCAAATAATTATGTGATTGGAATCACAAATGCAAACAATAATAATCAGAAGAGGCACATGCAAATGCAGGCCTCACTGAACAAAATGTCCTCTTTTTGTCCAGAATTTAGAGAGAATTTAAATGGTCTATAGAAAAGTACACACAGCCTCAGAACTCTTCTTTCAATTTCATTTGTCTTAACCTTTCCATGTAGGGCTGATGTTTTAACCTTTTAATCATCCTTGTGGTTTCCACCGAGTCTCTCCAAGCTCCCCACCCTTCTCTTTAGTGGATCCCAGAACTGAAATGGTTTTATGTTTATTTTGTTTTTTGCCAGAGACTGACCGATGCCGAGGACAACAGCCGAATTGTTCTCACTGACCACGCATCTGTTTATAAGGTGCCGTGATTTTTTTTTTAGCAAACAAAAACTTAAGACTGTGGTAAGCTCCTTTCCCATAGTCAACTCACAATCTGCGTAGCACTTAGGATTTTTAAGTGCTTGCTGTTATACTGTACTTGTCTAGCTCCTGTGTGTCTATTTGTATGTCTTTCCTAGTTAGGTGTACACTCGTGCTTTTTATTGGCTTTTAATCATATTCTTCTAATTTTTGATATTTATATTGTTTCCAGGGGACCTAAATTCTGATGCTGTTCTCTAAGCTTAGGTTTCTAATTATTCTGCGCAATTTCAGAGCACAATCTATTGACCCCTGACTCCAAAATATCAACAAGATTGAGAATGTCTATCATTGCTCAGAAGTAGATTTTCTCACCCTGCTTGAGTAGTAAGTGTGCCCCAGGAGGCACTGTGCTTTGCAAGTCTTCAACTAAGATGCTCCTTAGAACCCTTTAAACACTTGCCTAATATTCTCAGGGTATGGAATATTCATCATTGCAATTTTTTGGTGTTTTAGGGTTATAAGACTATACTCTTTCTCCCTCCCTTCCTGTCTTTGTTTCCTGGAAACACACAACAACAATAAAACAAATAGAGGAGATTTTATCCTATCTTCCAGCGAGAACTATGAGAAGTCATTTTGAGAAAGATTGACGTTGCAATTCTGTCCCAAACCAGCAATGATAAACTTATTGGAAGGATGTATCCCATCAATTCCTGGCTCTCCATCAACTGAACTGAAAAGAATTAATGGCTGCGTCTATCTGAACAGGATTTAATTTGAATGTGTAATTAGTCATAGATTGCAGCTTAAAAAAGTCTGTGCACATACAAGGAAAGCTTCTATTAATTTTTTTTTGAGTCTGGTGAACATTATGTGTGCTTTACAATATACACAATAACATCCATCTTTGTACATTAGAAATAAATTGTGAGAAATCAGATGCCTATTAAGACACAAGAATGGATGTAGCATTCTGATATTGGGTTATGGATAATAGGCCAGATGTTTCAGAAAGAATTAATGAGTTTTGAGATATTTCCAGATAACTCAAATTAGCCACTGTTCCCCCAGGTTGTTGGGGTCCAAGTATCCTCATTGTCATGGATAATATAGTTTATTCTTTAACAAAATACAGTCAGGTGGCCTGGTCTTACATAAGGATAAATTTCTGACCCAGAAATTTTTATGAAAATGTCACAGAGCAAGTTGCTTTATTTCTATTAATGATCACACATCTGAGCTTTTACTCCAAATCCTGATTGAAATGGATCTTCCTGTCTCTTTTTTTTATTTTATATATTTTTTATAAAATATATAAATATATAAGTATATTTTACATCATTTTTCATTTTTGCACAATGTATGCATTTTCATCTTGGTTATAGTCCCCATACCATTCCCACCCCCTTGTTTTGATTCCTGTCTCTTTTTGTAGACCTTGAAGGGCTTTAAACAGCTCCTGGTTTGAAAAGCAGGAAGTCCTATGAATTAGTTATTATGATATTTAGACAATCAGCTTTGAGAATTAAATTTAAAAAATGACAAATCACCATAGCACTTAATGGTCCAAAATGATGGTCTTAGCATCCTCCAGACCTCACCTGCGGCCAGTTAACTCACTTTATAATGGGTGCCTTTCTTTACCCAATATGAGCACTCAGCTTTAACTTTTAAACGTTCAATTAATACACAGCACGCAGCCATGCCCTCTTAATTCAGAGCCTCGCATTCATTTCTGTCTTGGCCTCTCCCCATACATTTACAGTTTAGCCTTGAATCTGAGTGTCTTCATCTCCATTCCTGAACTATTAAGTCATCCACATCAATCCTGGCCATTTTCTTTGTGTTCCCTGTGGTTCACCCTATTGCCCTACTTCTCTCTTGCTTCTCCCACCACTTCCACCTCCCTGCTCCCTGGCTCCCCCAGGAAAGTACCTCTGGAGAGATCCTGGTTCTCCACTCGGTAGCTGCGTTGGTAAGTTGGCACGTGGCAGGCATTACCTGGTGCAGGGCACTCTGGCTTACTCGATCTGTAGAGAATGCAGAACTCGGGAATGATGTACAGCAGCAGGAACACCCACGCATTGCTGACCAGGCCGATGCAGATGACAGGGTCATCCCACTGGGGCTGCCGCTGGAGCTGTGGGTTGCCTCTCATGAGCATGGAGATCCACACCACCCAGATAATGATGGACACCAGCATGGTGATGAAGATGAGTCTTCCGTGCTGCTTCCAGTTCTCACACGGGCCGCAGAAGGTGGCCTTGGAGACGAAGAACGTGAGGGCCATCAGGAAGAGGACATAAACCAGGAGGACCACAAAGTCCACGTTGAGCTGGTAGGGTGTCATGTGCACAAACATCATACAGTGGGTCATTATGAGCGTCACGTACTCAATGGCGATGATCGTCTGCAGCAGGCTGGCGCCAATAGCAATGCACAGAATGGTCGTCCAACAGAAGGAAACTCTACCCCGGACCAGCTTCACCAAGTTGGAGGCATGAGCGAGGAGGCACGAGAAACAGATAGCAAAGAGAACCCCAAAGAGAAAGTAGCGTACAGGGGCAGTCTGCTCATTGAACTGGATGATGAAGGCAAAAGCGAGGCTGAAAAGCCCCAGTACAGCCAGGAGGAAGAGGAACTGAGTAGGGAGGACATTCCACTGGCTGCAGTCTTGAACCCTTCGCATGAGAAAAAGACATGCCAAGAGCAGCAAGATGGTGACCACTATGCCGATGGCTGCCAGGGCTTCCATGACAATGCCCCAGGTCCCATCAGTGTCACAGAGGAGATAGTAGTCCCCAGTGGACTTGACACAGTCCTCCTCGTACATGGTGACTTGTAGATGTGCCTCCCAAGAATGGTCTTCTGTTCCCCTGTAGAAAGAAAGAGATAAAGTTAGGATTCTTCATCTACCTTCCAGAACACCTGTTAGGTAGATCTATGCAGAGCCCCGTACAGGCCCCTTCCCAAGTGAAGAACACTCTCTCAGCTCCTTTCTGCTGAGGAAAGCAGAACAGACTTCACTTGGGAGCTTGACACTCCATCCCTTTTAATGTCACAGTTTCCACCAAGCCTTTTTGAAACCAAAGACCAACTCTTTGTCATAAAATTGGGTGTATGACTACATTTGCCTGATTGATGGGGTTCCAGTTAGACTCAAGAACCAGACTTGTCAACATTAATAGATTGTTGGGCCACTCAAGACACTGATGCACTGTTAGGAGGAGACAGGCAGATGATTTTCCTCCGTAATTTTAACGACATTCCTTCTTTTCATTGAAGTCCAGTCAGTCCAATGCCATGTTATTATTTAAATACCTTACATAATTCAGTATTAAATATTTGTTCATCAAAGAAGCATACAAAATGGTTTCTGCCTTCAGATAACTTTCTGGACAGCTTAACACCAAAATCTTAATCTTTACTGAGGTTGCCTAGAAAAATCGCACATCATCATTTGGAAAAAATTACACATTTTTTGTGTACTTTAGCGTCTACAACAAAACACCTTAATTCTGTGCTCCTCCAGTTAGTCCCAAACCAGGTGGCCGGAGCGATCTATGTTGAAAGCTGAGCTATGGCCCTTCATTCCCCACTTACCCTCTCCGTGTCCACGCTGGAAGCTGAGGCTGCAGTGGCTGCGAGGCTGTTACTGTCAATGAGTAAGAAGGAGACAAACGCAGCTTCTTTAATCTCTCCCCAAATGGGCGGAAGGACTGGAGGCCCTCACTCAGGTTCCTGCAGCACCAATAAAAAAGAACCGGAAGGTCAGAAAGACACACCTATTCCAGTTTCACAGCAACTTTTCTATAGAGATTTCCTTGGTGAGAACAATTGTTTTTCATCCAACTGCTGACCAAAGGCACCTTGACCTTGAGGAGGTCCTGAGGGGATGTGACTTTAGGCACTGCATCCATCCACTCCATGGACCCTGGACCCCAGGGACCTGGGCGTCCTCAGCTAGCCTCACGTGAGGCTACATCATTCTTCCGATCTATACCCTAAAAAGTCATCTCCTTAATCTTCCCTTGTTTTGATTTTGGTTGTAAGATCCAAAAGAGCATCCATTCAGCCAAAGAGTAAGAGTTTCATTGGGCCATAAAGAAGAGTTAAGTGCATTTAAAGGGCCAGTGGTGGGCAAATTTGTGAATTAGGGAGAAGGTGTCTTCTCTATGCAGCTACTCCCTACTTCTCTCTTTGGAAATCAGTCCTAGGTCTTAGTTGTCCATCAGGTGTGGGCTCCTACCTGGACTAGTTCTGCTTGGATTTGCCCAAGGCCTTGGTGTGACTTCCCCCTCTCCTCCCACTCCATAGACCCTTCAGAATATACATGTTCTAGGTCATTCCATCAGACATTCCTAAAACTCAGGAGAACGAACCATTGGAGGTTACCAGGTGATATTGGTAAATATATTCCTCTCTCATCAGTGGTGATAACAGAGCACCTAGTAGAATGTCCAATCTTCAGGGACAGCAGCACCAGCCCTCCCCACCCACCTTTACCCCTTAGTTCTTTGCCTGGATATTTCATTTTGGGAGAGGACTTCTGAAGACCCCAGAGTGGGGCCTGGTTTCAAGTACCCTGATGGAACCCTGCCTTGTAAGCCCACTGTCTTTCCTTCATACCTCCTGTTCCTGAGATTGAGCCAGCTTGGTTTTGCCATGCCCTCACGAAGAAACCAGCTCCCATCTGCTCCCCTTCTTTAAGACATTGTTCCCGTTCTGAGTTGCCTTTTGCTTTATTCCTGATCACTCTGTTTCCTACCCAAACACTTTCCCTTCCTCTAAGAGCTGGTTTCTCTCCTCTATGGGCTTTCTTGCCTTCCCTGATGCTCTGTGCCCTGGGAATGAACCCCATATGAGCCCCAGAGGGTGAACCCCACCACACAGAGGGGCTGTGCTGTTCTAAAGTATGGAAACCGTGCTTTCTATTTTATCTGTATCAATTTATTAATAAATGTAATAATTAATTAATTAAAAATAACAGGTAAACTAATCACTTTTATCTGTATTAGTCTCAACCCTCTGATTTGGTTGATAGCTACCTGGGGTCAGTTTCCAATTTTAAGCTCCCATAGCTCCTGCCTCGGAAGAGACATCTCTGAGGGGATGCTGGATTGATAATTAAATAATTCTGGTGATAAAATTCCAGGCCTTGTGAAGCTACCTCTTAGCTGTGTGGATTTCCAGTAGATGCTTTTTATTTTTTACTCATTTATTTTTTCCAGCAGATGCTTTTTAATGGAAACCACCTGTTAATAAGTCAGGTCCTTCACAAAGCCTAGACAGGTTGATTCTAAGGAGGTGCTTTAGCTACAGAGATGCCCTACCTTTGAAAAGCCATTCTTTTCCCTTTGAGAGGAGAATGTTCTCTCCTTTATTATTTGCTTGGGGCATAATTGTGGTCTGTCTGAAGCTGTAAAGACTAGTCTGAAGTCTACGTGAAGGGAAAAGAGACTTCCAGGTGGCGAAGTGTGCCATCCATGAGAATCCATGCGAGGACCCTGGTGGAGGTAAAATTGCTGTCAGCCCAACAGGAGGCTCCTAGGTAATTCTTCCATGAGAGATATTCCGTGACCCTTACCCCCTCCCACCCGCTTCCAGCTAGTTAGTCACGTTCATTCCTCACTGTCATGGGGCATGCTTGTCTTCTGAGGAGATTGCTCCTGACCAGAGGAGTGGAATTATTGGGTTAATGACCACAAAGCCCTTTGAGCACCTCAGATAAAAGCTTTTGTTTCAAGTATTAATTATTGTTGTTTTAAAATCTGGGCTTAAAGAATCAACCCATCTGCTGCTAGGCCTTTAGGAAATGAGGGCCCTCTTTTACCAAATTACTCACATCTTGTTTCTTTGGGCTTTAATGTGGCAACATCACACCCAGCGGCTCAGATATGGCTTTGATGAATCAAAGTATATTGATTACAACAAGTTCATTAAATATGGAGATAAAACAGTCAAGAGGCCAAACGCCTTTTGCTAAACACCTAGTTGGATTGTTTCCTTCTGGGGAAACAGAGCTGGAGGGAATGTTGGAGGTCACCTAGCCTACCCTTTCATTAATTGTGAACAGTATGGAAGCCAACATTGCAACATACAGCATTTAATAAGGAAACCAGGGCCCTGAGAGATGAAGGGAGGTATTGAGGGGTGACATATTAGGGTGATATCCAAGGTTGCCTGCTTGTGGTCTCATTCATGCTGCCACCAGGCTGCCTGTCCTGACACCCTTTCCTCCTAAGGACAGCCCTGGAGAGTGACAGGCCCTTCCACATGGCCTATGGGCCATTTTGGTCGATTATGAGGGTGCATGTTCTTTATCCTGCTACAAATCCCGCGGCTCTCCTGCCTGGCTGCATGAAATGGGGTGCATTGGCTTGGAATGGATCATTTGTTCTTTTTGCTTGCTAGCATCTGCAGGTCTGGCTTCATGGGGGTGCAACCGGTGTGGCTGTATAGGATCCACCACTCAGAAGAGTCCTGTGCTGGGGTTCAATGCTCTGTGGTCGCCGCCTTGAAATTCTTAACATTCTCTTTGAATTTGTGTTTTGTAAGTCAAGTCAGATGGGACAGTAGTGCACTGGGGACTTGCTGCCCTGGCTGACATGCCTCTCTGCCTCCCTGAGATGCATTCTCAGTCACCAATCCCTTGGTGCCCTGCTCACCTGGCTTCTCTGTTTCAGCCACTGTCCTGTGACAGCAAGCATGCTCTGCCTTGGGCTGGGGCCCTTGGAAAGTAGTGATGGATTTACCCAGGTCTAGACAGGATGCTACATTTTTATTTTGCACTGGACTGCCTCAAGCCTCTCATTTGATTTTCTGGTATATGATTTTTAATTTGATCAATTTCCTATCAGCTTTATTTTAATATAATTTGTAGTTGTTGGAAGTACCACTGTGTTTTGTCTGGGTCAGAAAAAGTCTCTCCATTGGGATTCACAGGTGAAGGTATGAAGGTATTTTTGTAGCCTGGGTTATTTGGCACTTTTTGTGACTATTATAAAATTAGGAACAGTATATGCATTGCTCTTATACTGCATTGTTTTATCATTATAAAAAGAAAGCAGATAGTGTAGAAGATACAGTTTTGTTCAAGTTCAGCTGCTGAATCTGGATGTGTAAATCTGATAATATTGAGACTAATATTGATGCTAAATAAAATTTGATTTTATTTGATCTGCATTCTTAAAAGTAGCTGTAGGACTTTAAAGATCATTTAAATATGATTTAATAAAATATACAAAGCTTAGTGGACATGATAGACTTGACAGATGATTTGTAATGAAGTTCTTACTAATGAAAACTTAAAACCTTCCAAATTAAAGACATACCAGGGAAAATAACACGATTTCCTGTCAATAAGCCCCTCATGTATTTCTAAAGGAAAAATACAAAAGTTAATCAGTCCCTTCTAAGCTGTCGACAATGAGTGATAGAGCCTTATAATAATCTGTTGAGTAGTATATTAGGGTCCAACAAAGAAGATGAATCACAAAGCTCCTAAAAATGGTTCTTCCAGGATGCATGGATTAGATTTTTGGTAATAACAAGGTAAATCAGTTGACAGATAAACATTATGCCTCTTAGAATTCCATTATGTCTCATCAAATCTGTACAATAGAATGCAGAGAAGCAATGTTTTAATGCAATTTAAGTCTTATATAGATTTTTGTTTCCATTTGATAAAAGCACTGATTGGTATTCTAAGTTGCTAACACTTTTAGATAGATATGAGGGTTAGAATGGTATACTACTTTTTTTTTTCAGTTTGTAAAATCAAAACTGTTTATTACTCTAATAATAATACAAAGAACGTTTGTATGATTTTAAGTAGCCTACTTAAAATATTTCACAAATATGCTCAACATCTTGAATCTTCTGACCCTAAAGTTTCCAGGGAAAATATTATGATTTTTAAATTGACATTGAAGTATCAGAATTTCTTTTGAAGAACAGAGTATTAATAACTTTAACTCTTTCCTTAATATTTGTTTTCACATATTAAAGATGGAAAATGATAACAGATTATTGAGCTTATTTTCTCTTTTTTTTCATTTTCATTTTATTTTTATATTCCCCATACAATTACAACCCCCTTATTTTGACCCCAATTCCTCCTTTCCCTGCCCCCCCAACCCCCATAGATTGTCTCTGGTTCATAGTTGTTTGTTGATTTTGATATTTTCTTTCTTATAGTTATTCTTTTTCCTGGTCCCTTATTTAAGTTTTCTAGATTCCTGCTATGAGTGAGACCATCAGGTATTTTTCTTTTAGAATGGTATACTACTTTTATAAGGTAATATTTCTGTTGTTTAGATGCAATTTTGTTTACAACTGGATTAGAGATAGTCTCCAAGTATTGTTAATTCAATATTATTTAAACTGGAGACCCTGTAGAGGAATTACAAGCATGGACAATACAAATGACTAGAAAATATGGCAGAATTATGAAAAATTACAGAAAATGATGAACAGTCATCATAAAATGCTACACCTAAAGCAATTTTTACTTGAATCTCATGGATTTATTGAAATCAGATGAGATGCCAATGAACCAAGCTTTTAGAAGTATTTTGTGTAGATGTTGGCACTGGCGGTGGCCACCTACTCTTGGCTGGAATCCTGGTTGTCACAGGTAAAATTCAGCAATAAGATTTAGATTTCTCAAATTGAAAAACTATTTGATTTGGCAAACATTTTGAGCAAGGTAATTGGATAGTAGATATCTGTGACTATCTGTATAAAAGTGCATTTTTTAGTTGATTAGGGCACATTCTTAGCTACAATTTTTGGAGACATCTATACCATGTTTTAACATATCAAGCACACTGCCGATCCTACATAGGCTTGCGATGTCAACTGAGGTGGGAGGCCCCAATGTGTAACCCCTCCCCATCCTGTTCTCCCTGAAGGCAGGGCATAGTCAGTGTTGTAGAGGTGGTGAAAGATTTAACTGGGATTTAATCTGTAGAGGGAGAAAGAGAGAGAGAGAAGACAGACAGGATTGCTGGCTTGACAGGTGTTTGCTAGACATACAGGGCAGTGGCTGAAGCTTTCAGTTCTTGGAGTTTGTTCATCTGAATTCCAGGCAGCTGCATATACCCTGGGGGCATGGGGATTATTATCCCATTGCCACTTTGGCTCAGCCAGCAAATTAATTCCGTAGGGAGCAGCCGCCCAAAGTACTCACTCACTCACTCATTGAGTCATCTCTGCCTCATTTCCTTTCTTCTTCTTTTTTTAAAATTTACTTATATATATATATATATATATATATATATATTTTACATCATTGTTCATTTTTGCACAATGTTTGTTTTCTCCTCTTAGGTGTAGTCCTCGTAGAATTCCCACTACCAATTCACCTGTGAACGACACCATAGTCCCTTATACTCTTCCCTCCCCTGTTTTGATCCCTCTCCCTCCCTCTCCCCTGCAGAAAGTCTCTGATTTATAGTTGCCTGTTGATTTTGTTTTTTTTTTAATGCTTTTAAAAAATTTTTATTTTGTATACTTTTACATCATTTTTCATTTTTGTACAATGTATGCATTTTCATCTTGGTTATAGTCCCCATACAATTCCCACCACCCTTGTTTTGATCCTACTCCCTTCTCCCCACCATAGTGTGTTTCTGGTTTATAGTTGCTTGTTGATTTTGATTTTTATGTTACTATAATTAACCTTTTCCCTGATCTCGTATTTAGGTTTTCTAAATTCCTGCTGTGATAGAGACCATTCGGTATTTTTCTTTTTCTTTCTGGCTTATTTCACTGAGCATGATCCCTTCTAGCTCCACCCATGTTGCTGCAAATGGCATGAGTTTATCTTTTTTGATTGCTGAGTAATATTCCACTGTGTATATATGTACCACATCTTCTTGATCCAGTCATCTATTTTTGGACATTTGGGTTATTGATTTTATTTTATTATTGTAATTATTATTTTTTCCTGATCCCTTGTTTGGTTCCCCTATATTCCTCCTATAAGTGAAACCATCCAATATTTTTCTTTCTCCTTCTGGTTTATTTCATTGAACACAATCCCTTCCAGCTCCATCCATGTTGTGGGACCCTCGCCGGTGGCCAGGGATCGAACTGGCGCTGCAGAGGCTGCGTGCAGCCTCGCAACCCAGCGCTCAACCGCTGCGCCACCAGGGGAGGCCTGAGTTGGTCATTTTGATTGCTGAATAGTATTCCATTGTGTATATACCATATCTTCTTGATCCAGTCATCTTTTTTGGGCATTTGGGTTGTTTCCGTATCTTAGCTATTGTAAATAGTGCTCCAATAAACATAGGCGTGCTTGCCAGACAAGGAAACCAATCACTGGACTGAGTGTTTAGCAGCATTTGGGTTACACCGCCTGAGTTCAAATTCTAGCTCTGGAACGTGTTAATGAACTTCCCCAAGCCATTCCCCTTCACCTATAAATGGGGTGGAGATGGCAATGTCTGTCACTATCTCATATGGTTATTGTGTCAAATAAATAAAGTGATTCATGTAATGAGTCTGCATAGTGCCAGGGACATGGTGAATGCTCAATAAATGCGAATTAGCAGTCAATAATTTCAGTAAAAAATTCAAGCCCATGCATCCATAAGACAGAACACCTACTGTGTGCATATCCTTATGATTTGGGGGATGATGTGGGGATTACTAACCACAAAGCAGAGGGGTGTAACTGGAGGGATCAAGGAAGAATTTAAGGATGCATCTTAGAGGAATGAGCCTTTATTCTGGTGATCCTGGAGGATAAGGAACTCAGCAGAGAGGAAGAGGCTTGATATAAGAAGAGGCTGGGATTGGATAACGTGGTTTTTTGATGAAGGTTTGATAAGTTGACCCAGGAGTTAGGGACACCACCAGCCCTGAGCAGTTGAATATCCCTGTGACTTTCTTCCCTCAAAAATAACCTACCTATAGCCCATTGTTGCCCAGAAGTCTAACTGATAATACAAATGGTTGATTAGCACATATTTTCTAAGTTATATGCAGTATATATACTGTGTTCATGCAATAAAGCAAGTTAGAGAAAAGAAAATATTATGAAAAAAAACACAAGGAAGAGAAAAATATATTCGTGTGTTCAGTGAAAAAAATCCGCGTATAAGAGGACCCATGCAGTTCTGACCACTGTAGTTCATTGCCAAGGAAAACTTCAGTTTTACCAGAAGTTTGATGATGAGGTAGTGCTTCCTGACTCACACCAGCTCCTCCTGTGGATTGATTCTTAATTTTGCATTTATGGACGTGGAATGGCTCTGTTCGCAAATTCTGATCAGAGGGTGGTTGCTATAGGAACAAAACATTTGTAAAGAGAAAACCTAGAGTTAGTCAAGGATACAAATTCAAAGCAAAATCTGCAGCCTTCAATCAAATAAATACCCATCGATGTGGTATCCTAGGAAGTCTTAATTATGGTACTCAAGATCAAAGTGATGTTACTCAAGAGTGGAGAAGCCAAGTGTAAATAAAGGAGGTCTCCCTTCAACGAGGGATGACCAACCTCTGAGCTCAGCTGAGTGTCCACTGTGTTTAACCCACAATCACCCCATGACCCTCAAGCACTCTTGTGAGCAGGAGGGTGTGGCTTGCGCTGTGGTCCAAGGCAGGCAAAGTTCACGTGACTTCCAAGGCCCCGGGGAATGTGGCTTCCGGCAGAGATAGAGCATCGTATTTATCCAGCTCTAGCGAGGCTGCAGCTGCAAGGCTGTGATCCTGACCACAAAGCCTAGAGCCCTGGCTAAGTATTTGTTAATTTCAGTTCACTACTGTTTCCCAGCTTATAGGAATACCTAAAATATTAGCCATATCCTCTGCTCCAGACCTTGAGAAGGTGGAGCCAGAGGGTCTTCCCATCAACTTCTATTTTGGGAAAGATACTGATGACAAAGTGGAGTCAGGAACAAAGATTGCTTTTTCACCCACAGGCTGGCAATAAGATACCCCGGACTCTGGGGTTCTGTCTGGGATGATTAAATCCAGAACGAGGATAAACAATTCATTTCCTTAGGTCCTGCCCCTCTGTTTTCCTAATACACTGTATCACCACCATCCAGCCACTCCTGAGTCCTCCTGTGAGGTAGGACATTGAAAACCATTCCTCCTTCTTCACCTGGATGAAGTTCTTTTGTTTGGATTTTTCAAAGGAGGAGAGAGTAGAGATGGGGTAAACCAGAGAAATCGGGAGGGGAGGCAGCAAAGTGCTCCTGATGCATATATTTGCTTTGGCTCAGAAGTGAGGATGTAGAATTTTTGCCATCTGGCTTCAGCCTGTCTCTGCGTCTCTCTCTCTCTCTCTCACTTCTTGCCTTCCCCAAATCTTGACTCCACGTAGACACACCTGCTCAGTGTCCTCTTGCTGGAAACCTGTAGATTACCTATCCCGAGGCCATTCTGATTATCATTCTTCTCTGCTGCTCTTCACTAAAGAGACTGGAAAGCCAAGCCTGCTGCTTGCTGGTGCTCCCATCTCAGAGAGAGGCAGCATATTCCCCCCCCCCAAAACCCCCCACCCCCCAATTTTTGACCTTGTACTTTACCCATTCTTCCTGTTTCTCACTCATATATTGGCCCCTGGGCCCACTGATCCTGTTTTGCTCTCAAACTGTCCACTTCTCCCCATCCCTTTTAGTTAGAATCTTGTGACTGGTCTCCTGCCTCCAATCACATCTCCTTCCAATATACTTTCTACACTGTGGACAGAATTTTCTAGAATCATGTTGGTATCATGTATCAACATGGTGTCATGTTCCAGTTCAAAGTGATTCACCAACTTTACATTTTTCATAAGATAACGTTCAAACTCCTTGATAGGCCCCGTGGCCCCTGGGGCTACACCTTTGTCTTGGCTCTGAGTCCAGTGTCTGAGCCTGTGGGGCCCTGAGCCCCTCATTTTATATGGGGATCATGCACATGCTCCCTCACAGAGCATGTGTGTAGGGGGGAACATGGGGATGCACATATAGCACCCCCACATGGTGTCTGCTGGTGGCTGAGGCTCAGCAGCAGGTGTGATCAACAAGGCCCATTCCTCAGGGGATTACTATGCTGGACGGCCACCAGGAAAGGTGGTGACATGGCTGTCATTCTCTCTAGCAAACCCTGCTTGATGTGAGAACAATTCGTGGTGAGAATTAAAGCTCATTTTCTTCTTCCTTCCCTTGTGACCACCCCTGATGAGCCCTCACTGCCCGTGTAGTGGCCAAAAGGAGTGCTGAGGTGGGTTTCTCCAGAGAACCTGTCCGCAGTACCTGGGGGGTTGCAGTGCAATGGCGGGAGGGTGGCACCCCCGCTGAGTCCTCCTGAGACACTGTTTTGGCTCAACTGCTTTCTCTGCCACCCGCTCACCTCCTGGGGTCCCCTCCCCTGCTCTGCAGGCCAACCTACACATTCTTTTTAATTTCTCTCCTCTTCCGTTAGTGGAACTGGACCTCTGCTTTCTCTAATCTCACCTCATCACCCTGAATAAATCTTCCATGCAAATCTCCCATCTCCAGACTTGTGCATTAGAGTGCTAATTTTTCTTCATTCCTGGAATCCTTTGCGAACCCCAGTTAGAAATTTGATCCTTGAATTAGGTTGGTGGTTACTGTAAACATTGATGATATAAGGACAGTCAAGCATGGGTGCATATCCCCCTACCCAGGATCTTTGGGTTTACATCCTAGAGAAATTTGGAGCTCAAAATAGGGCTCCTGTAGCACCCTCAATAATCCTCATAATTCCATTATCTCTAAGACTATAGAAACTTGGAAATAATAAAACTTAGGATTTGTCTCAGTGGCTTAAGTCAAAGATCTTTATTTTCTTTTTAGTTTCTTTTTAGACAAAGCTCTTATAAGAATCACAGATGAAAGAACATGCAAAAATCACATCTTTCCATCAACAATAAAAATACTGATTCAATACTTAAAAAACATCAGTTCATAGTGACCCAGAGAGCTGGAAAAACATGGCTGGGATTTTTCTGGCCTACCACAGAATTTTCTAAATCAGTTAGGAGGATGCTGCCCAGCTTGACTTGGTTCTCCCCAACCCGGGGAGAAGAGCCTCAGTGTAGGGCACACGCTCACTTCAGACCATTGGCAGTGACTGGCTTGGAAAGTTGGCTGAGGTGAGTGGCAGGTGGAGCGTCCACCCCCTCCCACCCGGAGTGCGTGGACACGGAGGAGGACACCTGGGCTCTTGGCCCACTCATGGCTTCACCAGCCAGATCTCATTGCGACGCCCATAGGGCTTCATGGGAGGGTCGTAGCCGGTGCAGAAATACACGTCGCTCCGATAGGTGGCCGTCCCCTCCAGGGCTGTGCGCAGCTGGGCAGCCTGAGCGATGTAGTCGGCTTCCTTGGCATAACCACCAAATTGCCTGAGGGCACAAGAGCAAGTGACTGGTTAAGAAAGGTCAGGGTCTCCCAGAGAGAGGGGATTCTAAGAAGTAGCTCAGCAAACTTGCTAGGACAAGCAGGCTGCCCTCTAAGATTACAGCCCATCTGTACCTAGATGGGGGGCCCTGACCTCTCTGAGCCTCGGCCCCTCATTTATAAATGGAAATGTGATTTCTTTTTCCTCCAAGGGTGTGATAAGTGTTTCCTGCAATCACGGATGGGAAAAATTCTAACGCAGCACCTGGAGTGGTGGTCGTGTACTAAAGGTTTGCTTTCCTTTCCTTTCTGAATTCCCCCAAGAGATGGGGGCCGACTTCAAAGCCAGGCCACCACCCTGCTCGCTAGCGTCTTCTGGTGGCCTCTCGTATCTGCCCCTATCCTCAGCTGGGAAAAGAGCAGGTGTCAGTGGGGCTAAGGCTGTGGATTCTCTCACAACAGACTGATCATATCACAGTAGGGACGGGCGCATTAAAAACCAGGACACTGGACTTCTGCTGAGGATCGCGATGTAGTACATACAGATGTCAAGTAGCAGTGCTGTCTTTCCGAGACCTATATCATGTTACAGACCTGCCTTACTTCAATAAAAAGAGTCAAAAAACAGAGCTGCCAAGGGCAGGGATCCAAGGAACTCTTGGGAGGGCCCCTCTGCAAGCTTTAAACATGCCCCCCATAAAGAAATAATAAACCTCTTTAATAAACCTCTCCTCCAGCTCAAATCACAGGAGCCTTCTTTTTTGAGTAAATGAAGAGACTTTTCCTAAATCAGGCTTTTCTCCTGACGGCAGAAGGTGGGGAGAGAAGCAACAAAGCATGTCTTCCCGAGATGATTTTTCTCTCCTTACATCATCTACCTACGCTCCAGAATTCATCCCGCAGTCTCCCCTAAATATACCATTCTAAATGTGGGTTGCACTAAAATCTTTATTAGAGTCCAATGCATCCCCATTTCTAATGAGCTTTGTGACTCAAAAATCTGAATCTGCACCAGGCAAGATTAGGGCAAATGCATTATTTTGGGGGTTTCGCTGACTCACGCTTGGCTCCTTTATACACGGTTAGTCACACTCAGCAAGCATCCAGCAGGTTGATTACAGGGTTATTGATGTGAAAACACCCAGGATTTCATCTCTAAGGGATAGGTGTCTAGACACAGCTCCAGAACATGGCCAGTGCTGAGTCAATTTGCAATTGAGGAGGCTCGATTCTTTAAACACAATGAAGAAAGATTAGACAGCAGACAAAGGAAGTCGAGCTCTAGGTTCATTGCAGCTCACAGGAGAGGTAGCTGGGTTAGCAGACAGGGGATGAATATTAAGGAAGGATTTTTCTGGCCATAAAAGTTTGCAAGGTGTTGGAATTATTTTCCAAGAATGTCTCCCGGTTGGGAAGAACCTGTCCACACGACTGAGACCTGGATGTGGGAGCAAGTGTTGAGTGCTCCCTGGAGCCCCCTCATGCTGTGATGCTGAATCTTTCTCTGTGAGAATGCATGGTGTTGGCTCTTAAGCAGCTGTTTTGGGGGAAGGTCCAAAGGAGTGGTCCTCAAATATCTTCCTTCATCAGCAGAGGCAATTAAGCTAATGTCTGCTCATATTCTACCTCTGTCACTTCCTAATCTGGCCATGGGCAAGTGGCTTTAGGGTATTATTTCTCTCTCCGTTTTTGTTTCTCTCTTTGTCTATCTCTCCCTCTTCCTGTTCCTTCCTTTTTGTTTCTGGAACAGCACTTGTCGCCTTCTAACATACTAGATGATTTATTTATTGTGTTCATTGCTTATGGTGTTGAGTCCCCTGGTAGAAAGTTGGCTCCATGAGGGATCTCTGTTATGTTCTGCTCACTGATTGGGTGTCAGAGCACCCCACATGGCTTCTGACACACATCAGACCCCGCTGCTAAATGTACAAGTCAGATAAACAATAGCAGTTACCATCTTCAGGCTGATAGACCTAACCATGATAGCACTTAAGCCTCCAGGCCACTCAGCCATGCAATAAACCTCTGAAGCACACACTAAGGAGACAGTGGTGGGAATTCAAACAGGAAAAGCGGATTGACTGAAGCCAGATTGGGAAGGGCCTTGAATGCCATGCTAAAGACTTTGAACCTGACCCTAGAGGGAAGGTGGGCTTACCAAGGGGGTTTAAAGTAAGAGACCAACATGATGAGGCTGTATTTGGAGCAATCCCTCCGGTGGCAGTGGAGGGATGGGGGATGGAGTTGTCAGTGGCCAGGAGTAGCCACATATGAGCTGACAAAGGCAAATGTGAGAGGTGGCTGGACCTGGAGTAGACATGGGGCCAGGGGCTTAGCCTCCAGCTAAGCCTCTGGAGGGAGAATGAAGCTGTGGACCAGAATAGGCATCCCAGGCGGAAGTGCCATTTGGGAAGGGGTGGGAGGGTTAATAGTTTGGTTTCGGGGCAGGTTTGATATGGGTCACCTTGTAGGGCAGCAGTATTGGGAGCTGTGCAGGATGGAGGAAAGACAACTCAAAGGCCAAGGAGAGAGAGAGAGAGAGAGAGAGAGAGAGAGAGAGAGAGAGAGAGAGAGAGAGAGAGAGAGGTTTACACCTATGGAGATGCAGCCCCTTCTTTGCTCCCCCCACTCCACCCCTCCCCACCTGTCTCACATTTAATTGTTATTAGACTCAGGGGAGGTGGGCACGTCTGTGGAGGAATGTGTGGAGGAATGTGTGTGGTGGGGATGCAGATTGGGGATGCATAATTGTCTGGTACAAGATAGGGATGCAGTGACTAGGGGCTACTGCCTGGGGGTCTCCATTGTTGCTGCTGATCAAACCATCCTATCTCTAGTCCCTGTTTACACTTAACTTCCTGTCCAGGTGGTCTAGCTGGTTATGCTAATCTGGCCATAATGTTGCCTGCTGTTTTCAGCAGATATCCTCATACCAAGACTTGTCCTGGTGAGAGGCCCCGTGCCTGACTCTATATTTTAGCTTGACCAGCAGCAACATTGAGCACCAAGCAAAATCCTGAGAACAAGGCGGGCTGGGGAATTGTAAGATACGAAGGTGCCTCTGTGAAATACACTCACAAGACAATTATTGTGTACCTGAGAGTGTGCTGGGCACTGTGCAAACCTCCTTAGACTGGGGAAAGAACAGGAATCAGAAATAGGGTTTGGGAAAGAGGGGGTCAATGACAGCCATTTGGGTGTCACCAGTGCATCAGTGGTGGCTATAGTCACGGTCAGGAAGGAGGCGAGGTGTAGATGGTGAGGGTCAATGGTTACGCCTGGACATCCTTGTCTCTAAGTGGGGGGAGGCCAGTCCCTAAGAGGGGGTAGAGGGGAGGCCAGTGAGCAGAAGACATGACAGAATGATGGGAAAAGGTCATTATTTGGGGATTCCTATATCCATTATGGGGTGGGGGGGAGGCCAACTTCTGTATTTATTCCCAGGCTGACTGAGATGCTGGTACTAAGGATAATAATGTCCCTCTTGCTCCACGGAAGCATTCCACCGGAAAACGAGCAAAGGGAGGTGGAGGGGTGGGGACAGTGGAACTGACAGTTCTTCTCAGAGCCAAGTTCCCATCCCAAGCACAGGACCCCACTTGCACACAGCCAGAGGAGGAAGGAACTCAGTCCCAGGCCTCAGCCCCCAGCTGCGCACACAGCACTCCTCACGGGGCCTCAGCTCCCAGACTCACTGGCACATGCTTGGCGTGCCAGGAGATTCGCAAAGTGCTTTGAGCTCTTAAAAAAAAAATTACACATGATTTCTGTGCATTATTTTTGTCGGCCTGTTAACAAGTCTCTTGTCTCCACCTTCAACAAGCTCCCCCCAGGGCAATGCCTTTGTCACCCAAGTCAGAGCTGGGTATTCCCAAGGGTATTTGGTTACCAGGGGAAATGAGAAAGGCCACACCCTCCCTGGATTCCTGAAGCAAACTGAACAGACTAAAAAGGGCTGCAAGAGCTGTGTGGGCCAGGATGAGCTAACACCCGACCCCTCAACCCCCAAACCCTCAGCTGTGGTCTAAGCAGGCAAATCATCCAAATCATCAGGACATGACACATTAGGGATGCCTCCTGCAGGCCAGTAGCCAGGGAGACAGAGACTGGAATGTCCTGAACCTTGAAAACATGGCCTAGAACTTTAACAACCCACAGGTCCATGCAGATTTGTGGAGAGTCAGCTGGATGCATAGCTCCATGCAGGGTGCAGGGGAGCATAACACCCAAGCTCACAGGGCTGTAAAGATGAGCACAACACCCAAGCTCACAGGGCTGTAAAGATGACAAAGGCAGCTTCCTGTTCTTGTGTGGTCTAACTGTAGTGGGCAGGGCAGAGAGACACACCGAGTTTATAGAGGGCAGCAGGAAGCAGGGGCATGGCGGTGGAAGGCCCACAGGGAATGCTCACGGCGGAGGGTAGGGAGTGAGTGGGTCTGACTTAGCACACGAAGGGAAGGCGTGGCGGGAGGGGTGATCTTGTGCAATTATTTATTGAGCAGCCATTCTGGCTGCTGGCAATGAGTAACATGCCCCAAATTCCTCTTCTCACAGTGCTTCCCATGGGCAGAGGCCGGGCAGGGGCTGGAAAGGAGTGGGTGAGCATAGTGATGGTATGGAAGTGTGTGTTGTGTGTTTGTGTGTGTCAGGGTGGGGGGGTGCTGGGGTTTCGGGGACTTCTGAGACCAGGAGGACACCCAGTGCAGGCATGCGGTGGAGGGGGAGAGTAATGCGTGAGCAGGCATTTTTACTAGGCTTTGTACCTGCTTGAATGTTTGAGGGACCCAACCCCAAGGTCACCCACCCATGCCCCTTCTCATCTGATGACTGACTTGGGCTTTGGTCCCAGCCCTAATGTGTGCTGAGCGAGCGCACAGTCAGAGTTGAGAGGCAGGGGTGGGGTGGGATGGGTCCCGTGCTTTAGGACCATTTAGAAGGGGAGATGGGGGAAAGACTAGAGAGAACCTGGGTTCTGGGGCTGTTGTAGTTCAGCCTGGAGGTGAAGACCATGGCAGCGGGAAGGCAGGGCAGGCACAGCTCAGAGGGGAGTAGATGTGGGAGCTGCCTTTATGTGGCGGTGGCTCCGGGGGAGCTGGAAATGGGTGCTGCCTGGGAGAAAAGGCAGTACCAGCCTTGTTGATTTGGGCTCGGCCACTGAGAAATGGAAACCGAAGTCCCTTCCAAGTATCACTTTGTAAAAGACTATGGGGCACCTGCCCAGTTGTATGGGGGGTGCTGGGGGTGGAAGCAGGTAGTGAATGGTGATTCCTTAGGTTGTAAAGAAGCTTATCATTGGTGGGACTCTTAGAGGCCAGGTGGCTTAGAAATCAGAGGTGCTCAATAAACCTTTGTCCAGTGGAACCCAATTCCCACTGGGGCCAAACATCTCAAAGTACGACTGTCACGCATCTGTCCAGATGGTACCTGAATGCCTCTGGCGAGGACTTCATTGCCTCATCCTCTCTCCCTTTCACTCTTAGACCCCTGATGCCAGAATGCTTTTATTTTTGAGTAGAAATATACTTCCCTGTAATTTCAGTCCAAGGACACCACTTCTTAACTCTGGAAAAACCCAGCCCTGAAATATCTGGAGATATTTATGTTTTGTCTGTTTCCCCCTGCCACTGAACAGTTTCCCTTATTTCCCAGAGCAGAGACGTTATGTGTTTCTGGCTGTAATTTCAGCACCTAAAATGATTCTTGGTACAGAGTGAGTGGGTCATAAATATGTGATTTTGGGGAATGAATGAATGAGTGTGTGAATGGCCTTGCCGTAGCCTTCCCCTTGAGTCTGATGAGGGAGAGGACATTCAAGGCACTGGACAGAAGTCAGCTTGGGGAATTGCTGAAACAAGAGTGACAGTGAAGTTATGGGGAGGGGGGAGCAAAACTTTTAGGGAAGAGAGCAAAAAAGAGAGGAGCTCAGAGAAGGGGAGGACCAAGCCATTCATTCATTTATCAATCCGCCAACCCTAACTGCCCCAGAGCTGCAAAGCTCTGCCACACATGCAACTTCACTGGAACCTGGCCACAAAGCGTCCTATGTTCTACTTACAGATGAGAAAATCAGAAGCTCAGAAAGCCCAAAGTTATAAAGCTCATAGTTATTAGAGTTGAGGTTCGAATCTGTAGTCTCTTGATTGTTTAGTTGTTCATGCTAAGAAAACTTGATCTAATTCTCAGAGGGAGGTGAGGTCAAGAGAACAGGTTAACACTAATTGTGGAGCATTTGCAGTAACACATTTCATCCTCACAGCAACCCAAAGGGCAAGGTACTCTTAGCCCCCTTTTCCAGAGGAGGAAACTGAGGCATAGAGAAGCTTGGTAACACACAGTGGTCCTGTGGCCATTAAATGGTACAGCTGGGATCAAGCGCAGATCACCCTGACAATGACCTCGTCCTTGCCAACTCTTTCCTTCATACCCAGGCATTTCAGTAAAACTGAAAGTTTCATTAAAATCACCCCAGGAGCCTCTTTGGTGGCCTAGGGGTTAAGTCTCAGCACTATCACCGCTATGGCCTGAATTTGATCCTGGCCAGGGAGCTAACTAACCCACATGGCACAGCAGACCTCTCCTGTCTCACCCGCTGCAACTCTCAGCAGTGTATTTCGGTTAGTCTGCTTGTTCTGCCCCCACTCTGTCTCTGGTGAATCCTCTCACCCCCCACATCTCTGGCCTACACCCCAATTCTTCTGTGCACTTCTATTATTTTAAAATGAAAAAAAAAAAATCACTCCCATGTCTCTCCATTCTACAGAGCCTTTTATGGAGACGCTGAGGAGGGTGGGTGGACTTTACAGAACATAAGGGAGGACAGCAGTCTGGATCTGGTGATGATTCTATTGCCTTTTGTGAATACTAAGAATATTCTGACTGCATGTTTTTTTTCATACCCTTCTAATCATCACAAAAGCACGTGGAGTTAATACTGCAAATAAACACATGCTCCCTTTGTGACCCTCCCTTCATCAGGTTATTTTAAATATTTTTTTTTTTTTTTAAGATTTATTTATTTATTTATACAAGCACTGGGTACAGTCAGAAGCGCGGGAGGGTGAGAGAATTCACCAGAGCCAGAGCGGGGAGCAGAGCAGGCAGAAGGACCGAAGTACACTGCTGAGGGGAGCAGCGGGCGGCAGGAGAGGTCTGCGCGCCATGTGGGACCCTCCTCTGGTGGCCGGGGAGCAGCCGGGGTGGCCGGGGAGCAGCCGGGGATCGAACAGGCGCTGCAGAGGCTGCGGGCAGCTTCGCAACCCAGCGCTCAACCGTTGCGCCACAGGGAGGCCCCATCAGGTTATTTTAAAAAGGAAGACAGAATTAAGGATGCAAGGCCTTCATTTTAGAATTTACTTTGTCATGTAATGCGCTCACTGTGTATTTGAAATGGCCTTTTGCCTGCCACACCTCCTTAACGGCCTTCCACCCAAGGTAGTTTTAGAGGCACATTTGGTGGGGCAGCGACACCAGGTGGCAAGTTAAGGAATGACCCTGTGCTAATTCAGGACAGTACATGAGGTTAAAACTGTCTAGACACCCTATTTGCTACTTTCGTCTGTCTAGAGTTCAGAGAAGTCAAAGGAAACTTCCACAGGCCTTGATTTAATGGTCCCTTTTAATTAGGTATCTTTTTCTACCATCAGGAACCAGGGTTCCTTAGAGTAATGGCTAATTCCAGTTCTATCTGGAGTAAATGTCAAGCTGTGCTGAGACCTGTTGTCACACCAGAAAGCAAGGAAGCCACGGTAGGCCTCAGAGTCATGTCCAAAGGACTAAAAAATGAACTTGAAGAGGCTCCCACTGCTCAAAGATGGGACAATTTTTGAGCATGCATAAGAAAAATAAAAGCAAAGAACGAAAACACATCAATTGTGTTTACAGATAGTATACTGATACTCAAAAAACAGAGTTCAATACTGCCTTACTTTGGAAATGGGGAGGGATTCTCTCAAACTGTACAAAACAAGTTCTGAGACAATGAAAGAAATCTTAACACTGGACATTCTAAGGTATTAACACCCTTAATGAAGACTGTTAACATTTTAGGAGTAATAAAATAGGATGATTACATTTTAAAAAAGTCTTCAGTGGTCACACTGAATGAAATAAAACACTACCGGGAATTCACTTAAAAATAATGCCAGTGGATTGGATTCCACTCCGTGGAAGGTGTCAAGGAACATGATGCCAAATTGGGCCCCAGTTAATTTTATCGTTGAAAGTGAGTGCTGGGGACAGAAGGTTTCATTATCTATTCTCTCTTTGAAAGTTTGAAAATTTCTACACTAAAAAGATAAAGACAAAAGGAAAATACTGTATTGATTCATTATCCTTGGTCTGGATTAGAAAAGTGATTAGAAACTAGCCCATCTGCTTGAAGTCTCGTGTGAATTGATTCTACATGTCAACCTCATTCCTTGTGAAGGAAGAAGGGGCTAAGGGAAGGAATAATTGCTGACACCTACTACATGCCATAAACTACGCAATGTATGAATTGTGTCATAAATTGATTTATGAATAGCATCTTAGTAATTACTAACAGTAATCCTAGAGGCAGGATATATCATCAGGACTTAAGAGATGGGTGACAATCTTAGTGCCACCAAGTGACTTCCCATACAGCATCCTGGAGCTGGATTCAACCAAAATATACTTGTTCACTACCGTACACCAGCCTGCCTCCCAAGACCCAGGAAAGACAATGGAAAAGACAGAGCAGGAAGTGGGTCAGACAGCTGAGACCTGGCAGGGGGAGAGGGAGGCAATCTCTCAGGAGGGGCGCCCTCTCAGCACACCTGAGAGAGTCAGTGCCTCACATTGGCATCCAGGCACCTCAGTTCTCCATGCTAGTCCCTGCCCTGGGAAAAGATATATTTTTCATTAGCACTTGCTTTCTCTGCAGCCTCTGCAGTGAAGGCTGAAGTATCAAGAGAACTGGAGTAGACTGGGAGGCTCTCGTGGCTGAGCTGCAGTACACTGGATGTCCTCTGGGGGGCACTGCATCACCTAGGATGGCCCAGAGCATCAGCTGAATGAACTTGCTCAGCATTTGTGTTAGCTCCAGGGAAGCCTGCACTTGACTCAGATGCAGAATTGGAGCAGGGCAGCCAGATAACTAAGTTCGGAGGGAACGGACAAAAGCTTGGTCCAGTGCAAAGTTGCCTGTGATTTATTTTTCATGAGGTTGTTCCAGAAGGGAATCAAAGCCCCACCTGTGCTCTGGTTCCTAGTGGGGAAGCTCTGGTCTCTGCCTGTGTGTGTTTGGGTGTCTGTTGCACAGTAGGATTTTAATAAATGGGGAATCACTCATTATTTAAAAGACACTTGGTTTCTGAGTGGAGGCAGTGATTTGTAGCTATTATTGTTTGGCATCAAGGAAATATGGCCCAAAATAGGGTAAAAATGACTAGAATGATAGCAGGGTATGTCTATACCTGTTCAAGGGCCCATAGACCAGGGACAACTAAGGAGTGGCAGCCAGGCACTGGCAAATGCTTCCTACCCTTCTGGCATTCAAGGGGAGTAGGAGTGAAATGACATAGCCCCAGCTTCCTATGAATCCATGACCCCAAACCACAGCATGACTCTGACATTCTCCAGGTCTCCCGGGACCCTCCCATGACTGTGGAGGCAGGAGTTCCATTTGAGCCCAGGGCAAACTCTCTAGGGCCAAGTCACTCAGTCAGCTGGCACAGGGTTCAGATACAGTGCTTGCGTTCGTGGGCTTAGGCTGAAGGAATGAAGGTGAGAAATTGTCAGGACTCAGTTTTTCTTACTGAACTTAATTCATCAACAATACAACTTCAGTGGTGATGCTCACTGGAGACGATTCAGGAGTGGTTACGGGGCCCCTCTCCTTGGCCCACCCCGGCACCTGTAGAAGTGTGTTCTTACATGGAGTAGACAGTGATGCTCTCCCGATCCTCGATCTTAATGCTGTTGTCGCTGGGAACAGGCGGGTCGCTCTGAAATTGGCTTGGAATCCGGAACCAGACTTTTAATTTCTTCTGCAGGGAGCCGTCGTCAGTGGGGAACACAGCAAAGGAAATGGGCACTGTCATCCCCATGCCAATTCCTGCAGGTAGAAACACCCCCCCAGAGTGAGGGACTGAGTTAGGGTCAGAACATGCTGAACATGCAGGGAGGGTCTGCGGGGCTTGTTCTTTGTTCTCCTTCCAAGACGGGCTGTTTGTTCTTGAAATTCCTAGTAAACTTTCCAGGTCTGAAAACTATATGGCCACACATACAAACACACACACCCCACCACCACCACCACCACCACCACCACCACCAACAACAACAACAACAACAGCCACAACAACTATTTGTATGCACTGGACATAGGAGTGTAATGATTCAACACTTTTGGAGAAAAAATTTGGTAGTGTATATAGTAAGACAGTAACTATGGCCTTCCTATATAAACATCCAGTTTAAGAAAATAATGTGAAAGACAGAAAAGTCTTTAGGCACTAGGTTATTCATTGCAGCAGAATTTATAATTGTGAGAACCTGGGAGTCATACAAATATTCAAAATAGGAAGATGTTTAAATACATGTCAGGCAATGATGCAATGTAATGTAACTATTAGTAACAATGCTGGGCCTCCCCTGGTGGTGCAGCAGTTGAGCGCTGGGCTGCAAAGCTGCCCACAGCCTCTGCCACGCCGGTTCAATCCCCAGCCACCAGCGAGGGTCCCACATGGAGCACAGACCTCTCCTGCCACGCCCGCTGCTCCCCTCGGCAGTGTACTTCGTCAGTCTGCCTGTTCTGTTCCCCACTCTGGCTCTGGTGAATTCTCTCACCCTCCCGCGCTTCTGACTGAACCTAGTGCTTGTATGGATAAATAAATAAATCTTTAAAAAAATGCTTAAGAGTCTTTAGCAACAGTGAAAAGATAATTATGAAATAATAAGTGACAAAGGTACAAATGGTATTAGATTTTAAAGGTCTATGAAAAAGCCATACAGAAATACATTCAAAAGACAATGGTTGTATTAAAAAAAGAGATTAGGGCTGCAGTTTTATATTTTCACATTATCTTTAAGAAGTTTTATAATTTGTATGTATATATTTATTTTCTTCTTCTAGAAGAAGTGTTATATTTACAGTGTTAAGAAAGAAAAGATTTCTTCTCAACCCCTTCCTGATTGATTTATTGTCCAAAGCCTGATTACTTTAGTCCTAATAAATGTCATTAAAGTTTATCCCAGTTTCTAACTTCCTAAACGACTTGCTTGAGAAATAGCCTAAATATTAAACATGGCACCTCTTTTCTCGCCTGGCTTTCTGAACTATTTTGGGTTTGCAGTGATTTTAAATGTCAGCCAAGTGATAGAGCTTCTGGAATTCAATTTATATTGAAATACGGTTTAAAGCCCACTGGGTACCTATCATTTTAACAATTGAGAGGCTGCCAGCAGGGGTCATTGTCTTTAATAAGAGCTGGCTACCTAAGGATCTCACACCTTCATTCATCCAGGGAGTGGTAGCCTGGGAAGCAGTCACTGTGGTCTCCCCAGAGCTTCCTGGCTCAGGCAGCACACAAGTCCTCATGCCACTGAAACAGGCAGGGACGGGCGCCCCACGGATGTGAGATGTGAGACCTCCAAGGCCACCCACACAGACTCAGGCTACTCCCCTCCACCTGCTCCCCATCCCCGTTATGTGATGTCTCCTACGCAGTGACTTTGCACTAGTTCACCTCTGAGACCAGAGCCACCCCCTTCAGGGACACTCACCCTTGTCATTGGTGCCTCCCACGTACTTCACGACTTTGGGCATGGCCTCCCGCAGAGCCTCATCCACTGGCTTTCCTTCCACTTCCACAGTGGCAAACCTGCCACCTTCACAGGTCCTCTCCTCATAGGAGACTTCTTCCTAGACACAGACACAAGGGACAACAGCGCTGAGGAGATAAAGGAGTGACCCGCACCATCACTAGAAGCAGCACAGTCCAGCTGCAAGAGGCACAAACAGCGAGGACACTGTCCATGCGGATTGCTATTATATTTCTTTATTTCCTCCTTTCCAGGTTTTTCCTTCTTTTTCTGGATGTTGGACCTCCTTGCTAGATCCTATGATTTTTTTTTTTGTCTCTTTGAACTTCTTTGCCTTTTTACTCGACTTTCTAAAAGATTTCCTTGACCATTATCTTCCAACCTTTCTACCAGACTTTTCATTTCTGTTTTATGTTTCATTTCCAAGAACTCTTTGATCTATGAACGTCCCACATTGCATAGCATCCTGAGGGTAGTCTGCATGACTTTGGAGGCAGTATCCTATGTCCTCTCTGGCAATATCCATTATATAAAATTTCCCCACTGTCTCTCCATAGGTAATCCCGGAATCTACTTCTCATAAACTGTCAGGCCCAGGCCTGGCTCTTGTACCCCATTTCACTCCCATCCTGTGCCAGACCCTTGAGTCCTTGACCTAAATTACTCCCTCCCTCTTCTCTTTCTCTTCTGGTCACCACTAATTGGTCTTATAATCTAAAATTTTATTTTTGTTTGATTTTTTTTTTTGGTTTCTCTGAGTGCCACCTCTGAGTGAAGGCCTATGGTGTTCGTCTTGCTCCCTCTAACTTATTTCACTAAATCTAATCCCCTCTCGGCCCATCCACGTTGTCACAACTAATCTGGTGTCCCATTGTGAACATAACCACGATGGAAAGAATTCATAAAACAGCACTTTATTTACCTTTACGGACAGGGTACATTCTCATGCTTGCTTTTTTTTTTTTTTCTATCCTGCTTACTTCTACTTGACTGAATTTTATACTATTCCCTTGAAGAAAAAAAGCAAAACTTGCTCTACATTGATTTTACTCCCTGGTAACAGAACACAAGTGCAATTTGAAAAATGTGCTGTGAAGTCTTTGTGGACAGGAACTATACCACAGAGCTATTTATCGATGGATGAAAGGACTGACTCCCTTAAACTGATTGTGAAAAGTAGACACGGCAGAGGTACCGGCTACCCCAAGCTGGTCTATTGAAGCATCCAAGATGGAAGATTCTCGACTCCCAAGGGGGAATAATGCATTTCTGGAGGAGGCCAGGACTCTGGAGCAGTGTATTGACTTTCCCCTGCATGCCAAACTTCCCTTCACATGAAGGGGGGAAGCTGCACTAAGATCAAGCATCCAGAGCACAAATCGGCCTTGACCTTGGTACACAGTGCCTGCCAACTGCAAGGGCCTGTGGAGAGTCTAGCACTTCCAGGGAGCCTTTAGTAGCCAAGTGTTTTATGTAAACTTGGGTGTTTGCTCTCTCTGGCTGTGTCACAACAGAGAATTCTAGACCGTGTCCCTCAGTGGCGGCCCCACTGAGTCTTGCCACCTGCAATGTTTTGAATTCCCAAAATGCCATTCTACGAATTACTGAATTTTAGACCTGAAAAGAGTTTTTAAGTTCACCTAATCAAACTCATTTTACCAGAAAGGAAAAGAACAATCAAGAGATTGGGTATGTCACCCAAGATCACGCAGCTACTGCATGGTGACACTGGCGCCAGGAGTCCAGTACCCAAACCCAGTCTAATCCTTGTCTCCAGACCCCATGGTGCTGTGGGAGGTGGAGGGAGCACTTTTACCTCTTTCTTTAGCCAGTCATTTAGTTACTTCTGACAGACATTCATAGGCCTGTGTCAAACTCAGGACAGAGGCATCAAAAGTCATTTAATGTAGCTACTTCTCTGACAATGGAGAAACCAAAAATAAGATCTTATTAGAGAAGACCTTGCTGGGCTGACTCTTTCCTTTGGTCTTTCTTTCTCCTTCTGTTGAACTATTGAACACCTGCTATGCATTGGGCATCATGCCAGGTTCTGTGATCAGAGATGAAAACCCTGTCTCTGAGGTCAGATGTCTCTGGTGTGAGGAGCGTGTGGTCCCATGAGAAGCTGTCAGGAAAACAGATTTTAACCTGATGACAGGCTTAAGAGGCGAGGATTCTCTGGGCAGTGTGGGAGCACATGAGAAGGCTACTTAGGTTAGTTTGGGGTAATGTGGGGGGTATGTTCACATTTCAGTAGATCAGGCTTATTGAGGTATTTATAGATCATCCAACTGGAGGCTCAGATGTCTTCATTTATGGAAAGAACATTTATTGAAAACCTCTGGCAGGTGCTACAGACTTGGAGACTACATGAAGTCTAGATGGAAGGTGGTGAGGAGAGTTACACGGAGGATTATTACACAATGCAGTAAAATGCTTGGATAGTTATGACAGCACTGCTCCAGGGACACCCCAGAACAGAGGAGGAGGGGTGAACAGCAGGATGATGGTGAAGACTACAAGTTGCTGGAGACCAGCGCCAGCTAGAAGTCGTGTCAGGGATCTCAGAAAGGAGAGGACGGAGTCGGTGAAGTTTTTCTCTCGGAGGGCTGAGGGGAAGTGGAGCGAGGTAGGAGTGAGGAAGACACAGACACCTTATTTCGTGCAAGTATCTCCTGCTGAGGGTCTCAGCGGGTCTTATATCTTAAGGCGAGCGGTGGGATTACATCAGTGTAAGCCTTGAGGCAGAACAGAAACAATCAATACATATTTTCTCATGAACAAGCAAAGACTAGGTTTCACACCTAAAGGGCAATTCTCTGGTAGCCTTAAGAACAATGAGTTTCCTAGGTACAGCTCATTTACTAACATGATCAATCACACAGGACAGCACAACATTTGGCAACAATTAAACTTTCCCAGTTACTAAGTGGGTATAAAATTCCTAGTCTATATTCAATTACTAAAATCAATCTATCTCCTAGCACTCAATTAACTTGGCTAATATATTGATTACTTCAAAGTGGTCTGAAACAACTCATCAAATTTAAGTAAGTTCTACTGAAGTCTAACTCTTAACTAGAAATTCCTAACCTCCACACGGCCAGCGAACTATTGACCTCTTGCAAATACCAGGAAATGTACTGCTGCCCCAAACATGCACTCCACCACCACCCGACCCCACCCCCCTCCATGTTAGGCTATGGCTTCCAAGCACAGCTGGTTCAGGGCAGCTTGTTCTCCATAGTTCTCAGGGCCTGAACATTTCTTTCCTAGCTACACCTTTAGCATTTTTTCACTTTCTTTGATACTGATTCAAGTGTAAGAATAACAAATCAATTAACGTCTAGGTCCAAATTGGGTTTTCATATGCCAATTAATGACTAACTAACTTCTGCATTAACCAAGAACAAAGAGGAGAGCATTAGCAGGCGTTGCCATGGAGACTCCCTAGTTCAGATCTTTGGGAAGTGCAAGAACTCCCCTCTTCTGGGAAGTACAACTTTCCCTCTTCGGGGGAGCACAGGAACTCCCTGCATCTCGGGAGTCTCCCCCAATGCCCAGACCATGTCAAGAGACAGTATGGGAGGTGCAGCCTGCCGCAACAAGTGCTTTCTAGTGGTTGGAGCAGCCTGGCGAGCAGGGCACAGCAAGCAAGGAGGCCAGAGTGTCTGACCAGATCCCAGAAGAACTTGCAGGCTGTTCTGGGAGCTGGGTTTGTAAGCACTAGTCCAAGGAGGAGGACCTGAAAGCAGGTCAGGCACACCCACTGTAAATAAGCTCAGCTGTCTCGTGTGATCTAAAGCCAGGGCTTGGCTAGTGTGTCTGAGTTTTGAGGGGGAGAGTCCCTGGAGCAGAAGAGCACTCTGGGGGCTGTGCAGGTGACCTGTGTGCTCAGCCTGTTCCCTGGCCAGAGTCCACAGCAAGGAAAGAAAGGCAGCCAATAAAATAACCCAGTTTGACTGAGAGACTCAAGCTGATGAGTCCACCAGCCTTTTATTTTTTATTTTTTTTTTTTTAATTTTTTTTTTTTATAGAGGCATGTTATTTATTTATTTGTTTGTTTGTTTGTTTTGTTTATACATGCACTGGGTACAGTCAGAAGCGCGGGAGGGTGAGAGAATTCACCAGAGCCAGAGCGGGGAGCAGAGCAGGCAGAAGGACTGAAGTACACTGCTGAGGGGAGCAGCGGGCGGCAGGAGAGGTCTGCGCGCCATGTGGGACCCTCCTCCAGTGGCCGGGGAGCAGCCGGGGATCGAACTGGCGCTGCAGAGGCCGGTTAGCTTCGCAACCCAGCGCTCAACCGCTGCGCCACCGGGGAGGCCCCCACCAGCCTTTTAAACCTTCACTCAATTTCACATCCTCCTCCTGTGAACTCCCAAAGTCAGGTAACTCTGGAGACAGAATTGCCTTGTGTGTCCATCAGCTCAGCTGCCTCCTGCTAGACATGAACAAACTCTCCAGGGTACCCCTGGACGCCCAGGTTTGGAGCTCAACAGGAGACCAGCACAGGAATAGAAACTGGGGAGTTGTCAGCATAAGGGGGAACTGTGAATGAGATGAGGTTGTCCAAGCTACATCTATAGAGCATTCTCTATACATCAGATCATGTAATTAATGCCCTGCTAACAGCCTTCTGTTACCAAGTTCTTACCCTCTCCCACAAGAGGCAGGTAATACCCAGCTTCTGCCAGTGTTACCTGCCATACCTCGAGTGCCGCCTCCTGGCCCCTTGCCTTTTCCTTCAATGCCGTGGCCACACCTGCCCCAGGGTATCTATACCCACAACTTCCCCTGCCTAGAGGATTCCTCTCCTGGGTGCCTGAGGAGCCCCTCCTCAATTGCTAGGTTTCAACCTAAATCCTAAACCAAGGCTCCTCTGACATGATCCTAACTGAAAACAGGTTCCCCAAGATCTTTTTTATAGGCCCCTGTGTTTTTTGCAACACAGTGCTTATTGCGATTATGATTTAATGTATTTAACCTCCATGGGGTTTATGGTTGGAATGAAGTCAGGATGATCCCTATATTGTTTGCCATGCATCTCTCTTGGCATCTAGCGCTTCTGGCATCTGGGCATTTCAGAAGTATTTGTAAGAAAGGAGGGCACTAAACGAACCTGGTTTTACGATAATGGCGAGGAATACAATAGCCATAGCTGGGTGGCCAGGCAAGAACCTAGTCTGATTACATCTGTCCTGGAGAAAAGTTGGGTCACAATGTTTTAAAGTGGTTTTACTGCAGTGCCCACCTCTCCATGGACATGTGTCCAGAGCCTCTTACCTGAACCTCTGGATCACTGTGAAAACTTAGGCTTGAGAGATGGACACAATAGTTCTTGTTCCCCAGGAAACAGAATTTAAATAAGGGTCTATTTTTGCAGGAAAAAAAGCACCTAAGTTAATGTAGTCTTGATTCTTCAAATTTAACACTGTTAGGGTTTTCAGGTTACATGGAACATAGTAGTAACAGATCTGCTCCTGCCCAGCTAGCCCATGCTCTTATCACCTGCCAGAGGAGGATTTGGCCAGTGGCCACAACACCAATTTTCAATGCCCAGATCACGTTCAGGTCCCAGACAGATCTTACAAGAATGTCTTTTGCTATGGGACCTCTGCAAGATTAATTTTTTTCCTTGTCACCTGATGTGATGGGTCTAAACACAGATTTTGGAAACCAGCTTTCTTATTATAAGAAAATCATCCTCATCATCCCGGTACTTTTTAAGTGTCAGGTGTTATTTTAAACACTTCACCTAGATTCATTTTGTTCAATCCCTCCAATCATCTAGTAAAGAAGTTAGTGTTTCTATCTTCAATTTCAGATGAAATGAGCACAAGAGGTTAAGTAAGATCTATAAGTTGTTGGGGGCAAGCAATGGGGCCGAATGGGTGGTTGGGTCCTAATCCATGGGTACAGGCTGGTCACAGATCCCATGCTATCTGTTATTTAATATCAGCCCTGTTCCCAGCACCCACACGGCCCACCCAACCCAGATAGTTGTGCGTCTTCCTCCTCCCCAAGCAGTGCTGAAGGCCCTTGATAAGGTCCTGCCTTAGCAGGGGCCAGGAATCATCTTGAACATCTGTTGAGCCTGAACCCACACTACATGAGGTATGCCATGTGCCACCTGTTTCTCAGGAGAATGGACAATTTCTGACCAGACTCTCTAGGGTAAGAGAGATAACTGAAGAGAGAGGCGTTCTACAAAATAAGAATACACTGAATTTGCACATTAAGAAAAAAAAAGAAAAGTTGACAAGTAACACCTAATACTTAATCAGCACAGAGGCACAGAGGCATCTTAGAGTTGAGGAATTTTATGATTTAGACTGATGACGAGATTAAGTAGCTCACCCGAAAGGACCTGTAAAACTAAGGGCCAGCTAACAGTTACTAGCCAACCATTGCCAGGGATTCTGTTGAACAACTGACAATTGGTTATCTCATGTAAACTTTAAAACACTCTTATTCGATATGAATCGTTATTTTTTCCTCATGATTAGCTTCAGAGAGGTTCAGTAAGTTACCAGTGACCACACAGAAAGATGAGATAGGGCTGAGATGAGTTGGAACATAAGGGTGTTACTGCAGGTGCATGGCATATTAGTTCATAAAGCATTTTCATTTTTAAAAATTTAATATTTGTAGTATTTGGGAGACGAAAGGAATGATATTTTTATACCCATACTACCACCACAGAAACTGAGGTTCATTCGCTTTAAATGTTTGCTTCAGCCTGGTTAGAATACTCCCTCTGTCCCCTATTTCCATGAAATGTTGAGGGAAGAGCTTCTCTGGGAACTGCATTTATCCCTGGGGCACCAACCAGAGGCAGGTGACACTAAGGGTCTAACAGGAAACAAAATCTACTGGGCTCTTTTGAATAGAGGCACCTTGAGACAAGGGATTGATTTCATAGATCATAGAGGCTGAGATGCCAGAGGACAATGGGGCAGCTCAGAGGTTAGCAAGCATGCTAGGAGGGAGAGGAAGGAGGCTTATCTGTTCTCTAAGCTCAGATACCTGCTCTCTTGGTAGAAACTGGAACTTACGCTGACCTGACCAGCAAGAGCTGAAGCCACAGGGAAGCTTATGGTGCTAGCTACCTGATAAGAGAGAGGAGCAGGAGCTTTCTTACCCGGACCAGGTCTGCCACTGGTGCCTCCGGCGGGGTCAACCGCTAAGGGACCAGCTGACACCGGTGCCCGGGAACCTGCCTGCAGGGGGCAGCAGTGAGACCCCAGCGAGCAGGCCAGGGACCTAGGGCAAAGGCCATCAGCTCAAAATTTAAAACTAAGTGAGCCTGATTCCATTACAGAAAGGAAAGCTCTCTGGGAGCTTTGGTAAGACCTGGATTCTTCCATTTTTTTAATTATAAGAGTTTGTTAACTTTTCTTTTAATGTGAACATGAGAGAGAAAAAGGAAAGAAATTGTAGCATTTAAAAAAAATAAAACAGCAACAAATACTCCAAGCTCTAATCACCATTAAAAATGTTCTGAGATGGTGGATTGCAATATTTTATTTGCCATTATTTCTCATTTTCCCCCTCTGTCCTTTAAAAATGATGGGAACTGCAGCACTCAATATAATGTGAAACTTGCTACATGGATCTTTGAAAACACATATACAGAAACCCTGTTTAATTGAGATCTGGAGGCTAAAAGAGTTTCCACTCTTGCACAATCAGCAAGCTGCAGGACCCAACATGCCTTGTCTCTCTCACAGGAAGTGATGTTGCCTCCAGGCCCCAGAGTTGGGAAGAAGGAGGAGCCTCTTGTCCCAAGAGCGTCCTCTCTAAAAGCTATAAAAGGGGGTACTAGCTTTTGTTCTAGGGACATGCATGTGTGTGTCGTTGCCAGAATGTACTTTTCCAAACTGCCTTTTTGTTGCTGTTTACCAACAAACCCATTTTATTGGTGAAATAACTGGCTGCTTTCTGTTTGAGGTCAACAATCACTAAGAGGCCTCAAGATCATCTAGGTGAGCTGACAAACCAGCATGGGCACAGGCACCTTGCATTCTGGCCACAGTCAGATCCTTCCGGCTCTAGTATACATAGACAGCTGCCCTGCTCAACTCCAGGCCTCACACAAACCCTCCCTATTCCTTCCTCCCCTTCCCTGCTTGTTTTTCTTCCCACCAACTGATATACAATGTATTTGAGGTCTCTATTTGTGCATTAACCACTAAAATGTAAACTCCATGAGGACAGGGGCTTTTTTGGGTCAGATCTGTGCACTGCTCTATCCCCATTGTCTAGAAGGGAGGCTGGCATGAGGTTGGTGCTAACAAATAGGTGTTTGTTGAATGAATGGATTTTAAGCTGGAGATTTCACATGAAGAACTTGGATTTCTGGTTTTCCTTAAAAATCTGGCCAAACTGATCTATATCATCACATGGCACCAGCTGTCAGAGGAGGACCTGAGAGCTCTCTCTGATTTCCCTCAGCACCCCCCCTCCTTTGCCTTATTATTTAAAAGTCAGACTCATTCACTTCCACTAGCATTGGCTGCTCCTAGGCATTTGATTATGTTCCCCTCCATCAAGGTGAAGCTGTCTTCTGTTACAGCAAAGACTGAGATGCAGACAGATGAAGTAACCTGGCTATAGTCACTGGAGGAGATGAATTGGGAGCTTCTGTGTGATCCTTGCACGTGGTACCAGAACTGGACCCCCAGACAACACAGTCCTTTAACAAATGAGGCAGTGAGCTGGGAGCTGAGCAATCACCAAGTTTCAAAGTGTCTGTCTGCATGGATTTTCATACTCTTGCTTTCAGGAGGAAGGCCCCGTATGCCTGTGTTAGCAGTGATGTCAGTTTGGGAAGATAGAGCGACTGAGACTTCCTCACTGCATTGTAGACACTGGACCCTAGGAGCTAGCCGCTGGGCCCACAAGCCATTTTACAGCCCTGGGCCCCCGCACGTGCTCTTTTCTGCATTCCTACGCATCCCTGCAGGCCAAGGACACTCCCCTGGGAAGGGCCCTCTCATCACTGGCTGGCAGAAGGGAATGATCCCTCCCCATGCTCCCTATCTTGCACATTTACTCCTACGGGGCACAGATCCTGCTGTTTTACACTCACTGCTCCCAGAGTTCTGAGTTTCTGTCTTTCTTTCTTTTCTTTTTTTAAAAGATTTATTTATTCATGCATACAAGAGCTGCGGTACAGGCCAGAGATGTGGGGAGTGAGAGGATTCACCAGAGACAGAGTGGGGAACAGAACAGGCAGACTGACTGAAATGCACTTTGAGGGGAGCAGCGGTGGAGACAGGAGAGATCTGCTGTGCCATGTGGGTTGCTCCCTGGCCAGCCGGGGATCTAACTCATGCTGCAGAGGCTGCTGATTGCTTCATAGTGCGGTGCTTAACCCCCTGCACCACCAGGAAGGCCCCAGTTCTGCGTTTCTTAAGAACAAGAACTTAGTCTTCCTGCAACCTAAGGTCTCTCGGCAAACAAATGTCTGGAACGGTTAATGAACGCATGCATCCAGCAGGTGCCTCAATCTTGCTAAGCTGGGATTCGCCCCTCAAATCCACCCACCTTGTCCCCGCTCCTCGCTGCGAACCCCTTTCGGGCCGCAGGTTCCACAGACCTCCTCCGCCCGCCTCCCCGCCTCCCGGACCCAGCCCGGGCTCTGGAGGGCCGCCCGGTAGGAGCCTGCGCACATTCGGGGCAAGTTCGCTCCTGCGCCTCCAGGTCAAGAACCCGCTCCACCAGGTCCAGTGGGGCGGGGCCCGGCCCCTTTCAGGCCCTGGCCAGGCTGCGGCCTACCTTGCCGCCTTTGCTCAGGACCTGCCAAGGCCACGTCTCCACGCTGCCGAACAGCGAGTTCTTGATCACGCCCAACATGACGCCTGCGGGGGACTCCGGACCCACCGGCGGCTGCGGGGTGGCCGGGGCGGCTGGCGACAGGGGCGACAGGCCTGCGCCGGGGCGGGAGGGGCGGGCCGGGGCTCCCGGGGCTCCGCCCGGCCTGATCGCGCTCACGGGAAGGCGGGCCCGGGGCGGGGCGACCCGGAGCCGCGGGAGCGGCGGGGAGGGCAGTGCGGGCGCCGCGCGCCACCTCCTCCCGGCCGCCCTCCGCACCCCTCGGGCTCCGCGGCCCTGGGACCTGCACCGAGTCTGACCTGCAGGCGGGAGGCGGCTGGAAGCAGAGTCTCCCAAGCATGAGGTTTAAGAGGCGGTGGAGAATGTCCTACTAAACCAGCCCCCTTCAGGGGTCCACTACTGGCCCTCTCTGGGGATGGGGTGGGGAACCTGGGCACCAAACTTCTGGGCACCAAACTTCAGAGCCCCCAGATTCATCTGTGCTCTCCTGAGCCTCCACTCTAAGGCTCTGTTGGCTGGAATAAAAGTTTGGACTGTTGTTAGACGGGGAGTTGATTAGATAATGGAAGTGAGGATTGAAGCCTGGGGAAGCAAGCCTGATAGTTCCTTCTGTGGCAAAGGTGCCAGCAACCACAAATTTGCGTTTGACTCATAGAGTTAGGAATAGTGAGGCACTGATGTCAGAAATGTAATTATTTCATGGTTTTCGGTCCTAAGCTATTTTGCCCTAAGATATGTTGATGCTGTCTAGGCAAGGAGACAAATGCTGTGGCGTCAGGGCTGTGCTTCTGAAGAATGCACCACAGTGTGCAGAGAGGCCACTGCCCATGGATGAAATCTTTATCTGACTCCTTGGTCATTTGTGGCGGTGGGTTTTGGCATCGCTGCCTCACAGCCTTCAAGTCTAGCAGATGGCTTTGCTCTCTGTCTGCTAGAACACAGGCTGGGGGTGGTTGTGGTAGGGTATGGGGGTGTCAGGGGGTGGGGGACGTTCCCAGAACATTTTACAATGTGTTCTCAGCGCTGTAGGCTGTAGGTCCCGCATAGCCTAGGGTCTCTGCAGCCACCCCACTGGCATAATTTCAGGGTACTCTACTAGGACCCCATCCCTTGCCCCCGTTAACTCTCATCTGTATGATTGGAAAGCATCTTTAAAAAATATATTTTTTAAAGATTTATTTATACATCCAAGAACTGGGGTACAGGCCAGAGGTGTGGGGGGTAAGAGGATTCTCCAGAGACAGAGAGGGGCGCAGAACAGGCAGATCCACTGAAATACACTGCTGAGGGGAGCAGCGGGCGAGATAGGAGAGGTCTGCTGCACTATGCCAGTAGCTCCCTGCCCAGCTGGGGATCAAACTTGTGCTTCAGAGGCTGTGGATAGCTTCACAGTGCTGTGCTCAACCCCTTGCACCACCAGGGAGGCCCTAATTGAAAAGCATCTTAACTAACTTCCCATTGACTACTTCCCTCCAATCCTTGTGGTCACATGTCCCACATTAATCTCCCAAAGCGGGCTCTGCTCATTCACTCTTGTTCTATCCTCTTGCATCACTTTTTCATGAGTGCCTGCTCTCTCTGCCAAGTATTTTACAAACATTATCTCTGCTCTTTATGACATTAAACAAAAATATTTTATAACCATTTTATAAAGATGCAATTAGAGATCCAAAATATTAAGTGACTTTCTGAAGGTCCAAAACCAGTGTGAGGCTTGGTCAGGGTCTGAATCCATGTCGGTGGTGTTGATGGAGGATGGGAATAGAAAAGTTGGAAGGACGGCATCACAAGGCCAGAAGCTGGAGATAGGGGTAAAAATAATGAACACAGTCGTTAAACAAACTATATAGAAAAGTAAAGAATCCGGAGGCGCAGACTGGAGGTGGGGCTATGGAGATTGAGGGCCATTGTAAAAGAATCATTGGTCTTTCCCAATTGACCTAGTCTAAGCAAATAGAGAAAGAATCTTTAAGGCCAACCCTAAAAAAACTTAATTTAACTGCACTTAACAATCCCACAAAGGTGTGAGCCCCTCCCAAAGAGAAGAAGACTATATCAGAGCAATCTCTGCACTGGCACGGGGCAGCAGTCCTTCTGCCCACCTGTGCCTGTACAGGTGCTTCGTTTCACCAACTCTGTCCCTCTGCAGGGCAGCAGCCTCCTGCCTGCCCATGATCTGTACCAGGCAGAGGCTTCTCCTCACTGACCTCCCTCAGCAGAGGCAGCTCTCTGCAAGGCCGCCCACCTGCAACCAAGCAGGCCTTTCGTTAGCCAACCTGTCCCTTTCAGAGGTAGCTCTTTCTGCCCTCTATGTCTATGCAAGTGTCTTTTTCCTTCCCTCTCTTTTCATAATAAACCTACACTTTCAGATAACTAAGGTCTCTGTGCCATGGGAAACTTGCCACTGTCGCTGAAAGGGGAGCTCTGGTGAAAATTTTCCCAGAGTGAACCCAAGGACCCCGCTCTCTGAACCCAATGTCTCCAAAAATGACTTCAGTGTCAGTAACCATAACACCTTTCTTGAACCCTATCACTTGACCTTTGACAGATCTAAATACCGCCCCAATACAGCACTGCCCTCAAATACCCTCTATGAGTTTCTTACTCTGTGTTACCCTAGTTCCTCTATCAGGGTTTCTTCCCCCTCTAACCCAACCCTGGAAATTTGCTTTCACTGCAAGTACACCTTTGACTGAGTCTCCAGGACTCTATGTAATCCTCCTGCCTGAACTCACATACCAAGTTTTATATTCAAATGTCCTACCTGTGTGAGGATTCTTTATGCATGTGTAACCCCTTAATTGCATTGTCATCTGAACTTGTTAACCTAATTTGCAGGAACCCACAATGAGGGGTCTCCTGCTGTACAAGATGCTTGTGCAAGGGGACCTTGAACTGAAACCAGGCAGTGGGAATCAGTAGTGGTGATAATGGTGACCTCTAGTTTTATAGTAACAGAGTAACTTTATTAACTATCTACAGGAAGATTTCTTTTTGGCAAGTAAATATTTGTTGCTATAAAATAAATGGCCATTTAATTATTTTTATATATTTTCTTTCTATTTTATATATTTTCTTGACTCTAAGACGCTGTTACTTAAAGAGACACTGCTATTTTAAGGGCTACCAAAAAGAAAGCAAATGCTACCAAGTAAACAGTGCCATTCAATAGATTTGGAAGTGTCCAGAGACATTAAAATGTGAAACAGTGCACAGTTTATGCGTCATAAGAGATTGCATGTTGCTTTGTAAGAAGAGTCCTTGAGTATAGCCATGCCTCCTTTACTACAAACTGATCTCTTAAGTGCAAATATCTATTTTTCTTTAGCTTTTCCCTCACTTACCAATTCAGGGGTTGCTCAATAGCTGTGAAATGATTAACAAAACTGTTCTTGATAATAGATCTAATCATCTGCTCCAGTTATTCATCAGGGTACTGTGAAGAGGAACTTACTACTCAGCATGATCAAGTAGCAAATGCATTTGGGAATCAGTTCTACTGCTTACAAGTTGGGTGATCTGGGGCATGTCATTTGCACTCTCTCTGCCTAAGAGTTCTCGTTTGTGAATTAGGGCTAAGGATCATGCCTGTATCATAGGCTTGTTATGAAGATGAACGATTGTAAAGTCCTTAGAACAGTGCCTGACACACATCAAGTGCTTTGTACGTGAATCTTAAACAAAAAAGAGGGGTAATGACTTGGAATGGGGTGATGGTTAATTTTATGACTGTCAACTTGATCAGGTCCTAAGGCAATCTAATATTTGGGTAAACATTAATCTGGGTGTGTCTAAGAGGGTGTTTCTGTATGGGATTGAGCTGTGAATTAGCACTCAGAGTAAAGCAGATCACCCTCCCCAAGGTGGATGGGTTTATTTCACTCATGGAGAGTAAGTAAGGGGAAGAAATGTTGGGGGGGCTGGTCTTCTGCCCTTGACCTGGAACTCACAGCATTGAGTCTCCTGGTTCTCTGGCATCAGGATTTGGATGGGAATGACACCCCTGGCTCTTCTGGATCATTGCTTGCTGACTTAGCCTCCATAATCACATAAACCTGTTCTTTTAAATATATTTGCATATAAATTTACATATGCATGTATACACATGCATGCATACACATGCACATATGCAGCCACATGTATGTTTATGTATGTCTCTCTAGAGCCCTGACTCATACAGATGAGGTGATGCTGGGGAGACCTTGTAGGATGTGGTGGGTCACTCATCATATGGACTTCATCTTTATTCCGAGTACATGGGAAGCCCTGGGAAGGTCTAAAAGATCTAAAAGCAGCACCTCTCATGCTGCCGTGTGGTTGAGCAGAGATGGCAGAGGCCAGGGCAAAGCAAGGAGAGCCGGGGCAGGCCCTTGAGGCCGTGCAGGTGAGAGATGTTTATGGCTCAGACAGGCATCTGCAGTCAGGACTGTGGAGACAGCGAGAACTTGTTGGTTCTAGATGAACTTGGAGGATGACTAATAGGAGTTTGCTGGTGAGAGGGAGTGTGAGGTGATGAGGATGACTGTTAGGTGCTCGATCTGACCACCAGGAAGAACAAAGAAGCTTAAATACACAATATGTAGGACAGCAGCAGTGGTGACCTATGTGGCACTTTCCTGGGCTCAGGGTGCTGATGTGTCTGTCTCTCCTGCTCTCTTCTTTGCCTCAGATAATCACCCTTCATCCTCCAAGGACCACTCATTTTTAGCCACAGCACAGTCTAAATCCGCACTTGGAAAATTAACATTTTTCCCCAAAGCAAACGGTTTGCATCGTCAACCCTGGCTCAAAGGCTGACAACCCACTTGGCCCTGCTCTGAGTCCTTTGTCCAGGGAGTCAGTTTCCCTGGCATCACTGATCAGCAGCTGAAACTCAAATCAGCACTTTTGGAGAAAAAGAGGAATCTAAAGAGAGGAAATCTACTGATAGGACTATCGCTCTGTTATAAAGTCAGCTGTTCTTCTGGTGACACAGTGTCTCCTGAGATTGCATGATTGCATTTAGAATGCCAAAAGCACCCACTTCCTAATTATATCTATAGGGGTGGGAGGTCCTTTGTTTTGGAAAATTCCCTTCCATTTCATCTTTTGAAAGCTAGATGATACTTTCTTCATTCGATAGAAGTCAAAATCTGGAGGTCACCTTGTTCTCCCTCCATCCACGTTGCTTTGTGACTCCTCTTTTATAAAACTTCGGTGTTAGCCTTGAGGCTCCTGTATCACTGGGGGAGCCTGTTAGGAATTCAGATTCCTTGGCCCCAAGTCAGAATTTGTGGGGGGAGACAAGAGGAAAACTTTAGCATTTCATCTTTTTGGAATAAAATATTCATTCAAAAATTCAGATGTACTGAAGGATAGATCAGAAAGAATTTCCATCCAGCCAGTTTTCTAGTCACCCACTTCTTTTTCTCAAAAGCATGCACACTGGGTTTTTCCTTTGTCCCAGACTTGCCTGGCTCCTTTTGTCCCTTTCTTGTGGGTCCCCGCCAGAAGGTGCCTTAGACTTGGCTGGGCATTTACCCTTGAGGGGATGGGTAACTTTGGGTAATTCATTGAGAAACTGTATTTTTTCTCTTCTCTTTCTATGCACACTAATTCTATTAATGTTCTCTCTCTTTTTTTTTTAAGATTTATTTATTTTTTTTATGCAAGAACTGGAGTACAGGCCAGAGGTGTGGGAGGGTGAGAGGATTCACCAGAAACAGAGTGGGGAACAGAACAGGCAGACTGACTGAAATACACTGCTGAGGGGAGCAGCAAGCGAGACAAGAGAGGTGGGTTTCTCCCTGGCCGGCCGGGAATCGAACCCAGGCTACAGAAGCTGCAGACAGCTTCACAGTGCTGAGCTCAACCCGCTGTGCCACTGGGGAGGCCCTATTAATGTTCTTTTCTATTAAAGGTCTTATGCACTAAGAGTATGCTTGGTATGTATTGGGCAGATGGAAGAACCCCATTAGAGCATGCAAGTTTGGGGATCCTGAGGTGCCCCTCAATCTGCCCACTAACAGTTCACCAAAACTGGGAACAGCATGCTGAATGAGATAACACACACAAAAAATGATGAATGTGGGCAGGGGTAAAAGACTCAGTGCTATCAAGCTGTCACCAGCCACTACAGCATGAATTCTATCTTCAATTAGGGAGCTAACCCACTTGGTGCAGCAGACCGCTCCTGTCTCACCTGCTGCTCCCCTCAGCAGTGTATCTCAGTAGATCTGCCTGTCTTGCTCCCCACTCTGTCTCTGGCGAATCCTTCTACCCACCCCTACTTCTGGCCTACACCCCAGTTCTCATATGCATAAATAAATAAAATAAATCTTTTAAAAAAATGGCAAATGCTAGGGGAATAAAAGTATTCTCTCCACAGAAATGTTATAATACAAAAAACTGAAATTCTACCATGGGTAAATATGTATAGTGTGACTCCTTAGGAGAATACCAGTCTACTGTTTGCAAAAGGAGCCATATCAGAGATCATCCTGTTTCAGAGGAAAGTCACAATTGTTAAAAAACAAAAAATTAAACAGAGTCAATTTTAAGGACCTTGTTGAATTTATTCAATGGTTCATGAATTGGGCAGCGTTCAGTCTTGTGGGTAGGAAGAAGCTCCGAGGAGCTGTACAAAATGAAAGGCGTTTATAGGTGGAAAGTAAAAAGAACAAGGACATTGTACCATGCAAAAAGTGGGCAGGTTTAAGGATTTTAAGGGCTGCCAGGGATCTCTCAGGAAGATGATCTAACTGGTGGTAATCAGAAGATTCCTGCTTGACAGATTTGAGATACCATTTCCAGGAAAGCCAAAAGTGATTACCTCTTACTTAGCTGAGGCTTGGCCTCAGTGACTCCATTTTGGACCTCTTATCTTGTTTTAACACAATTAATGTTCCATACCACCAACATAAACAGGAGAGATACGTAAAAGTATTATAAAATTATAACACTATAAAATTAAGCTAGACAAGATCATTGAGATCATTGCATTTAGTAAGATTTAAATAGGTATTAGAAAAGTACTTGGATGGAAATTAACATCTATTCTATGTCTTTAATATATTTTCTTTTTTGTTGTCTATTTTTGTCCTGGTGGCTTCTTAAAATGTTCCACGAGAAACCTATACTTATGGTGCAATAGTATAAATGAATATGGAGTCGTAGGTGAAAGTTCCCCTGTGACAATTCTCTCTTTTCATGGACAAAACACAGCTCTCTCAGAGAGAGCTATTTTGTACAGTTCTGTATTTATCTTTTCTGTCATAGTCCATTCAGATAGAATTTAAAAAGAAATAGAGCTTGCCAGAGATTGGCTGGTTTATAAACAAAAGAAATTTCTTACAACACAGGGTCTGGAATCTGGATGTTTTGGATGACACCAGCTTGCTTTTGCTATCACCTGGTGGTCAGCAATTCAGATGTTATTTTCCTAGTGATGTTCTTTTCCCTCAGAATGTAGAATGCAAAGTTTGTTAAGCTTAGAGAATAAATAGAGGAAATGGTAGAATTTATCTGGTGGGACAGAAAAAGAGACAAGTCCTTCATTGCTGTATCACCAGTTGTATCTCTTGTGGCCACTTATGAAAAGGGAGAACAAATCCACATACACGACAAAGGTGTGGAAAGCAATACATTCCTAACAGAAGCAAGTACTCTTGCATCTCTGATCTTTAAAACTGGGAAGTATAAGAAAATAGAATCAACAATTTCTCTGATAAAAGAACAGAGGTGTAGGATAAAAATTAAAGATTGTGAAAGGGATTATACAGAATAGGTAGAAAAATTTCGTGCAAAAATTCTTTCTCTAAGTACTTCTTCTTCTTGCAGGTTGACCTAGTAAAGGAGAAAGGAGTTTCATTCTTAGAAATGAGAACAAAGCTTCAGTCTTTGAGGGAAGCACAGAAAGAGCAGGAAGCAAGAGTGAGTACTATAATGGGAAGGACCAAGTAGCTCTGGGTATGTTCCCTTTTCTAAAAACAAGCGATTCTTGGTCTTTAAGCTTCTACTAGTAGAAATGGAAATTTTTTAAGCTTTAGAGTATATAGCTAAGGTTTTTAAAAACATAAGCCTGTGCATTGACAAAAAAAAAGTTCTGAGAGGAAGGAGGAATTCACTCCATGAAAACTTTGTAAGGAATGTGAGGCTTGATTGCTCATAGAGAAAAAATATCAAAGGAAAATCTCTTGCATTAGGAGACAAAACTTCATGTAGTTAAGGGAAAGGAAGGGGGGGGGGGGACAAACAAAGATATTTTTGACAAAAAAGAGGAAGTGACTTTAAATATTATTTCTTAAGAACCCAGCCTCAGTGTTTCAGGCATTTTTAAGGATTTGCCATGTGGGACTGGGGTGTTGGAGTTGGGGCGGGCGTTTTGAACTATGGTCCCCTGGCTTTGGAGGAGAGAATTAGTCGTGCTGGGTGATGGTCACAGCTTTATCATCTAACATTGAATATTTGCTACATAGCATGAGCCCAGGAGCTAATACTATCTAAGCAGAGATTAGCCGCTGGGGATCCCAGAAGCAATTCCCATTTGATGGGGATAAGATTTGCAGACTTCTGAGATCCCTTTTGTTGTCTGGAGTGAAAATCTCAATGACAGAGTTTATTAGATAATCAAAAGGTGTATTTGAACTCCAGGGAACAGATTTCATTCTGGGAGAACTGTCCCAACAATCACAAGTTTGAGTTTAGCTTATACAGTTAGGAACGATGAGGAACAGATGTTATAATGTAATTATTCTTGAGGAGGGGGCTTCTGGTCCTGAATTATTTTGCCCTAACTTAGGATAGCTGCTAGCTATGTATAGAGGAAGGAGAATGCTGGGGTCTGAACTACTTCTCTGATTTCTGAAGGCACAGTGGAGGCGGTGGAGGCCACACCCATTCTTTCAATCTTCTGCCTCAAGCTCCTTCCTCATCAGTGGGGGATTGAAAGGCTGATTTACTCACAGGAAGCACATTTTTGCATAACTGCTTTAGGGCCTTCAAATCCATGCAGATGGCTTTGCTCTCTTGTCTGTTGAGTGGGGAGGGTTGGGGTTCCCAGAACATTTAATAATATGTTGTCTCTTCCAACACTTTAGCAATGTTGTTAAATGAAACAGACACATGTATTCAAATCCCCTTCAGCAGGGTAGGGGGGGGTGTCTTAGGAGGTATTTGTAGCAGATCCTCATCAATACAAACAGTTTGATTTATTTATTTTTATTTGAAAAAGTTGTTTAATATTTTCTGTGTGATAGACCACATACATCTATTTTTAGGTTGGTTCCTAGGTATTTGATATATATTTTTATTTATTTTTTACATCATTGCTCATTTTTAAACAATATTTGCTTCCCACCCCCCTCAGGTGTTGTCCTCATAGAATTTCCTTCACCAAAGCACCTGTGCACCATCACCTCAGTCCCCTGTGTTCCTCCCTGCCTCCCTCTATCCCTCTCCCTCCCCCTCCCCTGTAGGATGTCTCTGGTTTATAACTGTCTGTTTTTGTTTTGTTGTGTTTTATATTGACAAACAGTTTGATTTAAAGTCGTGCAGAATTCAGGGTGGGGACGGGGTCAGACAGAGGAGCTGGCAGGGGCTCCTCCACCTCCCAGACGCCACCCCCCAGTTGGCCGCAGGGTCTGGAAGGGTCTTAGAACATTTCAAGGAAGATCCTGCAAAAGCTTGGGGAGCCCTGAGATAATGGTGTAATGGAAGAGAGGTTGAAAATTGAATAGTCATTCTACTTGGAAAGAATTATTTAAAATAAAGCCAAAGGGTAATGAATTCTTTAGTGTCTAATATTTCTAGCTACAGTTTGAAGGTGAAAGAGAGAAGATGCATATAGATTTTTTTCAATAAGGGAATGTGTTCTTACATAAGGGACTACTGGTGAATTGATGATGGGGATTTTTTATATCATTGTTCATTTTTAAACAATATTTGCTTCCTCCAGCTCAGGTGCAGTCCCCATAGAATTTCCTTTACCAATGTACCCATGCACCATCACCTCAGTCCCCTGTGCTCCTACCCCCTCCCTCTGATACCTCTCCCTCTCCCTCCCCTGTAGGATGTCTCTGGTTTATAACTGTCTGTTTTCATTTTGTTGTATTGTGTTTTGTACTGTTATTATTTTTTTATACTGATGTCTTATTTGGTTCCCCCATATGCCTGCTATAAGTGAAACCATGGTGATGGGAATTTTGTGGGGACTACACCTGAAAGGAGAAAACGTGCATTGTACAAAAAGGAAGAATGATGTAAAATATATATAAAATTAAATTAAATTAAGAAAAAAGAATGAGAGCCTGACCAGGGGCTTCCCTGGTGGCCTAGGAATTAAGTCTCAATGCTATCACCACTGAGGCCTGAATTGGGTCTCCTGCCAGGGAGCTACCCACACAGCGCAGCAGACCTCTCCTGTCTCGCCCGCTGCTCCCCTCAGCAGTGTATTTCAGTAGATCTGCCTGTTTTGCTCCCCACACTGTCTCTGGAGAATCCTCTCATCCCCCCCGCACCTCTGTCCTACACCCCAGTTATTGTATGCAAAAAAACAAAAACAAAAACAAAATAAAGACTCTGATGATTAAGTATTTTAGGCTGAGAAAAAAAGAAATGTGTATTCTTAAGAAGCAACTTAATGCTATGAGACTCATCCTTTATCAGAAACCTACTTCTCTTAAAGATTCTATGAGTGAAAGAGAAAGTAGTTTTATGTAGATAAAAATCTCTAGAATATGACAATAGAATTTCACTACTTTAGGGCCAAGGTATAAAAAGAAACATAAAAATAAGTGTTTTTCACAGGGATGAGAAAGTAACTTCAAGTACAGTGTCCTGAATAGAAAAATAAACTCTTACCTCCAAGTGTGTATGTGTGTGTGTTGGGGGTGGGGGAGGGCAGTAGAATGACAATAAACTATATTTGATGATAATAAGAAAAATGGTTTCATGTAAATCTAAGGATCCCACTTTAAAGCTATTAATCAGGCAAACAACAACAAATGTAAAACGACTTTAACTCCCAGGTAAAAGAAAGAATGAAGAATATGTATGTCTAATCTCATCAAAGAGTCGCTCCATGCCCCATTCTCTTTCTAAGAAATCCTCCTTGGTTCTGTTTTTAGGTCTGCCAAAATTAGGCAGTCTGCTTAACTGTACCTTGAAGCTTTTGATCTTGGAGAGAAATTTCAGACAGCAAGGGCCAGAGGTCATCAGAGACTTCCCCTGAGGCTCCTGCCCTTTGCCTGCAGTGCCTGTCTTACAACTTCCAGAGGCCCTGAGCCCAGACTGGGTGAGTCTGTCTGTCAGGACATGCATGAGACAGAGGAGTTGTCCATCCCCTTGCAATGGAATGTCTGCAGATGTGACCCGGTGAGTTTTCCAAGGATTGGGATTGTCTTTATGCCATCAGTTACTTTGCTCAGAGCAGATACTGTGGCTTCATGGAGATCTTTCTTCATAGCCTCTACTTTATTTGGGTCCCAGGAGGCACATTTATTCCCATCTCCTTAGAAACATGAAAACAGAGGCACAGTTTCTCTATAGAGGGAGTTTTGAAGGGTGAGGCTGTAAAAATTTTACCTTCTTCGTTGTGTCAGCTGTACAGCCTGGCTTCTGGGAAGAGATGGAAATTACAGTTCCTCAGTTAAGAACGATAATTAGTAGTGCTCTGGGTATCCCATCTGCTTCCTGGGAGAAGAAAAAATCACTACATGGCTGTGTTGGGGGCTCTGTCTCCACATCAGGGTTTCTGTAACTTCCATGAGAGGTGTTAAAGGCTGGACTAGAGAAGAAGAAATTAGCTTTGGGGAGACCCCCTAAGACAGCGCAAGGAAGAAGCGAACATAACTGTCATGAGGAAAATCCACTCTATAGGAGAACAAAACTTCACATTTATTATGCAGAGATACACAAAAAGAATATTTATGATTGTAAAGGGACTAAAACAAGAAAACCAAAACAAAAAAAGGAATATTTATGATTGTTGCGGGTTGAGGGTGTTCAAAACGTCAATACCCATTTTTTCTGCATAGCTCTTCTTGAATGGAGACTAGACCAAAGAAATGGGCAGATGGAGATGCAAACATGAGCTTTACTACTGAAAGAAAGTGGTCTTGAATGACATGATTTAGACCTGTGGCCAAAAGGACCTTCATATTCTTTGAATTAGAGCCTTTTCCAGCCTGGTGAAAAGCTTGACAACCACAGGTCCCTAAAGGCACAGCAGACTAGACCAAAATACTTGAAGGTTAGCAGCTCACTCCTGCTTTTTCTCCCTTGACCTTCCTGTAGCATTTCAGACAACTGATTATGCCCTGCCCCAAGCACTTTTTTCTCTTGGCTTCAGGGACATCAGATTCTCCAGGGTGTCCTTTCATGTCATTGACTCTTCCTGCTGGTTTCCTCTGCTGGCCCTTCTCCCTGCACTGACTGTTAGAATGCAGTGGGGCTCACTCTCCCTGATCCCCTTCCCTGCTGTCCTCCAGGACACTCACTCCTTTAGTGATTTCATTCAAATGTGGCTCTAGTTTAATGATTCCCCACATTTGAATCTCCAGCTGAGACCTCTCCCTAAACTTCAGATTTTTATATCCAATAGCCTACTCATCATTTTTACTTGTATGTCCAATTGGATGTCCAGTTGAACACATCCAAAATCACACCCTGGTCTCCCCCTTCTAGGCTGCTCCTGTATCTCCCCTTCTCTAGTTGTTCAGGCAAGAGTCTCAATGTCTCCTTGATTCCGCTTTCTCTTACAGCTCACATTCAATTTGCCAGCAAATCCTACAGGCTCTACCTTCAAAATAAATTATGAATCTTAACACTTCGCCCCAAATCCACAGCCACCTTCATATCCATCACCATCAAGTCTTGCCTGGACCATTGCAATAGCCACAAAGCTATTCACCAACCCTACCACATTCATAGTCTATTCTCAGAACAGCAATGTGATCCAAAGGGATCTTTTGGAAATCTAAGTCAGGTCAGCAGTTCCATGTTCAAAAGCTTTCAAAGGCTTCCTATTTAACCTAGATCAAAACTCAAAGCGTTACTTACATCTACCAAGTCTACAAAACCTGTTCCTGTGCTGTTCCTATCTGACCTCATCTCTTATGCGTTTTTCCCTAAAACCTCCCTTTCCAGCAACGTTCTTGCTGGTCCTCAAACATGCCAGGTTTGCTCCTGCCTCTGAGGCTTTTCACTTGCTATTCATACATTTCATTCAGTTGTCACCTCTCACCGAGGCCTTCTCTTCCCCTCCTGTTTAAAATTGGACATCCTGCCCCACCCCAACACCCTCAACGCCCTCAATTTCCCCTTCCCTTTTCTATTTTTCTCCATCACATTCATCATCATTTGACACCATCATTTGATTTGAATATATTTTATTTAGTTAATTATCTTTTCCCTTGCTTGATGTGATTGTACAACACAACGGCAAGGATTTGTACCTGTTTTGTTTCTTTCCCAGTATCCCAGTATCCAGACTAGGGCCCAGAAACAGATGCTCATCCAAACATTTGTGGAACAAATCATTTAAAGAATGAATGAATGAGTGATTCTCAAAGAGGAAGCAGTGATGCTAAGCATATCCTTCTTCCTTCTGAACTCACCAATCAGAAAACTTTCTTTTTTTAAAAAAAAATTTTATTTATTTATATAAGCACTGGGTACAGTCAGAAGTGCAGGAGGGTGAGAGAATTCACCAGAGCCAGAGCAGGGAACAGAACAGGCAGAGTGATGAAATACACTGCTGAGGGGAGCAGTGGGCGTAGCAGGAGAGATCTGTGGCGCCATATGGGACCCTTGCCGGTGGCCGGGGATCGAACTGGCGCTGCAGAGGCTGCCTGCAGCTTTGCAGCCCAGCGCTCAACCGCTGCGCCACCAGGGGAGACCCAATCAGAAAACTTTCTTCATCCATGATTCTCTAGTGGAAACCCTGCCCATGGAAATCTGACAATTGTTGAATAAGTGTTTCCCCCAAAAGCGATGGAGGAAAATGTAAAAACCCATTACAAAACATCTAAAATTGGATCAGTGCAGGCTGGAAGAGAGGGAAAGTAGAGGAAAAGATCAACTTCTTGTAAAATTGTTGCAGTAACTTTGTTGCCACTTGAGGGACACAGCAGTCATAGAGCAGGTTAGCAAGGGAATACTCTGCTACTTGAGCAGAAGTTCTTGTGCCATTTATTGAAAGCACACAGGCTAGTAAATGCTGATCAATGGACAAAGTGGTATAAGGAATAAAGTTCGGAGGCTGGGGTAGGAATGGGGGACAAAGTTTTACAAGGGACAGGGAAGGGGATATCATGGTCCATTTGCGTCAGCGAAGTATTTGATGTTATCACAGGCAGAGTTATCCTGAGACCACCATGGAGATAGTCACGTAATCGGGTCAACAGCGGCCTTGGTGTCCCTGGGCCTGCCTCGTGATATGAGCTGTACTACGTAGATAGTCAAGGAATCTCTGCTGTGATTTGCAGATAGCAAATAGGTTACAGTTGCCCATGAGTGGCCAAATAGTAGCTAGCTCATAAGAACCCACAAAAATTCTCCCAGGTAAAGAACAAAACTCAGATTTTTATAAGTCAGAAAAAGAAATAAAATGAGACAATTTATTTCAGGAAAGTAGGGATTACCTTTATGTAAAATCTCGTCTTAAAGCAACTCACTTTTGGTCTTTAAAACTAGGGCAAGGGAACTCAACAATTTCATGGCTCAGAAAAGGGGAAAATGACAAGAGGAAGGATAGATTTTGACTTTTAGAGGTAACCCATCCCCTTCCTCATTTCCTTCTGGTAACCACTCATAGGTCTTACAGTCCAAATTCACTTTTAAAAAAATTTAGTTCATCTGTTTGTTTGGTTTCTCCATATACCACATGTGAGTGAAGTCATACAGTGTTTGTCTTTGTCTGAGTAAGCATAAAGCACTTGAGGCCACACCAGGTGTTGCAAATGCATGACCTCATCTTTTGTTCAAGGACTAATTCTATAGAACTGTATTCCATTATGTATGTGTAGCACATCTGCTTTACCCCTTCGTCAGTCAATAGGCACTTAGGCTCTTTTCAACTCTTGGCTATTGTAAATAGTGCTGCAGTAAACATGGGGGTGTAGATATCTCTTTGAATTAGTTTTTTGCATTTTGGGATTAAAAACCCATAAGTGGGATAACTAATTCGAATGGAATTCCTATGTTTAATTTTTTTTTAGAGATTTATTTATTTACGCATACAAGAACTGGAGTGTAGGCTAGAGGTGTGAGAGACGGGTGAGAGGATTCACCAGAGACAGAGCGGGGAACAGAACAGGCAGACTGACTGAAATACACTGCTGAGGGGAGCAGCGGGCGAGAGAGGAGAGGTCTGCTGTGCCATATGGGTTTCTCCCTGGCCAGCTGGGGATTGAACTTGTGCTGTAGAGGCTGCAAATTGCTTCACAGTGCGGTGCTTAACCCCTTGTGCCACCAGGGAGACCCCATAGGTTGCATCTTAACCCCTTGCACCACCAGGGAGGCCCTGAACTTCATTTTAATTTTGCATTATAATAACATTTTCAGAAAACTTCATTTATACTTTAAATTGATTTTTACCGATGCTTTGGGCTTTTGTATTGCCACTTATTAGATGTTTTAAAAAACATTGCTTTTTAAATTTATTTTCTTACATTGTTGTTAATTTTTGGAAAGTATCTGATTTCTTCTCTCAGGTGTAGTCCCCATGGTTCTCCCAACACCACAGCACCCGTGATCCATCACCATGGTCCCTTGTGCTCTTTCCTCCCCTGTTTTGACCCATCTTTCTCCCACTGCCCTGCTTTATGCCTCATATCTATGGTCAGCTGCAAGTTTTGTCTTTTTCCTGATCCTTTGTTTGGTTTCTCTATATTTTTTATGTAAGAGAAACCATCCAATATTTATCTTTCTCCTTCTGACTTATTTTGCTTAGCATAATCTCTTCTAGCTCCTTCCATGTTGCTGCAAATGGCATGTGTTTACCTTTTTGGATCACTGAGTAGCATTCCACTGTGTGTATACACCATATCTTCTCGATCCACTCATCTTAGGGGCATTTAGCTTGTTTCCATATTTTGGCAACTGTAAATAGTGTGCAGTCTCACTGCTGTTTTGATTTGCAGTTTTCTAATAATAAGAGATGAACATCTTTTCATGTGCCTGTTGGTCAGCTGTATATTTTCTTTGGAGAAGTGTCCATTCATATCCTTTGCCTATTTTTGAAATGGGTTGTTTATTTTTTTATTGTTGAGTTTTCTGAGTCCTTTGCATATTTTGGATATTACCCTTTTACTGGATCTATGAGGTAGCTTTGCCATTTTAAGAGCACTAAGGTATGAAATGGCATTGGCTGGTGGGTGATACAGGAAGAAGTAAGCATTATTAGAGGGGAGGCAGAAACAGCCATGAGGCCTGGCAGTCCCGGTGGTACCAGGAAAGGAAATGATGGTACTGGTTCCAAGAAAAAGCAGGGAAAGCTAGCAGGAGGGCCAGAATCAGCAGAAGTGGCCACTGGGTCCAGGAAATGGTATCACATGAGCAGTTGTGATCAAGAGCCCACATAGGACTCTTAGAAATTTTGAGTCATACTTGGGATATCACAAAGGTAATAAGCAGCAAATCTGGATTTCCTCTACTATTGGCAGCTGGGGAGTTTGGGACAATATTCCCACTGCAGATCAGGGTAGGAAGAACAGACTTTCAGAGGAAGGATTTCTTGTCTTTATAACCGGTACAGCAACCAGCAGGCAAGGCTGTCTCTAGGTGGCTCTCCCCAGCCACCCTGGCTTTGCTTCCTGGAGAAGGAGCAGGGGAGGTAAGCCAAGGCAGGAAGCCCCAGGCATTTGCATTTTCCACAGCAGGTATTGGGACAGCCAATGTACTCACCTGCTACCAGGTAACTGAAGAGGAACTTGCAGGCAAGGATCCTGATTCATTGGGTGACTGCTTAGAGTATTTCCTTTTAACTGAATTAAAAGTACTACAGTTGCTGTGTTAACATGGAAAAAATGATTGAGGGATGGAAGAGGTCTCCAGAGGGGACAAGGCAGGCAAAGAGTAGGGAGACAGGGGGACCTGGGAGGGAGGCATCTGCTTCCTTCTCTCTGAAATCATAAACATCAGCAAAAACTGGGGTTGTTATGGGGAGAGTGGAAATGCCACAGAGAGACAGACATTGGCGTCTGAGGGGTTAGAGATGACACATCTCTGGGATATGCCCATTCATACATATTTATAAGTGTATGTACCCACATGGGCATTCTGGGTAACTATATAGTTTGAAGTAAAGTTTTAATCAAACTTTAAACTTCATAGAATTTAATTTTACTCCCAATGTATCCCCTAAAAAGGAACTCTCCTAGAGTATACCCCATCTCAGAAAAGTTGGAAAGATGTTCTCTTTTCTGCCTGCCCTGTATAACCTGATTCTTCCAGTCTAGCCACACCCTCTCCTAGAAATGCAAATTCAATCACTTAACCAATATTTCCTATACCTTATCACATTTAAAGGTGATTTTTCTGTCTTCATATCTCAAGAATGTGTGGCAACCTGCCCATGGCAAAACACTACTGGCTAGCTGTGACTTGCAGTATTTCTCCTACATGATGACCTACATAGATGTAAAATATGGTTTTTAATTCTATCTCCAGAGAAGTGGCAAAGGAGGAATTTCAAGTGTTGTAAGACGCTGATAGAATCACTGTATAAACAATTAACCCATTAAATTATTACTAAGTTTGCTATTAAGCTAAATTATTAAATTGTAAAGCACTAATAAATCATGAATAAAATGAAGAGCTAACCTTTAAAAACATGTAGTAGTTATCAGGCAGTATTTGCATGTATCCATTTAATTTTCAGCACAGCTCTATGGAATAGGAATGATTTGGTCCCCATTTTACAGGTGAGATTGAGGCAGAGAGAGATTTAGCAACTACCCTATAGGTCTGACAGCCAGCAAGTGGTGGAATTGGGGTTTGAACTCAGGTGGCCAGGCTCTGTCAGGGTCTGTGACAGGTTTTCATGGAGAATGGGGTGTGGGAATGGTTGTTGGAGTCTCTTGGGTTACACTGGGTGGGGGGTGGTTAGTGTTGACAGTTCCTCATGGGCCTCCAGTGAGAGTTATCTAAGAGCTTTTATTTGACACTAAAATTCACATCACCTTTCTAGATCCATTTTCTCTTCAGTAAAAACAAGGAGGGTGGAAGGAAATGGTCCCCACCATCCCTTCCACTTCTAAGATCAGTAACATCTCCAGCGTTTCTGCACTCCTGCGTTTCAGTTTGCCTCCTAGAAACTTCCAGCAAAAACCTGTGAGGTTTTCTAAATTCCTGCTATGAGTGAGACCATCCGGTATTTTTCTTTTTCTTTCTGGCTTATTTCGCTGAGCATGATTCCTTCCGGCTCCATCCACGTTGCTGCAAATTGCATGAGTTTATCTTTTTTGATTGCTGACTAATATTCCATTGTGTATATGAACCACATCTTCTTGATCCAGTCATCTATTTTTGGGCATTTGGGTTGTTTCCGTAGCTTAGCTATTGTAAATAGTGCTGCTATAAGGGGCCAGGAAAAAGACTAATTATAATAAAGGAAAAATCTAAATCAATAAACAACTATAAACCAGAGACACACGGGGGGGGGTGGCTAGGAGGGATTACCATCAAAATAAGGAGGGGGTGGAAATTTGTACGGGGACGATAACAAAGATGAAAATGCATACATTGTGCAAAAATGAAAAATGATGTAAAAATATATTAAATAAATAAATTAATTAATAAATAAAGCTGCGAGGTAGTAGTAACAAGAGGAGACTCTAGAACTCCAGGAAAGCGCAACCAAGAAACCTAAACATAGTTACTGTAATAGATGCCTACTGAGTGCTGTGTGTTTTTAAGTGATTATCTAATTCTCACAGGAAGCTTGTGAAGTGGGCAGTATTGTCTCCATTTAAAAATTGAAGCTGAAGCTTAGTCATACCAGGAGACTTGCCCAAGAGGACCCAGGTAGTAATGGATGCAGTCAGGCTTCAAATCCAGTTTCACTCCAAAGCCCACAGGCATTTCACAACCCCCGCCTGCGTTCACAGTTGTCATCTCTTTCCATTTCCACGACAAGTCTGTGGGGTGGTTATCCCTTCCCCCTTCAACTGCGGAGGAAAGTGAGACTTAGAGGCGAAGGGACAGGCGGGAGCAGGGCATCTGGCTTGGAGTAGGTAGGAGAAGCGCCTGCAGAACCGCGCACGTGGGCGCCGGGCGACTCCCACCTTCTCAGGTCGCGGCCACGCGCCCACCCCGCCGAACTACACTTCCCGGCAGGCCGCGGGCGCGCGCACGCGCACTGGGGCCTCCGCCATGGCGACCGTGCTGTCCAGGGCGCTCAAGCTCCCGGGTAAGGAGCCGCGGTCTCGCGACCACCCCACCCGCGCCAGGCCGGGGAAGGCCCGGAGACTAGGGTCTGGGGGAGAAGCCGGTGGAGGGGGGGTGAGGCTCCACCTCGGGCGGAGCTGCAGGGGCGCGGAGGCTAGCGGGTGCAGCCCCCGCGGGCTGGGGTCCGGGCGCCGGCAGGGGGCGAGAGGGGCTCCCGGCAGGTCGGGGGGCGCGCGCGCGGGGCGAGCCTGGGGGACGCCCGGGGAGGCGCGGCTGGAGGGCGCGGGCCGGTGGCCCCGGGGCGGGCGGGCGCGGCGAATGTCGGAGCGCGCGTCGTCGTCGTCCCCAGGGCAGCGCTGGGGAGGGAAGCATCCTCCCGAGAGCCGCGCACCGGGCGCCGCGGGTGTCCAGCGCCTGGCGTCGGGGCTGGACCTGGGCTGGGGCCGGGAGCCGCGGGTCGGACAGTGGCCTCCAGGAGCAGCCTCTCCACTCGGTGACAGCATTGACGCAGCCCTGAGGTAGGTGGCACAGGCATTTCCCCTCCTAGTTTGCAGAAAGGGAAAAATGAGAGGTAGGTGTTTGGCTAATTGACTTCTCCAAGGTCGCACAGAGTAGAGGAAAGCCTGGACTGGAACGCCTTGAGGGGGGCTTCAGACTCTAGATCCTGGCCTTTTCATTCTGTCGGGTCAGCCTGGAGGATAAGCATGTATGAGGGAAATGATTTGGCCCTGCCAGTTGCTGGTAAAGTGTGGGATATTCTTTGAGGAGGCACTAGTGGTGATGACAACTTCCAGATCGAATTCAGTACTTTGGGCAGCAGCTCCAAGTTTTATTTTTTTCTTTTTCTTTTTTTTTTTTTCCTTCTTCTCCTTAAACCTCCAGAATGGAGGTTTGTGCTGCTAGAATACTGCTCTTCATAAGTTTGTTTATTTTGCCCAAGTAAATTTGAAGGTTTTAATTTTTTTTTTAGGGTTCTACATCAATAAATTGAAAACTTCAAGCTATCAACATTTGTTTCTGATAGATAAGATGCTAGAGGAAAAGAAGTTGCTTTCAGTGGCATTGTTTAAAAGGGCTGGTTGGGTGTTTGGTGGAGATCAGCATGAGGCTGCTGGGGGGGACTTGGGAACCCTGTTCCCAGGAAACTTCCAGTCTGTGCATTGTGGCTTGGATGAAACCAGGCTGGAAATAAATTTGATAGGAATATGCATTTCTGTCCCCACCCCTTATGACCTCAGATTTTGTTGTACACTGGCTCATTAGAACATTGGAAAGAACACACTGATAATATCTATCTTATGGTTATGGAACATTGGAGTTAAATGTACCTTTACCTTGGGATTCTTTAACGTAATTTTACGTAAAATTAATGTAATTCTTGTGTAATTCTTTACACAAGGTTTGTGCCTTGTGTATCATTAATGTAGAATGTCAGCCTCCCAGGGGGAGTGATGAGATGTCAGACAGTTAGCGCCCATGGGTGTCATATCAGACATTAAGCTGTATTTCTTTTTTTCTTATAGATTGGTTGTTTCTTTTCAGAGTAGGTAATTACTGTTCTCCTAGGATGGGAATGTAAGAAAATCTTGCTTTTGGAACTGTTGAGCTTTTTTGCATTCTCACATCATGAGTCTGTGGTGTTATTACTTCTGGGTGTATACTCAGTTGCAGCAACTTGGTCAGCCGACAGGGGAGTTTGAAAAGCAGTTGGAAGGTAGCTTGAGCCTGAATGTTCGGGGACATTTGGCATTGTTTTGTGCCTAGCTACTATAGCCATATGTTCTTTTATGTAATGTGGGTTCCCCTCCACTCCCTGTACTCTTTCGCTTTTCCCTGTCCCAGTGCCTTTCCTCTTCCCACACAAAGTAGACTTTTTAACTTTTATATTAGTAGAAGTTGCTTTCTCAGGGCTCTTTTGGATATCCTCTAATTAGGTCTATTTGAACTACTCATGTCATCTTAGTTAACTACTTCATGTCACCTTGGTTAATATGTTCACTATTTTTTTTTTTAAAGATTTATTCATTTACACAAGATCCGGGGTACAGGCCAGATGCGCGTGAGGGTGAGAGGATTCACCAGAGACAGAGTGGGGGACAGAACAGGCAGACTGAAGAAATACATTGCTGAGGGGAGCAGCGGGCATGACAGGAGAGATCTGACGCGTCATGTGGGACCCTGGCTGGCTGGCCGGGATCGAACTGGCACTGCAGAGGCTGTGGACAGCTTTACAGCGCGGCGCTCAACCGCCTGCGCCACCAGGGGAGGCCCAATACGTTCACTATTTTTACATGAAACTAAGCAGCATACGATGGTGACTAAGAGCGGGCTTGAGTTCAAATCCATTGACTTGAATATAATAATAATAATGTTGTCATGGAGCATGTATTATGTACATATACATGATTGCATGTTGGCCTTGCAGAGTTATTTGGTATGTTTCAAGAGATGGAAGTTCTTAGGAGGTTTGTTAACTTTTGACCTATGTTAATTATTTAATCTGTGTTAGCTGCTATTATTATCACTGTTAGCACCATGATCATTTATCACAGTGTGATACCTGCAGGAAGGCCTGATGTCATATGGACTAATGACAGAGATGGACTACTCCCTGAAGAAAAAGCAGTTGTTGTGATGTATTACATGCCTTTCCATTAAGCTCATCATGGAAATTAGAAAGTGTTTGGCTCACATGTATGGAAGGGTTAATTAATAATAGAAAGACAATGTGGTATTCATAAAGCAGCTTGGGCACCTTATCTCTTAAGTATATTTATTTTTTAGTCCTTTTAAAAGTTTGAAGGTCAAACACTGAAGTGATTATCAGAGCATAATTTATTGTTGGCTTGTTTTATTATGTGTAAGTTAGATTGATTATGTTCCACTGCCTAAACTAATCCCTGATGTGAACTGTGCCTTTAATTGCAGTAGAGTGTAGAGTCTATGTAAAGTATAATGTGTTATAAAATAATATACAGTATAGTATATTTTCCTGTATATTTGAGTTGCAGCTCTATTTATGCATTCACTATGCCATTTAGGAGAAGCTAAATCTTCAGAATCTTCAGTCTTTCTAAATGGGAAAGTGATGTAGTTGTGGGAAGTTAATTTATATTGATGTGTTATGAAATCAATGCCCTCTCTTATTATTCTTTGAAAATCTTTCATTGATTAACAATCTGGGTGGTGGCAGAAATCAGCAGAGAAGAGAGTGCTGAAGTGTCCTGAGCTTTGAAGCATGGATTTGATGTCCAGCTCCTCATTCTGAGTATAACTTTAGGCAAATCAGTGTGCTTTGTATTTCACTCTCTCCTGTCTTTCTGTGATTACGTAGAGAAAAACTCCTTACTTAGGAGTTCTCTAATCAAAACCCGCAGTCTGTAATAGTTAAGCTGAGGTTTGTCCTTGTCTCTCTGAAAAAAAAATATATGTTAATAGTGTGAAAATAAATATTTATCCTTCTCAAGAGTTTGCCAAGGAATTGGTCATAGTCTTTTATGATCTTGTAAAGAAAGACTTAGCGTAAAATAGCCTGAGTTCTTGGACTTTGCACCTTTGTTTTTGCTGAAGACTTTCTCTATATTGCTCCATAATCTTTCAGTAATTTTTAAAATGTATGTCACTGGGAAGAAGTCAGCCTGATTTTTGTTCCTATCATTAAGTGACTTGAGTCTTTTCCCCTTGGCCTGAATGCTTTTATGTCTTTGTCCTTGACATTCAGTGTCTGTACCAGGTATATTTCAGTATTGATTAGTCTGTATCAATTTTTCTTGGGACTCAGTATGGCCTTTGTTCTGCAGGTTTCAGTATTGCTTTATTGTGGGGATTTTTTTAAATACTATTTTTTACTCCATTTTCTTTTCTTTTCTTCAGTTATGCATTTATTGGATTACCTTGTTTTTTAATATCTATCTCTTTCTCATCCTCTTATTTATTTTTTAATCAAATTTTATTGATTTACTGTATCTATAACTATGTATGTAGTTTTGGGAGTACAACTTCACATCTTGGTAAGTGCACGTGCAAAACTCCAGTGCCAGTGCCGGATCACATTGCCCCTGCTACCTTTCTTCCCCTCCCCTCTGGTGACCACCATAGTTTTCAGAGTCTAGGGGTTATTTTTGTTGTGTTTTGCCAGTTTGTTTTCTTTGGTTATTTATGTTACCACAAATGAGTTAAGTCATTCAATATTGGTCTTTCACTGTCTGTCTTCATTCACTTTGCATACCACCTTGAAATCTATCCTTGTTGTTCCAGAAGAGGCAGTTTCATCTTTAATAGCTGAGTACTAGTCCATTGTGCTTCTCGCTCTTTGAAAGCCTTGATCTTTTCCATGGGGGGGAGGCAACATACATAGTTAGTACAAACTCAAAGCCAGACTGCCTGGGTTTGAATCTTTGCACGATCACCTGCTTGTCTTTGGGCCAGTTACTTAAACTTCTAAACTTCTCCGTTTTAATCTCTGAAATGGAGATAATTATGTGGCTCCCTCAAGGAAGAAGAGGGCTTTTGGGTGTGTTTTTTACTCCATTTTCTTTTCTGTCAGATATGCATTTATTGGATTACATTTGTTCTCTATTTCTACCTCTTTCTCAGGCTATTTTACTCTGAGTCTTTCTTTACAAGATCATAAAAGACTATGATCAGTTCCTGAGCAAACTCTTGAGAAGGATAAATATTTACTATCACATTATTAACATGCATTTTTTCAGAGAGCGCAAAGACAAACTTCAGCTTAATTATTACAGACTGAGGTTTGATTAGAGAACTCCTAAGTAAAGATTTTTTTTCTCTACCTAATCACAGAAAGACAGGAGAGAGTGAAATATAAAGCACACTGACTTGCCTAAAGTTACACTCAGGATGAGAAGCATCAAATTCATGCTTCAAAGCTCAGGACACTTTATAAAGTTATAAAGATTTATTGAGATAAGACGTTTAAAGGGTTTAGAGTTCTGCATTGTAAGTGCTTAAAACTACCAGCCATGATTGTTATTTCCATTTCTTTTTTTGCTTGATTTTCACGTCTATCTTTTAGGTCTGAGTTTCTCTTTAGGCATATCTGTTCTTCTTACTGATCCCCAAAGGGCTATATTTTCAGCAATTGTTTCATTATTTTCTTTGGTCGTTTTCCTGAGACCTACATGTTAACTTTTCATCTTTTCTTGAATTGTCATTTCTACTTAGAAGTATAGTTCTTTCTATGAGCTCTTATTTCACAAAAACTATTTACCGGATTCCATGGGAAGTATCTACTCATTATTTGTCCCATTTTTATATTTCTTCTGTTATCATTGTTAAATAATTTCTTTGACGTTAAGCGTTGCATTTCTGTCTGGTTTCTGTCTGATTGGACCCAGACTGTCAAAAAAAAAAAAAAAAAATCAGCCTTGTCAGGACTGATTGTGCCTGCAGTACTTGTCTAACCTGCCAGCTGACAGCCTGCTTCTTGTAAAGATATAGACTCCTGCTTTTTCTCATGCAATCTTTCCTTACCTTTGATTCTGTGGTATTGAATGGGGCTCACTGGTGCTTCTGGGGTCCCACACTTTGTCTTTCCAAGTAAGTGATTTCTGGTTTAGTTATATACCCTTGGAAGAAGGGAGATAGAATGACTTATTGATTAGGACGATGGACTCTGTAATATAATCATCTGGCCTTGACTGCTGACTGTTCTTGCTAGCACTGTGATCTTGGAACAGTTTGGAAGAGTGTGTAACAAATCACTTGACTCTCTAAATCTCAGTTTTCTTGTGGATAAAGTGGGATAATTATAATACCTACCTCCTAGTGTTGTTGGAGTTCAGTGAAGTAATACATGCAAGTGCCTGGACCAGTGCCTGGGGTGGCAGGACTAGGTACATTTCCAGTTATTGTCACCATCATTATTGTACTGTTGTTGTCATTAATTCTGTGAACCCAGCACATTGCTGGAGATCTGAGGTGTAGGTGTCTACTCTTACTGTACTCCCTCAACTGGATACAGTGTTCACTGCATTTAGCAGCAATTTTTTATAAATTGTAATTTGGAAGTGTGGCTGTTTCCTGTTTTTCTGTTCTATTTTTATTTCTTATTTCCCCCCTGGTTTCAGGGAAGAGAGAGACAGAATTGCCTTTCTTTGCCATCATTATTTAGAAACATATCCTCTTACTAACTACAATAGAAGTGTTGTTTTTCAAAGAATACTTGCAATTTGTTTTTATCAATTTATTAAAGATTTTACCAGTACCTTTGCCACAGTAAAATCATTACTAAAATACTGGCTAACAAGAGTTCAAAGGAAATGTATTTTCATATCACATACTAGTATGATAGTATGATATGATATGATAGTATCATACTAGTATGATATGAAAGTACATTTCTTTTGAACTATCTTGTTAGCCAGTATTTTAGTAATGATTTTACTGTGCCAAAGGCACTGTTTTTGGCTGATATGTTTGTTGCAAGATGAAAACTGACTAGAAAGATCAAGTTTATTAGTGTTGATGCTAAATTTTTTACTTAGTGCTAGAAATCCAGTTGTACAGCAATAGGGTGGCTTGAGTATGTGTAGAAAATGCTTGAGTTCAATCAGTTGTGTGATTTGACTGCCAAGAAAGCTGGCAAGCTCCACCTTACAGTTAATTGAATTGCAGTAAACTCTCTGTGCTGGGGAGGGCCCCACTCTGCCCTCGCTTGCACGGGTCAGACTGCGCTCTGGGAATCCAGTACCAGGAGACTGTTCTTGAGTGGCACTTTGTGATCAGAGGAGAGTGACCAGGAGTCAAGGACACGTGAGACAGTACTTCTTCAAGGGATGGGTTGAAAGTAGTGGGGACTTTTTTTTTTTTTAAGATTTATTTATTTATACAAGCACTCGGTATAGTCAGAAGTACGGGAGGGTGAGAGAATTCACCAGAGTCAGAGCGGAGAGCAGAGCAGGCAGACTGACAAAATACAATGCTGAGGGGAGCAGTGGGCGGCAGGAGAGGTCTGCGCGCCATGTGGCACCCTCACCCGGTGGCCAGGGATTGAACCTGCGCTGCAGAGGCTGCAGCAGCTTCGCAACCCAGCGCGCATCACTGCTATGCCAAGGGGTAGGCCCAGTAGTGGGGACTTTTAACTTGAGATGAGAAGGCTGGTGGAGAGTAATTGGGAGATACAATGTCAACAATAGCAATAGATGCTAAAATTTATTGGGTGCGACTATAAGCGAGGCACTAAGAACTGGGCATTATAATCTTATTCATTCCTCATGACAAGCATATGAAATAGGAACAATCCCATTTCTTAAGTGGGGAAATTAAGATTTACTAAAGTGGAGAATTTTAATTGCGATCACATAATAAAAGAGAGAGCCAAGCTTTGACTTTTTTTGTTGACTTGTAAAGACTTGAGCTCTAATATCATCAGTTTCTTGTGATTGGCATCTCCAAATATTTGAAGGACTTGCGTGCAGAAGAGGGTCCCAGAAATTAAAGCTAGTGCAGAGTTGGCAAATGCCCCAATATAGATTCTCCATGGACTGTTTTCTAGATTGGGGGCAGCGAATTCCCCAGCACTGCTCACGTACAGGTGTGAGCTGAGTGCCTGCTGCCTGGTGCATGTTTGTCAGGAGAGGCAAGTTTGGAAGAGGAGTGGAGCTGGACAATGTGATCTTCAGAGTCTCTTCCAACCTTGAGATTTGGGGCTGCTACGTATGTTTTCATCTTTATGAGGTGTATTTTTTTTAATTAAACTTTTAAAATTTTGGTATTTATTGTCTTGATCATTTTAAACAGTACTGAAATCATTTCAGTATCATCAAGTATATATACTTTGATGTGCAGCCAATATCCAGAGATGTTTCATCTTGCAAAACTGAGACTATATCCACTAAACACTAATTCCCCATTTGCCCCCACCCCAAGACCCTGGAAATTTCTGTTTCTGTGAACTGACAGCTTTATATTCTCATATGAGTAGAATCTCCTGCCATGCCTATCCTTGTGTGACCTGCTGATTTCTCCTACAGAGTGTAAGGTGCGCCAGGTTCATCTGTGATGTATCAAGTCAGGATTGCCTGATTTTTTAAATACTCCAGTGAATGTATATGCTGCATTTTAAACCATCCTCTTAGTTAATGTCCTCTTTAAGTTAAAAAAAAAAACACTTAAAAACTATTAGAATCAATATTATTACAACAACCTATTATTATGTTTACATATTTTTATAAATGAAAATATCTGAGATGGTTAGAGACTGGTGTGCCCTAATGAATGAAAGAATTCAGGAGTCTAGCCTGAATCTGTGCTGACCATGTGGCACATCCTGGAAGTACTGTTTTGAATTAAATTTCTAGTGGTGGGTTTATTTTCTTATAATGTGTGCCTTTAAAAAATCAAATCCAGGGGCCTCCCTGGTGGCTCAAGGGGTTAAGACACAATCTATGAAGCTCTCCGCAGCCACTGCAGCACGATTTCGATCCCCGGCCAGGGAACTACCCACATGGTGCAGAAGACCTCTCCTGTCTCTCCTGCTGCTCCCCTCAGCAGTGAATTTTAGTCAGTCTGGCTGTTCTGTTCTCACTCTGTCTCTGGTGAATCCTCTCACCCCCCACACCTCTGGCCTGTACCCCAGTTCTTATATGAATAAATAAATCTTTATAAAAAATAAAAAATATCAAATCCAGTATTTAGCAGACAAAATGAATAGTTCTGAAAATGACAATGAATAGGAATTTCTGGTTAATAGAATGCCAGATTTCTTGTATCTTTTGTGTGTTTTTTTGCAGAGTCCTTATGTTGTAGAATACTTCTGTGGGCTGTTTGTTTTTTAATCAAACGTTTATTGACTTTCTATGTAACAAACACTGAACTTTACCCTAAGGATTTTACTTCCCATGTTGGTCTCATCATGTTTTACTGCTTCATTTTATGTCTCAAGCAAACTGAGACCTAATATATGAAGTGCTGTCACCCATATGATGGGAGGCAGAGGTTGGTATCAAGAATTCTTTATTTTTCCTTTTTAATTAGCTGGTTTATATATATTTTTTCATACTCTCCTTAACAAAATACTAACAGTAGAGCTTACATTTTAACAGGTAATTTCCAAAAATGGAAACTTTTTCTTGACTTTTTTTTTTTTTTTTTTTTGCTTATAGTGTGAAATAGAAGCATGAAATCTTTCAGTCATTCACAGCAGGGCTGTAGGGAGGCTGGCTGCACCAGCCTTCCAATAATTTTTCACCTTTCAGCCTCCCCAAATAAACGTGCTAAGTAAAATCCCAGTGCTTGCTGTGTAAACCAGGTTCCAGTCCCGTTCCCACCTCTGCATCCTGCTCTATCCCTGCCCTCCCAGCAAAGAGGTCCCAGGAGCCTTGTGGGGGTGGTAAACACTGTTTACTGAAACCCCCACTCCTGGTGCATTTGACTCACAAGCAGATTGTCAGAAGGGAGTTTGCAGCAAAATGTGTGCAGATGACAGTGAGTGCTCAACTTTCTAAGCTATTTCCATAGAAACGACCGCGAAGCCACAAATAATGGGCTGTGGGAAGCAGCATAGAGAACAGTGGTTCTAAAAGTTTAGGGAAGTCCCTGGAAAGATGGAGACATGATCCACTCAAGAACATGGGAGGAGACGTGCTCCCTGGCAGGTGGGAAGCGGCTGTGACTGCTTGTTTTTCATGAGTGAGACTCAGGCACATTTAGAACTTTTTTTTTTCTTTTTTAACTAAAAAGATAGCTGAAATTTCTCTTTGCTCTCAATTTTTTTAAACTCCTGAAAACAATAATTCTACAGCACTGGCTTACAGATAGCCAGGAATGCCAGCCTTGTCCCCTCCATTCACTTTGTGCTGTTTCCTCTGTTCTAGGTGTTTACAGCTTCTGTATACCTGGCCAGGGCTTCTCCTTCCTACTTATTTTTTAAATTTTTATTTTTATTTATATATTTTTTTACATTATTGTTCATTTTTAAACAATGTTTCCTTCCCCCCCCCCAGGTGTAGTCCCCATAGAATTTCCTTCACCAATGTGCCCATGCATCATCACCATCACCTTCCCTGTGCTCCTCCCTCCTCTGCAGGATATCTCTGTTTTATAATTGTCTGTTGTGTTGTATTTTGTATTGTTGTTATTTTTTCCCCCTGATGTGTTATTTGGTTCCCCTGTATTCCTCCTATAAGTGAAACCATCCGATATTTTTCTTTTTCCTTATGACTTATTTCACTGAGCATAATTCCTTCTAGCTCCATCCATGTTGCTGCAAGTGGCTAACCCTTCCTGCTTCCTGATGGGCTGTCTTACTGTCTTTTCAGGGAAGAAGAGCCCAGACCTGGGGGAGTATGACCCTCTCACACAGGCGGACAGTGACGAAAGTGAAGATGATCTTGTGTTGAACTTGAACTTGCAACAGAAGAATGGAGGGGTCAAAAATGGCAAGAGTCCTCTGGGGGATGCCCCGGAGCCCGACTCGGATGCCGAGGTCGCAGGGGCTGCAAAGCCACATCTGTCAGAGGTCACCACGGAGGGGTACCCCTCAGAACCCCTGGGGGGCCTGGAGCAGAAGGCAGCCTCCTCTGTTGCCTCCTATGCACGCACCTCTCTCTTCCTGCTGACGGTGGTGATCGCCATGATCCTGGTGCTCGTCTGTGCTTTTCTGATCCCCTGTCCCCCTAGGGACCTGCATAGCACTTGGAGTCGCCACTTGGGCCCCCAAGGAGGTGAGTGGCAGGATTTTCACTCCCATTTCTCTCAGTCGCCATCATTACATATTAATTCTGTAAAACTTCTGATTATGTAAAAGTCTCCTCCGGTTCTTTAAAATAAATTTGTGTTCTATGGTATTTCCCTCCCTGTGTGTGTGGTGGTGGTTAGGGGACTGAGATTAGAAATGCAACAAAAAGATGGGTGGGTGCAACTCCAGAAGCTTGGGAAGATCACTGCCTGTTGGTTTTTTGGCCTTGGTCTTGATTAGATGCAAATAGGATGGAGCACTGTTTGCTGGAATCTGCTAAGCAGCCCACAGTGAATCAGGGGAGTGCAGAGCTGTGGGAAAGCCATTTTCAGAGAAGAGTGAAGCTCAGGCCTGGCCAGTCCAGAGGCCAGTGGCTGATAGGACCCCCAGCACTCCTGATGATAGATGATAGCCAGACCTAGATTTGAAAGGAAATTGGCTGAATTTGAATTTTAAAATAATTTCATTTCAAGCAAAAGAGAGTTGTTTTCCTGCAGCAACTTTTCTTTCTTGCGCTGATGGTTAGGGTAGTTTAAAGATGATTTTGTCTACTTTGGAGCAGGTTTCTTTAAAGTAGCTTACACTGGGTCAAGAATAAGAATTGTGTCTGAACTCAGTGCTGAGAGGTCCTGTCTCTTGTCAGCAGGTTAGACTGAAGGGTTTCAGAACACATCACCCTGAAATAGGCCGCTTTGGCATATGATTATTTGGGGTTAAAGGAACTTGAGGAAGAGCAGATGCAAAAAGGACTCTGCCTTTCAGTTCTTGCTGAAATTGGGAGATGAAACTGCTAGGGGGAAGGTGGCCTCTCTATATGGGAGGAAGCTGGTCATCTGTGCATCGGGTTTGAGACCAAGAGAAATCTGTGCAAACCCACATTGTTAAAATGACCTCTCTTCCTTTAGGCTCCTCATCTGTTTTGATTACATAGTTAAACCTAGTTTATAAGCACCTGGGCCTGGCCTCTTATTTGGGCCTGCATTTTCTATGGGGACTCCCATGTACACGTTCAATTTTATTCAATAAAACTTGAATCCTTTCTCTTGGTCATCTGCCTTATCACAGTCCCAGCTAGAAATCCTAAGAGGGAGTTTCCAAAGAGAAAATTTCCCTTCCCAGATCCTTATATTACCTTGATCTAGAAATATTTTCCCTGCCACTCCTCTGATTCTGGTTGACTTAGCTTCTGGTGTGTGCTGAGTTCATGTTTCTACTTCATCTTTAGGCAGAAATGGGTGGATGCAGCATATGCTACATATGGGCTTATCATGAGCAATAGCTCTCCCCCTCTTCCTTGCTTTTTGACTTTTCTAAGTGAGATATTATACAATTTATCTACAGTATAAAGAATAACAATTTGTTAGTGTGGCCACGTCCCAGTTTAAGAATTAGGACGCTATAAAGACATAGCCCCCCAGTCCTGTCCTCTATGCTCTCCAAAGGACTCCACAGTCCTGAGTTTGGGTTGATTGTGCCTCTTTTTGTCTTTAAAATTTTAACCATAGAGCTCTCAATCATACATTCTTTAATTTTGCCTACTTTTGAATTTTATATATATCATAGTCTTCTGTGACTAGCTTTTTTAAAACTTATTTTTTAAAATACTATTTTTGAGGTTCATCCATAGCTGGACTTTATTCATTTTCATCTCTTTGTGGTGTGACTATCCATGGTAAACATTAGGCAGCTTCCATTTCCAAAAAGAGAAATAATGCTGTGATGAAGAGTCCTGTACGGAAAAGGCTGTAAGAATTTCTTAAGGGCATAAACCTCGGCATGAAGCTGCTGCCTCATCGGATGTGTGCCTGTTGAGGACTAGCAGTTTCTGTTCAGTTGTTTTCTGCTGGCCCGATGTGAGTTTTCTTCAAAGCTTGCAGGCATCCTCTGACTCTACTCTGTGTGTGTGTGTGTGTGTGTGTGTGTGTGTGTGTGTGTGTGTGAGAGAGAGAGAGAGAGAGAGTGTGTGTGTGACACTAGCTACCTTGTCACTGACAGGTGGAAGTCCAGGCTCCTGCTAGGCCTCTGCTGCCACCGCCCTGCGGGAGTGGGAGGTGGGGTGTGGGAAAGCCGCCTCATTCTTTCTGGGTTGGGGCTACAACTGTAGCACCTTGTGTGTGGAGGGCCTCGTGCCAGGTTGTGGGGGTTGGGGGGCACCCTGCCTCCCTACCTTGCTTTCTCTGATTCTGGTGGGGGAGAAAGGGTGCCTGTCATAGCCTGGGGAGAGTGGAGGTCTAGGCCCCCCTCTTGGCCTTTGCCATGGAATGGGGCCACGGTGTCATCCATGGTGTTTGGTTGGTGCAGAGCAGTTATTCTCTAAAGCCTTTCTGTCTGGCTAGGCCATGCCCTTCCCAGCCCTTTGACTAGAGGCCCAGCTTTTCTTGGGGCTTTTTTTGTTTTTTATCTATTCCTGTGGGCATTTCTGGCTTGTCAGTGTCTCCAATATCCTATCTCAGATACATGGAACAAAAAAACACCAAGGGAGTCCCTACCTTGTCATTCCTGGGGTCTCATGGTCCCTAGTTGGCCTGCCTCTTTCTTCCACCTTTAAGAGTCTTCTCTTTGTTTTGTATACATGGCAGCTCGCCAGCTGTTCCTAGTGTGGGAACTGGCCTGGCTGTCTACTCCACCTTATCAAGGGGCCGCACGTTTGCCTACTCTCTATGGTGGTGCTGCAGTGCTCCGCGTCCACCCCCTTTCTAACCTGGAGTGGAGCACTGGTTTGGGGGAACTTGCTCAGGACTTTCTTTCTTTTTTCAATATGTCATCAGGCGGGGACCTGTCTCCACTGGAATTGGCCGATGTGAACGGAGACGGCCTGCGCGACGTGCTTCTCTCCTTTGTGACCTCAAGGAATGGGAGCGCTGTTGGTAAGAGCCGTGTCTTGGGGTGACTGCAGGAGAAGCTCCTTGACGGAGGGGCAGTCGGCTCCGAGGTACCCTGTAGAAAAGGGTCTGCAGTGAATCCAGGCCTGCATGATAAGCCCGATGAAAGAGCGCCTGCAAATCAACCTCGTTTCAAGAAATCAGTGAGCGGCATTGCTGGCAGGAATTTTTAGTGGTCAGGGAGGCAGGTGAGGAAGCTGCGATTGAGAGAGGAAGTGACTTGCCCGCATACCTGCAGTGAACATTGGGTATCTTAGGCTTCTTGAGCCTGGTCCTGGTGAATTTTCCATTGCCTCTTAAGTTAAAATTCATTGACTCTGTCCTTCCCCGCTCACCCTAGCCGAGAGCTTAATGTTCACACATACCTCACACATGTACATCGGGGCTGGCTGTTTTCCTCTGTCTCCACTCTCCATCCTGTTCTGGGAGGTTGACCTGTGTGGTTTATGTTAACAGGCTCCCTCGCTTATGGAGTTCAGCTGGGTTTGGCCAGTGGGGAGCAGAGGCAAGAAACTGGAGGAGAGGAGGGGCGAGGGGTGGGTCCTTATTCCCGCTGGCTGGCTACACCCTGGGCACCAGTCACTGCTCCTGTCGAGGTTGTCCTCTCGCAGGACCCTCTTTTCCTCCTCTGTCCCTTTGGGCCTGGGAGTGGTAGTACACATGTAGTACACAAGGGACTACATGTCCGTTGTGATTTCTTTATACCCTGAGTAGTCTTTGTAAATAGTCTCTTTATTAAACCTTCCACAAGCTAATGAGGCAAAAGAAAGAGTGTGGTATTTTCAGCACAGGTCCATGGGGTTTGGGGTTTGTCCTGCAGCCTCCATTAAAGTACATTCGAATTGCAGTCTGTGAATGGATACAGGAACTTCAGTTTGAGGATGAGAACACCTGCTTTTTAGTCATTCAGGTCCTGGAATGAACATCTAGCTATGTTTTAGAGAATTCTGAGGCTGCAACGTCTCTGATGTTATTAGAAATACCTTTCTGGTGCTGGTGCAGTATGTAGAAGCAGCTTGGAGATAGGTCTGTTATAGAGAAATCTCCACCCAGAAATTGACTTATATGCAACTGGACCTTAGTTACTTTTTTTTTCTTCCCTGCCTGTGACTCATTAGCCTTTGGAATAAAAACTTTCCCCATCCACTTTTAAAGTTAGAGCTATTTTAGTCATTTGGTATTTTACATGATTTGCTGTGTAACAGAACTCATTATGGCAAGGCCATGGGGTAGGACACAAGATGGACCAGCACAGATTATAAAAATGATAGCTAACATCTGGTGCTTTCTATATGATGTGCACTGTTGTAATACTGTTATGAACCACTTTATCTGCAGATCCTATGAGGCAGACTAATATTATTATCCCCTTTTGCAGATGTGGAAAAAGACATGATGCCCAAAGTCCCAAAGATGGTAAATAGCAGAGCTGTTTACTCCCAGGACCCAAGTCCTGGGAGTCTGACTCTCAAGGTCATGTCCTTGACATTTTGTCAATCCACTGTGCCCATAACCCTAGCCAGTGGATTCAAATCTATACCACCGAGAATAGGAAGGATTGTTTTTTATTTGTGCGTTTATTCTTCCATTCATTCAACAGTCATGTGACGAAGGTCTGGTGTGCAGCTTACTAGAGCTGGGCTGTTACATTGAGCTAAACCAGATGTGTGGGGAAGGGAGAGTCAGCACCACCTGGCAAAAGATGAGTCAGAGGATTGATAAGGAGTCAAGGTCCCTCACGGAGGAAGCACAGCCCAGGACGTTTAATGAGAGCTTCCCTGGGAGTCTGGAAGTTACCTTTGTTAACTGTGGGTTGTCCTGAGTATCGTTGATTTTGGCAACAAGGTCTGAAACAGACAAACAACCAGTTTGTCACTTGTGTATTTAGTTGGCAGCACTGAGGAATAGATACATTGAGGCTCTAAAACCTACATTTCCTGAACCTCCTTGGTCTTTGCTGGAAGTGCCATGCATCAGTATCCCTCTCCTGACAGTGGATGTAAAACTGGCAGAGGATGAAGTTATACTGACAAGTTAATTAAATGACACAAAGGATTATTTATTGAAGAGGTGTTATTCTAATCCTTTACCTGCTATATAGGTGCTAAGTTTTCCTATTTTCTCTATACTGGGGCCAAATCATCCGATTCTGTTCCACTCTGGACCAGAAAGACCTGCTGATCTTTGCTAAGTATAATCGTCAGGTTTATTTTTAAAAATAATTGCTTTTCTGCCCGCAGGGAGATTTGCTAGTGAAGTGTTCAGGTCTTTTGCTCCCTCTCTGCACACATCCTAGACCAGTCTTGCTTTTCTGAGCAGGCCTTTCCTCCTGCTTTGCTTGTTCTCAGCAATCACTTTCCCCTTGTCTTGATTTTGCTCCTGTCTTCTGTTCTGCAAGCAATTGTTAATCATTGCCATATGTGCTAGGTGCCCTGCAAAACACTGATGATATAGAATGAAAGCTACTGTCTTTATCCTGAAGGCTGTCCCTATTTAGTGAGGCTGAGTGACTGCTTGGAAACGATGTCAAGGTTGCTGTGGAGGTCCACAGCACAGGGTCTTCCATGAGAGCTGTGTTCACAGAACAGCTGTGACAGGTACTCTTTTCAGACCTTGTTGCCAGAAACACAGAAGGGAGCTGAATGCACAGGTGTGAGCTGCTGCCTTACACTGTTTACTTCGGCGGCTTTCCAGTCTGCAGCTCACCCCTACTGCTCATCCCCTCTCCCTCCTCTTCTTTCCTGTCTCTCTCGTACTCTTAGGTGCCCCGAGGCCAGCTGCTCTGCTCGTGTGCCTGTCGGGGATGAATGGCAGCACGCTCTGGTCCAGTCCCCTCCCTGAGGAGGCCCGCCATATCACATGTTTGGATCTGATGCCAGGAAGCAGTGCTGAAACCATCTGCCTTGTGACAGGGACACAAAAGATACTCAGTGCATTCAATGCGACATCAGGTAAAGGTCACTGCCACAAAGGCTGTCAGCTACAGTGAGCCCTCATCACCATCATGACAATCTGGTGGGGAGAGGACCTTTCTCCCCTTTCTTGGTGGGAAGTCTGATTTGTTACTCTGGAAGGTGGATTTAAGGGAAATAAGGGAAAGGGTTTGAGTACATTGAATAATACATCTATAGTTCAACCTGTTTGGTAATAAGATGGGGCTAAACTGAGTTATCCAAAGGGAAACCAGGTTTGTAAATAGTGTCCCTACTGTTTGTAAATAGTGAGGCCTTAGGTTTGTAAACAGTGTCCCTGTTGTTCTTAGTACTAGGGCAGCTAAGGCTTGTCTCTTCCTAGTTGATCTGCGTGGTGTCCATATGAAAATTTGGCTGTTACTACTTAAACATGTCAGTGAAGAAACTGAAGTCTGTGGAGTCATATTGATTGGACCTTGACTTACTGCATTTAGACATGCATGACCGAAGGAATGAAAAAGAATCCAGTATACTGAATGCTTCATCCAGAATTGTACATATCCTGCCAATATGCTTGATAATATTGCTCTGTGGCCTCAAGTGAAGTTGAAGAAAGATCATTCTTTCTAGCTTTAGATTTTGGAGTTTGGCAATGTGATGCTTTGGAGGTGAAGTAACTCAAGAAGTGAAGTCATCTTGAAAACCTCCCATAATTTCTCTACTCGTGGGAACATATGTTAGAAGGAAAGTGAATTGGATTTTGGTTGGCTGCCCTTCTGTGGCCCTTTGATCTTTGTGATAATCTCTAACAGATCAATTGCTCTGCCCGAGACAAGTAGGCTCCTGTTTCTTGGAAAGACTTCAGCACCTCTATTCTATCTAAAACAATCTAGATGTGAAGTTATTTCATGGGTTTGTTTCTGTTACCCAGATATGTGAGGATTTCAGTTCACACTCCTTGCCCCTTTCTCCTCAGTAAGATAAAAACTAAAGGAAAAAGTCAGTAGGGGTTGCTGTCATTCAGCATTGCACCTGCCCTTTGCAGAGGCAGAAAGGTGTAACTGTGTAAGCCTGTTGTCCTTCCCTAGGGAAAGTCATTTGGACTTTAAACTCAAACTACTTATCCAACGGTACCCTGGCTGCCCCAGGTGTGGTGCTGCCTGACGTGGATGAAGACGGCGTTCGAGACCTTGTGGTTCTGGCCATTGGGGACTCACAGGTACGCTCTTTGTGGAGTGGTTCTTGTTTCTTATAGGGAAGCTTCAACTCCAGTTATCCCAGCTCCTAGTACAGTTATAAATGCTGCTTGAAACCTTATTATAAGCACTTCAGTTTAAGTCAGTTCTCTTCATGACATTAAATAAATAAATTACCATCACAAACCCATCTTCTTGGCTGGTTTGATTCCATTGACTGGCAGGGTAGAACTTTGGAGCCAGGTAGGTATATGCTTGAATTTCTGCTCTGCCTCATGTAGCTTTGTGGCCTCGTGCAAACCCCGGCACCTGGTTCTTCTTTGTAAAATGGAAATGTGGTATCTACTGGCGGGATTGTTCTAGAAGTTAGAGCTAATATGTTTTAAGTGCCTAGAGTAATGCCTATTTTTTTTTTACCATGTGTGTATTTTTAGTTCTACTTTATTATATATATATATTTAACTTTAAATTCAATCATGAACAATTAAAATGATAGAAAGTTTATGAAATATATATAGAAAAAATTATAGTTGAAACAAGTCATAACAATGAAGAAAGGAGAGTCATAGTTTAGACTTTGAGTCTCATACAGGCTTCTCAAGGATGTTTTGCTGCAGCCCCCATACACTGCAACTAGTTATTTCTGTGCACAGATAATAGTAGTTTTCCCCTAAATCACAGGAAAGGATACACTCATGAACAAAATTATCTCCATCTTAACGTTTTTATTGCTGAAGTTTTTCTCCATGCTCTGTGAAAGCTTTTCTAAGACTTTCTCTTAGACTGCCTGGTGTGAGTTGGCCTGGAAATGCTTGTGGACAAAAGAAATGAACAATTGGCAAAGAATATTTGTGGGAACATGTGGATAAAGATCATTTTGCCACATTTGATAGCTTATTTAGAATTTTAAAAGACCCTGTGTTTGCTGTTTTGCTTTTTGCAATGCCTACATAGAGTAGAATTATAAAACCTGCCAATATAATGCTTTAGAATAGAATTAAACCTATCAATGTCTTATGGTTTTCTGCTAAGAGCAGCACACGCTAACTCAAGGTGCCCCACACTCACTAGTGTTGAGGAGTACTGCTCTCAGACACCGGGAGACCCCTCTTAGGTTTGTGAGATTAGAGAAGATACATAATGAGGCATATCAGTGTTTAGGGTATTTTCTGTAAGTTTTTCTTCATCTCTTTGGTCTCAAAGTAGACCTGAACCATGACTTCAGCCATTATTAGCAGTCTTTTCTATCCCAGTTACTGTGAATGGAGACCTGACTCTATGAAAATTTCGGTGATTCCGTCCATCAGGGTGTGATGATTCCATTCATCCACATGGAAAGTCTGAGGGGGAGGGATTCTATTTAATGGAATTTCCATTAGCAGAAGCCTAACTAGACAAATTATTTATCCTGAACAATACGCCATCTAGCTTCTTTTCTTTGTGGTTGACGGGACAATCCGTGGAGATTGGGACCCTCTGTAGGGGTCTTTGTTAGAGGAATTGGCTTCTTACCAAGTTCTACGTTGTGCCTTTTTTTTTTTGTCTCCACCAGAAAATAAAGTCAGCGATTATCTAGCTTGCCTCATAGAGTTTAGTCCTTTGCACAATAGTGTACAGATATGGAACAGTTTCCATTTGCCTGAAAAGTGGTAAACTATACTAGACAAATCTTGAAGCTCTGGGTTTAGAGCAGTATCTCCATCTTTGTACTGACCTATTTTGACCTCTCTGTGAACAAAGAATCTGTGGAGCCTGTTACTGTAAGCTGCCAGTGTGGAAAGCTGTCTTCACCAGCAATGAAGCACATTAGGTTTATGAGTTAAAGTGATTATGTTCTTAGAGCTGGGGTGGAGTGGGGTTGGCTGGGAGCTGGTTTGGGATTAGAGGAACTGATCTGTTCTGGAACATTAGTGGAAAGAACCTTGAAAGCCATGTATCACCCTCTCCCTCCATACTATAATCTTGATGCAGTATTCCAGACACACTGGCCCCATTCTCTCCTTAAGGACTCACGCTGATGGGAATAGCACTCATTTGTGAGCCCAGTTCATTTTTGGTCAGCTGTAGAAAATTCTGTTATATTCATGAGAATCTGCTTTCTCATCACTTCCATTCATTAGTCTCCCTTCAGCCCTCAGAGCTACTATGAATGAATTTAAGCCTCTTTCTGTATAAAAGCCCTTTAGCCATTAACCTTGTCCCCTTAAGCCTGTTGCTCACTCTCAGCAATAAATAATCTTCAGTTTCTTACTCTGTTCCTCATGCACCATAAAGTCCAGACCCTTCTCCTCCTTGGTTCCTTTCGCTTTGTGCTCCAGTTTGTCCAGATGTCTTTTAAAATGTGGCACCCATGTCTGAAGACAGTGCTCTGTTTGTATGTAATGAGATATGTCAATGTAAGGAAAAGGTTAGTTCTTTTGATGTAGCCAAAGTTGTAGTTTTCCCAAGAATCACTGTCTGTAATCATTTAAAACACCATTGTTTTAAATAACCAATTAATCAGTGGTCTAATTTCTTCTTCTGTATTTTGACCCATCTTCTAGCCTAAGACTGTTCTCAGTTTTGAGTATATTATACAACATATTCACTACTCTTCTCAGCTTTGTGATAAGCTTGAATTCTGCTCATTCATGTCTTTGATAAGAATGATTAATAGGGGGCCTCCCTGGTGGTGCAAGGGGTTAAGATGCAACCTATGAAGCTATCTGCAGCCACTGCAGCACAAGTTCCATCCCTGGCCAGGGAGCTACCCACATGGCATAGCAGACCTCTCTTGCCTCGCCCGCTGCTCCCCTCAGCAGTGTATTTCAATCAGTCTGCCTGTTCTGTTCCCCACTATGTCTCTAGTGAATCCTCTCACCCCCCATGCCTCTGGCCTGTACCCCAGTTCTTGTATGCATAAATAAAAAAAAATGATTACTAGGAATGGGACAATAGAGTGCAGTGACTTCCCACTATAAACCTCACTCTGGGTTGACATCTTTCTCTGGCTACACTGAAAAACATACCACTTTATATGTCCCTTAGGAACTCATGACAATAAACTTTATCTAAAGCTTTACCCATGTAAATCTATCAGTACAGTCCCCATATTTCCCAACTGGCAGGCTCTACAAAGAAAATGCTCTAAAGCAAACAAGGCCTGCAGGCCAAATTTCACCCATGGTTTATTTTTATAAATAAAGTTTTATTGGGCACAATCACGCCTATCCATTTTTGTATTATTTATGGCTTCTTCCACACTAGTCACAGAGTGGCTTGGAAAATCTACAATATTTACCATCTTCACAGACAACGTTTACTGATCTCTGCTTGAAAGTAAGGTTGATAGTGTCACACCAGACCTTTAATACTATGATAAGAGAGTGCTGCCTGCATTGATTTCTGGGGATGAAAGTAGACCCAGAGGTCAGCTGTCCTCTGTTTAACTCTAGCAAGAAATCTGTACTTCTGGAGTCTGCTCAGCAGTGACTCCTATTCAGAGAAATTGCCTGAGGTATCCCTGAAGGTGCCCTTTGCTAGTGTCTGACAAGGACATTTGAAGGTTGATTCACTTCCTTATTTCCAGGGAAGCAGGTTGGGCTTTGTGATTCCAACTTTGGGAGAAGGTTCAGTGTTTCTGAACCCCTATCTAGTAAGGAACAGTGACTGTTGGGAGAAATTATTTGATTAGGAAATGATTGGACTTCTATTGATTCAACTACCTTTCTTCATGTCTTCAGCCAGATCTGTGCTTTCTGCTGGTGTCTGGCCGGACAGGGAGTCCAGTGGGCCGACCTGTGAAGTACAACATCGTGGGAGTGGGAAATCTGATTGGCCCTCAGGTTTACATCACCACCAGTGGGGCTGTCTACATCCTGTTTGGCTTTGGTAAGAAGCAAGGCAAGCTTTGCTCCCAGTCCCCATTGGTGTACAGTTAGATAGGACTTGCTGACACCAGGCCTTTTGTCACCTTCTATGGCAGGGGCCTCTCCCTCCCCCTACCCATTGCAGGTTATTAACTCTGCTTTCCCTTGCTGCCTTCTCCAAAGAGATGACTCCTTGTTTAGTCCACTGACTCATTTCCCCACTCACTCCGGGTTGCCCCAGTCAGAAGGAATCGGACCCTTCTGATCAGGTTCCCTGTCTCTTGCTCAGATCTTCACCTGGGAGAGTTCTGTTAAATCCAGCTTCTCAGTGTTGGTTCTTCCTGTGGTGCTAGGAAATATTCAAGCTGTCGCCCTGCGGGACATTTTTGTTCAGGCCCAAAATCGAGACAGCTCACCACCTTCTCTGCAGTTAGAAGAACCAGAATGGGAGAAGCGGAGATCCATCAACCTGTCTGAGCTCATTGACATTTACAGGTAGGGCAGGTGTCTGACCTTGTCACACTGAGATCCTGGTGCCCTGGAGTGTCTGAGTGTGGGTGGGCTGGTGAATATGTGGGTGAGGTTTGGGGAAAGCAGTGCTAGCCTTCATAGCCCATTGTGTGGTCTGGTTAATGGGCGTGAGAATTTTCTGTTCTTGGTAATATAATGTGTTGCTATCTGTGTTGATGACTGAGACCTGTGATCATTTTACAGATAGGTTATAAGGAAGGGTGTTTACTTAGGGTTCCAAGTGAGATCAGGACAGGATGAGACTGGAGAACCTTTCTTTGGGGAGATAGATTTATTTAAAATAACTGCTTATAAAGCCAAGCTGAAGTATCTGTTAGTATTTTCTCCTGTATCTTTCTGGTAGTTTGAAGCATCATTTTGGCAGAAACAAGGCAAACATCCTTGCTTTTTTTTTTTTCCCCACTTGTTTATTTCTTTACTAAAAGTGTGTCATTTTACACATTTAACCCCAGGCTGAGTCATCATTGTCTTCATTCTTTTTTACCAGAAGTACAAATCATAGTTGAGCGTTTTATTAGGCAATATCATGTTACTTCGGTGAATTCAACAGATATTAGATTGAATAGTCCCCGTTTTAGAAAGATATTGGGTTGTCAGAAAAGCCATGGTGCATTTTTTGCAACAAAAATTGTAGAAAAAGTATGTCATGACTTTTCTGACAACCCAATAATTCGATGAAGTGTATGGCTTGAGTTGATGCCAAGAGGCATGACTCCTTCAGGCCTCCCTGCAGATCCCCATCTGCCCTCCCTGCCATTACCCCATTGTCCTCAACTCTGTTACCTTTCCCAGACTGCCCTCTGTGAGAGCTCTGCTCTGTAGCACTTCTCTGGGTTCATTTTGAACTTGCAATGCATTTTCTAGGGACACTTGGTTTCTAAAGGTCCAGAACCAGACTTTCAATTGGAAAGACAGAGTATCCCAGTTGATAAGAGACGGTGGGGAAAGAATACAAAACTACATACCAACATGGATGGGAACTGCTGCGGCCACTTTGAGGCACATGAAACCATTCACTCAAAGAATTGTTTGCTTTTCAGTATCTACTGCAGGACTTTCTCCAATAGCTAGGACATAGAACCTGCAAACAACCCAAGTACCCACAGATAAAGGCTTGGATCAATAAGATGTGGTCTGGCCACACAGTGGCATGTTACTCAGCCATAAGGAAAGACATAATGTTGCCATTTATAGCAAAATGAAAGGGTTCAAGGGAATGATGTGGAGCAAAGCAAATCAGAATGACAAAGACAAATATTGGGCATTTACATAGCGATGAGCCATCAAAGCAAAATACTTATAAACACTAGCAGATGCTAGTAAGTGAGGTGAGGTTTCAGAGCCTAAGGAGGTGGAGGAGCGAGAGAAAGGGCCGAAAAGGTACAAAGGATAGTGGTGAGGAAAACAAATTTTATTTTATTTTTTAAAGATTTATTTATTTATTTATTTATTTATTTATATAAGCGCTGGGTACAGTCAGAAGCGCGGGAGGGTGAGAGAATTCACCAGAGCCAGAGCGGGGAGCAGAACAGGCAGAAGGACCTCAGTACACTGCTGAGGGGAGCAGCGGGCGGCAGGAGAGGTCTGTGCACCATGTGGGACCCTCCTCCGGTGGCCGGGGAGCAGCCAGGGATTAAACCGGTGCTGCAGAGGCTGCGGGCAGCTTCGCAACCCAGCATTCAACTGCTGCGCCACCACCGGGGAGGCCCGGAAAACAAATTTTAAAAAGAAAGAACAGTTTATGATACTATTGGCCAAAAGAAGAGAGTATTTGGATATAATTCTTAATAAAAAAATTAAGAGTAAAAGATCGGAATGCAGGGTGGGAAACGAAATCTGGGGGAAGGCACATGTGAATGCTGGATTTAGCTTGGAGAGCTCACAAAAGCCCTGGAAAAGGACAATTAAACAAAACCCAGGTCACTCCTTCACTAAGTGCTCTTGAGTACCTGTTAAATTCTAAGTATTAAGTACATAATAGTGAAAAAGAAAAACAAGTATATACAGACATGGGTGAGGAATCTCATCCACACTAGGGACTAACACTGGGGTCTCCTTTGATCAGTGACGGTGTTGAGCTACTCCAGATGGTGAAGGCGCCAGATTCCAACTGCAGCAACCTCCTGATTACAACCACGCAAAGCCTGGTCTTGCTCCGGGGGCAGAATCTCACACCTTGTTGGACATTGAGTCTTCAAGGCCTGCACAGGTTTGTAGTGTACTCCTCCTCACAATTGCTGTTTTGAGCCCCTGCCCTATGTCTAAAAATTGCCCCAAATAATCGCTTGATACTTGGGGCCTGTGCACGAGAATGGCGGGGGAGCCCCTTATGCTCCTATTCTTTCTCACCTCACTTGCTTCCTTTGCCTCACTCGCAGCCAGCCTACTCCTGGGTATTTCACGGATGATCAGACGTTAGACTTCCTTCTGCAGATCCAGGATGGAGTTGGGATGAAAAAGGTAAAACTTGGGGGCTCAAATCTATCAGAACAAAAAGTGGATAGATGCTTTGTACCCAGCCTGTGCCAGGTGCTGTAGAAAATAAGAATCTAAAATATAGTTTCTTCCTTTAAAGTACTCCAACCCTGGCAGAATGGGGAGAATGTAAACTCACCATTCAGTGCTACGACTATAGCACTGGAGGCTTTTCTAGCTAACGTCCTTCCCAACTAGGAGTTCATTCTGGATTTCTAACTCACAGTGAGGCATTCGGAGCCTCTGAAGTCCCATGGTGGGAAATGGTGGGTATAAATAAATGTAATTCTTGGGAACTTAAGATTTCAGAGAAGGTGGGTTATCTAGGGTAGCTGGATTGTTGTGGAAGCCTTTTTGAAGCTGGGAAAAATGAGTGGATGGAGTTGTATTTATATGCAGAAGAGGCAGGACAGCAAGACCAGAGCCCAGAGCTAGGTGGGTATAGAGGGTTCCCAAGCTGCTGAAGAGGCCTTTCTAATTCTACATGAGGTCACATACTGTAAGAATATAATGATTGGAGAGCAGTTTTCATTCCCTTGACATTACAGGCAGTTTTTTAAATTCCTTTTGTAATAATTGACTCAGGTTCTTAGTTTGTATGATGAAATATGTATTTATCTATGGCACACTGTCCCCTGAGAGTGAACACAGCTCTCGGTCCTTGCCTCTGATGTGTGCAAGTCCCGTGCTGGCTGCACAGGGGCCGTCCGCGGAGACACAGCATCTGTGAAGTCAGGCCAGCTTGTGTGGCTCCTGGTCACCTGGCTCCTGCGTGCACACTGCTGCACCTGGCGGGCTGACCTCTGTAGTGGATGGGGTGAGGGCCAGTGCAGGGAGTGGGCTATGTGGGAATGAGTAAGTGCCTCTAAATTGAGAAGGTAATTTGAGTCCGAAGAACAACGCAGGCACACCCGTAGTCACAATTAAAGTTTCAGGGCAACTTACATACAGGAGTTGTCAGCTCCAATCAGGTCTTCTGGGTCGAGGCAGGAGCCACACCGCCCACCCCGCCAGCGGTCTTCCTATACCCTGCCTGAGTATGTGTGGTCATTGTGTGAGACTAGTGATGCCAGATATCTGGGGGGATGCCACGAAAGTCTGTTCTGCTAAGATTAATGAATACAGGTTAGTGTACATGAAAGAAACAGTGGAACGTCAGCTGTCTTCCTAGCGTAGGGAAGTTACTTGTTCTAGGCTTGAAGTGGCGTCTGTACAAGATGGAGTCACTCTGGTTTTCCCCCAGGTTCGATTAAGGGAGGCTTCATGTTGATCAGGGATTAGGAGCAGAAATTCGAGAGCGGAGGATTGATGAGGGTGGACTGAGGGGTTTCCTACCAGGGAAAGCTGATGGAGGGCTCTGAAGGCATGCTAGGAAACGTGGATTGGAGGCAGTAGGGGTTTTTGGTCACAAGGAGAGGACACAGCCGATAACAAACGGCCCTTCAAGGAGAGCCTTCTAGCATTGCTTCTCCGAAAGAAGCAGTATCTGATTGTGCTTGAGATTGTACTTGAAAGGAATTTCAGATAAAGATTGGAATTATCATTGGCATTCTTAGGAGGGTTAAGGAATAAGGGTATATAGTGGGTTCATTAAGAGCTGAGATGCTTAGGGTTTCAGAACTGGGTTTAAATCAGGGCCCCCTAATTACTGGTGACTTTGAGCAAATTACATAAATTTGCCTACTAGCAGTTTCTGCATTCTGTAAAACAGGGGTAACAGAAATGACTCACTTCATAGATATATTGTGACAGTCTAGTGAAGAATATGTGTGAATAAAATGTTTGGTGCCGTGTGTCTGGACTTCTCTGCTTCCCAGGATTACCACAGGGATCCTTGCCCTGCTAGCCTGTTTCTCTCTTTAGGTGGCCCTGCTCCTTTTGTGAGGCCAGTCTCAGTGTGGGCAGACAAGGGCAGGACCTGAGACTGAGAGGGAGCGGGAGCTGTGATTGTCACTGCAGCCCCTCCACTGCTGGGGAACAGAGAAGTAGACATGGGGCTGGAGGGATACAGGGGGAGTTTCTTGGGAATTTTGGCAAATGAGAAACTCTAGAAATGAGGTGTGAGGTGTTTGGGATGAAAAGAAATATAAAGGCTACCAGAGATTATCACTCAAATTCCTTCATTACCCTTTGAGAGATGCAACTCAGGAGTGAGTTTTGCCTTTTTGGCTTGTGCTCTTTCATTTTCTTATTTTTACTTTTTAAAAATTCAGTGTTTGCATTATAACATAATTTCCAGGTGTGCATTATTGAGAATTAAGTTCACTGTTAAAAGTCCAGTTCTATGCTTCACCATACCACTGTCCCTTTTTCCCTTTTCCTTTCCCTTGCAGTCACCATTAGTCAGTCTCACAGTGCCAAGGTTTTGTTTCTTTATGGGCCACATATGAATGAAACCACACAGTGTCTGGTCTTTCTTCATCTCACATTTTTATGGCAGAATGCTCTCTAGACTCATTCATATTATTGTAAACGGCAGGCTGTATAATATTCCTTTATGCATGTAGACCACCTCTTCTTTACCCATTCGTCAGCCAGCGGGCACTAAGGCTGTTTCCAACTCTTGGCTGTAGTAAATAGTGCTGCAGTGAACATGGGGGTGCAGATACCTCTTTGTGTATTTCTGCTAAATACCCACAAGTGGGATAACTGGATTGAATAGAGGGCTGTGCTCTTTTATATCTAAGGTGGCCGCAGGCCTGAGCTATAGATACAGGTGCAGACATCAGCAGTCAAATGCACATGCTCTCCTCTCAGCATAGCGCAGGGGCCTTAGCATTCACAGAATCAGTATCTTAGGTGACTGCCATGGTGGCAGGCAGGAAAGAGCAGGGGTGAGGTGCTGCTTTGGGCAGCTGGCTTTGGGGCCCCTCTTCATAGTGATTGCTCTGAGGACTGTCATAAGCATGGAACCACCTCATTACTTCCTGTTTCTGAGCCTTCATAGTCTCATCTGTCTAATGAGACATGGACCAAATGATGTCTCATGTCCTCTTCCCACTCGGATTCTCTAGTTCTTAAAACAATGAACAGTAACAGAGGCTGCAGAAAATTGTGTCCTGTTCTAGAGTTGTTCTTTGAGCGCCCAGTTTGTTCAGATCTAGAAAGCTTAATCTGTTACTCTATGTTATATGAATATTTGTGTATGTGCGTGTATGTTTTCTGCCTGTGGCCTTTCTGAAGCTGAGCTGTTCTCTCATTCTCTCTGCCTTCTTTTTTGCAGATCATGGTGGTGGATGGGGACTCAGGCTCTGTTGCTTGGAGTTACAGTGTTCCATGTCACATGAAAGAAACCCCTACCACCTCAGCAGTCACCTCCGACCGGAAGTCTGTCTTCCTCTTCTGGGCTGAAGGGCTGTCAGCCGTGTCTCCCAGTTCTGTGAGTGAGCCAGGAGGGTCTCTTCACTGTCAAATGGCAGCTATGCGACAGGCAGACTGGGGTCTGGAGGGCTATGTGGCCAGCCAGGAGGTTGTAGGTAGAAACAGAGCAAGCTGGGAGTACCATGCAGGAACCATGCTTGGTCCTGAGCTCTGCTTCCAGCTGCGACCTTTAGGCCTGCAGCATGGAGCTGCCTGCAGCCCCTCGTCATGGGCTAGCAGCCCTGGGACACTAAAGGATAAACATCCTTTCCAGATGTCGGGTCGATATTTTTTTTTTTTTTTTTTAAAGATTTATTTATTTATTTATTTATTTATTTATACAAGCACTGGGTACAGTCAGAAGCGCGGGAGGGTGAGAGGATTCACCAGAGCCAGAGCGGGGAGCAGAGCAGGCAGAAGGACCGAAGTACACTGCTGAGGGGAGCAGCAGGCGGCAGGAGAGGTCTGCGCGCCATGTGGGACCCTCCTCCGGTGGCCGGGGAGCAGCTGGGGATCGAACCGGCGTTGCAGAGGCTGCGGGCAGCTTCGTAACCCAGCGCTCAACCGCTGCGCCACCGGGGAGGCCCGGGTCGATATTTTTAGCTGATTCATGTGTGCTGCCACTGTTGAGGAGAGAAACAATTATGACTGGTCTGCGGTGGGCTGGGAGCGTTTCATGCAGGTGCGAGGCTGAGCTTCAAGATGAATAAACTGAAGTTGCAGAAATGGGTGGGGACAGGCATGGCAGAACAGGGAGTGCCATTTACCAGGCCGAGGTTGAGCCTTAACCCGGGGTGTTCATGGGAGAGGAGGTCTGATATGCAGAGGCAGGTGTTACCAAGTCTTTATGCTCCCCACAGCATTTGATTAGGGTTGCTGAGGCTGATGCCACTTATGCTGCCTTCCCAGGAGGAAGTTTGTACTAAGTTTTACTAAGACCCACTCTGACGTAGTGCTATTAAACACATCTTGACAACACCTACTATGTGTAGGCACTTAGTGTTCTTTGTAGCAACTTAAGAATCAACTGGAAGCAGAACCAGTCCTGTGGAGGGGACAGATGGTCCCAGATGACAGAGGAGCCTGAAGGAGGGAAAGTCCTGAATTTATCCACCATGTGCTCTTGGAAAATCACTTAGCTTTTCCAAGTCTCATGCTCTTCATTCATAAGTAGGCGTGCGACAGTAGTCCTTCAATTTGAGGATCAGATTTACTTAAAATCTAAATCAAAGACCCAACTCTGCTATGTCCTGACATTTGGCCTTGGCCAGTTGATCTAATATTTAACTTCCTGGCTTTTTCATTTAATAAAATAAGGGGATTGCACCAGACCACATGACTGTCAAATGTAAGAACATCACTGCAAAGCAAAGGTGTGTTACAAATGCTCTAGTGGAGGTACAAATATGAAGTTTAAATGGCAGCACAAGACGAGGGAGATACCCTGTTTTCTGGGGTGATGAAGGAGCTTTTCATAAAAGGGGTGGTGTGCAAGCCAGGGACATAAGATTGAGAGGTGTCTTAATGTGTGGAGATGGACAGGAGAGGATAGTTAGGCATCTGAGGGGGGAGTTAGACTGGCCAAGGCTAGCGGAGCAGAGTGAAGCGTATTTAGGTAATAATCAGGCCTCCTGAAGCAACAGGTCTGGGGCCAGTAACTCTAGCAGGAGGCTGCAAGGGGCCGGATTTGGCTGGATGGTGTCAGACTTGGTTTCCATGCTGAGGAGTTTGGGTGCCATTCATTGGCAGTGAGGAAGGAGTTTGCCTGTGTTCCAGCACAGATCCTGCCCATAGGCCTGGCTCTGGGTCCTGAGGTGGTGTGCAGAGAGCCTGCTTCGGCTTTGTGACTTGTGGTAGGTGTGAGTGGCAAGCTTTCTGGCTATCTCTCTTCATTTAGTGGGCACCTTCCAGTGCTGATAATGCAAGCAAGGGTGATATCTATCCCTTAGGAGTTCATTTCCTCCATGGGGGAGGCCCAGGTGGGCCCACTTGAGAGTCACTGCCTGACCCCTGGCTGATATTTCCAGTCCTTGTGGACAGCATGGCAGCCCACGTGTGTGTCCACGAGTGTCACCCCCACTCAATGTCACACATGCAGCCAGCTCCAGGGTGTGTCTACGGGTTGACTCTGACATTCAGGCCGAGGCATTTTTATTTTGCAGTTAATGATTTGCTTCTGCTTGGTCAGTGTTCTGTGCATTTTAGGAAATAAGATTTTTGTCATGGTTAGCCTGAGACTTGCTATTGGCTTTAATATCTAGTGAGAGGAAATGCCTTTGATCACTGCAGTCACACATACAGTTCTGTCTTCACAAAGCCACCTGATCCAGGGGTGGCCTGTGTCCAGTGCTCCCCTTGCAGCACACAGGGAGGGCTCGCCACCAGACTTTCCTCCTTTCGTCCTTAAAAATCCTTGATAAAGGTAGAGAGCATTTTCTAGCAATAGTGGTTTGAAGGCGGTAGTTTTTTGAGCTCTTTGACATGGGGGTGCACACAGCCTTGGAGCTGGGCTCAGGCGTTAGCTCTGAGAGGAGGGGGTGATCAGCACTTCTTCCCCTGCTTCTCATCTGAGGACTATTGTGTGTGGGATATAGCCTCACCTCTGCTCTTTTTGCTTCCCAGGGTCAGGAGGGCACCCTCGGAACCGAGCCACCCGGATTTTACCATCTTTACCTCCTGCATCCAGCTTTCCCCTCCATTCTTCTGGATCTGGCTAATGCTACGGGCACGGTCACAGCTTCGGAGGGTGAGTCCCAGTGCTGGGGCAGGCATGGGTGGGGCAGTGGGCTGTGCAAGGCGGCCAGTGACCAACCAAGGGAGGGATGTCTTTCAGATGACAGAGGCATGTGTGTGCTGGACCACTCCTGTGCACATCCCTGGTGTCTCTGGTGTCCGGGGCCATTGCAGGGGTGCTCCTTCTGGGGGGAGCAGCAGGCTCCCATACTTGGGATCCCTATCCTGTGAACATGCTGAAAGCTGAGGGAAAGTGCTGCCGGGTTCCTAGGGGGCCCTAAAGTGTTGGCATCTTTGCTGGCACTTGCTCAGTTTATTGAGCATCAGCTGCATGCCAGGCCCTGTGCCAGATGCTGGAATGCATCCTCTGGGAGCTCAGGATTTGGAATTAACTTTGAGGGAAATGATGGAGGTATAACGTTTCTCAGAGTGTTAGTTTAGGATCAGCGGAGACTTTGTTTTCACTGTAAAAGTAAACATGGCCCTTGCATGGAAGTGGGAGCCAGGAGAAAAACCAAGGGAACAAAAAAACTCAGCCATAATCTGACCACTCATAACCACTGTGCACATCTTGGAAGGATTCGTCTACTTCACATACGCCTCTAAATAACACGGTGCAGCAAAGCTGGGACCACATATTAGAGACCTGTAATTCAGGAAACCAGGCCCCACAGTCGTAGCCACTGCCGCCCACTAGTCTGGAATCATCTGATGGTCTCCTCAGAGGTGCCTGCCTCTGCTGGCCCGAGGGAGCCTGATGCTCCTGCTGGCGGGAGGGACAACCAAAGCGGCCTTATTTCCTTTCTACAGTCTCTTGCTCTCCGATTACAAACTCATTTACCTGGAAGTTAAAGCTCGTGACTCTTAGTTTATTGGGGTTACATTGGGAAGAAGAGCTGATTTATAATCTGCAGGCACACTTATCTGAGGTGGGAGCCGAGTGGGGAGGTTTTAGCTGATTGAGCTGTTTTTCAGTATTAGCATAGAATATTCCGTGAACACAAAAAATGGAATAATATTATTTGTGTTCCGTGAACACAAATAATGGCAACTAAGAATTGAGACCTTTTTCTGTTATGCCTATTTTAAAGATGACTTAGAGCACCACCAGCCAGGGAAATAGATTATGTGCACCATATCCTGACAGTCTAGCATGTTCAGATTCTCTGGTTTGCTGTGCTACCTTTTTTGCTGAATTCTCATCATTGTTTTTGATTTGGGGTTTCCTTAGACATTGCTTCAGGGACCCAGGTGGATGGGCTGCCTGTGGGCAACTACTCAGTCACTGCTCGGCACCCACTGCCCAGCTAAGTGCCTGGCATTTGAGAGGGGCTCAGTAGGCTTATTGCAGGAATTAATGGAGTAAATGAATGAGTGTAGTGGCTGAGCCAACCCATTCTCCTGTGAATGGAAGTTTTCTGTCCTTGTTGACTGCTCTTGTTTTTATCCTTCCTCAGTTGGAATTAACGACCTCTGGAAAGATGCCTTTTATGTTACCAGGACAGCAGGGCCAGGCTCCGAAGGCCATCCAGCGCCCCTGGTGGTCAGCAAGCTTAGTCTGCGGTGGGCACTGATGGAGGGCCAAGTGGTCCAGCTAAAGGAGGCCACCCCCAAAATTGGCCGTGGGGAGCTGCGGAGATTCCTCTCCAGGATAAAGTTTGTTGATTTTCCCTACCAGGTGAGGACCTTCTGAATGAGCGATGGGTTCCTGCTGAGGGTTTAGGACACATCCCACCAACTCTGACTTTGCTCTTTAGGAAGAGGGTTTGTGGGTGCTTAGGATCAGCAGTGTTTGCTAGGGGGGCTTCATGACCACTGAGAAGTTGAACCTCAGTTATTTTCAGCTGGGAACATACCTTCTTTCTTGGGTACATATGGAAATGGGGGGAGGGGTCATGGTTTTTATTGTCACAGCAACTGAGGAGGGCAGATGCTGCTGTATTTTCTGGGTGGGGCCTAGTGATGCTAATATCATGCAAGTTGGCTGCTGTTACATAAAGAATTGCCTTGCTTGGGTGCTATGACCACCCCATACTGTTCAGGAGCTTATCATGGAAAGTCTTTGGGTGTTTCCAGAAGGACACTTAGGAATAGAGGGGCTAGCCAGAAGGAATATTCTGACCTTTGGGTTTCTCTAGATGTTTCTCTACCGTGAAAAGAATTAAAGTCACTGATAGCAGCACATTTCCCCCTAGATCTAGTCTGATAGATTCTTCAGTTTCAGAAGAAGTGAATGGAAGAATGTTGTCTCTCTGCCGTCTCTTTGGAGAGAAGGAAGCCTGCAGCAGCCTCGTCCACCACCTCTGCGGATCGTTGCGAGGCGCTTGGGAAGGTGCCTGGGAGTTCTCCACTCATGACAGTGCAGTCCATTTGGCTTGGCTATCTCACCTCCCTTTCTGGTCTCCCCGCACTAACCTCCCTGTAGGCACTCTGTGGATAGTTTGGAAATGTGAATAAGTGTTTAAATTTGGTGTGTCTAATTTATGAACTCTTTCTGGGGAATCCCCGTGAAGCCCCACACCTAGGGAGCATTTTGTTCTGCATCATGCCACATGCGTGTATTTTTCAGTGTTGTGGTGTTTTCCAGATATGTCCTCAGACAGGGACTTGTCTTGTCCCTTCTGAGGTGCATCTGACTGGTTTACAGAATGTGGGAGATGGAGGAGCCCAGCATTTTCATCTCCTGTCTTAGGTATCCTGGCTCCTCACACTTTGCATCTGTATTGATTTAGTGACCTAAGAATAACCATATTCCTATCCGAAGAGAAGTAGAGGTAAAACAATCCTCCTTTGGCAAAGTCCATGTTCTATGGTGGTTCTTCTGTTGATTATCGGTTGGTCCTTTTTATTGCAGTAACTTCAGAAGTGCTCATGTTCTCCACTTAGAGGCAGGGAGTCAGGCATGCTAGAGGCAGCTGCCCTTGTCCCTACTCTGCGCTCTGAGCAGATGTTCCTATCGGGTGTATCCTCCTTCCCTCTCTCTCATTCTCTCTCTCTCTGCTCTTTTTTATTCAGGGATATTTTTGCTTTGCTTGCATGAGAGCAAAGCTGTTTCTGGACTTTTCCTCTTGCTACTTGAGCCTGGTATGCAACCATTTTCCCTGCACATCTCCTTCCTTATAGAACTTTTGAAGTGTTGTATTTTGGAAAAATTTCTTTGTAAATACTCTTTTATAATTGGTTAAGTTCTTTAGAATGATCTCTAGTGCTTACATCTCCCTTTTTCTATCAAAAATTACTTCTATTGAGTTCTCTGCTGAACTTCCAGGTCTTGTTTATATAGCAGAAAACCCTAAATTAGCTGCTAGAGAGCTGCTTTTCTTCCCCATTTTCCTAGGTCATCCCTGCGGACAGTGGGTTCTCCCTTTACTTGGGGCTGTATCTTTTTAGTTTGTGTTAATAAAGGGATTTTAGAAAATTTAAGGATTCCAGAGTTAGGGATTCCAAATTTAAAGGAACGTATATTGATTGCCCACTGGTAGGCATCATGCTGTAATAGGAAGTTGATAAAAAGAGCTCCAGCAGGCTTGTTGCCTGGCCTTGCAGATTGGCTTTGCCAGATTTGGGGGCACCCACCTCCCCTTACCTTAAATCCCTGAAAAATCAGTTTCAGCCCTTCAGGAGAGCCCAGCATATTGTAGCCTTGTGTGTGTATGTGTGTGTGTGTATGTGTGTGGTGGTGGTGGGGCAATTAGGATCTCCCAAGAGTTTGGGGATTATTCCAGATTCATTTCTAGGACTGGAATCTACCTGGGGAGAAGCACCTAGGGTGTAGTTTGGTCTAGTAGAGAATTCTAAGGACTAATTTATAGTTAGGTGAATACCTGAAACTTGGGTAGTGGTCCTGCAGCTTGGCTGAGCCATCTGGGCCTAATCCTGGTTCTCCTGCATGTCCAGGGAAGCCAGCCACTCTAGGCTGGAACCAAATGCAAAGTCGGTTCTTCAAAGCCTGACCTCAGGGAATTGTTCTGAGGGTAAAGACTATTATGCCAGGGAGCCCTAGAAACACTTAAGGGGAACCTAGAAGAAAATGATGCTTCTAAATTCTTCAGGGTGTTTTGGCAAATTAACTTCGCATTAACAAGAGGCGTTTGAATCTGTCCTTGCTAAACACGATACAAACTCTGGGTTCCTTGTCTCTTTTGAAATGGGTGCAAATAGTGGCTAAAGACCGAGGAAGCTTCACCTCACCAGCGAGTTGCTGGCCTTTTGTCAGATTTGTCCCTAATAAACTTCCTTCTCCTCGTGGACAGTGAGGATAGGCAGTGGTCCTTTCTCTTCCCACTCCCAGCACAAGTTGCCCGTAAAACTACAACAACCACTACTTAGAGGAGTGACTTCTGCAAATGCCAGGGTCTTTCTTTCTCTCCTCCCAGTCTCTCCTCTTCCCTTTCCTTGCACACCCTCCCCTTTCCCTAGAAGGTACCATGTGCTGGCCCTCCTGATGTGGTTCTGGTGATATCAACCCCCTTGAATGTGAATTGCTATCTTTATTGCCCGTATTAAAGGAGAGCCAGCTGGTATATTGTCAGGAAGCACTATTTAAAATGTGAATTGTTACAGAACAAATAAATGCTACATGTAGGAACACACGCGTGTGCCATTGTCATCCTTAGCCATCCAGGCTGGTTTGTTTTTTCCTTATGGAAAAGAGAAATTTTGTATTTTGGGAAAATTTGGGATGAGGAAGTGGGACTCTCCAGCTTGGTCTCCTCTGGGGAAGCGCTGTTCTATCTGAATAGCCTCTGAGGGCCGTTTCAGGAAGCAAACCTGTCCCCTCCCCTCCCGTTCCTTGCATCTGCCTTCTCAGATGTGCTAGTTTAAGGGCATCTAGGATAAACGTAATCCTAGACAGGATTATTCATCCCAGACAGGACTACATCTAGGATCCCTTGGGTCCCCCAGGGGATGCAGGACACTGTGACACATCTGCCTAATACCAGAGCTCCCAGTAGTGACTTCCGGGAGGATTCCAGTGTGCCAGGGAAAAATGGAGCCAAGTCATCATTGCTGATTTGTCCACCTCCCCTCCTCCAAATCCCAGATGGGTGCCCAGATCAATAAACAGGTATCCTGGCAGGTATCCTCCACAGCAAGAACTGTGTGTTACTCTTTTTAACACACTGTTTAGCCCAGACCTTCCCTAGAACCAGCCAGCTGAAGGAGAGCCGGGGGTTTTACATGCTTGAGGTTTCAGGGGGCGTGAACTAGAGATTGAGAGCAGCGGAGGAGGAGGGAGCAGTGACACCAGGCATGCAGATACCCCTGTTCTGCCTCCAAAAACCATGCTCGGGACACACAGTTTGGCTTAAGCACTTGTTGGTAACAAGCAAACACGGAAAGGTGGTTCAGCCGGCTCTCCAAACGCTCTTTCTTCTAACATTGCTCTTCCTTTACAGATGACCCTGAGACCTCTTCCTTCAGGCCCTGGTTACTCCCTGGTGGAAGGCCCTTGTTTTGTAGCTCTGAGTAGAAGTCAACTCCTTCGGAGACAAAACGGATGGGCGGATTGAGGTATTGGGGGTGGCTAGTGATTGGTAACCCCGCTGTAATTGGTGCCAGGTAACACTGGTGGTGATATGGCAGGCAGCTCAGGGTTTCCCAGAAGCTTTTGCTGTGCTTGCACTTGACCTTTAGCAGCAGCTTGGTGTTTTTATTGAAGGTGGTGACAGCTGAAGCCATACAACAGGTGAAGGAAAATCCAGGCCATGCTAGGCACAAACAGACAGAAAATCGGGCAGTGAGAGTCTTTCTTACAGGGTTGAAAGAAAAACACCCTGACCCCTTCCCCAGGGTACATGAGGCTGTTGTCTTTTGGGGAATTAGGGGCCTGTGTGCTTGCTGCATCTGTCATGTTGCAGGTAAGGAACAGGGGGTGGGGGGCGGGCAAGAGAATGTGATCTTGTGGGGTATGTTCTGAATGGCTCATAGTCATGAGAAACACTTGTGTTGACATCAGACTAGGAGTTTAATGGGATTTTTTCCAGTGACTTGATTATTTTTCAGTGCTCAGCCTGTGGTTACCTCTGTGTTGTCTCCCAGAGTCCCTAGCCTGAGACATAGCCCGATGCACCACTTCCTTCCCCTCTTGCTTTGAGAGTCAAGATTTTCCTTCCCTCACATGCTTTCGATGCCAAGAGCGATCATCTAGCCTCCCTCTGTCTCTGCTTTGGATTTAGCAGACCTGGCACCCACAAAGTCAAGACTCTGCAAATTGTTCAGGAACATGTACTACAATCTGGAGGGGGCGGGAGCTGTGTAGAGGTTGCGCAAGTGGCATTTGCTTGGTGTGTAAACATTGTGGCTCTTAAGGGAGTTCATAATGGGGGTAAGGGAAGCTGACAATTAAAAGAAGTTGGATGGATTCAAAAAGAACAGCAAAGGCAAAGACACCAGGGAACTATATCACACGCATTCCTGTAAATCTGGAAGTCAAACCCCCAAATCTTTCAATTCTGGGAAGCCCAGGAAACAGGAAGTTGTGTGAGGTTAGTGAGGGATTTCATGAGGCCAAATGATGGTTAAAGCCAAGCCGCATGCTGGGACTGCATGTTCTAGCTGTTCCCTCTGATGGGCCAAGGAGACTCAGGCTGGGAATGCTCCAGGGGTGAGCTTTGTGGCCAGAACGCTGCAGTTGTATATCAGGAACAGCTGGAACGTGGACAGAAGGTGAGACATGATGGGTAGGGAGCTAAACTATGGCCAGAAGAGTGGACAAAAGACCTGGAATCAAACAGCAGGTACTATAGTGGGAGAAGGGATGGATCTCCCGGAAGACGTATTTCCATAAAGCCTCCTTTACAATGAAAAGTGAACCCAAGGCTGTGTCTTTGCAGCACTGTAAAAGGACTTAGCACTTACCCAGGTTGGCACCCACGCAAGGGAGAAAGTGAAGAACTCTTAAGGGAAATAATTTACTTTGAACATATTTCCTTTTTCAGAGTGGCTGCTTAGCTCTCTTTGAAAGAAATCTAACCCCTTAGTTTTTCAAGAATTAGAGAATGACTGGTAGGTAAGCTTTATTTCTAACACTATCTGGTGGGAAATAAGAATGGAGAAAGGAGGCTGGCACTTTTCCTTATCGGCAAGAGTAAGCCCTTCACAAGCAAAGGAGGAATTCAATGCAAATTTCAAGGCTAATTTTCCATTTCTCTGCCCTCTAGTACCTTGAGTCGTAAATATATATAATACAGAGCAGCATTTCCATAAGCCACAGAATCAGTCTCACTACACATCAGGTGAAGAAGCAATTGCAGAAAATCAGCAGAAAAACTGGAGATGTGGGGAAGGTTTGAGTCAATGCTGGACTCAGGCCTCTTTTTTAATTTATTGAAATCATTTTTATGGAGGTAATTTCACAACACTCTATATGTTTTAGGGGTACAGGTTCATACCTCCTCAGCTGCCTGTCACCACATCACACCCATGGCCCTTCTCCCCTCCCCTGACGTGAACTTTATTCTTGATTTCATGTACGCATCTCTGCCTTTATCCAGCAGCCATGGTCTTGAAAAGGTGTGTGTGTGTCACAACTGAGAAGTAAACCAAACTATTGAGGAAACTTGCCAAGAACCTAGACATAAGTGGTATCGTCAAAGACCTAATGGTCGAATGGACAATCTCACCTTACAATGACAGGCACCTCACTCAAGGGTTTCTTGCCTCTGTTCTCTGTACTGCCTATGGGCCTCCCTCACTCCCTGAGGACAGAGGCTCCACCCTACAAAGGCAAGGATGCCCCCTCCCCCCGCCCATATGGACAGGAGCACCCACCTGACAGCACAGAGGAAAGGGCTGCAAAGTTGCTCAGCTTGAGCCCGCAGGCTGGCAGCAAGTCCATCGGTAGCCGGAGAAAGCTGATGAATTCAAGTCCAATGGGGGCAGTTCGGGATCCCAGCGATAGCCATAGGGTCTCTGTCGGAAACCAGAGGAAGAAGGAGCCCTTGCCTGACAGCCAAATAACTGAACCAGTGGTGGACGGAGGATCCCCTCAGAAGTGAAAAGCAGGACCAGAGAGGCAAATGGTGAGACCAAGCCCGAACCGCTGGGAACAGTCCTTAACTGGGGGTTCCTGGCTATCACCCCACAACTCCCACTCTGCTCAGGACCCAACAGATAGTTTAGTAAACTTGACTGTAAATACTGTCAGGGAAATTTGAGATGTACTGGTTGAACAGGTTCAATCTTCAAATATATCTTGCAGGGATATATAACTTTGCTAGCTGTCACATTGGTTTCACTTTTTCCTTATTTAACTTGGCAATGTTTCATTTCCACCCTCCTGCCCTACCCCTCCCCACCCCCTCCTTCCTCCATTTTTACATTAAAAAAAAAATCATAGGAAGAAAGGGAAAAACTAAGCTTTTCAACGTGGCCGCTTGGCGACAAGAGTGGGGTAGAGCTTGGTGGTGTCCTGTTTGTGGGCTTTATCCATCCTTGCTGTTTCTTTCCTGCATATGCACGTGAGTCAGCTCTAGGAGGGTTAGTCACGCAGGAGGGATGAGAAGTAGAGAAAGGCAGGAGATCACAGGACAGGAGAGACCCAGAAAGGCCCAACTCAATGGCAGCTAAATTACCAAACCCACGTACTTGCCACGAGCCCTGAAGGTGGGTGGGAGAGGAAAGCCTTTTCCATCAACCACTTCCCTCCAAATCGGAGAGTGGGGTGACGTGGGCCTTGCAACGTGGCAAATTCCAGTAGTCCTTCCTCATCTCTCTCGGTTGGTGGTGTGAGTTCAACGAAGCTTCGGCACTTCTCCCCTAAACACAGACAAGGTCCAAGGTCAGGGCTGTGCTTCCTTGGGCAACTGGGCCGAAAGCTTCCCTACCCTACGCCAGGCGCTGCCCCAGCACACAGTAGGCAGCGAGTAAATATCTCCCTTTGAAAGCGGGAAAGAATACGTGGATGACTGAACGGCATAGGTGAGGGTCATCAGTTACTCTCTGTCCTCAGTTCCCGATAATGAGCAATGTGGCGTCTTCTGGGACAACCCTCAGAGGGCAAGTTCCCATTTCCTGGGTCAGGAGAGGTTAATCAATCCTAGTTTTAACCATGACCTTTTGCTGCCACTGGTCTGAATGGTACTGAATGGTTTTAGGCCTGGGCTTGAGGCAAACCTTAGTGGTACAATAGTAAATCCGTCTCCTCTTCCTTAGCCCAAATTGGGAGAAGGAGCAGATCACACATTGTACCCCAATTAGGGGCTTGAGAGAACGTTACTGCCAGGTGCTCCTTCCAGACCTCCAGGTAAATGCAAATGCTCTGGGCAGGGCCAGGAGGTGTCCTCAGTCCGTGGCTCCATTCCAAGGACGACAGACTAGTGTGTGTGACTCATGTCGCCTTGTTGGTGTGTGCGGAGTGCAAGAGACCTTCTGGGAGGTCTGTTCAGCGTCCTTACCTGATCTGTTAATAGTTCCCCTTCTTGGGCTTCTTCCCCCCAACCCTTTCAAGTTGTAACAGTAATACCTAGAATGGGAACACCCCTTTGGGGAGGTGGGTGGGGGTGGAAGGGGCTTTAAAGGTCATCTGCTCTGATCCTTTCATCTCATAAATGCAAAATCAAGGCCTCTAGAAGTGATTCATATAAGCTGGGCAGTCTTCTCATTCATACTCATCTCTCCTTGTTTTGTTTAAAAAATGGCTAGAGTGGAAATTCGCATCATGTCAAAAGTCTAATTGAAACTCATGAAGGGTAAAGCTACTTTACACCAGTGAGTCTGCTAGCGAGTCTGCTAAGATCAAATGGACTTTTGATCTTATTAAAAGGGGTGTCCTGTGGAGAAGGGGCACATAATGAGGTGGGAGATACTGAGGCAGCCTGGGGGGAGGCCAGGTGGGATAGGGTGGGGTTCCTTGCCCATACACTATTCCTTGGGGGGAAATTAGGCAGCTAGGGTGAGGAGGCACCTGGTTCTTCCATGATTTCCTCACAGGATAGCCACATGCCATTGCGGAAGGCATGGTAGGAGAAGTGGACATCCCCAGTCTCCCGGTTGTGTCGCACCACCTCCGGGGCTGATGTGTGGACATTGCTCCCGTCCAAGGGCATCGGCATGTCAAAGCATTTGGTTGCCAGACCTTTCCCGAGCAGGGGCTCGGGCACCTTCTGTGTGTCCACAAACCGGAAGCTGATGAGCAGGGGTGTTGTGAAGAGCCTGAGTGATAGCAGGTTGAGGATGGCATATAGCAAGGTTCGCTGGTCAGAGAAGGCCTGCGGGAGCTCCATCTGCAACAGACAAGCACAAGGGGGCAGCCTCAGCTCAGAGCTACCTTGGACATTTGAACACCCTCCCCTGCGGCTCCCGGACTCCAGTCACATTTCCTCACAGATAGCCTTGGGTGGTGTGTGGAAGTCTCTCAATGAAAGAACTGAGCCCTGGGTATGATACGCAGTGCCCACATGAGCAGGAGTAAAGGGATACCACCAGACAACCAACTCTGAAGAGGGAAGCAGAAGTGACCCTGAAGTGGAGCTTCCATATTGAAATCTTCCATTTTTGTCTCAAGAGGTGAGACAGGTGTCTACATGGCCTTCAGCCGGCAAGTTCTAGGGAGTGTACTTGTATCTGAGTCTGGAAGGTGCTACTGTGACCCAGTGATGGCTGTGTTCTGAGAGCGGGGATGGATTTGCTTGTAACCGCTAACGGAACCCTTAGTCCCAGGCTGGGAGGGGGTGAGCATGAGAGAGGAGCTCTACAAATGTGCTGCTGGCCAGTGCCTGCTGACATTCTGCCTCCTCCAGGCTCTGCCTCCTCCATGCCCAGTTGCATCAGGAGTGTCTGTTGCCGACTAGCACTTCCCGCAGGAAGTGCAGCTTGGAAGGCCTCAAGGACTCTTGATTTTTCCCTCCTCACTGGCCTGCTCATCACTTCTATTTGTGCTCATGTCTGTGCCCCTCCAAGGCTCCAGCTGCCCACCCTTTCCTCGCTTATTTTCCCCCAGTGTCTAGCATAGCATGGTGCCCGCTAGACCCTTAGCCCTGTGCTCATGAAATCTAGAGTTACGCGAGGGAACACGGTGATGAATGGAGCCACTGAGGCTTGCATAGATCAGGTTGAGAAACAGAATTGGAGCCTTCGAAATGCTCTTGCGAGGTAATGATTTTTGGTTTTGTCTTCCTTGCTAAGGCCTTTGGTGTTGTGACAGGTTTTTGGTGTCCTCTTCCCTAAACCATTACTTCCTCTAAGAGGAGAGAGGGGGCTATGCCTTGTTAATGACTGTTAGGTGGAATCACTATGTGAAATGGGGATGGGGTGCAGATAGAGGATTTGGGGGCTTGAGGATAGGCAGTTGACCAACTGGGATATGAGGCAGTTGAAACCCTGGAGAAGTGGAACACTAGTGATCTGGGTTCAGCTTCTAGCAGCTGTTACTGATCTCCAATTGGAGGTGGCTGTGTGGTGCCCATGGAGGCTGGACGCTCAGTGTCAAGGCCGTGGAGCCATAGGGAGGATACCCTTGGTCGGTGGAGAGAAAGCTTGAGGGTGCCTGGCTCACAGTGGGTACAGTGTGTGACAGCAGTAGAGACTACGGTCTCTGTGGCTCTGGCTGGAGCTCCTGCCCCTGGTCATTTAACAAAGAGGAGGGAGGGCTGAAAAGTGATCATATTTAACATTCCAATTCAGTGACTTGTGAGTGGCAGCTGTGCCAGATTTGATTTGCTTTAGAAAAATGAAGTGTGACAGGTCTCTGCACTAAGCGTAGCGGAGCAGTTTATACTGTCATGTTAATACATATTGAACAGAAAGGAAGCCCATCCCCAGACTCTGACAGATGCATCCTAAAGTATACCATCTTGAGCTTCCCGGGGGATCTCATATCAGAGTTAATCAGACCTAAATCTGCTTAGCTTAAGAGAAGTAAATAAAACCATAGCTAAGTGGGACAAGCTCACAAATCTCTTTCTTCATCATCTCTAGCTTAACATTTTCTACATTTAACAGAAAACTTTATCTTTGGAATCTACGTTTTGTTCTTGAGAATTTCCAGGGACTAAAACAAGGCATACCGGAGACAAAGTGCATATTATTCACGGCAATAATACACAAGTTCCTATATATATTAAAAACAAATACACAAAACAGGATAAAACTACTTCCGGAAAGCAATCTACTAATAAGATTTTTAAAAAGGCACTCAACAAAATAACTCCACCAACAATTGTCAGGCCATGGAAGACTATGGGTGAACTTAATAAGGACTGAAAAACCGTAACATCCAGAAGGAGAAAAGATCTTATATGACCAGATGCAGGAGTCATGTTGCTATCCCTCCAAAGAGTGTTTTTCTCTTGTTTTTAGTGAGGAAATCGCTATTGATTTTAGTCAATTTGAGTTATCCTTTATAATTATACATATATGTATATATGTTGCTTGAATAGGAAATGTACTCCAGCTACACCACCTTACACTAATTATTCTGTATAATGGTTGAACTAAGCATTTAGGCAATTCAAAATTTCCAGTTTTATTTTTAGTTTAATATAACTTGGAAATTTATCATAAGAGATTTTTTAAAATTTCATTTTATTATATTTTATATAATTCTTACATCATTTTTCATTTTTGCACAATGTATGCATTTTCATTTTGGTTATATTCCCCATACAATTCCCACCCCCGTTATTTTGGCCCTAATCCCTCCTTTCCCCTCCTCACCCCCAGTGTGTCTCTGGTTTATAGTTGCTTATTGATTTTGATTTTTTCTTTATTATAATTAGTCTTTTTCCTGGTCCCTTATTTAGGTTTTCTAAATTCCTGCTGTTAGTGAGACTATCTGGTATTTTTTTTTTTATTTCTGGCTTATTTCGCTGAGCATGATTCCTTATAACTCCATCCATGTTGCTGCAAATTGCATGAGTTTATCTTTTTTGATTGCTGAGTAATATTCCATGGTATATATGCACCACATCTTCTTGATCCAGTCATCTATTTTTGGGCATCTGGGCTGTTTCCAAAGCTTAGCTATTGTAAACAGTGCTGCTATAAACATAGGTGTGCAGGTGCCCTTTGGTATTAATGTTTCTGTGTCCTTTGGGTAAATACCTAGGAGTGGAATTGCTGAATCATATGGAAGCTCTATCTTTATTAGGTTGAGGAACCTCCAGACAGCTTTCCATAGTGGTTGGACCAGTTTGCACTCCCACCAGCAGTGCAGGAGAGTTCCTTTTTCTCCACAACCTCGCCAACATTTGTTGTTGCTAGTTGTTTTAATATGTGCCATTCTCAATGGTGTAAGATGGTATCTCATTGTAGTTTTGATTTAAGGCAAAGATAAACAGCTGGGACTACATCAAATTAAAGAGCTTCTGTACAGCAAAAAAGACAATAACTAAAACAAAGAGAAACCCCACCGACTGGGAGAAAATTTTTGCACACAACACTAATAATAAAGGAGTGATCACAAAAATCTACAAAGAGCTGATGAGACTCAACAAAAACAAAGAAAATAATCCAGTCCAAAAATGGGCAGGAGAGCTAAAAAGAAACTTCTCCAAAGAGGAAATGCAAATGGCCAGCAGGCATATGAAAAAATGTTCAACATCACTTGTAATGAGGGAAATATCATAACAGATTTTAACTCTTAACTCCAATCCATTTCAAGTTACACATATTTGTTATTTGGTGGGTCATTCAGAAATAAAAATGAATCACACACTATAGTACAACTTCTCTGTGGCTCCAGGGTGAGAACTAATTTAAGGAAGAGGAACTGTAAGAAACGAGGAAACTAAGGAAAAAAAAAAAAAACCTCAAGGCGGCTGTATCCAGGAGTGCCCACCAAGAATGGACCCAAGAACCTTCTTCAGTCATTCAAGAATTATCTGGATAATGGAATGGAAATCCCATCAAGAGCCCTTTCAAGAATTTTTCTCATTACATATTTTATTTCTCCCCCGAACATACTTTTTTTTTTCCAGGATCCAGATACTTGCCAAATTGGAAGAACAAATTTCCAATTTCTCTGTGATTTTCTTAGGATGATCATGAAGATGTGGAAGCTCTGAGAAAAATTATTTCTTTGCATATGCTGACCAGCCCCATGCAAGGTGATTATTTTTGGAAAAGGGACAGAGTAGCTGCTCTGATACTTAGGGGCTGAGAGGATAAGGAAGTGCACAGGTGCTGAAGTATCACCGAGACTTCCATCTACACAGGTGGACAGGAAAACAGGATTCACAAAGGCTAGTGAGGGCTACCCATTGATGAGACAGGCACACCTCTAAAGAATGTGGTACAAGATAGTGTGGCACCTATGTTCTGAACAATAAAAGGGGGAAGCTGGTTACCTTGGCCATGTCCGTGTCTTGCAGCTTGTCCCTGAGGTGTCATCTGTGCTCCAGATCCCTCTGATTTAATGTTAAAGGTATGGAGATTGCTTTCCCCCTACCCTCCCCCAATCTTAGAGTTTTGGGAGTGCCTCATGATTAAATGCTGCTTTTCAGGGAACTTGGGCATTTAATAATTGACAATGCAGTCATGGCCCAGCTGTTCTGGGAGATTACACAGGAGAGCTTGCCAATGGGGAGCCGGGATTATAAGCACAAGGCAGCCAGGACCTGCATTCAAGGAGGTGAGTTCTCTAAAATGTACATGATTAGTTTCCATCTAATTGCCATTCCCTGGGTGATTGGTGTGAATAGAGTGGGCTTGATTTTAGGGCAGGCACAGAAAATATTATAAGGGTTGCCATTCCCACAGAAGTCCCCATTCCCTTGAGTGGGGTCTCCATTCTTTTAATCAGCTCCACTCTGCAGTGTTATGACCTCACAGATATGTGGAGGGAGCAGCGTCCTTGGGCCAGGGGTGGTCTCCATTCTCCAGTTGGTATATTATTAAGGATGATTAAATCTCTACCCTTCACATGGAATGCTGAGGGGGTATACAGCGGACATGGGGGTGAGGATATAGACAGAGTAGGAGTGGAGAGAAAATTCACCAGGAAATTCTGGCTGGACATCATCTCTATCCCAGTCTTCAGGTAAAAGAAAGAGCAATCTGATTTTTTAAAAACAAGTTTTCTAAACCTGAAAAAATAATGAGACAAATCAACACAGGATTGATTGCCTTTCTTCTTGCTACTTGTCATCTAGAAGCATGGTTTTGCTTTCTGTTCTCAAAAATTGTGCCAGTTAATTGGGATGACATGGGTGTGAGATGCTGTGCAGCTTCCTGTGATTCCCTTGACACCCCAGGGACTTTCATCCTGGCGCCTTTTGATGATGCTTGGAATTCTGAGAGGGTATCCAGTGGGCATGGCATGGGGGTGATATCACCCCATGCCATGCCCACTGGATACCCTCTCAGAATTCCATGTGGAGGGGAGAGATTTAATCATCCTTAATAAGGTGCTCTTCCTCTACCTGGATGCTGTCAATCTCTTCTTACCCAGTGACCTGCCAAGATGACTCATTGTTTGCAAATGTTTCTCTTTATGACAGAACAGTTCACTCCTCTGTCCTTGTCACTCTTTGCTCCTCTCATGACACTTTCTACATCCCAGTATAGTCACTTCCATATTACAGTGTAGTTATTTGCCTTGATTGTAATGTCCTTTAAGCCCTCTCTTTTATGCAAGGGCAGTAGTTCTCAATTCTGACTGCACATCACAACAACCTTTGGAACTTCAGGAAATTATATAGATTCCTGGGCCCCACCCCAAGTCGCCATCACAATTCCAGGGTGAGACCAGGAATCTTTAATTTTAGAAAGTGTGAATCATAGTACACACCCAGGGATGGACTTCTGGTTTCCGGTTCTAGATGTACTAAGCTTGAAAGTCACCCTCTGACTTAACAAGTAAAAATTTGAAAGAGACTAAACTAATATGTAGCCAGAGAATCACCATACCATCAGTGACACCTGTTTGGCTCATTTTGGGTTTAACATTTACTGAAATCCTCTGTCTCTGCCCTACCCTTCTTATACCTCGTCCAGATTCACCACTAGGTCCTGTTTTTCTCACTACCTTTGTGTAGTTAGTTTAGGGACTCAGCTCCCCTTAACTTCAGTGTTTGGTTTAGTCCACATCTTTGCCAACTTTTGGATGTTGCTTCTGTCACCCAATGTCTCTATTCTCAGACAGATGTTAACAGGAGATTGGATGCCCATGTATGTGCATTATGTCTCGGCTGCTCCTGTGTCAGCCTAATGATCCTTGATGTGTTGTGCCAGAACTCCCTTATCCCAAGGGAGCAGGAATTTTGTGTTCACTTTTCACCTTTGCAATGGCTGTTGGTTTCCAGGCTTGGTTTCACCTCAACGCTGGGTGGCGCTCTGTCCTCACGCATCTCCTCTTCAGTTATGTGCTTTGCTCCCAGGCACCCCGGCCCCTCCCTTTACTACCCAGAGCAAAAGTGGGTGGAGGTGGCTGCCCTTCCCTGTAGGACTGCACTTTTTTCTTCTTTGGCCGCCACCCCACAGGCTAGTCTATAGAAGCCGTGTGTCAGCCTCCTGGAATTCACGGCTGGAATGAACTTGGGGGCATTTGGCTTCTCCCTCTAGGACATCTTGAAGAATTGTGACTCAATAGATCCTCAAATACTTCCCATGGGGAATGCAAAGCTGTCGTATCAGAAAATAGCTTGTTTCCGCATCAGTTTTGTGCACATTTTTCTTTCCTTAATCGTATCCTCAGTCCCCTTTCACCCAAGAACAGGGAACAATTCTTTTCTCTCCTCTGTGCTTACACCCTTCAAATACTTGCAGACACGTCTCATATCCCGCTTGAGTCACCGTTTGGCACAGTCTTGGGTTTTGGGTTTTTATTGCCTCTGCTCATAAACCGCACCCCCAGCGGCTCCATCAGCCTGAAGTTCCCCTTCTCCGGGCGAGGGGAGGGGGCGGCAGTCTTCAGTGGGTTATGTGAGGAGGCTTAGAGGTGGATTTTAGAGGGAGGCTAATGAAACTTCAGCTTTGTGGCCCCCCACTTACGCAGGCCCCTTCCAGGACCCTGTTCCCTAATTTGTACTTGTCATTTTATTTTTCTTAAGCAGGACCTCCAAAATTGTATTATTTTTGGCGTTCCCAAAGTTGGAATCTACTCCTTAAGAAGCGATGTATTTGGCAGGCTGACTGCCTCCTAGTTGAGACCAATCTTGAGACCCCCCTCTCGAAGGACCCTGGTTCATAATTCTAATTTCCTTTTTTTTTTTAAACAAAACAAAACAAAACAAAACATGAGTTTTACTGCCTGGCTGCAAAAGTCAGAGCCCAGCAGCATCCCACTCACTTCCTTTCATTGTAATTTGGACAAGTTCATGTTTTTTCTTCTCTGTCCTCTCTTAGAACAGAAAAAGTAATTGCTAGTCAATGCAACATAAATATAATTAGGTTAGGCGCAGAAGTTCATGACTCAGCAGACAAGATGATTCCGCATGTCTAAACAGTATTTAAGTATGGTGCTGTGTTCTTACCTCAGCATCCCCCCCCACTCCCCCTCCCAAACATGCGTCCCAACACTCATGACATCACAAAGCCAAGGGTTGGGACTAACCTATATTTGCTGGATTCTTAGTCATGGTTCCCTGTACCGTACAAAACCACATCTATTAGGTGTGGAAGAGGAGAAACAATGGTCCCGGGACATCCACACATACTCAGTAAACAGGATTTCAGTTTGTTTTGTGAGTGCACCGTAGATTGGAGGCTGTTTAAACAATGGGTAAGAATGTGGAGCAGAGATCCTTCAGCACACCCCACCCCTTCCCTAATGTCAAAGCCTGGGGTTAAGGGATGCACTGGGTTCTTCTCCCCCACATCCATACTGGCATTTTCTCCCAAGAATAGTTCATTTGTCCTCCCTGGCATTATCTCTGTGGTTCTTCCAGGAGGGACATGCCCTATTAACTAACCCCTGTTACTTAGTAGACACCCAGCTGGAGGTAGCAAGCCCCTGTTCTCTGTTCCTGCATGTTCTGTGACTTGTCTCTTCTGCTCACTTTAAGTTGCTAGATAGAGCAACTATGTGTGACTGGGCAGGATCTTTTATTCACTGTTAATCCTCAGAGCCTAGCACTAACAAGAGGGAATGAACCAGGCATATTATAGAAAAGAGCCTCTTGGATACAATCAGGAAGTCTGTGGGTAAAGATTTGAGTAAAGTGTCCCTTACTCGTCTGTGGCTAAAGGAGAAGGTTCCTCTTGAGTCACTTAGACAAGAGCAGTGAAACCCAAGGAAGAGTCTAGGTCCACAGGCCCTGTGCCTTTGGATCCAGAGAGACCCCTAGTTTCATCAAACAGATCAGCTCTGAATCCATTTCCTCCCACCTGTGGAAACATTCCTGCTTTTCAATGAGCCAAGTCAAAACAGCACTGATCTCATGCACAGTATTATCTGTAGTTCACAGGGGCCAGGGTGCGGATAGACAGCTGGAGAGCCTGTGACATACTGCAAGCATCCCTGTCCGTCCCCAGGGCCCCCAGTGATAGAGCTCCTTTGCAAGATGTGTCTTGAAAGCTGGGAGATCTGGCAGCCCTAATTACATTTTTTACTTCACTGCCTCGCGTTTGACTCATTCACTGATGAAGATAAGGAATGTCTTCACACAGGTCTCTACCTCCCTGCCCTGAAGGGAAGGTTTGCCTCCCAAATCCCAGGGTCCACGATATGAACATCACTGCGGGACACTCAGCTCTGGGATTTCCTAGCTTCACAGAATCAAAACCACGCCAGTCTTCCCAGCACAGGGTTCTGGGAACACTTCGAAGTAGGTTCAGGGGGAAAGACCAAAGAAAGGGTCGGGGGCCGCTCCTCTTGGTCGCTTTTCCCTTTCCGCTGTTTAATGGAATTGTTGGAGGGCTTTTGCTAGTGCAGTCATTTCCAGGAGAGGAAGCCGCCTTTCTTCCATGCCCCAAGCAGCTGGAGTGAATCAGGGGGGCAGCCACATCAGCACATCCTGTGGGGCAATCGCTCACGCGCGGGTGACAGAGCCCTGGGGACCGGCAGGGGCTGGGATGCTTGGGGACCTCGGGGCGGGTTGGTGCTTAGGGCGTGGTCGCAGGCGGGCGCAGCTGGCCACCCCGTTTCCATTTGGGGTGCGCCCCCTGGATCCCTTAGTCTCCTGCGCTCCCTTACCTACCCCCCTTGGCTGCGGAGGGGCCCGAGCCCAGGAGTGTCTGGGCAATCTCCCCTTGGGCCCCCTTCCTGCTTGAGTAATACCGCCTTCCCTTCCACCCTCTATTTACTACGGCGGCCCGGTTGCTTAGCAGCGGGCGCGCGTTGCCAGGGCGACGGGCCCGGAGCGGCTTTGATTGTTTGGCAGGGCCCCGCCCTGGCCTCCGGCGTCCGGGCTGTCCCGGGCGGGGGGGGGGGGGGGGGCCGAGCAGTGGCCTTGCTTCCTCGCGGTCTTCCTGCCTAGATGGGAACCAAAGTCCCGGGGTCCTCCCAGCGAGAGGGAGAGGGAGCGGGAGAGGCTCCCCTGCCGAGGATGGCGCCCGGTGGGGCCAGGGACGAGGCCCGGCGCTGCTGTGGGCGAGGAGCTGGGTCCCAGTAGTGTGGGGCTGAAGTCCGAGCTTGGCGCTAGTACTTGTGGAGACTGGCCCCTGATAAATTCCTCAGACCCAGGTCAGGAGGTGCCAGTGACTGTGGAAGCCAATCAGACATTTATTTCCCTGTCGCCTGCGCTTGCCCACCAGGGACAGCTTCCCGAAGCTGCTGTAAAATAAGGCCATGCCTTCACCCCTTTTTGTGGACCTGCAGGTGAAGTTTCTGGCCAGGCAGGAAGCCCTCAGCAACTCTGAGGTGTGGTCACCACTCTACCCCCTACCACGGGTCTACTGACTTGTTTAAATAACTCAAGTGATTTAACCTTCCTGAACCACCGGTCAGGAGAGAGAAATCCACCTCCACAGTTCAGCTGAGAGGATCAAAAGGGTAAAAGTGGAGGGTGGAGGAGGGAGCTGCACCTGCCCCACAGGCTCACTAGACTGGCAAATTGTGGCCTCTTCTATCAGATTCAGAGCATTTGATTTGTTCAAGGCCACAATGCTAGTAAACGGTGCCATCAATGCTCAAAACCACCCCTAACAACCCCCCAGGCTGCTTCTTAGTAAAGGGGAGGTACAGACACTTTTAACAGGGCACAGATTGCAGGCCAGGTTCTAGAAACTCATGGAATAAGGAGCTGGATTAAGTGTACTTTATGCTCCCCAGATACACAGTGAGAAACACAGATTCCCCTGTGTTTTGTGTTTCTCTGTGGCAACTAAACTAATAATTACACAAAATTATTCTGAGCAATAGCTTGCTTTTTCTATGATGTTCATGTCCACTCTAAGGGTTCTTGTAGTTATGACCCAATCACTTTTCTGAATTGAGGAAGCTAGCTGAGCCCTGATGCTGATGGCTCTTCAGCACCACTAGCTCTGCTCTGAGTCCCAGAAGGGTTCTAACTTCTGAGATCCCTAACTTCTGGTGATGTGAACAGCACAACACCTGGCTCTGTTGTGTGTGTGCATGTGGGTGTAAGCTTATTTAATTTTTCTCTCCTGGGAAAGGCAAGATAGAGGAGAAGGAATATTTGATTTTTTAAAGTGACCCTTTGAGCTGGAAGTTGGCAGTGCCCAACTTTCTCACATGGGAGGCAAGTCACTTCCAGCTGTGGACCCTACCCTAAACAAATCGAGACATCCTTGCTGGCTGTGTGAGTTGTCCTGGGTCTGGAAGTATTCTATGGATTCTCCTAGATTGTGTGAGACCAGAAAAAGCCTGTATTCATGCTCTCTTAGTTCTTATTTCTAGCAGATTATATATAGATCAGCGCTGCTTTCCTGCAGGACAGTGGAGATGCCTCACCATTCTCTGACAACTGAAAGTCTACTCTTCTAGTTCACTTGAGGGGCACATATTGTTGTTACATCTGGGCCTTTTACCAGGGACCAGATTTTGTCAACTGGAATTAGACAAGTGGAGGGGAAAAAAGTTGCTACAGGGCTCTAAGCTACCCTGAGAGCAGCGAGGAAAAGTAAGATTAAAGAAGAAATGGAAATTTTAATAAAAGAAGATGAAAAAGTGAGATCAAGGTATGGACATCACCAGGTTTACCCAGAAAACTAGGCTGGGGTAACTCATTTTTATTCCATTTCATATAATCCTACAATGGGTTCCAGTGAAATAAATTAAATTGGTGAATTTTTATAACCTGTATGACCAACACAACCTTAAACTTCCTTCCCATGAAATACTCACATGATTTCAGGAGTCAAGACACCTACCTGCGGGGTGAGACAAACATTTTGAGTCAGTTGAGAGGAAATGCTCATTCACTTGTGAAGGTCTGAGGCAGAGATGTCCCAGTTCTACTCTGCTCTATCTTGATCTGATGTGTGGAGTGGGGATCTTGTGTGAAGATGAACCAGGCCCCCTCTTGCCAGCAGAGGGGTGAGGTGGTGTGGGGTGGGCTGGAGAGGCTGGAAAGGATGTCCAGCGCCAGTCTGGGTGGGGCTGGCTGACACGTAGGGTTTGCTCTGTGACATCACAGTGGCAGGTAGGGAGCTCCCTCCCCACCCCCAGAAGGACGGGGGTCTCACTGGGGGACTGACCAGAGGCCTGGATGTCTTCTGAGTGATCCATGTCAATGCTTCTACTACTGTGCAGAAGCTTCACCTAGGCATCTTAGTAAAATGGCAGATTTTGAAGGCCCGGGGGTGGGGGGCTCCCCAAGATGCTGAGTAGACCACATGGAGTTGTCAGGTGCTAGCCCAGTGCTGCCAAAGAGAAATATAGTATGAGTCACATATGTAATGAAAATTTTCTAGTAGCCACGTTAAAAACAGAGCAATAGGTGCACACACACTGCCATGTGACCATGAAATCTTAAGGTCTTATAAAGTCTTACACAGTTTAAGAGGTAGTCCTTCCCTGAAGGAGTTCAAGTAAGATGTATTCCTCCTCCGAAGCATGACAGTTCATGCTGCTTCCATTTTAAAATTTGAAATTAAGTGAAATTAGAAATTGAGTTTGCAGTGGTACCAGCCATATTACTAGGGTTCAAGAACTTAGTAGCTACCATGTGGGATCATACCAGTAGAGAACATTCCTTGACTGGTATCTGGAAACTTAGCACATGCTCACTAACATACTTTTAATCACCACACAGAGCTGCTGACACTGAGCTCTGACTTCAAGTCAGGGCTCTCAGAGAGGGGTGGTGATTTCTGGATTCTAGGATTCTGCCGATGAGATGTGGCCCAGTCAGTCTTCCTTTGAGCTTTCACCTGGGTGCTCCTCACTGAAATTCCTCCCTCTTCCTTACCACCCCATCTAAATCCTACACACCCTTCAGGGCACATGGTTCCAATTTCAGTTCAGCCAAAAGTCTTCCCTTATTATTCCAGCCCTCATTGCTCTCTCTGGATTATACAAAGGGCACTTCTTAACACGGGGTCTTAACTCTTGCTTTGCTTGAGGTTCATCAGTATGTTTCCATAAAATTTGAAGCTGCATGGGGACAGAAAATAATTCTTCACTTCCATGTGCATAATATAGTACTGTTGCTCAATAAATATTTTACTTAATGAACTAAGGTAAATAGTATCTGAGAGAGAACATCAAAACTAAAAGTATCAATAACTTGAACAAAAGGAATAATTTGCTTTGTTCCTGGCCTGTAGTGGTCCAGGGAGAATGATCTGGCTAGAGGGGATAGGCTAAATGGTTGGTGAGAATGTTTCTCCTGTCCTTTATTCTCAGGTATAAATAAACTGTTCCAGGCTAAAAAATAAAAGAAAAAAAAATATGTCCTTGCCTGTAAGTTAATTTATAAATTTAATGTAACCCCAGTACAAATCCCAATGGACATTTTTAAAGAACAAGGCAAGTTGATATTAAAAGTCATATGGGAAAATAAATGCACAAGTCCACGTAGGAAAATACTGGAAAGGAGAGGCTCTGCAGGAGACCAGCCCCAACAGATAGACTTGCCACTTGGCCTCTATAATGAACCCTGTGTAGTGCATGTGTTTGACCAGCAGACCCACCAGTGGAATAGAAGAGAAAATCCAGAAATAAACACAGTCATGCACAGCCATTCAGTATATGATAAAGGTGCTATCTGTAGCCCCCCAGGCAAAGATGATCTATTTAACAAATGGTATGGGTACAAACTGGATAGCCATGGTGAAAAATAGATAGAAATCGTATCAACTTTTTATACCATCTCCAAGAATAAATTGCACACAGCTAGAGATCTGAGTGTAAAAGAAAATTATACAAGTACTAGAAGAAAGAAAGGGTAAATTCTCTTACTACCTGGGTATAAATGAAGACTCTATGACTAAAAATCCAGCTATAGGTAAGAAAGGGTTGGTGCATTTGAAAATGGTAAACAAATACTTCTGCATGGCAAAAATCACTGTAAACAAAATTAAAAAACCACTCACAACTGGAGGAAATATATGTAATAAATAAGACAATGATAGACCAATATTTCGAACATACAAAGTATTTTTTTTAATGAGGGGGGGAAATATCAAGATTCCTATGGAAAAATAGGTAAAAATTGAAACCATACAGTTCACAAGAGGAGACTTGGACATGGCCCTAAATAGAAGAAAAGATGTCTAACTTTACTAACAGGGTAATACAAGTGAAAACTACAATGGGCTACCATTTCTCATCATATTGGAAAAATTAAAAAGCTTGACAATATATTCCACAGTTGAGGCTGTGGGGAAATAGGAGCTTTTATTCACTGCTGGAGGGAATCCAGAATGGTCCCACCTTCTGGAGCAGAATTTGGCAACATTTCACAAGAGTACATGTGCGTTTATCCTTGGACCATAGAAATTCTACTTCTAGGAATTTGCCCTGCAGATGCAATTCCAATAGTATGAAACTATATATTCACAATGTTATTAATTGCAGCTTTCATTGTAATTATAAAATATTGGAGACTTACATGAATCGCCAAGCATAAGATTGGTTGAATATTCATGGCACAATCACACAATGGAGTTCTGTGCAGCTATACCAAAAAAAAAAAAAGGGACATTTTCTAACCTGATAGGGAATGAGTTCCAGGAAATAGTAACTGAAAAAAATGGAAAATTCAAAGAGGATATATGGTATGTCATCTTCTGTGTGAGAAAGCAGGATAAGTGAAACATACATGTGTCTGTTTATCCTTAGCAAAAGAAACACAGGAAAGATAAACCAGAAAATGATGAAACTGATTACTTACTGGAGGGAAAGGATGGAAGCAATTCAGGAGGGAGTGTCACTTCTCTGAGAATATTTTTGTACAGTTTTGACTTTCGAAAGCTTGTTAATGTTCTACATATTCAAAAAATAAATTGAAACAAGATGAGAAGGGAAAGGAAAAACCTAAAACTAAAAACAAATGGAAACAAAGGAATTCGATGTATTTCAAGTGAATACTATAACCAGGAGAAGGGAAAAAGCAAAAGGAACGACAAATGCAAGAAACTCATGACACCATGTTTCACGATCTACCTTCGGCCTTAGGCCAGGTTTGTGGGGGAGAATTGCAGTCTATTCCTGGGCTCTTTTTAAATGTATATACATATTCATTTTGTGGCCAATGAGTTAAGTAGTTTTCAAACTATTTTAGATGTATGGTGGGCAAATGAAGAAATAGGATAATGCAGGGGGGTGCTGGAATTCCTATATGGGAAAGGGCATTGAAATATGGGATGGGGGGGAGCAAGAAGAACCCGAAGGGGTAGATTGGAATTATAGGCATGAGTGTGAACTCATGATTATCTCTATCCATGCATCCACATGAATACACATGTATGTATATGTATGTATGTATGTATGTATTTTATACTTGTATGCACATGTATAAATGCATGCATATTTTCCCCAGTTTTGTCTGCTGGAAGGGCCTCCAAGCAAAGACTACCCAGAACCAATGAACACCTAATCTTGCCCTCTAAAACCAGAACTTCTCAAAGAAATGGCTTATTCTAGAGCTGGGTCAAGGTAGGTAAAAGATGAACTTGGAACACTATGCCAGAAAGTAAAGAAATCCTTAGGGAAAAAAATTGGTAAGGGGCATTTACAAGGAACACAGATATCTCCTTGAAGGGATTTTTACGCTGAATCTGGTACAGTTTGAAATCTGAAGTAAAAACAGCATTGAATAATAAACCATTGCTAAAAAAAAGATTAATTGGTGCACGCAGATGAAAACTTGAACATGTAGAAACTGTGTCTAGTAGATTCATATTATATTCTTTGCCCCAAGCATTTTCACTGCATGATTATTTGGCTATAAGGCAATTTTGGTGTAGAAATATGTAAAAATCACAAAAAGAGTGACACTTATTTAAAAAAGACAATGAAACATGAAAAGTCAGTAACAAAATGAAAAAAAAAAGAAAATAAAAGAGTGGAATACATTTAAAATATGTACAGGCTCATGGCAAAACTTTTTGCCATGCCTTGGTAAATGTTGGGTTTTGACCCGTGGGTGGGACAACCGTACTCATGCAAGTGTTAGGGGGAAAGGATGTCCTGAATAAACTCCACAAAAGGGTTTCATGGACCCCACCCCCACTCCAGACCAAAGAGATCCAAGACACCAAGGACTACAAATCCCGTAATGTCATCATCACCAAAGGGAGGGTTGCTGGGACCTGAGGGTGAAGTTAAGCAGCCAAGTTTGGTATAAATCCAGACATGTGGGTTTTGGGGGGGTCTCTTGGTTATTCACCAGCTCTCAGCGTGCTATTGGGGTCCCAGCTCAGCAGAACTTATAGGAGGCATTCACGAATTGATCTCCCTCTCTTTCCCCCTGAGTTATTCATTTCTTCATTTCCCCTTCTTTTGTAAATAGACCTTTTATTAACCTTTTTGTGTGTGCCTGCAGTTGAGTCTTATTATAAGTCCCTTTTAAGTGCACGGGTGAGGACCCACATGGTCGGGCAACCTATTTCACATCGGGGTTGCCCTGTAACAGAAGGACGTGCAAACTGACATGGCATCATTTTCTGTGCAGTATGCAATCTGGCTTTACACGCTTACCTCACACTTCTCGTATGCTTCATCACTGTATTTTCTATCAAGTTGATAGATGTTGCCTTTTTTTTTTTTAACTAGCCATTATTTTCAAACTGCTACTAATGACTGAATGGACCATTACAAGGGCTAAGACGTATGTCCTGTAAGCATGGGAGTACTGCCTCAGTTGAAACTAATCAGACCAGATTGCCAGCCAGGGATGCCAGGCCTTTTACGACAAAAGTGCCTTACGGCAATGAGTTTTGCGACAAAAGTGTTTGCCGTAAAGAACTTCCAGCGAAACTGCATGGGCCAGTATGTGTGTGTGTGGGGGGACCCTGTGCATAAACAGCAAATGTCTGAAAAATGCAGCCTCTTCCTGCAAGCTCTTCCTCCCTCTCTCATCCATGAAGGTAGGTGGTTCTCAACCTTGTCTTTCCCCCCCCAAACCATTCAGACATCATAGGCACAGTGCAATGAAAATTGTGAATTATTCTACCTCTTTTTCTTTCTTGAATCATTGTTTGGCTGAGAAAGGAACTCTGCGGTTAAGAAAAAGAATTCAGTGGCATGTATTGATTAGTCAGATTCTCCTTAACTAAATCGAATATACTTAAACTCCTCGTCAGTACTGATTATTATAATATTGAATCCCTATCATGCAGATACAGAGTTTATTATACATATTTTACCCCTGAAGAACCCGAGCATTGGCTTTATAGATAGTGATACTGTTACAGGCCAAACACCGATATAAAATGGGGTTGCCGGACTGTGGGTCCTCACCCGTGTGCTTAAAGGGAACTTATTAATGCTAAACTGCAGACACACACAAAAGGTTGATAAAAGGTTTATTTACAAGGGAAGGGGAAATGGGAAATGAATAACTCAGGGAGAAAAAGAGGGAGATAAGTTAGTAAACGCGTCCCACCCATTCAGCTGAACTGGAATCCCAGTGACCTGCTGAGCTGGCAAAAACCTAGCACGCCTAGTGGCCAAGCCAGCGACCCCCCCCACCCCCCACATGGCCAGTTAAATACCCAAACCGAGAGCCTCCTTGCTTAACTCAGGTCCTCACAACCTTCCCTTTGGTGATCATGGGATTTGTAGTTCCCAGTGTCCTGGGGGTGGAGTCCACAAAGCCTGTATGGAGTTTGCTCAGGACATCGTTTCCCCCCATCAGTTCCCGACTTTCTGGTACTGGACAGCTGGATCGCGGTTCTGAGAGGAGTTCTATGCAACCATGGCCTGGCCATATACTGGTCCAGTTTACTGGGATGTTTAGCAATTATGGCACAAGTTCGGGGTACGTGAGTATCCGTGGAGGCTAACAGAGAGGAAATCCAGTGGAGTGTGCTGAGTCATTGGCAGTTCCCACATAACTGCTAGTTTTAGGTCGGTGGGGGCTCAGGGGCGTCTTCTCCAGGTTCCATCCATCTCTGACGTTGAGAGTATCCAGGACAGGAGTTTTTACCTGTCCAAATGTAGGTCATTTCCAGCTTGGCTTTGAAGATGCCAAACCATCCGCATTCTCTCCTGGGTAAAGGGTAGTGATTTTAACAGTGGGATGCGATACACCCATGAAGCAAAGAACGATTTAAAAATGTGTGCACGACACTCCAGCTTATACTTTAAGCTCACAGCTAATTATGATAGTCTAGCTTCCCCTCTTATGTGAGCAGTTGCTGGGCCTGCAGCAACTGAGCTGGCTTGTAAGGAGAATGAGGTTGCCAATACTCTGAGATTAAGTCTCTGAGACTCTGGATGATTTTCATTCCTCATTGTCAGAATGGAGTAAAGAAATCTTTCCTACTTACTCCATAAGGATGTTACCATGCTAAAATGAGGACATATAAACTTAGGAGCGTTGAGTTCAGAACAGATCTTGTTTCAAATTTACCTTTCCTCTATTTTCCACTCTCTGCGCCTGTCAAGTCCTGCAGGACTTGGTGAGGACTGTGTGGGTGTTTCCACTTGACGTTGGGCAAGTTTGTTCAGTCTCTTTATTCCTCAGTTTTAGTATCTGAGGAGGAGATAGTAACTACGGTCTCCTTAGAGGGCATTAAATGAGATAGCAAACATAGCTCATTTAATAATGCCAGGACAGAATACACATCTCATTTGATGGAAGCTATTATTATTAATCATCATAGCTGTCATAAAAGGAATTACAAAGATTAAAAGGAATTGTGCAGTATATTAGTGCAGTAGTAGATGCAAGGCTAGCAAAATCCAAGCATGCCTTTGGAAATATGTAAATATGTTTTTATTTACTAATGACAGCGAGCAAGGCCAATATGCTTATTCAGGTAATTAGTTTGACCAACTCCTATTGATTTTTCCTTTGTGGAGACATTGTCCACTTAAACTTAGTTATGGATTCCTATTAATCCCAGCATTTTGTCAAGCATTTTATGCCACATAGATCTTGATACACATTTACTCCCCTTAAGACTGTAAACTCTTTGAGAACAAAGAGCATTTTCTCTGTGACTGTCAAGTCCTGTAGGGCTTAGTGAGGACTTTGTGGGTGTTTAGTACCTTAAGTACTAATTGGAGCCAAGCAAAGTGGATTGATGGTGGCCTCTTTCTTGCTCTTTTGAAGTAGAGTCAGCCCTTGCTACCCCAGGGGGTTGGCATGACAGGATACACCTGCGGGTACCAATTGCTTGTGGTTGGTTGGCCCTCTCTATCCACAGATTCTGCATCCACGGATTTGACCAGTTGACATTCAAGGATAAGAAGACACTCATGGATGCTTGCGGATAAGGAGAACCAACTGTACTTATTGGGAAAAATCCACTTAGATGTGACCCCCTGCAGTTCAAACCCATGTTGGTCAAGGTTCTGCTGTACTGCCGCTCATGGCTTTAGACTCCACGGTTTATACCACGACACTTTCCTAGCTGTGGGAGCGTGAATGTCATTAGGTCACTTGGAGCCTTAGTTTTCTTATTTTTAAAATGAGGCTGATAATATCAGTTTTATTTACATCATGGAGTTGTCGTAAGCATCCGATAAGATAGCATACATGAAAGCTGTGTGCGCTGTAAAGCCTGATACACGGGTTTTATGGTGATGTCACCCACCTGCGGGCATGGGTCTTTATTGGAGGTTTCTTGCCCAGAGATGATGATCAGCTACATTTGAAGCATCACAGACTCCACTGGCTTCTAGGGGGGATGGCTTCCAGGGCACTTTGGGGGTGTGCCCCCTTAGCAGCCCTGGCTTCCCAGCTCACAGCAATTGTTGTGTCAATTGCTCCAGAGCAGGGCAGACCCAAACCTGGCTGTTCTGAAGCAATGGAAATGTGCCGGGAGCTATCACGTGTCTGCCCTGGCTGGTTGCTATTCTGCCCAGAGCCCTGTGGCTATGCACAGGCATTTAGCTGGCAACTGGCTGTGTTTGGGGTGCTGGTGAGGACCCTAGTACAGAATTTCCCTGTGGGAAGGTAACCAATCCCCAACTGTTCTGGCTTTCAGCATCTTTTATGCAGACATCTCTCCTGCTAGATCTCTTCTAGTGTCATTGCTATAGCTCATGGTGTTAGATCCCACTTGCTCCTGGCCCATGGGGTTTGAAGCCTGGTGACAGAATCATTGATGCTGCCACATAGGTGTCCCATTTTCTCCTCTGCCTCTCAGGAGAAAGAGCACTGTCAGTTGTCACCATGACCCTCTGTCACCCCTCATTTTTCAAGATTTTCAGAAGAGAGGGGACTATCTAAGATTGCTTTGCCCATCCATTGGTAATCATAAGATAGGGAGCATCCAAGCATCCCTTGGAAAAATCTAGAAACTTCCTTGCTTACATTTCTTGCCTCTGTTGCTTTTCATAAACACTTCCAAAGCTCCTGACAAATTTCCCACCTGCTCTTTTTCTCTATTTTATTACTCTACCTGGAGAAAGACATTTCCAGAGCAATTATAAACTCCTTTAGATTTTCATTATGGAGTCATTGAACATCTGAATTAGAAAAATTCAGATTGCAGCTCAATCTGGAGCTCCTGTCCTATGGGTGTCACGTGGGCCCATGACCTGGAGGCTCACAGATATGAGGTGATTAAAGTCCCTTTGCTGAGCAGGGAGGCAGGTGACTCCCAGCCAAGTGCTCTCAGTCCTCTTGAGCTGCGTGGGACTGACGTCCTTCTTTACAGCAATCAAAGCATCATAATTGGAAGGAGCCATGAGGGAGCTCTGTCCTCTGACTAAGGCAGCACCGACCTGGCTTCCACTCTGGATGAGCATCTATTGATGTCTCCTTACATGACTGTCTTCTACAGAGGGCTCTAAAAGTCTTTCTTTTTTCCATTCTTTTTTTTTTGGCTTGAGTTTTCTCTTAATTCCTCCCTTTCTATACATGGTAGTCAAAAATTAACAAGTTTAGCCCCTAGGTTTGTGATGCATTTAGTGTGTGCACGTGTGTGAGATTTGTTTTCTTGTTAAGTGAAAAGCACAAAGCAGAACACGACAGAGCCATCATGTGAAAAGACAGCTCTGTCCCAGAGCTCTGTCCCGCCTGGCCGCGAGGGACACCAGGCCGGGCCCCTTCTCTTTTTCCCTTCCCTTTCGAACTTGGATTCTTTCATCAAGTTCTCTGGGCTCTGAAGAACAGGCTGTTCGGAGGGCCTGGCCACTTCTCCACCCTGCCAGCTGCATGCCACGGATTTCCAAGTCAAACAGTACTTTTCCATCCAGTACAACATTCCTGGGCTGGTTCACTCTGCTCGCCTGGGGTCACGGATGGAGGAGAGCGGAGCAAGCATGTGAGGTGATGGACAGGGAGACACAAAGAGGGAAGCTTGTAGTGACAAATTGTGACTTGGACCATTAGCTTGAAAAAGCCTAGATATGCAGTTATACAAAGGACACACTCTGCATTCTGGGGTGTTTGAGGCCTACACATGCTATCCCCAAGCTGAGGGACTTTGTGCCCATTCTTGTGGCCAGTCGTCTTCACCCCATGGGACTCTTAAGAGTGAAAGATTGTGTCAGTGCTATGGATACCTGGTGTCTTCCAGTTTGTGCTGAAGCATCTTCACTAAGACCCAGCTGCCACTGTATTTAATTTAATTTATTTTTTTAAATTTATTTATGCATACCAGAACTGGTTACAAGCCAGAGGTGTGGGGGGTGAGAGGATTCACCAGAGACAGTGGGGAGCAGAACAGGCAGACTGACTGAAATACACTGCTGAGGGGAACAGCAGGTGAGTCAGGAGAGGTCTGCTGCACCATGTGAGCAGCTCCTTGGCCAGGGATCGAACTCGTACTGCAGAGGCTGCGGATAGATTCATAGGTTGCATCTTAACCCCTTGAGCCACCAGGGAGGCCCACCATCGTATTTTAATGGCTCTGAGCATCAGCCGAGTATAGCTTTTAGGTCTTTGTGTGAGTGCTCTCCTTGGGATCCACAGGCAGGGTTGCCTCCCTCTCCCCTTAGAACAGGTGAGGTGCTGGAGGATAGTGCTCCTGTCTCCTGAGTCTGTTCTTCTCCGGGTCAAACACCTCTGGTTCCTTCAGCCATTCCTCGCCTTGGGCAGTCCCTTACTCTTTCACCATCTTGGGTGGCCTGGAAGATCTCCACTTTGGCATGGGAGGCAGGCCCACTCCTAGGTGCAGTTCTCCTTCACCTCTAGCTATTCTTTCTCTCAGTTTCTTAGTCTCCAGAAACAGACACTCAGCAGGTACCTCCTTCTTTCTCAAGCTTCCGTCCACATATTATCTTGGGACACAGCTGACAGGAGGTGCTTTCATCAATGATGAGAAGGGTAGTGGGGATACAGCCAAAGTAGGAGCATGAGGCCCTATTCCTGCCTGGGCTGGTCAGGTCTTTTATAAAGTGGCCAGAACTCCATGACTTTGTCTCTCTTTTTCTCAAGAGCTTGCTTTCCAGAATCAGACTACTTGGATTCAAGCCCTGTCTTGTGTAATCTAGAATAGGTTTAAACTTGAGCAGGTTACTTCATCTCTCTGTGCCTCAGTTTCCTCATCTGAAAGATGTACAGTGTTACTGTCTGAGAGAAATGAAAGGCACTGAGAGCAGCACCTGGCCTCCTAGTTAAGTCTTAACCAGGCCGCTCCTGTTAGCTTCTCTGTCACCTGCTCTGGCCCTGTGCTCTCTCCTAATCTTTGTGCTGTGGTCCCTCCTGGGGGCGGTTTTCTGAAGCAGCAAAAACTTAGGCACCTGAGTGCTTCAGGCTGCAAAGTCCCCTTCTGGCCTTGCATGGCAGGTGTCTCTGTAGGAGGATAATGACACCCACAGACTATCATTAACCCCTTTCAGGCTCCCTTGGAAGCTTTCATCCCCAGAATTCCAAGGCCCTTGAGTAAAAGCAGCAAAAACATTCATTAAGACATTAGCATTTGTATGGCAGGCACACGTCCATCTGATATGGCCCCAGAAAATTGCTCCTCAGCAGAAGGTTTGGTGCTGAGAGATTAGCTTTGTTCAAGTCACCTTTAAATTTCAGTGATTTAAATTCAGAGCTTCACTGAGTCTCCTTCTCAGCCTTAATTTCTCTCCTGTTAAACCAGCCACAAAGGTCCTGAGCACTTACTGCCTCCTGCTCTGTTTTCTCAGATGGGGAAGTGGAGGCACAGGCACCTTGGGAATAGGGCAAGAAGGCCAAATTCCTGCTTAATGACACCACAAATGGCAAAGAGAACTAAGCCTTTGATCTGAAGAGCCAAAGCTCCATGTCTGGGCAGAGCTGCGATCTGGTGTAGGGCGTAATTGTACTTAATTTATAGAGAGTGTATTTTGACTTGCCCAAGGTTAGAGTTTCACCTCTGAGGTATAAACAACAACAAGAATAGAGGTTTGTGAGATCAGTGCCATTGTTTCTGATTTTTAGTGAACTCTGGGACACTCGTAATCCAGGAAGGGCTGGAGGTGTGCTCTGGTCCTGGTTCTGGAGTGACCCGACAGCACAGAGGCCTCTGGCTCTCTCAGAGCTGGAGTCTGGTTAGCCCATTAGCATTCCATCAGGTTGCAAATCCCTCAGGTTTTAGTGGGAAAAAAAAAAAGATGGCCAAACTCCATTTCCCCAGGTGAGCGCTCTCTGCAGGTGTGTCTACCCCTGGATATAACCTGCATCTATCAGGAAGACTAGGACCCACTCTCTGATGGCCTTCTCCCTGCACAGGTTCTGCTGCCCTGTGTACCCCCTCCAGCCTCAGCAGAGGCCTGGTTTCTTGTCCTCTGCCCCACAGACGACATCACGGGCTGGATGGGGCAGCATGTGATGGAGCTGGCTGCGGTCTCTTGCTGCCACTGCCCTCTTGGATTTGGTGGCACTTACTTTTTTTTATAGGTAGAAGGAGAGAGAAGTGCATTTTTTTTTAAAGATTTATTTATTTATTTATACAAGCACTGGGTACAGTCAGAAGCGCAGGAGGGTGAGAGAATTCACCAGAGCCAGAGCGGGGAGCAGAACAGGCAGAAGGACCGAAGTACACTGCTGAGGGGAGCAGCGGGCGGCAGGAGAGGTCTGCGCGCCATGTGGGACCCTTGCCCGGGGGCCGGGGATTGAACCGGCGCTCAGAGCCTGCGGGCAGCTTCATAGCCCAGCGCTCAACCGCTGTGCCACTAGGGGAGGCCCGAGAGAGAAGTGGATTAATATTCAATGACTACTTATAATGGATCAGATGCCTACATATAATTTCACTGCCTTTCACAGGTAGTCATGTTACCTGAGATCCCTGGATTTATTTTAAAGTCCATGTTAAGGCTCATGGTGGGTAAAATGTGCTTGGATCAGAACACATCTGGTGAGGGCATGGGGGAATTCTCTTGGTGTGCCCCCCTCCATTCATTCTAGTCACAGGACACAGGAGATGGAAACGTGAAAATGTTGTCAGGTCTGCAGACTTCTGCATTGGCATGCCTTGGGGAGGGCAGATCTTTATGGGCAAGCTTGTGAAATGATGGGCCCTATCACCTTGTGGATGGTCAGACCCAAAGATAGTAGCACTGGGGATTTGTACTGGTGACTCTTGAAACCAAAGCATTTTCAGCATAACTCCTTGAAGGGCCTGCCTAGCTTTTAGGTAACCTTGTGTCTCAGACCCAAAGTGGTTGGACTGACCATGAGGACTGACCACTGCCCACCTTGCAGGACAAATACCTTCGAGGAAATTGACCGCCTGTGTACCCCAAATGTGTAGAGATGGCACGAGCATGCAAATTATTTGTCCTATCAGTTTAATTCTGGTTCTTACTGCTTTTGCTTTTGCTCATAAGAATTATTGCTTGCTGACCATAATAGCTCAGAACTTAATTCCATTAGCATCTTTTTGGAATAAATAACATGCTCTGTGGCTCAGCGATCCCAGGAACAGGGTGAAGATGTGGCTTCTGAGGTTTGACCCTACTGTTTCCTGTGGGTGGGCAGATGGCCTGTTCTACATGATGAGTTGCTGGAAATAACTCATGTGAACTACTGCAGAATGCTCTGCATCTATAAATACGTAAGTCTGTGCTTAATAATACACTTGATGCAAATATCTATGAACTGCTCGATCAGCCTTTCAGATTAGTCAATGGGCTGGCCATCCCACAAACAGCTTTTACCAGCCTGCCTTCTCTCCAGGCTATAAAGCCTGTACCACAGAGACAGTCAAACTGATTAAAAACAATTAACATTCCTTCCTATTGACTTTTCTGAAGTTTCTCCTGGTAATCATTATGCAGAAGGTGACATATGAGACTCAGTCAATTTACAAGTGTTTACTGGGCATCTTGACCATAAAGTTAAATGTGGATGCCCTATCCAGAAGGGGAGAGAGATATGGTCCCTGCCCTCAAACACTAATTATCAAGTCAGGATGCTAAAAATAACACGCAAGAAATACAAGTACCTTTTTTGGGGGAGTATGTATAAATTATGTGATTAACCACTGTCCTGGAGTATTTCAAAAGGTCATCATGGAGATGAAGAAATGCTGAAATCTTTGTTTATTAATTTATTTTTTAATTTTCTTACATTGTTGTTCATTTTTGTATAATACTGATTTCTCCCCCAGGTGCAGTGCCCATATCATAGTCACCATGTACTCGTGAGCCATCACTATAGCCCCTTGTTTTCCCTCCTCTGTTTTGGCCCTTCTCCCTCTCCCTCCCCTGCGGTATGCCTCAGACCTATGGTCAGCCTGCAAGTTTTGTCTTTATCCTGACCCTTTGTTCAGTTTCCCTATATTTCTCTTAAAAGCGAGACCATCTGATATTTTTCTTTCTCCTTCTGACTTATTTCACTGAGTATAGTCCCTTCCAGCTCCATCCACATTGCCGCAAATGGCATGAATTTATCTTCTTTTGATCGCTGCATAGTATTCCATTGTGTTTATATACTGTATCTTCTTGATCCATCATCTTTTTCAGCGCATTTAGCCCTGCAATATTAGTGCTGCAATAAACATAGGGATGCAGGTTTCCCTTTGAATTAGTGTCTTGTGTCCTTTGGGTAGATTCCCAGGAATGGAATTGCTGGATCATACGGTAGAGCTGTTTTTAGAGTTTTGAGGAACCTCCACGCATCTTTTCATAGTGGCTAAACAGTTTGCATTTCCACCCCCCCTTTTCAGCATTTGTTGTTGCCAGATACTTTAATATGGGCCATTCTCACCCGTGTGGGTGTGAGGTGGTACCTCATTATGGTTTTGATTTGCAGAGATGGAATCTTGAAGAAGGTGTAGTGTTAGTATTATTAATATTTATTTGTTAATTTATTGGTAATGGGGTACATTGACATTTAGCATGAGCTCTTTTTATCAGCTCTGCATCATCACTCTGATGTGGGTGGTGGAAGGAAGGAATTGAATTTGTTGAGTAAATATGCAAAGTGAGCCAGATGGCATCTGCCAGGGAAGGAAGTTTGGTTACAGAAGAGGAATCCTGAGTTTAAGGAACCCAAATCTCTTATAATGGACAGTACTTCTTCCTGATTTTTGTTCCAAAGTGAGATACTATCTTCCAAGGCTATTTATTATACAAATATCCTTGATAAGATATTTATCAATATTTGAAATGAAGAGTACTACATATCTTTCTTATAACAATTGTCAACTTGTGAGAGAACCATAGGAAATGGTCTGTCTCCAAACAACTTCTTCAAGGTTACCCAGTTAGAAGGCATCAGGGTTGGGATCAGAACCAGAGCAGGCCAAGACAAATTTAATCTCACTGATTCTGATTCCAAGACAGATGCAAATGTACTTTAAAAACCTGAGACTGGGCCTCCCCTGGTGGTGCAGCGGTTGAGCGCTGGGCTGTGAAGCTGCCCACAGCCTCTGCAGCACCTGTTCAATCCCCGGCCGCCAGCGAGAGTCCCACATAGTGCGACAGAACTCTCCTGCCGCGCCAGCTGCTCCCCTCAGCAGTGTATTTCGTCTGCCTGTTCTGTTCCCTGCTCTGGCTCTGGTGAATTCTCTCACCCTCCCGCGCTTCTGTACCCAGTGCTTGTATAAATACATAAATAAATCTTTAAAAATAAATAAATAAATATATAAATATATAAAACTTTGAAAACTTTCATTGCTGGCCTGGCTCATCTGAGGCATCCCTCATCAATTTTGGGGTTCCTTGTTCATTCCTTGGGGCCAAGCCCCAATCTTCAACTCCATTCTTGAGGTGCTTCTTGTCTTGTTCCTCAGAGCTGAAGTGCTCTGCTTGGTCTTCAGCATAGTTCCACAGTCTCAGGAATTCCGGGTACATCCTGGACCACCTTGGCCAGCATCAGCCTGAATCTTTGTGTCTTCTGTCCCAGATGTGCCCCATCACACTCACAGGAGCTCCTTGATGCTCACATAGCACCATAACCTTTAACTTGTTATCCCAGCTACTGTTCTAAGGTTTTCCCACAGGCTCAGTTGGATGTCAGATATCCTGTCCTATCCCTTCTACTCCCATGTGCTTGTCTGGCCCTCGTTAGTGTGCTTTCTTGCTGGGTCATTGTCCAGTTGCTTTCTTGATTTCATTCTAGTGGGAGAGGATGATGGTGATGGGAGGATCAAGATGAACAGCATAAGTGTTGTGCTGTAGGGAGACGAGCACAGTGCACCACTCAGGAGAGCAGTCTGATTAGAGCCAAGGAAAATGTGGCACAAAGGGACCCTGAATGCCAGGCTGAAGAATACCTGTCGAACACAATGTCAGCACCTCAGAGCATCATGAGACTTCATGGTCGTGTGCACAGACAGATGGAGAAAGCATGGAACTCTGACCTTGGAACTTCTTTTTTCTTTTTAAGATTTATTTATTTATGCACACAAGAACTGGGGTACAGGCCAGGGGTGTGGGTGGTGAGAGGATTCACCAGAGACAGAGCGGGGAGCAGAACAGGTGGATCTACTGAAATATACTGCTGAGGGGAGCAGTGGGCTTTCCTCAGAGACAGGAGAGGTCTGCTTCACAATATGGGTCATCTCTCTGGCCAGGAATCGAATTCGTGCTGCAGTGGCTGCTGATAGCTTCATAGTGCTGCACTTAAACCCTTGCGCCACCAGGGAGGCCCTGACCTTGGAGCTTCTCTGAGTCTCGGAGTTCCTCATCTATAAAATGGTCATAATAATGCCTGTCTCATGGGCTGCAGTGAGGATGGTTGATAATACAGATGACATCCAGCATAGTGACTTCAGATTTTCAGTGCTCAATAAATGGTAGTTCATATACCTTCATCATATGGAATATTCATCCTGCAAGAACTTATTTACTATTACCCTCTTATTTTAGACAGAAGAAAATGAAGCACAGGTCTTATGTCCAGTTCTTTAATCCATTTTGAGTTGGTTTTTGTGCATGGTGTGAGGTAGTAGATGGTCTCACTCATAGCAGGAATTTAGAAAACCTAAATAAGGGACCAGGAAAAAGACTAATTATAATAAAGTGAAAATCAAAATCAGCAAGCAACTATAAACCAGAGACACACTACGGAGTGTGGAGTGGGGAGAAAGGAGTAGGATCAAAACAAGGGGGGTGGGAATTGTATGGGGACTATAACCAAGATGAAAATGCATACGTTGTGTTGTGCAAAATGAAAAATGATGTAAAAATATATAAAATTAAAAAATAATAATAAAAATAAAAAAAATAAAACAACAAAAAAATGAAGCACAGAACAGTTAGCCAAGTGACCTGTTTGCCTGACTTTGCCAGCTAGTGAGCAAATCTCACTCATTGGGCACTTATTTATCAAACAGTGCTTCACAGTGGCCGTCAGAGATTTATTAGTGGGTGACTTTGCTACAAGCTGTCAGGAGCTTCCTCTGGAGACACAGATAGGTTTATCCTGGGGACTTGGCTTTTGTGGCCTTAGTCTCTCTAGATGTAGCTGTAGCCTCTGCACATGAACCTCACCACCTTTCTTCGGGTCCCCATTTTTTGCCTCCGTGCAGGCTCCTTCCTTTAAATTATTGCTGCTCATCCTGTTGGCTCATCGTCAATGCCTGAGGGGAGTCTCCCCGGATGCCCCTAGAGAGCCATGCTGCCTGCCATGTGCTCCTCCTCCCTCTGGGCTTCTCCAACACAGGCTCCTTGTGCTCTGTCATGGAACTGCCTGTTTCCCTCTGCATAATCTCTGGTCTTGTTCTCTGGGACATCCCCAGAACCTGACAAAAAGTAGGTGCTTGAGAAATGTTGGTTAAATCATTCAATTAGGTTTGCTAGCCTTAATAGTGGTTCTAGAATTTTGGAGTTGCTGCTTAGAATGTAAGAATTACTCCAAACATGGGAAGATGATCGTCTCAGAAGAAGGAAGAGGTCTTCCCTAGAAAGGCAATTAGAAAACTTATTCTGGGGGCCTCCCCGGTGGCGCAGTGGTTGAGCGCTGGATTGTGAAGCTGCCTGCAGCCTCTGCAGCGCCGGTTTGATCCCCGACCACCGGGTGAGGGTCCCACATGGCGCTCAGACCTCTCCTGCCGTCCGCTGCTCCCCTCAGCAGTGTATTTCATCAGTCTGCCTGCTCTGCTCTCCCCTCTGGCTCTGGTGAATTCTCTCACCCTCCCGCACTTCTGACTGTACCCAGTGCTTGTATAAATAAATAAATAAATCTTAAAAGAGAAAAAAAAGAAAATATGGTGTTCTCAAAAAAAAAAAAAGTTATTCGCTATGTACCTATTTCTAGAATATCTGTTATACCTGCATACATGCAGGCATGTCACATGGCCCTTATTTTTCTCATTTCATCTTGCAGTGACACTTTACTGTCGCCTTGCTTGGCCCGAGAACTGTGATGCTAAAAGTCAGTTGTGAATTAACTGGAGCTTTTGCCTGTGCTTCTCATTGCTGAGGAAGGCAGGTCTTAGAGTTGCAAAGGTTTTCATGACAAATCTACCCAACACACATGCATCTTTTATTTCTTTTTGGTCCAATTTTACCCTCAGTTCTTTTTTTGTTTGTTTTGTTTTTTTAAATGAAAACCTCATCTTGTCGTGGTGGCTTGTTAGTTTAGTTTCCAGGCTGTGCACACGGCTCAGGCAGGGTAGGTGGAGGCTCGTGTGGAAAAGGACCCAGCCTCTGGGCAGGGATATGTGGCTGGAGTGGGACCTGACTCCCTAGGGCAGCTGAGCCCTGTCATGGATTTAGGGTTTCTTCAGATCCACCCAGTTCTGCCTCCGGGGAGAACAGGGGAGCTATGCTTAGGAAATGAGGGACACTGGGCAGGTGCCTGCTGAGGGTCCCTGCTGAGGGTCCCTGGCTGTGGGGCTGGCTGTGCTGGCAGACAAGGTCACCTGTTTCCAGGTCACACAGAGAAGGGGCTGGAGGTGGTGGTGGTTCAGTGATTGTTTCAGTTTGGAGAATGTGGGCTTTGCAGAAAGAGGCACAGGTTTAGATTTCTGCCCCGCCACTTGCTGTGTGACTCTGGGCGTGTTTGGAAGCCTCCACTTCCTCTCCTGGAAAACAAGGATAATGATAACCAGGGTATCTGTAGCATGAGGCTGTTGGAAGCATTCAATGAGACAAAGCATGCAGAAGGCTCAGCACAGTGGCTAGGCCATACTTAGTGCTTCATGAATGTTCCAGTGCAGTTGCTGGTGGTGCCATGATGCCCATGGCCAGGAGGAAGTAGTGTGGAGGGACTGCTCACGTGCGCTTTGTTGCCTCTCCTTCCCTCGCTGCCTCTTCCATCCTCCCCTAAGTGTCCCCACCATTCTCATTTACTAAAACTAGAAATCAAATGCAATCCTAGACCTCTCTCTCCTCGGCTCCATCACCTACATCTGAGGTCACTAGAGTCCATCAATTCTCCCAACTCAGTGTCCATCTCCACCCCTCTGTCCCTTGCTGCTTGGTCCAGGACAGCATAATTCCTCTCCCGGACCTTGGTTGTCACCTCCAGGCTGGCTCCCATCCCCAACCTTTCAGAAACACGAATCTTATCCCATGCACTCTGTTGGTTATGACTATTTCCTTATCGACAACATGATCCCCACAGTCCTCTGGGGGTAATTATGAGTCTGCAAGACCTGGCCTGTCTCTTCCCTGCCTCAATTCCTGTGTCCGGAAACATGGCACTTGGAATACTCAGCGCCTTTATAGGGTTTTCTGTCTCCGTGCCTTAGGCGTGTGCGCTCTTCCTGGAATGCTGTTGATAACGACAATGATGACAACGAAGACAACAAAATGGAGGGCCATCATGCTGGCCACCACATACAGGGATTTACACTAGGCCATTCTTGGGGCTCAGTGCTCTACATTCATAATCTTCCTTCGCCAGCCTCTATCTCTTGGTGAGCTCATCAAATATAATTATGATCCTTTAAAATAGATCTTTATATTTATTCACATGATGGCATCACTTGTAATCCAGAGGGCTTGGCTTTGCCTGTGTCTCTTACCTACAGGGGGAGCTCATGTTGACCTGTGTGGTAGCCAGAGTTGCACCTTGTTTTTTCCTCTTATTAATAGAATTTTTTTTTTTTTTAGAGCAGTTTTAGTTTCACAGCAAAGCCAAGTAGAAAGCACAGAGGGTTCCCATGCATGTCTTATCCCCCCCGAACAGCCTCCTCCACTTGCTACAATCAATGAACCAACAGTGATATGTTGTTATCACCGAGTCTGTAGTTTACAGCAGGGTGCAGTCTTGGTGTATATTCTGTGGGTTTTGACAATCATATGATGACATGTAGCCCCATGTGGAGTCACACAGTATAGTGTTACCATCCTAAACATCCTCTCCGCTCTGGCTATTCACCCCTCCTTCCATCCCTCACCACTAGAAACCTGTGATCTTTTCCCTGGCTCCACAGTTTTGCTTTTTCCACAATGTGATATAGTTGGAATCACTATGTACATTTCCACATTGACTTCTTTCACTTAAAATTCCTCCATGTAAATTTCTTTTTAGCCCTGAATAATAACCCACTGGCTGTCTCAAAGTTTATATATCTATTCACCTAATGAAGGACATCTAGGTGGCTTCCAAGTTTTGGCAATTATGAATGGAGCTGCTATAAACACCCATGTTCAGGTTTCCATGGGAAGATACACTTCCAGATCCTTTGTGTAAATACCAAGCAGCAGGATGCTGCTTCACTTAGTAAGAACAGATTTAGTTTTGTAAAGAACTGCCAAACAGGGGCCTCCCTGGTAGCACAGGTGGTTGAGCACAGCGCTGTGAAGCTGTCCGCAGCCTCTGCAGTGCTGGTTCCATGCCGGCCAGCCTCGGAGCAAACCACATGGTGCAGCAGACCTCTCCTGTCTTGCATGCTGCTTCCCCTCAGCAGTGTATTTCGTCAGTCTGCCTGTTCTGTTCCCTGCTCTGCCTCTGGTGAATCCTCTCACCCTCCCGGGCATCTGGCCTATAGCCGGTTCTTGTGTAAATAAAATAAACTCTTAAAAAAAAAAAAAGAACTGCCAAACAGCATCCAAAGTGACTCTGATCTTCCATATTCTTCCCTCCAGCAATAAATTCGAGTCCTTGCCCACATCCTTGGCAGCATTTGGTGTTGCTGGTGTTCTAGATTTTGACCATTCTCTTTGATCGGTGTTCTAGATTTGATGTGCAATGTCATCTCATTATTTTTTTAAATTTAATAATAAGTAGTTATTGACCTCTTTTTAAAAGCAGTTTTGTTGACATAACATTGGTTTATAGCATTATATAGGTTTCAGGTGTATAGTTTATAAACCAACATCTATATATAACATTATGTTCAAAAGTTGAGTTTCCCTCCAACATATGGTTGCCCCATTTACCCAAGTTTACTCATTCCCTTTTCTTCTAGCAACTACTTTTTGGTTCTTATAGTCTGAGTGTGTTTTTATTTTTTTTGTATGTTCATTAGTTTTGTTTCTTTTTAAGGAGTGTTTTATTGAAGTAACATTGGATTATAAATTATATTTTCAGGTGTGCATCTAGTTCCATCCTTCACCAAAAAGTTGATTGCTTTTATCTGATTTACCCATCCTCTTTCTCCTCCCTTCCCTTTTGGTAAACACTAATTTGGTTTTATAGCTAAAGGCATATTTTTGTTTTATTGGTTCATTTCTTTATTTTGTTTATATATATTTTGTTTCTTTATGTATCACAATGAGTGAAAGCATACAGTGTCTGTCTTTTTCTGTCTAACTCTTTTCAGTAGCATAATACCCTCTTAGTCCATCCACCTTGTTGCAAAGGTCAGGATTTTATCTTTTTTATGGCCAAGTAGTATTCCACTGTGTAGATATATCACATATTCTTTTTTATTTTTAAATAGAGGCATGGTTTTTTTTATTTATTTATTATTTATTTGTTTGTTTGTTTTTTGTTTACACATGCACTGAGTACAGTCAGAAGCACGGGAGGGTGAGAGAATTCACCAGAGCCAGAGCGGGGAGCAGAGCAGGCAGAAGGACCGAAGTACACTGCTGAGGGGAGCAGCGGGCGGCAGGAGAGGTCTGCTCGCCATGTGGGACCCTCCTCCGGTGGCCGGGGAGCAGCCGGGGATCGAACCGGCACCGCAGAGGCCGCGGGCAGCTTCGCAACCCAGCGCTCAACCGCTGCGCCACCGGGGAGGCCCTATATCACATATTCTTTATCCAATTATTTATTAATGGACACTTAGGTTGTTTCCAACTCTAGGCAGTTGTGAATAAAGCTGCAGTGAACATGATGTTGATATCTCTTCAAATTAGTAGTTTACTTTTTTGTTTTGATGATTCTTTCACTGGGCAGTGTTTCCTTATTCTTCAGATAAATACCCGTGAGTATAACTGGATTATATGGTATTTTTAGTTTGAATTTTTTGAGGAATTTACATGCTGTTTTCCATATTGGTTGTACCTAAGCAACAGTGTATTAGGGTTCCCTTTTCTCTACATCCTCTTCAACAGTTGTTGTTTCTTGTCTTTTTAATAAAAGCCATTTTCACAGGTGTGAGGTGATATCTTGTTGTGGTTTTGATCTGCAATTCCCTAGTGATAAGAGATGATGAGCATCTTTGCATGTACCTGTTGGCCATCTGTATGTCTTCTTTGAGAAGTGTCTATTTATATCCTTTCCCCATTTTTAAAATTTAAATATTTTATTTTATATAATTCTTACATCTTTTTTCATCTTTGCACAATGTGTGCATTTTCATTTTTGTTATATTCCCCGTACAATTGCACCCCCCCTTATTTTGACTCTAGTTCTTCCTCTCCCCGCCCCTCCCTAATCCCCGCCCCCCCATAGTGTGTCTCTGGTTTACAGTTGCTTGTTGATTTTGATATTTACTTTCTATTGATTAGTCTTTTTCCTGGTCTCTTGTTTAGGTTTTCTAAATTCCTATGAGTGAGACCATCCAGTATTTTTCTTTTTCTTTCTGACTTATTTTGCTGAGCATGATCCCGTCTAGCTCCATCCATGTTGCTGCAAACTGCATGTGTTTATCTTTTTTGATTGCTGAATAATATTCCATGGTGTATATGTACTACATCTTCTTGATCCAGTCATCTATTTTTGGGCATTTGGGTTGTTTCCATAGCATAGCTTCTGTAAATAGTGCTGCTATAAACATAGGGGTGCAGGTGCCCCTTGGAATTACTGTTTCTGTGTCATTTGGGTAAATATCTAGGAGTGGAATTGCTGGATCTTATGGGAGCTCTATGTTTAGTAGGTCAAGAAATCTCCACACAGCTCTCCATAGTGGTTGGACCAGTTTGCACTCCCACCAACAGTTCAGGAGAGTTCCTTTTTCTCCACACCCTCGCCAGCATTTGTTGTTGTTAGTTTTTTTAATATGTGCCATTCTCACTGGTGTAAGATCGTATCTCATTATAGTTTTGATTTGCATTTCCCTGATTACAAGTGATGTTGAACATTTTTTCATATGCTTGTTGGCCATTTGCATTTCTTCTTCAGAGAAGTTTCTTTTTAGCTCTTCTGCCCATTTTTTGACTGGATTATTTTCTTTGTTTTTGTTGAGTCTCATCAGCTCTTTGTAGATTTTTGTGATCAGTCCTTTATCATTAGTGTTGTGTGCAAAAATGTTCTCCCAGTCAGTGGGATTTCTCTTTGTTTTGGTTATAGTTGCTTTTGCTGTGCAGAAGCTCTTTAATTTGATGTAGTCCCAGCTGTTTATCTTTGCCTTCACTATCACTGCTTTGGGTGATGTGTCTGTAAAGATGTCTTTGAGGTACATGTCATGTAGTGTTTTGCCTTTATTTTCTTCTATGTATTTTATGGTTTCAGGTCTTATGTCTAGTTCTTTAATCCATTTTGAGTTGGTTTTTGTGCATGGTGTGAGGTAGTGGTCAAGCTTCATTCTTTTGCATGTAGCGACCCAGTTTTCCCAGCACCATTTATTGAACAAACTTTCTTTGCTCCAGTGCATATTCTTTGCTCCTTTGTCAAAGATCAGTTGACCATAAATCTGTGGGTTTATTTCTGGATTTTCTATTCGATTCCATTGGTCTGTGTGTCTGTTCTTGTTCCAATACTATGGTTTTGATGGTTATGGCTTTGTAGTATAGTTTGAAGTCTGGGAGTGTGATGTCTCCATTTCCTTCTTTTTTTTTTTTCAGAAGAGCTTTGGCTATTTGGGGTTTTTGGTGATTCCATATGAATTTGATCAATAATTGATCTATTTCTTTGAAGAATGTCATTGAAATTTTTATTGGAATAGCATTGAATCTGTATATTGCTTTTGGTAGGATGGCCATTTTGATAATGTTAATTCTTCCAATCCATGAGCAGGGGATGTCTTTCCATTTCTTTGTGTCTTCTTCTATTTCTTTTCTTTTTTTTTTTTTTAATAAAGGCATGCTTTATTTATTTATTTGTTTGTTTTGTTTTGTTTTGTTTGTTTGTTTTGTTTATACATGCACTGGGTACAGTCAGAAGCGCGGAAGGGTGAGAGAATTCACCAGAGCAAGGTTGGGGAGCAGAGCAGGCAGAAGGACCGAAGTACACTGCTGAGGGGAGCAGCGGGCGGCAGGAGAGGTCTGCGCGCCATGTGGGACCCTCCTCCGGTAGCCGGGGAGCAGCCGGGGATCGAACTGGCGCTGCAGAGGCCGCGGGCAGCTTCGCAACCCAGCGCTCAACCGCTGCGCCACCGGGGAGGCCCTCTATTTCTTTTAACAGTGTTTTATAGTTTTATTCCCCATTTTTTAATTAAGTTTTTTTTTGTTGTTGTTGTTGTTGCTGATGTGTATGAGTTCTATATAATCTTCGATATTAACTCCTTGTCAATTGTATGGTGGGCAAATATTTTCTCCCATTTAGTAGTTTACTTTTTTGTTTTGATGATACTTTCTTTCACTGTGCAGAAGCCTTTTAGCTTGATGTAGTCATATATGTTTATTTTTGCTTTTGTTTCCCTTGCCAGTAGAGTCAAATCCCCAAAGTCATCTCTAAGGCCCATATCATGGAGTGTATCACCTATGTTTTCTTCTATGTATTTTATAGTTCAGATCTTTCAGTCAGGTCTTTAATCCATTTTAAGTTAATTTTTGTGTATGGTATGAGATTGTGGTCTAATTTTATTCTTTTGCATGTGGAATTCAGTTATTCCAACACCATTTGTTGAAGAGATTTTCCTTTTTTTTTTTTCCTTGAGCACAGAGCAGAGTATCTTTCAATCACCATTTACTGAAAAATCTGGGAATGGAATGGGTATCCCTGCCAGATTTGTTTTACCTCTTGCATTTGAAGCTGGAAGAACACTAGCCACTCTCTGGATGTGATTCTAGGAGGTCTGAAGAGACTTTTCTTTCTCCATTTTATACTTGTGGCTCCTTTGTCCATAAATTAATTATCTGTATATATGTATGGGTTTATTTCTGGGTTCTCAGTTCATTTCTATTGATCTGTGTGTCTGTTTTTACTTGATATCATGCTGTTTTGATTCTGATTGCTTTGTACTATACTTTGAGGAATATGATACCTCCATTTTTTCTTTTTTTTAGTCTCAGAGTTGTTTGGTCATTTGGTTCTTTTGTATTTGCAATAAATTTTATGATTTTTTTTGTTCTGTTTCTCTAAAGAATGCCATTGGGATTTTAACAGGGATTGCATTGATTCTGTGTACTGCTTTAGGTAAGATGGTCGTCTTAACCATGTTAATTCTTCCAGTTCATCCTATTATTTAATTTTCAATTTCCTAATGACAAATGATGTGGAGCACCTTTTCACATCTTATTTCCATCCATCTATTTTCTTTGGTGAAGTGTCTGGCAAGGTTTTTGCCCATTTTTTCAGTCAGGTTATTTGTATTTTTATTGTTGAGTTTTTTATATTTTAAATAGAAGTCTCTTATCAGATTAGTCATTTGCAAATAATTTCTCCCAGTCTTTCTCATCTTCAGATTCTCCTGAATTCCTGCTCATTTTTATTTTTTTTAAGATTTATTTATTTATTTATACAAGCACTGGATACAGTCAGAAGCATGGGAGAATTCACCAGAACAGAACAGGCACACTGAGGAAATACACAGCTGAGGGTAGCAGCGGGCGCGGCAGGAGAGGCCTGTATGCCATGTGGGACCCTTGCCGGCGACCGGGGATCGAACTAGCGCTGCAGAGGCTGTGGGCAGGTTCGCAGTCCAGTGCTCAACTGCTGCGCCACTGGGGAGGCCCAATTCCTGCTCACTTTTAAAACACAGCTCAAAGCTCACATTCTGTGAATCTGGACTGGTTTCTTTCCTTCCCAGCAGTTGATCTCTGTTGACTTTGTACAAATATCCATCATATCATAAATATTTACCCAGCAGGCTGTGAGATTCTTTGGAACAGGGTCATGCCATGTGTTGTTGCAAATCAGTATCTCACAGTTATTAAGTGCCCAGTGTGTGTGTGTGTGTGTGTGTGTGTGTGTATGTTGAGTGAACTGTCCATGTAAAATGTGGACATAGGTGAGCAGGGCACCCCATCCTCCTTCAAAAGCACAGGGGAATTTTACCTTCAACAAGGTAATGAACATGCTCTATGACCACGTTCTGATCTTGGTTACATTGCATCTTCATTTGGACACAGGTACTTTTTTTTAAAATGCAGCTCAAAGCTCCCAGATGATAGTCATCCAGTTCCCATCCAAGGAGCCACAAGTGGGCAGGAAGCCAAATTCCCTCCCCACTCATGACAATAATGTCTATAAAATGCTCTGAGGTTCTCCATGGGCAGGATCTTGTTTCTTGCAGGCATATGATCTTTCAGAGTGTATATCCCGACTCCACTCTTCTTTTTTCCTCTTTCCATTTCTGCCTATTTGGAAAGTTAGAGCTTTCACTTTGAAGGAACCATTTCCCATTCTCTCTGGCTCCTGAAAGTCTCTTTTGGATTCCTGAGTGGAGCTAACTTCAGGTGCATGTGCATGTGCATGCCTCATTGGTGAAATTCCTTCTGAGTTCTCCCATGGGTCAGACTATGGCAAACTTTTTTTTTAAAGATTTATTTATTTATGCATACACGAACTGGGGTACAGGCCAGAGGTGTGGGGGGTGAGAGGATTCATCAGAGACAGAGTGGGGAACAGACTGGTAGACTGACTGAAATACACTGCTGAGGGGAGCAGCGGGCGAGATAGGAGAGGTCTGCTTCACCACGTGGGTAGCTCACTGGCCAGCCGGGGATCGAACTCGTGCTGCAGAGGCTTTGGATAGCTTCATAATGTTGTGCTTAACCCCTTGTGCCACCAGGGAGGCCCAGACTTTGGCAAACTTTGATATCAAAACCCTTTCCATATTCTTTCTCCCTCCAACTAGCTCTTCCTTTTGCTTTTTCTTCCTTCCCATCTTTACCCCTCTTTTCTTTGGCTTGCAGTATTTTTATAAAATTCTCCCCTCCGTGATCCAACTAATTGCTGGCATTTTCAAAGATATTCCATTATGTTTCAGAGCTCTTTTCTCTCAATGAGTCTTCTATTGGGCCCAGGCTCTGCATCCAGAGTTGGGTTAAGCCCTAGGGGGATACAGTTGGGAGAAGAAAGAACTTTCACATGATTTATAAACTTGTGACCCTTTGGCTTAGTAGACATGAATGCTGAGATATTCAAATGGAAAGTAAAAAAAAAAAAATCCCATAAAAGAGCACCAGATGTCTTGTCTGCAAGACTTTATGCTTTTGATGTTAGGTAGGAAAATTATGTAGCTTCTTGATGGAATTTTGCATTTATTACATGGTGACTTGGAGATTTTTTTTTTTAAAGATTTGTTTATTTCTTTATACAAGCACTGGGTACAGTCAGCAGTGCAGGAGGGTGAGAGAATTCACTAGAGCCAGGGCAGAGAACAGAATAGGCAGATTGACGAGGTACACTGCTGAGGGGAGCAGTGGGTGGCAGGAGAGGTCTGTGGGCCGTGTGGGATCCTGGCCCAGCGGCTGGGGATCGAACCGGCGGGGCAGAGGCTGCGGGCAGCTTCGCAACCAAGCGCTCAACCGCTGCGCCACGAGGGAGGCCCAAGATATTGACTAATATTCATGATTAGAATCTTGGGCCAATTTAGGTAATTAAAAAAAGTTACCAAATTTTGTATGATCACTGTGAAGAGTCCAAGTAATATAGAAGTCTACAGGGTAGAAACTTGAATGTCCTTTTCGCTTCCTTTCCATCTCTCTCCAATGACATTCTTTCCTAAGATAAATTCATGGATTGAATATGTGTGTATTGTGACATTTTTTCTGTGCATTTGCATGCACACACAGTTCGAATATTATGTGAATGGTCATTTTATGCAATTCATTCTGTGATGCCTGTTTTTTAAATGAATGGTAGGCCTTGAGGATCTTTCAAGTCCAGACTCACAGAACCACCTTGCTCTTTCCCTCTGTGGTGTAGAGTTCTGCCCCAGGGGCACACTGTCATTTTTTTAACCATTTCTCCAAGGAGGATGTTTGGATTTCTTTTATTTTTCCCCCTTTATCCCCCACCCCCATATTCTATCTTAAAACAAAAAGCAATAGGGCCTTCTTGGTGGCACAAGGGGTTAAGCACCACACTATGAAGCAATTTGCAGCCTCTGCAGAACGAATTCTCTCCCCACCAGCCAGAGAGCACCCCACTTGGCACAGTAGACCTCTCCTGCCTTGCCCCCTGCTCCCCTCAGCAGTGTATTTCAGTCAATCTGCCTGTTCTGTTTCCTACTCTGTCTCTGGTGAATCCTCTCACCACCCCACCCCCCCACCCCCCCGCATCTCTGGCCTGTACCCCAGATCTTATATGCATAAATAAATGTCTTTAAAAAAACACAAAAAGCAATAAATGTCCTTACACATTAATTTTTTCCACATATCTTTGTTATGTTATAGAGCTTATTTGCTGATTCAAAGTGAAAGTGAATATCCCTTCTTATATTCTTTGTCTATTTGTTTTTCTTTTAATGTTGTGTTCACCTATTTTGTTTATTCTTCTCAGGCATTATACCTATTTTCTTATTAATTTTAGGAGGGTTTCTCTCACCATTTTGTTGTGCAAAGTATCAAACCTAAAGAAAGTTGAAAGAATTATGTAGTATATATCCACACACCCACCCTTTATTACCGATAATTAACATTTTGCTATATTTATCACCCATCCCTTTACTAATTTATCAACCCACCTTACTTTTGTGTGTTTCAAAGTAAATTGCATATGTAAGCATACTAAATACTTCAGGTATTTATCGATAACAGAATTTTTTTTTTTTTTATAGAGGCGTGTTTTTATTTATTTATTTGTTTGTTTGTTTTGTTTATACATGCACTGGGTACAGTCAGAAGCGCGGGAGGGTGAGAGAATTCACCAGAGCCAGAGCGGGGAGCAGAACAGGCAAAAGGACCGAAGCACACTGCTGAGGGGAGCAGCGGGCGGCAGGAGAGGTCTGCGCGCCATGTGGGACCCTCCTCCGGTGGCCGGGGAGCAGCCGGGGATCGAACCGGCGCCACAGAGGCCGCGGGCAGCTTCGCAACCCAGCGCTCTACCGCTGCGCCACCTGGGAGGCCCTCGATAACAGAATTTAACATTTATTTACAGGCCTTTTCCTTTTTGAGGCAAACTGCATATAGTAGAATGCAAAAAAAATCTTAAGGAAATATATATTTTTTAATTGATGTACTATCAGTTTACACACTATTATATTTTAGGAGTACAGGTTCATTTTTTTTATAAAAAAAATATATTTATTTATGCACACAAGAACTCGGGTACAGGCCAGAGGTGCGGGGGGTGGCGAGAAGACTCACCAGAGTGGGGAACAGAACAGACAGATTCATTGAAACACACTGCCAAGGGGAGCAGTGGGCGAGCCAGGAGAAGTCTGCTGCCCCAGGTGGGTAGCTCCCAGGCGGGGATCAAACTCGTGCTACAGTGGCTTCAAATAGCTTCATAGGTTGCGTCTTAACCTCTTGCGCCACCAGGGAGGCCCTCATTTAAATATGTGCTGCTATACCATGCCCAGCACCAGAGTACTAATCACACTCCACCATGGCCCTTTGGACCCCTTCCACCCTTTGCTCCCACCTCCTTCAGGTAATCTAGATTCTGTTGTCAGAATCCAAGGACTTTTATTTTGTCTGTTCATTTCCTTTGTTTCTTTATATTCCACATATAAATGAAATCAGCTGGCACTTGTCTTTCTCTTTCTGACTTCTTATACTTTGCATAATCCCCTTGAGTTTCATCTTTGTTGTTGCAAATGGCAAGAGTTCATCCTTTTAATAGCTCAATAGTATTGTGTTCAGTTGTGTATATATGCCACATCTTCCTAGTCCACTCACTTGTTATTGGGCATGTAGGTTGTTTCCATGTCTTGACTTTCATGAATACTGCTGCAGTGAACATGTGGGTGCATGTATCTTTTATAATCAGCATTTTTCTATTTTTCAGGTAGATACCCTGGCAGGGAATTGCTGGATCATATGCTAGATCTATTTTTATTTTTTTGAGTAACCTCTATACTGTTTTCTGTAGAGCCTGGGCTCATGCACATTCCCACCAGTAATGTACCAGGGTTCCTTTTCTCCACATTGTCACCTGCACCAATGCTGTTGTCATACTCTTCTTGAAATAGACATCATGGGTTGGTATCCAGTGAAGCTTTGCTTTGTGTTTCCCTAATAGTAAGTGATGATGAACATCTTTTCATATGCCCGCTGACCTTCTGTATGTCTTCTTTGAGAAGTGTCTTTTCAGATCTTCTGTTCACTTTCGGAGTAGATTGTTTGCTGTTAAGTTGTATGAGTTCTTCATAAATCTTGGGTATTAACTCCTGGTCGGATATGTGACATGCAAAAATCTTCTCCCAATGGCTAGGATTTTTTTTTGTTTGTTTTATTTGCTCATCATTTATTTTGCTGGGCAGTGGCTTCTTAATTTGATGTAGCCCATTGTGTATTTTTGCTTTTGTTTCCCTTGATACTACATTTTTGTCCCCAAAGACATTGCTAAGGCCAATGTCCTGGAGCATATTACCTATGTTTTCTTCTATGTATTTTGTCATTTCAGGTTTTACATTCCAAATCCTTAATCCATTTTGAATTAATTTTTGTGTGAAGTGATAGTGACCCAGTTTCATGATTTTGTGTGTAACTGTCCACTTTTCTCAATACCATTTGCTGAAGAAATTTTCCTTTCTCCACCATACGCTCTTGACTTGTAAGGACAAATTTTTTATGTATTATGAGCAGTATTCTTTTCCCTTTCTTACATAGTGTGAATATTTTCTCCAATCTGCATGTTATTTTTGAACTTTGTTACTATGTGTTCCATATAGAAATGGAAAATTTGCATAATCAATCTATCACTAATTTTTCTGTGTATAATCTAGATTTTGTGTCTTGCTTTGGAAGTCTTCTCCCTTTCTAAAATGACTTTTAAAATTTCTATTTTTTACATGCTTTGGTAGTTCTATTTATAATTCTTTAAATCCCTTTTAAGTTTTATCTTTGTGTTGGGAGGGATAGTACATAACTTTTGCAGTGGGAGATTAGTTGTAGCGAAATCAAACACTGCTTTTTGGAGTTACTCCCTGTAGTGTTTGACTAATAGTTTTCTCCAATACCTAGAAGAAAACAGAAGAGCGAAGAGAAAAATGCCATGAAGAGAAGTTGGAGATGTGGGGCAGAAGAGGGTGAAGAAAGACAGGTTGAGATTTTTGGAGTGAAGATTTGAAGGGCCTCCTTAAAATGTTTCTGGAACAATTGAATGAAGCTATGTCTGGCACAAAACAGTGACAAACTCCTTTGGTTTTCAAATGTATCTCCCAAACAATACTATTTCTAACTTAAATACCATGTAATTTGATTCAGTTTGGAAATTATAAAGAAATAATGTGTCTTTTTTAGTGGGGATTTATCTGTGAAAGAATTGGAGTCAAGGCATACAGTTTATAAGGCATTAACTGCAGCTCTAGTGATTGATGAGTGCAGATATGTGAAATGAGAGAAAGAAGACAGTAGCCAAGAGCAGGAAAATAGAGGAGTTGTCTATACCTGGCCAATTTACCTTTGAGGTGGGGACAATGCCTTCCTTGTTAAGGGAGGATTATCTAGGGTTCGCTCCCCCTGAAATGTAGAGTATCCATTTGAGAAACAAGGGATTAAGGAAGTCTGGATATATAACTTTTTTGAGAACATTCTAGAATACTTTATTCAGTATCAGAAATATTACTGCTCTCTAGGGAGACAATTGGAGTGAGTCAGAGCTAGAGAAAACAATTACTTGTAAGGATATGTTTACAGAAGCATTTTTAAAAGTATACTGTGCAAAGCAGGAGCAAGTTCTTTCTATTATCCAAATATAAAGGAAGAAGAAAACAGTAAATTCTTTTGGTCCCATTGTAAACACTAAGCGTGTGTCATGCTTTCTGCCAAGCACAATATCTAGTTATTCAGGATATACTCAGAAGATAATATTGTACTCTATGACTTAACCATTCCACAGCTAGGTATTGGCAAGAAAATATATCCATGCTAAGAGCTGTACATTTGTATATCCATAGTAATTTACTTGTAATAACCACTAGATGAAAACAACTTGAATGTCTATCAAATGAAGAGAAACAAATGTGGAATATCCAAATTATGGAATACTATTCAGCATTGAAAAGGACCGAACTTTCATACCCAATATCATGACATAAATCTCAAAGTAATTATGCTGAATGAAAGAATCTAGACAAAAGAGCACATACTTTGGAGTTCAATTTATATAAAATTCTAGAAAGTGCAAACTAGGGAGGAAGGAGGATGTGGTAAGGGATCATAGAAGGGTAAAATACCAGAAGATAGCTATTCCTGTTGAAAAACATAATCCTCTATGCAATGGAAAAATTGAAACTTGTATGCAAGCCAGATTTGCTACTGTACAATTTGATTTAGGAAAATCCAGTGTATACTACATATTTTTAGAATAAAAAGTTTTCAAAGAATTTTTCTTAGAGTTGAAGGAGTCTGTGTTGCTCATCTATGAGATGGAAAATGAGTCAGAGGAAAGCATAAAAAGTTTTTAAAAGCATCCATTGACCATGGCACTTAGAGTTATAGAGTTAGTTCTCCAAAGGGAAGTTAAGGATGCGCTATTGCCGCAGTCAGGAAAACCCAACTGGACAAAGACTCAGCTGAGAACAGAGCTCAAAACTTTTAAGTGCTTTCATCTAAAGATACACGCTTTTCCCAGACAGCAATTATGAGGCCTCGCACTGTGCTGTGAGCAGAGCATTAAGATCATCACTCCTTTTGCACACTGAAAATTGCATCCAAAAAGGCTCCATTGATCACCTGCCCAGGGTGGGGTTGGGGTCAGGTCACCTGAGGAGGCCCTGGGCTGACTTCGGATGAAGCTTGAGTTCTGCCCCTTGGCCCTTCTTTCCTTTAATCAACAATGAACTGTTTGACCCTATACCCATGCAGGGGAAGAAAACATAATGAGTTTGCTTGGCAACAGGTGGTGGTAGAGGCCACTCTGGGGTGGAAGCCAGTGGGACTGAGGCTAGCCTCCTCTGCTTGCTTCCTTCCTCACTTCTGTGGCTTGTCTACTGCTGCCTTCCTGATGACTGATAGAATGTGTATGGGAAGGCTAAATGACTTCTTGGTAAACTCAAAGTCAGGATTTTTACCCATTGGCTTTCCATGTCTTTATCAAGCTATTAACACGAAGTTGAAATCCTCACAACTGTGGAAACTGGCAAGCACTCAGACCTGCTGGATTAGATTATGCAATAAATTTAGAATCTTCCAGTCCCAGGGAAGGAGAGCCTGTTGGACCCAAAGCACCAGCAAATGGAAGATTTGACCTGCACTGAATTTCCAGGATGGCTGTAGCCTGTCTGGAGTGTGACCTTTGCTGGATTAGGCCCACAGTTGTGGAGAACCAGTTAACTGAGATGTCAGATTCTTTGAGCAGGAGCTTTCCTTGGAGGACATGGTGAGAGGTCTAACCGTGTCGGACACTTTTATGATGAATAATAATAAATGGCTCTTAGGGTCATGCTTGACTTCTCCAGAAGTTATTAATACAGCTGGCACAGCCATCTGAAACAGCCGAGGAACCAGTAGGAAGCAAAAAAGACCTTTGGGTGTGTTACCGGATCTGGGTTCTCAAGCTCTCTGAAAAATAGAAATAATGGAGACGAGTCCTGCAGGTACCAAGCAAGAATTTATTCCAGCTTATGCAATTTACCATATGGGAGTCAGCAGCAGGGAGGGTCTGCAGGCTGCACCCCAAGAGGCAGGTGGAGGCTCCACTGAAGAGGCTTTAACTCAGCATTATTAAGGGGCTGACTCCTTTCTTTGCTCTTCTTTCCATGAGGTCATTCCGTCTCTGAACTCTTATCTCCTCATGCCTGTGACCCCTTCATGATGGAGTCATTAGCCTGGAGGGTGATTAGCTCATTTTAATCATGGTGATGGCTTTATTTCATCTAAATTTGTCCTGGGGTGGGGTCCCTTCTTAGACACAGGGACTGTCACTATCAGAGTGTGGGTGGGTGACAGGCCTTGCATCTTTAGTGGAGAAAATGCTACTTTCTTTTAAAATTTTTTTAAAAAAATTATTATTATTTTTAATGAAGTACCATTATTTTGCACACTTGTTGATTTTTTTGACAGTATAGAATTTCTCCCCTTAGTTGTGGTCACTGTTACTCTCCTACCACCAAAGCACCCATAGTCCCCCCACTATAGCCCTTTGTGCTCTTCCTTTATCCCCATTTTTAGCCCTCCCCTCTGCTTCCCCCTTTCCTGGATGCCTCTGATCCAGGGTCAACTTACAAGGGTTTGTTTTAAAGTTTGTCTTTGCCTGACTCTTTGTTTTTTTCTCTGTTCCACATATCAGTGAAACCACCGATATTTATCTTCTTCCTGTTGACATTTCACATAGCATAATTCCTTCTAGCTCCATCTGTGTTGCCACAAATGTCTTTTTGATCACTGAATAGTATTTCATTGTGTACATACAGCACATCTTCCTGAACCACTCATCTGTTTGGAGCTTGAGAGCTTGTTCGGAGGTTCTAGCAGGGGAGCACAGCTACTCATATACCCTTCAGCTAAGAATGTCCGTCTCTGTTAGGGGAAGGCCATCCTCTTCCACTGAGCTTGCAGCTTTGGGAGGGACGTACATGAAGCAGTGAGGGAGGGAGGGGACACCCGCCCAGTCAGCCAGGTCAGCCGAATCAACCCTGGTGATCAATGGGATGACAGATGTCATAGCCAGATCGCCTTTACATCCTCCACTCATCTGTTTTGGGACAGAAAATTCTACTTTTTAATGACTGGGCCTCAACCTGAGTTAACATCGAGTGTCATGAGCTTCCTGAGACTCACAGGACCCTCTTCTACCTGACACAGGTGGCCAACCTGGCCATCAGACATTCACAGATCTGCCCCACCCCTCTTTGAGACTATTTCCTTACATTCAGGCTTGACTTAATAAGCCTAATTTTGATCTGCAGCAGATTAGAATCAGTGTGTTAATGGAGCAGGGCGGATCTTTTAGAAACAGAAGCAAAAAACTGGCAGCTTCATGGTGAGGGAGGAGACTGGAGAAACATAAAAGCACAAATAAGGGTGGAAAATATGTAATCTAAAGCAAGGGCAAGTAGCTCTCTGTAATTCCAGAGCTCAAGAATTTATTCTTTTTCTACATCAAAGTTCAGAATTGGAGGCTATAATTATTTATTTTTTCTAAACATTAATTGGGACCTCGAGTATTCCACCAGATACTGGGGATATCTGTCCTTATGGAGGCTTAATCAGTCATGTTGGGTGAGCTTCGCTTAGAAAAACAGAGAATAACACAATATACTTAGAAAGTATAAGGATAAAAAACGTTTAACCTATTTGATTCCCCAGATGGTAGGCTCCAGGAATCTGGGAGGATCAACTTTGTAGAGTAGTTAATTCCCCAGTAGACCTAATAAATGAGGCATTAATTGTATTAGTGTGACATTGTTACTGGGCTTATGTGGAGAGCAGGGTGTGCTGAAGACACAGAGGTCTGCTTTATCCTTTCATTATTGCCAACTTCTGTGACATTATATGTTTTAGCTCAATTAAGGCAACTGACTAGTCCTTGGGGTGAGGAGATTGGGCACAGACTCAAGCGTTTGTTGATTGGAGGTGATACATTGGAGGGGGGGAGAAAGTACAGAGACAGAACAAGGATACGAGGGACCCTCAATTTTCATCTATCTATAGAGGATCCTTAGGTTACCAGCCCTTCTCCTGACCTCTTTCCCACCCCCACTTTCTAAGTGCAGAAAATAAAGTTCCAGGAGGAATAGATTTAATAGAATTAGAACAGAGGGTGGGGCTGCCTGGGGTTGTACTGTGCATTTAAAATAAAACAAAACAAAACGCCTCTGGATTGCCAAGGCAGGAAATTTCTGCCCAACTGGAAGGGCTGGTTGCTGGAACGCAGGGATCCTGAGGGGCCTTTCTGGAAAGGTTGCAGGAGGATTGGCACAGGGAGAGCTCCTCCTGGCATCCATTCCACACCTTCCCCACCCCCCCCCCCCACCCCCGCCAGGGAGTCAAGTTTACTAGGGGATCAGGGGGTGAGATAAGACAGACCTAGCAGAGGGATCTGGTCAGAATGTGGCCACTTTTGGGTCATCTCTGTGTCAGGGACACCGTGGGCCCAGCAGCCAAAGTCTTGAGTTGAATTGAACACCTAGTTGGGAGCCAGAATGAGAACCTGAGCCCACATTAAACCACAGAGGAGGCCTTTCCTCACCCCACTTCCTTTGAGCACAGTCTTTCCTGTGTTTTTCTCAACATTGGACCCCCAAGACTGAACACAGCTCCTGGTGTGAAGTTAGGGCTCAGTATCATTGAATGAATGAGTGAGTGAATGGATGAAAGATGTTTCTTCCTACTCTCTTACCGTATAATAAACGATCTTTCTGAAACAATTTGCCATCATGAAAACACACACACATGCATGCGTGCACACCCCCCCCCACCCCACATACCTTGGCCTACCCTGATCAAGGAAATTAATCAAATACTAAAGTGGGGAGAAACTACTAGGCAAAATTTCTCCCATGTTATTACTGACCACTACTTCACAAAAGTTTCCATAGAACAAAAATACTTATTTTTTTTCCTAGTTAAGAGTTTGGTGGTTTCCTGTTATTATTTTATTTACCCTTAGTAATGAAGTGTACACTCAGAAGTTTATGGTTAGACAGGTTTTACCCTGAGGAGTTAGCCGTCTAATTATAATGAAGACAAACAAGCATAAATACACATAAGTGCTTCTCTCATCAAAATAACCTCCGGGCAGGGCCCCTGTTCTCTGGCTTCCGAACAGCCCTCTCGTGTAAATACGGTGGTCAGGAAGTACCAGGCCTTTGTGGTACCGGGTGACTGCGTTTGTGGAGGCAGAATGGAGACTCTCTCCTGGGAGCCTGACCTTTGAGCCCACAGGTCAACCACAGCTGCCTTTCCCCACTAGTCTGTGGGGGTGACACTCAGAATGTCCACGGAAACCAGCCCATAGGGTGTTCTTACCAGTGAAGGGGCTTATACCAAGCTGCAGCCCTGTTGTGTCATTGAGCAGCCACTAGGGCCCACTGACTTTCCAAAATAAGACCCTCTAGATCAAACGTTGGCAACCTTTTCCTGCACCAGACCGTAAATATTTTAGCTTTGCAGGACAACCCGTCAGGACAACTGCTGGATATTGTGATTTGGTGGCCCTGAAGCAGCCACAGACAACTCATACACACACCCAGAGGTGCATCTGTGTTCTGATACAGTTTTTTTGGGTATATAAGTTGCTACAGACAGGGTTAGATGGGGCTTGGGAGTGGAGGAGGGGCTGTGGTTGGCAGCCTCTGTTGGAGGGGAAGGAAGCTCTTCATGAGGACAGTCAGAAGCAAGCTCCTTAGCATGAATACTGTTGGGGAGTCAGGGTCCCATCAGCCAGGACCCCAAGGTCCACCCACCCATTGTGGCTGAGGCTGTCACACAAGTGTGTGGAGAGCCTTCGAGTTTCTGTGTCTGAGTTATGGCTCATGGGAAACATCTGCCTTGGCCTCATTGCCTTTCCCCACAAACACACCACTTATTTTCCCACCATGGGCAACCTTATATCTTTATTTGGTAGATGCCCACCTGCCATTTGCCCTTTCTCCTTCTATGCTGCTGTCTGCCTTCTTGATTGTTCTCATTTCTGGCTCCTCCCTCTGATTATTCTAGTTTTGAATCCATCACCCCAACTTCCACTTGCTAATCACCAACTGTGCTGCTGCTTCCAATACCTGCCAGGACAGATGCCCCTTTCCCCTGGTCATCTCAATGTGCTTGGGGCCAGAGGTTCTGTCCTCTTTCTTCCCACTCAGCTGTCCAAATCCTCTCTTTAGAGGTCCGTGCTACTTGGATCCTCTACCTCTTGCTCCTCTGGGCATGACGGCCTTGTTTTTGCTGCCCAAAATATCTCTCACCTCCAAGAATAACTTTGCCATGTGGTGCTTCTTACTCTGAAGAACTGGATGGGGAGGTGTGGACTTCTCCCTTCTCCTCTTGCTGCTTGGATGCATGGATGGAACATGAGCTCCTCTGTGAGGGGCTGTCAGTGACTGGCACCACCCTCCACCCATCACCCGGGCTAGAAAGCCAGGTCTTGCCTACATGACACCTTCTCCCTCACCTGCTCACATCCGATCTGTTATCTGGTGGTGACATCACAGACCTTAATTGCTGCAACCTTTGCGCCTGTGCCACTTTAGTTCAGCTGACCGTCAGCCCTACAATAATCAGTATGATAACTCTAAACCCTCTTCTCATTGGTCTTTTGCCTCCAGCTTGAACCCAACCAATGCATAATCTCCCTGGTAGCCAGAGTGAACTTTCTGTAATGCACACTTGACCTTTCCATGGTTCATCTTTTCCTGCATTGTTGTCTTAGCCTTTCCTGATCTGTCCCCTTGGTTACCTTCCCAGATGCACCACTCACTACCCCATACTTACCTTTCTTTTTGCCTGTGCCCTTGCACACTTGTCCTTTGGCTCCCACATCAGAAATCACGCAGTCACTACCTGTGGATGGCCTTACCATCTAGAGGGCAGAGCAAGGTAGCTGTTAAGAGTATAATGTCTGAAGTCAGACTATATTCAGTTCTCAGTTTTGCATTTACTAGCTCTACGCCTGTGCGTAAGTTACATACCCTCTCTGACTCTCAGCTTATTTTGCTTCTCTCTCTCTTTCTCTCTTTTTTTTTGTATAATGGAGGGAGTAATAAGCTTACTTAGCTTATAAAGTTGTTATGAGTGTTGAGTAAATTAATATACAGAAAGAACACAGCACAGCATCTGACACACGACAAGCACTCATGCTGCTTTTGTGATGATGGTTGTCCTGTCATTGTTGTTTTCTCCTCCTGTATGGGCTTAGGTGCCTTAATAGAAGCTTCCATCATACTGATTACGACCCTGTTTCTAGCACTTAATCCACGATACTACGTTATCGCCCATTAATTGTCTCCCTGTGAGACTGTGAGCCTTTACTTTATTGAGCCCAGTGATTAGCACAGTGCCAGGAAGAGAAATGTTCTGAAAACATTTCTTGACTCAGAGGATGAATGAAAAGTGAGGATTTCTAATTCCCTATGAAATGAAGTGGAAGGAGGAGGTAAGAGAAGAAAGAAATTGAAAGATATCTTTATTTTTTTCCTCTCCTTCCCAGGGATACCCGCCATGTCCCTGTCCCACCAGCCATTGTGGCTTCTTCCTTCTCGGAGCAGGGGATTCTAGAAAGCTGATCTCTGGAGAGCTGAGGTGTTAGAGGCAGCTCAGGATCATTGTCATCAATGGACTATCAGTATCTCAGGCTCCGAGAACAAAAAGCCCCTATTATGAGACAGAGAAAAGAGAGAGCTTTTTTATTCCCCACACCCTAAAAACATGCTTCAGTCTTATTTTTATAAGAGGGAAACTCTAGCTAAAATGCAATGAAAATGAAGAAAGTTCACCACGGGGTTTCTGGGTGGATTTTATTGGTGGCAGCAGCAGTAGAGTTCATTCATGAAGCTCCTTGACGCTCTTAGTGCCGCCGTGAATGCCCTGTTGTCCTTCATTCCCTAACGAGTGGACTCTGTGTGACATTTTCTCACAGAGCGTGACGTGTGCCGCTTTGGGAAGTGAACTGCTCACATTAAAGTACCTTTAGAGAAGGGATTAGATGACAGTTTGAAAAGGGCGCTGTGAGTAAAATGGGGTGGGATGGTAGCCCTCAGACCCTAGCGACGTGCAGCCAGTGGGAAACACTGCGGTCATTCAACTTTTCCTTCAATAAACCTTCACTCAGTACCAGCCATGCCCCAGCCACTGTGGTAGACCTGGGAGGCCCCCAAACTAATATCACAAGTTGCTGCCATTTGGAAGCTCCAGGCTGGAAGGGGAGCAGTCAGTGACATCACCACATGTGACATGTGCTGTGAAGAGTCACATCTTATTCAGAGGTTTAATATATTATGAGATATAAAGAGAAGTGAAAAGTAATCCAGAAAACCATCACCTCAAAAAAAAAAAAAAAAAAACAAAAACCCAACCAAACCCCCCAAAAACCTTAATTCAACTCTGAGAAACTTTCTTCATTTTTCAGTGCATTTTAGCTAGAGTTTCCCTCTTATAAAATAAGGCTGAAGCATGTTTTTCGGGTGTGGGGAATAAAAAAGCCCTCTCTTTTCTCTGTCTTTTCCCTCATTCTGTTTACTGAGCAGTTAAATTCATGCAAGTTAAACATGACTGTGGTGCAACCCTTAGCATAGAAGTTTGCATGAATGTTTAAAATGCTCTGAAAACACAAAGGAAAAACATTCTAACTGTGCCTAAGGGAATCCAGGCAGGCTTTACTGAGGTAGTGTTTAAGTGTTGGAGGGTCAAGAGCTTTGTAAACACAGAGAACAGCATGGACAGAGGCCTGCAGTGCTGGGAGAGGACAGTTTCTCAAGGGAAAGATCTGGAGTTCATGTTTGGGGCAGGGATAGCGTTTGTGGGCAGGGGGCTGTGCAGTGAGGAAAGGCAGGTTATTCAGGGGGAGAAGGGCCCAAATGTGTCACGTGGTTGGCACAGCTGTGGGGAAGAGCGATCAGGAACATCGTGTCTGTTCCCTGGCCACCTGCCATCCTCCACCTCCTTTCCTCCTCACTTACCACTTCCCTCCATGGTTTGCTACTTCCTGAAATGGCCAGATACACCACTCTGTGCTCAGCCCTGTTGCCAGCTCTGACTCAGGGACTGCTGCTTCTGCACAAGACAAGGAGGTGCTTCTACTTCTTGAGCCTCTTTTCATCTGAGGATCACCACGGCATGTGGAGATGTTGAGTCACTACTAATCTCCACGAGGGCTCTCAGTGTGGGTGGTTTCATGTGTTTGTTTAGTGGTGAGATGGTGGTGAACTGGCTCTCAGGAACCTCCGAGCCAGAGTTTGGCCTTGAACCTAGAAGATAATCTGCCTTTTGCTTTGTTATTCAGACCATGAGATGGGCATCATCAGAGACCATGGAAATACTGCCTCCTTCATTATCTGGAAAGAAAGGGAAAGTGAATCCCATATTTCAAAACCCCTGGGAAAATTAAGTGACAATGGAATTGATGAGCCATATTTATTCAAGATGCCAGAGGTGCTATACCTAAACCTGGAGGGGTGCATTATCAAGTACAGTTGTGTCAGGGCACAAATCACAAAGAAACCAAAGTAACAGTGTTTTAAATAAAATAGAAAGTTATTTTATTTTTAAATATAATAATTTTTAAATAAAGTAGGAAAAAATGAAGAAAAAAGCAAAAGCAAAATGGAAATTAAAACAAGAATTTTTTAAATATAAGAAGCCTAGCATACACAGTCTAGGTTTACATGATTGTGCACAGGGTCAGGGCCTCAGACTGGGGTCTTCGCACTCTTATCCTCCGCATGTAGTTTCCACCTCATGGGTCTAGGTGACTGCTTGAACGCCAGCTATCACACTCACATTCCAAGTAGCAGAATGAAGGGCAATAAAGGGGAGAAGAGATGTCAGTTGACAACTATCCTGCAAGGATTTCCTGGAAGCTGCCACACATCACTCTGTTGATAGCACGATGGACAGAATTAGTGAAGGCTGGGAAATAGTGTCATTTTTCCTAGTGGACAAGTTGAGAATAGATTCTCTAAAAGGCATGTAATAACCTTCATCACAAATCCCAGGAATAAGAGTCTAGCCCTGTATGTGTGATTTTGACAGATTCTAGCTTCTGCCCTCTCTGTCATCGCACAGATTGATGTAATAGCGACCTCTCCACTCCCATACCTCCCAACCATAAGCTCCGACCTGTGTGACATTCTTAGCACTGGTCTTATTTAAATGCTGGGGAAAGAGGTGGTCACCCCAATTGCTAGTAGCAGCTAGCCCTCCAGGTTTCATGAGAACATCAACATGAACAAATCCTGCCTCTTGACATTTCATCCATATAACAACACTCATTCCAGGCAAAGCCTTAAAGGTCAGGCCTGCATCAAGCCACTTTCCAGAGCCCCTACATTTCCCCCAGACCCTCAGCAGTTTGAAAGTTACACAGGAGGTATTTGGTATCTTTTTTAGCAGCCGTGAATATGAATTTCTCCTGTAACCTAGACAATACATACAGCAGTGGTAACCAAGGCCATGCTGGGGGTGGGGAGGAGCGGTCTGGAGGGGAGAGATTGGCTGAGACAAGGAGGAGGAAGGAAATAGGTGGGGCGAACCCAGCCCTGTACAAATACGTAAATAAATCCAGTTTCATATCAGGGTCCTTCCCTATTTTCGGATGCAATCTCCGCTGTTCTCTGTGTTCTCATACCTCTCTAGAATCCTCCTTAGCATGACCATGACCATGAGTGGTATTTCCCTCCCTTAGCTGTCTTCAGTCTTAAGTGATAACGCTTACATAATGGCTAGTAAATCACAGGCTTTCCAAATATGTTGTATTTCTCCACTCTCCCCAATAAATCTGATATGCTCCTCCCAGAAGTCTTATTTACATTGTGAGAGAGATTTCTAAGCTTAAGCCCAAAGATGTGTTAATCACCTTCACAGAATCCTAGCAAAGGGAAAGAATTAGGTAGGAGCTGCCCCACAGGACTAGGGCTGGACTCTGGGGCCCCAGCAGTGGAGGGAGAGGTAAAATAGGGCTCACTTCTAGCACCAAATGTGCTTCTGGTGTGGTGTCAGCACCATAGTGAGTGACTAATCCCTGGTGGATAAAAGCATGAATGGACGTTTACTGAGTGGACAGTTGTGGGGAAAGATTGAGAAGTAGCAAAGGCCACTGGGGCAGGATACAATGAACTACAGTGGCAAATGTAGGCCACCACTCAGCCTGAAGCCACAGGGGGAGAGAAGGGCTCTCAGTAACCAGCTTTCAGAGACAAGGCCTTTGATAGAAGTGGCAGAAAATGAGAAAACAGCCACCACCCAAAGCATGGAGTGGAGGAGGGAATAAGCCCTCAGCCGTCTATGCCTCCAATGCCCAAACCTCCTGCAACCCAAAGATACAAGGGGGCCTGAATAATAGCCTGAGGAACTCAGCCCCCCAAGGGCAGGGCCTAAAATGGTGGACCATGGTTCTGGAGGGGTTTTCAGGATCTTACACGCTTGTGTGGGAGACAGACAGGTCTGTATCCAAAAGGCGGGAGATAGGGCAAGGAGAAGGCCAGATAAGTTGACTTTGTTGGTAGAGGGTCCCCCTTATGGACTGAGGGAGATAAGTTGATAGTGATTAGGACCACTCAGTGGAGAATTCAAGATGTAGGACACAGTAGACTTCAAGGTCAGGATGTACCATTTGAGTAATTTCATGCAAGGAATGTTCAGTGGTTGCTGGAAGGCTCAGAGAATGGTCTGGAGGGCTGCAAACCCCCAAGATCAGCAATAGCTATGATTGAAGTACAGTACACCTCGTGTTAGTGTGCTTCACTATATTGCGCTCCATAATTGTTGTATCTTTTGCAAGTTGAAGGTTTGTGTGACTTCCCTGCTGGGAGATTCTGTAGGCAGTATTTTTTTTTTTTTCAAAATATATTAGATTTGGTTTTTATTGTAGAGCACACATACCAGGGCAAAGTGCTGCACACACAACTACAAATCATTTTTGGGAAAAAAGCTGTAAAAAAAATAAAACTGCAACTTGCTTTAGTTATGCAGTCCCGACTTGAGGAATCCATGTTGGCAAAGGAGTTGTGACCCCTGAGAGGGGCTTGTTGATGGTCGCTGCCCCAGATTTCTGCAGCCTCAGGCCTGGGCCTCTGTAAGATAAAGTCCCCTGGTATGGGCCTCTGTTCTCAGTGGCCTGGGTCTTGGCCCTGGCTAGCAAGGAAATATTCCTAATGAATCTAGATCAGCAAAAACTTGCAGCCTTCAGGGATCTGAGTAGGTGGAAACTGCCAAAAACTTTTTTTTTTCTTTTATTGTTTTTAAAAGCCCCTTCCCCAGCTCCCACACCCCTCAGCCTGTGTTCACTTCATGTTTCTGTGTCACATTTTAAAATATGTGGGTTTTTTTTTTTTTTTTAAGACAATGCTGTTGCACTCTTCATAGACTTCAGCATAGCATAAACATAACTTTCACAAGCTCGGTCCTCCCTGGTGGCACAAGGGGTTAAGCACAGCACTGTGAAGCTATCAGCAGCCTCTGCAGCAGGAGTTCGATCCCCGGCCAGCCAGGGAGCTACCCACATGGCACAGCAGACCTCTCCTGTCTCGCCCTCTGCTCCCCTCGGCAGTATATTTCAGTAGATCTGCCTATTCTGCTCCCCACTCTGTCTCTGGTGAAATCTCTCATCCCCTGCACCTCTGGCCTGTACCCCAGTTCTTGTATGCATAAATAAATACATCTTTTAAAAAAACAAACTTTCACATGCTCAGAGAAACCAAAACAATTGGTGTGGAACCGAATACACAATATCTCTGATTTATGTAGCTCTCCCTGCTTCCTTCCTTCCCTCCCTTCCTACTTTCCAGCAAATATCATTCATTTGAGCTACCACAGTAGGTGGAGGTAGAGTCCTCTCTACTTGATTGACCCAGAACTGACCCTGTTTATAGCCACACCAGAAAGCCAGCTTGGTACAAGACCCATTTGGTATGAGCACCGTTAAGCAATGCAGAGAGGCTCTGGAACACTTGGCATGAATTTCTGGCAGTTTCCCTTGCCAACATGCCTCTCTTGCCCTGTCTGTAGGGACCTGCCTGTTGATCTTTGCCCCATTCTGCCAGTGGTCAGTGACCTGGCTTCATCGTGTCTTCTGTCTGTCTGTCTGCTCGGTTCCTTGGAGCCACTGCACCTCAGTAACTCAGCATGTCGGGCTAGGCTCTTCCGAAGAACCTCGTAGGCATCCCCCTTCATTCAGTGTTTGTTGAGTCAGTCCTTGTTTGCTAGACAATGTGCTTCGTGCTGTTTACAGTTTCTCCTCCCTTCCCTGTTGAGTGTCAAGTATCAACAGCGTCTCCATCTTGGTCTTCCAAGAGCACTTCAGACTGCCTGGGTTGAAGTCTGCTTCTACTCTTAGCAGCAATGTTGGATACATTCCTTAACCTCTTTGAGCATTAGTTATTGCATCTGTAAAATGGGAATAAAAGTCTTCCAGTTTTGTAGGGCTGGTGTGGGCATTAAAGGATTCAAAATGTGTAACATTTGGGGCCCCATGCCTGACCCATGTGAGGTCTCAAGAGCAATATGCTTTTATTATGTCATCACTGGAGTTAGTGCGGTGGGCCAGAGGACAGTCTAATCTTCTCTAGAGTAGAGTGTTCTGGCTTCATGTCTAAATTGCTCGATGTGCTCCATGACAGGGGTCTTGTAGACGTAGAGATGACTTAATAGCTCTCAAGTTTATCTCCATTAAAACTAAATCTTCTCAAGAGGAGACAGTTCGAGCTCTGGTTATAAAAGGCAGCTGCAAGCTTCCTCTAGAGCTTTTCAAAGGAGAGTCAATTTGTGTGGGAACTGAAGGTTTTTAGAGCTTAGAGATCTTAGGACCACAGTAGGCTTTGTCAGTTTAAAGAAAAAATGAAAATTATAAGGTGTGATCGCTTGTACAGTTACACCAGGGTGTAGTGGCTGGACTAGAAGCAACTCCCAGTCAGCATTCTTTCTACAGCACCAGGGTTTTCCATATTTTATATTTCCTATATTGGCTATTGATTGGTTGATTGATCACCATCCACCCGCCTACCCATCCTCTCTCTCTCTCTGCCTCTGTTTCTCTATTTTAATCTTTCCCTTCAAATTAAATCACTTACAGAGCCCTACTTCATGAAGAGGGGAGGTTGATCTGCCCTGGCTGAGGGCGCTGCAGGGCTGGAATCCCACACACTGATCCTTTTTCTGCAGCAGCTCTGAGATGGCCCCTACCCCGTCTTATCGGTACTCATGAATCTGTTTCTTTGGCATAGTTCAAATTCCATTTTTCTAACCAGTTTTTCTGGTGTATGGAGTTTCTGAACCGATTCTATCCTAAAAGAGGGTTGTCAGCTAAGTTAATATGTTGTAAATAGAGTAGTTTTCAGCCAGGTCGCCTTGAACTTTGGTCTTTGCCAGGAGCCTGGAAGCCAGCCTGACTCCCTAACATCAGCCAGGGGTCTGGAGGATGGGAAGGACCAGAAAGCAAACAAGTCTACACCCCACTTTCATCAACCCAAATATTTCTGTCCTCAGCTTGCAGCACACCCAGGATCGAGTTCCAAAGATTCATTTAATTTTCTTGGCTCCTCTAGTCACTCAGTTACCTCTGCGCCAGAAGGAGTCTTGGCACTGAGAGCCAGCAAGGAAAAGGCTGTTTGAACTTTGCTGCCCAATTTTGTAGACATTTTGGGTTCAGATAAGGTTTTGGGTGACCAGTCAATTCTTTCTACATGTTGTTCTGATATGACCCAAACTCTGCCATAGTCTGAGATTTCCTGGTCAAGTCACGGCCATAATAAAACTGACATTCATGACTCGCTAGCCAAGCTTTCCAGAGGAGGAGTACTGTTTCTCCTCAGCGCCCTAGCCCTTCTCCCAGCCACGCAGAGCTCCTTCCTTCCAGGTCAGTGGGGAGTGTAACCTGAGCCTGTTTCCCTGGCCTGGGAGTGGAGGCTTCTAGGCCTCTGTCAGCTCTTTATTTTCCTGGAGAAGGCAGGAAGAAGCTTATATTTATTTATTTTTAACAAGTCTATTACAGTCGATAAGTTAGTCTTTATTTTTCATTAATTTAATATATTTTTTATATCATTTTTCATTTTTGTACAATGTATGCATTTTCAACCTGGTTATCATCCCTGTGACTGTAACCAAGAGGAAGCTTTTGGGAAGCATGAGCTCTACTTTCTTAGCTACTGCTTGTTTTGTACACAGCCCAGCTCTGCCCTCATCTGTGGAGCCCCCCACACTGTGGGGCCTAAGCAGAGCCCCCTGTCCAGCCTGCACTGCTTCAAGATGGGGGTACACTGTGAGAAATGTGTTGATGTGGTTGTGCCAACATCCTCGAGTGCATCACACAAACCTGGCAGGTGCCACCTTGCTCCCTGCCCAGGCTGGACAGGGCAGTGACTGAAAGTCACCAAGTGATAAGAGATTGTTTGGTTTCCCTGGCGGTGGGGAGGTAAGGAGGGAGGGTGGGTGAGAGGGAGAGAGAGAGAGGATGAGTTTAAGGAGCATGATTTTCTTCCAGGAACTCAGGGAATGTGTCTGCCTGTTTAAAGCTGCTTCGTCTGTCTCAATTTTCCTGGGACACATATCCACACACACAAATACTCCATAAATCCTGGTTGATGGAGAAGCTGCAATCATCTGCCTTCCTGTATTAGCTAATCTTTTCTTCCATCTCAGAGTTAAATGTACATTTGCCTCTGAGGGGACTGCCTGACTATCCGTGGACACTGCCCGTAGGGCTACCTTTTAAGCAGAGAAGTGACTTATGGGGTATGTTCGCAGGCTCTTAGCAGTTCTTAATGGCCCTAATAATCTCTTATTTCAAGGCTGGACAGTCTGCATTTTAGATTACTTAATTTTTTAAAAAAAGATTTATTTATTTATGCATATAAGAGCTGGGGTACAGGCCAGAGATGCGGAGTGGGGGGTGAGAGGACTCACTAGAGACAGAGTGGGGAACAGATCAGGCAGATTTGCTGAACTGTACTGCTGAGGGGAGCAGCGGGGAGACAGGAGAGGTCTGCTGCGCCATGTGGGCTTCTCTCTGGCTGGCCGGGGATCGAACTCATGCTGCAGAAGCTGTGTATTGCTTCATAGTGCGATACTTCACCCCTTGTGCCACCAGGGAGGCCCTACATTACTTAATTTGGGTCCTGGATGTTTTTGCTCAGCAAGTGTGCATGGTGCGAGGGCTGAGGCTCCTGGCGGGGCGCTGCTGGGTGTGTTAGTGACAGGGCAGCAGGGTGTGGTGAGCTGAGTATGGGTTCTGGAGGCAGATGGGCCCGAGTTCTCACCACTGACCCTCTGTGTGCTTGGGTAAGTGATGAGGCCTCTTTCAGCGGATTTCTGTGTCTGTAAAAGGACAGTTATTAGCACTCACCTCTCAATTACAACCATTTACTGATATTGCATGTATAAAGGTGACCAGCCACATATTGGTGCACAAGAGCCACTCAAATAATTAGAGCAGTTTTTCCTGCCCTTCTCCTTCCCAAAAGCAAGTTCCTAAAGAAGAGATATTGGCGAGGAAAATGAGTAAGAGAAAGTGGTGAGAACAAATTTTGTCACAGATTTAAGGATTTGTCTGGGACGAGTCCTATTGACTCATGTGACCTAATTGGAATGTAAAATTAGGCCAGAGGGAAATAGGAAACTTTTTTTGGTTGTATAGGTTTATGTATTTATTTTAATTTTATTATATATATATATTTTTACATCATTTTTCCTTTTTGTACAATGCATGCTTTCTCCTCTCAGGTGTAGTCCTCATAAAATTCCCACCATCAATTCACCCATGCATCATCACCCACTGTCCCTGGTGTTCTTCCCCCCCTTTTTGATCCCTCCCCTTTCCCTGCAGAGTGTCTCTGATTAATAGTTGCCTGTTAATTTTGTTTTTTAATTTATTATAATTATATATTTTTTCTGGTCCCTTGTTTGGTTCCCCTACATTCCTCCTATAAGTGAAACCATCTGATATTTTTCTTTTTCTTTCTGGCTTATTTCTCAGTTGTATAGTTTTATTGGAACAACCTAACAGGTTTATACAGAACTGCTGTTCAAATTAGAAAAGTACCTCCATGGGGATATTAACCCTCTGGGCCGAGGGCCTAGGAAAGGGGCGATTTCCTCTGGGCAGATGCAGCCCAGAGCCAGGGTGCTGGGCTTGGCAGGAAAAGCACAGACAGACAGTAGTTCTCATGTGTGTCCTCAGCCACGCGTCCTGTGCAGTGAATCCATTGGAGTTGGGCTTCCAACCAGAGTCAATAATTTGCAATAAACTTGGGCTGAGTCATCAGATTTAGTCGAAATTTATGAAGGAACACCATTTATTTAAGAAGAAGACCTGGTACAAATCACCTCCACTTCTAACTCTGTAACCCAGGGCAGGCTTATGTAACAGGTGAACATTCCAGATCTGTGTCTTCATTATAAACAGTGATAACATGCACTAGGCAGGTATGGCTGCACAACAAATTGTACCCAAATTTTGCAGCCTATAAAAAAATAACATTTATTATCTCACATATTTTCTGTGGGTTGAGAATCCAGGAGTGGATTAGCTGGGTGGATTCTTGCTCAGGATTTCTTGTGAGGTCTTGGTCAAGATTTTGATGTATGAATCAACATAATACACCATATCAATAAGAGACCAAATCCACATGGTCATTTTTACAGATGCAGAGAAAATATTTGACAAACCTAATACCCTGTCATGATAAAAACATCCAAACCACTAGGACTTGAAGGGAACATGCTCATTCTATAAAGGGCATCTATGAAAAACTCTAAGCGAACATCATGTCTGATGATGAAAGACAAGATGCTTTGCCCCAAAAACCAGGAAGGAGACCAGGATGTGCTCTCACCACTTCCACGCAATGTTATATTACATGATCCAGCTGGGGCATGTAGGCAAAAAGAAGAAATAAAAAGTGCTCTGGATTGGAAAGGAAGAAATGAAACCATCTGTATGACATGGTCTTATATGTCAAAAATCCCAAGGGCACACAATGCAACTATTAGAACTGATACATCTAGGTTGCAGGAAATACTTGCTATGAACAGTCCAAAAATAAAATTAAGAAATCAATTTTAGTTTTAATAATATCAAAAATAAAGTACTTAGGAGTCAGTTCAACAATAGAAGAGCAAAATATGTGCTCTGAAAATTATAAAAATTGTTGAAATAAATGGAATGAGATCCATATAAGTAGAAATCATTTCATGTTTATGGATCAGATGCATCTTCTTCATTCAGGGAACTGATTTCAGTAATAATCTTTTCCGGAGATACTCTTCCAGACAAACCCAGAGCATCCCATGGTCCAGTCAGGCTAACAACATAAAATTAACCATCACAACTGCTAAGTGTCCTCACACAATGCAGCTGACTTCTCTTAGAGAGTGAGACCCAAGAAAGAGTAAGGCAAAAGCCGCAGTGCCTTTATGACCTAACCTTGGTGGCCACGCTCCATCATTTCTGTCATATCCAATTGTGTGTGCAGGTCAGCACTATTCCATGTGGCCATGACTGCAGGAGGACATGAGACCCAGGGGATGGGAATCTCTTGGTGCCATCTTGGAAGCCATCTAACGCACATATCTGCTACACAGCATGATGTTCATTATCAATGAGGTAAGGGGTGTAAAGCACTTTAACCTACCTATATATCAATAAATAATGACTATTCCTCATTTTTATTAGCCTGGATTACTTGTCCAAAGCTAGTTGCCATTTGCTTAATAATGATTCCTACTTTAGTTCAAAATTCTTACAATTCCAGCATTCTGCAACTATTTACAAAATAGAGGTAAATTTTTGAGGCCTCATGTCCTTGTCATATTTGATCAACAGGAGGAAATGTAGATATAAGGGGAAAGGTGGTAGCTCTAGGACTTAGCAGCCGTGAGACCCAAAGAACCACTTTTTAGCTCAATTCTGCAGCCCTGCTAGTCAATTCAGCATTTGTGTCTCACGGCTTGATAATGTGGGCTGATAAAATGCAACCAGGTCAGTTGCTAGATTAACAAAGAGAAGGGGAAAATAAACCCAGGAATGGAAACCAAGAAGAAATGCTGAGTCTGGGTGACTGTCCAAGGAAAGGCACTTTGCACCTCAGTTTATATGGTGTCTGGTCTTGCATCTTCTGCGGGCCCCAGGAGTGTGGTTTCAGACAGGATGGGAGGGGAGGGTGTGGCAGAACCAAATCCAGATGGCTACCAGCTGCCAGCGCACTCTATCCCTCCCAAGTTTATGGCTTCAGGAACACAACTTTCCCCATTCTCCAGCGCCCTCGACAGCAGTGGATTTCAGACTGTCTTGGGGTATTCTTGGGGTCTGTCTTACACATACCCAAACACAACAGTACAGAATATAAAACTATCATCTCAGGATCAGAAGTGAAGAGCAGAGTCTGATTGTTTGTGTAATGCCCCTAATTGACATGGCTGTTTCTTTCTAAATTCTGGTATTTGGTCATCTCTTCATCTCAGAGGCCCTCGTGGAAATCTGGTCCTTCATGCTTACTCCCTTGGCTAGCTAAGAAATCTGTTCTCTCCTCCATCCAGACACCACTTCCCTAATTTTATAAATATTCATTTAACATGGGTGTTAGATGTTTCCAGAATGCTCTGGTAGCTTATCTCATTAGTTGTCGGTGTGACCCTGTGCCAGAGGTGATGTTATCATCATTCAAAGACTGAGAAAATGGACACCTAAAAGGTTGAGCTGAGGTAGCAGCACACAGCTTGTAACTGACTCCCAAACAGCTTCTCTGGGCTTTCACCTTCTCTCCTCCCACTCCCCTCTTGCCTCTCCCCTGCCTGTTGTCCCCTCCCACCTCTGCTCTTTCTTGGGGAAGAAAGTACCCCCCACCCTTGACCCCTGCAACAAATAACACTTTCTACAGGCTGTGGAGGTCTTTCTCCCTCAACAGTGTTCTTCTGGTTTGGGTCATTCCCAGGAGCTCCTTTCCAGCCTGTTCATAAGTTCATGACAAGGCAGAGCGAATCCTGTGACTAGCCAAAGACATGTGTGGATGAGCTGACAATGAGGCAAGATCAAGGTCAGCTCTGCAAACCCTGGCATCATTCTTCTGAGGGCCCTCCAGACTGGATTTGCCAAAGATGTGGGTGTTAGTCTGGGCTCCATGCTGCTGTGGGTTCCTGCCTAGTGATGGGAAAAAACTGGACCTCTGTGGGCATGAACTGGTGGACTGGGGACTGGGCAGTATGCAGAAATTTGTCCACCCCAGTACCTTGTGACACTCCTTAGCACCTAGCACAGGTTAGCACTGAGCAAACACTTGATAAATGTTTTCTAAATTTAATCCAAGAGTAACCAACATTTTGTCATTTTTCCCACCATCCAGAGAAACCTTTTCTACAAATGAAATATATTTTACTAAAGTGCCTCCCTCTCTCCCTCCTTTCCTTGCCTGCTGTCTTTCTTCCTTACCTCCTACACATTCATGTACATAGAACATCCTCATTTCAGAGTAACTTTCAGTCTCCTCAAGCCCCCCGTGGAGAAGGGCAGAAGAGAAACAAATCATGGGCGTAATAGCCCCCACTAATAGCCTCATTTAACTTGTAGGTTTTACCATTTTTACCCACAATGCACACAGCAAATATAAATTATTATTAATTCATTCCATCCCAAATCCAAGTGTTTGTTCTATTTTATTTTTCCACTTCCTGCATTAAGAAGTTATTATTTAATAGCTCTCACTCCCACCCCTGGGGGAAGAAAAAACAAAACAGAGCTCTTGTTTTCTGTGGGTGGCCTGTGAGGCTCCTGAGGAGATGTCCAGGGAGGTAATTTCAGCATCTGTGAATTTGTCTGGAGCACTTGGGTAAGCTGGAGGTATTCGACAAGCTCGTCCCTAAATCCCTTTCTCCATCACTTCTTAATTTCTCTCCTTTCAGTTCAGTTCAATTTTATTATTTAAATGAACTTTTTTGCTTTTTGAGAGTGCAGTGTTTTACTGTAATGACCACCAGTTGCCTAATATCCAGGGAAGCTTTCCTAATTGGCTAGATCATACATAGGCTGACGACTTCACCATCTCAGGGATTTCAGAAGAGTGAAATTTATCAATTCACCTCAAGGAAATGATATATAAGCTCTTGGCCGAGCTCCACAGTTTCCTTTGAACAGCTTACGCAATGGTGTTTGGTGTAAAATGCAAAAGCATAGCCCAATCTTTTCTGCTGGTATTTTCTTTATGAAGGGGACAGTATGGTAAAGATGCAAAATTAGTTCTCAGGTTCCTGTAGGAGAAAGAGTGCTTCATGTCCAGGGGAGAAATCCAACCATTAGTTTGAAAACACAATGCTTCATGTGACGTTCGTGTTTGTATCTGAGAATTTAAATCCGGCAACATGGGTGAAAGTGGCCTTGCATTTCTACATCATGCATGTTTGATTCTGAAGTACAGAAGGGAGCACAGTTGTAGAATAAAAAGATCAACTAAATGGAATCCAGTAGTCTGAAGCAATTCCTAGGAAAGATCTTTTAAAGACAAAGACGTCTAAGGGAATTACTTGCTTCATAAGAAAACAATATGGTTTTAATAACATAAGAAAAAACAATCTTGATCCACGAGAAGGCAGGGAAGGGTAGAAAGAAATTAATTTGACAGGGCCAAGGCATGCTTTAAAATGGTCTCATAAGTAGGAGTCCCCCAGGCTACTAGTGAAAAAGATGGGGAAAAAATGGAAATAATTTGCTGAGAAAATGAGAACAGCCAGAGCAGGAAATGAAACGCAACTAGGAAAGAGACCATAAAGAGAACAGGACAAATATATTATTTAAATACATATGCCAGAAAAGAAAGATACACAAAAATAATACCTTTCATAAGTGAAAAGCGAAAACTAAAAATATGGGATACTTTGCCAAAGCTTAAAAAAATTTAAAGTATGAAAAGAATTTCTCACATCCAACCCGTTTCCTTTATACACACCAGTTTGTATGGATTTTGAAAAATGTTTTGGTGCATTTTCTTTTAGACTGAGCTATGTAATAATACTTGAAATGCGGTTAGTTCAAATTGAGATGTGCTGTGTCAAATACACCCTGAATTTAGTAAAAAAAAAATGCCATGAATAATTTTTATATTGATTATGTGTTGAAATTATTATATTTTGGATAATTGTGTTATATGCACCATGTTATTAAATTAGTCTCACTTAAATTGCGTAAGTGGGTCACCTTATATTTCTGTTTAACAGTCCCATTCTACTTTTTATTTTCTGTGTGTAATCATCAGAACGACTTTGTTAATCTAGAATCCTCTGAAGTTAACCATCCTCATGAAGTTAACCAATCAAATTTTCATAATAGGTAGTGTTATATTACGTAAATTTGTGGTAGACTACATAAGCAAATCAAAATCTAAGCCTGCAAGTTATTAAATCGAATGGTTGTAAAATCGAATGGCCAGGGACAACCAAATTAAACAGTCTGCTAAGCTATAGCAAATCAAATAATTTCCTTTTTCAACTTCTCTGTCAATCATTCCTCTGGCTTCTGTTGGAGGAGCCATTGGTCTTAACTATTTCCGATTTGGTGCTGCCTGATTCAAGTCAATTGTTGCTCAAATAATTCTTCAGTTTATGTTTTAGCAGGGTTTTTTTTTTTTTTTGGTTGTTGTTATTTATCTTCCCTACATTGTTGTAGTACCCATAGTTCTCCTGCCACTGTATCGCCTGTGAACTGTCATAAGGCCTGTTTTGCACCACCCCTTCCTTTGCTGTATGCCTCAGTTCTATGGTCAGCTGCTAGTTTTGCCTTTTTCTTGGTTTCTCTGTATTCCACATGTAAGTGAGATCATTCACTATTTATCTTTTTCCTTCTGACTAATTTTGGCTAGCATGATTTCCTTCCAGGTCCATTCATGTTGCCACAAATGGCATGAGTTTGTCTTTTTTGATCACTGAGTAATATTCCATTTTATAAATATACTACAGCTTTTTGATCCATTTGTCTATTTTGGGGCATTTGTGTTGTATTTCACCAGTTCTTACACAATTAGTTTTGATTTTTATCTTGAAAATGTAATAAAATTTTCCAAAAAATTCATGATAAGTCTTTAAAATAAATTAAGGTCTTACTTGCAATTATATACCTTTTTTTAAAAGAAAATATTAATAAGTAAAGTAATGAGAGAAAGGGTTGAGGGATAATTTTTCCAAAGAAAATAAAAGATTGTTTAATACTGCATCTTTCACTTCTCATTTGAATTTTTTGTGACACAACCATAAAAAGGATCAATTTCACAAAAATTTTTTTTTTTTTAAGATTTATTTATTTATTTTTACAAGCACTGGGTACAGTCAGAAGTGCGGGAGGGTGAGAGAATTCACCAGAGCCAGAGTGGGGAGCAGAGCAGGCAGAAGGACCGAGGTACACTGCTGAGGGGAGCAGCGGGTGGCAGGAGAGGTCTGCGCGCCATGTGGGACCCTCCTCCGGTGGCCGAGGAGCAGCTGGGGATTGAACCGGCGGCGCTGCAGAGACTGCGGGCAGCTTCGCAACCCAGCGCTCAACCGCTGCGCCACCGGGGAGGCCCCACAAAAAAATTTTTTTTGAAAAGTTTATTGACTTTCTCAGTGGCCTTTCATAATATAATAACCAGATGTTGTCTTTTGCATGGCTCACCTTGTGATCAGTCATGTAACTTTCTCTTCAGTTTTTTATTGATCTCATTCTCCAGATCCTTATTTGCTGTTGGCTTCACATGGTGATATATGCAGTTCTCCAAACATTCTTTGCTTATTTCATTAAATCCTGCAGCAATGGAAACTTGGATATTGAATTTGTGGATAATGAGAATCGCTGTGTATATTTATGTAGCTAGGGTTACATTGTAGGACAGGTTTATACCAAATATTGCCATTTAGCACTATATCACAGTTATTTTCCAGTATCTTGAAGAATTCTTTATAAACATCATTGTAAGTGAATGATTATATAGTAATCTATTTTGTAGGTAAACCATAATCTAGAATTTATTGGATTGTTCCCTTATTTTCAATATTTGTTTTTTTTTATTATAAGTAATGCAATAGATGGCATCTGTGAACCCAAATCTGTTACATTCCTATTTTTGTTTTTGATAAACAACTAGAGATGCATTATAAAGTAAAAACATTGTGATCATCTTATTCAACTGCCAAGTATTTTCTCTGAATATTAGTAGTGATTTTATACTTTTACCAGTAGCATATGAGAGTTCATGGAAATGTATCTTCACCAACACTGAGCATTGGCAAGAAAAAAAAAAAAAACTTTGATGACCTGTGTAAATGCTGCTGATTTATTTTACATTTGAATTTCTTTGGCAGTGGGCTTTTACATGTTCATTAATTATATTTTCTGCCAAATTTCTGTTCATCTTAATATTTTCTTTTTTTTTTTATTAATATTTTTTTTTTTTTTTTAAGATTTTATTTATTTATTTATTTACACAAGCACTGGGTACAGTCAGAAGCGCGGGAGGGTGAGAGAATTCACCAGAGCCAGAGCGGGGAGCAGAGCAGGCAGACGGACCGAAGTACACTGCTGAGGGGAGCAGCGGGCGGCAGGAGAGGTCTGCGCACCATGTGGGACCCTCCTCCGGTGGCCGGGGAGCAGCTGGGGATCGAACCGGCGCCTCAGAGGCCGCGGGCAGCTTCGCAACCCAGCGCTCAACCGCTGCGCCACCGGGGAGGCCCTTAATATTTTCATTTATCTATTTTGGATGTTTTTGCACTTTATTTACAAGAGGTTTTATATATTGAAGTTATTAATCCTTTGTCTAGTATATTTGTAAAAACTTAGGTTTTTACTTCTTCCAATTATTATTATTAAATATATCAAACATATCGAAATGAATAGAGAATATTTATAAGAATTCTTTATACTCGCAACCAGTTTTAAAATCTTAAGTATTGCCATATTTGGCCAAACACTACAGAAATAATTGCATCCCCTGTGGAATTCCGCCCCCGGTTTCCACCCTTCCCCTTCCTCCCTGCTCCCCAGCCACATTTGTCTCTCCTTGTCATTTCTATGCAAGTTTTTACATTTACTACACATTTACGAGTGCATGCATTATGTAGAGTATTATTTTTCATGTTTTAAGAATGTTTATAAATAGTATTATACTGCATGTGTCATTCAGGAGGTGATCTCTTTTTTACTTTTATGTTTTGCTCCAAATTAATTTGGGGGCATTTATCCTCATTAATACACTTTGACTATTACAGATATGTAGTCACAACTGTTCATTCTTTTATTTAGATTTTTGTTTCTGCTCTTTCAGATAATGCAAACATTTTTAGTCACGCCTCTCTGTGCCCTTGTGCTGTAGATTTTCTAAGGTATATAGGCCTGGAAGAATTGTGGGATCCTACGAGTGGCCTCGATTTTACTACCAAGTACCCTGTTTTAATCTACAGCGGAGTGTACTAGTTTATGTTCTCACCAGCCATTTATGAGAGGTCCTGTTTCTCTGCATCATTGAGAGGATTTGGTGTTGAGAAGTTTTGCTTTTTTAAACTTACATACTCCTGATTCTAGGGAGGTAGAATATCTTTCATAAGCATATTGGCCATCTGGGTGTTTCCTTCTATACATTTCTTTTTTTTTTTAAAAAAGATTTATTTATTTATTTATATAAGCACTGGGTACAGTCAGAAGCGTGGGAGGGTGAGAGAATTCACCAGAGCCAGAGCAGGGAGCAGAACAGACAGACTGACGAAATACACTGCTGAGGGGAGCAGCGGTGCAGGAGAGGTCTGTGCGCCATGTGGGACCTTCACCCGGTGGCCGGGGATAGAACAGGCGCTGCAGAGGCTGCGGGCAGCTTGGCATCCCAGCCCTCAATCGCTGTGCCACCGGGGAGGCCCCTATACATTTCTTATCTGTATCTTTTCACCATATCTCTATTTCATTATTTCTTCTCTCATATTGAGTTAAGTGAGAATTTCATATTTTCTGGACATTAATTCTTTGTTAATTATAACATTTAAAATATAGTCTCTCAGTCTGTGACTTGTCTATTCACTTTGTTTTTGTGTTAGCAGTAGTGCAAAATTTTAGAAAAACCAATTTAATCTAGTTACTCATTTTTTCTTCTGAAGTTGATGCTCTTTTAACTTGTTAAGAAAATCACTACTTCGAGGTTATGAAGTAGTCTCATAATTTTCTTCTAAAAGATGTGAAGTTTTCATTTTATGCTTTAATCCACTTGAATTTTATTTCTGTTGGTTGGTGGGAGGGGGAGATGTAAATTTTGTGGGTATCAAGATAATTTATTAAATATTCCATTTTTTAAAAAAAAGTTGTTGATTTACATGAGTCTGTTTCTGAGCTCTCTTTTCTGTTCTATTGGCCTATTTGTTCACCCTTTACTAATATACTCTAATTACTGTAGAACAAGTCCTGATCTCTGCTAGGGGAAGCCTTTATCTCATTTTATCTATTTATCTATTTTAGGAGTGTCTTGGCTCTTTTTAGCCTCTTTCCTTCCCTGTGAATTTTAGGATCAGATAAATAGTTGAGTAGAATTGTATTCCTTTTATAGATTTATTTAGGGAGAACTGGCACTTTTTCTTTCTATCTTTTTTTTTTTTTAAGATTTATTTATTTATGCATACAAGAGCTAGGGTACAGGCCAGAGATGTGCATGTGTAGGGGGGTGGGGGTGGTGAGAGGATTCACCAGAGACAGAGTGGGGTACAGAACAGGCAGGCTGACTGAAATACACTGCTGAGGGGAGCAGCAGGTGAGAAAGGAGAGGTCTGCTTTGCCATGTGGGTTGTTCCCTGGCTGGCAGGGGATTGAACTCGTCCTGCAGAGGCTGTGGACTGCTTCACAGTGCGGTGCTTAACCCCTTACGCCACCAGGGAGGCCCAAAACTGGTATTTTTTCAATATTAAGTGTCCCATCCATAGTCATGTTATATTTCTCCACTTATTCAGGTATTTTTGTATGTATTTTAATATTACAACTTTCTCAATAAAGATTTTACATAATATTTATTGTTTTTTAGGTGTCTTACAGATATTGAGAGTCACTTTTCCCATTCATTGTTTTCTAGTTGTTTCTTACTTGTAGATATTTAGTGACTTTTTGACAACGGTATTGAATATCACTCACATACCATGCAATTCATTTATTTAAAGTGTACAATACTATATATATATATATACACACACACACACACACACACACACATACATATTGTATTCAAAGGTATCTATGAGCACAACCACAGTTAATTTTAGAACATTTTCATCACCTCAAGATAATACCAGTATCTTTTATTTTATTTTATCTTTTTTTTAAAAGACAATTTTTCCCCCAAAGATTTATTTATTTATACAAGAACTGGGGTACAGGCCAGATGTGCAGGAGGGTGAGAAGATTCACCAGAGACAGAGCAGGGAACAGAACAGCAGACTGACGAAATACACTGCTGAGGGGAGCAGCGGGCGAGATAGGAGGGATCTGCTACACCATGTGGGTTGCTCCCCGGCCGGCGGGGATGGCTAGCGGGAATTGAACCCACACTGCAGAGGCTGCGGACAGCTTCACAGCACTGTGCTTAACCTCCTGCGCCACCAGGGAGGCCCCAAATCAGTGTCTTTTAGCTATTCTCTTGTCCTCCCATTTCTCCCTCCTCCTCCAGCCCCAAGAAACCACTGATCTACTTTCTGTGTCTGTACCTTTCCTTATTCTGGACTTTATATGAATGGAACCACTTGTTATGTGTTCTTGTATGATTGCCTACTTTCATTTAGCATCATGTTTTAAGGTTTATTTATGTTGTAATGTGTATCTGTTCTTCATTCCTTTTTAAAGCTGTGTAATACTTCCCATGTGTATGTTCTCTTGATTTTGGTATGTTGATTTTTGCTTGTAATAATACTGCTGAGTGCTTTTTAAAATTTTATTGATATTAAGTATCTATGTAGATGTTCTATAATCCTACTCTTGCCAGTAGAAACAGTTTTGTAAATTCATTTTTACTTTGTGTGCTTCTTATTTCTAATCCTTGTCTTAGTTCATTGATGAGGATTTCTATTACTGATCAGAAATGCTGATACAAGCATCCTTGTTTTATTCCTAACTTTACTGTAATTGATTTTAAGATTTTACCATCAAATAGGATATTATCTATAGAATTTCAGTGAACACACTTTTTGGATTAAGATTATATTTTATTCTCAGTTAAGATTTTTTTTATCATCAAACTAAATTTTGACTGATTACTTTGTATCTATTGAAATGATGAGAATTTTTTTCTCCTCATCTGTCAGTGTGGTTTGTTCATGAGAAGATTTTCTAACGTTGAATTCCATTTGATTGTATAGTTCTTCAATCACCAGCTCTATTGATTGAATACCTAATATATGCCAGGTGTTAGTAAGTGTAGAAATATAAAAATAAATGACAGTCCCTTTCTTAAAAATTTCCTATCATTTCCTTAGAAAATTGAGAGGAGATGAAGGGGTGAACATGAATAACAAGTGTTCAGTTTTCTGTGTGCCAGGTATTTGTTAGATCCTTTAATGTGTATTCTCATTTAATTCTCCCAATCACCCTACAAGTACAATGATTTTTATCCATTTTCTAGATTAGGTATCTAAGGTTTAGAAAATTAAGTGATGTTCTCAAAACCAGGATTCAAACCAAGACTTTCTAGCTCTAATGCTCTTGCTCTTGTGATGTGTAAGTTGCAAGCATCCTGGTTGCTGATCTCATGGAAAACCCCTTTAAGTTAGAGAGGTCAGGATACTGATGGCTTCCAGAATATACTGGATTTAAACAATGCCTTCAATGGTGGGCAGGCATGAGCTAGAGATTAGCAGTAGATGGCAATTGAAGTATAAGTTGAGAAGATAAGCAAAGGCACAGAGTCAAGAAACACAAAATAATCCAGAGATCAAGGGTAGACCAGATGGTTGTAATGCACAAGTTGTATAAGCTGGTCTTGAGAAGTAAATCTAGGTGGGCGGGAGGGTTATCTTATGAAAACTCTTGTGAGGACAGGCAACACAGATTGGTGTAGGGAAAGCTAGAATCTCAGGCAGGAGGCCAGGGTTGCAGTCAAGGTGAGTAATAGGAAAGAATTTTTGTTTGTTCCTCATTGATCTTAAAGTGGAGTCCAGCCAAATAAGCTAACCCTGGTTGATCAGACCTGACGTGGCCTTTCCGATTCTTCTCTACCTTTTTGCTCCTTGGTCTCTCAGCTTTAGCCTCACTGGCCTCTCTTAGTTTCTTAAACTTACTATGTTATTTCTGGCCAAATAGTCTCTGAGTTAATTATTCCACCTATGGTGGAATATAACCTCACACTTTCTCTCAGCATACCACCTCCATTTTCCTAGTTAGCATCTACTCATACTTCATGGCTCACCCTTAACAGTGTTCTTCTCATTCAGAATATTCATTTCAATTCATAGCTACATATTCTTTTGAAGAGCACCATCTGTCTCTTCTATGTTATGAATTCCATGGGTGGAGTAGGCACAGTTTGTGTCTGTTTTTCCTTCCTAGTTCATAGCACAAAGCCTGGTACAAAGTGGGCACTCAATACATAGTTGTTAAATGAATGTCTAAAAGGACCAATGATCTGAATGAGGGAAGGTGAAATCAGTAGGAGTAAAATGGGTATGTAGGAAAGGAAATTGCAGAAGTTTTCAGAAAGAAGAACCGATGTGATGTGGTAACTGATAATGCGGGGATGAGAGAGATGGAAGACTTAGGAATGATTCTCAATCCCTTAAGTGATTCATGAAGAGAGAAGTCATATTATTAGCAGAAATACAGAAGCCAGGAAAATGAAATTAATTTTAGTTATATTAAATCTCTACAAATATCCTGAGGAAGATGACATCTAATAAGCATTTTCAGTCATCTATGGAGATACCAATTTTGGACATGTTTGCAGAGTGAAACATCCATCCAAGAGAGCGGGTGAAATTAACAAGGGAAAAAGGACCAACAGAATAATAGAGGTCTGGGAAGTGGATCTTGACACGTATCTACACTAAGGAGGCAGGAAAATAAAGAGGTGTTGACAAAGGGGACATGGGAGCAGACAGAGAAATAGGGGCACAAAGTTTATGCTGTCACAGACCCATGGCAGAGCAATGTCTGTTGCGTGGAGCATCACATTGGAGGGGAAGAATAAGGACCAGAGATTAGTCATTGACCTTCAGACGACTCCTTGGTGCCCTTTGGGAATGAAGTTCCTATAAAGCATTAAGTGATGGCAAAATACTACTTCTGGGAAAAGAAGAGACTTCTTGTATAGATCACTGATTTAAGAGGTATGGCAACTGGAAGAAAAAAATAGGATTATATATAGTGGGAGAAATCTCAAGGAACATGCCTCAAGTTAAGAGAAGTTGGAATGTACTCATAGGCAGAGAAGGAAAAGTCTGTGGAGAGGAGAAAATGAAGTGCCCTTGGAGGAGGTCAGCCACTCGCACAGAGGGTGGAGGGATCAGGAAGACGGGATAGAGCAGGTGGTGCAGTTAACTCAAGTTAAAAGAGGATGCTCTTTCTGGAAGGAACAAAGTCTTGAGATGGAGAAGGGAGGTGAGTTACCGCTCTAAGTCAGACAGGAGAGGATTTTTTTTTTTTGGTCAAGACTCCTAAAGCTATTGGCGTGGGAGGGGGAGACAGTTCTGGAAGGATGTGGCACAGCTGAAGTTAGGCATTTACAGTCCCAGTGGTTTCCATTTGCATAAGCTCAAACTGGGAAAAGGAAAATGAGTTGTTGCCCTAGAGCAAGCTATTTATCTGTCGGGCCATTAGTAACACAGTCATTTTAAAGTTCTCTGGAAGCCCTGAGAACAACAACAGAAAGAGCTGCTTCAGGGCTGACACAGAGCAGCAGCCACAGTGCATTCTGGGAAGGTGCTTCCTAGGCCCCCAGTCCACCACTCTTGCCGTACTGCCTCTCAGGCCTGTGGGGAGAGGTGCTTTCTTGTGCACACAGGTGGGGGCAAGCATATTTCCAATCTCCAGCCCAGCTACCAACCCCTTCCTTTGGACTGTGAACTCCACCTGCCTGGTCAGGCAGAGGGTCTGTAGGAGACAGTAATGAAACTCCCTTATGTTTCCTCTCCTAGCAGTTTCGAAAGGGCTTTCCCAAAGGATGACCTCATTTCATTCTCATGCACTGTGTCATTACTGTCCCCAATTTAAAGTTGCCAATCATGAAATGTCTTGAGTTAGGCCATGCCCTTTGGCCTTTTGACTTGGAAATACAGGCCCTTTCAGACACTCATGTAGTCTATACTGCCCAATGCATGGTGGTGGATTGTGGGATTAGGAGGCAAAAGTGAAAAAAAATTTAAAAAGAGGTTGACAAAAATCCTGTATTTGACACCTAGTCTGATTTTGCTGAGGAGAGCCACCTTCTTGTGTGGGTCACTAAGGCTTGCCCATCTCTGTATGTGGCGACTGATTTAAAACTTTCTATGGAAATATAAGGCTTGGTGAGTTCCTTGAAGGAGTAGAGCAGGAAGTCTATGTGGGTGTTTGGTTGACAGTGTTGGTGATTATATCACTGGACAAGGGAATGGGCCCGTGGCCCCTCAGCCAGATCCCAGCCTCCCTGACAACACAGGAGGATAAGCCAGCAGTGTGCTGGTCGCTGCCCACTGCTCTACCTGCCGGGAGTATGAGGGATGGACTGAGGGGTCCCAAGAAAGTGCTCTTGAGACACTCTGGTCAAGATTAAAAGGCGGACTCCCTAGCCACTTGGTGAGGCCAGGCAAGGAATCTGGGTTTATTGATTAGTGAAAGAGCAAGAAAAGAGAGCTCCTGGGAGACCTGGGCATGAGAAACACTGCAAGGTGCCAGGCATTGGGGTCTATGTAGATTTTAGTGCTGGGGTTTGAAAACAAAGGAGTTAAACTTTGTTGGCTGAGAAAGCAAGGAGAGTGGACTGGACAAAAGTCCATTTGTTGTTGCTAGTTGTGATCAGCTGGAGCTCGGTGGGTGCAAGGCTCGTGACCATCTCCAAGCTGAGTCTCTCAGGGAGGCTGTGTGCCCGCAGCTCCAGGTTTAACCGGTCTGGTCTCAAATCTATGACTCTTTCTTCTTCTGGGTCTGCAACTCTCTTTTTTCCATAGCAGCCAATGTGATAAGCTGTGCACAGATAGCCCAGAAATGGTAAAACAAAAACAATGAGCCAAGGAAATTTATGGCAGCAGGTGTGCAGGCCTAGACTTATCAGGTTACTAACCTCTTGTTTACCAGCCCATGTGAGCAGTAAAATTCTTGCAAAAATTTTCCTCTTGATTCCTGTCTTGTTCCTGTCTCTGTTTTGGTATCTTCCTGTCTCAGACACAGACAAGAGGGAAAAACGTCTCAGTGATGCCTGTCAATCTTCAGCAAACCCCATTACTGAGTCACAAGGGGGAAATGGCCTATTTCCTCCTTGTGCAGTGGGTGTGTGAGGATCCACTCTCAGCTGAAGGGCACTGGCCTGATGTGTGACCCTGGGCCCATCACCTCATCAATCTGGGATTTCCTTTCCTGGGGGATGAGATGGTCTCTAAGATTTGACTGATTTGAGTCATGTCCCAGTCCACAATTCCCAGGAAAACGGAAATTATTTGAGCCTTCAAAGTTTTTTCCTACATACTTCCTCTTCAAGGCCTTTCTGATTTCCTGTGGGGCAGTGAAATCATTAATGAATCTGTGAAACGTCATTTTCTTGGAGGTGACTATGCCCGTGTGCTATTTCCAAAACTAACTGACCAACCCATTAGCCAGCTAACTACCCAACTCATCAGCTGACTGACTAACACTTCCATGAACAGCAGCCCGGGAGCAGGATGCAGGGAGCAGGGAAGGGTCATTGCAAACACCTTCTGTGAATACCTGGCTAGACATGGGGTGGTACTGAGCCCTCTCCTCAGCAAGCCTGGTCTCAGCTTCATGCAAACCCTAAAAGTAGGAAACCTATAACTTAGGGGTTCCACTGAACTGGTCTTATAACCAGGCAGCAGCCCCTTGGAGTGAATTATTTCCAAGTCTGAATTTGCTCTAAAGCTCAATGGCCTGACGGGGACCCTGGATGTTTCCTAATACAAACTTGGAGCAGCGAGTGCTCCTCAGCTTGTCGGGCACCAGGGATTTGGGTTTCATGTGGCCCTGCCAAGTGTGGAGAGGCCCTGTGTGCACTTTCAGTCATGTGACTTGGTGACTCAGGCCCTTTCTGGTTTGTGCTTGTTGGAGTATGGGAACCAGGTAAGAAAAGGCTCAGGAGCTCACTCTCTGGGAGGGTCTGGGGTTGAGCAATCTTTTGCTGTTCTATGGGTGGCCTTGAACCCTTTTTATGTGACTATAATAGAGGGATAGCCATAGAATTGCCATTTGCAGATTAAGATTGAGCTCATGTATTCCACCTCCTGTGTCCAACGGGAAGCAGCCAAAATCATCTGAGGGAAAAAAAAAAATCTACATTTCACCACTTCCTTTCAGGAAATACTTTGATATTTTACCTCATCACCAGAAAGAGCTTTTGTGCCCCCTATCCAGATTCATCCCGCCACGTCGAAGCTGATTTTTTCTCTGGGAGAGTCAGTGGAAAACTCAGGAGGAAGGTCTATCACCTGCAGAGAAGACTCAGGCTAAATTCATTCTCCCCTCCCTGCCAACCTAGATCTTCTATTCTCCCAAACTAGATTTCAAAACTTACCCCCCTGTAGGACTGTTTCTCAATCTGGTCCCATCTTTCCACAGAGGAGACCAAAACACACAAGCTCGAGCTTAGTTTCTCTTGTATGTGTTTTTGTTGATTTTTTATTTTGAAAATATTTAGAGTCTAATTCCAGGGCACAGCACTCTGTATTTCCAAGTGGGACAGAGGGAAAGATGGTGTGGGTTGTGTTGAGCCAGGAGCAAGTCAGTGGAACAGGAACCGAGGGGAAATTGAAACACTGAGATTTAGTTCTGAAAGGGAGGTGGTCTGGTGCAGGCATATATGGAGGAAAACGGGGCCAGTAATGTTTCCAGTGGAAAAGAAACCCTGTCTCTATAGTCTCTGTGGAAAACATGGAGGTTCCTCAAACAATTAAAAATAGAACTGTCGTCGGAACTGGCAACTCCACTTCTGGGTATTTATCTGAGGAAAATGAGAAAATGAGCTCAAAGAGATATTTGCAACCCCTCCCCTCCTGGCAGCATTATTGACGATAGCCAAGATACGGAAACAGCCTCAGTGTTCATCAATAACAAACAGATAGAGAAGGTGGGGTCCATGTATATATATATACATTTGGGCCCAAGTATGTGAATATTACTCTGCTGTCAACAACGAATGAAATCTTGCCATTGGGGACAACGTGGCTGGACCTTGAGCACGTTATACTAAGAGAAGTCGGACAGAGAAAGACAAATATGTGTGATCTCACTTATCTGTGGAATCTCAAAACCAAAACCAAAACCACAGCAAGCTCGTAAACACAGAGCGCCGGTGGGTGGCGGTCAGATGTGGGGTGGAAGAAATAGGTGAAGGGGGCCCAAACCGAGGCTGCTCATCCCCGCGGCAGCTTGGAGTGTTCACTTTGTCAGGTCTCAGATTTACTGGGGCGCCTCCACATGCCCGTCCTCATCCCCATCTGTGGGAACTGGTTCTTTACTCAGGTGATCAATTTGAGTATACTTTGGAGGGTGCAAAAATAATTGTTGCAAAAATATTTCCTTTCCCAGGAACACAGGACCTTGTCTCCATGTGTTCCTTACCCCACGAGGACTGTCCTGAGGCCTATGAGGTTACGGCAGCAACCGTCCCCTGAGTGCAGGTGACAAGTGTGGACATGGCTCTGATGTGACTCCAGGTGAAGTGTGCAGGAATACCCAACTGAAATACAATTAAATTGTATTTCTCTGATTTCTGAGGTTGTTACTTATCTCATATTGGCATCCATTCTCTAATTGTATATGACAAATTTTGCTCACTTGTTTGGGTGAGAAATGGTAAGTGTGGAGGTTAAGCAGGGCCAGGAAGGCTTGTTCATAGAGGGTGAGGCCTCGTCTTTCTCCATGAATTTGGGTGAATGGCAGGAGGCCACGAAGGGGACTCTGGGAGGGTCATGACAACTCCAGAGTTCACAGCTCATTGGTCAAAGCGAGTGCAATGGTCTGGCAGTAGATGTTCATGGATTTGCTACCTCAGGTTCCTGGATCGGGACAGGATGCCAGCTGGTGAATAGCCAATGTGGTGATTTCTTCTTGTGGATCATCAGATGCAGAGAACTGAGGGAAACACATGTCTCAGCTCATTAACAGCTGGGTCAGGTCTCATTCACGTTTTATTTGGATGTTTGGTCTTTGTCTTCTCATTCCTGATTTGCATTCCCATTTCCTATCTGCCCTCTTCCTCATTTCTCATGTCCCCGGCTGCCAATCCTGACTAACACCTGATACTGTCTAATGATGGGACAATTCCCTTGTACCCGTGTTGCTCTGGGGCTCTGCCCCAGCTCTCTGGGCACACGTCCAGCATGGGCGGGGGCTGAAGGAATACTTAACTTCACTAAATATGTCTTGGTGGCTTTCTGGAATGGCTTTGCCTGGTGAATGAAATTCCAAGAATGCATGAACCAGCCTATTTCCCTGGATCTAGTTCAGTACTTGGTATTACCTGACTTTCTAATCTTCATATATTGACTGTGTAGAAAGTTGTATATTGCTGTTTTAAAATTGTATTTCTCTGATTTCCTGTGAAGATTACTCATCTCATACTGGTATCCATTCTTTAATTGTATATGACAAATTTTGCTCATTTTTCTCTTGGATTTTTAATCTTTTTATGCATTGATTTGCAAGAGAATTTTGTATGTATTGAACATGTACTTATCTGTGTCAGTAGGTATTATATTTTTTTCTTCTGTTCTTTTTATTTTTAAGATTTATTTATTTATACAAGAACTGGGATATAGGCCAGAGGTGCAGGAGGGTGAGAGGATTCACTAGAGACAGAGCAGGTAGCAGAACAGGCAGACGGACTGAAAATACTGCTGAGAGGAGCAGCAGGCAAGACAGGAGAGATCTGCTGTGCCATGTGGGTATCTCCCTGGCTGGCCAGGAATCGAACCTGCACTGCAGAGGCCACAGACAGCTTCACAGAGCTGCTCTCAATCTGCTGAGCCACCGGGGAGGCCCGTCTTCTGTTCTTAATCCAGCTTTAGAATCAAGATTATACTTATTAGCCTCTTAAAGTGATAGCCATTTTAACTTCTCTAATGGTTATTTTTCTGCAAGTTTTCAGTTTGTTCTTTGCCAATGATGGTACATTATAAATTTACTAATGAAGTGTCTACATTTGGATGGCCCTCACCTCATGTCTGCTGTTGAACCCTCTATGAAACTTTGCAGTTCTACCGCCGGACTCCATATCTTAACTTTTGCTATTTTTTTTTTTTAGAAAAAAATTAAAATTTACATGGTGCTATTCATTCTTAATGAACACACATCTCGTGGTGCTCTTATATTGCTGGAGTACTTCTTCCAAGAGAACAGTGAAAGAGGTTTTCATATGCCTGAGCTATGATTCATTACCACCTCCCCCCATTTTAAATATTGTTAATCAGAGTTCAAATTCTAGACTGAATGTTCTCATGTCTCTACTCGGGAAGCATTGCTCTCTTGGCTGGCACCTGTGCTTGACATCCTAAGTGCCTACTCCTTGGCAGGCTTTCGACAGCATCTCTCTAGGCACTTGTAGCATCGTCATTTTTTGCTGTTTTGTTTTTTGTTTCTTGAAATGCATATTTATTTTCTTTACTTCCTCAGCCCCCATGACATGGCAACAAAGGGATAAAAGTGGGCATAAACTTCCAGCAATGAAGATAATGTGGGGAAAGTTTTCAGAGGCTAAGTGGTTGTGTGGTGTATGGCTAGCAGGAAGTAGAAGGAGGACTGAGAGTTGCCTTGGGGAGGTACAGATGCCGAGACAGATACAGCCTGTCAAGGGCAATTTTTTTTTTTTTTTTTTGTAGAACTTGGAAGGAATCAGGACTCAAAACTGCATTTGGTTAAGAGCAAGAGTAGGATATGTACCATAAAGTCATGGGGGATGAGTTGTGTCTCTAAAGATTTTTAAAAAAATATTTATTTATTTATGCATACAAGAGCTGGGGCACAGGCCAGAGATGCAGGGGGTGAGAGGATTCGCCAGAGACAGAGTGGGGAACAGAACAGGCAGAATGACTGAAACACACTGCTGAGGGGAGCAGTGGGCGAGAGAGGAGAGGTCTGCTTTGCCATGTGGTAGCTCCCTGGTGGGCGGGGATTGATCTCCTGATGCAGAGGCTTAGGATTGCTTCATAGTGCAGTGCTTAACCCCTTGTGCCACCAGGGAGGCCCTGTGTCTCTAAAGATTGAACAACCTGTTCTTAGTGTGGCAGCTACTGCCACATCCATGCTCCTTTTCTGCTTCCCTGGGATGGAAGGCCCGTTGGTGTGTGTCTCTTCTCCTGCTTTGCCAATCCCACCCATGAGTGGGTATTTGAGAGAAGTATGCTACATGAAAAAGAAATGCTGTGAAATAGAGAAATGGCTCCAATGGAAAGCAAGAGATTGTTTGGAGTAAGTTAGGAGCTTGAAAGAAACTGATTTGTATCCTCAGAGACATTTGTGAAGATACCCTATCAATTAAACAAGAAGATGGTATGAAGATGCTAAAAAGTTAGAGGATAAAATAGAAAAACAGTAAAACAGAAAGAGAATAACCTCTGGGTTATTCTGAACAATAACAAAAATATCATCCAGAATAACTCAGGGGATCTACACTTAACTGATAGTACATTCAAAAGGAAAATTATGTGGAAAAGCTTTACAGAGACATACTCCAAGAATCGAAGGATATGAAAGTTAGGGAAGAAGAGTTTCCCTAGTACCCATCATTATGAATAAAAGACTGCAAGCGCAAGTGAGAGATTTAAAATTTCATGACACTAATATCATAAGAGATTGCTTAAATGTCCCCAGAGAAAGAAATGAAGGAGCAGTGACAACTTGTGCATAAATGAGCACCAAAGACTTGTAGGAGAAACACTGGATGCTAAAAGCCAAAAAAGAAAGACTTCAACTTATTAAGGAAAGGACTTTCAACTAGAATTCTATATCCAGCAAAAATAATTGTGGATTTTTAAGGTAGGGGAAGGGACATTTTCAGACAGATGAGGTGTTGGAAAAGCTTAATTCCACACACTGTTTGAAGAAAGTCATTTGAGGACACACTACTGCAAAATGAGGGAGTAATGTGAGCCTGCAGGAGACATAGGATTCTGGAAGCCGTCCTCCAACCTCAGAGAGCAGTGAAGAGAAACACAGACGGCAGTCCTGCTGCAGGCCTATGAGACATCAGTATAGATTTTACAGATGCAGGAAACACTAGTTTGCATCCTAGTCCTCTGGACCTAGCTAGTCTGACTTTAGAGTCTGAACTCCTACTTGTCTTACCTTGCTGCTTCTTAGAAATTTATTTTAAAGTGATTAAAATTCCCATTGGGAAGATGAAAATAGGATTATAGTCCATGCATAACCCTAAACATTCCTCTGTAAGAATCAGAATGTGAAAAATGGCAGCCTCGTAAAACAGCTAAATTAAGAAATATTTTTTGTAGGGGCCTCCCCGGTGGCGCAGTGGTTGAGTGCTGGGCTGCAAAGCTGCCCACAGCCTCTGCAGCGCCAGTTCAATCCCCGGCCACCGGCGAGGGTCCCACATGGCACGCAGACCTCTCCTGCCTCCCGCTGCTCCCCTCAGCAGTGTATTTCGGTCCTTCTGCCTGTTCTGTTCCCTGCTCTGGCTCTGGTGAAGTCTCTCACCCTCCCACGCTTCTGACTGTACCCAGTGCTTGTATAAATAAATAAATAAATCTTTAAAAAAAAGAAAAGAAATATTTTTGTAGAAATCAAGACGTAGTTTCTACGGAAATGAAGGTAACCATCAAGAGAGAAAATTTTAAAAAGAATTAAAGGTTATTTGGTCAAGGGAGTGGGCATGAGGAGGGGAAAGAGATAGACAAGAGATTGTGGTTTTGTATTTTAAGTCTTCTGCACCTTAAAAAAAATTAAATCAGGCCTCCCCAGTGGCGCAGTGTGTTGAGCGCAGTGCTGTGAATCTGTCCATGACCTCTGCAGTGCGGGTTCAATTCCCGGCTGGCCAGGGAGATTCCCACATGGCACAGCAGACCTCTCCTGCCTCGCCCACTGTTTCCCTCAGCAGTGTATTTTGGTCTTCTGCCTGTTCTGCTCCCCGCTCTGTCTCTGGTGAATCCTCTCACCTTCCGGTGCCTCTGGCCTGTACCCCAGCTCTTGTATAAAAAAAATAAAAAAATAAATCTTTAAAAAAATTAAATCATGTGAATGTATTTGAAATTTTGAAAATTTTATTTCTGTGTATTTTTAAAAGAATAAATAGTACTTGTTTGCAAGATAAGCCAAATGAGGGATTGTAGCAATGTGCAAAAGCTCAGAAGAATAGAAATTTCATGGTGTGGTGGGAAATGATATGGGTTAGAGTGATTTACAGTTGTAGGGTGATTGGGAGGTAGGTAGGAGTAGCTGTAGATGATTCTGGAAAAGTAAACTAGAGCCAGGCTGTGGAAAGCATTGCATGCCATACTCAGAAGTTTGGAATGTTCTTTGTTGGCACCAGAAACTCTGACAAGTTTTGAGCAGCGGGATTCCATCTGTGTTGGAGAAGGCGCGTCCTCACTGCGAGAGGAAATAGGGTTTGAAGTGGAGGATGGACACGAGCAGCAAGACCTAAGCAGAGGCGGGTAAAACCATCTTAGTGGGTTCTTAGGGGTCTGAACTAAAGCTTTCAGTCTGCCAGGAAACTGAGGTTCCATTTCTGAGACAGGAATCAAGTCTCCCTGCCATTTTAGTGACTTCCCTGGGCTGCAGTCTGCTGTCCTGTGCCCTCTTGTTGGTTGGGGTAGCCCCTGTCCAGTGAGACACCCAAGGTGGATGGCAGAGGGTGGGCTACAAGGAATGGCTGCTCCCTCCTTTTGGAACCAAGCATTAGCAGCCACACCTGGGCGGCGTCTCATTTCGGCTTTTTACACCTCACCATAAACTATTTTTTTGGCCACTTTTCAAGACGTGTTTTAGTTTTCAGTACAGGCTTTTTACCAAGCTCCCCCAGCCCCTCCACACCCTGTAATGACGCCCTTGCTTTTTATAAGAAGTTTTTCAGTTTTTTCCTTCTGTCCTGCCAGTTCATCTAAGAAGTAGGATTTTGCCCTCCGCCTTTTATTACTAGTATCTTTAAAATAATAAAATGGAAAAAATGAACGTTTGTAAACTTCTGGCCTCCTGCTTTCGAGGCTCACACCCACTGGCACCCTCCCTCTGAGCTTTATTAACATTCCACCCTGCTGGGCGGGTGTCTGGGCCGGGAGCCTCTGGGGTCCAGCCCTGTCTCTTCTGTTACCATTACTTCCTTCCTGCCTTCTAACATACTTCCATCCCTGCCGTTCTTCTGGCTTCTGGTTGCCAGGCAGCATAGCTCGGGAGCAAGAGAGGCTGCCTGCAAGTGCCCAGCTAGAGGGTTTGTGTTCCTCCCTCCTGGAGCAGCCGGACTGGGAGCCGGGCCATTTGCTGAAGGTCATAGGCAGCCATCCACAACTGTGGCCTTCTCTCCACTACTCAGGCGTGAACCTGACTCTGGAGGGGAAATACTTGAGGGCAGGAGATAGGGTGAAATAAGGCAGTTGGTGTTCCCTTCACACCCAAGAGGCTGCACTGCTCCTGCCTTCTGGCAGGAGGAGGTTGAGGTGGAGCTGAGTAGGGCTCCTGCATTTCAGGAATGGATGTCATTTCACCTCCTCCTCTCTTTCCACTGACTGCTTGAAATGTAGACTTGACCCTGCAAATAGAAAAACAGCAAAGTCACCTGTTAGCAGAGGTTAAATTTGGGGTTTGGGGGTCCATTCTCCTAGTGCCATGTTACTCACAACATGGCCTGGGGACTAGCTGCATAGGCATCAGCTGGGATCTTGTAGGAAATGCCAACCCTCAGTCCCACCCCAGACCTGCTGAACCAGATGGGCATTTATTTTGTTGGAATGGCCAGGTTTTTGGTATGCCCAGCTTGCTGGTATGCCCGTTAAATTTGAGACCCACTGATTAAACTTCTACTGTCAACCTGGTTAAAATGAGGGCCTTGGCCCTCCAGTGTTCCAGAGACTTCCTCTGTTCAGTGTGTATCAGAAAGCCATAGCCTTGGTGTCCTCCATGGATTGATGTGTATAGGGGTGTGCCAAATGCAGAGAGCTTTCAGCCTAACACAACCCCTTCCCCCTTCTCCATTAATCTTCCTCTTATCCAGGTGTGAGACCACCATGTTCAGATGTCACCTCACCTATTCTCACACGGTCCTATGGGATAACAAAGCAGAATCATTAATCCCCTTGAAAACTATAGATCCCAGTTTTAATGACAAGGAAATAACTACCTTGTTCAAGGTCACAGAGCTGGGAATAGGAGTCACCTAGTGATTGCTGAGCACCCTCCTTTTGTATGTGACCAAGGCTAGAACTTCCAGTCCTTTTTCAACATGAAGCTCAGAAAAGGAATTATTTCCCTCCCTCCCCAAAATCAATAAGAAACATACTGTTGGGCTTGGTTTGAGTCATAAATTCCGCCACGTAGGGATGAAACTAAGGGCTTTTTCCTAAGTCTCTGCAAATGATTCCAGTAGTTCAGAGGCCCTTTTGAATAAGAGGTTACATGGATTGAGTTTCAAAGAAGAGAATGTCGAAAGAAATCTCCCAGATGAGAATGGTCTCCAGATGTCACATTACTCTTGCAGATGTGTGGACACGTGGGGTGGGGGAGAGGGGTAGTGAGATGCCTCACATGTCTGCAAAATGAAATGGAAAAACCGCTCTCAGCCACAGGGGAAAGTAGGACAAAGGGAAGAGAAATGAAATGAGAAAAACAGGACCCAAGTTGAATTCTCCATTGCAGGGTCAGACGAACACGAAGGAATCATTCCCACGTGGGCTGACATTTTAAATGCGCTGTTCCCCTAAAGGCCACACCTGAAGCTATGTGTCTGGAGAGGACACGCAGAAGGTATTGGGCCTGTGGGAACTCACTCCCTTCTTAGACCTGTGAGAAGATTTCCAGTCCAGAGCTGTCAGGCTGCAGAGCAAGCAGGACTGGCTTTGAGTCTTCTGCAGGGGAGAAAAGGGCTGAGCCCAGAATGCGGAAGGAGAAGGAGCCAGACTCTGCACAGTCCATTCTTTCTTCAGCTTCTGAATCAGCAGCTCATTCTCTTGGGGATTGCCTAGTGTGTCCCTTTACAAGGCGAGGAGGCCCCATGTTTCTCAGATGAGTAAATCTGAAACCACAGAAAACTGAGACCTTGTGGCCAAGTCAGCATGATTTGTCAGATCTCTGAAAATCGCAGCCCTGACTGCAGGGCATGAAACCCCTTTATTTCCCTCTGCTGGCATTTTCAATTTCTCCAGGAAAGGCTGCTATGTTGCAGCTCCAGGTGTTTGAGCCCCCGGCTTCCCACTTATCCAGTCTTCCCCTTCTTGCCTGTAAGACTCCCCCGAGCCCTGATTGCCATGTCATGCTGTAAGTGTAAAGTTGATTTCTTCCGACCCTCTATTTTCTCAGCAACACAAATAACTCAGTCTGAACTGACCCCCCCGCTGTGGTCCACATTTTGTTTCCCCCATGGGTTCTTTTTTTTTTTTTTTTTAAGATTTATTTATACAAGTACTGGGTATAGTCAGAAGCGCGGGAGGGTGAGAGGATTCACCAGAGCCAGAGTGGGGAGCAGAATAGGCAGACTGACGAAATACACTGCTGAGGGGAGCAGCGGGTGTGGCAGGAGAGGTCTGCGTGCCATGTGGGACTCTCGCCGGCTGGCAGGGGATCGAACAGGCGCTGCAGAGGCTGCGGGCAGTTTCGCAGCCCAGCACGCTCAACCGCTGCACCACCGGGGAAGCCCACCCCTATGTTCTTAGGACACATTCCAACAAAATGAGTAAATTTAAGTTGCTAGGTATTTATATTATTAAAACACATGCACATTTAGCAATGTCTACACACACACACACACACACACACACACACAAACACATATGCTGGCATAATCTCCGCCTGGTATACTGATAATACAATTAATGATTACTAAGTGGAAGAAGTTAATTAGCCATCTTCTGTTTTCCTATGTGGGACCTTATCTTCTCCTGGGATCTGCAGCCCAACACATTTCTCAAAGCCCATGCCAGTCAGAAGGTAGATGATCCAGTTGGAGGAAGATACTGAGATCATTATGGGGTGAACCCAGGATCAGTGCATCCCAGGGCACAGCTATAGACGTCATTCCTCGGAACCGAGGGCTGGGACATACACTAATATCATTGTCATCGCTATCATCATCTCTGTAGACTTGAATTCTTTTTGTTTTCACCTAATTGGAGTTGAATTCTTAAATTGCTCTTTGTTTCAATTTGAGTCTAAGCATATTTGATATTCTAGTTAGTCCCTGATTCAGTTTTATAAACTTGATTTGGTCTTGCCTTGTGAGGAGGCACATCTTTATGTTTTTTATAACTAAACCCACTTAGAACTGGTTTTGGGATTAGGGAAAGAAATAAGCTGGGCTCGGTTCAGTATGTGGTGTGGGGAGTGTATGTCCTTCGTTATGGCTTTGAACGGCACCCCTGATGTATTTTATGCCTCAGAATTGGATGGGTTTCTGTTTGGCATTTGTGATGGTAAAGGTGTGTTGTTTCATTCTTGTAAGTTGGTTGTATTTAATTACAATTAAAAGATTGTAGAGACACTGGTGCCATAGTTAGCCCTTCCTGTCTGGAAATGCTGCACCACAGACCCTTACTCATCGCCTTCTGCTCAGGCAGCAGCATCTGTGTCTGGGCCTTCCAACACATCCCAGCCTCACAGCCACCCAGGAGAGATGGTGCTTGGGCTCACTGCTTCCCTGGTGTGAGTAGGCCTGTGCGGAGAGAAAGAAAATGGTCTCCTTCCCCTACTCAAGTCCCTGCCCAAGGAAGGCTCCCACCCCGTGCACTCTAGCTAACTCCTCCTCAGCAGTGACTAAAGCTCAGAACCCAGCCCTGAGCTGCAGATCCCATCGGTGTCATTTCATGTGGAATGTCTCTCTGTTGACTTGTTCTCCACCTTCCTTTTCACCTGTCTGTTATGCTAAGTTCTACGTGGGTACACATGTTCATCCTAATCCTTTGGTGACCTAAGCTCAAGAAAATGCTTCAGAAATAAACTGTTCTCTACCTCTGAGCTTTCCCCCTGCCTGCTATGGCATCTATTCCTCTCCTAGTAAATATATTCGATGAAGCCTACCATTTATTGTAGGTACGTGCCAAGTCACTTACTTATAATTACCACCCATAGTGCTGCTAACAACTGGCTGGCTAAATGGTGCTAGCCCCATTTTATGCATGGGGAAACTGAGGCTCAGAGAGGCTTAATGCCTTGCCCAGGGCCCCACAGCTGGAAATCAGGTTAAGCCTGATTCCTTTGGCTCCAGAACCTTTCCTCCAAGAACTTCTGGTTCTGGTTTGGGTTACCCCAGGAAGCCCTCTGTGATTTCATGAAATTTTTAAGTGTTCCAAACTATTTTAGTTTGGTTTATTCATAAAAATGTCTAGATATCTCATAGGCAGTGTAATGAGGCGAAAGGCTGGAATCCACCCCCTCTGCACTGAAGGGAGGATTTCAGAGCACAGATGAGGTGTTTCCCCCAGAGGGACTTTTGCCGTAGGTGTGTAACCCTGCCACTGCCCTTGTCCTTTGCTAGATTGATTGAACTCTGTGGCTGAATTTGACTGAGGAGATTCCTTCCTGGTTCATGACCCTGTTTTGAGAGGCAGAATCTTGAGTGATTGTACCCCAAGGAGCAGGAGGAGTCCCACTGAGATGTGGCAGGACTGAGGCCTTGATGTCCTTTTATCAAATAATTGGAGAGTACAGATGTCCATTCTAGAACTTATAACAGGTGGTGTTTCTTTTAAAAGAAAATAGAAACTATTTCCCCTCAGTTTTGCTTTCTTGACCTGTGCATACTGTGGGAACCAAGGACTGAGAAGTACAGTGATATAATATTGTCCTCACCATCATCTTTTTTTTAAAAAGATTTATTTTTATTTAAATAAGAACTGGAATACAGGACAGAGGTGCAGGAGGGTGCGAGGATTCACCAGAGAAAGAGTGGGGAGTAGAACAGGCAGATGGACTGAAGACATTGCTGAGGGGAGCAGCGGGCGAGACAGGCGAGGTCTGCCGTGCCACGTGGGTATCTTCCTGGCCAGCTGGGAATCAAACCCCTGCTGCAGAGGCTGCAGACAGCTCCACAGCACTGCGCTCAACCCGCTGCGCCACTGGGGAGGCCCCTCACCATCATCTTTGCTATGGACTCTGAGTTCCTTTTGTTTTTACCTCATTGGAGTTGAATTCTTAAATTAGTCTTTGTTCCAATTTGAGTCAAAGCATATTTGATATCCATATTTGACATTTGATATTCAGTTTTATAAAACTGATCTGGTCCTGCCTCAAAAGGAGGTACATCTTTATATATTTTTTATAACTAAACCCACTTAGAGCTGTTTTCGGGATCAAGGAAAGAAATAAACGGCTCCATTCAGTATGTGGTGTGGGGAGAGTATGTCCTTCGTTATAGATTTTAATGACACCCCTGGTGTATTTTATGCCTCTGAATTGGATGGGTTTCTGCTTGGCACCTTAAGGAACAACTGCTCTCAGTCACCAGAGGACAAGCCAGGTGTAGAGAGTGGAAGCATGGTCCAATACAGACATAGCCTCGTCCTACCTCCTGTCATAGAGCAGCACAAACGGTAATGAGGCGACAGAGTGCCATTTTCCACAATGGTGACAATGGAGATAATTCTAGGATTCTCTTTTTGGACATTTTTGCTAATGATGGAAATATGAGTCAGCACTGTGGAATCCTTATCATTAGCTATGAATTGTCCTACTGGTTCACTCTCCAGATGATTGTATTCACCAAAATAAAATGATCCCTCAGCAGAGAGTCTTTCATCATAGGACTTCTTGGCCTACTCATCTCACCCTTAATTTGCAGAGTGGGAATAAAAACAGGGAGGTCACTGGTTGAAGAGCAAGTCATCAGCAGAAGAGTAGAGAACTCAACCTCTGTTAACCTGACCTGTGCCTCCAGGCACGGGCTCAGCCCAGCACCTGTCTGCACCCTCATTGCCTGGGGCACATGGATGTAGTGAGATGGAGCAAGTCCAGTGCTGTTGAATTAGTTGCTAATCGGAGGTCACTTAAGTTTCTTAAAGATTAAAACAACAGTCTTGAGCATTTATATGCCAAGTAGGGCACTGGACACCAAGGAGAGAAAGCAGAGTCTCTGACAGTTCAGCATTTAACTTGTACGTTTAAGAGAAACAACAGGCATCATTTTGTGCTTTTCCTTAGAGAGAGGGGTCAATAAATAAACATGAAGCCACTGAAGAATATGGAGCATGTTATGAATATGGCAGAGAAAGAGTATGAGGACTGGTGAGAATGCATGGCTGTCTCCTGGCTGTGTGGCCAGACTGAGGTTTGAAGGAAGTTGGAAAAGGCTGGTTCGGAGAGCTGGAGAAGCCATATGGAAATGTTCTGAAGGCAAGAGGGTAGGGATCTTGGAGGAGACCAGAGAGCAGACAAGAAAGGGGCAAGAATGGAGCCAGAGGGCCATGTGAGGCTGTCCAGGTGACAATGGAGCTTGGGGTGGCAGATGAAGAGCCATCTCCAGTCCTGAACTGGATATGAAATGGCATTTGAAGCTAGTTATTCTGAGCAGCTACATGTGGTATCTCTTAACATAAAAATAACCGAAGCCCAAGAAATCCCCAAGATGACAACTCTGATCAGCTAACATTGAGAAGCTTAAAAAAATGAACGAGTCCTGAATGACATCTTTGGAATGGAGAAAAAGACCCCACACAGGAAGGAGACAGAAGAACAAGTAGTAGGACTTAGAAAAAAAAAAAATGACCTGGGGACTGGAGGGGGTGATAATGAAGGTATTTTTGTTGAATCTTGAATTTTTGAGTTGGAAGGGCCCTCTGTTCACTGCATTTATCTGAGAAATGAGGAAACCAAGGCCCGGTCAGGCCAGTAAAGAAGTTGTACATATAGACATTCAGGAGGGCCAGTGTAGTTTGATTAGGCCCTATTTTATCCTAAAAATAACAAATATATGGTAAAGCTCAGATGCAGACACTTCAGAGGACACATGGTTTGGGGTGACAGCATCTGTGTTCTGATTCCAGAAAACTTGGCCCCTGATGCTCAAGGCCAGGTTCTCTGACATCTTGGGCTGTTAGAAAATTACTTTGTGCCAAGGTAAAAATTACTTTGTTCCAGCTATTACTGGAAAGGGGGCAGGCCGAGGCCAGGTGGGATCCTGCAGTTCCTGAGGGTCCTAAGACCTGGGGACAATCATTTAGCTCATATTGCTCTGGTCACCCAGACTTACGCTTGCTTGGCATACTTTGTGATCACCCGTGATGCTTTAGCCAGCACCATCTCCCCATACTATATTTTATCCAAAAGAAAAAAAAAAAGAGCTTTTCCCAGGAACAAGGCACGCATTTCATTTAACTTCATTTAAAAGACATTGTTAGAGCTGCGTTCGCAAATCTGCCAAGTACTATAAATATGGATGAAGTCTCAGTGGCCTCCTACACCCATGGAGAGGCCAGTTTTTGGATGGATCACAGGGAGAAATTTAAGTACATCCTGTTCCACTAAAGTTCCTTTTTTTTTTTTTTTTTTCATTCTGCTCTCCCTCCTTCTTTTGCTTCTTTCTCCTTCCCTTTCCCCCAAACTGAGAAAATAATTGCTATGAGGGCTGAGCCTGGGCAGAGCTGAAGATTTCTTCTTCCTTAAAGTGTTGCAAAACCTTAAATCTCTAAGGGAATGACAACCCCTGCCCCCCCAACACACACACATACACACAAGCACTCGAGTCTCCCCTGGCAAACAGGAAGCTATGTGGGCCTGTGGGGCTCCGCAGCCAGGAAACTGGTCTTTGCTGCTCTGCTACCTTCCCCTCAGAGTCTTCCTGGCCATTCAACATGTTATAAATAGTAACCCCCAAAACCAGCAGAAAAGATGATTGCATTGTCTAACCACTGCAACTGCAGCTGGTGCCCTGACTTGGGTGGTGGCAGAGGGAGCTAATCCTCTGACTCGGCACCTTGAGAATTCTCTGAGGGTCAAGGCCGGGTGTTCCCGCCAGATTTCAACATCCCAGTGCTCCCGGGAAGCCACCTTCTGGGGAGGGCAGTGAATCCAGCAGAGGTGGCTGGGCACACGTGCTTGTGCACACATGTGTGCATACACACAGACAGCAGGTGAGATGGCTGTGGAAAACCATCTTTCCCCCCTGGACTCAACTGGCACCAGGACTGGCTGATGAAGCAAGGCTGGCGCAGGCCCTCTCTGCATCCAAGCCGGCCATCACACCTACCAGTGCCTGGACTGTGCACTCACTCAGACCTAGCAAGCGTGAGAAAGTGGACAACACGCAGAATCCACTGTCAGTGTTGGCTAGCTACCGGAGTACTGAATGGACCCACGGGTCCCTTCCAAACCTAGGAGAAGTAGTTTGAGGAAGGACAAAGAGTTAATCTTGGGGCAATGGAGAAATCAGCTTTTACTACAAAGCCCCCCACTTCCATGTCTGCCACACAGATTAAATTCCTCCAAACAGGTAAAATCACACTGATGAAAAGAGATCATAGCCTTCGATTCAGTTTGTGGCTCTCACTTTTACTGAATTTGCTACTCAATATAGCAGGCAAATGAATTTTAAATAACTTCTTTGTGCCTGTGACATCCCAAAGTGTGGTGGGGATATAGACGATATTTAAGATCTGTTTACAGTCTTTGAGGACTTGGTAGTTATTTCAAGAGAAAGAACTAACTCACTTGAAATTAACAAGGAACAAAACTTGCCAAGCATGCTTGGGCTGGGGGATGCAGAGGTGAAAAGCAGTAATAGAAAAATGCTCGCCCTGGGGGGGACTTGGTCTTTGGAAAGCTTTCAAAGTTGAAAATGCCCTTTTCTGTGAGCAAAGGGACTGAGACCTCTGACATCACCCTGCGGAGAAACTGTGCCTTGCAATAAATGTGTTCTCTTATCTATGTCCGATATGTTACACATTTTAAAGAAAAGCAACCACATTGCCTAATTCTACCCTTTGGGTAGATAGATCAGCGTCTAGAAATTTACCTGTGATGATCCCTGGGAGTTCCCATCACTGCCTTGGGGCCTGGGAGGCAGCATGTGTGGGTGAGTCCCTCGCTCTAGCAATGTTTGCTGGGGAGGTGTGAGGGGTCGCAGGGCGGGTCTCTGTCCTTACCTGGAGGAACATGGGTTTGACTCATGCTTGGCACTTCCTAACCTGGGGACCCCGCCTTCTCTGAGTCTTCCTTCTGAGTCTCAGTCTCTTCATCCCATAGTATGTCTTTAAACACCCCCCCCCCAAAAAAAAACCCAAAAACCAGGGCTATTGTGAGCTACACATAAAGTGCTCAGCAAGTCACACCCATTATTACCATGATCATGGTTATCGTCTAACTATGTGGACTAAAATGCTGGGCACCCCATGGTTGTTGTGAAATCTTGTCATAAGTTCAAGGGATCCCAGCGGCAGTCAAACTCATATTTCACTCTAGGGCTGTCAGCCTGGAGTAAGTGACTAAACATGGGCCACACTTGGGTGTGGTCAACTGGCACACAGCCCTGGCAGAGAGCACTTGGAGGGCCCTGGGGCCCTGGGAAAGGGGAGTGGACAAGAGGCAGAGAGAGGTAGAAGTGAGCAAGGAGCAGGTTAAATCAGGTATTGGCCAAGGGGCCCAAGGCTCCTGAGACCTTTCCAACCTGAAGGTCCTGGCTCTGCAGCACCACAGGGTTGCCGACTGCCTGTCAGTCCTCTGGGATCCTGACAAAGGAGGGCCTGGGGGACGGCTGGCACTGGGGCTTTACCCTTCCCGTGCACCACCTCTGCCCCTCTGTTGCTGATGTTGCAAGCTCACCCATACGGGTGCTCAAAAGCCACGTAATAAAACCCCTGCTCTGCCACTATGAGAAGATTCAAGCATTAAAATTGGCCTGGGTAAAGCCTGAGGGAATCGATAGTAAATCAAGTAAGCCAGAAGGTACTTGACAGGTTGGGGAAAAAGGATGGGACCAGGAAAGAAGAGCATTTCAAAAAAACCGAAAAGTCGCTGGAATCTCACAGAAGCTCCAAGCTGGGTGGCAGGAGGACCAGGATCTGCTGCAAAAACTACATCCAGTTTCTTGAGTATTTAGGCTGCTTTGCCAACAGGCCTGCTCGCTACACAGCTCACGTGTCTCTTTCAGCATGGGGGCAAGCATGTCTGCAGCTGTCTGCCTGGTCCCTCCATGTGTCCTTTAGGTCCAGGGCACCACCTGGGATCCTTACTTTACGATGAGAATTAGAGGACAAAAATGAATTTCTTGAAGAACCCATATTGCTAACATACAGTTGTAAAGTGTGGGTGTGGGTGGGAAAGGGAAGGAGTAACCCTCCCAAATCAAACACCTGAACCATGATGGGACCTCACTGCGCATGCTGACCCAGCCTCTTTTTTGCCTCCCATGATGGGTCTGATAGGCACTCAAATACTTGGTGATTCACTGATCAGCCAGGCAGTTACTGAGACTTCTTAACTCTTCATTTATTTTTAATGTTTATTGAGCACCTATTACATGCTAGATTGTGTCTTACCTGTATCATCTTGTCTTATTCTCATAAAAACTTTATGAAGCATGTACTCTTATTATCTTTGTTTTGCAGAGAAGGAAATTGAGCCTTAGAGAAGTTGCATTATTATGCCGAGGCCTCACAGTTAGTGAGTAGTAGAGCCAAAATTTAGACTTGGCCTCTGTCTAACAAATGTTTATGTGCTTGAACACAGTGCTCTAGGGCCTCACCATCCATCGCCACTTAATTTTTAATTTCTTAATGTCTGTAAAAGTGAACTCCTGAAGATAGGAAATGAGTGATATTTTTTTAGAGGGGTCAGGGAGATTAACTTATTTGTTGCATATGAATATTGTAACCAATACATCTTCACAGTCTCTGCGTCCTTATATATTTCATTCAATTAAAATAATAGAGCACCACTTATTTTTAGGCATGGTTAGCAATGGGTGAGATTGCAGAGAGAGAGGATCATCCTTGCCTTCCAGGACTTGGAAAAGTTAAGAAATTTGCCCAGAGTCTTTCAAAATGACAGAGCCACTATTCCACCCAGCGCAGCATGCGCAGAGAAGTCCCATCGTGGAGTTTTGGTGTTTGATTTGGAAGGGTTAGTCCTTCCTTTCACCACCCACACCCACACTTTACAACTGTATGTTAGTAATATGGGTCCTTCAAGAAATTCATTTTTGTCCTCTAGTTTTCATAGTAAAGTAAGGGTCCCAGGTTGTGCAAGGCATTTGAATGAAGGTTTTGTGGTTTCCAGAATGTTCACCTATGTTATCCTTGCTACATCCCCAGATAGTCTAGTGAGGTGGGAAGGATGTTATTATCTCCATCTCCCAGATGAGGAAAAACAAGATGTAGAGAAGAAAAAGTCATACAATTAAGTAGTGTTAAGTGGTAAAGTTGCTCTTAATGCTCTGAATTGATTCTCTTCCTTCTTGCTGTCTTTTCTTGACTGCATTGATTGACATCACATTTCAATCATGACATTTAGAACTCTGGGGAAAAATCATTTGATTCTCTGACTGATTCTCTGTTTACATCTAACCCGACTCATTCAACAGACAATTGTGTAGCAATGGTGTCCAGGAACTGGGTGTTCAGACTGGTCTCTTAGGGTTCAAGGATGCACAGAGTGGAGGGCACAGTGCAGTTGAAGGTGAGACAGTACAGTCGATGCCATCCAGAGGGCTGCCACAGCCCTGGGGCTCAGGGGAGGGATTACCCATCCTGCTTGGGGTGGGGTGGAGGAACACGGAAGGCTTCACTAAGAAGGTGACATTTGAACTGGCTGTGGAGGTGGAACAGCATTTCTTCAGGGAGAGGACAGGAGAACAATAACAATGGCACTGCAATCACTTGTTAAGCCCTCTCTTTGCAACAGGCCCTGTGTGAAGAACTTTACAAATATTATTTATTTGCTCCTCCCAATAACCCCATGAGGTATTAACTAGAATTATCCCCATTTTCGAGATGAGGAAATGAAGACTTAAAAAAGATTTGCAGTCTGACTCTAGCACATTCTCTGGACCAGTACAGTGCAGGGCCAGGCACTCAAGCTAGAGAACAGAGCTTGAGCAAAGTCGCAGAGATGGCAGGAGGCCCAGCAGGCTCAGGGTGCAGGGTGAGGAGGTGAATGGGGCCAGTGTGTGATGGGCCTTTCACACCGTGATTGAATTTTGTTAGCAGTCAGATGGCGTCACATGGTCTGGTGTGATCAGATCTGAATTTCATAAAGATAACTCCGGTGTCAGCACAGAGACAGAGCCACACACAGAAATGCTTACAGAAATCCAGGCCCCAAAAGCCTAGGGAAGTAAGCCTAGTGGGGAGGAGGTGGATGTCCCAGCTGAAGGTGGCAGCTTCCACGACCTGCAGCTCTTCCCGGTGCATTGCAGCCACGTGGGAAACAATCCTGTTGTCATTGCCTCTGGTTTTAAAAGAAACTTTGGAAAACTGAAACATTTTATTTGCCATTTCCTGAGTTTTAATTGTTGGAGATCAATTCAGATGACTTCTTGAACATTTTTAAGGCCAAAAAATGATGTGCATGGACTGCTGATTTGCCACGTCTTTTCCAGAGGATGGCTTGGCATGAGGGCATCCAAAAGCAAGAACAATGTTTGGAAGCCATGGTTGTAGTCTAGACAAAAAGGAAGACCTGAGCTAGACCATGGCAGTGATCTAGAACTGAAATACCTTTTAAAGTAGATTCATTAGGACTCAGTGACTTTGGACATGGAAGAGGGAAGAGTCAAAGTTGACCGGGAGGATGGTGGCGGGATTCATTCATGTAAGTTTTGGGTCAATTTGAGTGTCTACCAAATGCAAGCTACTGTGTTAGGAGCTGAGGTGCAGGAAGGTATAAGACACTGTGCGTCACTGGCAAGAGCTCAGACTTTAGTGAGGAGGTCTGCTGGAGGGAAAGCACAGAGGGATTTGGGGGAGGGAAATCTGGGAAATGCACCTCTCCCTGTCCTGGGAAGTGAGGTGCCCAGGAAGGCAGATGTGGGAGAAGTGCATGTAGGAGAGAGAAGCTCATGGACCTGATCTGGGTTTTGTGAGCTGGACCGTATCTCCTGCCCGGCCAGTTCTGTGATCTGACACTCTCTGTGATGCTTTTTGGTGACAGTTAAAAGTCCAGACAGCTTGCTCACTCATATGACACATTCCTTTGTCCCCTATTAAAAGGGTCAGCATAAGTGAATACATAGCTGACCGTGTAGCAGATACTGGTGTTACCACCTTCGTCCACGTCTCCCCTGGTCCCTCCCCAATAGCTGTTCGTCTCGGGTGTTGCAACATCTGTGAAATGAATCTGGGCTTGTTATTTTGGTTTACTCATTGCTGTTGTGGTGAAGGATCTGCCTTCTTTCAGGTATTATTATCTTTATTGTATGGTGCATTAATTAAGGGGGAAGCACAAAGTGTTGTTAATCACTCTACTGGCTTCCTGATAGAACCCCACATTCTTTTTTCAAACATAGGTTAAGGTTTTGTTTCACTCATTCAACAAATATTTATTGGGTGCCTGCCATGCATGTGCCAGGAATTGTTCTAGGTACTTGGGATGCATGCCTGAATCAAGAAGGACCCTTGTACAACCTTGCTCTCCTGCAGCCTGAATGATTTAGTTTTTATTTATGTCAGTGTTGGTCTCTTGGGATATACATAGATGGAGACCCCCTCTCAATCAGGACAATGTCACCTCCAGCTCTGGTGCAAGTGGGGCTGTGCCCTCGACCCCCTTCTGCCCCTGGTATGGATCATCTCTGGCGTGGAAGCTCCTGACCCTGGCCTCCAGGCCACACCATCCCAAATAGGACCATCAGTGCTTTGCCCGAGTTCCACCTATCCCTGCCACTGCCTTCTTTCTGATCATAACTTCTTCTTAAATCCCAATTCTGCCACATACTCAGGAAACAATTTATGCTCTCTTTTGAGAAGATAGTTTAACCTGTGCCTTTAAATCCTTCCACGTCTTGTTCATCGGAGGGAAACCTTCTGTAGACTTTAATTCTTTGTCCTTTTTGAAGATTTTTTTTTTTTGAGGGGAAAGTCCCCACATGTTGCCAAGTATGCCTGGAACCCAAGCTTGAGCTGATGTATAGATGTGAGTGAGGTAGAGCAAGCTCCTCAGGCCAACTTCCCTGGGAGGCTGCTTCTCACAAGATCATCAGGCATGCAAGGCCACCCTGGGGTGAGGAGCCACTGTATAGACCACTGCAGGGGTCATTTGGTCATTTGACCCCAGAGGCCACTGCAGGGCTCATTTGGGTGCAAGTTTCCCATTCAAAGAAAGGGTGCAGGGGCCTCTTGGAGTCATAAACTGCGCGGTGAGAGTCTAGGAAGCTCTGATTTGGACAGCACCCACCTGGAGTCATTCAACCCTGTCAAATATCTGGAAGTCCTCCACTTTTCCTGGATCATCCTCGATCTGCAGCAGAAACTTCCTAGCTTCCTTGAGACCCCCTTCCAAAAGACACCACTCCCCCTTCAAGTTAAGCAATGTAGAGGAAGGAAAAGAGTTGCAGCAGAGAGAGAGTTTAAAAAAAAAAAACAACCAAAAACCTAAGAAATCTAAATGCTGTTTCTTCATAGTTCAGTGGTCTCAGAAAGGTAAATAGGCCTCACTGAGTCTTGTTTCTACTGTTCCAATCAGGTTTTTTTTTTTTTTTTAACGCTAAAATACAAAGAGTGTATTCTATAACGTACTATACAAACGTGAGCTTTTGCTGTTTTAGTTTTAGCAGGCCTCCCTCCTCAAGTCCGCACTCTCCTGCCCATGAGTTTTCAGAGCTGCTTCAAGGGCTCCCTCTTAATGGGCCCAGGGCAGCCCTACAGCCTGTCCTAGTGAGACACTCCTGCCCAACCACAGCCAGCCGTGGGCCAAGACATCTGTACAGCTCTGGCCCTACCACCAGCTGGTCCGGACCTCTCATTACCTTACATCTGAGCCAAGGCTGGAGATTCCTTAGCTGGGGTTCTACTCATCTGTGACAGGTGGATGCTCCCTACTGCTTCTCTGAGTTCTGTGTGTGCTCTAGTCTTTGGAACTCACTAGGGTCATGTCCTGAGCCATAGAAGTAATGCATAAAATTAGGGTGAAATGACATCATGAGCCTGAATTTTGGGAAGTGGAGGTACTTGAGCTGACAACACTCATGGAACAATCCTTACAGATTTAGCCAGAATTTTTTTTTAAAGATTTATTTATTATTTATACAAGCACTGGGTAGAGTCAGAAGCGCGGGAGGGTGAGAGAATTCACCAGAGCCAGAGCAGGGAGCAGAACAGGCAGACTGATGAAACACACTGCTGAGGGGAGCAGCGGGCGGCAGGGGAGGTCTGTGTGCCATGTGGGAACCTTACCTGGTGGCTGGGGATCGAACGGCGCTGCAGGGGCTGAGGGCAGCTTCGCAGCCCAGTGCTCAACTGCTGCGCCATGGGGGGAGGCCAGATTTAGCCAGATTTAAAGACTCTTTTAAATCTCAGATCCATGGCAATCACCCTGCCCTACGTCTTTAGAATCAGCAGTTCCATTGGGGCCCATGTTCTCAGGTGAGAGAGCAGGACAGCGATATACAATGTCAGTCATTGTTTATGAGCTAAAAGAGAGAGAAAAGGCCAGAGGGAGCTGCTATACGTGGGGTCTTAGAGCTGGGAAGGTGACCAAAACAGGTGAATCCTAGGAGGGCCCTCAGGATCATGAGAATAGGATCCAGGTGACTTACAGAGAGTTTTGAAGGTTGCCCATCATTGAGTGGTGAAACCAGTAGTATATGCCAGTCCAGTGAATGCGGAAGAGAATATTTAATAAGGTGATAAATATGTACAGATCTGTTATGTACAAGAAGTTTCACCACAGGATAGTTTATAGTGACAAAGTTCAAGGGAACATAAATATCCATTATCCTTTAATAGGGAATTGTTTAATTACTTTGTGGTAGGTGCACATAGTGGAATACTATACAGCTGTGGCAACTAATGATGTTGGTTTACATCAATTTAACTGGGAAGCTATGGGGCTTGGCTAGAGGGGCAGACTGAACTTCTTTGCATGCTGGTAGCAGATGTCCGTGCTGCATGTCCATTATCTTGGGTAAAATTTGTTATATGTACAGGTGTACCTATCTATGAAAGAATGTTTATAACTATTCTCTCAGAGGTGAGGTTTTGGATGATTTTAACTTCATTTATTTTTTTCTGGCATTGTTGGAATTTTGTGCAAAGATCATGCATAATTGTTTATAATCAGAAACCAAACCCCGAGAAGACATCCTCTTTTTTGTTATGGATACCTGTCTGTGGTTTCAGAGGATTGAAGGCTGGTGGGAGTTAGTCCCTTGCAGCCAGTGCTTTGTGTTGCTCCCCCAGAAATAGGCAAGTGCTGTCTAGCACACAGTCGAGAAGGAGGGGTGTTGTAGGAGACATTGTGCCTCGGAGCTTCAAATGGAAGTGGCTAGTATAGGAAGTGGGTTAAGACACCCCCAGAACATCAAGCTGAAGTCTCCATGTAAGAATAAAAATTTAGAAGAACAGGGAGGTTTTAGCCTCTGTGATTGTGACCACGCTAAAAATAGTCACTAGAGCATGAATAGTCACTAATAGCACCTCCAACTCTATTTAAGATGCTTGGGTGTAGTCACAAGCAAGTGTGACCATTGTGAAATTATAATAAGAAAGATGAAATGGAATCTATCACATTGATGACCCTGAATTTGCCTGTTAACCAAAGGGGCTGATCTTTCCAGGGTCTGGAAGAGGAGCTTGTGTGTCAATTACACAAACTCTGCCAGATACCTGGATCTTGAGATGCTTCCCGACACACCACCCACAAAGAGCATGTGTGTGTGTTTGAAATGGCAAATACCACCTTATGTGTGCACTTGTGTATGAGTCTTAGGGATTTGAAAGAGGTCACTTGAGTCCTGTAAGACTTGAAAAACAGGGGCCTCCCTGGTGGCGCAGGTGGTTGAGCGCCGTGCTGTGAAGCTGTTGGTCGCCTCTGCAGCGCGAGTTCGATCCCGGCCTGCCAGCAAGAATCCCACATGGAGCAGTAGACCTCTCCTGTCTTGCCCGCTGCTCCCCTCAGCAGTGTGCTTTGGTCCTTCTGCCTGTTCTGTTCCCGCTCTATCTCTGGTGAATCCTCTTACCCTCCCGTGCATCTGGCCTGTACCCTGGTTCTTGTATAATAAAATAAATCTTAAAAAAAAAAAGACTTAAAAAACATTCATGCAATTATCGTAAAATTTAATCAGGAGGAATGAGGCTGAATTATTGCGTCACTCTACTTGATGTCTGCTTGTTTTAGCCCAGAGACAATTTGCATCCCTGAAAGTGTAACTTGGTCTCCGAGATGACTTCTAGAGTTTTCCTGGAGCTGACCACACAGCTCCAGTGGGAAATATGTTTTAAGACCCCTGGGTGGAGCTGCCCAGCTGTGTATCTCCTTCGCTGATTTTTTTCTTCAGGGAAATTTAAGTAGAATGTGCTGTTTTTCTCACGGCTTCACTGACGGCTGAAGAGGAGAACATGAGATTCTTATATTTGGGGAATGGCTACTTCATTGATGAACTGCACTAGATCTTACCTGCTACGTCACCCCATTCACTGACTGGACCTACTGCCACTCTGCAAAGGACAGATAGCCCCTCTTTACTTACTAGTGAGTATTCAGTTCTTTACCTGAAGTGGCCCATGAAGCAATAGGAATGATGCGGGAAAGTGAAGGGTCAGGCGAAGAAAGCCATATTCCTTTAACATCTGCCTTCTAGAGTTGCAGTGAACATTAGTCAGAGAAAGACAGGACCTCTTCACTTTTTACTCAGGTCACAACCACTTATGTGTTTGCTTGTTATTTCCTGTCATGAGGCTGTAGCCAAGTGGACATAGCTCAGGACATCTGTTCTTTCATCCATGCACACATATCCCAGACGGCTGAGGTAGTAGATGACAGCAGTTAGTACCAAGCTGGTCATGGTGCAAGGTGGCAGGCTGGCTCTCCTCTGCCAAAGCCAGATGTCACTGCCAGCACAGCCGGTCCTCTCCTACAGCCACCAGCCACCGCTTGGCTGGGGAGACGGTTCACTGAGCCGGGAGTGTGGGGCCACGTGCCTTGTTCTTGGAACATCCTTGGAGTGTCCTCCCTGTCACCTTCCCAAAGCAGGGACCAGCTTGCTAGGAGACAAGCAGGGGGGTGCCTAAGGGGAACTTTGCAATTTTTCATTTTGCGAAATTATGCTAAAATTACTTCTCGTGGAGAGGAATTTCAGTACGGAAACAATAAAGGCTGGAAGAAAACAGCCTGAGGGAGAAGTAAAGACAAGAGCACAGTAGAAAGAAATGACAGGAAGGAAAGAGGGAGCAAGTTCTCTCATTTCAAACGGGAGTGGCAAGGAACAAATGTTCATTTGACTTCGGAAGATACTAGATAACTCTATCTACCTTCCAGGCAATGCTAGCCAGCATCAACACCGATGTCCTCTGCACCTGTCACAGCTTTGGGGCACATGTTTGAGATTCTCTTTGGCTGAGCTTGAGCAAAAGCAAGTTCCAGCTAATATTAGTTGTCTTTTCTGGGGGCTGTGGAGAGATTGGGAGAGCAGATCTACTCTCAGAGAGTTCTCTTTGTATCTCATCATTAAAAGCCCTTGATTCACACATTCATTAAAAGTGTTTATGCCAGTTCAAACCTGAAAATCTGCCCCCAGTGGCATGAGGCCAGAAGGTGATTCTCGTAGCTTTGGAAGGAGGGAAACTAGTCTGTGTCTGAGATTAACACTGATCCTGGGCGAGAGGGGGCATTCCTGCCCAAGAATAAGTGATTCCTTCGCTGAGGTCCAGTGAAACTCTGCCCAGTTCTTTACCCAAGTGGAAAATGAGTGTGTCTAATTTACCTGCCAAATGAGAAAAACGGGAGCTCAAAGCAGAAAGACAGATTACCCCAAATTGTTGGGAGAGATGGTAGCTGCCCCAGAGAGCTGAGTTCTGCAGCCCTGTGTGGTTTTAGTTTCCCGAACCAACTACAATTCTAAGTCCCAATGTGGTCCAGCTCCCTGCCAAGGAACGAATCAGGCTTAACATTTTAGTTCCACACAGAGGCACTTTGAGTGGAAACACCAGCCAGAACAGATCCCATTTCCTTCCAGACTTGATAACTTTGTTTTATAAATTGAACACAGGGACATCGCATGGGTTAATTACACACCTTTAGAAATCCTGGAGTGGCGTTTATCTTTTAAAAATATTTGCACAACTTAGCTTTCTGTGGCACCACTCTATGTGGGTGTGGGTGTTTTAATAGCTTACAGCATTTAACATTTTCTCTCCAAACTTTGAACATCTCCAAGAGTGCAGAGGGAGGTGAGATTTATTAGGCCCGGTGGGAAGGCTGAGGTGCAGGAGGCCAGGCATAGCAGGGCTCACCCCACACCAGGCCTTGGGAGGGGAAGACAAAAACGGCTGCCTCAGGGGCCTCCCTGGTGGTGCAGCGGGTTGAGCACCGTGTTGTGAAGCTGTCAGGAGTCTCTGCAGCGCGGGTTCGATTCCCGGCCGGCCAGGGCGATTCCCACAAGGCATGGCAGACCTCTCCTGTTGCTCCTGCTGCTCCCCTCAGCAGTGCTTTCATTATGTCTGCCTGTTCTGCTCCCCACTCTGTCTCTGGTGAATCCTCTTACCCTCACACCTTTGGCCTGTACCCCAGCTTCTGTATAAATAAAAAATAAATCTTAAAAACAAAACAGACGCCTCAGTCCACTGCCCCTCCCTGGCAGTCCAGCAGAAATTCGATGGGGACTACATCTGAGGGGGGGGTGGTGGTGGGAAGCAAACATATATATCAATAAAAAAGAAAATTAAAAAAAAAAAAAGACTGCTGGTCCTCACTTTACACTAGCTCCTTACAAGAAACTTTTTTTTAAAGATTTATTTATGCATACAAGAACTGGGGTGTAGGCCAGGGATGCAGGGGCTGAAAGGATTCACCAGAGACAGAGTGGGGAACAGAACAGGCAGATCTACTGAAATACACTGCTGAAGGGAGCAGCAGGTGAGAGAGGAGAGGTCTGCCTCGCCATGTGGGTTGCTCAGGGGATAGAACTTGAGCTGCAGTGGCTGCGGACAGCTTGATAGGGCTGTCTTTAACTCATGCACCACCAGGAAAAGCTTCTGCTGCTTTCCTTCGTTCACCCCTAGGGGGGCCATAGGGGAGAATGCTTCCCTTCCCTGCTCCAGATTTCTCTTTAAAAAATGTGGCCAGACTACATACTGCTTAGCATCCTGGGACTCCACCTCTGAGCACAGGTCTCCACTACTGGCCCCTGGGGGACGAGAGAACTCGGAGGTGGAAGAAGGGAGAGGAATGCCTGGGAGAGTGGAGATTGTGAAAAGGGTCGAGATGAGGGTGTGCTAAGCCTTTCTACCTCACAGCCTGGAGGGTTCTGGGCGAGGGTTCACTGCTTAGCTGTCAGGTTCTCTTAACCCATTGTGGGGAGTGGTTCCTGTCAAACAGACACTTTTATTATCAGATGAGTGATGGGAGGAAGGTGAAGAAAGATAGGAGAATCTGAGGCAATCTGCGGTCACATCATCAACATTTTAATAAAAAATGTCCTTAAAGGGACAGAATTCCATTCTCAGAGACTTGTGAAGGTGTAGCAGCCAGTCAGCTGTGTGTGTGTACACGTGTGTGCCCATGCAAGTGCATGTGTGTTCAGAAAATATTTTCCCAAACCGAAATAAGATAGGTTCATTGCAAAAGATTTGGAAAATATAGAAGTGTGAGCAGAAGAGGTTAAAATTCATTTATTTCACCACCTAATTTGATCAACCTTTTGGTGAATAGTGATCATTCTTTCTTTATTCTTTTTTGGACACTAAGTTCCAAGAACCCAGGAATCCACTCGCTTCTGGGACCCGGGGGGCCGGAGAGTGCCGAGTCCACGAGATACATAGACTGGTTGGTGGAATGAGGAGATAACTAGAAGGCAGAATTTGAATTGAAATAGCTTGTCGTGATGCGGCAGCAGATGGCGGTGAGAGAGCCTGTGTGGACGTGCTGACTTGGATCCTGGCTGTCTCTGCCGACGTACTGTTGTCTCTCCTTGAATCAGTCACTTCACCTCAGTTTCTTTTTCGGTGAAATATTCATCCTAGTTAACATTGCTGGAGGCTTCCTACCTGCCAGGCAGTGTTGTGAGCTCTCTAGGTGTATTTCTCACTATAGCTCTATGAGATTGGTTCCTCCTAGCCCCACTTTCTGCGCTAGGAAACTAAGCTACAGAGAGGTTGATTTGCGGAAAGTCGCGCAGTGTGTAAGTGGAGAGCTGCACCTGATCTCAGGCAGCTGTGCTCCATCTGTGGGACAGCCTTGGCAGGCTGGGGGCCTGGGGGGCTTCAGGGCCCTCTTGGAGGACTCCTGTGCAGTATGGTACAGAGGGACAGAGAAATGGGGCAGGGAGGTGACGGTGATGATTATGGCTTCAGCTCAGCACAAGAAACTGCATGTGGAGCAAGGTCCAAAGGAACGTGGCATAGGGAATCGGAGAGCAAAGTTCTGCCCTAGAGAATTTCCTTCGGGGCGTGTGGGGGCCACATGTGTATTAACTGAATGCAAAGAGCAGGGGCTATCTGATCCGCACCCCGTGGCTCAGAGGCAGGGTGCCAAAAGGTCCCTGTGTGTCCCCGTCCGCTTTCAGCACCTCATCTGATGTCCACCGCAGGGCCCGGCACCTGGGTCAGACAGGGAAGTGTGAGAAACAAATCTGATAATTCCTGACCGTGAGTAGCAGCTGATGCATTTTGTGGGGCAGGGGTAGAGGCCAGATATCTCCTTCGATGCGGGATTAGTTCGGTTTCCAATAGCAGGCATGCTCCCTTTTCCTCCTGGTCTCCCTCTGGAGATGAGAGTTGAGGCAGATAACTTGTATTTTGCCTCGTGTCCATGGCAACTACGGCTCCTTTTTGGTGAGGAGGAATGGACTTCGGTAAACAGATCTATTTGTGTGACTCTTATTACTCATTGGAAGCAGTGTCACTCCTTTTTCCACTGCGGTCTGAGTCAGAGGGAGCCTACAACAGGCTTCTTTGAATTGATGGCTCACTCCTGGCCCTTTTGACTGACTGCCAACCGAGCAGGGCGTAGCTTACCAACATTTTTTTTTTTTTTTAAAGCCAGACTGATTCATAGAAACTCCTTTAAAACACAGTGCAAAGAATCCGCCCATCCCACACCCCGGCACACCAGCTCAGGAAACTTATAACCTCGGGAGGCAGGTCCCTCCCTCACTGCGGTCACATACCTCCACCAGAGCGGACAGCAGCCGCCAGCTCCTGCCACTCGGTCTCCGGGCCCCTCAGGTAGGTCAGCTCAGACGGTGGAGCAGTTCAGCCAACTTTCTTGCCTGCCTACCGCTTCTCCTTCTTCTAACTTCACCTCAGTTTTGCTTTTGCTTTTTTTTCTGCATGGTTTTTCAAGAATGGAGTTCTTGAAACTTTGGGGAAAAGTAGAGACTGAGACAAGTTTTTCCAAAAGCTTCCGAAAAGCATATGTGGATGGGGCTGGAGTGGGCAGCCGGGGCATCAGCAGGTCTGGGCTGTAGTTATGTCTTGCAATAACTCCATTCTTGCTGTGAATATGTGGACTGTGCTGGACTTTGGAACCTATGGAGGAAACGCTACATACCTTTGAAATGACACACTGCTCTCACCAGATGTTTTCTATGCTCCGTTTTGATTCAGATGGCCGCGGGAAGGGCTTGTGTCTTTGCTTGTTGGCTGTTTTCTGGTCTTTGCGGGGAGGTGGTGATGGAGACATACCTGCTTTTCAGTCTATTTTTACCATCAGCTGTTACAGGCTCTGCATGTTCATTCACTTCTGTTTAAATCGAAGTGGTTTTTCTCCCCATGGGCTAGGAGGAGAGGGGGTTGGTTTGTTTAAAGAAAACCGTTAGAGAGACAGGGAGAGAGTGAGAGACAGAAGCGTGGGGGGCAGTGCTTCAGAGGAAACTTGGGAGGGGTTCATTTGCAAACTGCTCCTGCAGGAGGAGAGGTGGGTTTGGAGGAGAGGGTGGAAGAGGGGTATTTCATCTGCTCCTCCAGAAAGTGACTTTGAGCTTCCACCCCGGACACAGCTGAATTGTAGTGTTGAGTGAAAAGTTGGTATATCAGCGATGATACAGATGTTTTTTTATGTGGATGTGGAGGAAAGAGGGATTGTTTCTGCATGGAAAGTGGGGATCGTTCTGAAACAGGCATCTTCTGTTTTCTAAACTGTGGTTGAACAAATGCTGAGGACTTAGGACTTAGGGACAAATGACGAGGGGCATTTGGAGAAAGGAGGAAGAGTGATCTTGATTTGCTTTGTTTTCAGGTTAACATTTTGGCTGAGGTGTGGCCCATTTCAACATAGATAGTGTGTATTTTTCCCTTCACAAAACAAGATGAGGAAAATGACAGGATTCAACTTGTCTGGTGAAATTAGGCTTTTCCTTCAGAAATGCTGTTGGAAGAGATTTAAATGCAATCAGCGTGTGTGCTTTGTATGGGCAACGCTCCCAGTAAAACTGCCCTCAAGGGGATGATTAAGTAAATGCAAAGGCACCTTTTTAAGATGCAAGGAACTCCTACCTTTGCTTAAAATGTTTATTATTTCAAGATTACATGCATGTGGATTAGGGAAGCCATTATTAAGTCGATGGCGGTGGCATTCTATGAAGCTAGTACAAATCTTTTAGTTCTGTGCGAGTTAAAACTAATAAGCACAATTTAACCAGCCAGTAAATTGAAAATCCTCACACTTCTGGGGGCCCTCAGGATTTGTGTTGTTTGTGTAGCATTTCACGTTATGCTGTGGTTTTATATTGAGAAAATATACTGCCTGTTATCTGGTAGCTTTTGAGGGCAATTTGAAAATGCTGTTCTGATTTCTGCTTTTCATTCTTCCTCTAAGGAGTGGGAGAGTTCCTGAGCTGGAAGTTGCTCTGGATTTCAGAGGGTAATCTTTGACAAGACTGGGCTGGGAAGGTTATATTTTCCCTCTGTTGCCTCCCATCCTCATAAGCTGATGGTCTCCACCCTAGACTCTGAAGAATGGGGCGGGGGCGGAGAACTGTCTGAAGAGCTACAGGGCATTCAGTCTGGCGTCCTGCTCAGGAGGCCCCCCCAGATTTTGCATTCTTTGTGGCCACCAAGCTGTCCTGGGAGCTGGCAGCAGGCCATCGAGGACCAGCCCAGAGCAGATCACATCCTAGAACAGAGGCTGGCTTCCTCCCAGGAGTTAGGGGCAGATCTCTGAGGAAAGGAAAGACATCCCTTCTACACTGCTGAAAAGGCTTATTGCGGTTTTCCCAATTTGTCCTGTTTCCTTCCGGATACCAGTGCTGGCCCATCCCATTACCAGGGGGATGCCCAGACTCTAGTGTCTAGTGAGGGGGCTCCAGAGAGACCACCAGGGGGTGAAGACCCTCTTGGCTGGTCCGGGTGGCTCTGGGAGTTTCTGTTCATGATGGACCCGCTGGCACCAATGGAGAGGAAGCAGTCAGAGGCCTAGAAAAGTTCACAGATGCAGCAGAATGCTTTTTCATTAGACTGCGCAGAGCCTGAGGGGTACATAGCTGGAAAATGGCCTCCCCAAAGGACACAAGGAGAATTTAGTTATGTGCCATCCTGGAATTGGTTCATCGAGCTTTCAGCTTGAGAGGGATCTTAGAGAGCAATGTGTTCATTCTTCTTCTCTGTGCAAACATCTTATTTTTACCTCACCTCAGGCAGATGGATGGCCATTTTACATTTCCTTAACATGTCCAGTGAGGGGGCTCAGTACCTTAGAACATACCTCCCTGCTCACCCCCTTTTGCTAGACAGCAATACTTATTAGTATTGCTGGTAGATTTATTCTTAAGTTAGTATCACTAATAGATTTATTCTCAAATCCAGCCATTTTGGCTTCCCTATAACTTCTACCCTTTGTCCCTGGCTCTGTGGTCCTGAAACAACCTCAAAAAGATCAATTTCATTTTATTGCATTTGTTCTGCCCAATGCTCCTTATCCTCCAAACATTTAACCTCTGTTTGCTACGTAATTGATAGAACTTGGTGCAACTGCATCATATTATTATTTTTAAAAATAATTGTATCATCATTATTATTTTTTTGCCTAAGACTCAGAAAGAATAGGGGGCATTTTGGAAGCTTTGGGAGACGATGCACTCAACCATAACTTGCATGGTCTGATTCTGTAGTGTTTCATTTTCTAAACATTTGACTCTAGTTCCTTCTTTCATTGACCACATGCACATGCTCACCTGCCTGACATGAAAGCAAACAGACATTTGAGACCTAACACAAAAGACACACTCAGAGGGACACACCCATGGTGGCTACTCCCAGATCATGGTTAAATCAATTGATGCCAGAAACACAGATGTCCAGGCCCTGTGGGGCTGCCCCATATCTTGGTCCATAGTTCAAGAAGCCCGTGCCTTTATGTGTTTACCACCTGTCATGGCAACCACACAAGCAGGTTGTCAATCCAGTGCACCCTCCATCTAATTGCTGGTTGGCAAGCTGGCTATCAGTCCTTCATAATCCTTCGCCAGTGGTAGAACTGGAATTCTCTGACCATTTTCCAATACTTTCTGACTTAACTTTTCCAATTCACTCAGATCAGATAAGCTTGACTTTCTATTCAGTCATTCAGGGATCCCAAATATGGTTCCAGTTAGAAGTTTACTTGGGTTCCCAAAACCTCACCCCCCAAAAAAACACATACCCCAAGCCTAGTAAATTGAAAATCCTCACACTTTTGGGATTCCTGGGGCAGGTGGAAGATGGTGAGAAGGGACACTGAGGGATGGGGTCTTCACTTTGTGATCACAGGAAAGTTACTTGTAAAGGAGCTCAAATGGATGTTCCCTAAGATTCCTGTGGCTTTGACATTGTTGTTCTAAGTGCTACCATCTCCAGTGTGAGAAATCCCAAGGGCACAGGGAACAGCTAGTTTAACCCACAGTGAAATGAGGCTGGGTGCTACCGGAGCGGACATTTTGCGAAGACTCAGGGACTCAGGCGGCCTCCTCCGTTTTATCAACTCAGAGATCCCTTAGGGCTGGTATTTCAGAGCCTTCTCGTCAGAGAGCATTTACCCAGTTCCTAGAAGGAAAGGAAGAGGTTGGATTAATTCAATGAAAAGGATGTCAGCTCAGAGGGGCAGAGGCAGGCCTTCTAAGGTTGTTAAGACACTGACCACAGCCAGGGACTTACCAGGAACCAGCCCTGGCTCAGAGGGAAACTGAGCTGATCCTGGGAAAGAAACTCCACCCTGTACCCCAGGAGAGAGACAGACCTGGCAGCGTGAGGGTGTGGCTGAAAAGGCGTGGATGAACACACTGAAAGACTCCAAAGGGAAGGGGTGTGTGTCTGGATGTTTCCTGAGGCCTGTGTCTTGGGGGTCAGCCAAGGGGGCAATGGAAAGGTTTCGAAGAAGGAGGAATTATCTGGAAAGCAGAAGACAAGAAGATGGAAAAAGAGCAAGGGAGAAGTGTGAGGAGGTTGAGTCCTTAGAGTCAAACATCCTCTTCTTTGTCACTCCCCACCCCCCTCGCCCAAGAATCTTTTGTTGCTCTGGCAACAGACATCTGTCAGTCATGGGCCCTTGGTGTCATTTGAGTTTCCATGGAATGCTTGTGCCTACAGGGTGGTGATCTCCCCCAAGCCTCCCCCTTTCTAGAAGCATCTGCTCCAAGCCAAATGAAGTCCCAGATATTTCAACTTCTTGTTTCAAATAATCAAAAACCCCTCCCCAGGGGGAGCTGGGCTTACTGTCCTGAAACAGTGAGTTTGGCTGTTTCAGAGAAAGGTGCTGAAGCCCAGAGCAGGTGCTTCTTTCTTTTTTAGAGTGACAACCTGCTTCGCTGGAGAAGGAGCTGGTGCTGGGGTGGGGCCCAGGGGCCATGCAGGGGTTTGATTTGGGCCTGTGGTGGCTAAGTGAGGCAGCTGCTGCTGCTGGGTCTTCCTAGCAACATGGCCAGAAGAAGCAGTGGCCTTCAAAAGAGCCTTTCTTTGGTCAGTGTGCTGCTTTGAGGGACTGTGCTGACCCCCACTAACAAGCAGGTGATGGATGAATAGTCAAGGGGAGTTATGTTAGAAGTTCTAGAACTACTGGCAAATCCTAAGACAGATGTGGGATAGAAAATCATGCCGAGGAGGCAGAGACCTGGCCTGGAGAGGCCTGGGTTGGGGGTGGGCTTCTGTGCTGACTGCTCTTCTCTGGGTGCTCGTATCTCCTCCTTCCTGGGATTGGACTGGACGACCTCTAGAGAATCAATTGCCCTCCAAAGGAAAAGGGGAACCCATAGCCCTCCCAGTGCACTGGCACTGGGTGCCTCTGGCAGCGCCCAGGCGCTCCCAGCTTTCCACCCCAGCCTCAGCCCTGCTGGTTGAAGCCTGTTGCCGCCCTCTGCTGTCAGCCTGCCCAAGCGCCTCTGGGGCTGGCCACACCTTGATTTTCTTCCCAAACCCTAGTTATTATCTTGGCAACCTCCCTTGAAGACATTCTGGCGGCCAGAACACTCCTCTTTTGTCCGAAGCAGAAGACAAGAAGACAACAAAAGCTTCCATCCTCGCCCAGGGGACATCCATCGTTCAGAGGCCTGAGCAGCTGCGGTCTGGGGGTGTGGGCTAGGCCCAGCCTTTGCAGAGGGGCCAGATCCACCCCCTCCCGGACATGAAGGGGAAATGAGAGAGAGAGAGAGAGAGAGAAGTTATTTTCCTTGGGAGCCTTTGCAAAAACAAGATCCATGCTGCTTGTTTGCCTTGTGGGCTCACAGGCTCTGCCAGAGAAGCTCACAGCCCTTCACTGGCCTGAGTTGCTCATGTTTCAGAAGGGCACAGCGATAATAACCAACGCCCGTCAATATCCCTTTGCTCTGGGCCAGGCGTGAGCCCTTGAATGCTAACACGGCTCCCGCGAGCCTGCAGCTCACAGTAACAAGCCCCTGCATAGACTTCCCATATGTTATAGGCTTCGCTCCCCCTGGGGCGAGTCTGTCCTCTTTGCCCCAGCACCAGGGAAAAACAGTGGCTTCCCCCGGAGCAGGAAGGTCCTTGTTACTTTTGCTGCTCAGAGGCTGGTGTTTCTCCCGGTGGTGAAAGTATCAGTCCCTTGGATGATGTGCGTATGGTGAAGTTCTTCCTTCCACGCCAAACACCAGCTATGGAGAAGCGGGAGGAAATGGTCTTTTAGGAACCCTTTTCTCCACGATTTTCCCACGGGGAAATTAACACCGCCCTCTCCCATCCGGACGTAAAAACAATATTTAGAATGGAAAAGTGCACTTGACACCAGAACAATGGCCAGGAAAGCTCTTGGGGGGTCTCCTCCACTCAGCCTGCCTCGGCTCCAGGCTTTTCCTCCTGGGGACACATCCTCTGTGATGGCTCTGAAAGGGAGTGTTTCCGGAGCACATGCACGTTCCAATGCAGATGCGCCCCAGTGGGAAAGAAGCATATTAAAAGCAAACCCACAAATACAAAACTGCCTTGACGCATAGAGGCCTGCATGGGCCTCGGTGCCGCCTGCCTGCCCCGGCGTCCTGAGGGAGACAGGGTGCGTGGGTTGTCACCCAGCAAGAGACAGGGGCTGACTCAGCAAAGCATTTGAGCAGGGGTGACTTTGCCTTTAGTCGTTTCTTGTGCCAGGAAGGAGGCACCAAGTCTGTGGTCAGAGTTGGTGAGAGAACTTTCTTCAAAGTCTACAGTTACCTGGGAGCGATGGGGATGTCACTGTGGGTAAAATACTCATCAAGGAAGAGACAGAGTGTCTGGAGGTTGTGTCATCTCAGTGCTGAGTTAGGATTCCCTGGGGAGTCGGGGATCTAAGGTGATGACTGTGGCTGTTTCTCTGTAACCTGGTAGTTCCATGGCAAAGGTGACCAGTCTAGAAAAGGAGTGAAGAGCGAATGTCAGACTGAGGAGGAACGCAGATCAGGAGGCCTGGGGACTGTTGCCAAGGGCGACTCTAATGCATCTTCAGAAAATCCTTTCTATTGGAATGTGTTGGTAGATAGTGAGCTGTCCCTGGAGGGGCTTACGCATGAGTCAAGCTAGTTCTTGGTGTAGATTTGTAATGAGTTTCATGTGTGGGGGAGGAATTGTAAAATCCCCCATTTAGTCTAGAGATTAAAGAGAGGGATAGAAAACTAAATCTGGAAAAACAAATATTTAGAAATTTAAGATATTTTCTTTGCATTACTCATTTCTCTTGAGGAAGAGGCAACAAACATATATGTGCTTTTGTCTATTAAATTGTCAAAGGTACTCCGGAAATGTTTACATGTCAACATAGGTATTTATATAGAAATACGATCCCAGAATGTGCATCTAATAAGATGTTCAATACATAGATGTAACAATATAGAATTTCTAAAAATAATAAAGGACTAAATTTGATGCATATTAAAAAAAATTCCCTCTAGAATTCTGTTATTATGACATCTTTAGTGATTTTGACATTGATTATTTCTTCACCCAGAAGAAATGATTGCTTTTCTTAATCCATTTACTCACTGAACTTACTCATTTACTTATTCATATTTGGTATATGTCGTGGGCAATATTCTCTTTTTAGCAGCTTAGAATCTTAGGGATGGGAACCAAATCTTTCTATAAATAACTCTTTCATCAGGGAGGCAGTCACTAATAGTCCAATAAAGGATTGTATAAGGACTATAGCACAAGAGGTGGACAGTTGGGGGGCCTAGGGCAGAAGACTACTTCTGAGCACTGTATCTAGGAAGGCTTCCTAGAGGAGGTGGCACTTGAGTTTCTTGAAAAGATTTTGATAGGTTAGTTTCTGGAGGAAGGACATACAAGCAGGACTTTTTTCTGGGTAGTATAAAGCAAATTTCTAGGATTCCCAGAATCTCTTTCCTGTGATTGAATATGGGGCTTGTGGGTGTTTGGGGGATTTTGAGCAGATAACCAGTGGCAGAATGGAGGATGTATTGGGGGTGGGTAGTTCACAGAGAGAGATCCTCACGGGAGAGGCTGATGCCATGGTCCAGGCTAGGATGGAATTGGGAAATAAGGGATGTGTGAAGATAAGTAACGAAGGTAGAATTCATGACCTGCCCATGATGTTTGGACAATAGACCTGGCATGGGAAGAAGGAGAGAGGCTGGCTACAATTGCTCTTCTCCACAAGAAAGCCTCAGCTCTCTGAGGCCACCAGGGAAATGACTAAACTGTCTTTTAGCTAGTCAGCCAGATCCTCAAGAAAAGCTGCTCAGGAAGCTCTCTGAGGCCATCTGGTAGAGGGTGTCTCCTCTTGTCTGTGTCTGGGAGAACCTCACCCACTTGAGAATGAATCATGGACACATGAGCTCTGCGGGACTCCCCACTGCTCCCACAGTCTCCAATCCCTGTTTCTGATTAAATTGTAGTCCCAGCCTTGGGTTAGTTCTTGAGGGACTCAATCCAGGATCTTTATCATTTCCTTTGCTGGAGAAGTAGGGTTTGAATAGCTATTGTGTTGCTCCCAATTATTGTGCCATTGATCACCCCTAAACAACTGCACCCCCAGACTCTAGCTCAGCTCAATAAACACGTAGACCTCAGGCAGGGTAGGAAAAAGTGATCTGACCCCTTAGCTTAGCAACTAGGGAGCTACATTTCCAAACTTTATGTTTTCCTATTGTTCCTTTGGTTGTTAATTAAGTCTCTGCAGTATTAGTTACCCTTTAAAAAAAGAATGGTGTCCAGGGGACCTGATTATTTTCTTAAAGACCCTAAAAGGGTTAAGTTATTTGAATAAAGGCAGAGAGGCAGTGTAAGGCTGTCTCAGAGTTATGTCCCTTTGATTCTTTGATTCTGGGGGGAATATGTAAAACCGATAAAGATTTAAGTGGAGGGAGACAGCTAGCCAGGGAGTTAGCCCTTCATTTCCTCTCTCCCAGCTTAGTTCGTCACTGACATCGACCATAACCAGCAAGCACAGTCCTCAGAGATGGCCTCACTAACTGTAGTACATTTTCTATTAGCAAAATACTTAATCCAAAGCTAGAATGGCCCAGGGCTGAGAGGCTGGCCTTTGGGGACAGAGCTTAAAGAGACGACGGCTCTGATGTGGTCCTGGCAATGCAGGAAGAAAAGGGGAAGCATGTCAGAACCCCAGAAAGATGCCAGTGTTGGCAGGGGAACTGGCAGGACTTCTGTGGGTACAGAAAGAAGAACAGAAAAGGGCTAACAGAACCAAAGGTGGCTCCACGGCAGTAGCCTCCAGTTCTCGCCAGTTTCTTCTTCGGAGCGTTAGCACTCACTCATGCCTCCTCTACTTTTTTGTTTCCCACCGAGCCCTGCCAGCCCTGTTCCCAGCATGTGGGGGAGGTTTGGGGCAACGTGGGGGCCCTACTGTGTTTGCTGTGGTAGGTGGAGAACTGAATTCCTGACACTCCACAGCGACCAGTCAGTGGGTGTCCTCTCCTTCCAGAACAGCAAATGCGTCACCCTGAGGGCCTGGGTCTGAGCATCCCAGCACCCAGGGAAGGCTGTTCTTAGAGGGCTTCCCAACATCATTGGCTAAGGTCAGGTTGCCCCAGCACCCGGAGGCTCTGTGGGAGACTGGCAGCTGCTGTTCCGTTAGCCTCCACTTCCTGCTGTGAGCTGCCCAGCGATGACAAGCCGGTGACTTTCCACTGGGGAGTCTCACCCGTAAGGTCTTAGAGAGGTGTGAGGGAGAAGTCAATTATTGTTTTTGTGAAACATGCTGCTGAGAACAAAAGTAGCAGCCGATGCTCCCAGGGACAGAAATGCTCAGAAATGGTCTCTTTCCAGTGCTTTTGTAGGAAGCCGGGTATACACCAGGGCAGGATAGTAGTCTCCCCCAAAGTTGTCCTGCCAGTAACGGGTGGGAGGGGTCTTCTCTTGTTTATACCTCTCCGCTCTGCCCTTTGTAGATCCCCGTTGGGTGCTACTTGGGGATAGTTGTCAAGATCTCAGAGGTTGCCTCCCTCTACCCAGCAGTTGAGGATTTTTCTGTTGGGAGATTGGGGAACCAGGGATGAGCCAGGCTAGAATTTTAAGATGACAGGACATTCTGTTTCCAAATGGGTTGCTGAAAATAGAGGATGTTCCTCGCTGCTGGATGATACTATTGAAACCTGACAAATGAGGGGCAGTGCAAAGGCAGGGAAGTTGTGTGCATTCTCCAGCAAAACAACAGCAACCCAAACCTGAGAGTTTTGTGTGTTCTCCCCCTTAAGGACACTTAGTGATGCAAGACATTTTGCTCCTGTCCTTGATGAGTAGATGTGGCAGGATCACAGTAATCTGAGATAAAAGGGTCACTTCTTTGATGGAGTCCCCCACCCGCTCCTCCAAACTGCAATGGGCAGGGATAATGAGCAGAAGTGAGGTGCAGGGCCAGGACCTCGCCTGCCCACCCAGGGAGCAGATAAGCAGGGTGACTCTCTGCGTACACTGAGCAAATGGGATGTGAAATCCATCACGGTCAAGTCATGAAGATGGAGGGTGAGCAGGGGCAAAAGGAATCCCACTGGATTTTACAGGGTTCCATAGCTACCCCAGGAGACAGAAAATGCTGCCCAGTTCCCAGAAATGCCCCTAATTGGGGAAGAGGGGGTGGGAAGAGGGAGAACTTAGTATTTTCCTGGACTTCATTTAACAGACCTCACTTGGTGTATTATATTGCAGTCTGGGCCCCTCAACCGCTTCCCACTCTCAGGAGGAGGATGTTTACAAATTAGAAGCAAAAGGAATAAAAAGTCATTTATAGTGCCCGAGGAGGATTAAATATAAGACTTGTTGTGTAACACTTGCAGTTTCTGGCCGTCTGTCCGTTCCTTCCCCTTCCCCCAAGGGGTGAGACCAGGATGGAGTGAAGGTGTGGCTCCATCCTGGTCTCAGGAAGATACCAGGACAGGGCTCGGAAGAGTGTTTTTTCACCTGGCTGTTCCCAAGTGTGCATTTGCAAGGGTCTCCCATTCAAGGGGCAGGAGCTAGGCATGATGGCAGTTTCTAAGAGAACCAATGTGATTTTATACACTCTGCTTGTGGCCGGAGAGCAGATATTGTCTTACTTGCGCTCAGCATGGGGCATGCTGACTAAGTGACCCTGTTGTGTTGGCCACAGCTGCCCAGCTTCATGTAATAATAGTGGTAATGCTGGCAGGAACAGTAAAACACCCCAATTCAGATCATGAGCGGCCAGACACTGTGCTGAGCTCACGTTGCCCTAAACCCCTGGCCCTGCCACCCCCATTTCCTATGGGAAAGCGCAAATAACTTTTATGATTCAAACTCAACCTCTGTCTCATTCCAAAACCTCTTTTCGTTGTGCATTAAAGTCAAGCAGAAAATTGTGGGGTGTGCAAGAACCGGAGAGAGACGCAAGAAGGAATTTGAATTACACACGAAAGCTCTGAGTGCTCCCTGAGGTGGCGACATAGACTTCATCATTTTTCTGTAGTTCACAGTGCAGTGGGACACATTTCCATGAACTCGCTGGGGTGAGGGGGGGGGCAGTGCTGGGCTTAGGAGGGAGGGGTGGGGTGCTTGGAGCCAGTATCTGCCTCTCCTTCCCGTCCGGTAGAGAGGCGGGCGCCCCGGTGCACAGTGTACCTTAGCTCCTTCTAGATTTTGAGTGTCCGAGGAGGAAATTGAGAGGAGATAAAAGGCACCAGGAGTGTCAGGATGACAGAGTCTGTGTGAGCCGGTCGCAGCCCGTGCAGTCTGCAGTGACTCAGGCGCACTCCAAGCTTCAATTAAATTAGGTGGAGTGAGAGCGAGAAGTGGGGCGATCACAGGAGGCGCCCTGCCGTCACCATTGCCTCCTAGGTGGGGCCAGCACCCAGCCACCCTGCCTCTGGTCAGTGACCTCCAGCCCTTTGCTTTTTGAGGTCCCCGTAAGCCTGCCCATCCGCCTGCAGCGGACTTCGTCAGAACGGTCCCCCCGTGCGTTCTTCACCTTGCCTTGATTTCCTCCTTTTTATGATGCATGGCCTCCCTTTCCTATGCTGCAGAGACCCTGGCTGCACGCTTTTGTTTACCTACGCACTTTCTTAATCTAGTCGGTCTTAATCTAGTCGGTGCAGAGTCCGCACTATAAGACATACATGGCCCAGAGGCTCAGGCGTAGTAACGCAAGCCTGGGATATTCATTCAGTAGGTGATCAGACTATTAAACCATCATCAGGTTGTTATAATTATTGGATACCAAACAGCGCTATAATCATAGCAGTTGCGGCCCTCACATTTTATATCTCTTGGGATCAAATTAGTAGCCTATTCAGTTTGCAGGCATTGAGTAATAGCTGCTGTTCTTCAGAAGGCATCCACTTCTAGTAAAATTGCTGGGGGCGGGGGTGTTTGAGAGAGGTATGGAGTCTTCCCTAATGGAACATGGAAATATGTATAATGGTTGCACAGAGATCTGGAAATGACAGCTGCAAAAAGGGCCTATTCAAACTCGAAGTCCTGCTTTTAGCCTCTTAGACACAAAATGAAATATGAACAGTTATCCTAAAATATTATTTTTGGATTAGAGAGATGAACATACAAATATCTGAGAAGCAGAAGTAAGTTCACGGTGCATACATAACTAAGCTCACAGGGGTTTTCAGGAATAACAGCGCAATTATGGTGGGTTTTATGGCAACTTCTGCAACTAGCAGAGTCTCCATGGGTGAGAAAGCTGAATGGTCTTATTGATTCTGACAGTCACATTTTTTGTCCCTCTGTTTTTCCTTCTCTTTTCAGAACTCTCCTTGCTCCAAGTCATCGAAAAACCAAGATGTTGGTCTTACTGGCTTCAATCTTTGTGGTCCACATCGCCACGGCCATCATGCTGTTTGTCTCCACCATTGCCAACGTGAGTATTGGCCTGTAATCCACGCATTCACTCAGAACTTATTCCAGTATTTACATCAAATGCTGCAAAAGATGCTTCGGCCACCGCCCCTGCCCTTTGTGAACGAAAAGTTTCCTTGGCATGGGCAGAAAATAAGGACACACTTGCACTTCAAGCTATGAAAGTGCAAGAGGGTAAGAGTCAGTTCTCCTTGAGAGAGTCTGCCAGGACTGCAGGCATCTGGAGGTGGAGGACACAGGGAAGCCTCTCTGATGTCCAGGGCCTCTTCTGGGGAGACAGCTAGGAGGACAGCGGGCTGGGTGGGCTGTCTCTGGGGGAGAGAGGGCTGGTGGGAAGAGCATGGGCATGCATTTCCCCCTCGGTGGGAAGTACTTGCTCTGTTCAGGCTATACTGGGACACCCAGTGGGTAGGTAGTTTCCTTCTGGAACCTTGGTGGGAAAGGTCAGTGGAATAAGATGACAAGAAGCTTTGGTGGCCAGACTAACCCATTCAAGTTTTGAGCAGTGAGTAGCATGTGAAAATGGAATTTTGCAAGATCAACTTGGTTCCACTGAATGAACTCAAATAAAATGCCGGAGAACTAGCAGGAACTTTTTCTTTCTGAACCTTGGGCTACTGTGACCTCTAGTGGTAGCTCAGAGCACCCATTTTTTTTTTTTTTTTTTTTTTTTTTTTTGCTTTTCTCAAAAAAAGAAAGAAAAGAAAAGAGAAAAAGGAAAATACCAACAAATAGACAAAACAGCTCTGTGGACACAAAACCCAGACCACCAATCACTATACAGACAACTGATGGTTCTAGAATCTATTTAGGTCATTATTATAGTGACAGCATAAATGGGTTTTAAATTTCAGCTAGAAGAGTTTGTCAGCATTGATGGTAACAACTGTGATCAGACTCAGCACCAGCCCAGGTCGGGTTTAGCCTCTGATTCAACTATTCTGTCATCCACCCCTGAGTTGATCAGGACAATAGGTTGAGAAACAACTTCAAACCATATTAACCAAATTGCTGAACATCTGAATTAACGCCCCTTAAGTAGGGCAAGGCACACATTCATTTATTGAATCCAGAGCAAGAAGTTGCTCCTGCTGGACCCTGTCCTTCCAGGGATGCGCATTTTAACGGGCACACTGTGTGCACAAAGCTGGGTGTTTGTTCTGTCGACCATTCTAGAAGGTTAAGTGCTTTTCTTGGCCAGGTAGAAGGAACCCTTGCAGTGAGGTGAGCCTGGGGCATACAGCATGGTCCCATTTGGATTTTGAGCTGCCCCCACAGCAAAGCTTCTACCATACCGCCCAACTTTGCAGGGTGTGACAAAGTTGAACTTCCTGTTGAGAGGAAGATTGTTCATTGACACCCAGGGTCACAGCATTTTCTTAGTTGTCCTTGTGTTTCTTAGTATCTCCTTCTATTTTTTTTCCTTCTATTTTTCTCTTATGAGCTGAGCTCTTCCATGGGTCCATCTTGATCAGGGTTTGAATTATGCATACTGAAAATCAGTTTCCTCACCCACATTTCTGTTTCTTAAAAGCTTAACATTTTAAACGATGGGTTAGTTTATTTTCTTTTTAAGCTGATGAGAAATATGAAGCCCAGAGAGGCAAGGAAGTACTTCTCCCATCACCCAAGCTTCTCTTCTCCATTGGACCCCTTGTGACTTCTGTTTTAGTCAGATCTTATTTCAACCAAGAGATAGGTTGCTTGGCCACATTTATAGCTAACCATGGGGTCCTGTGTAAGATTTGGTCCTGACAAGAGCTGTTCTTTCTTTTTTATTTCACAGCAGAATGGTCGGTTTCTAACCAACATTTTGTTTCCTTCTGGCTGCAGGTCTGGGTGGTTTCTGATTTTGAAAAAGCATCAGCAGGCCTTTGGAAAATCTGTACGGGTAGCAGCTGCAATGCAACTCTGCCATATAGCAATCAAGGTATGTGGAGATGGTGTCCCCCTCTGTGCTGACGACTTAGGGAAAGTCCCACCTGGGGGGTGTGTGTGTGTGTGTGTGTGTGTGTGTGTGTGTGTGGTGCCTGGTGAACTACATGTTCTTTATTTCCCCGCCCTGTGTCCACAGATGCCCTCAAAGCAGTGCAGGCCTTCATGATCCTCGCCATCATCTTCTGTGTCATCTCCCTTGTGATCTTCGTGTTCCAGCTCTTCACCCTGGAGAAAGGAAACCGCTTCTTCTTCTCGGGAGCCACCATGCTGGTGTGCTGTGAGTATCTCAACTTTCCTACAGATCTGACCTTGATGCCTTCGGCATGTGGCTTGGTTAAATGCCTGATACAGTTTTCTCCCCTGGTGGTGGTTTTGTATTTGAGAGCCCCTGATAGCTGCCTGGTTCAAAGCCCTCATCTGTTCCTGGGCTGGGGTGTGGGCATCCCTATCATTTGTATATGACTCTTGAGTAGGGCAGGAAAGTGCGAGTCCTTGGAAAGATGAGCCCACTACTACAATGCACACAATTATTGCCATTCTTTTTTTCCCTCTTAAAGATTTATTTATTTATGCATATAAGAACTGGGGTACAGGCCAGAGGTGTTGGGGGGGGGGCGATAAGATTCACCAGAGACAGAGTGGGAACAGAACAGGCAGACTGACTGAAATACACTGCCGAGGGGAGCAGCAGGCGAGTCAGGAGAGGTCTGCTGCACCATGTGGGTAGCTCCCTGGCTGGGGATAGAACTCGCGCTGCAGAGGCTGTGCATAGCTTCACAGCGCTGTACTTAACCTCTTGTGCCACCAGGGAGGCCCCAATTATTGCCATTCTTACTCCTCCCAGTGCACACAGTTCAGTGGGAGGCTATCAGCTTGTGCCCCACTGGGCATCCTGACTGCAGATGGGAGGGCTGGGTGGTGGATGTGAGCTCATGTGATACAGCCACGTGGAACATTGCAGATGTGAGTCCAAACACCTGGAGCATACCAGTGCAACCCCCAAGCTTGGTTCTGGGCATATCAATGCAACTACTGGCTGGGACCAGACACCAAATTTCATTTTCCCATTGTCACTAGGATCATCTAAAAATTATACAAACTTTTTCTTGGCTTTAATGTTAAAACAAATCCGGAAAAACAAAGCATCTTTTTCCTCCTGCAGGGCTGTGCATTCTGGTCGGCGTGTCCATCTACACTCATCATTATGCCAATGGTAAAAGTACGTTCACGAAAAGTCACCATGGATACTGCTTCATCCTGACCTGGATCTGCTTCTGCTTCAGCCTCATTGTCGGCATCGTCCACCTGGTCCTGAGAAAGAAATGAGGCCAAATACATTTATGGGCATCTGGGGGGTGGGGATGAGGAAGCAGTTGAATGTGGGAGGGAAATGGAAGTTTCTATGCAAGAAAATCCAGGATAGGGAAGGGGGACAGGGGAGGGGAATCCAGGGTGGGAGAGGTTGAAACCCAAACTGTTACAGAAAAGTTCTCTACTCTTGAGCCAAGCCTTGGGAGAAAGTAGCTGGCTAGTACTTCCATGCTCCCTGGAAAGGGGTCAGAGAACTTCTTTCCAGCCTCCAGGCTGGGCCTTCAGCTGTTCTTGGTCACATGCACTGCCTAGGGCCCACCAGCCCCACACTGCTGGCTCCAGTTCTAAGGGCGGCTTCTGAGCCTTGCACTGAGGACCTCAGAGCTGTGATACCAAGTTAAAATAGCGGTACAGGGCCAGCACGAACAGATACTGTTTTGTGCTGAATTGACTCTGCCTGAAAGCCATCCCGCCCTTCTGACCTATAGCAAAAAGCATCACATTCTAGTCTGAAGAGCCCGTAGGATGCCTCGGCCCTGAGCCAGTGTCTGTCTTTAGAGCAGATACTTAGTTCTGGAATTCAGTGGTATTTGTGACAAAATGGGAGGAAGAGAGAGCATCCTCAGGCCATGGTGGTGAACTAGCTAGACCAAGAAAGAGAACTTTTCAGAATAGAAGGCTGGGGCATGGTCACAAGCTGGACCAGACCCCACACAGCCATCCCATGTGGAGGCCTCTTGCAGTGGAGTTAGCTGGCCCCTCACTTCCAGCCCTGGCATGTCTGGAGTTCCTATAAAGCCATTCTTAACCCATTCAGTTATTAACCAAAGCTCCACACAAATGAAAGGAAAAAGGAGCAGTCTTGTAACAGTGTGACGTCAGGGCTCCCCGGCTGGGTGGTAGCTCTAGTTTTGACAGTTACTGGAGCAGTTGGTCACCTTTCAGAGGACCTGATGATCCCACATCACAATCAAGGCAAGACAGTTTGGAAGCTGATTAAAACACTCATGAACTAAAACTAAAATGCTTGGGTGAAAGGTGCTATAGAATTGTAAAGTATTAAGCATGCTAGATTTTGGTGATAAGAATAGAGTGCCTGCACTCCCAGGAAAATAAAATTCCCATGAGATACATAAAAAGAGGTGATGGGCAAATAGATATTTTCTTTAAGCAAAAAAAAAAAAAAAAAAAAAAAAAGTAAAAGCTCCTGTGGTGCCCAGTTTGACGGCTGTCTGCTACCACTGAGGCATTTCTACAAAGGACTTAGAAGTAGTGTGTTAATCCTGGTTCAGCAGGCATTGCTCTGGCCTGGAGCAGCTATTTTAAGCCATCTCAGATTCTGCCTAAAGGGGTTTAAGAGAGAAAAGGAATTTTCTTTATTTCCTTGAGAAGATCTATCCCAGGGAGAATCTGAGGTATCTTGCCTATTTTCTTTCTCCCAGCTCTCTCCTCATCCCATTCCTTATATACTTTTCCTTTGGGGGAGTTGCCATGCCATGATTGCTGGTATTTATGTAAAAGGACTATTACTAAGTATATTTCTCTGTGTTCATTCTGTCGAAGGAAATGTTGAGAGGAGACTATCAAATGATCGAGGTGAGGCATTGAGAGATTAGCAAGCAAAAACATTGGAGCGATGAACTTTTAATTATGATTGAGTTATCATGGGATTATAGAAGGCTGTCTTGTGTGCAGAAACATACTTAAATATCAGATATATCCAAAGAGATACTTGCGATATGTTAAGAAATCAGACTTGACTAGAGTGAACCATATATTTCCTTGTCTTTTACTTTGTTTCTGTGACATTTATGTTTCATGTAATTTGCATTACATTGGTTGGTTGTTCTAGTACTGTATCTGGCTTCTTTAATAGACTGATATTTCATATACTATAATTGTAAATATTTTGATACAAATGTTTATAACTTTGGGGAAAATAAAACAGATTCTGGTTCCCTTCACTGTGTAAATGTTTCCTTTTTAAAAATGCAGGAAAAGTACAGATATAATAGTGACATTTATTCCTGATTAAGTTGTTAGTCAGTTTGATTTGGACAAGTTGGCATTTTTGGAGACATTATTTTCTGGCAATACGTTAGGCATTTGTACAATAAGTCTTTTAGGCAATGTAATGCGATTTAACATAGTTTTACCTGCTTTACTTCAATCTGAAGCAAAAAAATAAAAAGGAACTTCATAAGCTAATACATGAGAGGTTGAGATCTTGAATCAGAAAGGCTTATGATAATAAGAACTGAGATGCTTGTAAAGTTCTTTGAAATAGCCAGCTCCTCTAATGTGTATTAAAAAAAAAAAACAACAAAATGACAAAAAACCCAAATATAAAGCAGCTCACAAATGTATGTATCACACGCTTTTGCAGGAACCCACTCATTGCATAAATTGGGGTATATCTATATGGTTTCTAAGAAAGAAGGAAAGCTTTTCTGTTTTCTGTGCACAGAAAACAGGCCAGAATCAATGGTGGAAGTGGAGGGCTGGTACTATGTACCCCAGTATCATATCAACACCAATGTGATAAGAATGGTTTGAAGGTACAACCATAAGAATGGTTTGAAGGTATAACAGGCAATCGTTCAGTACTGTGAGCTTGAATGAAATAACTTCACAGAATAAAGCATACATAAAAAGAAAATGGAAGCTGAAAAAAAAAATTTCAGCATATTTTAAACTCAATCAAATTGCATTGAGGATTGATATTCTCTCAGGGACTTATGATTTCTTATATTGCTTTCAATACTGAAAAGAAATATATTTCAATACATTTCAATATGATTTCTTATATTATCTTTTTTATATTTCTTATATTGTAAGAAGCTACTTCTCTTCCTTGGCTCTCTCCAAATTTCTTTCTGCCATGTCATTCACCCTGCCATGAATCTGGCCTCCGATTCCTTCTTCCCTTCTAGCTATAGTCAGAAGGTTCAACAAACTCCCATCCTACCCAAGGTATCCTCTTCTGCCAAGATGGAATCTTGGAATCTTCCACTTCAAAGACCTGGGTAGTGAGTGGGGATACTGAGTTAGGAACTGGCTTATATGATTACAGAGGCCGGCAATTACCAAATCTACAGGGAAGGCTGATAGGCTGGAGATCCAGGGAAGAGCTGGTGCTGCAGTTCAAATGCAAAGACTGTGCTGGCAGAATTCTCCCTTGTTTGGAGGGGTCACTCTTTTGTGTTACTCAGGCCTTCAGCTGATTAGATGAGGCCCACCCACAGGATAGAGAGCAATCTACTCTATTCAAAGTCCACAGAATTAAATCTCATCAGTACAGCCTCAAAAAACATCCAGAATAATATTTGACCATATATCTGGGCACCATGGACAAGCAAATTAACACACAAAGTTAACCATCCTAGCAAGAAATAGCCTTATAAAGGATAAGGCAATGGTTTACTAAACATTTTCAGAAAAGTTAAAAGAAACATAAATAGTAGAAATATTTCTGTTTACAGTTGACTCCTAGCTCTTTTAAGTAGTCAAATAGGAAGACATGGGGATTAACTTGCAAAGTGATCTTGGATATCTTGTGAAAGACAAAGTTATCACTTACAGGGGTGCTGAATATATGTTTGAATTAAATCTCTTAGGTAGAGTCACATTGAATTAAGATAGTTAAGTAAATACTCTTTGGAGAAACTGGTCCAAATGATGAGTTTAGGGAAGAGGAGCTACAGAATTTCCCAGTACCACTTGAGAATGGAACCTGTGGCAAATGACAACCATACCCCTCCATCCAGGTGATAAACTCGAGGTCTGGATGCTTACTAAGCAGGCATGCCACTCTGCCTCGGGCGCTGCCATTGCAGCTCTCCTGCAATCCTCCACAGACTTTCAGGCACATAGACATGTTTCAGAAAGACCTTGAAGGAAAACTAAGAGGATATTGTGCAAAACTCCACACTTAAACAAAAGTTGTCTCTCTCTGTTTCCTGAGGAATAGCCAAATCAGTCCAAAACACAGATAAAATGCAAAACAGTGAAAAAGTGTGTAAGGTAAGGTTAAAAGAAAACTAGGTTTTAGAGAAATGAGAATATGGTAGGATGCTGGGAGGCAGTAAGAAAAGAGGAAAACTTGCTAGAAATTTGGGGTAGATTCTGAGTGGTGACCCATTTTTATTTTATATATATATATATATATATATATATTATGTTAACATTGGCCTACATCATTATTTGTGCTTCAGAAGTATAAGTCTCCCACTCCAGGTGTCACTACACCACTTCTTTCAAATACGTGCAGGCTTCTCCCAGTAGCTGAAGGAAGAGCAATATTGTAAGAGTTTTCCTAAGAGAAAATGGTGCAATGCAAAGGAAAATTGCCATTAATTTATATGGAAAATTTGTGAGCATTTGCAGACCTCCCACCAATAACCTATCAAATCATGTCCAAAAGCACACGTGTAAAAGCAGGGCTGAGATGATACATACAGTCTGTGAGAAATACCCCCGGGGAGGGAGCTCTCGTGGCCATGCTCTGCTGTCTGCGCAGTGTGCTGCTGCCTCTGTAACAGATGTCCCCAAATCAACTCTAAAGGTTATGTTTGCTTGTAGACTTGTGTCACAAAGGAAAAAATCCTCTTGGGATTTCTTTCTGTCAGTGAAAACAGGGATAATGTGGGTCTTTTGTAAAAGCCAAGTGGTTAACACTGAACTTGCAAAAACGGGATACTTGTATTTGCAGCCCAGAGGAGCACCAAGCGCCCCAGCACACAGCAGGTGGGAAAAAGTGCACTCGAAGTCCTAACAGTATTGACGGGATCTTAGGGTCTTGGAAACTGACTAAGCAAAAGGAAATATGAGAAAAGCAATCAGCATAGGCTAATGGCTATAAAGAGGAGTTAAGTTCCTAGGGCCTATTCCTGGCCACAAAAACATCAGCAAATTTCTTAAAAAAAAAGAAAAAGAAAAAGAAAAAGAGACCAAAGCATTCCCAATATTAACAGATCATTTGTATTCATTCACGCACTCATGAATTGCCCACCCCCTTATTCCAGTCCAGCCTCCTGGAGCTGCTCTTGTATCCCAGGGTGCCAGGTGGGACACACAGGCGCATGCGCACACACTCCACGTGCACACACTCCACGTGCACACGCTCCACGTGCACACGCTCCACCCAATGGAGACTCAGCAAACCCCACGTGCACGCCGGTGGGTGTGGGAGGGACCCCGCAGTGGAAAGTCACGCACTCGGGCTTTGGAAGACCGCACACTGCACCTCGACAGTGGAGCCAACCAGGGACCCGCTTTTTTCTTATCGCCGTTCACTGGCATGCTGTTTGAGCACCTGCTGTATGCCAAGCACAGGCGGGTTCTGGGCTCCCACCTGGACAGGTTTCTGTAAGGGAGGCATATGGGGCCTGCTCCTGGGGGAAGGGGCTGGCTGTTAAAACAGGCGTTGATAGACTGTGGGGCGCCAGGTGCTGTCCCCACAGGCTCTCAGGGGTACGAGAGACCAAGCAGACCTGTCCTCTGTCTTCGAGCAGCCTCTTGTCTACTTTGTCTGAGACCAAGAACAAAGGGAAGGAGCTTTTGGGAACAGACAAGATGGGACCTCTGCCGCCTGGGGGATCCTGGAAGGATTTTCAGGTCTGGAGCCTTCCTCAAGACCCACCTCACAAGCGATTAACAACGCCTGAGGGTTTCCCCACTGCTGCTGTGCAACCCCCTCCCACAAGCCCATGCTTTGTCCAGCCCTCCTGGTCTTCCCACTGCCTCCGTGCCTTCATCTGTCGTCTCTCCAGCCTACCCTTTCCGGGATCATGGATGCTTCTAGCACGGCCAGGGAGCCAGTCCGGGCTGGGAGGACAAAAAGGCCAGCACGAGATGCCAGCGGGTATCATCTCACGGTAGGTTCACACTCAATCTTCCGGTTCACTGCTGATCTCCGAGGCCAGAGTGAGCCCTAAGCAAGCACCATCGTCTTCACAGGGCAAGTGAGGGCTTCCATTAAGAGCAACTGAACAAAGGGGGGGGCGGCGGCTGGGGCCTGGAAGCCAGAGCAGGCTGTGGACCCCTCCAGCCACCCCAGAGTAGCAGCAGGTCGGTTAGCAAAAGGTATTTGCGACAATTGCTTGGTTGGAAGGCAGGGCGTGTATTTCCCTCGAGGCAATTACTTACGACATGAGCTGAAAAGACATTTGCAATCTAGCTTGAAAAATAAGCTTAACGATGATTAGCTTGTTTTTATTTTTAACGGGAAATGAGTTCACTAACATTTTGGAACCTGGAATGCTCTGTAGCCTCCCAGCCTTTCGTGTCACTGAAATGTACTTGAGGGTGCAATGCAGAGTGACCTGGGGGTCCAGATTCAGCAGGCAAGCTCCCTGAGGCCAGGAAGCTGGTGTTTGGCTGACTGGCTATCAATGGAGGCATAAAATTGGGCGTTCTTCAGCTAGGATTGCTTGTGCCATTCTCCATCTGATGTGTCAAAATCAGTCCTAATTTTTCACTTTTATCAGCCTATCAATTGCTTAAATCCATTTTACCTGGCAACTTTAGATTGATTCTGACTCTCAGGATAGCATTTGATAGTCTTTTGGACATTATGAAATCTTACTATTTTCGTTTGATTTCACAACTTGTCCCTCATAAAAAAGCGGACATGGCGCACATTTATTTATAATTTTTCAGGTGAGTCAAAAGTAAACCTGCTTGAAATATTTGGATACAATTGTGCAATAGCTCTTGAAGTAACTAGGCCACCGGAGAATTAAAGCGCTGGATTTATGAGTGAAATAGATGACAGGCTCTCACCTGACATTTAGTCAGGTGAGTGTTTAAGAAAGCTAAAGTCGTTCTGGCAGTTACGCTTGAATCCAGATCACCTCTCCCCAAACCATGTTGCCAAACTCACTCCCATATGGTGTGCTTGAGCAGCCTCTGCTACTCTTTTTCCAGAGTGATTCAGATTTTTGCCTCTCATGGTGTTTCATACTTTTTGAGCCTCCTAGAAGGACACGCAAAAAATACAGACAGCTCTGAATTGCTGAATTTAAATTCATTTTGGGCCACTGTAGTGCCAGCAAGCACAGGGACAGGGCAGGTTCAGCATGGATTCAGGTAGATGGATAAAGGAGTCCCAGAGCCCTCAGTGGATTTTTCAGGCTTTCATGCTCCCAGGGAACCAGGTAGACCGGCATACCTGGCAGGGAGACTGGCATGCAAGGAGGCAGGCAGTGGGGCAGGAGGGCTGAGAGGCTGGAAGGCAGGCAACTGAGCTTCCCAGCCCCCCACAAATCTTTACTCTTTTGCTGGGCTCTTTCTGGCATTCTCTAGTGGTCTGGCCTCTTCTGCAGTCACTCGACCTCTCCTAGCTGCCCACCCTTCTCTGAGTGACACCACCCTTATAGCCCTGGCCTCTAGGCGCAGGTGTGCCCACTTATGCACGCCCACGCCATACTCCAGGTGTCTACCATCAGGCACATGTGCCCCGCGCCCACTCGCCTTCTGTATTAACACAATCAAGGCCACAGGTGATAGCCACAGAGGCCAACGGAGGCCGCCCATTCTATGAGCTTGCCTTGGAGTTTCCTATCCCCTGGAATTATGCTTCCTCATTTGGGAGGGAAGCACCCCTGTTTCTGTGCCTACTCCCCACCACCCCTATTTTTGGAATTCCTGTTTTCTAGTTTCTCAGGGACTCTTTACAGTGATCTTCCTTTTCCCTCTATCTCCACACCCTCTCTCTGGACTAGAAATTTTCTCCTGAGGCCAAAATGTGTTTTTATTTATACACATCTTAAGCAAAATAAAACCAAATGCTTCTTTCTAACCCAGGACTTTCCCTCTTGCAGTCTCTTCACAGGCAAGCTTATCCAAAGTGTGGCTTAAAAAAAATTCTTTGTCTCCAATAGGCCTGACTTCACTCTGTGGGCTCCGGGCAAGAGCACCAGCAGGGCTTGCAACAGACGTCATGTCTGAATATTTTGAAGTGATAGATCAAGTTAAACTGCGAAAGTGTGTTCTGTTGTTCACCTTGATAACTGCGCCTGGGAGGCAGGACCACAGGCAGAATACTGAGAGAGGGGTAGTTGTGGAGAAGAAGGGGCCCCCAGCTATCTTTTGGGCTGAGCACGCATACACTGTGGCCCAGATCTCTGCATGCACTGGCTAGGGAGAAGCCCCTGAGGATGGAAGCCTAGAAGTGAGCATGAGGACTTCTGTGTGGGGAGTGGGGGGTCCTGGATAATCAGAATATAATCTGAAGGGTTAGTGTGGGGTTGCTCCTTTGGTGCCATGGCCTTCTTGTCTGGGGGGCCAGGTGGCTGGGGTCAGAGCAGAGGGCTCGTGAAGGCCTCTTCCCTGGTCAAAGTGTTACAGGGCAGGGAAAGGGGTACCTCCAAACCCCCAAACCTGCCTGCTCTAAATAGGTTCTGCCATCTGTTGCATCAAGACAAAACATATAAGACCTTTAATGGAAAGAAACTTTAATACAATTAGTGTGTAATACAGAAAAGACAAAGAATATGGTTTCCAAATCAAGCACCCAAAGTTACAGGTCGCCTTGGGGATAACAGTTGAGCCAAATAGGATTGGCCCAAAGCAAGGCCTAAAAGCCTGCCACAAGTCTAAAGCACCTTCTGGCGGGGACCCATAGAAAAGGGTCAAAAACAGCCAGACAAGTCTGGGGAAAAATGAGCAAAATCAAAATCAAGATAAAGCTGTCACTGTTAACCTCCCCACGGGTCTCTCCCCACATCTGTTCCAACCAGTCTAGGACCAGGAAGCAAGTGCAGCTTCCTCACATGTCTCTCTGCTCCATGTGCCTCCTCCAGGTCTCCTTCTTGCTCCCCATCCTGCTTCCTTCCTACCTGAGCCTCCTCTCCAGCTGCTTCTCTTCTCTACTCAGCCCCACCCTCCTTTGGGTGGGGCAGGGAACCTGGCTGCTCCCCTTTTCGTGGGGACCACCCACCCTGTTACAAAAGGAAACTGATGTTATGGTCTCACCTTTCTTTCACTCTTCATGGCCTCACTTACGGTGATCTGCGTCTGCCCTCACTGCTCCAAAGTGGCCGCTCCTATGGGTCTATAATAACTGTAGGTTTCTTGGTCTAGTGAATACTCAGTCTGTATTATCATCACCATCACCATCACCATCTTTATAGTTCTTCCTTCTTTCTCTTCTCCCTCCTCCCCCAGGCTTATTTTATCTCCGTATTCTGCTTGGGTGGCTTAATTAAAATTCATATAATTCATCACCACCTATCTTGTGATGATTCCAAAATCTGCATCTTGGCTCAGACCAGTGTTCTGGATCCAGGCCCTTGTGAACGACAAATTCAGCTGAAGCCACTGGTTCCTCCTCCTTTTCTTTTGCGTTCCCAGCCCCAGGAAATCACCACCTATCACTTAGATGCACAGGCCAGAAACCCAAATGTCATCCAGGAGTCCACCTCCTCCTGTTATAGGACAGGGAGAGGGGCAGCCCAAACCCCGCAAACCTGCCTAGTCTACATGGGTTCTGCCATCCGCCGCATCAACACAAAACATAGGAGACTTTAATGGGAAGGAACTTTAATAAAACTAGGAAACAATACAGGTGAGGCCAAGAGTCTAGTTTCTAAATGAAGCATCCAGAGTTACCCGTCCCCTCGTGGGTAAAAGTCCATCCATATGGGATCGGCCCAGAGCAAGGCCCCAAAGCCTGCAACAAGTCTAAAGCATCTTCCAGTGGGGACCCACAGAAAAGGGTCACAAACAACCGGACAAGCCCCGAAGGAAAAGAGCAAAATCAACATCAAGATAAAAGCTGCCATGTCACCTCCCCACGGGTCTCACCCACATCTGTGTCACCCAGTCCACAACCAAAAGACAAGCGCAGTTTCTTCACGTGTCTCTAGGCTCCATGTGCCTCCTCCAGGTCTCCTGGCTCCATCCTGCTTCCTTCCTCAGTCTCTTCTGCAGCTTCTCCTCTTCCTGCTCAGCTCCACCCTCCCTTGGGTGGGGCAGGGAACCTCCCCCTTTCCTGGGGACCACCCTGTTACACTCCCTCCTTCTTTACCTCTATTTAGTGACTGTAGCTTGTGGACGCTCACTCCTAAATATTTCTAGATTCTTTCCCCTTTTTCCATCCCTTTGGCTATATTAGCTTAGGCCTTTAATTGCATTATTTAAAGTAGCTGAATAGTCTCTTAAGAATTCACTGCTATAACTCATTTTCCACTTGGTTGCAAAAATGATCGTCCTAAAATGGAAATACAATTGTGCCCTTCCCCTCCGGCTCTTAATCCCTCGTTGGCCCCTTCATGTTGTTCACGATAAAATTCAGAGTCTTGAATCAGTCTGTTGCAGCCCCTTCTCCACGTGCGCACTCTGTCCTTGAGCTAACACTACGAGTGCACCCTGCTTTCAGGAGCATTTCCCCACTTACTATTCCTTTTTCCTAAAGATCCTTCCTCTGCTGTCTGACCACTCCCCTTCCCCAGACTCAGCACATTCCATATTTTAGGCCCTGTGAGGTCTTCATCTGTGTACAATGTCAGGGGCTTTTTCTCTTTTCCTGAGAGAAAGCATGGGACAGACTCAGGTGTGAATCTTATACTCCCATCTTTATATTCCCTTGCCTTGTCTCCCACCACCCTTATCTTCACAGCCTTTACAGTGTTCATTGATATTTTGTATTGTTTTTATAGAAGCATCTGCTATATCAATGTGCAGTATTTGTTTTTGTCATTCTGGCTTGCTTTACAACATGTAATTCTCCCCAGCTCCCTCCATTTTGTTGCAAATGGCTGCAACTTCTTTTATTTTTTTAAGATTTATTTACTTCATGCATACAAGAACTGGGGTACAGGCCAGATGTGTGTGTAGGGGGTGAGAGGATTCCCAAGAAACAGAGTAGGGAACAAAACAGGCAGATTGACTGAAGTACACTGCTGAGGGGAGCAGCAGGAGAGTCAGGAGAGGTCTGCTGTACATGTGGGTTGCTCCCTGGCCGGGGATCAAACTCGTGCTTCAGTAGCTGTGGATAGCTTCATAGGTTGTGTCTTAACCCCTTGCACCACCAGGGAGGCCCCTGCAACCTCTTTCTTTATGGCTGAATAGTATTCCATGGTGTGGCTGGAGCACAGCTTCATGAGCCTGCTGTTTGCTGAGAGCCATGCAGGCTGCTTCCGTGTCCTGGCAGCTCTCAGAACACTGCTGTGAGCACTGCAGGGCATGTACGTGTTTGTGTTGATGGTTCATCTTCTGTGGACAGATGCTCAAGAGTGGGATTGGTGGCGCCTATGGTTCTTCCATTTTTAGTTTGAAAGATAAATCCCCATTTCTTTTCTAGAATGGTTGTACGTCACTGTCAGAGTGGGTGACAGAGCTAGCGCCCCACTTGCTCTCTGTCTGGAGGGGAGCTAGATGAGTGGCTCCGATGCAGGCGCTGTGGTGTGACACTGAGGGGCAGCGAGGGACGATGATACCTACAGGGGAGAGTCTCCACATCTTCTCAGGGTCATTCAATTCCATAAGAGCCATCTCTGCAAAAATGTACACATATATTTCCCTAACATTTGGAACATTCACAAAACCCCCTGGGGGGGTCACCCATGGATTTCCCAAGCAGCCTAAACCCCTCCTACCTGGGCTGGAGGGACCTCTGCCTTAGACCAAACTTCTCTGATCCTCAGCCTGCTCTGGCGCAGGGTGCGTGCGTCTGAAGAGCACAGAAGATGAGCTGAAGGGTGTTCATAATTTTGGAAGCAGTACCTATGGGAGGTGGATGCTGTGCAGAGAGGTGTGCCAAGAAAAACACAGAGATGGAAAAGTTCATAGAGCCACCGCCCAGTTTGGAAATGTTGACCGAGTTCTTTGTTACAAACTTTTAGAGGCAGGGACTTTAACCTGATTTGGTGGGCTCACGGGAAGTCATTAAAGTTGTTGAGGACTGGATGATGTAACTGGAGTGGGCTTGGGGAGCAATAATTTGGCAGAGGATAGAGTTGGTTCTGGGGGAGGGAAGGAAGGTGGAGACAGGGTTGGAGAGCTGTGATGGGAGTTGAGGCAAGAAGTCAAAATGAAGAAACTGGACAAGGCATGTAGGAAGGGGCCAGAACAGATAAATGCCAAAGACATAACTTAGATGCCACGTGATTTAGCAAGAACTCAAGGAGGAGCCAGTGACTGTTATTCTCATGTTATGATCCTGGACCTTGGGACCTGGCAATGCTGTCAGTGGAACAGAAGCTGGAGGAAGAGTCGATTTGAGGGGAAAGATGATAAGCTCAGATCTGGATGTGCTAAATGTGAGGAGCCAGCTGGACATTGAGGTGACCTTCCTTTTCAAGTCTACTGAGGTTCTAGAATAATCTCCAAGGGTCCTGTATGTCCCCACATGTCCCTTGATGTTACCCCAAAATGTAACACCCCAGGAGGCTGTGCAGTTTGCCTATTTAAGCTGTAGATAGTTAAGCTGCTTAGGGTACATCTACCATCCGGGGTCAGTTCGCTTGGGCTGACCATTCTCATCTCTGCTTTAATTCAGCTTAATTTTAATTTTACATTTAAGTTTTAAATTGATTTTGTGCCAATTTAAATTCTCTCAAATTAGCATCAGGTTTTCTCTTTCTGTAAGTCCCAATTTAGATCCAGAAGCTGCATGGGGGTGGGCTGGACACGGAGGTGTGACCGGAGGACAGGGCATGGATCTTGGTCCCTTTTGGAGTTTTCTTTTGGGATTCCATGGAACTTCTTGTTAAAATCTGATTTGCTGGACTGGTCCAACCACTATGGAGAGCTGTGTGGAGATTTCTGGACCTACTAAACATAGAGCTTCCATATGATCCAGCAATTCCACTCCTAGGTATTTACCCAAAGGACACAGAAACATCAACTCCAAAGAGCACCTGCACCCCTATGTTTATAGCAGCACTATTTACAATAGCTAAGCTTTGGAAACAACCCAAATGCCCAAAAATAGATGACTGGATCAAGAAGATGTGGTGCATATATACCATGGAATATTACTCAGCATTCAAAAAAGATAAACACATGCAGTTTGCAGCAACATGGATGGCGCTGGAAGGGATCATGTTCAGCGAAATAAGCCAGAAAGAAAAAGAAAAATACCGGATGGTCTCACTCATAGCAGGAATCTAGAAAACTTAAATAAGGGACCAGGAAAATGATTAACTATAAGAAAGTGAAAATCAAAATCAACAAACAACTATGAACCAGAGACACTTTTTGGGGGGTGGGGGGCGGGAGGGGAGGGATTGGGGTCAGAATGGGGGGGTTGCAATTGTATGGGGAATATGAAAATAAAATTTATTATTTAAAAAAATAATAAAATCTGATTTGCTGGTGCTCCCCTGGTGGCGCAGCGGTTAACGCTGGGCTGCGAGGCTGCCCGCAGCCTCTGCAGTGCCTGTTTGTTCCCCGGCTGCCAGCGAGGGTCCCACACACACAAACGCACACACATTTGCTTTTCATAACTGTAGCTTTTTACTCCTTTTCTCCTTTGAACATTTAAACATCTGCTTTTGTTCTAAACGTGGTTGCCTTTTAAAAAAGACATCTTTCACTTTTGCCCACACTTTCGTGCCCCCAAAATGGAGACTTCTGTTTGCCAGCTGCTATGATGCTTAACCTCTGCACATTCACCTCCCCGGGAGAGTGCGGAATGATGTGTGTGAACAGCGGGAGCAGGGACCCGGCAGGATCGTTAGTCAGATGTCATTATGAAAAAGCCCAAGTGATATTTGGATGGATGAAGAAATATGAAGAGGAGAGGCGGCCATTTCTCTATATGCGGAATTAGTCACAGGATAGTCTGAATTAGAGGACTGTGTTCGGTGTTGGTCACCATTTCAAAGGGATGTGAAGCAATTGGAGCTACTGTAGAAACAAGCAACAGAGTTGATTAAAGGGTTGGGAAATAGATCCCAGGATGAAAGATGAAAAGGTTTTTTTTTTTGATGTCCCTGGAAAGGAAGACTAAGGGGGGGCCTGATTCTGAAAGGTTTTGATAAGGGAATGATGGTTTGTAGAGAGAGTGAACCCTGGGATGTGTGATGGAGGAAGATGTTGAGCTGACCTGAGCCTAGGAAAAATGCTCAACCTTGGATAATTTAGCCAGAGGCGACCTTTCACCCCTTCCTACACCCTTGGTAAATGTTACTAATTACAACACTTTTCTGTAGAACTTGGAACAATTCTTTTTTTTTTTTTTTTTTTAAGATTTATTTATTTATTTATTCAAGAACCAGGGTACAGGCCAGAATGCATGGGAAGGTGAGAAGGTTCACCAGAGACAGAGAGGGGAGCAGAACAGGCAGACTGACGAAATGCACTGCTGAAGGGAGTAGTGGGCGTGACAGGAGAGGTCTGCTCGCCATGTGGGACCCTTGCTGGTAGCCGGGATTGAACCTGGTGCTGCAAAGGCTGCAGACAGCTTCCCAGTGCGGTGCTCAACTGCTTGCACCACCAGGGGAGGCCTGGAACAATTCTTAAAAGTCAGCCATTTGGATTTCCAGGCAGCCTCTGCCAGTCTTTTGACCTTTTTTTTTTTTTTTACTTTAAAAGAAAAGCCATTTGCTATTCTAGCTGAAGACATTTCTTTGTTCAAGGCTTGAGGTTTTACCAGGTGCTTTCTCAACGATCTCTCCAGAATCACAATTCCACTAAATTGTTTGCTAAATGAGTTTCGTGAGGAATAGAAGTCATTTATAGACCGTGATAGATCTTGACCTTTGCTGCAAAATGGGACTTCCTCAAAATGCTTTTAGTGAAAGATTTGGGGATTTTGCTACCATTTCAACCTATAAAGTTTAGTTGTTCCCTCAAACCAACCCTCCACAGGCAGCCTAGGAAGTCAAATAATATTGAAAGGCTTGAGTGAAAAGAAAAAGTGAACTGGAGCTAGTTATCAGGGAAGAGTTTCCACCAGCACTTCTCTTTGCAAGGGGTTCTTTGGCCCAGGAGGAGAAAAGTAGGGTCCAGGTGGACCCTGAATGCTGATGGACAGAGAAGGCATAGCGAGGAAGGTGATTACAACCTCGGCTTTTTCTTTTCTTTTTTTTTTTTTAAAGATTTATTTATTTATGCATACAAGAGCTGGGATACAAGCCAGAAGTGTGTATGTGGGAGGGTGAGAGGATTCACCAGAGACAGAATGGGGAACAGAACAGGTGAATTCACTGAAATACACTGCTGAGGGGAGCAGTGGGCAAGTTTGGAGAGGTCTGTGGGTATCTCACTGTCTGGGGATCGAACTCGTGCTGCAGTGGCTGCTGATAGCCTCATAGTGCTGCATCTTAAACCCTTGCACCACCAGGAAGGCCCAATCTTGGCTTTTTCTGTAGCTCTGTGTGGTTAGGAGAACCTGCCTCGTGGCGCTTCTCAGTGACTCTAGGAGGTCGCCTTGATGAATGGCTGAGCAGGGAACTGAAGGGCAGAAATCAATAGCTGCTGCTCCTCCAGAGTAAATTATGAGGCGCTTTGGACAAGAGGGACAGACGCTGTTTTTCAAATCACACTGTTCAAACTTTAGTTGTTTATAAATTCCTTCTCTCCCTGGGGGCCCAAGTGTCTGTCTTTGCCACGGACACTCTAAGAGGATGTGGATACCCAGGTGTGTATCAGGCCAGTTGAAATAATAGGCAGCAGGTCATCTAACCTGCTAAATGTCTGGATTTTCTTCTCCAGCATCTCGTTTCTTTAAATTTCCCAACAATGACTGGCACAGTTTGTTTTGTTGATGTTTCCATCCAAAGCTTTTGGATAATAAAATGGCATAAAATAAAAGGAACTAATTGTGCTATAAAAATTTAGAATTTCCTAATGCTCCATTTCAAGGGCAGCATCTTTCTCTGCCATTTGGTTCCCAAACATTCTGGAGTCACGAAATTGGAAAGTCAAGGATAAGAGGGGGAAAAAGCCATTTCTTCCAGTCAGTTCAGCCACAACTGTCACCATTTTTTAGGTAAACCCACCATGTGAGACAAACCCTCCATGTTCTGCCAGGTTAGAGATTTTCCTGTACTAACTTGAAATTTCACTTGGAAATATAATGAAGAAAAAAATTAGTCCTCAAAGATTTTCTTGGCTGTTTGGGGGGTAGTTGCATTTACTAATTGTCCTATCTTTGCCTTATTGACCACCACCCCCTAACTTCTAAAAATAAGAATAATAACTTGGAATTTGAGCTAATAAGACTGCTGTTAGGAAACTCATGGTTTTGTAGTTGCCAGTTAGGTACAGGAAGAAACATCTCACAACCGTCAGGAGAGTATATGGTGCTCCCATTGCTGCCTACCTGAGGGTAGTCTCCAGGAACCTTCTAGAACAAGCTCAGATGGGATCTCTAGAGCCAAGACTGCAGAGATAACATACCCCTCCCCCCAAAGCCCCTTCCATCGAGGGCATTGCAGGCACAGGGGGAGGGGCTGGTTCTTCTTGTCCCCCATCTCACCTGCCTCCATGTTGCAGGCCCACATTACCTACGTATAGACTAGAGCTCAGAAGAAGGAGCCCAGGGCCTGACTTGATAATGATTATTGGGAGAGAATAAGAGAGAGAGAGAGAGAGACAGGGAGAGAGAGAGAGAGAAAGCGAAAGCTAGTAACCTGGAGAGCTTTACCCTCTGTGAGACTAGACCAGACCATAAAGGCACTGGGGTGGATCTAATTAGCATCAAGGGTGCCTTTCTCAAGCACCTTGAGGGCTTGTTCTATAACTTTCTGCCTTTGTTTCCCCCAGTGCCTGCTGCAGAACCTGGCTCTTAGTATACATAAAGTAAACATTTGTCAAACAAATTAGGCAAGAGAAGAGATAAGAGAATCTTAAATGGAAAGAAACAGCCTTACACAAAGCACTAGAGATATAGGATATCTGCAGGGGAATTTTTTGGTTGGGTCATGACTAAAATCTGTCAGGGTTTATTGAGGAAGTGTTGGAGATGTACGATCACAGTAGGAGTTCAGTTATGGAAAGAGCTTGGTGGGCTGCCTGGAGGAGGCCAGGCCTTTTGGCACATGGGCTCTCATTCTTGCCTCCATGCTGATAGTTATATTTTTCTGGAAGTTTCATCCCTCCCTGCCACTGTTTCCATGGATGGTTCAACAGTCCTCACAGTCACTGCAGTATAGGAACTGCATATCCTGAGGCATTTTTGACAATGTGGTACCAGCCAAGTCTTTTTCAGAGCAAAAATAATTTCTCAAACGCATAAATGGCACCACCTCCCGAGGGTCTGGAAGGACCAACATGTGAGAGGGTCAGCAGCCCCTCTGCTAAGATCTATACTGTGTCACTCTGTCGGGGTGCTGGCTAGCAAGTGTTAAGAAACAAGTCGGAAGCAATTCCCATGCCTCCCCCTTTCTTTTGCGTTGGTATCTATTGACCCACATTGTACATTTGGTGTAATTCCACATGCCAGCGAGATCAAGAGTAAAATGGTCGTGTCGAGGCACAGAGTAGGTTGCAGATGACCCAGAGCAAAAAGCCAGTTTATCAACATACAAGGAACACTTTCTGATGATTTTTCAACCAGGAGCTAAATAAACCCAGAGGATGCTGCATTCCTCTTGGATCAGTTAGGCCTATTTTGCTGTAAGAAAAAGAAAGCATTTCTACCTTCTGGGTATGTCATTGCTCCTGCTGTCTTGGGGCCCCCTGACAGGAGGTGACATTGGTGGTAGCTGCTTCTGGAGGGACCCACTTCAGAGCTGTGACACCAAAGCCAACCCGGAAGGAGGAGCTTGGCCTAACCACAGTTAAAGTTGGTGAGCATCCTTGGCCTCAGAGGCAGGTCGCTGGCCTGTTATATCACAAGACGACACTAGGTGTCACTAGACGTCAGGGGAAGAGTTCCTGTGGGCCAGGTCACACCCCTTCAGCAGAGAGGCAGGCTGCTGGTGGACAGAGTCAGGGGTTGAAAATGGTGACACAAGGGGTTAAGCACAGCACTATGAAGCAATCCGCGGCCTCTGCAGCTGAGTTCGATCCCCGGCCAGCCAGTGAGCAACCCACATGGCACAGCAGACCTCTCCTGCCTCACCTGCTGCTCCCCTCAGCAGTGTATTTCAGTAGATCTGCCTGTTCTGCTTCCTACTTTGTCTCTGGTGAATCCTCTTACCTCCCACATCTCTAGCTTGTGCCCCAGCTCTTGTATGCATAAATAAATCTTAAAAAAAAAAAAAAAAAGAAAACTGGCACATTTCCCAGTGTGAGCCCCGGGTTATACCGGGGTTCTGATGCCAAAGCTTCACTACCCTGCTCATGCCCCAGTAGACATATTCTTGATGCTGTTAAACCCCATTTACAGAATTGGGTTAGAGTTCACGTCATAGAAATGGATTTTGGAGGAGGGAGGGGTTGACTGGGAATCACCAGAGTATCCTTTCAATTTTATTACGAAAGATACTCAGTTTCAGTAAGGGGGACAAAAGATAGCAGGTATAGCACGGCCATGTTCTTATAATCCTTATTAGTGAATTAGGAAAGAGCCAAACCAATTAAAAATTACACGAAAGTGAAAGTCTCATAAATCCTTCCAGTAGTCTGTGGCAGTTCCTTTTGTTTTGCAAAACTGGCATTTTGCTGTAAAGGATATAAAGTAAAAATGTGACTTTACTGCAGAAGAAGTAAACCTTGACCCGCGTTGGTTGTACGGCCAGAGTCAGGTCTTCTGATGGAGCAAAGACCCACACGCTGCTTTCATTACTGTGGACTGAGCATTGGGTTTCTCTCTCTCTTTCTTTCTTTCACCTAAAAGAAGGCCATTAGAACAAACTGGAATGGGTGGAGGAGAACAGTGGTTAAGGACAAAGCCAGGAAAGGCTCCAAGATTTTCCTCGCCAGGCTCATTTTCTTCCCGATTCCAAAGTGTCACGGCCATCGAATTCTCAAGCATCTTTCGGAAATAACTCGTCATCTACCCACCCAAGGTCAAAAATAGCAACTCCCACATCGGGAGGAGGATCCACCCAACGTGGCGTGGCCGCCCCGCCCTGGAAGGGACCTCCAGGAGGCCTCTGGGTGAGTCTGGAAGCCATGATGTCACCCGCAAAAATAGCGCTATTAATATCACATGGGTGTGCCCTTCACTTATTTGTGAGTGGGGTGTTGTGCAAGGCACAGGGAACACAGAAAGGGAAGGAGCGCGCTACTGTGAGGCTCATGCTGGAGATGGGGACCCCCCGCTCAGGACGGCTGGTCATCCCGGGGCCGTCCTCACACCCCGTGCTCCTGGAATGTCCCCATAAAAATGGACGTGGACAAGCAACAGCCGCTTCCTGGGGTCATTCACATTAGACGGGGGTTACTCGGGCAGGAATGAAAATGCAGAGGGCTGTGAGTATGATCGGTTGATTGATATCTGGACTGATTATTGATTTGCTTATAAAAAGCACTCCAAGGCACACCCTGTGTGCCGGCGTCGTTCTAAGGATTTGCGACTCTCCATTCATTTCACCCGGAAAGCAACCCTGCTGAGTCAGTACCAGGCTCAGTCCTGGGTCACAGATGAATAAATAGAGTGATTAAGTCAGGCCCAAGTGCAGTGGTAGAACCCAGGTTTTGCTTTCCATGATTCCAGTCACCTGCATCCGTCATGGAGCAAAATATTACAATTTTATAAATAGAAGTTTAAGGAGAAAATAGAAATACACAGGCGAGAGCAGGGGTGTACACATGTCCACATAGCTGGAATCCAGTATATTCCATTTTATTATTGGTTCTTGTTTTCAGTCTCTCACTGTGCCTGATTGATAATGGAAACATCATAGGCATGTATAGGTAAAAGCATAGTATATATTGGATTTAGTACTATCCATGGCTTGTCATCTATTGGGGGTCTTGGAATATACCCCTTGCAGTTAAAGGGGGACTCCTGGATAGCCAGCTAGGGCTAGAATCCTGGGGGACCATTTGACACTTTTTCTTCTACCCAACCTGAACACCTCCCTGACAGCCTGTGTTCTCTCTCTTCCACCCAGAAAGAGAATATTACATAATTTGACAGCTTGTTTTATGTCTCAAGAGAATGTCAGGTTAGTCCCTCTTGGGGCTTTGGCAGTGCAGTTCTCCCAGCCTGGAATCCTCTTTTCCTGGAAGGTCTTTACTTGATTGGTTCCATCTTGTCTTTTAACTCACTGGCACCTGCCCACGGACACCTTCATTTTTCATTCAGTGCAAAGGAATCCTCCCTGCCCAGCTTCCCCATTGCAGCTGCCACAGCTCCATACTGTGACCATTGCTACCTGAACAGCCTCATTCATTTTTCTGTTTGCCTGTTTTTTGATCCATCCCATCCTACCCCACCCCACCCACCCCCACCGATGCTTCCCGAGAGCAGGAGTTGTCTTGTTCACTCACTGAATCCCATGTGGTTGGCATATAGTACATACTCAATAAATGTCTCAAGGAATGAGCTTTCAGGCTTGGTTTTGTTGGTTATAAAATAAGACTACCTAGTCATGTGGTAGAAATCATCGATAGATTAGAACAGCACAGCCCCAGCACCCGTTGCCAGTATAGGTCAGGAGCTCAATAAGTGGGATTTATTCCCCCCTCCTCTCTTGCCCATATTGCACATTCTCCTGTTTCCTATAGTGATATAAGAATTCCAAGCCTGTAGGCCCAGTTTTCCCCTGGACTGCCCTATGTGCTCTCACCCCTTCCCGCTGTAATGGCAGGAAGGGACGGAGCAGGATTTCTATGCCCCGGCCAGAAGGGGAAAAGAAGGAGTGTCCTGGAGCCCTCGGTGGCCTTTCAGGCTTTTATTGGGATTTACCAGGTACATGGCAGGCAGTGGTACTAGGCGGCCGGGAGGCTGGCAGGCCTGCCAGCTCCCAGCAAGTCTTCACTCTTTCTGGGCTCTCCGGCCTTCTCTCACGTTCTCTCTGCTTCTCTGCTCTACTTGTGGTTCTGCTTCTCTGCTGGCATCCCCCGGACACCGTCCTTATAAGCACAGTCTTAGCCCAGGTGAATCCCATCTACATATGCCCACACCCTACTCCAGGTGCCCGCCATCAGGCATGCATTCAGGACCACAGGGTTCCCTCATCTATCCTAATGGCGGGAGGGCAGAAAAGCCTGCTACTTTTTACCTTACCCTACACCACTCACTGACTGAATTGCTCTAATTCCTGGCCTCTAAGCCCAAACAGGCTGGCTTCTTTCCTGGTCTCTTCCACAGTTGTCAGGGTAAGTGTGCCCCCTGGCGGTCAACTCGGAACTCAACCTCTAATTGATTTCTCTCCATACATTCTCCCTAAGAAGCCATTTTCCTGAAGTTCAGATTTTCTCAGGTTACTACTCTGCTCAAAGCATTCAGTGGCTCCCTACTTATATGCATAACAAAGTCCCATCTCCTCAGCCTGGCGTCCCAGGCACTTCTGGGCTGAACCTGCCTTTCTAGTTTTGGTGTCTGCTTCCCCTGCCCTCACGCGGTGCTGTGTTGGGCCTCTGTGGCCATTCCTCAGAAATAGGCCTCTGCTTCATCAAAGCAGGGTCGACGTCTATGCTGTCCTCTTACCTGAACTAATTGCCCCTCACTTTTACCTGCCAGCTTAACCCCCTTCTTGAGGGGTGAAGCTCTGTTTCCATGACCTGCCTGCTCCCCCACCCTCCTCTGAAACCCACTTGGCCCCGTCGGAGCCCGCAGTCCACGCTGCCACATGATAATTCCAGCAAGTCTCATCATCAGTTTGACTTTTCAGAGGCTGTTTTTGCCAGGTTTGTAAGTTCCTCCAGGGCAGGGGTGATGTTTGATTTGTGTTAACGCCAGGTCTCATGCGGTTATACTTGCTGAGTGGCTAAATGAATGTCGGTGCTGAGGCTGAGTCTGTGTTTTCTGGAGTCCAGTCAGGCTGGTCTGGGAAGTGAGAGGCCACAGATGGGGACACTGGGCCAGGATCTTGAAAACTGGAGCTGCCCGGCCTAGTGTGTGTTGCTGCGTTACTCTACGCTGGATGCGGCGGCGTCTCCACGGCGACCCCCAGAGGCCTCGCATGCATCCCGAGGAGACTGGGGCACCTTCTGTACGTTGACAGGGTAAAGGGGAGGATCTCGGGACCATGTCTTTTGCCCTCAGACATGCCAAAATGAAGGCGAAGTGTGAAAGTTGGTATTGTTAGAATATCAATCACATGTGTATGAGACATTATGTTCCCGCAACACTCTATCTTTCCCGGCATTTAATTAGGTTTTCTGTTTCTTTGGTTCGCCTCCCAAGGTAGCTGTACGTTACAAGTAATTGGGATGAACCAGACTGATGCGGTGAAATAATCTCAGTTGGTTTTGAGCCGAAGGTCACAGTGATATGTAGTGGACCCCGCACAGCCCTAAGATTCGGTGGCCAGATGTGCACCTTGCACCCTTTTCCCGAGTCCCTTGGGTTTGCCTCTTAATCTTTTGTTTCCTTTTTCTCATCAAGTATGTGGAAATACCTGATCTCAACAAGTAAGGGGTTCAGTGAACCCTAATAGAGTTGCACCCATCAGACGAACTTTTCCCAGAAATAGGCCAAATGTCTTTGAAAAAGTGAAATTTGAAGTTACACATATGAGACTTATCTTTCTAGCGCACAGGCCCCCCAAGACCAGCAGTGCGGGGCACCTCATCTTCTGTGCCCTTGCCCCTTGGGGAGGATATTTGCTGGGCTCTGCGCGCAGCTTTCCTGTGCTGTCGGGTTGGTTGGGCCCTGATTTTCACACACTAGATCTCTGTGCGCGCAGCAGGGCCTGCACCGAGGCAGCATCAGGCCAGCTCTCGACAGCCCAGGCTCAGCGGGGGAGCCATGAGGGGTCCTGGGGCCTCCATCTCTATTTCTAGAAGCAGGAACACGTCTTCTCACAGTCTTGTCCTCCCCAAGACAGCCCCTGGCACCACGTGGTTGAAAAGGGCGTCAAGCCTCAGGACTTGGGTCCAGGCTCCCCTGCAGGTGGTTAAACGAAATCCCTGCGGAGGATCAGTGTCTGCTGGGTTCAGGGCTGGTTTCCACATTCCTGGGGTTTTTGAATAATCCTGGGTCATCTTGGCTCTCAAGCCCTTTGAAGACCCGTTAAGTGGGGTTCTCCTTGGAGCCCAGCACCAGGTGGGCTGTCCCAGGCCTTGAGAGTCCCCCTGGGCCAAGGTGCTGTTGGCGTCCTCAGGGCCCCCCAGGGAAGACAGTGCCCCCTCCCCGAGACCCAGACTGGGCCAGATGGTCACACTCACACAGATGTGTGCAAGAGTGTTCCCAGCGGTCCCAGCCGCCTGCCAGAAGACAGCATGCCGTCAGGGCTGTGTGCCGGCAAACCTGAGCTCCTCCGTGTGGCTCTGTGGGTGAGACGACCACCCTGGGGAACACGGCCGGCGCCCCATCGGCAGCGCCAGCCACCTTCCCTGGCAAAGCTCAGCTCTCGCTACCTTCTGCTCACAGCCAGGTGGGGTCTGTGTGACGAACAGCCGGGGGCATGGCACATGATTGCTGGTTTCATGCGACAGTCTCTTTAAACACATCACCCACCAGAAGTACTATTGCTTCTGGAGAAAAGGGAGACCCACGCAGAGGCTATAGTTGAGTCAAGCTCAGTAGCTTTTAGGAGGTCCCCAATGGGAATGTTGCCCATTGGGGTGCCTGCTGGCCTGAGCTGAGCGGCTGTGCTGGAGACCTGCCTACTGAGGAGGCTGTGGGCGAGGGATCCGGTCCTCCGTGTCCCCGTCACCTCGGTGCGGCCTTGGCCACATGCATATTCAGCAGCTGGTTCCTTCAGCCCCATCTAAGGAGGTAACAGACAACACAGTTCAGCAGGTGGGAGGGTCACGGCAACATCTGTGGTTCAGGGCCACAGGCTGTGAGGTGCGTCCCCCCCGACGCAGCCCCAAGTCCCCGAGCATAGGCCACATGCTCAGAATTTGTAAGCAGCAAAGAGGTTTTTGTTGTGGATTCATTTTTTTAAAAAAAGATTTATTTATTTATTTATACAAGCACTGGGTACAGTCAGAAGCGCGGGAGGGTGAGAGAATTCACCAGAGCCAGAGCGGGGAGCAGAGCAGGCAGAAGGACCGAAGTACACTGCTGAGGGGAGCAGCGGGCGGCAGGAGAGGTCTGCGCGCCATGTGGGACCCTCGCCGGTGGCCGGGGAGCAGCCGGGGAGCAGCTGGGAATTGAACCGGCGCTGCAGAGGCTGCGGGCAGCTTCGCAACCCAGCGCTCAACCGCTGCGCCACCAGGGAGGCCTTGTGGATTCATTTTTCATGAGATTGAGTGTGGGTGCTGAGTGACTGGGAGGTGGGGGCAGGGAGAGCGGGAGGGGAAAGTGGGAGACAGAGAGAGAGAATGATGGTGGCCAGATGAAGACAAGCAATGCGACCTGGAGAAGGGGGAGCAGTGGAGCAGCAACTTCTGATGGTCGTGGAGATCTGTCACAGGTGTAATTGTGGCCAAGAAGGGCCTCGGAGCGCGATGGGGAAGCCGAGTGTGGATGTGGGAGGAAGAGGGAGGGAGTTGGGGGTGAAAGAGGAAAAGAAAAAGGGCAGCACTGGAGGAGTAAGTGGGAAACAAGTGAGGCACTGGGTATTTAAATGAATTATTTTGTCTCCAGTGGGTTTTTTTTTTTTTTTTAATACTCTGACTTTTGTTTATTTTTTTTCAAAGTAAAGGGCATATTTTCATTTCTATTGCATTTTATTTATACCTCACTATTTTTTTTCCATTTTTTTCTTTTATATTTTTTACATCATTTTTCGTTTTTGCACATCAACAAGCAACTATAAACCAGAGACACGCTGGGGGTGGGGAGAAGGGAGTAGGATCAAAACAAAGGGGGGTGGGAATTTGCATGGGGACTATAACTGAGATGAAAACGCATACATTGTGTCTCCAGTGTTTTTAACTTACAATGTATTCTGCCCATGACAGTCTAATTCCCAATTAAGATATTCTAATGAGGCTGACCACAGACCAGAGACATTCCATGCCCGATAAGCAGCTTATTTTCTTTCTGGGGTGGGGTGACACAGTTATCTTGTCTTTCCACACCTATGTTTCTCATTGACATTCCTTCTCCAAAGGCCCAAAAAAGGCCACATAGTGGTCTAACTAATACTTGTTGGAGTCTAATACGCTGTCCTCGCTCCTGAATTGACCACCAGCTGCTTGAATACACTTCCTTGTCCCTCTCTGTTGTCACCCACCTTGGTCAGAAATAATATATATCCACACAAACCTTTTTGATTAATGGGGAAAATTGATTTCATTCTGGTCTATTTATCTGTGCAGAAATGAAATTATTTCCCAGTATGTCACGTTTCTCAGGAGGTGGCAGCCATGTCTGAGGAGTAATGTGGACAGAAAAGGGGGAGCTTGTACCACAGAGTCAGTTTGCTGACTTGCAAGTTGTGGATGATGAATGAGCTGAATCGTGGTCATTGAGTAAAAATCTGGATTGTCCTTCAAGGGATTCTAGAAACAGTATCACGAAATGTCAGGAAGACTTCGCCTACACAGCAGCCAACCAAGCATCGTGAAAAGTGCCACATGGCCAAGGGTAGAATCCACACTTTCTGTGTGCAGGTTTCTCCAGAGAGAGCCCTTGTCCTGGTCCTACTGGATCCCCAGGGACCTTCCTTAGGACTTCTGGGTTTCCAGGAATTGTTTACATTCCTTTTAATCCTATTTTCCAGTTCTTTCTTAAAGAGTCTCCCAGATTTCTTCCACTGGGCTCACTTTTACCTCTCCATGGGGCACCAAGATTTCTGGTCCATTCTGTCCCCAAAGCCACTGCACGCCCTCCTTTTCCTTCCTAAGCCAACACAAACCAAGATTTATTGAGAAGTGGTAAGATGGTGAGCTCTGCAGTTAGACTTCATGGGTTCTAATCCAGGCTCCTCGCTGGTTGCAGGACCTCAAACAAGTGATTTAACCTGTCTATACCTCAGTTTCTCTCTCTGTGAAATGGGGGTGATGAGAATAATTCCTCATAGAGTTGCTGTGAGTAGGGCTGCTGCCATGTTGTAAGCCTGTAATGAATGTGTGTGTGTGTGTGTGTGTTTTAAAGATTTATTTATTCATGCATACAAGAACTGGGGTAGAGACTAGAGATGCGGGAGGTGAGAGGATTCACCAGAGACAGAGTAGGGAACAGAATAGGCAGATTGACTGAAGTATACTGCTGAGGGGAGCAGCGGGCGAGACAGGAGAGGTCTGCCGTGCCATGTGGGTAGCTCCCTGGTCGTCTGGGGATCAAACTTGTGCTGCAGTGGCTGCGGAGAGCTTCATAGGTTGCGTCTTAACCTCTTGTGCCACTAGGGAGGCCCTGAATGTGTTATTATTGTCCAGGGAGCTAACCCGCTTGGCGCAGCAGACCTCTCCTGTCTTGTCTGCTACTCCCCTCATCAGTGTATCTCAGTAGATCCACCTGTTCTGCTCCTGACTCTGTCTCTGGTGAATCCTTTCACCCCTAGCACTTCTGGCCCACACCCCAGTCCTTCTATGGGAACATAAATTTAAAAAAACTGGAAAAAAAAAAAGATATTCAGTTGGAACCTTAGCTCAAACTCTAAGTTTTCGTCTTCCAAATCATTGATATTTGTTAATGTCTTTTTAACAGTACCACAGTCTTATATTGATGCAGATTTCAAACCTCTAAGTTAATGTTTAAAACTTTTGTTTTACCATCATCTACTGCAAGAAATACATTTTACATCATGGCAGCTATATACACACGTGGACATGTGCACATGTGTAGCTGAAATGAAATTTCCCAAGATGACACATGCCCTCATTGGATGAGGCACTCCTATCCAGTATCATAATCTATTCCATTCTATTAAAAAAAAATCTGGTCATGACCCATTCATTGATTTCTTGACCCACCGGGGAAATAAATTGTAGGTTTAAAAATACTGCTTTTAAATAATCTTTGATTCATCTTTCTCTTTTAACTCCCAAATCTAATTAGTCATTATGTAATGGGGTTATTTTCAAAATGTCTTGCATATACCATTTCTCTTGTCATTCTTCTCTTTAAATCTTTCAGTGTCACCTTCATCAGGAAGCCTTTCCAGGTTTCCTTGTTTTTTATTTTTAACCACCGTGGGGCTTCCTCCCACCATCACGGCGAAAGGGGCAGGCTTTACTGATTGACTTAAGATCTCAGTTTACTGCTGAGCTCTGATTCATTCACTTTGCCTGGGTGAGAATCTGAACGGGGTGGAGGAGTTGGGATGGATGTTGACAGGCACCCATAAAGCCCACTGGGAGGTTTTAGGGGAGGTCCATCAGAAAGGGTTACCTCCAAAACCAACCTGGCACTTCACCTTGCACTTGGAAAGTTGTTTGTTGTACAAAGTCAACGACAGGATGCACACTTCCTCAGACCTGCCCCTACCTCCTCCTTCCAGATAAGTCCTTTGGTCTAAAATATACCACATAATGCAGTAAAAGGAGACTGTCACATGTTGCCTTGGATGGAATGAAGAAAAAAATGTATGAAGGAATCAATGATTAAAGTTTGTAGAGACTTTATGCACTGGTCGAAGTGGGGTCACACCATTCTCTCCCATCTTCACAGATGCCTTGGGGGTCAGAGATGGAGGGGCGCTCAGAGGCATCCAAAGCTCTGCTGGGGGATTCATCCACAGGTCATTTTCTGTGACTTGGAGGCGTTCTCCACAGGCAGGGACCAATTCCTATAGGAGGTTCCTGAGCGGAAAGGGATTGTAGATTCACATCCCCCAAGATGTCAAAATGCTGACTCTTCAGTACCCACAGGGTCTTCCTGCACAGGCCAGAGACATCACCCTCATTGCTTTTCTCACTCCCTGAAGCCTCTCGTGGAAAGATGAGGCCACTGACTGTGGTGTGTGGCAGCTCCGGAGGGGATAAGCCATTGCATCCTGACACGCAGGTCCTAACGGCTCTTTTGTGGCATCTGTGACCGTTGGCAAAACCTGCCTGGGAAGGTCAAGAGAAGTGGTGCCCAGCCTTTGCGGGGGCATGGACTTGAGGACATGGACCCTGAGTGGGGCAATGAGAGGTAGCCCCTTCATCCGTGTAACAGAAGACCCTCCTCCAGTTCATCTCCGTCAGGGTGACTCTGATATTGAATGTCCCTTCCCAACCTCCCTTTTAGTTGCGCCTCTGGTAGGCATTTTAATCAGACGTAACTTGGATAAAAGTGCCTGCAGGCTCTGGAGATAATGGAGTAGTCCAGGGTGGGGCGCACCCATGATATAATCTGTGGAAGTAGGACACATCTGTCCCCAAATATGGCCTTCCATCTGAGAGTGTAAAAATCCAAGCTTAAGTACTCCTCTGGATCAGAGTTCAAAGATGATGACAAAAATCTGGGCTGATTAACACCTCAACACAGGGTCTCTTATCATCCGCTAGTCCATTAGCAGGGCGTAGTTTAATCAGACTGCTTATCTGTCGCTTCTGATATGAGAGCAGGATGAAGCTTTACTTAGAGTACTTGGTTGGATTGTCTAAGCAACCTCATATGGCAGATCTTATATTGCAGATAAGAAAATGGAGGTTTAAGGAGAAAATAACTGCCCAATCATTTACCTTTCTGTCCATTTAGCCAGTACATTTATTAAATGCCTGCAATAAAACAGATATTGTGCTAGAAACCAGGATACAAAGATGACAGATGATAAGGTCTCTGACTGTGAGGAATTCCCAATCAAATGGGACTGAAAGAGAATGAATTCACACGGGTCATTGTCGTGCACTTGTGCGTCTAGCTAGTGAATGGATGAACTCGGATCTTGGCTCAGTTCTCAGAATTCCCAACCTAATTTTTTCATTGCATCACACTGTCTCGCTTATTGTCGAACTGATTTCCTGGTGTGTGAATGTGCTAATGCATGAGATGTGGCATAGCTAATAAAAATGATTGCACTTCACCTCTTGTGAAAGACTGTTTTGAACAACCTTAATGAATCATATGAGATAAAAATAATAATCAGAACACTTTTCAAGGAGCCTGTAATATTGCCACTGGTCTTCTAATCAGCTCACCGATAGCTCCCCCAGAACTGCAGGTGTCCATGACCATAGAATGGTGGTGCCAGGTCTGTGGTTCATAATTCTCAATTATATTAAAAGTCTTCCTTTTGCAGAGTGGCATGTCTTTCCCTGCCAAACTAATTTGCATGGCTTTTTGCTAATCTGCATGGCTGTCTAGCTCCATTAGAGGGGCAGGTAGAAAGAAGGCTGAAGATGTTACCCGCCCCGTCCATTGAAGTGAAGCCTGAAGCATTGCCACCAACAGGCAGACGACAGCAATCCAGAGTCATTGACAACAACACCTGTGGGTCAGACAGGACCTTAGAGATCATGAATCTGACTCTCAGGATGTATGAGATTCGGGGCAGCAGAGTAAGATGTCAGAGTCACACAGCAGGCGAGTGTCAGCATCCAGGCCAGGCTGGGTCCACACCTGCTAATGCTCAGTCTTTGATCCTGATGTTTTCTTAGCAGCAAGAAAGAAACTGCTCCTTTAGCCAAAATATGTAAGAAGAGATACAATCCAACAAAGATAAATAAAGTTGTAGGAAGTCAGAGTCCGTTTTCATAGTTATTGTTTCCAGAGAGTCATTGAAGTCTCTCTGTTAAGTTCCCTGGTCATCGAGTTGTAGCTCTGACCTCTACCTGTCCTTTCGCACCCAAATGACCTCTCACCCATTCAAGCATATGTTCTTCATTTTTGGGCGGTTTATTTTTCTTTTTGGATGGGGTGAGTTGTAGGATTTCTTCAAGAATGTGGTGAAAGCTATAGACCTTCCCCCAAGCTATTTGTACATACATTCATAATTTTACAAATCTTTTCAGAAATTTCATGAACTCTTTGAATTTCATTCATGGCACAAGCCTAGCATTCCTATAGCTTTAAAGAAACTCTGGCTCAAAGGAATTGACAAGACAGGATCATGACTCATCTCAGCTGTCTCCAGGAGTCTCTTCTTGGTGAGCAAGAAGGAAATTTGTCTTTGGCCTCAAGTTCTCACATCCTATTGGTTTTACTTTTCTAGAGAATCTATTTTTTTTTTTAATTGAGGTAACATTGGTTCTCCACACTGTATGTGATTCACAGGCAGAGACTCACTTTTCTTCAGACGCATGTCTCCACACCACACGCACCATCAAGGCACCCAGTGTCCTGCACCACAGTCCATTGGGCCCCTTCTTGCTCTGTCTCCCCACTCGCCTTCTTGTAGCCTCAGTTTTTCTTGGAGAGTCTTGATGGCTGTACATCTTCCCAAAAGGTACAGGGGTTAACCTTGTGGCAGAAAAGAATGTGATGTCCCCAGCACATCTTGTTCTCTGATAGTAATTGTGCAAGATGGCGGATCTAACGCAAGCTTGTTCCAATAGCTAAATCTTGTAACTGTTTCTGGAGAGTCAACTATTTTAGGGAAATATAAGCAATTTATGTACTTTCAAAAGCACTGGGGTGGTAAAACAGACTAGAAAGCTCATGTGCCTTGACTTTAATTGATAGGAGCAGAGCACAGAGTAGGACCAGGTGAGTCAATAGACTAGGCTCCACCACAGGAGTGAATGAACCAGTGAAGCTTTGTGCAATTGCCCAAGTTGCTTCATGGCTTTTCCCTCTGTGCCTTTGCATTCTTCTCGCCATGAATACCCCACTCCCTTTGTAGATTTGTTATGGTTCTCAAGAGATACACACACAAGCAGTATACAGGTATAAAGAGATATATTGCAGGGAATTGGTTCAATGATAATGTAGACAGGCAAGTTTGAAATCTTCAGAGTGAAGAACTGACACTCCAGTTCAAATCCAAAGGCTATTTTCTGGTTGAATTCCCTCTTTGGGGAAGATCAATCTTTTGTTCCATTCAGACCTTCTGGTTATTAGATGAAGCCCACCCACATGGTGGAGAGCTTTACTCAAAATCCCCTGATTTCCATGCTAATATCATCCAGAATGCCCTCACAGAAACATCCAGAATAATGCTTGACCGCACATCTGAGCCAGGCAAGGTAACACATAAAATAAACCATCACACCTTGATTGTCTGGGAATCTCTCCTCACTGTGAGGTCCGGTGTATACATCTTGGCCCAATGCAGTGCTTTCTCTGGTTCCCCACTGGATTCAGCACATTTTTACATCCTGACCCTCACTCAGCACTGTGGTGGCTTGGCCACATACCTGTGATCTCTGCTTGATATGAGCCTTCCGAAGGCAGGGCTGGGTTCTGTTAGAGAAGGTATCACTTCTCCCTAGCAATGCCCAGCATGAACAGTTGCTCAGAGTAACTTATGGAGTAAGGTGATGAAATGGTGGGAGGATCCAGAAGCCAGAAGTAATAGCTGCACTCAATTACTTAATCTCCAAGTAATGAACTTTTTCCCTCCTGAATAATTGTTGCTTGAGAGATTCAGAGAGCTTGGCCACCTTGTCCGAGAAAATGCAGACACACCTATGTTCATTTGAACAAATCCTGGAAAGTGTAGACACATGCACAATCACTGGCCACTTCTGCCTTTCTCAAGGCAGAAGGCAGCAGAGTTGGGTATCCAAGGTTGAAGCTTTCAATAGATTTGCCTTTGACACTTGAGCAGCCCTTTGCTCATTGTGTGAATTGACAAGGGGCCTGGTTCTTAGACTCTTAGCACCTACTGTTGTTTTTTATCAGTGATACAAGGAAGACAGTCATACGTATCACACAGTGCTGTTAGGAAAAAGTAAGTGCCTCACATGTGGCCGGACCTTAGTTTAGTTGATCCTGTTTCTTCCCTGCCTGTCTTTTGAATTAATCTCTACTACCTAATAATGCCTTCCTGTTGAAAGTCACTGACAACATATTGGTGCATCCCAAAGATACTCTCAAGGTCTCTCGATGTGCTAGGGGTCCTTTTTGTCTTCTTTCAATTTTTTTTTAAAGATTATTTATGCATACAAGAGCTGGGGTTCAGGCCAGAGATGCAGGGGGTGAGAGGATTCACCAGAGACAGAGCGGGGAACAGAACAGGCAAACTGATGAAATACACTGCTGAGGGGAGCAGCGGGCGAGACAGGAGAGGTCTGCTGCGCCATGTGGTAGCTCCTTGGCCGCCTGGGGATTGAACTCGTGCTGCAGTGGCTTCGGATTGCTTCACAGTGCCATGCTTAACCCCTTGCGCCACCAGGGGGGCCCTCTTCTTTTAATTTTGATACACACGGAGAATGCAGATTGTATAGGAGATGACCCCGTACCAACGGAGGTGACTGGCACGTGTGCCATGTTGTTCTCCACAGCAGTTGGTGATTCCTAACCTTTAGAGGCTCTTCAGAAAGCTAAGGGCTCTTTACCCAAAAAGGCGCATTCATTTGATGCTTTGCACACAGCCTCAGGGAGTTCATGGATCCTGTAGATTCCAGGTTAAGAACCCTGTCAGAATGTCACTTGCTGACTTCTGTCCCCTGCCTCACATGCCCCCCGCTATCTCTACCGTTATCTATGTTATCTCCGTTTCTCTTCTTAACTCTATTTTTGTGTACTTAATGTAGTTAGGATTCGGATCAGGATCGTGGCTGGATAAATGGATGAATGGATAGGGAAGTAGAGGGCAAGAAAAAACCATGGAGTTGCTATGTTTCCTGCATATTTTTTCCTGCAAAGTTCCCTGGTATGTCATTTGGAGATGCTGCCCCAGAATATGTGGATGGTTAGACAGCCTTTGGCGTGAGACTGTTGGGTTTGAATCCTGGTGCCGTGTGACTTTAGAGAATCAGTTCTCCCTAACTCTCAGTTTCCCTGTCTTTGAAATGGGGACAAGAAGAGCACTCCCATACTGAATTGTTAGAAGCAGTAAGTGAATTAGAAGTACATGGATTTTAGAGTAATGTATGTTAGTAAGTGCTCAGTAACTCTTAGCCACTCCTGTTTTGAATTTTGATGATTTGGGGTCAACAATAATGTAATCACTTATTTATACAGCCTGGCATATATTACAAATGAGAAATTCAACAGCACCAGGAGGAAATCTGAAACTGGAACCCCTCCTTTCAGAAAAGAAAAACTTTCCTTCCCTTGAGGTGACATACTCTGCGATAGGAATTGTAGGTGAACAGGGTCACTGAGAGACCACCCTGGCTTCTTTCCTGAGATCTGGTGTGAGGTGGACTCCACAGCAGAAGGACCCACCTCTAGTTCTAGGCACCACTGAGGGTTTATGTCTTCTGTCTTTTTTCCTTAGGAAGGTTCTAGACTGGTCATTGTTTTTTATATCAAGGCAAAAAAGGTACATCATTGGATCAAATTCTAAAACTGATACTGCCTATGAGAGGTTGATTAAATTTTTTTTTAAATGAAAAGGAAATGTCAGTGTGCTGTTATCACTATTAACTCTTCACGTTTTGAGGGCAAATGTCTGTATAAAATCAAACTTATTTTGCCTATTTTATGGCTTTTCTCTCCACTTGGGCCTTGGGTTGCAGTTTGTTTCTTGCTCTTTGAAAAGAAAATATTCACTGTCACAGAAGTGCAGGAGTGCCCAGCTAATGCCTTGTTATCAAGGGGCAAGAAATCACTTCCTGGGCTAGCTGTGGGCACCCCACGTAGCCTGGAAGGGGACAGTGCAGCTAAGTCTTTGTCCAGGAGGTGGCGCTGCCTGCAAAACCCTGAAGGAGCACTTGGGAGCAGAGGGAGCAGAGCGGGAGGAGGCTGGGAGGAGAGGTCTGGAGGCCGGATTGGGCAGTGGCAGTGGTTCTTGTTCTAATAATCCCAGAGATATGAATTGTCAGTTTGGAAGCGTAATTTAATTCTAATTGTAATTTAGGTGGAGGAGATACTGGTTTAGTCAAAGTACGTTTGGAGAAGCCTGGTACTGTCTAGAAATCTGATGAACTGGGTCTCCTGGTAGCCCGTTTGCATAAGAATTGAGGCCCCTCCAGGGACAAACTCACCCTAAAGGCAGAAGAACAGGCACTGCTTGATCAGAAACAGCTGGGTCCTGGATCATGAAGTGCTGGTTGTGCCAGCGTCCTGGGGACAGGAGGTTGGTTCCGGAGTGAGCAACTGTCTTGTTCATGCACCTTGTATGCCTAATTTTGCATATGGCAGGGAGATAGGGGACGCCTTGTAAACACTGCCAGAAAAGTCGTGCGAAAAATCCTAGAAAGCACCGAGCTACCAGGCCTACAGCTTTGGGACAGAGCAGAGCAGGTCCCCGGTGGTGGAGACTGGGCGTCCTGCGGTGATCGGGGTGCTGAGGACACAGAAGCCAACAATGGGCATAACGTGCCCACCCCCAAAACTGACATTCTGCTTCACCCCATGCCACACGCTTCTCATTTAGGTTCCCAAATAAATCTAGATGGTAGATTCTGTTTCCAGTCTCATTTGTCAGAAGAGGAAACCAAGGCTGGCGTCCCTGCAGGCGGAGCTGAGACCTGGCAGGGGCTGGTTTGGAGCCAGGAACATGGCCGCTGTGACGCTGGATGCCTGGGTCAACTCTGGAGGGCCCGGACTTGCCCACAGCCCATGCCCAGAGGACAAGGTGGCCTGATGGGGCAGGGGTCAGGCCGTGCTGACTTTATCCTGAAGTCTTCCTGGTGTTCTGAACTTGAGCCAGGCCTGGAAGACTGGGTTTGGGGAAGGAGCCGAGTATTTCAGGCGAAGGCCTAGAAGGGAGGAAAGGATGGAAGCAGGAGGGGCTGAGCATGGCCAAGGGCAATGAGAGGCAGGTGGACCGGGAGGGCGGGGTGACCAGAGATGGCAGGCTGGAACGCCTGAGCTTGGTGCTGGCTCAGGCGGCCACATAGGGAGCTGGGGGAGGGAGGTGAGGTGGTTTCTCCTCTTCTGGACCCCAGAGACTTTTGGGTGGTTTTCTGTCTGGTCTGTGGCTGCCTTGCCAAGGTTTGTGTTCTTGGTGCTGACCTGGAGGCACGAATGTTTATGGGTCCTGGTCAGCCCGACGTGAAGTTGGCAGCAGAAATGAAATTTTTTTTTTTTTTTTCTGGAGAAGGTTGCCGAGAACATCACTTTCTTGTCAATTCCCCATTATCTTGAGGAAATAAGGTTAATTGAAATCTACAGATTTCAGTAGCTAATAGCTCGGCCTTCTCTTTCAGCCCATCTTTCACCACTGCTTCCAGAAAATAGCAGCGTTGACTGATCAGATTTTTACATTTGCTCCTTCATGTCCTTCATCTGAAGTGCTAATAAGCAGTGAAATGGCCCAAATGTGGACAGCAGGAGGGAGCGGATGGGGCCTGGAGGGCTGGCTGACTCCCCATTTAGATGCTAGGTTTCTTGAAATCCAGCCTGAGTGTGGTCACTGGGTGGGACCAGGAAGGTGGAATGTTGGGGGGGTGTGGAGGCATGAATCTGGGGCGCAAAAGCTGCAAATTTCATGCAAGTTCAGAGTTCAAGAGTACCCCACATGGTCTCCATGTCTCAGAAATTTGACCAAGTACCCCTTTGGGGAGGCCTACGCAGGAAACATAGCTACAGAATTGGGGTGAGCGGAACTGAGTACCGGATGTGGGTGAAGGGGTTCAGCGAACCACTCCATCCTCCTCAGCATGGCTTTCCTTTTCTGTTCTCCTTGATAGTGGCTTTTGTGTGATAAATATTTATGTGATATCTGAATTATTGGTGATGTCATACACGCCCTGGATCTTAGAACACACTGTGATTTAGAATTGACATTCTTTATTGTGCCCCTTTCTGCTAAGTAGGTTCCATTCTGGATGTGAGGATGCGGGGCCTTGGGGAAGAGCGTGTGTATCTGAGGGCAAAGGGCCTGGTGTGTGATCTCAAGGGCGCCCCTCCTTTCTCTCATAAGCAGGGGAAATGGGTTTCAGCTAAATAAGGGGGTTTGTAAGTGAGGGTGATGGTGCAGAGTGCTGGAGGGAGGGGGAGGGTGAGTGTTCCCCGCCTTTCTTGACTGTAGGAGCTAGAAAGCTGATCACAGAGTTGACCACAGGGCGGGAGGGTTGTCTGGGTGTGGAGAGCGAGAGGGCCAGGCTGTCTGAGAGGAAGAAAAGAGGCAGGGAAGGGAGGGCTGTGTGGCTGCAGCCCACGTTCAGCCCCTTGTCTGCTGTGCGGACGGACTTGCACGGCAGGACGGAGGCGCTGAGCAAGCTCCTATTTCTCTTGAGGTGCACTGTGACTTCTCGCCCCGACAGCTGCCACTTGGCTTCTTGCAGCCGCAGAGCCGGGAGCACTGCCTAACATGCTGGGCGAGCCCGGGAGCCCCATCTTCAGGGGGATTCAGATCCTGATGGGTTTTCTGGGGGCAGACACCTGGTCCTACACATCATGGTGCCTGAAAGCCTGTGGGGTGGGGGTGTCCACCCTAGAGAGAGGACCCCTGAGGACAAACACCCACTGAGGCTCTTCCCCACCCTTGGCAACACCCTTCTTCTCACTGTGGGGTCTGGGCGACTGATGGTGGCGGATGGAGAACTGGAGTTGATGTTGTCCTCATATGGAGTGGGGATCCCTCTCTTGATTTTAGGAAAGTTTATTCCGAGCTCTCCCAAGTTAGTGTGTTGCTTACTTTCCCTGCGAAGTTCATAACCCCCTGGGGTTCTCTAGGCAGATGTTGCTTCTGAACAAGGTCCCGGGTGACACCAGGGAGACTTGACTCTGAAGTTGGGTGGAAAGTCCCAGTTTGGGAGCCATGTTCCTGGAAACGTTGAGCTGGATTATTTACTGGCTTGTCAGGAGCCTTCTGCTTTATCTCCCGCTCTCTAAGGGCCGGGTGTGTTCTTTGACTACCTAGGACACAGTCTTGGAGAAGCCATATCACCCTCCTGACTTCAGTTTATTCATGGGAAAATGAGGGGTTGCACAGATAATGTTAATGGCTGTTATTTTGCCTCTGTTAGGCTTTTATTCCAAGTCTCTGGACAAAGGACTTACATCTCTGTTTCCTGGGATAATAATACCCACCTTACCTTCTAATCTATGCAAAAGCACTCAGAGCTCTGGGGAGGAAAAGCATTAGTTAAATCCCCAGTAAAATTATGATTATATTCTAGTTCTCCCCTAGCCATTCATCATGGATCTGCTCACACAATTATGCCCCGGGGTGAGTTATGTGAGCAAACAATCACACCCAGCAAGTTTCTTGGGTGGTGGAGCTTCTGATTGGGCTGCTGGCGAAGACGTGCAACTCTTTCATTCAGTTATTTTAGCGTGGAGCTTGCTGTCTTGTTAGTATGCAAGCCCAGATTGGAATATGCCACAGCCTCGAGAATGTGCCATTGGTGGTTATTTGGTTTCATTACTCTTAGATTTCTGTGGGGGCCGTTTGGACCAATTCTGACATAGGAAAGTATAGCACAGGTCCTCTTTGGCTTCCAGGGACACCCTGATAATGTTCTAAATTTGGATGCTGCCTGGGATTCAGAGCATAAGCAGGGCCCCTATGCCTGTAACATCTGCACAGGCGAAAGAGCGTAAAGACACACCTCTCCTAGCTCACCAAACACACCCTGGCTGATGATGGCTTTTGTGTTTTTCCATCATAGCCACCAGAGGTCTCCCAGATTGTGGCCCATTTTAATATCAGTGGAAATCTACTGGGGATTTACCAAAGAATCCTCTGGAAATTGGAGAGCATGCCTACAAAAGTTCAAAGTTGGCTACCTTGTTCATCCAACAACGCTATTCATGCAAAATGTCATACAAATCAGTCCTTATTTACTGAGTACTTTGCTTCACTAACCAAAGAAATGCTGTGGGGAAAAAAATTGCTTGTGTTTAACCATCATCCATTTTTTTCAAAAATAGGACAGCAATTAAAGTAGTACCACGTGATGGGCCTGATGATATCAGTGTGGGAAAGAATGCCATCCTGGTGGCGGTGCTCAGGGCTGAGTGTCTGTCCTCATCGGGCTGGGCAGTGTGTCTCCAGGAGAAAAGCCCTGGGCTTCAGGGGCCTGGCAAGGTAGATCCCATGCAGGACACAGATGATAGTGTCCTCTGTGCTGGACGATCAGGGCAACTGTGCCCTCTACCAGGGGAATGCAGAGACCCTTGGGGAACATGATTTCACCTCTGGGGTCCTCTGTTTCTCCTTCCATGCAAATGACAGGTTTGGGTTATGTGATTTCTAAGTTCTTAAGATTCTGTGACTACTTTCTTTCTGAAACATCAGGACCACTTGTTGTGCATGTGGTATATGCCATTGCAGTTCATGGAGATCTGTAAATATAACCTGCTCCATCCTCACGACTACCCTTTGTCAGAGGATTCACTGGCTCTGTCTTCAGGTGGTGGCACGAAGCTCAAAGATGTGATGTCACTTGCAGTGGTCGTGCAGCTGGGATTTGCACTCTCTGTTTAATTCCAAAATGTCTCACTACTTTATCCTTCCTTTCATGCATTTCCACGTTGAGAAAATAAAGTCAGCTAACCTAGGTTGTTCATCTCCCGGGTGCTGGTGGCTGTGTCAGTTAGGAATCACGCTGGTGGAAAGCAGCAGACCATGTAAGTAGCTCTCTGGCTGGGGATTGGACTCGTGCTGCAGTGGCTGCAGATAGCTTCGTAGGTTGCATCTTAACCCCTTGCGCCACCAGGGAGGCCTGCCCACTCTGGTGAATCCTCTCACCCCCCGCCACACCTCTGGCCTGTACCCCAGTTATTGTATGCATAAATAAATCTTAAAAAAAAAAAAAAGAAAAGCAGCAGACCAACCAAAGACTCTAACACCCGCAAGCTGATTCTCTACCTTAGCGTGGAGATGGGCTGGAGGGAGGGGGTGTCTGAGTTTGGAGGAGACCTCAGTGCCTTGGGGCTTTCTCTTCACCATGTCATTGGATGTGCTGTCCATCCTCACAGCCAACCTGTGGCCCAGATGGCTGACAGAGAGACAGTCATCCTTTTGGCTTTCAGCCTGAAGAAGCACAGGTGGCCTGTCTCCAAGTTGACTTAGTGCCACTTAAGTGTCATTTCAAAAGTTCCACGCAGCCGCTCTGCTGACATCCCACTGGCCAGCACCTAGTGACATGGCCATACCTAGTGGTGTAAATGTAGGGATTCTAGGTGGCCGCTGCTCGGTGAGGCACAGGCTTACATTGTTAAGGGAGAAAGAGAAGGCGGGTCCTGGGGAGCTGAGCGCCACCTCTGCCATCCTTACCAGCTCCACTGTTGTGCCCAGCTGGGGCCCCGATTTGCTTCAGGTTTCTGCGTCTCCCCAGTCTCCCGGCTAACGGAGCAGTCAGAGTCCATTTCCAGGGTGCCATTACCCTGTCTGTGACGAAGCGTGGGGACTTGTCCTGGACTATGACATAGGCAAGGCTTCTGGAAAAAAGTTTCTTCAATTGTTTTATTTATTTATTTTTATTTTAAAAAATATTTTATTTTATATAATTCTTACATCATTTTTCATCTTTGCACAATGTATGCATTTTTATTTCGGTTATATTCCCCATACAATTTCACCCCCCCTTATTTGAACTCTAGTTCTTCCTCTCCCCGCTTCTCTCTCCTCCCTCCGCTCCCCCGTAGTGTGTCTCTGGTTTATAGTTGCTTGTTGATTTTGATTATTACTTTGTATTGATTAGTCTTTTTCCTGGTCTCTTAGTTAGGTTTTCTAAATTCCTGCTATGAGTGAGACCATCCAGTATTTTTCTTTTTCTTTCTGACTTATTTCGCTGAGCATGATCCCTTCTAGCTCCATCTATGTTGCTGCAAACTGCATGTGTTTATCTTTTTTGATTGCTGAGTAATATTCCATGGTGTATATGTACCACATCTTCTTGATCCAGTCATCTATTTTGGGGCATTTGGGTTGTTTCCAAAGCTTAGCTATTGTAAATAGTGCTGCTATAAACATAGGGGTGCAGGTGCCCTTTGGAATTGCAGTTTCTGTGTCCTTTGGGTAAATACCTAGGAGTGGAATTGCTGGATCCTATGGAAGCTCTATGTTTAGTAGGTCAAGAAATCTCCACACAGCTCTCCATAGTGGTTGGACCAGTTTGCACTCCCACCAGCAGTGCAGAAGATTTCCTTTTTCTCCACACCCTCGCCAACATTTGTTGTTACTAGTTTTTTTAATATGTGCCATTCTCACTGGTGTAAGGTGGTATCTCATGGTAGTTTTGATTTGCATTTCCCTGATGACAAGTGATGTTGAACATTTTTTCATATGCCTGTTGGCCATTTGCATTTCCTCTTCAGAGAAGTTTCTTTTTAGCTCTTCTGCCCATTTTTTGACTGGATTATTTTCTTTGTTGTTGCTGAGTCTCATCAGCTCTTTGCAGATTTTTGTGATCAGTCCTTTATCATTAGTGTTGTGTGCAAAAATGTTCTCCCAGTCAGTGGGGTTTCTCTTTGTTTTCGTTATTGTCTCTTTTGCTGTGCAGAAGCTCTTTAATTTGATGTAGTCCCAGCTGTTTATCTTTGCCTTCACTATCACTGCTTTGGGTGATGTGTCTGTAAAGATGTCTTTGATGTGCATATCATGTAGTGTTTCGCCTATATTTCCTTCTATGTATTTTATGGTTTCAGGTCTTATGTCTAGTTCTTTAATCCATTTTGAGTTGGCTTTTGTGCATGCTGTGAGGTAGTAGTCAAGCTTCATTCTTTTGCATGTAGCGACCCAGTTTTCCCAGCACCATTTTTTGAACAAACTTTATTTGCTCCAGTGCATTTTCTTTGCTCCTTTGTCAAAGATTAGTTGACCATAAATCTGTGGGTTTATTTCTGGATTTTCTATTTGATTCCATTGGTCTGTGTGTCTGTTCTTGTTCCAATACCATGCAGTTTTGGTGATTATGGCTTTGTAGTATAGTTTGAAGTCTGGGAGTGTGATGCCTCCATTCCCTTCTTTTTTTTTTTTTTTAAAGATTTATTTATTTATTTATACAAGCTCTGGGTACAGTCAGAAGTGCGGGAGGGTGAGAGAATCCACCAGAGCCAGAGCGGGGAGCAAAGCAGGCAGAAGGACCGAAGCACACTGCTGAGGGGAGCAGCGGGCGGCAGGAGAGGTCTGCGCGCCATGCGGGACCCTCCTCCGGTGGCCGGGGAGCAGCCAGTGGTCAAACCGGCACCGCAGAGGCTGCAGGCAGCTTCGCGACCCAGCGCTCCACTGCTGCGCCACCAGGAACTCTTTAGCCTTGCCTCTCTGCCTCTCCTATCAGACGCCCTTGGTTCAGGATCCAGGGCTGGGCTTGTTGAGAAGGATGACTTACAGTTGTCTGCAGGGAGGTGGGTTTTTAGCTTCAGTTGTTGCCATCCACCTCGGCCATGGCTGTCGCTTTTCCTCTCCAACTCTTCTTGCTAGAGTGTGCTGGAATTCATTAAGATGGGCCCGTCTCCTTCCCCTGAAGGGCCCTCCCTTCTTTTTTTATCAGGAGAGATTTGGCTATTCAGGGTTTTTGGTGATTCCATATGAATTTCATCAATAATTGTTCTATTTCTTTGAAGCATGTCAATGAAATTTTGATTGGAATAGCATTGAATCTGTATATTGCTTTTGGTAGGATGGCCATTTTAATAATGTTTATTCTTCCAATCCATGAGCAGGGGATGTCTTTCCATTTCTTTGTGTCTTCTTCTATTTCAAAAAGTTTCTTCTTAAAGTGTGAAGATACTGACTTCTTTTACTGGACTCATGGTGTCTGGTGGAGAGGCTGGATACAGGCAGACTTCATTCCATTGTGCTTTGCAGATCATATCTTTTTTTCTATTTTAAAATAAATTGAAGGTTTGTGGCAACCCGTGTTGATCAAGTCTGTGGGTTCCATTTCTCCAGCAGCCTGTGCTCACTTCAAGTCTCCGTGTCACATTCAACCAAGGTGTGTACATTGTGTGAGTGTGTTTTTTTTCTTTCTTTCCTTTTTAAACACAATGCTGTTGCCCCCGCAATGCACTGTGCAGAGTGCAGATGCAACTTTTATATGCACTGGGGAACCAGCACATCAGTGTGGCTCCCTCTGTTGTGGTGCTGGCTTTACTGTGGGGTTCTTGGAACGTCTCTGAGCTTGCCCTCTCTGTAACCCTGGGGGAAACCTGCTTCTGAGAACAACGCTGCCTCTGGAGGTGGTGGAGGGGAAAGATGGAGAGAATCTGGGTTCTTGACTAAGAACCTGGCCTACTTCTAGACTCTTATGAAACACATTTTCATACTGTTTCAACAGCTGAATCAAAGTGTTTTCAGACTCATGACTAAAGGCATCCCAACTGATACATTGGTGAAAGAAAGGACACCCCTTCCTGTATGCCCTCACCACGGCAGACTGGACACCAGTTGGTGCCTGTCTTTGGACTGTAAAGGCACCTTTGTTTTTATTTCCATAGAGAGAATACCTGCTAGACTCAGGATAGAATCAGAATATTTTAGAATGACAGGGGACCTAATTCTGCAGCTCAAAGTTCAAAGAGAATGAGCAGTTAGAAGTGGAGGCAGAACTGAGGCTGGGAACTGGCCTTTGGGAGACCAACCAGTTCAGCTCCCTTTCACCCTGTTGTTCCTCTCCCTGGTCTGCCTCCAGTCCAGCTGCTGCTGCAGGGTCCGACGTGCCGTGGGCCTGTCTTGGGCACAATCGGAACTCTTTAGCCTTGCCTCTCTGCCTCTCCTATCAGACGCCCTTGGTTCAGGATCCAGGGCTGGGCTTGTTGAGAAGGATGACTTACAGTTGTCTGCAGGGAGGTGGGTTTTTAGCTTCAGTTGTTGCCATCCACCTCGGCCATGGCTGTCGCTTTTCCTCTCCAACTCTTCTTGCTAGAGTGTGCTGGAATTCATTAAGATGGGCCCGTCTCCTTCCCCTGAAATCAGACCCCAAAGGGTTTCCGTGCACTCAGGCCCCATCTGCTCTTCAATCCAGACCATGCCTTGTCATAATCATTCCCAATCATGTCTCATTCGGCCAGCCAGCACCTGACTGGGAGAAATCCCCCTAGTGAAAGTCAGAAGTGTGTGCAGCTGTGCAGGGCTGAGGGGGAGCTGCTTGGGAGCCTAAGTGATAGGCTCCATCATGTTACATGGCTGTTCTTCAAGAAAAGCAGCGTGGCAGGAACAGGCTGGGCAGTCAGAGCCACCTTGCTCAATTACTTACCAGTTGTAAGAGCTTGGACAGGCTATTTCAGTTCCCTGTGCCTCAGTTTCTTCACTTGGAAATTCACGTGTGATGATACTTACCTTGTTGGAGTTTAGTAGATGTGAGATAATGTTATCTAGTTCTTCATTTCTCTCTCTATAGAGATAGCTGTAGCTATATTAAGTTGTCACTAGATAATACACATTTTTAAAGATGGATCTAGTAGGTGCTCAATAAACTATTGATTAACTTTTAGCATGAGGGCGACAATAGCATGTAGGCTTCAACTTGTGTCTTGTTTTTTTTTTTTCCCCTGAGTTGATGCTCTTTGCTCCCCTATAGGACTTGACATTGTTTCTCTGGGATCCAGGGAAGAGGTTGGGTGTTTCTCTGCCCCAAACATATTCTTACAGTTGAGGGGAACTGGAAGCTCTGCATCCTGGCCTCTAACGTACACTTCCAAGCAAACAAGATCTAGACAATTGGAGTCGGCACAACAGGTGGGGAGCCTGACTCATCATTACCCCATGAATTACCATTACCCCAGCCAGACGAAAGTCTCTCCCAAGAGACTATTAAGACGCCAGAAGGAGCAGCATGCTGCTAACGGTGTATGGTGGAGGCCCTTGTCTGCACAGGCAAACCATTATCTGGTCCAGACCATTCTAAGTCTTCATCAGTTGGGGTGTTCCCCCTTTCCTCTGAGTACTCCCAAGATCTCATCTTGCAGTCCTAAAGAGAAGCTAGTTCCAAGTCTTATCTGAAAATCATTCTTAACAAGAGGTGAAAGGAACTGGGGTAACAGGAGAGGATCCCCTTTGCTCTGTCCCTGGAGAACTCCATGACCTGATAGGATGTTCAGCTTTCTGTGATGTTGAGAACGTAATACTGTCTTTGATGTTTACCATCCTCCCTGGAGGTGGAGGGAGGGTTATCAGACCTTGAGTTCTCCCTTGGGGCTCTAGCACCTAATCAGCAATGACCTCATTCTGGCTGGTAAATCCTGTCAGTGCCTTGTCCACAGTTTCATTGCAGTGGTCATATTAGCTCCCTCTGCAAGCACGGCCATATTGTCCAGCTCTTGCTATTTATTCATTTCTTATCTGTAGTGAAGTCTTAGGGATACATACTCTGCTGAGGTCAACACCGTGTTTACGTAAGCAGCCCAAGCATTCTTGAGTAAACTTCACCATAACTCAGGGAATGCCTTTCATGTTTTCTGCAGAAAAGAAAACAAGCCGGGAAAATAGTAAATGAAAAGAAAAGGTGAACAGACACTTAAGAGGCATGTTTGCTACTTCAGGATAGAGTAGTTGGAGAATATTCTATGCCGAAGGCAGGCAGTCCTGTGACACGGGGCACTTGAGAAGTCCTTGGGTGTCCCTTGCCCTGGGGATTGGCCTGCATGTGTGGAGAAAGGCTGTGGGGGCAGCTATCACACAGCAGTGTCCAGGGCTTCTGAAGTTTTCAGAAGCCCCTGTCCTCTTGTGGCCAGCTGGTCTGACATACCAGAGGACGTGCAGGACTTGGTGGAGGACAGAGAAGGATGTCCTTAGGAATGTGGCTGGCGGAGCTCTTGTCACCAAGTGATTGTCTCCAATTTGCCCCCAAGTGGAGTCAAAGGGGCGGGGATGCCTGCTCTGGGCTGTGCCCTGTCATCCATCTTAGGAGCCTCTGAGCAGCCCACACTTCTGTTCAGAGGCAGCAGGGGGCTCCCTCCACAGGCCAGGCTGCTCGGGCTGCTTCCCCCACCACTGCTCGTCACCCCCTCAATCCTCTGTTCTTTGTCTCCTCTCCCTCTAATATGTGTTCCTCAGCGCAGGGCCTTCCTTTCGTGTTTGCTGTCTCTTTAATTCTCCACTGGCTCTTTTATTCTCCACATCCAGCAGGCCCTGGCTTCTTCCTCTGCTCATTATCCTCCAACCTGTTTTTTCTTCTTTCGAGCTCTGTTTCTCCTTGGTATTCTACCCACCATCTTATTCTTTATTCTCTCCCCCATTATCGCTTTTCTCCGTTTGGTTGTCTTTTCTCTTCTCCACAAAGCCGCCTCTCTCTCAACGTAGTTTAAAACAGATGCTGGTGCTCTGATAAAAAGAACTCCACACAGACATATTTTACCAAGAAACAGTCTCCGTTCACAAGGCGGCTGCGTGAGGCTGCCTCCCAGATGGCAGTTCCCAGCCATGTACTTACCAGCTATTCTGCTCCAGGATGAAGCTGGTTCTCCCCGTTACCAATTCCTGATGCGGGTCATTATTACAGAAGAGGCAGCCAAGTAGCTGCTAACCATGCTGCAAAGAGTGTGCCTTCAGAGAGCTGGGCCAGGGCTGGGAGGCCAGAGCCTTGGGCAGGCCCTCCTCCACTGCTAGGCTCAGGTGGGTGCTCCAGCTGTGTGTGTCCTTCTCTTGTGAGGCCCTGTCACCTGCACTTGGCTACCTCCCCCACCAAGGCATAATCTCCCAAGAGGACTGGGATGCAGTAGGGGCTTAGAGCACAGGCCGCAGGATGCTGAGGGCCTGGGGAGGGTTTCTCCCAGCAGCTTCCTGGCTGGAGTTCCTGTGGAGTGGTTGGGATTTCCTGGTGTAGCCACATTGAACTTTCCATTTGTATGTGAAACTGGAGAACATTCTACTTAGGATAGGTGTCCCAGTGAATGACTCAGCATTATGTTTCCAACAAACACTAAGGAATGAGCTTATCGGGGACACAAAGACAATGGGCACCCCCCAACCCCCATCTAGTAGGAGGTCCTTCCCCAGACTGAATTGAATCTCCTCCTGACCCCAGATTCTGGCTATCTCTACAGTTGTCTGAAGTGCAGCCCTGTTAGATGTGGGCTGTGACATCTGCTGGTTGGCCCATGGGGCCTGCACAGTGAACTCTGTTCTGCAATTTTCCAAAGCATAATTTGCCCACTTTACATACAACTCTATTTCCCTAACCTGGACCTCTGATGAATACACTCTCAGGGCATTGTGTGTTTTCTAGAGATTTCCATCCCCACCTGATTTTTGCTTGCAAATAGGGTTTGTTTTGTCCCCAGATTTTTTTTTCTATAATTGTGAATAGGTTTAAAAATTGCTTGTTTGTAAAACTCACATTTAGTGAGTGTTTACCAAAAAAGTGTCATTGAGCTCTTATGACACCAGAGCCACTTTTATCCCCAAGTTATCTTATAGAGGAACTGGTCCAATCTAAGGGGTTTAAAAACTCACCAGCCCTAAAGGAGGAAACCTTTGGGCCTGACAGGTTATTATCTTGAGGGTGGAGGTGTTTCAGGATGTCCATATGTGCCCAGACTTATAAATTGTACACTCATATACACAGGTGGTTGATTTCATGTTAATAATATCTCAATTAAGCAGTTAAAAAAGGCAAACAAGCCAAAACCCTAAATAATCTCACTAGCCCCAAAAGATCTCCCTTCCTTTACTTGAAACTCATCATTTTGTTTTCTTTCACTGTCTTTGTCTTCATCAATCAGGCCACTGTTTCTGTCGGGTTTCGTGAAGTAAACACAGCTAGGAAAGTGAAAATAGCTACCAGGCTCACATTCGTGTCACTGAAGTCAGTTTGCTCACTTTTTAGCTACCGGGGTCCAGAGCTGGGGTCCAGAGCTAAAAATGGACAGAATCAGTTGAGATGAGTCTGGGAGAGTGGGAGGAGGCACTCTGGAGCTGGAGGAAGGGAGCACGGTGAGGGGACGGGCAGAGAGGCTCATCACACAGCCCATTCCGAGGAGGAGGACTGGGTGCACCAAGTGTGGACTCTGTGAGTTTGTGTTCAGGGTCAGCCTGTTATTGATCTATCTACTGTCTCCTTCTTTTCTTCATTGGTGAAAATGGTGGATCTGCTGGAGGCCGGAAAGTCAGGCCAGTGTGGGCGTGACTGCACATTCTCTCACTGGTTAGACGTGTGATCTCTGGCAAGTTTTTCAGCTGACTTTCAGTGCCATTTCCTGGTGCATCAGAGGGCCTCAGAATATTTATCTCATATGGGTGAGGGGAGGCCCAAAAGGAAATGGAGCTTATGTTTTTACTAGTGCCTTGCACACAGGAGGGTCTAGTTTCTCTTCATTTTCCTCTAAAGCGTCCTAACTTAAACAAAATAGTTGACTTGTATATATCTGTGATGCATCATCAAATCTATGAAAAAATGTATATATGTATTTTTTCTCGAATTACCACAGTAATCCAATCTAATGGTTCTGAAAGAATCAGACTATCAGTTAGTCAATGGGAATGAAAAGCTCCCTGCCCCATGAGTTCTTAAGAGAATATGAACACCAGTAAGAACATTCATTGTAACCTCACGGATCCTGTTAAGGGCAGGTGGCTGTGGGTGGGGTGGGTGTGGGCACCTGTGTCCCATGAGCTGGGCTCACCCTGTATTCTTGCTGGTCATCTCTTATCTTTTGACTCTGGAGATCTCAGCTGACTTCTACTTTACAATATACCATTTTCTTATTTTAAACCAAAGGTAAAGGAAAATTTGGCATAATTTTAGATGGCCAGGTTCAAGAATGTTTGCTCAGTGTTGAGGACAGAGGATGGTTATGCCGCGTGACCCAAAACAGAGCTTGCAGTTCTGCTGTTTCCTTTTTCATAAGGCCAAATCCAGTGTCCAGTCTTACTCTGGACTGGCTGTTTTATCCAACTTCCACACAAAACAGAGTTAGCCTCTCAGTTATTACCAGCCTCTATCCTTTTGCCCCCTCTGGTACCAGCCCAATCATGAGGCCTTGCTGGTCTCTCTTGCATGTTCTGTTCCAGACTCACCAGGCCCCTTCCAACCAACTCACTGCTCCTTAAACACACAGCATCTTTCTACCTGGCCAGCTGCTGCACCTGTGGTGCCGACCAGCTATTCCATTGCATTCTTCATCGTCATGTTCTTAGGAGCTGGAAGAGGACCCAGGGGTTGCTGCATCTGCCCCTCCCATGGCACCAGCGGTGAGTTCAAGGCTACAGAGCTGAGATGTGCTGCATCTGCTAGACTGTTACCCGGGTGTGTGTGGCCAGAATCCTCTGGAAGGATGGTCTCTGCCAATCAGTGGAACTGGCTGGAATCACTGGGTGGGCCTTCTCCACTGAGCAAGGAAAGACTTGCTTAATTTTGACATTTTGTGATTCACAAGGAACATCTCTTCTGTCTATGCGGTGTTTCTGTTTGTGCGGCTCTCGAGCCTAAGATCTTCCAGCTCACTCCTGTTCACTGGAGGCCAGGTTCAATGCCCTTAGCATAGTGAGGCATCCTGACAGCCCAGGCCAACTCCGTTGTGTCCCTGTCCCCAGACTCAGGCCTCTGGCACTGCGGCCGGCCTCCTGCCTTTGCACATACTGGTTCCTCTCACTAGAAGTTTCTCCCCCACTTCTAAACCTACAAAATGTTCAGCCCTCCCCTCCCTCCCTGCTGCCTTGCCTGCCTCTGCTGTCACCCAGCACCCCTTAGAGTGCTGGCCATGGGCATCATAATGACCGGGGCCTTTGTGGACTGTGCTAGGCAGTGTGCGAAGAAATACTCATTACATCATCGTCAGAAATATCTTTGTTATGATGCTGCTTTTAAGGATGCGGAAACTGAGTCTTCAAGAGATTCAGTAGCCAAGGTCACAGCTAGAAAATGGCGGCTTGGGGCTCACATGTGAGTCTGTCTGATTCCAGAGCCCAGCCCACTAGTGAGGACTTCGTGTCTTCCCTTCTTGTCCTATTGCTTCCCGAGGGTGGAGGCCATCTGCGGATCCCCAGCGTCTAGACCCGTGCCCGCCATGGACGGAGTGTTCGGTAAATGTTTGCTGAATAAGTGAATAAAGAAATGACTTTCCCCGCCCCAGCCAGCAGTCCTGCGGCACACCCCGCGACTTGGGTGGAGGGGTGCTAGTCGGTGCCCGGGAGCAGCGGCAGCAGATGGTGCTGCCGGGAGTGGCCCCGCTCTGCTTCTGCAAGGGCTGGGCTCTCTCCATCTCTTCTCCCCCTTCTCTGAAGGAGCCCCGAGTTCCAGGAAGATGGCCAAGCCCGGCCAGGCATGTTCCAGTAGGAAACACCTGGCTGGTCAAAGACTTCTGTGAAGCTCTGTCTGCACCGTTACCCTTTTTTTCCCCTCTCCCCTTGGGCTTCATGCAAAGCCAACTGGTATTTCTTTTCAGACAGCTGAGAACACCAGATGGAAGGGCAGGGGAGGTGGAGGCCCCGCGCAAGGCAGGAAGGGGCCGGGCAGGAGCCGAGGGTGGGGAGGGGGCTTCTGAAGCATGGGGTGGAGGGGAGAGGCCGGCGGGGTCAGCAGAGGTAGGAGAGGATGAAAGGGCTGAGCGCGCACAGCCACCATGTGTGTGCATGCACGCACACGCGGAGCTTTTAACACGCCATTAACATAGAGAAAGAGACGTTCTGGTTTCCGTAGCAACAAGGCCTATGGGTGCCTCAGCCAGAGAAACTTATTGGGGGAAAAAAAGGCATTTGCCTGTTAAGGAGCCTGATGAATTGGGAGATAATTATACAGCATTCCGCCACCACCGAAGACCCACAAATACACTCCAGAAAATATTTTAAAGAGCAAGGATTGTCAGAAATCCCACGAAGGCAGGAGGTGGGAGTGAGAGGCAGCAGGCTGGGGAAATGGGCGGCTGGGTTGATTCGGGGTGAACACGCAGGGGTGTGGGCACTTGTGTGGGCCAGGCTGGCAGCAGCCTGGGGGGCGGTAGCCGTCCGGTGCGAGGCAAGGGCTTTTGACCTATTCGTGTCTGATCCTCACCGGTGCGGACACTGGGTCCTGTTCTGTGGGGGATCGGCGGAAGGTGGGTGATGAGATTCCACAGGAGTGAGTCTGCTGCCCAGAGAGATGGGATGCATATGGGGCGCACACGCCCCCACAGCCCAGAGGGGGCGCGGCAAAGGGGAAATGCTTTCAAACTGAGCAGGGCGAGGCCGGCTCTTTGTGAGGGTGGCAGGAGGCGATACCTCATCACTGTGTGCTCCTAGCACGGGCCGCGGTGCTGGGCTTGTGACAAGCACTACACAGAATAGTGAAGGGGCTGCGTGCTGAGTGGAGGGAGGGATGGATGGTTGTGGCAGGGAGTTGACTGAATGAATAAAGAATCGTGAGCAACCAGGCCCCTGCTTTCTTTCCTCTTGCTCAGGCCTAGGAACTTAGCTCCCGCTCAGTTTTGTCCTGCTGGAGATGGCGCGGCGTGGGCAGGCTGTCAGAGGTCCGCGGAGAGAGCCGGAGTCCTAGCTGTAAGTGGCTGGCCGCGCCAGGAGGCTCTTGTCCTGAGGAGCTGGGCTTTCTGCACCTGTTTCCCTGCCCTGCCTCCTCCAATACCCTCTTGGGAGTCATCCTGTAGGGAAAAGCGCTTGCCCACTTCATCAAAGTGCCAACACCACTTTCTGTACCTCTCGGGGCTCAGGTGAACAAGCCCCCGACTTCAAATCAGTTTTTGTTCTTTAATCTCCTGTAGTGCTGGTGAGTTCTTTATTCAGCCCTTCATGCATACCATTTGTCATTATTTACTGTCCGCTTTTCCTATGTGTACCTCACGCCTCTCCCACTCAGCTGTGCTCCTCAGGGGCAGAGGCCTCCTGGGGAGCCCTTTTGCTCATGTCAGCCCCTACCCTTGCCGTGGCACTGTCAGGGCACAGGGAAAACGCCACACCCTGAGGTTCTTGTCAGGCTGCAAGAGTAATTGAAACAGCATCAGGCAGGTTAGCAAAGGGAACACGTGCATATGAGGGATTTGCATGGTCGTAAATTCTGCAGGAAAAGGAAGCACACCAGGATATGTGTCCTGTGTTTAGGGACCTGGGGTGTCAAGGAGTGGGGGAGGCCAAGTCACATGACAGGGAGAGGATGAGCTAACTGAGTTCTCCGCTGGAGAGGACGTTTCACTGGTAAACCTATGCCTGGTGATACCTCCCAAGCCCAGTCTTCTGGGTCAGAAAAAGGGAAGCAGTAATTGCTGCATCCGTTGGGGAAAGGATCAGTGGCTGAGACAAGGACAGAGCTTCTCTCAGTCTCTAGGGTGCTCACTGCTCTTACCTTAATCATCATTCTTTGAGTGGTGGTACTAGGCTGCCAAGGCTGGTGGGCCCATGGCCTTTAGTTCTATATAATGGGGGGACACTGATTGGAAGAGGCCTACTCTAGGCATATTGTGGAAAACCTGTTTGATCCTTTTTGGGGGATCAAGCCCATAGAAACATTAGATATTTGCAGCCAAAACCTTGGAGAGGGATGTGGCTTTGTAGCCATTCAGGACTGTCTAAAGGCATCAGGTTCCACCCAAGTGAGGGCCAGCTCTTTTGCACACCAAACACACAGATACCCACAAGTACCATTTAGTGGGTGCTCCCTGGTCTGTCCCTTCAGACATAGGCTTGAGAGCTGTGTGTGCCGATATGAAGAGGGGAAGACTAAGGGTCAGTGTTGGGGACTCATCCCCCTGCTACACACAGGCACTTGAGCTGTTCTTGAACCAAGGGTATCACACACCCCAAGGGGTCCGGCTTGGGGGAGGAAAGCAGAAGAGGGTCAGATAACTTCTCTGTCCTGGAGGAAGAGATGAAGGCAGGGGCACCTTGGACACCACGGCCTCTTTATCACCACGGATATATTTTGCTTCTACTCTGTTTTCTAGACAAGCAGACAGAGGTTCAGAGGAGTTGTGCAAATTACTCAAGGTCACGCAGAGACATGTTGGATTTATGTTCAGGATTTATACTGTCTCTCCCCAGTGCCCAGGCTCTTACGTCCTGTCATATATTAGATCTTTTCACCCTGGCTCACTGAATGCACTGGAGGAAGCCAGAGCATGTTTTATTTCCCTGAACACAGCCCTCTTCCTAAGTACAGCGCATTTGGGTATGAAAGACAAAATTGGATCAGAGCCCACTGCCAGTTAAAACGAAGATGAAGGAAGCAGAGTTCAGAGCAGGGGAAATTTATCTGTCTAGTCTTGTGTAAGCATCCTCCTGAACAGATTCCATTTCAACCATAAACAGAATTTTGTATTTCCACCTTCTCCCTTCATTCCCCTGCATCAGCCCCCACCATCCCCAACAGATTGCTCCCTTCCTTCTTGTTTAGGTTATAAGTAAGAAAAGTTGACCTACCCTGTATTCCCCACTCTGCCCTGCATCACCTGGGGGTGCAGGCATCTTGCCCCATTTTTTTTTTAATCTTCTTAAATGATTTTTATTTTTTTTTATTTTTATTTTTTGGGCATTTTTTTAAATTTAAATTTTATTTTTATATTCCCCATACAATTACAACCCCCTTATTTTTACCCCAAGCCCTCCATTTTTTAAATTCTCGCTTGGGCATTTGGGTTGTTCCAAAGCTTAGCTATTGTAAACTGGATCAAGAAGATGTGGTACATATATACCATGGAATATTACTCAGCATTCAAAAAAGATAAACACATGCAATTTGCAGCAACATGGATGGCGCTGGAAGGGATCATGCTCAGCGAAATAAGCCAGAAAGAAAAAGAAAAATACCGGATGGTCTCACTCATAGCAGGAATCTAGAAAACTTAAATAAGGGACCAGGAAAATGAATAACTGTAAGAAAGTGAAAATCAAAATCAACAAAAAACTATGAACCAGAGACACTTTTTGGGGGGTGGGGGGCGGGAGGGGAAGGATTGGGGTCAGAATGGGGCGTTTGCAATTGTATGGGGGAATATAAAAATAAAATTTATTATTTAAAAAAAAAAAAAAATTCTCGCTTGGCTTCCTGTCCAGGGCCCCTGGGCTTTGGAAGCACGGCCGGGCGCGTCTCCGCCGGCCGCCAGGGGTCGCAGTCGAGCAGCCGGAGCCTCGTCTCGGCAGGGGCGCAGGGCCGCTTGCCGGGAATCGCGAGCCCATCTCCTGTGTCTACCAGCGCAGCATTAATCAGGCCGCGGCTCTGCAGTGCTTTCCGGAGGGGAGCGAGAGACCAGGGCTGGGAAGGAGAGAGGGCTTTTTCAGGCAACCGGAGCCTGCCTACCTCCATGCTCCCACCCCAGGCTCAGCGCCGACAGTGCCCAAATGCGGTGGAGCAGGCGGCCACTGGCCCATCGAGGGTCCCCAGGGTGCGCCGTGCGTTTCCAGATTCCTAAAGGGAACGGGCGTGCAAGCTATCCAGGCAGAGATCCACCAGGCCTGACTTCATCAGGAGACGAGGGAGGTGGTGTTAAGGGGCTGCTCTTGATCTTGGAGGAGATGACTTCTCTCCTGCCCACCATCCCTGGCCCCCAGCGCCGGGCTCCGCTCCCTCTGCACACACGTGGACACGCGGCATACCACTGATTTCTTGGGCACCTATGCAGACTTGGCGCAGCCTCCCGGGGCCTCCGCATGTGCCTGGAAAGCCAGGCCTCTGCCAGAATCTCATCAGATGGGATGCAGAGGAGGGGTGAGGGCACCTGCTTCCTTTTGCATGCATTTTTCAGCATTGCAAGTTTCATTTCTCACCGGCCCTATTTCTCACACTTCCCTCCCACTGCGCTTTTCTCAGGTGCAACTGCTTCCTAAGGTTGGATGCCCTCACTGGGCCTCTAGGATGGAAGCACAGGGGAAGGAAGTTGAGGAGGGAAGTGCCAGTCCAGATGCTGGCAGGTAGGTCAGTGAAGAGGAGCTGGGGCCTGGTGGAGGCTCTGGCCAGTTTGGGAAGGACCACTGGGCAATATCGCTCAAGCCCCTCTCAGGGGAAACCTCAGAGGTTGGCAGAAACCTCTGCTTTTCTTTCCCTTTTCTCCTGCCCTCCAGGTCATCCCTCCTGCCTTAGTTCCTTCCTTAGAGGCGTGCAAGCACGCATATGGACAAATACACGCAGAGATACAAGGCGGGTTTTGATCTTTTATAACATGTTTGAAAGGAATAAGGAGTTCTGGGAAGAGAAATGAATGTTCATGGAAGGATCTGGTGAATTTCCTGAAAATGAGTGAGCTTTGTGGTGGAGCTTAAAAAATGGGTAGGTCCAGGAGCCGGAAGGACTCGGACAAACACTGGAAAGTAAGTGACTCCAGGGCATTTGGGGAGGCGAAGGCAGGCTGAAGCAGGTTGGAGGACTCTGCGTGCCGGCGAGGAACAAGAGCGTGGACTTTGTCGGGGGAGTCCGGCAGGCACAGTGGATTGGTGGTCTGGGGATCCCACTGAAGAATGGGTAGGTGAAAGGTTGGCTGGGGGCCCAGGGGTTCTGGGCATGGGTGAGCTGTAAGAGGGTCATTGTGGTAGCGAAAACAAAGACAGCAGGGGTCTGTGCTAGGGCCATTTCCTGGAAGTGGACAGAAGGGGAGAAACCGTGACAGGGGTCTTCACTTGCTCCTCACGCCCCTCCCCTCGCTTCCCCAGCCCCCCTCCATCATAGCTGTTCATCTCCCTTCGCTCTTCATTGACAAATGGAAATGACTGAAGAATTCCCTCTTCTCTTAACCAAGGTGCACACAGGTATCTGCGTGGGGGCCATTGTCTCCATCTCTCCGCCTCTTGGGGACACCAGGGGTCTCCTCACCTGAGACCACAGCCTCCTCTCTGCTCTTCCAAAGGCTTTTCCCTTTTCTTCTCCCCGGGACCTCCATCTCAGCCTCTCCTTCAGCGGCCATCCAGATGTGCAGCCTAATCGCTCATCTTCACTGAAGTGTCAACCGCTGCTGCCTTTCTCTGCCTCTGGCCTGGTCCTCAGCAAGCTCATGCTGTCGGGTCTCCACCCACACGTGGCTGTTCACCCTGGCCCCACACCCCCCGACTTGCAGTCCTGCTTGGCCAAAATGGCTCTTCAATCAGTGCCTATCCTCCTAAACCCAGCAGTGGCTTGGGCACTATCTGGTCTTTTCAGCATCAGTCCCGGCTGGAGGCCTTCTAGGTCTCTGGCCTCTACCTCCTGCGCAGTTTGCTCTCTTGCCTGTTCACACAGAAGCTCTGCATGCTGCAGTGCTCAGCACCTGCCTGTGGGCCTCTTTTATCCCTGCCTCTTCTTTCTCATCTCTTCCTCCCTCTGTTGACGGGCTCCCATGTCTTCTGACCAGCCCTCGCCCCACACCTCTCTTGGGGGGCTCCAGGTTGTTACAGCTGACTGTCAACCTGACATGTTCCTCAGAACGTCTCCTTGGCATCTTAAATTTAGCTTGTCTAAAACAAAACTCTTAATTCCCTGCTGTACCCAACTGCCAGCTGGCTCTGTTCCTCCTTCTGTGTCCCCAGCTCACAAAATGGCCTTCTCAGCCACCTAGTTGTTTATGCCAGAAACCCTGAGTCAATTCTCTTCTCTCTCATCTCCACAGCCAGTCCATCAGCAAGCGCTGTCAGCTCACCTCCACCATACACCTCAAGTCGGTCCTGTTCTTACCTCCCTCAGTGCTGTCCTCTGTCACAGCCTCTGACTTGGTTGGGGGAAAAAGCTTTGAACTGGCATAGATCTGCTTCTCTACTGCCGTTTGAGTTGCCATCACATCTAGAATGCAACCCAGATGCCTCAAATCGTCTCCCAGATCTGTCCTGATCTGGCCCCCTGTGACCTGTCACCCTAACCTAGTTATGATCGCTCCCCCCATAGCGAGGAGTGTCATGGGTAAAGCGCTTTCTCTTCCTGTAGCTTTGCATCTGCGCCCTTTGAGCCTGCGTTGGTGGCTCTTCCCTCGGTTTTCATATGAGAGGCCCCGCCCCACCTTCCAGAGGGGCCTGTCCTGACTATGCCCTCCATTATCTGCGTCACCCTGTTCGCTTCCTTCTCAGCACGGTGATGCTCTACATACAGCGCTCACCAGTCATCTGTCTCCCAAGAGCAGGAACAGGTGTTGCATTTACCCTGACATTCTTGGTACCCAGCAAAGGCCATGGCTGAATTTGTAGTATTAGATGTTAGGCAGAAATGATCTGGTGAGGGCTTCCCTGGTGGTGTAAGGGGTTAAGATGCAGCACTGTGAGGCTGTCCGCAGCCACTGCAGCACAAGTTCAATTCCCTGCCAGGGAGCTACTAGTCAAATGGCGCAGCAGACCTCACCTGTCTCTCCCACTGCTCCCTCAGCTGTGTATTTCAGTCGATCTGCCTGTTCTGTTCCCCACTCTGTCTCTGGTGAATCCTCTCACCCCCCACACCTCTGGCCTGTACCCCAGTTCTTGATCTGGTGAGTTATCTTCTACATAGAGCCAAGGGAAAGGGAGATTTTCATGCAGAGGTGCTTGAGGGAGGTTCCAGAGGCTGTGAGTCACGCCTGTCTAGGCAGAGAGGGGGCAAAAGAGAAGTTAGCTCCTAAGGTGGGGGTGGGGGAGCCACGGGAGGATGCTGTGTTGAGTGCAGGTGCCTGCAAACTCCCAGCTGTGAGATGAGGAGGTGGGTCTATAGGTTGGCAAAGCAGTTAAGATTAGAGATTTGGTTTGGATGCTCCCCGGTCAGAATGGTAGTGACAGCTATGGGAGTGGATGAGAGGGTCAGGCATAGTGAAAGCAAAATGAGAGACAAGGACTAAACCTCAGGTAAAGCCTGTGACAGGTGAACAGACGGGTGGGGAGTGTGGAGGAGGCTGAGAATCACGAGAGCAGTCCGGAGAAGAAGCTTCACTGAAACTGAGGAAAGGTGAGATTTTAAGAAATGACAGTAATAAGCATCAGTTTATTGGTGCCAGACTCCTTCCTTGAGACAGAGCTACCAATATCCACTCCCATCTCTTGGGGGGAGTAGATGCATGACAACATTTATGGAAATGAAAATTTGTATCACACACAGGAGCACTAGGTACTATTAGAGAGAGACAGATGTCAAATATCTTTGAGCAGTTTCCTTGGGAGAGAATGGGGTACAGAGTAGGGATTAAAAGGAATCTGTCTTTTTCCTGGTCACTTATTTAGGTTTTCTAGATTCCTGCTATAAGTGAGACCATCCGGTATTTTTCTTTTTCTTTCTGGCTTATTTCGCTGAGCATGATCCCTTTCAGCTCCATCCATGTTGCTGCAAATTGCATGAGTTTATCTTTTTTAATTGCTGAGTAATATTCCATTGTGTATAGATAATAAAGTAAAAATCAAAATCAACAGGCAACTATAAACCAGAGACACACTATGGGGGCGGGGTGGGGGGCAGAAGGGAGTAGGATCAAAACAAGGATGGTGGGAATTGTATGGGAACTATAACCAAGAAGAAAATTCATACATTGTGCAAAAAATGAAAAATTATGTAAAAAATATATAAAATAAAAAAAATAAGGAATCTGTCCATAAAATGAGAGGGGTTCAGCTAAGCAAGGAGCTCAGAATGCTATGAACAAGGCTTCTGATCTTTCGAGCTTCCATTTGCCTTCTAGATCCTTGCAGTCTTTTCTTTAATATCAAAACACTTATTTTTCATACTACGAGCTGCTAAGTATTCATCATAAACTTTTTAAATGGTAGAGAAATCACACATAAGAAAGTGAACATCATTTGATATCACTTCCCCAGAAATAACATATGTTAATATTTCTGTAACTGTGTTCACCTGTGTATCCAGTGTGCATATTTGACTTTTTAAAAACAGTAGTTTCTGTTTCAGGTCACCTAGTAACAGATCCTCTTTGGGGGAGAGCCACTCGTACATCTCCTCTTGAGAGGGTGGCTGCAAGGGGGGTATCCACCTGCCCTTCTAGTTCTAGGAGAAAAGTGTCATAGAAGATGCTTTGATTTCGTGAGGGTCTAAAGCTTAGACATTGGGCTCAAACTAGACTCTGAACCTTCCCACTCTCCAGAGGCCTCTATTACTTTACAAAGAAGTCAAAGAGCCTTTTGGAGCTGCACTTCTTTGAGGTCCAGGGTTATTAGTATGACATGAGTTTTTAGAGGGGGCTCTGGGTGCACAGAGGAGGGGCATTTCCAGCCTTAGGAAATCAAGGAAGACTTCCTGGAAGAGAATGCCTGAGCCCAGTCATCGATGATGAGGGGTAGCCAGGCTGATGAAGAAAGTAGTAAAGGGATGCTCAGGTAGTGGGCGATCTGCAGGTCAGTCTCCCCAAAGGGTCAGAGGGGCTATTCTCAGTGGGCCCAGGTAGGCCTCCCGCCACCTTGGTATTGACTAGAGGTCAGTCCAGGCCTGTGAGCCTTGGGAGTTTCTTCCCATTACTTCTAGAATGTAATTTGTTTGGGGTTGAGAGCAGTGAGGGCCCTGAAAGCTGGGGAGAAACTTTCATCCCTGCTTAAGTCTGTCAACCTTTGCTAATCAAAGAAGAGATCACATGTTCTAGGTTTCTGCACTTTTCCTAATCAGGGAAGCAATCATTTCTCCCCTTTCAGGACCTAGAAGAATGCGGCTTGAGGATCTCATACGGTTTTAGGTTTATCAGTAAACATGTTCTGTCTAAGAATCTCATCTTTACTCTTGGAATAAGGATGAGGTCATGACCTTCTTGTCTGTCATGTGAAGTCTTCTCCTCTCTGTCCTTGAAACCCAAGGTCCCAAAATACAGGATAAATATTCCTGGTCTGCTCCATTATATTTCAGAAATCACAACCATGTAAATTCTCCATATGAATGTTAATAAAAATGATTGTTTTCCCGTGCTAATTCATCTGATGCTGTTTTGATTACTCACCTAGCCCAAGAAGAGCCCAGAAGGGTATAGGATGATTTCTTCTGTGCCCTGACATTTCACATATAGGCACAGAGGAGAGAGATACACTGGGGAGAAGCACGTCAAATGTTGCAAAAGGTAGAACAGGCCAGGGAGCTCCTGGAGTCCATTTAAGAGCAGATGATCAGCAGTCTTTAAAAGCTCAGCCTCAGGAATGTTGTGAGATGTGATTTAAGCAGACAATATCAGGTGACGGGGCAGAACCACTGAATCAAGAAGGGCAGTCATCTGCAGGGTATCGCAGACAGTCTAGCGGTTGTCCAAGACACTGGCATGGAGTGGAAAGTCAGGCAGTCCAGTCCCTCTCTGCTTTCCATGGTGGGACGCTCATTGGCTGAGCCCAGTACATTCCTGGACCTGTCCACTCCAGGCCCAACAAAAATAAGCTTGGGCAGGTTGTCAATTTCCAGGAAAGGGGCGTGGTCTGGTCCTAAACATGTCTTCTGCCCTTGTTCTATTGACCAGGAGTACTGCCACTGCAGTCAGAGGGCTTATTGATGCAGGAATCCCAGCTCTGCCTTTACCAGCTCTGTGATCCTGGGCTCTTGGCATAACCGCTCTACTGCAAAAGGAGGGTGCTCATTTTTACCAGGGAATATTATTACCAGGGGATATTATTATGAAGGGCCAGTGAGCTAATGCATTAATGTAATCAGAACAATGCCTGGTGGATAGACAAGTGTTTGCTTATTTTTGTTAGGGCCTGATGAGAGAATGAGAAAAACGGGAGAGAAGATTATACTTGAAGGAGTCAGACAGTGAAGGAAAGGGGAGAACTACCAGAGCAGTTTCCTGGGAGATGAGTAGGGAGGAGAGATGTGGGAGGGCTCAGGAGGTGTGGACGGCTTCACAATTCAGGCATCAGAGGCAGGAAGGATGCAAGATAGGAGAGAGTGACGAGAACGGACAGGCAGCGACACAGAGGAACTCGGGCTGATAAGGTGTTAACAAAGGAGGGGCGGAGGGCAAGGGGCGATGGGGGTGTGGACGGACATTGGAGAGGAGGAAATTCTCGCCTGAGGGGCACGCTCATCACTGTAAGGAGCTGTCACTCTCCTGCAGGAATGAAAGTCAACAGCACGTTCAGGGCTTAAGGGAATCAACGTTTAAAATAATTTAGATGCGGGCCTCCCTGGTGGTGCAAGGGGTTAAGACACAACCTATGAAGCTAACTGCAGCCACTGCAAGCACGAGTTCGATCCCAGGCCACAGAGCTACCCACATGACACAGCAGACCTCTCCTGTCTTGCCCGCTTCTTCCCTCCGCAGTGTGTTTCGGTCAGTCTGCCTGTTCTGTTCCCCACTCTGTCTCTGGTGAATCCTCTCACCTCCCCCGCACCTCTGGCCTGTACCCCAGCTCTTGTATGCATAAAAATAAAGAATAAAATAATTTAGATGCTCCTGCTCTGTGAAATTGGGAAAAAAAAAAAACCAAACAAACACAACAACTACCAAAAGCTCAGATTCTTCCTAGACATTAGGGTTCTCTTCTCCATGCTCTCACTACATACTAGACACAGTCTCCCTTGAAGCTTGTACCTTATTTCATACAAAGGTCATGCCGACCCCCTCTTTTGAATGTTATTTCTATGAGGTTAGACACCTGAGTGGGTCATGGTGGATTTCCCTTATTTCGAAGTCTGAATGATAAAACACCACCACACGCCCCACCTGCTGGAGATAACTTAGAAATGGCGCCGAAGTGCCCAGGTCCCCTATTGTGAAATAAGAAAAAATCACAGGCAAACACTTTTGGGTCAGAGTCAAGGATTGGTCAGCAAATTTCAGGCCCTTCAAAGAACTGTTGGCTAAATAAGCAAATTATGTGCTTGTGGATATAATTTTATACAGAACCTGCTAAGGATGGAAAGAGAGGTGGTTAATTGCTGGGTACACTCTAAGCACTTAAAACATACTTGTTGAATGAATGGATGAGTCCACGATTGGCATTTAAGACTCAGCTGAGGTGAGAAAGGGTGTGTCTTCCACTCATGTTTTTTGATTTTATGATTTTCAGGGGCAAAAACAGAAGCAATTTGTGTAAGGAGGCTGCAAAACCCGCCGATTGGATTAATCGGGGGTGACACCCCAGCAGGGTGAGCAGGCGGGGATCCAGTGACCAGCTTATTTTGCTAAGGCTCTTCAGAGCCTCTGCATTGTTGCTGAAGGGCTCCCTGCAACACCACAGGCCTGGCATGTTCTGGGACACCCGTTTCTTCCTGAGGTGTCCCCGAACCATCCGTGGTTTGCTGGCATATTAAGGCCATGGAACAGGGTCCTTTCCTATGCTGGTCTCTGCCATTTTGTTCCCAGTCCAGAGACTTGGCCATGCTCCAAGGTAGGGTGTGTGTGGGGGGCTTCTGGGGTAGTAGCTCCCAAGCCTTGGAGAGAGTGGGAATAACCTCCAGCGCTTGTACACTAATAGATTGCTGGCGTCACCTTTCAAGTTTCTGGTTCTGTCACCCGAGGAGGGGCCCGGGAATTTGCATTTCTACGTTTCCCCGGCGACGCCATGCGGGTGCTGCTGATCCTGGACCACACTCCAAGTTCCCTTGCTTCGCCTCTACACCCTGTATCCCGAGGAGATGCTGTCTTCCAGCAAATTGTGTGTCCCTTGTTCTCCACCCAGGCTTTCCAGTGACTTCACTCCTTGATCGCTGCAGCCCAGCGGCTGTGGGCTCTTGGTGGGAGAAAATTCGGAAGATCAGCTGCAAAAAAAGCCAAGTTAGGGAGTCTTTTCTCTCGACTGTATCATGTCTGCACAGGGGGCTCAGAGCGCCCCTCCCACCACTCTTGGCAAAGGTTGGGGTGTAGCTTGCTCCTCTGCAAAGAACATTCCCGCTGGGGCCCATTGTGGCTCTGGGCTCTGTTGATGGCAGATTCCTCTAGTTTTCACAGCCTGGCAGAGGATGGGACCTCTGACCGTGGAAATGCCCTGTCTTTGCTCTTGCTGGGCCCCACGAGTCTCCAGGTCCAGCTGCAAGGTCCTGCCCCTGGGCCTCCTGTCCAGCTGGTCCCTCCTTTTACTTACCTTTTCTTTTTTTTTAAACTTATTTTTTAAATCCAGCTTTATTGGTTTACCCTTCATTTGCAAAGCCATGTAATTTCCAGAACACATCTTCACACTCCAATGTGTACTGCTGCTCTCCCTCACCACCGCAGTTCTCGTGCCAGCACAATCTCCCTTCACCCTCCCTGCTCAACTCCCCCACCCCTGTGTTCCCCCACCACCCCCTCCCCCTTCGCCTCTGGTAACCACCCTATTCTGTGCTCAAGAGTTTGCAGAAAAATACCGGATGATTTCACTTATAGCAGGAATGTAGAGGCTCCAAATAAGGGATCAGGGAAAAAGAAAGTAATTATGAGTAAAAATCAAAATCAACAGGCAATTATAAACCAGAGACATTCTGCAGAAGGGAGTAGGATCAAAACAAGGGTGGGAGGAGCACAAGGGGCCATGGTGACAGATCACCGGTGAATGGGTGGTGGAAATTTTACGGGGACTATACCCGAGGTGAAAATGCATACATCGTACAAAAATGAAAAATGATGTAAAAAATGTATAAAATAAAATTTTTAAAATGTGGAAAAAAAAAAACCCCAAAGTTTGCAGACTCTGCCCCACCCCTTCCTCAGGTCTTTGGACTGTTGTTGCCCTCTTCTGGTAATTTCCACTGTCTCCCAGTTACATATGAACTTTTTCCCCACTAGTTTGAATATCCCCCAAGGGGTCATGGGAGGGGCACACATGCCTCATCGAGTGGGTGCTCAATAAATAAATGTTTTCCAAGAGTAGGAAAGGTGTCAGCGTGATGCTACGTAGCTGATTCTGATCTGCCTTTCACAACACACACTTGCATGTTAAGAGCCTACAGCAGGCCCTCAAGGAATGTCACACCATTTCTTTAGACTTTGATGAGGAAAAAACAGTCCCACTGACAATGAACAGAATGCTGTTCTTCAAGGACTGCTTTTCTTATACTCATTTCCAAGAACCTTCCTAGCTGTCAGGAGGACTTGCCACACTTTATTTTCCCAGTACTTCAGTTCTTGTGTTTGTAGTGAAGAAACTGCAGCTCCCCATGAGGGCTTCCTCCCCTAGCATTATAATCGCTGTTTGGGGAGATCGCTTACCAGAGTTCAGCACGAGCGGGACCTGCTTTCCACTCTGGAGGCATTTGAAATGAGGAAAGCTAATATGGGAAGGAGTTATAACTGTGATTCCCTTTAATCCATTTTGAATGACTTTTCATGCATGGTGTTAAATATGGGTCTCGCTTTATTTATTTTTGCATGTTGCTATCCATGTTTCCCAGTTCCATTTATTGAAAATGCTCTTTTCTCCATTGTATGGCCATAATGCCTTTGTGAAAGATTAACTGCCCATATTTCTATGGACTTATCTCTGAGCTTTCATTTCTGTTCCATTGGTCTGAGTTTCTGTTCCATTCTGTTTTGATTATTCCTGCTGTTTGATGAATGTAGTTTGAAGTCAGTCGTGTGATACTTCCCATTGTTTTTCTTTCTCTTGAGAGCGTTTTAGCTATCCCGGGCCTGATGTGGTTCCATATAAATTTGATAATAAATTGTTTGTTCTATTGTTATAGGACAGGGAGAGGGGCACCCAGACCCCCACAAACCTGCCTATTCTAAATGGGTTCTGCCATCCGCCGCATCAACACAAAACATATGACGCTTTAATGGGAAGGAACTTTAATAAACTAGGAAACAATACAGGTAAGGCAAAGAGTCTAGTTTCTAAATGAAGCACCCAAAGCTACCCATCCCCTCGTGGGTAAAAGTCCATCCATATGGGATTGGCCCAGAGCAAGGCCCAAGGCCTGCCACAAGTCTAAAGCATCTTCCAGTGGAGACCCACAGAAAAGGGTCACAAACAACTGGACAAGCCCGGAAGGAAAGAGCAAAATCAACATCAAGATAAAAGCTGCCATGGTCACCTCCCCACGGGTCTCACCCACATCTGTGTCACCCAGTCCACGACCAAAAGACAAGCGCAGTTTCTTCACATGTCTCTAGGCTCCATGTGCCTCCTCCAGGTCTCCTGGCTCCATCCTGCTTCTTTCCTCAGTCTCTTCTTGCAGCTTCTTCCCTTGCTGCTCAGCTCCACCCTCCCTTGGGTGGGGCAGGGAACCTCGAACCTCCCCTTTCCTGGGGACCACCCTGTTACACTATTTCCAAAGTTACTGGCATTTTGATAGGTTGCATTAAATCTGTAAATTGCTTTGGGTAATACGGTCATTTTAATGATGCTGATTCGTCCAATCCATGAGCACAGACTACCGCATTCCATCTCTTGGTGTCTTATTTCCTTTAACTGAGTTTCGTAGTTTTCATTGTACAAGTCCTTTACCGCCTTCCTTAAGCTTATTTCCAGGCATTTCATTCTTTTGGTGTGATTGTAAGTGGAATTGTACTCCTTATTTCTCTTTTTTCAAATAAATGTTCACATATAGAAAGGCCACTGATTTCTGTGTATTGATTTTGTCTCCTGTCACCTTACTGTATTCATTTGTTATACCTAGCAGTATTTTTCTGTAGATTCTTGTTTTCTCTAAGTATGCCATCTGCCATGACGTGTGTGAGAAATACACACTCAGACACATAGACCTATTTTTCTCTTGTTCTGCGGTAAAATTTATGTTAAAGAAAAAATTACAGTTAAAATCCACTGAGCTTTTCTCCCCAATCTTATTTCTCTCCTTCCTTTCTTAGAAGTAGCCAGCACCTCAATGAGGTATTTTTCATTACACATTTAAAAAAAAAATTACTGTATATGTAATTATAGATACGATATAGAATTGACTTTCTTGTCCTAAAATTATATATGTGGTTGTACACTGTATATATTACTCTGCAGTTTTCTTTTGTTTATTTGGCATTAGATACAGAAGAAAGTATATATACACCTTTGCGAAGCATAATTGCTATGTAGCAAATTGTGCACATTTTATATATACAGCGTGATGAGCTTGATGCATACACCTGTGATACCATCAGCAAATCAGGCTTCTAAATAGATCCGTCACCTCGCCTTGTGGACACATTTGAGACTGCACATCTGTGTGTATCTATTTTGATAGCAGTAAGGAATTTTTTAGTATCCGTCCATGGCAAGTGTATGTCAGGGATAGCATGGCCATGCATTTATATGCCCGTGCTTAGCAAGGTGAACTTGAAGACTGCCCCAAACACATCCAGGGAAGTTATGCATGTATTTATTATAACTACTCGCAGGTTCAGGTTGACCTTAGGTCATAGGTCATATCCCTCTGAACACAATATTCAAAGTCTGATTTAATACTTAGCTTCCTAGGGAGGTGTTCGTTCTATGCCTCCATCCCCAGCATTTGGGAAGAATTTCTTCTGTGCTTTTAGTCTTTGATTTTGGATTCATAGCCATAAATTGGCCCGAGTGGTTGGAAACAAATTTATTTCTCAGAGCGCTGTTTATATACCCTCCAATACGAAAGGTAATTATTCACTAGCTCAAGAAAAGTCCTGTGCTTTGGCGGGAACTGTCATTCCAGGGAAAGGTCAGTGAGACTGAGTCCTCCCAGGAGAAGTAAGACTCTGCATTTCAAACACTCCTGGGAGACTCAGACTGCTGCCCTGACTCACTAACAGCCCAGGCTTATGATGAACCAAGACCCTAGCTCACAGAACTGATTGCGTTGGACATGAGACTGTAGATCAGACCTTGACCCCAGTTAACGAAACTGCCCCTGCCTGTGATATGTATGTGAGACCTCATTCATTCAGACTTGATTTAGAATTTGGAGTGGTTAAGGGAGGGGGCCATCCTTTACATTTCTCTTTGTATTAACCACGTAAAAGATTCTGTTGCAAGAATTAGCCACATGGGAAGTAATAGGGGTGGGGGATACATTTAACACATGTAAGCATAATTTAAGCAAAGGAAACCCTTTCTGTGGTCTTTTATTAGTCTGTTTTTCACCATTGCACTACAAAAATTGGTGTGGGTGGCAGCATTGCATGTAACCAAAGCCTGTAACCAAAGCCTGGCAGATCCAAGACTCTTCCTTCTCTTCTGCAATCGTGTTTCTTACCTGTGACACCCCTGCTTCTCTCTGATGTCAGCTCTCCTTTCTTTACTCACCAGTTCCCGTGTGCCTGTAGTGTCTGGGGCCGGGCCACCTCAGTTTACCTCTGACCACTGTGTTTTCGAAACTCCAAATACCTAATGCTCGGTCTTCTACGGCTGTATATTCGAAAACCCCTATATGACGGTGTCTCTTAGTCAAGGCCTTCAAAGCCAGAGGCTAAGGGGCCGAGCACACAAATCGATAGCCTCCTTCTAGTCGGTCTTTCCTGGCTGGGGAAGAACAGCATGTCACAAACTGACCACACCAGCAGGACAGTATCTCTTAGCATTGGAACACTGGACTAGCTGCTGCAGTCCACTTGTGTGATGGGAAGGAAATACTTGTCCCCAGAAGGTCAGACTCTGGCCTCCAGCATCCTCACACATTCACTTGACATCCCTTGACCTCCTCATCTGTGTTTAGAAACTGCATATAAAGAAAAAGATTGGCCTGGGGTCCCTTTTGGTTGTGAGGTACAGGATCCCCAAGGCCCCTAGGTCAGTGATGCCCTTGCAGGTTGCCCTAGGCCCAGACAGGTCTTCGGCCCTCTTCTGGTTTTCAGACTCTCCTGAGAAAGTTCATTCCATCTCAAGGCCTCTGCATCCCCACGATGACCCAGATCTATTTTTCCCACTTGTTCATTCTCCATGCTTCAGACTATGGGGTCCAGTTTCCTTCTAGACATTTAATCTGTATGGTGACCTGCATCTGAAATTATGGGTGTAAGTCAAATCATTATATTTTCCTAAATTCTTCTTCCTGTATTTCCCAACTACCCAAGTCAGTGTCAAGAGCTTTTCCCAGTTGTCCATGTCTGAAAAGTCCTAGTAGTTTTGACTCTTCTCTTTTGCCTACCACTCACATCCACTCAGAACCAGCCTCTCCCTTATAGTACTTACTACCACTGATTTTTTTCATAGCCTCCTTCTCTTCACTATAAGAATTCCGTAATAACCACCTAACTGGAGGTCTGGCCCTTGTTTTTTTCCTTCTAATTTCTCTGCCATGTCACTGCCAGAATTATCTTTCTGAATATGACCTAATGTCAGTTCCCTAATTAAGCAATTTCATGACCTGGAGAATAAATTCTAAACTCTTTAGAAGAGTTTATTATATCTTTTATAATCTGCCCCTAGCTACTTTCCCTCCTCAGACTCTCTATTCCCCCTTATTCCTTGGGCCTCACATTCACCCAGCAGGCCCTGACCTCTCCCCCTACAACGGAGCGTCACACCCAATTATATATTATCCCCACAGGTGCCAAGTTTTTCTGCCACTACATATATTGGTATAACTGAAATCTGCCCGGAAAATTCTTGCTGTATTTTTTTCGTAAGAGTCAGGTCAAAATCTTATAATCACATCCTCTGGTTCACCTATCCTAAGGCAACTGTTTTATCCTCTGAACTCCCAAAGTTCTGTATCCATTCTTCTATCAAAGCACTTACATATTACATTAGAATTATTTTGTAATGGTTAACAGATTGAGGTAACTTGAGGATCCAGGAAGGTAACAGTAATGAGTGATGGGGCTGAGCAATGACAATTGAAACTGACAACACAGAGGGTGAGCTCACGCACGGACATTGCTCACCTGTGTTCCCTACCACTTTTGAGGTTTTCCTATATTCTCACCATTTTTGCACATTGTGTCTCCTGCCAGAAAACCAAACTCTTCTGCAGTGGGATGCAGGTGTGAAGCCTGGGTTCGCCCATACACAGCACTACAAGAAGCAGGCACTGTGAGGTGGACAGGCATGGATGAGTGTACCAGGTGTTGATGCGCTGGCTAGCCTGGCCACGAGGGCATGGAGTTCTGCAGCAGAGCTGCAGGAGGTGGGTTCTAGGCAGTAATGGCAGCTGAGTTCTGTAAGGGAGACCTCTGTGGTATAGCCAGGCTTTGTTCCGGGCTATGACGCTGCTGAGTCAGCCTCTCTACTCTCCTGGAGTGTCTCATCTTACCTGACATCCTAGCATATATTTGTTTAATGCTTAAATTAGCTGGAGGGGTTGTGTCATTTGCAACTAAGAACTGATTTAAAACATATATTGTTGACCCTTGAACAACACAGGTTTGAACTGCATACACCCTCTTCAAGGTGGATTTTTTTTTTCTCTCTGCAGTTCTGCAGTCCAGAGTCACATTGGTGTTGAATGAACTTGCATATGCAGAGCCAGAGTATGTGGAGGGCTGACAACAGTTATATGTGGATTGTCCACTGGGGCAAGTGTCAGCCCCAGCCCGTGTTTCTGTTTTTGAGGATTCATGATTAGATGGGCGCCCCCCTGCAAGATCCAGGTTAATGTCTCCATCTCAAGACCCTTAAAGTTAATATCTGCAAAGCTCCTTTCCTCATGTAAAGTGACATTTCAGACTCCTGGGGTCAGGATGTGGGCATCTTTGGAGGCTCATTATTCTGCCCCATAAAATACATATTTATACATATGAGTATACATATGATACTGTCAAATGTCAAAAATAGAACAGTTTAGTCATAAATTTGATGTCCTTCAGGGAAAGAAATTCATGGATGGGGGGGAGCGCAGTGCCCCCCAAGCAGTAACAAACACACTATTCCCAAGGGGTGTTTGGGCAAAAGTGAGTTTTATACAGCAGTGTAGACACAGGCAAGATTGGTTATGAGGAAGGAATTTCCTGATATGGCCAATCAAGGAATGGGAGAGAGTGTTTGGCTTCAGTTGATTGTGGCTAGGGCTGCTCGTCTACTCTTTAGACCGAGGACGTCATCATAGATGATTGGCAGTTGGGATTTGGAGGGCTGGACATAATGTGTTCTGCTCAATGGGACATCTGCAGGGATGTGTGTGTTACCCAAATTTGGATTTGGTGACATGCCGTCTAGAAAGTTACTTCAGTAATACATAGAGACCTCCACGGTTCCAGAGGAACTTGATGATTCCCGGTCTTTGTGGCTGCCCAGCTCATCCTGTATGTCAGGGAGGTGGTCTTGTCTCACTCATCTTCTTGTGCTCATAGTTGACACCCCTGAATGGACCACTGACTGTAGCATTAGATAGACAGACTTGGCCAGGGAGCCACACCTGCTTCCCCACTGTGGCACCCATGGGTGAGGCAGAGGCCACATCAGAGCAGATACCCCCTGGCCCACAGTGGGGCCATGGGGCTGGGGGAGGGGGTGTCCCTGCACCACAGTCTCCTCATTACATGCATGGGATGTTACCTCAATATCTGGAAACATCATATTTCACATCTTTAATTAAATGATTCCTCCAGCAGCCCAGGGAGGTGAGGCCAACTCAGGTGCAGAATAGGGAAATGGAGGTTAAGGGTCTTGAGATGGAGACATTAACCTGGATATGCCCACCATGCCCCAAGGGTGGAGCTGTTGAATGCCAGCTCAGGCCACCGACACAACCTCATGGATTTCCTTCCTGCCACCCACAGCCTCACGCCGTAATGGGGCTTGGTGGTGGGAAGACAGACTGGGAGGTGGAAAAGTAAAAAATGCCTTCTGAAAGCTGAGGAGACAGCACATCTGGCCAAGCTTCAGCCAAGACTGGCCTAGCTTCAGTGAGGAAATAAACAAGCAGGCATGCTGGATCCTGTTCATCCCTGGAAACCTGGCTAGAGATTTTTTTTTAAAGATTTATTTTATTCATGCATACAAGAAAAAGGGTATAGGCTAGATGTGCGTGAGGGTGAGAGGATTCACCAGAGACAGAGCAGGGAACAGAACAGGCAGACTGACGAAATACACTGCTGAGGGGAGCAGCGGGCGAGACAGGAGAGGTCTGCTGCGCCATGTGGGATTCTCGCTGGGGCAGGTGGGGATTGAACACACGCTGCAAGACTGCAGACAGCTTCACAGCGCTGCACTCAACCGCCTGCGCCACCAGGGGAGGCTCCTGGCTAATGATTTTAAATGACTTCCCACTGCTCTTTGGATGAAGTTTCACTTCCTTAATAAAGTCCTGCTCTACCTGGTGATCTCGTCCCTGCCCACCTTCCTGCTGCTCTCAGTATTTTCCTGCTGCTCAGCAGCCAAGCTGGCTTGCTGGCCCTCTTCAGATCCTCAAAGTGGGTGTGCCCTTTGTGCAAGCCTTCTCTTCGCCACTCTCCCTCCCTTAGCTACTCCTTCCTCCTGTTAACTCACACTCCACTTTAAGTCTGCTTAAATCCTTTTATTCAGGGGAGGCTAACTTGTATTTAACTACATCTCTCTCTCTATGTACATCTCCGTCTAGATAAATGTCTAGATTTATCTCCATCTAGATTTATTTTTATACACACATGTGACTATGTGTGTGTGTGTGTGTATGTATGTAAAGAGATGTATTGTGGGGCCTCCCTGGTGGTGCAAGGGGTTAAGCACAGAACTATGAAGGTATCCTCAGCCTCTGCAGCACAAGTTCAATCCCTGGCTGGCCAGGGAGCCACCCACATGGCACAACAGACCTCTCCTGTTTTTCCCACTGCTCCCCTCAGCAGTGTATTTCCATCAGGTTGCCTGTTCTGTTCCCCACTCTGTCTCTGGTGAATCCACTCACCCTCTACCCCCACACCTCTGGCCTGTATCCCAGTTCTTGTATGCATAAATAAATCTTTAAAAAAAGAAGATTTATTGTAAGGAATTGGCTCACATGAACATGGAGACTGAGACTCGGGAGCACCGATAATGCACGTTCCCATCCAAGGGCAACAGAACACAGAGGTCCCAGCCCAAGTGGTCAGATGGAGAGTAAATTCTCCTTTCCTGGGCCTCCCTGGTGGTACAGTCAGTTGAGCACCGCACTGTGAAGCTGTCCACAGCCTCTGCTGCGCAGGTTCAATGCCAGCTGGCTGGCAAGAATCCCACATGGTGAAGCAGACCTCTCCTGTCTCACTCGCTGCCCCCCTCAGCAGTGTATTTCAGTCAGTCTGCGTGTTCTGTTCCCTGCTCTGTCTCTGGTTAATCCTCTCACCATCCTGCGTATCTGGCCTGTACCCTGGTTCTTGTATAAATAAATAAATCTTAAAAATAAAATTTTTCTCCTTTCCTTTTTCCTGGCTTTTGCTCTATTCAGGCACTGAAGGGGTTGACTGAAGCCCACCCACATTAGGGAGGTTGATCTGCTTTCCTCATCTACTGATTCAAATGCTAATCTCATCCAGAAACATCAGACACACGTTGAATGTTTAACCAAATATCTGGGTGCCCTGTGACCCAGTTGAGTTGACCCATAAAAGGCCATCATGATCCTCCTGCTGTGCCTATCAGCACATCACGTTTGTAATTAACTAATTATCTGTAATGATATAATTATGCTGAGGTCTGTCTTTCCTTTTTAGTCTATAAACTCCATCTTATTCAGCATGTTATCCTCAGTGCTGGAATAGAATTGATGTTTAATAAGAATTTATTGAATTAAGAGTTTTCCAGTAGAATCTTAGCAATCACTATGGAAGGTATTAGGGAAGAGATTGGACAGTGGAGAGTTTTCAATTCTGTTGCAAATTATGAGACTAAGAAGCCCTTCCTCTTAGATTATTCTAGTCTCAAAAATTTTTTCTCCCTTATCCCTAAGTCCTAGCAATTACAGAACAAATAGTCCATGGTGGGGAAGACTAGTGTTAGGATCCCTAGGTGGGGGTGAGGCAGAGTGGGGGCAGGGGAGGGAACTCAAGGAAAAGGCCTGGATCTCAGGCTGTCTCTTCCCCATCCTCCTTTTCTTATCTACTCCTTCCTCCCTCTAACTCTCACTCCACTTTAAGTCTTTGCTTAAATCCTTTAAAAAAATATTTATGCATACAAGAATTGGGGTACAAGCCAGAGATGAGGGGAGGGGGTGGTGAGAGGATTCACCACAGACAGACCAGGGAGCAGAACAGGCAGATCTACTGAAATACACTGCTGCAGGGAGCAGCGGGCGAGTCAGGAGAGGTCTGCTGTGCCCTGTCGGTAGCCCCCTGGCCGGCCACTAGGATTGAACTTGTGTTGCAGAGGCTGTGGAGTGCCTCATAGTGCTGTGCTTAACCCCTTGTGCCACCAGGGAGGCCCTGCTTAAATCCTTTTATGGAGTGGAGGCTAACTTGTATCTAGCTACATCTCTGTCTCTATGTTGATGACCTGGAAGTTAGTTACTCAGCTTCCCCTGCTTCACCTCGTAGGCTAGGTGGGTTTGTGCCTCAGCACTGCTAATTTGGGGACCTGGCACAAAAGGGACTTTCCTCTCTGTGCTTTAGGAGGGAAGGAATGTGGACACGAGCCTTCCTGGGGGTCTGCACTGAAACATCTTGAAATTGTTCCCCAACTTTGTTTAGGGCAAAGTGAAGTCAGCTCACTGAGGGAGGGAGCAGCAGCAAGAATTGGCCAGTGGAAGCATACCCTTGTACCCAGCGCCTATGGAGATGCAGAGGTCACCAGCATATGAAAAGCTTTAATTTTTCAAGGGAAAAAACACCAAAAACAAAACACCCTTAACCATCCATTACATCCTCTCCACCCTTGCTCCCACCCACTGACCCACTTCACCTCTGGCAACCTCAGTTCTGCTGTCCAATAGTTTATTTCTGTTTTGTTTTGCCCATTCATCTACTTTATTGTGCATGTACGTGGAACCATCCAATATTTCTTTCTTTCTGACTAATTTCACTTTGCATAATCCCCTTGAGCTCCTTCTATTTGGCTGCAAATGGCAAGATTTCATCTTTCCCTGTAGCTGACTAGTGCCCCATTGTGTATATATACCAGTCGTCTATCAGCAGGTTCCTAGGTGCTTCCTTATCTTAGCTGTTGTAAATAATTGTGCAATAAGCCTTGTGGTGTATATAACTCTTTGAAATGATTATTTTGTATTTTTTTGAAAAAGTTTTTGAAATAGCTACCAAGAAGTAGGGTTGCTGGACTATATGGTAGTTCTACTTTTGGGTTTTTTTTTTAATATTTTATTTTATATATTTCTTACATCATTTTTCATTTTTGCACAATGTATGCATTTTCATCTTGGTTATATTACCCATACAATTGCACCCCCGTTATTTTGACCCCAATCCCTCCTCTCCCCGCCACTCCCCCCCACCTTAGTATGTCTCTGGTTTATAGTTGCTTGTTGATTTTGATTTTTTCTTTTTTATAGTTATTCTTTTTCCTGGTGCCTTATTTAGGTTTTCTAGATTCCTGCTATGAGTGAGACCATCTGGTATTTTTCTTTTTCTTTCTGGCTTATTTCGCTGAGCATGATCCCTTCCAGATCCATCCATGTTGCTGCAAATTGTATGAGTTTATCTTTTTTGATTGCTGAGTAATATTCCATTGTGTATATGTACCACATCTTCTTGATCCAGTCATCTGTCCTCAACCTACTAAAGACAGAGATTCCATATGATCCAGCAATTCCACTCCTAGGTATTTACCCAAATGACACAGAAACATTAATTCAAAAGGGCACCTGCATCCCTATGTTTATAGCAGCACTATTTACAATAGCTAAGCTGTGGATACTTTTAGTTTTTTAAGGAAGGTTCATACTGTTTTCCAAACGGCTGTACCAATACACATTCCCACCAACAGCTCACAAAAGTTCCTCTTTTCTACTGTCTCACCGACACTTGGCTCTTGGTTTTGTTTGTTTGTTTAATGTAAGCTGTTCTCATGGGTGGTATCATGTGTGGTTTGGATTGGCATTTCCCTAATAAGAAGTGACAATAAACATTTTTTCATATGTCTCTTGGCCATCTATATGTCCTCTTTGGAAAAGTGTCTATTCAGATCTTCTGCCCATTTCTTAGTTGGACTGTTTTTTTGGTGGTGGTTGTTAAACTGGGTGAGTTCTTTGCCATATGAAAGGTCTGGTGTCGGTAAATATTTGAGACAATTTCCCAAAGTGGTGTGCCCACTTGCACTACTATCAGCAAGGTGAGAGAGTTCTTCTGGCTGGTCCTCATCTTTGCCTGACTCGGCCCAGCTGTCTTCTGCATTTCAGCTAATCTTCTGGGTTTGAAATGGTATTTTTTTTTAGTTATAATTTGAATTTTTCTGATAATTAGTGAAGCTAGGCCTCTTTCTGTGTCGTGGGGATGATTTTACACTTCTGCTTTCCTCTTTTTCCTATTAAGTCATTTGCCCTTTTCTTATTGATTTGCAGAAGTTCTTTATGTATTCCGGATGCCTGTTCTTTGATAGATAATTCTATTGTAAACATCTTCCTACTCTTTGACTTGTGTTTCACTCTCTTATGATACCTTAGAACAAAAGTTCATAATTTTAATGTAGTCTAATTCATTGATTTTCTTCCCTTTATTGTTGGAGCTTTTTGTGTCTAATTTAGGAACTCTGCCTCTTCCAAGGTCATGGAGATGTTCATCTATGTTTTCTTCTAAAAGCCTTATTGTTTTACCAGGGAAGCACTTTTTAAAAATGATCTTTAAATGTTTTCATTAATTATGATGATGAATAGTTGCAACTCCCCTGAGAAAAATTGCTAAATCTGTATTAGAAGATTTTGTCCTCTTTTAAACAGATTGTGTCAGGTTTAAGTCAGATAACCCCAGAAAGCACTGAAGATGGCAATCATTTAGATCATTTCCTCAATTCTTATTGCTGAAAATAACTCGAGTTCCAATGGTAGAGCAAAAACTCATTTTTTATCTCAGTAAAAAGACTAATCAATGCAAAGTAATAATCAAAATCAACAAGCAACTATAAACCAGAGACACGCTACAGGTGGGGGGGGGATTAGAGAGGGATGGGGAGAGGAAGAACTAAAGTCAAAATAAGGGGGGGGGTGCAATTGTATGGGGAATATAACCAAAATGAAAATGCATACATTGTACAAAGATGAAAAATGATGTAAGAATTATATAAAATATTAAAAATAATAGTATATATATCAGGCCTATTTTGATTGCAAATGACAAAATCAAACACCCAGTAGATTAAGGAAAAAAAAGAAAGATGAGAAGGATGGAGAAGCAGTTGAGCTGATTCTAAAACCTAGTAACCAGGATAGGATGTGTCTGCTTCAGGCACGGTTGGATCTAGGCACTGTAACCACATATTAGGGGTCCCCTCTCTGTATTCCTCTACATCTGCTTCACTATGCATTTTGGCTTCATACTCAGTAGGAGGAAAGGATGTCCACTAATAGCTCTAAGTCTATATTATAATTTACAAGAATGAAGAACCTGTCTCCATATAGTCAATGTTACATCTCATCTGATTGGACTTTCTTGTGTCACAGGCCCACTGCTGATCCTGTTTCTGTGGTCAAGGAGATAAAATAGTCAAAATGGTCAGCCTGTGTCATGCCCTGCCCTGACAGTGGGGGGAGGCAGGCTGGGTCATTGTGAATTACAGCCCTCTTGAGCCCAGGATGGGTGTACAGTAGGAAAGGCAGTATTTTCAGGATCCACTGAACTATATTTCTGTTAAAGTGGCAAAAAAGGGAAGAATCTTTTGGTGCTGAGGGCTTTTTCTAACCTTTAATGGCATTTCTGCTGCTTATAAAATTCAATGTGATAGGAGCTATGCTGGTGCTGGGGAGACAGACATGAAAAAGCCACTTGTGGTGCTTTTTATGCCCACACAATCTTTCAGCTAGATAGTAACATCAAAAGACAAATGCAAGACAGTGTGATGTTTGCAAAATGGAAACCTGAACAAGTTGCAGCAGGCACATCTACTGGTGTCTGCAGAGGACCAGACAAAGAGCAAGCTGAACTCTTAAAGAGGTGAAGTTTTCTGCCAGGTAAGTAGGGGAAAGGCAGCTTCCAGGTGGAGAAAACAGCTTCACAATGGCAGAGAAGTGCAGTGGAGCAAAGCCGCATTTGATGGGCAGTCAAGTATGGAGCGCAAAAGTCCATTTGCCCTGAGCTGCCCACAGGCCAGCAGAGGCCTGACACAGGCATTCCAGGGGGCAGCAGGAGGCAGCATCTTTGGTAGCAACCTGATCATCATAGGTTTTTGACTCCAGAAGTGGCTGCATTTTGGCCACACCACAATGGCATCCTGTCCCAAGAGTGTGTTAAGGTTTTGGGGAAGCAGGTATGAGCTTCAGCCTTCCCCCAGATACTTTATGAAACAAATGCAGGCTGCTGAGCTGAAGCTCCTTGGAGGCACATTTACATTGGTGCTAAATTCATGCTGCCCTTTAACTGAGGTCTTTCTCCTCTCGCCCTCTTCTCTGCGGGTGTGTGCGTGATTGCGTGCTCTGGCATCTTTATTTCACTTTGAAAGACTGCCTGCCCTGTGCTTGTTGACAAGGAGATGACATGCTGGGAAAATGTCACAGTTGAATGGCCCCAAGGGAGATAGCCCTGTCAAATGCCAAGCGTAGGGGGGAAATAAAGACCTGCTGGGGTCTGGGGAGAGAGGACCAGCCAGTGTGAGCCAGGGGCCGGCACCCATGGTGCCCCAACGATGACTTTAGTACTTGTTTCAGAGCAAGTGAAGGGCAGGGGCCTGCCATTGGGAAAAGGTGAAGTGATACCCCCTTCTAAATTCAGGGCCCACTCTTTTCAGCCCGGGCCCTGGGGTGTCAATGGACACTGATGCATGAGTTTGGGTGTGGAGGGCCTTTCTGAGTCTGGAGAAAATAGGTTCTCAGCCGTGAAGAGCACATTTGAATCCTCCAGAGGGCTTTTGAGTGGACTTGGTGGGAGGACTTAGAGATCCTGAGGGAGCTGTGAGACAGACAAGATTTTCAGGGCTCCATCCCAGATATGTTCTGTGCCTGGTGTGATTTTCCCAGGACCTGGACACTTCCTAGATGCAAATGGACACAGCCATCGGCACTTCTGTAAAACCAAGGTATCCATGGTTTGGGGGCATGATTTGTGCACTTCCTGAGCCATACTGAAAGCAAACCCATGGACTCAGCTTGCACCAGCAGGGGCGGCACAGGAAACAGTGCTCATGCATTTACCCAGGGAGCGGGCAGGAACTTTCTCTTTATTCCTGTAGCAGGAAGAGGGTACAAAGCTCCTAGGGGAGGAAATCCCCTCTACGCCTCACCTCTCTAGGATAGGGCCTGTGCACCCTTCTCTCCCCTTTTAGGCTATGTCGTACCCAAGACAAATTCTAGATTCCTGTCCTGTTTCCCAGGTCAGTCATATCTGAGTTGGATGTAGGGGCGGGGAATAGGAATCTTGAAAGCCAGAATCTTTGAAAAGCTCTGTTGTCAAGACAAATCTCTCACCTCCAATAAGCAGATTCCACGAAACGGTGCACCTGAGATATTCTGGTTTCGAGGACGTCATTTGGACGAGTCGGGAAAGGCAGAGGAAAGAATAGTGACGAGCTTGCTTATGACTTCTCTCACACTAGCTCTACAGAAGCGCATCCTCACGCCCACTCCCCAGCTCACCCAGCCCGAGAGGATAAGTCAAGTATCGGCCTGTAGTTCCAGCTTACGAGGACCTTGTTTGTCTCGGCGTGCGCTCACTTTTATGAGTCCTGCGTGATAGGAAGAGAAGAGGAACACAGGAACAGTGCGCGCCAACTAATTTAGCAGCCAGCCTGCTCTCAGCAGTGATGGCTAATGACCAGGTTAGAACGCAGAGATGATTTTTAATAAAAGCGATTGCTGAGCGTGAGCTGAGAGTGTCCAGTAATAGCTTAGGCAGGCAGGTATCGTCTGGGGAAGCTGTGTTAGGCCAAGAGGACACTCTCTTAGTTTCAGGCGGGGAGGCCAGATAGACAGGATATGAAGAAATGAGCCAGAAAGTTAGTACTCACACTCTCCCCTAACCCAGTAGCAGACTGGCCAATTAACCGGGGCTTCTCGCCTCTTATCCCGCCGGCCAGCACTACTAATGGCGGTGAGGCCTCACTTCAATATCTGCGTCATCAGTGCCTGCCTCTGCTTGCTCGCCATCAGTTCTGCATTGGCAGTTCCCTGCGGCAGGTGTCGAGGTGTCTGTGGGAAGGGGACAGTACCCACAGAGAGATGGAAAGAGTTTAAACAGTGGGAGTGTGGGCCAGAAGCATGGGGTTAATGGAGAGCAGAGGGTCCACTTGCTTTCGCCCAGGTTGTGTGGCCGCAGAGCCTATCATGGTGGGAGGGGAGGCGGCCTGCTCTGGGTCCCAGTGCCATGGCCTGTAAAACGTGGGCCTTGGCAGAGAAGGCCCGAAGGGCTCATTTAGATGTTGACATGGTGTGGTCCTGTGGGGACCCTCATCAGGGATCATTCTCCATCACTTGGCAGGGTCAGGGGAGGAGCCTCCTCAGTGGGAATGAGGCCCTTTCTGCTCAAGAGAGAAATGGGTTTTAGTGTGAAGAAGAAAACAGGATAAAGCCTAGTTTCCAGGGGAATTGGACTTGGTGGTTTTCTCATAAACTGATTGAGAAAACAAAGGTTTATCCTTGCCCACGTTTTTCTAGCACGGGCTCGCGGCCAGCACACTTCTCTGCTTTTGGGTAGACAAAGGTTGAAATCTGTAAAACCAAAGTATATGATGTGGGAAGGAGCATCTCACCTTCATTTACTCAGTGTTTAAAATTTTCTGTTTCGAGTTTTAAAAAGAAACAACAGCAGTGGATTTCACGTCTTTCCTGTTGATGTGATTTTCATGAATAGAATTTCAACTAGTCCGATCATCACATCAGTGCAGAGATCTTGTGTATTCTTTCTTCTTTCCCCTCATAGACACTTTTAATATATGTGCTCAGAACAGGGCACAAAGAATGGCTAGAGACCCAGTGGTTCATAGAAGTAGTGGGAACAGTAGCTACCTAGGTCAAAACACAGGGTCTGGCTAGTAATAGAGTTTAGAGAAAGATTTTCTTTTTTGTCTAAAAAAAGAGAAAGAAAGGAAAAAGTACACCCTTAGGAGTTTTGCTCTCTGCTTTTAGAGGAAGCCTTTTTCACTGTTGAATAATTTGGTCAGAAAAGTATTGTCTTACTGAACTGATTTCTGTGTTTCTGTGTCTTCACTTGCTGGCCCCCGTTCTGCACTCCTTTCCTCTCAAAAGTCTTTTCATCCTTTCAAAACCATTTCAGCCATCACCTTTGTTTATCTTTCCCATCCCATATTTCTTCTCTGTTGGCCAGGGAAGTGACTGAAATAATTCCTGTGAGATGCTCCATGAGTGAAAGCCGTGGGTCTACTTTTCTGCCTTGCTGAATTGCCTTTACTGCAGTTTAATAACAGAGAGGCAGAGGTGCAAAGAAAATCCAGCTGAGATGTCTGCTACCTGGGCTTCCAGTGCTGCTGCTGGTGCACACCATACCTGTAATCCACCAACTCTGTCAGAATGTATCTTTTGAGGCATGTGCACTCCTTTACTCCCATGAACACCAGAAATGCTAAGCCTCAGATAAGCCTAGTATCACTTAACTGTATGTGGACTAGAGATTCCATCATAATGTAAGATTAGGAAAGTGTCACCACGTTTGAGCATAGTCAGGACACCTTAAGTCTGCCTCTCTTTGTCCTGAAGTGAAAAGGATATGAGAGTGCCATTCAGTGTCTAAGGTTTGTGAAGAGGACACTCTGCTCTGATGCCAAGTCTGGCCGAAGCATCTGTTTCCTTTGGCTTTCGGTGTGATGAGACCTCACCTTTCCAAGTCCACCTCCTTGGTGCCTTTATACCCCCCAGTGGAATTGATGACTGTTGTTCCTCTTTCTCAGCTCAAGCTCACAACCTGCTTTTGATCATTTAAATTTCAGCGCTGGCCCCAGCAGCCCTTTTTAGTTGATGAGGTCACAAAGGTTTTTTTTTTTTTTTTTTTTTAAATAAAACAATCAGACATTCAGGTTGATGAGGCTAAAGGTTCTTATCTCTGGATTTGAGATAATAGCAATGAAAGGGATGGATTTTTTAATTTGCTTTCAGGTGTGGAACAACTATTTGTAGTGGTTTGACAACCTGTGGGCATTTAGTTGGAAGTTTGCATTTGATGCCAGAGGTTGACCCCTTAAATTCTATCAATTTCTTCTCTCAGCTCATCTCACCTTAGCATGAGAGCAGCACTCTTTGAAACAGGGCACCAGCTGTCTTTGGTTTCCTGTGCACCTCCTACCCCACTCCATTGAAAGTTTTTAGCAGTTAGAGCCTGCCCCACCCCCAGAGTGAGGAGGCAATACCAGTTCAGGGGGTCTACAGAGTGAGAGAAGCCCCTCTTCCTCCCCCCAACCCGATACACGAGTTTATCAGGACTCATCACTGTTTTGCGATGGTCTCCATCCTGGAAGATGCCTCCAAACCCAGAGACTGAAGATATCAGCAACTGTTTTCAAAACTTCCTCCCATCACCACACCCCACTCCCACGTGATGTCTCAGCCCTGATTTGTATGGTGGTGGGAGCCAGACGGGTGTGCCTTCCACCAATTCCTCTGCATCCTCTGACCAGGTGGAGACTCCTCAAAATGTGGCAGAAAGAGGGCAAGTTCCAGAAAGCCGGGAAAGAGAGCTAAACTGAGCCCCACTTGGCTGCACAACATCCAACAGAAACGTTACTCACTTTGCTTCTGAAGACATCCGTTTTCCGTTTCGGTCTCTCCTCCCTTGGAAGGGTCTTTTAGATCTTTGTTGGCAGGAGAAAAAACAATCTATATGCAGATGCGACTCTGATTTGTGTTTCCATCCACGCTGTCCGCTTGCCGGCCTGACCTTCCCCTTGGATGATCATGCGTGCCTCGCAATTAATGTGATCAGCCTGAGACACTGAGATCCCTTTTTCACCCTCGCTGTTTTTACGGTCTTCCCATCTTAGTCAATGCCAGCACCCTCCTCAGGTTCCTGAGGACTGACACCTTGGAGCCAGCCCTGAAATCTTTCTCTTGCCAGCCACAGTTGTTGGAATCGCAGTGTCCTGAGATTTACATGTGACGCATATCCGACCCTGGATCACTTCCCATTGCTTCTGTTGCTGACATCCTCATGCCCGCCGCCTCATTTCTCCCTGGGATTATGGGGACAGGCTCCCAGGCAGTCCCTCTGCTCCCTCGTCCCGGCTCAGCCAGGAGATGGAGTGATTCTTTGAAAACTAAGTCAGACTTTGCCCCTTCTCAGTGTAAACCCCATGCATCAGCCCTAAAAGATTCTCCCTGACCTGTCTTTCTGGCTTTGCCTCTTGCTTGCTGCCCCGGCCCCTCTTGCTCTTCGTGACTGTGCAGGCCTTTTCCTCTGCTTCTCCCGCTGCTCTGATGCTCGTCTGCAGAAAATCTTTATGGCTGTTCATTTCCTTCCTATCCTACTCCCGAGTCCCTTTCTTATGGAAGCTGTCTCTGCTTATCCTTGATGAGTGATCCCCCCTGAAGGCTGCCCCTTCTACCTTCATATTTATTCCCCCCCACCCCGTTGGCTAAACTCTCTATTTTTTTCTTTTATTTTATATATTTTTACATCATTTTTTATTTTTTCAACAATGTATGCATTTTCATCTTGCCCATACAATTCCCACCCCCCTTATTTTGACCCTAATCCCTCCTCCCCTCTCCCATAGTGTGTTTCTGGTTTATAGTTGCTTGTTGATTTTGATTTTCACTTTATTATAGTTATTCTTTTTTCTGGCCCCTTATTTAGGTTTTCTAAATTCCTGCTATGAGTGAGACCATCTGGTATTTTTCTCTTCTTTTCTTTTCTTTTTTAAAGATTTATATATTTATTTTATACAAGAACTGGGGTACAGGCCAGATGCGTGGGAGAGTGAGAAGATTCACCAGAGACAGAGCGGGGAACAGAACAGGCAGACTGACTAAATACACTGCTGAGGGGAGCAGCGGGCACGACAGGAGAGGTCTGCAGCACCATGTGGGACCCTCACCTGCCGGCCGGGATCGAACCGGTGCTGCAGAGGCTGCTGACAGCTTCACAGTTCAGTGATCAACTGCCTGTGCCACCAGGGGAGGCCCAATTTTTCTTTTTCTTTCTGGCTCATTTCACTGAGCATGCATGATTTCTTCCAGCTCCATCCATGTTGCTGCAAATTGCACGAGTTTATCAGGACTCATCACTGTTTTGCAACGGTCTCCATCCTAGAAGATACCTCCAAACCCAGAGGCTGAAGATATCAGCATTTCTTTTTCCTGCTCATAGATCTGTGAGTGGGTTGAGGATTCGGAAATCTAGGCTGGGTCTGGCTTTGTGCTCTGCTTCAGGCCATTGCCTATCTGCCTCCTCCCTGCAGGCAGGACTCAGGTGGGATCCCTGAGACTTCATTCTGGGGCCCATGCAGCAGGGGGGCGCAGTTCTCTGCTGGTTGCAGCACAGGGCAAGAGACAAGTGTAGCCGGCAAGGATGTCGTGAAGACATTTGCCTTCTCTGGTTGTGACAGTGTCAGTGGGCAGGAGGCTCTGGGATGTATCTAGTTTCTCTCTTGTCTTGAGATGAGATGTTTCTCTGATACAGAGAGAAACCCTCCCGTGGAGCACACTGCCTCTCCTTCTGTTCAAATGTCACCTTTTCAGAGGGACTTTCCATGACAACTCTGTCTCATGTAGCGTCCCTTCCTTTTTATCTCCTCACTCTGGTACATTTTAAAAATAGCCCTTAGGATCAGTATTGATTTGTCTGTTCCTTCTGTCTCTCCAACAAGAATATAAGCCTCGTGAGGGTGGATACTTGATCATGGACACTGCTGAATTCTCAACACCTACACCAGCGCTTGGAGTCGAGACGATTTTTCATAAATATGGTTGTGAGTGAATTCTGAGGAATGGTAATGAGCAAGGTCTAGGGCTGGAGGAGAGGGGCTTGTCCCTGATTTATGTGAAGCTTCTGTGCAACATCCATATATTGCGGGCAGAGCTCTTTCTGACACCGCATCGATATTTGTGGCATTTGTGTTTTTTCATTTGCTCATAAAACACTGTCTGTGCCCCTGTAAGCACATCTCTAAATTTTTCTTGCCATGGTATGTGATGCTGTGATTATTTCAGAAGGCATTTTCTGAGCCTGTAATATATCCATACCTCTTGTCTACAGATACTTTGAAAGTGGTAGAATTGAGCTAAAAATATTCAGAAGTAGCTAAGTAGTCGGCATTGCCTCAGCCCTGCTCACTGGCTGCTTTTGTGTCTTATCCTTGCATCTGGTATCAAAACAAAAACTTTAACATGGGAAGATATTCTAGTCCTAAAGCGATCTATTATTGTCACAGATAATGAACATGGCAGCTTTTAAAAACACCCAAACAATCTCCTGTAATCTGTCTCTCCAGGCACCCACCTTGTTCCTACCGCGAGGCTGTCACCATCAGATTCATCCTAAATAGACTTTCATTTTATAATTTAAAACTATAATGATTTTTTAAAGTCATACTTATTTGCATAATGTTTGCTCTTTTTGGATCACTTTTACATCACATGAATTTTTTTCTTTGTGTCAAAATGGGCCTGGCCACCTCCTTCAGCACAGGACAAACCTGCTTACGCGAGAGCTCACAGGCACCCCTGGTTGCTTGGCTAACTGGTGAACCCCTTACAAAACCTGTGCTATTCAGATTTCAAAAGTTGCAGTGTTAAGGTAACCTCTTGTGATATCCAGTGTAGACTCCCTGTTTTGTAGATTTGAAAACCTATCAGTATGCTTAAAAAGTAAACTTAAAAGGAATAAACATGTGCCAGGCTAACTTGTAAGGCTGGGATCCTCTGCGTCAGTGCTCTTCTTCTTCCCTGTCATCATATTTATGAGGGTGAAGCCAAGGTGATTTTAATGGAATGGAGTGGGTACAAGTGGACAGTATAAAATGGGAGTGTCATGAGTGGCAGGCGTGGCTTTGGGGCTTTGCCCCATCGTATACACACACTGAAAACCTGTGTATCAATGCTCTGGGGCTTTCTTTGCCAACTCTCTCTTTTCTAGTTCTCCCACACGGAAGCTCCTCTTTGTTGCATACCAACGTGGGTACCAGTCTCAGTCCACCTGCCTTCACAGCTGTCAGTGCTGACTGTTACCGCTGAGCCTCTGAGCGGGCCATCTTGGCTCTCACTAAGGTGGGGCATCCGACTGCGGCACCAGCAGCCTTAGGCTTCCAGGTAAGGGGTCCGGGGTTTGCTGTCATGGATCAGGTGTCTGATATGGGTGGCCACATGCCCATCGAGGCTTTACCATCTTCTGACCGCTGCAGATTTCTGTTTGGAACCCCAGCTTGAATAACAGACAATTTATCTGGGACCCTGATGTCTCAAGTAGCTCCTCTCAGCTACCATCAATTCATACTCTTCGAGCATAATTGGGTTTTGATTTCTGTAGATTCAGGCACTGACTGAAAATATGCATGGATTGACTGTTGACTTTAAACATCACCTGTAGGGTTCACAGCTAAAACCTCATTGCCCTACGTCCTACCTGGAATGTGTTAGAGAGTCAATGAATAAATGAGTGAATAAGCAAACACACTCCCTGGATTCTTGCATTGTCCTTTTCAGATAGGACATCTGTTTGGATAAAACCTGAATTACATCATCCCTTTGCATCATGAGGCACCTGCACTCATGGGGTGTATTTGCAGCCAATTCCATTCTCTCACTTCTAGACACTTGGGCAAGCTTGTTCCTACCAAGTCTCCCATTCACTTGGTCCTTTTTCCAAGATGGCTGTCCCCAGCCCTGCCACCCCTGCTCCCTAGTGAGAAGAGAACATGCCTCCTTCCATGTCAGGGTTTGGTGGAAGCCATTTCAGAAGTCAACAAGTGTGCCCTTGCTAAATGGAGTCTAAGAATTCTTTTTGAGGGGGAGGAAGGAGAAATCTCTGGCTCATGCTCAGAATTTGCAAGGCTGAATTAGATTTGGCAGTAGGGAAAATTCAGTTCTATTTAACAGAGATTTACTTACTTTTAAAGTACTTTTATATGCCTGGAGCCATGGGATGAAAAAGAGGAGGTGGTCATGGACTCCGCTCTCTAGGGATTAGAGCCAGGGACTGCGGGGTCTGGGGGACCTGAGGCCGGCGCCATGACTGCAGCACCGGGTGGGTGTAGCACATGCTCTGGCTGGAGGAGTGGACACCTGTGGGGTCAGCGGTTAGTACATATATCTTGGAGACTGAGAGGGGGAGAGCCCTAAAGTACCTAGAGCCCTATAGCTTGCCCTTTTGGGGGGTTCTCTCTTAAAATCAAATGCATAAAGTACTTTGATTAGTTAATACATTCCAACATGGAAAGCCCAAATTATCTCAGTGGATACTGAAATCTTGCTCTCATATGTTCCCGTGCAGATCATCCTTTCCACTCCGGTCACCTGGGGGTAAGCCGATGTGCTTTTCTTGTGTATTCTTTCAGGGCTTCTTTGTGTAAACAAAGCAGCATCCTTATCTTGATACACATTTTTAGTCTATGCCTATTGTTACTCAGAAGTTAGCATTGTATATAGTCTTTGTCTTTTTTTTCCTTCATAGTATATTCCAGACGTGATTGTATGGCAATAAATAGCTTCATTCTTCCATATAAATGCTTAGAAAATCTGCAGTTCACTCAATCCCTTATCAGTGGACACTTGGGTGCTTCCAACTGTTTGCTGTTAAAAGTATCAGTGCACAAACCATTTATAGATGTCATTTCACATATTCACTTAGATGTGCTGGTGGGGCAAATTCCTACAAGTAACACTGTTCTCTCTCTCTCTCTCTCTCTGTCGCTGTCTCTCTCTCTCTTTTTGCTTTTAAATCAAGTATATCTTTATTCCCAGTCTCAGAGATACTTGCTTTAAAAGTCAAAAGGAAGGGCCTCCTGGTGGCGCAGTGGTTGAGCGCTGGGTTGCGAAGCTGCCCACAGCCTCTGCAGCGCCGGTTCGATTCCCGGCTGCTCCCCGGCCACCGGAGGAGGGTCCCACATGGCGCGCAGACCTCTCCTGCCGCCCGCTGCTCCCCTCAGCAGTGTACTTCGGTCTTTCTGCCTGCTCTGCTCCCCACTCTGGCTCTGGTGAATTCTCTCACCCTCCCGTGCTTCTGACTGTACCCAGTGCTTGTATAAATAAATAAATAAATCTTTAAAAAAAAAAAGTCCAGAGGAATGCATCTCTTTTGGTTGAATTCTAGTCCTAATAGGTGAAAGTAAGTTGCATATTAAGACTCTTGCTGCCTTGTAAGATAGCAAGCCATGTCTTTCTATGTGACTACTCAGTGGATTGACAGTTTTCAGATCCTGCTTTCTCGTTCCATCAGTAATGGGTTTGAGCCCATTTCATGGCTTGCTTTGCCTTCATTCGTTCATCTCTCAGTCAACAAACAGTTATGGGCCCTTGCTGGACCTCGAGCTATGACAGACTCTGGAGTTAGAGTGGACATTTGGTCCCTGCTCTCTAGCTTGATCTCCACAGAAGTGTCAACATCCAGGCACACATTTAGGATGGGAGGTGTTGCTGAGAACATGTATATAACCCAAACCTTGTCCCCACACCCCTGCCCTCTCTGTGCATGTTCTTGGCTCCCTACTACAGTCCCTTACTGCCACTTGCCATTTGCTCCTCCTCAAGCACTGAAATTGGGGTCAGAAAACTCAGAATTTGGTATAAAATCTGTAAAAGCAGCAAGTATGGAAGAGGGATCACAGCATCTCAGGCTGATCACGTTAATTGTGCGTCACGCGTTATCATCCAAGGGGAAGGTCAGGCAGGCAAGCGGACAGTGTGGATGGAGACACGAATCAGAGATGCATCTGCATATAGATTGTTTTTTCTCCTGCCAACAAAGATCTGAAAGACCCTTCCAAGGGAAGAGAGACCGAAACGGAAAACTGGTGTCTTCAGAGGCAGAGTGGCTATAACATTTCTGACGGCTGTTGTGCAGCCACACAGCCAGCGGTTACACTGGGGCTCAGTTTAGCTCTCTTTTTCTCTGGCGTTCTGGAACCTGCCCTCTTTCTAATCTATGTTACCTATTAGCTTATAGTTTTTCAGAAGCTACAGATCAGCATCTATAATCTGTGTGAGTAACAAATGCTAGAAAAGCTTGCAAATGCTTGGCCAATTATCCTTGACATCCTTTCTCCCGAGGAAGCAGCACTGAGTGGAGGACAATCAGGGTGTGGGAATCATTTCACTGGTGATGATAATGATGGTGCTTGTCTCAGGACTGTCAAAGCCTTTCAAGTCCTTTTTCTTTTCCAGGTCTGGGTCTCATAGTCAAAGGCAGGCATTGAATTTCACCTGCGGCTGCTGTTAGTACAATTCCTCTGCTTCTCTCTCCCCCGCCATGGGCTGCTCTTGGTGCTGTGTGACTGAGCCCCACAGCCGGCCATCCTTCCCCCACTGAGATGGGGTGGGGGGCTTTATGAGACAAAGTCCCTGGAACCACAGCGAAAGTCATTATAGCCACACCCCAAGTATTCCTGCCTCTCGACAGCACACCCGTCAATGCTGCTTAGATAGGTTCTGTGTCAGCCTGGGTGGGTCAGGGAGGGAAGGCTGACCAGATGGCCCAGCAGAAGCAATGTCATGTGGAAACATATCTCAAAGGTGCTGGAGGAGCTGAAAGGTCAGCTTGGGGAGAGGGAAAGCACTCAGAAATTGGCAGTGTTCACAGCCTGCTCCTATCTGAGGACTGAAATAAACAGGGAAGAGGTGGTATTTCCAGAACCCAAGAGACAGACCCACCCTCAGAGCCCAGATAACAGAGGAAACCCAGCTTGTGGAAGAGGCTACCTCGGGGGACCTTTGCTGTGAGATCTGGACCTGGGAAAGAGAAAGGACTGGAAAGGCTCTGATGGTCCCAAGACAAGTACCATCACTATCATCACCAGCTCATGCCTTCCATGAGCTGAACCCAGTGTGAAGACCCTTGGCAAAGTAGCTTGGAAATGTGTTTTGCCAGAGAAAGTTAGGGAATGAGTCTGAGGGCATATAGGCAAATGATTGGCACAGGATCTCACCTCACTCTTACAGTGTGTTCCCACTAAGTGGAGACTGCTACTTCCAACCTTCTTCCCATTGCAGAGGCCAAATTCCTTGGTCTTGAGGCCTATTAGTTGCTAAATTCTTTGTTACCCTTTTTATCCATTGTACCTACTTAGCCTTGGGCAGTTTTCTAAGTCTCTACCTGGAACCATCAACCCTTACTATTCTTCCCGTTCTTGTTGACACCTACAGAACCTTTCATGGCTTGGTTGACTTGCAGAGGTAGGAAAGAGGAAGCCAGAATCAACAGGTAACCTAGAAGGTCAAGTGCATTCACTCCCTTGGGATCCTGGAGAAACCAGAGCATTCTGAGAAGGAGCAAGCAGGTCCCCCGAGGCTTCACTTTGGTGATGCCTGCCTCCACCATCCCTCCTCCAGCAGGCTGCAGGGAAAACCTCTCAACAGCTTTACCTTTAGTCACAGGCTTCCAGTCTTGATTAGAATGATAGGAATTTAGAGCTAAAAACGTTAGAGACCATCCATCGCAACATTTCCCCCCCTTCATTTTATAAACAGTGAAAATGAGGTCCAGTGAGGTTAAGTGAATGATCAAGATCACATAACAAGGTAGTGATGTGAGCCGATTTTAAAACATTCCTTTCCCACCTGCATCAATTTCAGTTAAGTTCCCTATTGATTCTCCATCTTAATACATTTTGCCGAAAACATTTAAATAGTTCCTCTCCTGCTACTTCAGAATTTCTTGGGGTTGAAGATCAGTTTACGTAGCCTCCTGAGTTTTCTTTGCAGATCACTTTCAGCAGGCTTTTCCTTTCTCCTGCTGCCTCCACTTCTCCCCATACAAATGCTTCTCAGTTTAGGAATCTCTGAAATGTGCTCAGGTCTGAGCTGGCCTGTGGCTCTTCCTTCTCCAGCAGTATTTGTGCTTCTATCATGTAAGGCCCTTTCCTTGAGTAGAAGTTCTGTGATTTTATTACTAGCACAGTAAAATGGGAAACCAGGACTCACTTTCACTGTCGGTTTTATTTCCCTGGTGATCCATGAAGAAATTGGCTCAGGGTGGAGATCTGCAGACTCCAGGTTGCTGGCACTCCGGAGTTGGTGTGGAGTCCAGCGGAGGACCAGAGAGGACCCAGGCCAGGAGCTCTGGCTCCACAGGCTTCTCCCCAGCTCATGCAGTGGCTTTTGGAGCTGAGTTTTTATTTTCATACAGCAGGAGAAAAAGGCAAAGAAGCCAGGAGAGGAAAGATGAAATGAAAGAAGGAGGGGTGTGCAACAGAGACAGACAACAAAGGAAAGAAGGAAATGGAAGAAAATGCTTCCAGGGGAGCAAAGAGCCTACAGGAGAGGAGGAGTCACAGGCCCACATGACACCAAAATGTGCATTTAATGTCTATGAGTTTCTTGGTCAGTAGCTCAGGGATGAATTATTATTATTTTTTAAGATTTATTTATTTATTCATACAAGCACTGGGCATAGTCAGAAGCGCGGGAGGGTGAGAGAATTCACCAGAGCCAGAGCAGGGAGCAGAGCAGGCAGAAGGACCGAAGTACACTGCTGAGGGGAGCAGCGGGCATGGCAGGAGAGGTCTGCGCGCCATGTGGGTCCCTCGCCTGCGGCCGGGGATCGAACCGGTGCTGCAGAGGCTGCGGGCAGCTTCGCAACCCAGTGCTCAACCGCTGCGCCACCGGGGAGGTCCGGGGTATGAATTATTTTTATCAGTGTGAGATCATCAGACTCAGGCCACATTCCTTTGAAATCAGTGCTCAAAAGGCCAGATCAGTTCAGGGACTAAGACACGGGATTTCACCCGGGATGGAAGCTGGATGGGGAGGGAGTGGGAGGACTGTCTTGTTCTGCTGGGGCTGGGGACCTGCACTTACCAGGCTCCCATGTGCCCTCATTACCTGAATCCCAGCCTCTGTTCCTTATGACCAATAAAAAGTGGCAGAGTTTGAGGAGAAAGAAAGTAGGTTTATTAATTTGTTGATGAATGAGGAGGGCAGTGGGCTAGAGTCTGAAAGACCACTGTCCTGATTGCTAGCAGAGTACAGGGGTGTTTAGTGTTGTGAGGACATGAAAAGAGGGGAGTGGGTGAGTACCCACATGAGTGTCTGGTGGTTTAGTTGACACTGGTTTGTCTTTGTCACCATCTGCTGGTCAGTATGTCTGATGTTATCTCTGCAAGAAGATCCTATTCCTGGCTTTGTTCTGAAGTTTCTTTGCAGTTTCCATTTGCCCTCTGAATGCAGGAAGGGAAAAGATGTTAGTTAAACATAAAAAAAAATTACTTATAGGAAGCATAGAGGGGAACCAAATAAGACATCAGTGTAAAAAAAAAAAAAGTACAAAACACAACAAAGCAAAAACAGATAATTATAAATCAGAGACATCCTGCAGGGGAGGAGGAGGGAGAGGGATCAGAGGGAGGGAGGCGCACAGGGGACTGAGGTGATGGTGCACGGGTGCATTGGTGAAGGAAACTCTATGGGGGCTACACCTGAGGGGGTGGGGGGAAGCAAATATTGTTTACAAATGAACAATGATGTAAAAAAAAAACCCCACATATAAATCAAGGTTTGTTAAACTTAGAGAAGGAAGAAAGTATTTTTCTCCAGGAAAAGGGAGAGATATGTATTTTATTGCTGCATCATTTTCATTCCTGTGCTTTCTATTTGTTTGGTTAGAATAAGTTAGAAATAGTACAAAGATTGAGTCCCACTTTTTTTTTTTTCAATTGTGGTTAACATCTGGTTAGAAATTGGGCCTCGTCCAGTTTGGTTTTTTGTTTGTTTGTTTGCTTGTTTCTTTTTTTTTTTTTTTCTCACCTATCATTTTTCTAATTCTTTTTTTTTTTTTTTGCATTTTTTAAACATTTTTTAAATTTTATTTTTATATTCCCCATACAATTGCAACCCCCTTATTTTGACCCCAATCCTTCCTCCCCTCCGCCCCCCCATAGAGTGTCTCTGGTTCATAGTTGTTTGTTGATTTTGATATTTTCTTTCTTATAGTTGTTCTTTTTCCTGGTCCCTTATTTAAGTTTTCTAGATTCCTGCTATGAGTGAGACCATCCGGTATTTTTCTTTTTCTTTCTGGCTTATTTCGCTGAGCATGATCCCTTCCAGCGCCATCCATGTTGCTGCAAATTGCATGTGTTTATCTTTTTTGAATGCTGAGTAATATTCCATGGTGTATATGTACCACATCTTCTTGATCCAGTCATCTATTTTTGGGCATTTGGGTTGTTTCCAAAGCTTAGCTATTGTAAACAGTGCTGCTATAAACATAGGGGTGCAGGTGCTCTTTGGAATTGATGTTTCTGTGCTGAGGAGGGGTGTGAGGTAATATTTCCTTGGTGAACATGGAGGTGGGAAGGTGTTTGCACTTCTGGAAAGTAGTGGAGGAGAAGGAACAAATCTTCTAGAGTGGGCTGGTGCCAGAGTTTGTATAGAATGGATAATAACCACTCTTTAATCGAATGGGCTGATCTTACCAAAACACTTTGCAATTATGTTTGTTGGTGGGAGAATCAGTCATGACGTTTTATCTGGACTTTCTTCTGGAACTTGGAGCCATTAGCAGATGGAACAAGCAGTCAGAACTCATTTAACCCTGACCGAGCTCTGACAGAATGTCCGCCGGCTCCCAAGCCCAGGATCCCCAGCCCTGCTTTGCACCTGCTGCCCCGAATCTGTTTGGCTGCCTTATGGCTTTCTTCAGTTTGGGTCACTAGTGTTTACTCCTCCAATGTAGCCTCCATTTAAAGTGAAGTTAGGAAGAATCTGTATTTGCTGTTTGAAATCAAAGGACACTGACAGAACCAATAGTCTCTATTTCATACCAGACACTGACTCCACCACCACCACCATGCCTTGTGAACCTCTAGCTTTTCCAGCAATACGGACTTTTCATACCTGAATTAGACCCTTACCCTTCAGTTTAATTGTAAAAGGAGGGAGTCTTACCCTGGCTTCAATGCCCTAGGCAGCCATACTACCCTATGGGCTATAGAAGAAGGTTTATAAACCTCCACAGAGAAGCAGACAGCTCAGACTTAGGAAAAATGGCAATGTGAGTGGGAAGGTGAATTCTAATTCTGTGGCTAAACAGCAAGTCATTTAATCCTCTGGGCAAAATTAAGTTTCCTTTTCTGTGATGTGGACCTTGTGGGGGTGATAAGAAAAAGCTACAGAAGTCATATCCTTAAGGGGTTACCTAGCCCCCAGGATGCAATCGGCTGAGCCTCCAAGCTCCCCTATTGCAATGTAATTGTCAAGCAGTTGCACTTGGGGGAGACACTTAGCTTTGCCCATGGAGAATCCAGGCTGGGAAGGCAGAATCCAAGTAAATGTGGGTGCTTGAAAGAGTCACTGAGGTCAAAGCTTCTGACCAAAAGAAACAGCAGCACACCTGAGGAGCTTAAAGACAAGGGAAGGGCTGGAGGCAGTGAGACAGAGATTTAAAAATAGGTGGGGCCTGGGGGCAAAGAAAGAGACAGACATACAAAGGGAAAATACATCTAAGGCAAAGCACAGGAAGAGGGACAGAAACTCCCAGTCAGAGCTATGAACAACATGTCTCTGGTCCTGACCTCCCAAGTTCACCTCAAAGTCAGATTAGGAGATTGGGTGGCAGAGCACCAGGCTGGGCAGACGGGAGCTGGCGAGATACTGGGGTCTCTCCTAAGCTCTGCCAACGACGAAGCCTCTCATTAAGCAAACTGTAACTTCTGTGTGTTCTCTCTGCAGTACCTTAAAATAAACGCCTTCTTTATGATCTGGAGAGGTGCCTGCTCTTATAATTTGGAGGAAATATAAATGTTGGTAGGATCGTCTCCGGAGAGCGTTGGCACCTGTCTGAATTAAGGGAGAAAGGAGCGAGCAAGCAGAAGGTGAACTAGTTGAGGAATCTACTAAAAGAAAGGAATTGATACCTTAGGCCTGACCTTGAAAATTGTTCTGGCACAGACAGCAGCTTGCTGAGGGGAAGGGGAATGGTATGGGAAGGGGAAAAAATTCATGACTAGAAACACTAATAAAAATGTAATTAGTATAAAGGCTAAACTAGTCTTAAATAATATGCGTGTTGAAAAAAAATAATATTCATGTTGTTATGACATCTCTAGTCAGTCATCAACCGTGTGTATTTCAAAGGCTGCCATTTTATTCAAACCGTTTCAGTCCAGGAGCCAGAGAGAGAAACCCAAGAGTTAAAATGGGTGTCGGCTGCGGCTCTGCTCCTGCTGGCCCCAGGGGCGTGAGTGCTGTTGTAGGTGACACAACCGCAGCCAAGCACACCCCAGGACTGTAATTGTCATGGCTGTTCCCTGGGTTCATCTCTTTTACTGAGCATTTAACAACTCTCCTGCTTAATGAAATGTCATCTTTTCATTTCGGGTGACCAAATAATTGTGCAAAGTGAATCGGAATGTGGAAGGTGAAGGTTTCTGTACCTCGAGGCGTAATTCATTGTGATAGTTAAAGTCATGTCTCAAGCTAACGCAAGGATGTCACATTTCAGGACATGTGACCTTTCTCCACCCCCCACACTTCAGCAATTATAGCAAATTTCCCTTTATGCAGAGGGACTGGAGATTGGTGCTTTCAACTTCCAGTATTCTGCTTAACTGGGGGTGCCTAATCCAATCATCAGAGGATGCAAATTCGCCTCCTCTGGGTGATAGTCACAGGTCTTTGACCTTTCTGTCCCCTGTCCTGTCCCTTCAGATTAATCTTCTTGAAGATTAACTCATTTCTGCCCAGCTCAACTCCCCCAGTTGCTCCCTTCATCCATGGGCTAAAGCTGTACTTCAGGGGTGGTCATGATTTCCCCCAACACTTCTCACCTCTGCTTCTTTTTTTATTTTAAGGATCTGTTTATTTATGCATACAAGAGCTGGGGTACAGGCCAAAGATGTGGGGGGCTGGTGAGAGGATCCACCAGAGACAGAGTGGGGAGCAGAACAGGCAGACTGACTGAAATACACTGCTGAGGGGAGCAGCAGGCGAGGCAGGAAAGATCAGCTGTGCCATGTGGGTAGCTCCCTGGCCAGCCGGGGATCAAACTTAAGCTGCAGAGGCTGCAGATTGCTTCATAGTGCGGTGCTTAACCCCTTGCACCACCAGGGAGGCTGTCCTTAGAGAATCAGTTCTAGTCCCTCTTTGTAAGACTTTCTTCCACCTCTCCCTCCTGCCATCTCCTGTTTTTTTACCCATACCTCTTCTTCTGAAACCCCATAATCTTGATCTTTTCCCCTCTTGGAAAATAACTTTCCTCTCTTAGCCATTATTCTTTACATTCACTGCCCTTACCAATTAAATAGTTTCCTTATTATCTGTCATAGATAGATCTCTGTCAGCCCCTTAGGTGCTACCACATGCCCTGCACACAGTAGGTGTTCATAAAGTGAATAAACCAACAGAACCACAATTTCATCACAAAAATGGGTCAGAAGCTGTTTTTCTAAGATGATTCATAGACCACTTCAGGATCCCAACATGCTTTTGATTTATGATGATTAACATCAACCATCATTAGAGAGGATGCAAATAAGTCTGGTTATTTGAAAATTTCTGATTGGGGTTTCTGAACAAAACTGAGAGCAAGTTTCTTTTGCAAGGGGGAAATTGAAGAAAAATGTAAGTGTTCATTGACCTCTCATAAAACATGGTCAGTGGCATGGGGGATTAGGAGAAAATTAAGTCCCTCTAAATGTGGAGTGACTTTGCCTGAGCGAATCTAATTAGTCATGACAGAGTGTGAGCAGAACCTCTCTGTGGCTACTACTCACCAATACCCCAAGGACAGTGACAAGGAAGCAATGTTACCCATGGACAGTGCGAGGCGGGGGTAGAAGGCAGACAGCTTCCTCTTAATCCCAGGGACACTAGAGAGTGACAGTTTACCATGGTTTTCTGCTGCAGGCCATGGATCTGATTTCAGAGCTGGCACAGTCATCACCCACAATGCCCTGTCTGTAGGCTGGCCAGCATCCATGCAGAGCCATGCGCTTGCAAAGAAAAACAGGGACGAGCCCAGTCACCAAGTATGGGTGAGAGGACTGTGGCCATGACTGTGCCAGGTCATGCTGTCAGTGGGATCAGGTCAAGGCACAGGGAAGAGAGAGATGGGGAAGTAGGAGCTTGTGGAAGGATATGATTAGGGTAGCAATGGCTCAGCTGCCAAATATGCTCATAGAATTCAATCAAAGAAAAAAATAGCACACCAGCCCAGGCAAAGAATTTCTGAAATCTGCGGAAATTGAAGGAACAAAGTAAGATGGGTTGTTAATATGGAATGATTTGGAGCATTCTGGAGTTTTCTCTCCAGATTCAGCTGCTTGGTCCCTGCATCCATGAAAGGAACTAGATTTCAGAGGAATCTGTGATCCAGCCTCAGCTCTGTTCCCCCTTACTCTGGTGAAGCCCATTCTGAGGTCTCCTGTCTATAGAGAAGGGTGGGGATAATGGGGGGAGGGCTCACTGAAAGCTGTGGGCAGGGAGTGATGGGTGGTCAGTGAAGTGATTCTCCAGAAGGAATAATTTTCCCAGCACAGGGAGACACAGTTGCAGGGAAATGGATCCTCTGTGGAGCATGGGGAATATTAGGGATTAGCATACTAGGGATTCCCTTTCTTAGACTTTCACTTGATTTCTCCTTGTGGCTGTGGAAAGACAAGAGTTCACTGAAATCCTCTCTGAGCTCTCTGTTTCGACCTTTGACAATGACTGTGGTTCTTCCCATAGCTGGCTGTAGTGTTCTGGTAACAGCTGGCAGCAGTAGTGACCAGGTTCTCATAGTCCTCCCTAGCAGCCTGACCCAATCCAAGAAATTTCTGGGAGGATGACTAAGCATGGTTGGTTGTGTGGTGGAAGCTTCTATGCTATAGAGTCTATGATGCTCAAGTTAGAGGGAGACAGGTTTGTATTTGTTAAGTGATTGGCCCAAGGTCACAGGTCCAGAGCTGGGAGAAGCCAGACCTCCCTGGTACCTGTCTATTAAATCATATCTACATGGCTGGTGGGGACCTGCCAATTCCAAGTTCTTATGTTCCCATCTGATTTGTGAACAGGAAATTCTGTCCATCATCCACATAGTGGAAGCTGTTAGTTACAATGATTCCTCATTAGTTACAATGAGGAATTAGTTACAATGGTTACCATGGAGTATGTAAGGATGGGTGAAGATGTGAGAGCTTGAGTGACTTCCCAAGCCACTCCGAACCCCAGCTTTCTTGGTTGGAAAATGAGGACAAATCAACCCCCTGGAATGATGGAAGGGGTTAAATAAATATTAAACAAATGAAAAAAAAGTTAGATACATGGTTGATACTCCTTGCATCAGCAGAAGATTGGTTCAGGAATGTTCCATTTGAGGGCTGTGTCTTCCATTGCATTGGGATTCCCAAGCTTAATTAACTGCTGAAGTTTTTCTCTTTGCAATGTGCTGCTGACCAGAAAGAGGCGTGGTGTGCAGGGGGAATGTGTACTTACCAGATCACGAATCACGGTCTCTAGGTTGTAGTTCTAGCTCTGCCCTCTGCCAGCTGGGTGATCCTGTGTGAACCCTTCCATGTCTGTGGGTTCTCAGTTTCTTCCTCTCTGAGATCAGTAGTCAGCTGTTTTCCTTGTCTAGTTCCTGTCTGCTCTCTCTGTTGTGAAGACAGTAGGACTGATATGAAGATCAAGTAAAGTAAGATACATGCAAGTCTTTTTCCATGTACTGAGTTTGTCACATTCCATTAGTCATTTAATCTGCACATTAACCCCACATTAGGGACGTAGCTCACTCCATTTGAAAATGAGAACTTGGAGAGACATTCAGGGACTTGCTGAATGCAAGAGCCGGGATTCAAAACCAAGTCTCCTGATTCCGAGTGTTTTTCTTACTACTATGTTCAATCACAGGAAATTGGTCCATATGTAGGTCAAAAAAATGGAATGTCAATTTCATGTGGTTTAACTTGATAGAACATATCATAAAGAACTGTTTGAATTCAGGAGAGTTGAACTATGGAGTATTAGCTTAGTCTTGAACTAGCACCAGTCAGGACCCGGTTCCCTTATACCTTGTAGAAGATTAGAAAGGGACCATACATTTCCCTTTTCATCCAAATCAGAACTGGCAGAAGCAGGGTCTGCTTGGGCATTCGTGTATGATATTTCAGCCCCTACTTAAGCATAGGAAATAAGCCGTGTGAGTAACCCCATTGTCAAGCCAGGGCCCTGATATGTAGTGTATAATATTGACTCATTCATTGTTTTATAGAAAATTGTATATTCATGATGAGCCTGAATACAGGGGCAGACTGAGATAATAAATAATGTATTTGGTAATGTAAAGTATGTGTGCCTGTAGACAGTGTACCTTTGTAAAGTTAAGATTATTTTTTTAATATGGATTTAGATTGTTCTGTTCATGAAAATTGCTGGGGTTTTTCTGGAAGAAATTCCGAAGGATTTGCTCTTATGATCCAGCGATGAGGAATTCTGGTGTGATTTTCTCTTCTGGAAATAAGAGTGTGCATGGTGGGCCTGGGATGGGCATGGCCTGGTGTTACCTGATGGGAGTCTTGGTGTCCCCCATCTGGTTTCACACAGGACTGGGAACCTGCCTCTGGGGACATTTGCACAGACTATCATGATTGCCTTGTCTGGGTCCCTAAAGCCAGATTATACTGCATAGAGAAGGGTAGAGATTTTCCCAGATGATAATTAATATTCCTACTTTAGTCATCCAGGGGCAGAAAGAGGGTCACTTTGTATAAGGGAGGAGGGCTTGTTTCTCTGTGGGTTAAAGGGGAGTTAAGGTAGAGAGAAGTCTGGAACTTTCTGTAGGACTTAACTCAGCCAGTGACTGCTAAATAGTGTCCTTGCATGTAGCACTTAGAGAATATCCTTGCAGAGTTCTTATCCCAAACCTTTAGAACATTTTTTAATTGTTACTGGTCAAACTACTAGGTAGAGACAACAGATTGATCACGTGCATTTACTTACACTTGCCCCCAGACTCCATTAGAATGCTAGAACACTGAAAAATAGTCTATCCATAAAGACAAAGGGCAGGCTGGGACACAATGGCAATTAAATTTTGGAGGTTGGAACCTAGCTGGGTAAGTGACGTGGCAGACGTGAGAATGTGTGGGAAACGAGTGGAAAATAACCGAAAAGTAATTGGGGTTACATTGAAGAACTCTCCAGAGGGTCAAAACTGGTGTCACTTCAGAAGTAAGTGTGAAGGTGGGGCTGATAGCAGGAACGCTGGTTGAAAATCTGTTTCAGAAGCAGTTGCCAGCCCTTGATCCCACAAGTGCAGCTGGGTTATTGCTGGCGTCTCATCCTGCCAGAAGATGGGGAAGGTAAACCCCAAATCCCTAAAGTGAAGGGGTACTGGGTGCAATTGAGAGTGCAAGTACAGAGAGTGGAGGTCTCCATAGGAATAGGGGTATCAACCAGGCCAGTTCTCTCCATAGTAATTCCCACTACCAGTTGTTCACCCACTGGCTCAGAGCCTTTGATCTGTGTTTTCAAACAGAACTTTCCTAGGTAAACAGGTCACCAAGATTGCCATACATGTCAGGGCAAAGTCTGTAATAGGAAAGCAACAGACAAAAGCAAATAAATACAGAAAGAATATTAAAACAACTTAAAAAACAGAAACAAAGATTATGCAGATGCAAGAACATTGAAAACATCTGATATTCTCAGAGCCGTAAGAAAGGATGATATCACAATATTGTTTAAAACGAAAGCTTTTGGATAATCAAAAAACTCTTAGAAATTGAAAATGATAGGAGAAATGAAAAACTTGCAAGAGCTGAAAGGTAAGATTGAGATAATCTCCTGAAAATGGAGCATGAAGGTAAAGATGTGCAAAATAGGAAAGAAAACAGAAAGAAGCCAGTCCTGACTGTCCAACACTCAAAATACAAGAGCTCCAGAAAAAGAAAAAAGGAAAACTTAAGAAAAATATGACAGCCACCGCCCCCCCCCAAATTACTTAAAAATAAATTTCACAGAATTGAAGGACTTGATGTCTAGATTAAAGTTGCCCACATTAAGGCATATTATGTGATGTTTTGGAGCAGTGACAACCAAGTTAATTGCCTGTATCTCTCCACAGTGCCAGAGGGATAGGGGGACAGGTGGGTGGATAGGGTGGGTTGGCAGTGGGGGTGGATGGGGGACAGGTTCATAGAGAAGAGATACAAAGTCTTTGGACATGTCCTAGGGAATATTGGAAGCTGGAAGACAATGGAGAAATGCCTTAAAAATGCTGAAGGAGGGCCTCCCCTGGTGGCACAGCGGTTGAGCGCTGGACTGTGAAGCTGCCCCGCAACCTCTGCAGCGCCGGTTCGTTCCCCGGCCACCGGCGAGGGTCCCACATGGCGCACAGACCTCTCCTGCCGCCCGCTGCTCCCCTCAGCAATGTATTTCGTCAGTCTGCCTGTTCTGTTCCCTGCTCTGGCTCTGGTGAATTCTCTCACCCTCCCGCGCTTCTGACTGTACCCAGTGCTTGTATAAATAAATAAATAAATCTTTAAAAAAAATGCTGAAGGAGATGACTTCCAACATAGAATTCTAAACCTAGCCAAACTATAAATTTCTGTTGAAGGTAGGAGAAAGATATTTTGGGGCACTTTTTCTTAGCAAATGTATCGTAACTAAACAAGTAATACAAATGCAGACAGAGAAAGGTGTCGAGCTCAGAAAACTGATCATCTATCCTGGGAGAGAAAAAAGAGAATTCCTAGGTCAATGATGCAGGAAGATGCCAAGATGACAGCTGTGCCCATAGAGTTACAGAGTTCAGAGTTTAGTTTTGAGTAGATGAGAAGATTCCAGAAGAAATTTCTTCAAGATGAATTGATAGAATGCCTGATGAGAGAATTTAGACGATTGGAAGCTGAACTAGTGGTAATTACTTGGAAAACTAAGCAAAACAAGCAATTATTGAATCCAAGAAAATAAAACATTATGTTCAAATTTAAAAGCGGTTATAACACATTCCACAGCTCAGCTGTGCCTAGCATTTATTTATGCACAATAGCCTGACAACTGGATATTGATATCCCTGAAATGAAATGAATCTATTTGGGAAGATAGCAAGATGAGAAAAGTATATGGGAGGAGGAAGTAGAGGCTACAGGTAGGAGTTAAGACAGTAAAATATTCTATAGTAAATTATGATAAATTGATATTTTTGTATGATATATATAAAAATTAATATAGGCATCCACACTTTTCAAAAGATTATGTTACACCACTTGCTTTTACACGAGGCTTGCATAAGTACCTGTTTTCTCTAACCAAATGAAATCTGAAGAGGATTTTTCACTTCTACAACAAAAGGCAAAAAGCTCAAATAGCATCCTGCATTGATTTTGCAGCAGCTGTTCTAGTGGTAGCGGAGACCCACCCAGCAGCGAGAGTGGCCAAGCTCCTTCCCCACAACTTTATTCATGTGTTCATAAATATATACAGGCGTCCCGCACCATCTGAAAGCAGAGAGTTCTTACAAAATTGTTTTTAAGCAAAAAACGGTGAAAAGCGAAGAAGCAATTACCATTCATTTACATGGAAATTTTTTTAGTATTCTCAGAGCCAGAAAATAACCTACCAAATCATACCAAAATACCACATAAAACTAAAATAGCACTCACATACAGTAAAGGAAGGAATGGTTTGATAAATATGTAACCTATTAATGATATGCAAGTGAGTGTCTGTGGATAGGGGATGTTGATGGGAGAAGGTGGGGGTGTAGGCATTGCTAAGTTTAATAACTGGCTTTGAGGTATAATTTACCTCTTTAAATTATGTGTCCATATAACTGATGAAACGAGATTCTTTTTTTTTTTAAGATTTATTTTTTTTATTTATTTATACAAGCACTGGGTATAGTCAGAAGCGCGGGAGGGTGAGAGAATTCACCAGAGCCAGAGTGGGGAGCAGAGCAGGCAGAAAGACCGAAGTACACTGCTGAGGGGAGCAGCGGGCGGCAGGAGAGGTCTGAGCGCCATGTGGGACCCTCCTCCGGTGGCCGGGGAGCAGCCGGGGATCGAACCGGCGCTGCAGAGGCTGCGGGCAGCTTTGCAACCCAGCGCTCAACCGCTGTGCCACCGGGGAGGCCCGAAACGAGATTCTTAACAGTGTTTTCAGGGCCTCCTGGATGGTGCAGGGGGTTGAGCACAGAGCTGTGAAGACGTCCGCAGCCTCTGCAGTGTGGTTTCGATTCCCGGCCAGCCAGGGAGATATCTACATGGTGTGGCAGACCCTTTTTGTCTTACCCACTGCTCCTCTCAGCGGTGTGTTTAGGTAGATCTGCCCGTTTTGTTCCCCGCTCTGTCTGTGGTGAATCCTCTCACCCTCCTGCACCTCTGGCCTGTACCCCAGTTCTTGTATAAATAAATAAATCTAAAAACAAAACAGAACAATGTTTTCAGACCATCCTTAGCTATTGTTAGAAGGCTGTGAGAGGGTAAAGAGATTCGGGGGAAGTAGTGGGCCATGGCCAAATATCAGCCAATTAATGTGTTCATTGCCAGGCTCTCAAGCTGAGATGTCTGTCAAAGTAAAGACATAGATTTTGGGATCGTGTGAGCATTCTTTAAGGCTACTGGGGTGTGACATGGAGAGGAAGACCCAGTTGGAGAATGCATTTCTTGACAGTCTTCAAGACTGTGGCACCCAGAGTGGATTCCCAGGCTACTGTTATTTGAGAAAAAGGAAGAAAACCCACGATGACTGGAGAACATGTGTCTTCTGGGCTATGCAGCCCTATAGTGAACATGCCTTACCATGGAATTGCACTATAAATGACACACTGTCACATACCATGCTGCCTTACAGTGCACGTCATGACTCCTGTCTTGAATACATGACTCCTGTCCTGAATAATGATATTCTGAATCCAGACCTTTCTGTCTGTCCAGCAGTCAAGCTGGCAGTGCTCCTCCCAATGTCCCCCCAACTCCCCCACCCAGGATACAAAGATCTTTTGGTTTTTCATTCATAAGTACTCAGGACAGAGGTGTCTATTTTATGTAAAAGTTATTTAAATCCCAATCATTCTCTATTTCATGGAGTTATTTACGTCAAACGCCAGCATGCCACAGGGCAAGGATCCACCCTGGGGAGATGGGCTAGTTTGCTTAGCCTAAGGAAAATGCAGGTTTACAACTTGAAAATAGATGCCCAGGGTGAGTTGCCTCTGGGGATTTTAACCAATCTTCTGCCTTTACCAGTACTAACTGGTGAGAAAGAAGGTAACCTGTGTATGCCACATGGGCTAAAAGGCAGTTCCCCCTTTTCTAACAAAAATGGGAGAATCAAGCATAATGAAAACACAGAGCAGTGTGTTCAGGTATTGTTTCTTTAATACGCTTATTTCCACATCCCTCATGTCATGGATCGGCAGATTCCTTTTGCCAACAGAATTAAAGCTCTGAGCTGGGCTCTGGAAGACTTGACTCTACCCATTTTTTTTTAAAGATTTATTTATTCATTTACACAAGAACCGGGGTACAAGCCAGATGCGCGGGAGGGTGAGAGGATTCACCAGAGACAGAACAGGGAACAGAACAGGCAGACTGATGAAATACGCTGCTGAGGGGAGCAGTGGGTACGACAGGCGAGGTCTGCCGTGCGATGTGGGACCCTCACCAGCCAGCTGGTATCAAACCCACGCTGCAGAGGCTGCGGACAGCTTTACAGTGTGGCGCTCAACCGCCTGTGCCACCAGGGGAGGCCCGACTCCACCCATTTCTGTCATTGGCTTTCTGAGTCAGCATACACCATGCTGGAGGGTATCCTGAAGTTCCTTCCATGTGTCTTTCCATCAAGAAGATCATTCATGATGTTTAAGCTTTTGCAAGGATTTTGACCTAAATGTTATATGACATGGGAAGATCACACAGCTAAGGGAAGAGAGGTCTGGGGATTAAGGTCAGTGCAGCCCCTTGCGTGCAAGTCTAAAGGAGATGTTAGGAAAGAGGCGGGCAAGCAAGCAAACAACATGCACATGTGAGGAATGGTGATTAAAGTGTGGACCCGCAGGGCCCGCTTCTCTTCCCCAAAGGAGATGAAGATGGGGGTGAAATCTACTCAGTCCGGAGCCCTGGCTCTGTTTCAGTGGACAGCCTTAGAAAGGATCCCACTTTTTCAAGTAGCAGTGCCAGTGCCAATGCCAAGTTCCTGGACACAGAGGTAAGGCCACACAGTCAAATCAGATAACTGCATTTAGGAGACAGCTGAGTCCCTGGCTGACTGCCGGAGGGTGTCTCTAGCAGCCACAGAACAACAGGCCAGGATGGGGACCAAGCCTCATCACCGGATTAGGTCCTCCTCACGGACCACTGCCCAGGGATCTCAGCTGCTGTAAAATTGGTGCACAGCCATAGAGTGGCAACAAGACTGACAAGAGGCTTGGGGGGAAGAAGAGCATCAGCTGAGAGCTCTGGGGGGAGTGAACTTGATGGAGACTAATAAATAGTTCCACTGTGGAGATCGAAAAAAAGATTTATTCTTGGCAGTAAAAGAATGAGGATTCACCCCAAAGAGGGCACTGAGGGGAAGGTGTCCAAGTCAGCTGCTGCTTTCACATCCCCCATCCCAGGTAGGGTTTGATTTATACAGTATTAAGATGGGGGGAGTGTAGTTCCAGAAAAGGAGGATTTACATTTGAGACAACACATGGCAGAAGCAAAGAATTCAGGTGTTTTTGTGGTCTTCATTTTAGCTGGCGTATGTTAATTTTCAGGTAGGTCACATGCATAACTTAAATTCATTATTTCCAGTGGGCGTAATTTGCATGTGAGAAAGGCAAACGCTTAGTGGTGTGTCTGTGAGTCATAGTGGGGTAGGGGGAGCCCCCACTTCCAACAGCGGTTTCTGCTGATCTGTGTCCATGGACAGGGCTGACCACAGTGGGCTTCATGGCAGGTCTCTGATCTGATCTGTTGACTTCTGCCTCTGTAAGTTCATTTCCTTTGCCCAAAACTTGTTAATTTTCTTTCTAACTGAAGACAAGTTTCAGAGCCAAGATGGAATGTCTTCTCTTTGGGTTAGAGTTGGCACATGGACAGGAAGTGCAGTCTTTGTCCTGAGAGGACATTGGGATCACCCCAGGCCCCCGAGGACAAGACACTCTGTGGTCATCCTTGGCTGCTGTCAGGATCTGCAGCCTTCCCCGGTGTGTGCCTCTGGGTTACTCAGCTGCGTAGTTTCTGTTTGCCTGCAGGTCTCAGGGGCTGGCCAGCAATGGCCTGTGCATCTGAAGTGCATTGGAATCATATTCAAAATAGTAAGATGGTCAAGGAGATGCAGGCAGATGTGTGTGATAAAGGACTTTTGCCCTTTCTTCCAACCAAGCTGCCCCGCCACTGCAAGCTTGTGCTTCTGGACTGGGTCAGTCACACATTTATGTAGGTCAAGGAAATGTGAGAGGAGTTGAGGACTCTAAAGTACTTCTCCATCAGCCTGAGAATAACAGCATGCCATTCTACCAGATATGTTCCTGCAGGTCAAGGCTTACTCATTCAGGGGTCCCCAGAAATCGCCTGGGATGATTAGGGTTCATTTCCCTGGAAGGTTTTTTGGGCTCAAAGGTAAGTGAAAAGAGAGCAAAATGCAATACAGGTAAATTGAGCTGCTTTTTTGACTAGAATGAAATGATAAGTATCTCTGATTTGGCTTTAGAGAATAGGTCAATCGCAGCTTTCTGTGCTTTCTGTACCCCAATCGTGTTAAACTGTAAAGTAGAAAACAATGCAGACAGGTTTGGGCAAGTCTGAGCATATCAAGAGAGGAGCAGGAAGTGGGGAGACAAGGAGGAGCTGCAGCTGCTGGAAGCCTACCAGAGAGGCCCCCAGCAGCAGGGAGCCCCAGAAGAGAGATGCAGGCAGTTGGGGCTGGCTTGACTGGGCCAGACCTGGGAAACTTTTGGCTCTCATGGCCCGTGTATGACATACAGGAGACCTGGTAGTTCCTGTGACACCCCCTTCTCAACTGGGGGAGAAGGTATTGTTGATGGAACTGGCTGGAGAATTCAAGGGAAGGGCAGACAGGTGACCTTGCACAGCACGGTTGAGCTGCGCAGGCCCACTTACGTGCACATTATCTAGTAGGTAACGTAAAGTTATGATGCCCTTAAATATAGCAGCGTGCTGGCAGTGTGTCTTCTGTATGTGCCTTCCTCTCTAGCTTTCTGGTGAGAATACACTATATGCTACAGAAAACATGTAAAATATATTCATCATCTGCTGTTTTCATGAAGGCTCTGGTCAGCAGCAGGCTGTTTGTAGTTTAGTCTTGGGGGAGTCAGAAACTATAAGATTTTTGATGGAGTGAGAATCCCCTACCCTGAGTTTTTCAAGGTCAACTGTGTTTGTTTCCGATGGCTACTATGAGAAAGCACCACAGAGGTGGTGACTTTCAACATTAGACATTTTTCTCTCTGACAGTTCTGGAGGCTGCACATCAAATTAGGATGTGCGCTGGGTTATGCTCCTGCCTGGGCTCCTCAGCTTTTCTGGTCGTGGGTCCTCGTACCCCCTGGTTCACAGCTGCATCTCTGGAATCTCTGCTGCCATCTTCACATGGTACTCTTCTGTGTCCCTGTCTTCCAACGCATTTTCCTCTTCTTATAGGGACTCCGGTGTCATTGGATTATTGCCCACCCTGATGACCTTACCTTCGCCTGATCGCCTCTGCAAAGACTTCTTTTCAGTCCCCATTCAGAGGCACTAGCAGTTGAGACTGAGTATTCAGGACAGCCCTTAGAAGACAGCTTTCTCCTATCTAAATGCCTTCCTTCCTGAAAAGTCACTTAGCTATACATCTGATACATCTGAGTGATGCGAAAACTGCTTTTACACTCATGGGCCATCAGATCCCTGATTCCAGCTTCCCAGCTCTCTTGGATTCATGACCTTCTGGGGTCCCCCATGGACACTGCCCAGGAGAACTGTCCAGCATTCTCCCTGCTGAGACCCACTCTCCCCACTGCTCTACGTGGTCTTTCTCAAAAATGCAAATCTGATCACATTCTCTTTTCAAAAGCATATGCTGGGCCTCCCCGGCGGCGCAGCGGTTGAGCGCTGTGTTGCGAAGCTGCCCGCAGCCTCTGCAGCGCCGGTTCGAGACCCGGCTGCTCCCCGGCCACCGGAGGAGGGTCCCACATGGCGCGCAGACCTCTCCTGCCACCCGCTGCTCCCCTCAGCAGTGTACTTCGGTCCTTCTGCCTGCTCTGCTCCCCGCTCTGGCTCTGGTGAATTCCCTCACCCTCCCGCGCTTCTGACTGTACCCAGTGCTTGTATGTATGTATGTATGTATGTATGTATCAATCAATCAATCAATCAATCAATCCATAAATCTTTAAAAAAAAAAAGCATATGCTGATTCTCTATAGCTTTGAGGGTAAGATTCTAGCTTCTCATTGTTAGGCAAGTATCACACGAACCCTACCCTAGATAGGGGGTCTCACAGCTTCCCAAACAGATCAAGATGCTTGAATCTTTCGGGGTCTGTGCATGGCTCAGCCTGCTCCGCTGTAGCCTGGAAACTTCCATTCATCCTTCATGCCTCCCTTAATGTCGGTGTGCTGAGAACCCTCGGCCACTTACCCACTGCACCATGCATCACCGGCGCCCTTACCATTCCTTCTCTGCATTCAGTCAGTAGTGTTGAGTCCCACCTATGTGCTAGGCATTAAGAAAACACCATTTTAGACTGCAAGGAACTATTTCAATGACATAATAAATTTAGGATGCACAATAGAAGGGTCATTTTGGCGTCTTCATCTTTATGTCCCATGCCTGGCCCTTTACAATGTTTGTGAACTAATTGAAGCACTCAAAGGAAGGGTGGAGAGCTGACCTTGAACACCATGGGGTTTGAACTGCTCAGATCCACTTAGATGCAGGTTTTCTTGTAAATAGAAATAAAATAGTAACTTTTAAACTTGTTTCATTGTGCTCCTTTAAGATATGTAATCAGTTTCAAAATCCAGAACACACACACATACATATGCCCCAGCCCCACACACATAAAAAAATAAATGAGTGAATGTGTGTGTATATATACACATATGTATGTGTGTATATGTGTGTGTGTGTGTATACACACCTAGATACACTCAAAAGTGAAACCAAAGGATTAGGAAGTAATACCTGCCTTTACAACCAGTGCTAAATTTCTATTCTAATCCATTGAAGAATGCTGCTAGGTCTGTTGAATTAATTTCATGATTTGTGAAATGAAAATCGCTGCTATATAACAGACCTAAATCATAAACAGTGCTGAGTAGAAAAGGTAAGAGATAGATCGTGATGTGTGATTCAGTACCATTTATTTGAATAACACACACTTAAAATAACAGCATATATTTACAAAAAGATACACAAGAAAAAGATGTACTTAAGATGGTATTTGTGAGAGAGGAGGGTGGGAATGTATGTGGAGTTGGAGAGCGTAAAGAAATGAATGAGCAGGGCCTCCCTGGTGGCGCAGGCAGTTGAGCGCAGTGCTGTGAAGCTGTCCGCAGCCTCTGCAGCACTGGTTCAATCACTGCTGGCCTCGGAATGACCCACATGGCGCAGCAGACCTCTCCTGTCTCGCCCGCTGCTCCCCTCAGCAGTGTATTTCGTCAGTCTGCCTGTTCTGTTTGTTCCCCGCTCTGTCTCTGGTGAATCCTCTCACCCTCCCGTGCATCTGGCCTGTACCCCAGCTCTTATATAAATAAAATAAATCTTAAAAAAAAAAAGAAATGAATGAGAAGCCCCAACAGTGAATGGCCAGGACTTGCAAGGACAAAGAAAATAGCAGGCAGAGACTTTGCTGCTTAAGACCCAAAAGAAACTAAAACAGGGATTAACTATTATGGAAACTTCTATAATAAGGTCTCAGATCTTTGTCCTCAGTGTTCTGCAGTTTCATTATGACTTCTCTAGAGTTTGGATTTATTTTCATTAGTCCTATTTGGGATATATTGTTCTTCATGAATCAATAGATTCTTGCCTTTCATGACTTCTGGTAAAGTGTTATCTTTTCGGTTATTGCCTTTCCATTATTTTCTATATTCTCTTTCTTTAGGACTTTGATTAAACACATATTAAATGTTCTCTCTTCTGTAGCTCATGTTTTCCATCTCCTTTTCTCTCCATGATATTTTATGAATAACCTTTTCAACTCTAGTGTACAGTTTACTGGTTCTGTCAGAGTGTATAATCTGCTGTACATTCTTTGAGTCTTCCAACATTTTTCTTTAACAATAATACTTTCCATGTTTGAAGTTCCATTTGATACTTCCTTCTTGCTAGTTTCTTATAGCAGACTCAACTTTGTGACTCTATGTTTATTTCAATCAACATTTCTTCACAGAGCTGTCAGAATGTTCCACCTGCTATTCTGTATTGGAAGTGGTAGGGCCCAAGTCTATTGTATGTTCATTCAGCTGAAGGAGAAGTGGCTAGGAGGAGTGCCTGGGTGGTCCTGTGTTCTCTGAGCTGTTTGGCCACAAACAGCTGGTTGGGGACCAGTGACTCATGTTCTGATAGCCAGGAAAGCTGCAAGTTCTGATAGGAGCAGGAGTTACTTTGTTTCTTACCCAATGCAGAGGTGTTCCATTGAACCTGTCTACAACTGGGTCTGCAGGTACTAAGTAGCTGCCATTTTTCTAGTACTGTCTTAATCATATGGTCCCTCAATAAGAGAGTGCTTGCCACTTAAATCCAAATTTCTTATATCGCCACAAGTAAGGCTTTTTCCATAGCCTCACCCCTCCCCTTCAAAGAGGAGAGAATAGCAAGTGGTCTCCCAGACCCACAGTGAATCCAGCTTTGCACTGGCCAAGGCCTACCCATCTTTGAGATGGCAGGGGCCTGGAGGACCCATGTCATACCCCTCATCTGCTAACAGGGCCAGCCTGCATGAGTGACTGCAAAAAGCCTCTACCTGACCCTGTTTCAAATAAGTCTGACTCAGGCATGGTGGCTTTTGACGGTGAGCTCACTTTTGCTTGCTCTTGCTCTGTGGGGATCCTGCGGGCCTGAATCAGGAATATTTCCTGCCAGTGAGGATCTGCATGTAATTCTAAGGAGAGTCAGGGTCTTCTATTGCCTGGTGACCTTGTGGGCTCCCTCTGAAAACCTGCAAGCATCTTGGGTTAATGTCCCCGTTTGGCTGCTGGCCCAGTGCTAATATCCTGACATCAGTGCTATTAGGAATTGCACATATGGCATCTCCATCTTTCCAAATGGAAAGTTCTCTCTATCTCTCTCCCAGCAACCAATTCAGCTCACTTTTGTGGGGGGGGGGCGGGGTGCAGTGGGGAAGGTTGGTGTGAATAATTCTTGGCAATTTCTCATGAGCTCAGCAATGGACTACAAGGTGTGGTGTATACAAGATGTTGTGTTTGTAGGACTGTCTAACCCAGCCATACTGCTGGAAGCAAAAGGCTTTTATATATAAAATTCTCCCTCCTAGATGACGTGCTTTCTGAAGAACAAAATATGCTTGTATCCAGCATCTTTTAGTGTCTGGACTACAATAGGTCCTCAAAAGAAAAGTTTGTTAAATGAATATAGGATACAAGGACACTTTCCTTCTTTAAAACACTACCAAAATCCCTTTAGCCTAAAAGGCTAAAAGAGAAGGAAGAATTGTTGGGATTTGTTTTAGGTCTAAACCACTGCTCTTGGCCTGTGGTCCTGCTTCCCACACACAGGAGCAGGAGGTGCTGGTTATCGCTAAAAAGTGGTGGGGAACTCCAGGGCAGGCCTTAGTCTGCACAGGTGCTTGGGAATTCTCAGGGATGCGATTGGTGTGCACATTGGAAGTACTTCTATTACATTATCACTTCATGTATTCAGGGTCCTCTGCAGTTTCCTAGTTCAGACATTCTGATCCTCCCTATAGTCCCTGATCCCCACAAAGTAAGGATTCCTTTTAACTAAGTTTCGGGGACTGGCAGAATTCCAGGGCAGTATTATTTGCCAGGCTAACAGTGCTTAATAATCAATTAGGCGTGTTCATTAGTATTATTAACTCTCTCCCCCCAGCACCACCTGCAGTTGGTTACGTGATGGCTGACAGATGCTTTCCAGATGTTCCCAAGGCCAGTTTTGTGGATTTGTTCCTCTTTAATCAGGCGACTGTGAAGATACCTGAGGTAGAGAGAAAGGGGCTGGGGGGTGGGGTGGAGAGATGGTCAGAGCCGTGAATGGGCACACACTTGCAAAGGAGAGGTTGTGCATGCCCAGTCTGCTGTTCACTCACGCTGGGTTTGTTGCGAATGTGGTGTCCAGGCTGTGACAGACAGATGTGTGCCCCATCTGTGGCAAGCTCTGCCTCTGGGGGACCGGAACAGTGCTTGGTGAACATGTCCTGTCTCCATCTGGTGGAAGGGTGGTGGATTCCCTGAGGACTCCAAACACTCTCCTTTTCTGGGAAGTGGAGATTGTGAGCGTCTGGGTAAGTCACAGCTGCATGGCTAGTGTGGAGACATGGGGACAGCTTTTCTGGAGTGTGAAAACTGAAGATTCTTCCCGCAGCAACTAGGACACTCTTGCTTATCAGAATGCTCTGCAGCAGTGAAGCTACCTGGGCTGGTGAGGCTGGTTCCGCAGCCTGGAACTGTGCCCTGCCAGAACTTTCTGGATGCTGGAGTCTGCCCTTCCACAGAGACAGACAGCACAGGGCTGCACACTCGCACCATCCCCTGAGATGTTTGCACGCAGAGCCTAGAGGCCACTCTGGGAGTCTCCCCTTCCCTGCTTCTAAAGGTAGATGGGCAGCCATTTTAGTAGTGGGAGTTGTAGTGGGAGCCTTTGAGCGCTGGTGGATTGCCCTGCCTCTAAGATTCTCTCCACTAGGCGGCGCTCATCAACTGGGTACCCTGGGAAGAGCCTACTGGAGGTGGCCCAAGACAAATATGCCCCAGCTACTTTCTTATTAGAAAAATCCTTTGTAACAAAGTTTCGTCAGTGTGAGTTGGAAGTGCCAGTGCTGCAGGGCTGTATGCTCAAAGGCCTGGAGTTGCTTGACTGAAGTTTGTTCTTGCTAATGTGGAAGGACCTGAATGCTGAATTCTGACCATTGAATGCACAGCCTGTTTGCAGCCTCCAGGCCAGACACACTTCCAAACACTGAAATGTTTGCTGGAATGTCTGGCTTGCTCATTTCTACATCATTACCTTAACTTGGCTAACTCCTATTAGGTAATGATTAATGTTGCTAGAATGAATTAATAAATTGGGAAGGATTCTCATTCCCTGAGCAGGAGGACAAAGCTCAAGCTATGGGAAAACATTTCATACCATTCTTAATCACATTCATTCAGTATCTAGTGAGCTCCCTTTATTATAGACCCTTATAAAGCATTGTAAGGGAAGAAAGAAAGAAAGAGAGAAAGAGAGAGAGAGAGAGAGAGAGAGAGAGAAAGAGAGAAAGAAAGAAAGAAAAATCATAAGTTTCTTCTCTCTACCTAAAGAGTGTGAAAACTGTACTTGGGAAGGTAGCTGACAGCTGAATATTCTTCTCTTTATCTGTATTCTATTCCCTTAATCTCATATCTTGATTCTTCCTGTTCTTCAAGACACTGTTCAAATAATGCCTCTTTTAATGAAGTTTCTGTCTCCTCCGAATTCCCAGAATGTATTACAGTTGTTTGTGTATATGTATTATCTACTAAACTTCTTCAGAATAACATTGGCACCTGAATTTTTGCTGTATTTTCTTATCCTAGAACCTCATATAAACCTAGAACACAGCAGGATCTCAGTTATCTTTATTTATTTTTTTATAAAGATTTATTTATTTATTATACAAGCACTGGGTACAGTCAGAAGCGCGGGAGGGTGAGAGAATTCACCAGAGCCAGAGCGGGGAGCAGAGCAGGCAAAAGGACCAAAGCACACTGCTGAGGGGAGCAGCGGGCGGCAGGAGAGGTCTGCGCACCATGTGGGACCCTCCTCTGGTGGCCGGGGAGCAGCCGGGTATTGAACCGGTGCTGCAGAGGCTGCGGGCAGCTTCGCAACCCAGCGCTCAACCGCTGTGCCACTGGGGAGGCCCTCAGTCATCTTTAAATGAATGAAACATTCAAACCAATGCAAATATACTAACAGAGAAAACAAATTTTGAGGATGATATAGAAATGGGGAGAGAATGAAGGGGCAGGGAGGCAGGATACCAGAAAGGATTCTCCACTCATTGGAAAAGGGGCTGACTATGAAGTCTCTTGAAGGGGAGAGGGTCGTTTAGAGAGCTCAGTGATGAAACTGCATGGGGATTGGGTCATGCTAGTTCATAAAAATCTTTGATGTCATCAAGAATGAGTGCCTTACAGTCGAGATTCTAAAGGAACTCCCATCCCATGTGGATTTTGGGGTCATCACAGAAGTGTGAAGGCAGTAGAGAAGGAAAATGTCTATCAGATGTATTAGTGACCTAGCAGGGTGCACTTGAGTCTGGGGCAAAGCAAGGAATCTGGATGCAACCCTGGATGCATTATTTGATGGGTAGCAACTGAAAAGTGAAGGGAGGCTAGTGTGTTAGTGTCTGGAACTAATAGTGGGGCAGTTTACCTATTCCCAGGCCCATAGAGTCCTGGGAAGCAGAAAAAGCTGGTGTCCTCAAAGGGGAAAAAAAAATGAGGGCTTAACCTATATTGAAAGACTAATTACATTTCATTCTGGACAATAGGACCCAAGATAAAGTTGATAAGTAGAGTTAGGCTATAAAGGGATTTAAGAAATTTCTGGTCAAGATGTAATTTAAAGGTCAGTCTCAAACAAGTGAGATCCTTCTCACTTATTTTCTACACATAGAAAGTTTTGAAAAGAAACAATTTCAAAGGCAAAGCTATGTTCAGACACAAGATAAACATCTTTGTGGAGCATCAATAAAATAAATACAAAGTGCAAAGTGGGAGGGACTGGCAGCCTATTGGGTTCTGGGTCCAGAAATAGGCAGAGGCAGTTGGGGGGCCTGGCTGTTGCTGAGAACCTAGACATAAAGGGCCCTACACCAGGTGAGAGATCAAAGGCTGGAGGTGGAGGGCTGCCACCCATGGAAAAGAGACTAGTAAAGCTTCATCTGTCTGCTTTCTGGGCTCTGGCTTACATCAAGGTGGGAGGAAGCAGAGCCAGACATCCACCTAGGACCAAGGGCAAGAAAGTCCCTTATCCAGGATATGCACTATGAGCTCTCCTTCTACACTGGGACTCCTGGGAGACTGCAAGGAGATAACAACAAAAGTGAACAGGAAGGGTCCAGAGAGAGACAGATGGGGGGGATGGGAGGTGAATTCATCCTTATTAAATGAAAATAATAGAGCAATCTAAAGAGGACTGTAAGACGATGTGCTTGCTCATTACTCCGAAGTAAAGCAAGAATATCCCCCAAAGAGTAATAAATTATGATGTAATAGAGTAAGAAATAAATCAAGAGAAATTCATAAAAATGTAACAATTGGAAATCCTGGAAAGAAAAAAAAATAAAAGCATTGAGGGCCTCTGTGGTGGCACAAGGGGTTAAGATGAGTACTATGAAGGTTATGAAGGTATCAGCAGCCACTGCAGCACGAGTTCAATCCCTGGACGGGGAGTTTGCCCACATGGCACAGCAGACCTCTCCTGGCTGGCCTGCTGCACCCCTCAGCAGTGCATTTCAGTAGACCTGCCAGTTCTGCTCCCCACTGTTGTCTGTGGTGAATCCTCTCACCCTCCGAATCTCTGGCCTACACCCCAGCTCTTGTATGCATAAATAAATAAATTTTTTTTTAAAAACATTGAAATGGAAAAATCTACACAGATAAGAAAAAGTATATACTGGAGACAGTTTGTGAACAGGAAGATATTAGTGAGGATAAAATACTAGAATACTAGAATAGAGCAGATACAAGATGGAGAGGCAGGTAAGAGATGTGAATCAGACGTAACAGGAATTCTAGAAGAGCAAATAACTAGAGAACCAGTATTTAAAGAGATAATAGCTAGATATTTTCCACAATTGAAGAATATCATGCATCCTTAGTCTCAAAGTTCAGGAAACCTGCTAAACATTACTCCACACCTAGACATATTGTGATGAAATTGAGGAACATAAAATATAAGGAAACCTTTCTTGAAGGGGATAAAACCCAGGTCACTTGAGAAAAAAGGTATTTCTCTTATACCATCAGCAAGCCACTCATTAGCCAGAATAGAAAAGTCAGTGAAGTAATATCTTCAAAGTCTTGAGAAAAACAGGGTTCAGATGGGTTAGAAATAACTGAGTTTAAAAATATAATATCGGGGCAAAATAATAATGAACTGCATTTATGCTACACCCCTTCCTTCTCTCCCAAACCTTGCTTATTGAACTAGCACCAAAGGCAAAACCTCAGCTAGCGCAGAGGTTCTTAACTGGGGGAGACTGTGCCTCTCATGGGACATTTGTAATCTCTGGAGACATTTTTGATGGCCACAACTTGAGACATGGTCTATGTGGCTAGCGTGTGCAGCCCAGGATACGACTGAATCCCTGCAATGCATAGGATATCCTGTCAGAAGCAAGAATTATCCAGTCCAAAACGTGAATCATTCAATTGTTTTTTTTTTTTAAAGATTTATTTTTATTTATTTATTATTTATATAAGCACTGGGTACAGTCAGAAGCGCAGGAGGGTGAGAGAATTCACCAGAGCCAGAGCGGGGAGCAGAGCAGGCAGAAGGACCGAAGTACACTGCTGAGGGGAGCAGCGGGCGGCAGGAGAGGTCTGCGCGCCATGTGGGACCCTCCTCAGGTGGCCGGGGAGCAGCCGGGGATCGAACCAGCGCTGCAGAGGCTGCGGGCAGCTTCACAACCCAGCGCTCAACCGCTGCGCCACCGGGGAGGCCCGAATCATTCAATTGTTGAGAAATCCTGAGCTAGGGGAATGCAAGAAACAGTACCAGCTTGCACTAGTAAAATATATTGATTAATTAACTTTGCATTGATGGTAAGCCAATAGCAATGTATAAAAATGGTGGACACATTCTAGCAATGGGGGTGATTTTCGTAGATAACACATGCTAAAGCCTTTGGCTTGGCAAGGAGGGAGAAATAATCATTGTAGATTTTACTAAAAAATGTAGAGTTAAATATATTTGTTTAAAATGTTGCCATCCTGATTAATTTTTCTTTTTCTAAGTACAGGAAAATTTCCTTTGATTATATATTTTTGTATGTGTTATGGTCCCTTGCTTTGAGTTGCTTCTTTGGGATTCCTAGTATCTGTATATTTCTTTGCTGAGCTCATATTTTTCTCATCTCAATTTTTTTCTTCCTTTTTTCCTCTCTGATTTTAAAAAATCTCCCTCCTTTTCACCTTCTATTTCTTTTAACAATTATCTATCATACCCATATGTTCTTTTTTGATTAGCCCTCATATCAGAGATGATTTGTTCTTTTCTTTGTAATTACTTTCTAGGTTCTGTTACTGCATGTCTGAGACTTTTTGTAGTTCTGATTTTGATTTTATTATTCTTTCATTTTAGAATTTTTTAAAGTTTGCTTTGAAATAGAATTACACATTCTTGATCTTTTGGTGAGCATTTATTTTTTCCTAGAAGGGATACTGTTCTGCTTTTTTAAATTCTTATTTTTCTTATAATTAGTTTGTGTGGGATTTAACCTATTTTTTTCATGCTTATTTATGTGAAATTAGTTTCTCTGAAATTTTAAAAAGAAGTTGTGTTCAGGTCAAGAGCACTTCACCTAAAGTAAAAGTAACTTGCTTTATAGGTTTCTTCTGTGGCCTTGTGTAATATTAAAAAAAAAATAGCAGTTTGCTTTCTGAGGTCTCCTGTCCATGTTACCCTTCCTCAAATTCATCTTTTATCTTTCATCTCTTTTTTAAAAATCTGATTCCTGGCCTCCCCAATGGTGCAGCGGGTTGAGTGCAGCACTGTGAAGCTCTCTGTAGCCTCTGCAGCACGGGTTTGATTCCCAGCCAGCCAAGGAGATATCCACATGGTGGGGCAGACCTCTCCTGTCTCGCCCGCTGCTCCCCTCAGCAGTGCTTTCAGTCTGTCTGCCTGTTCTGCTCCCTGCTCTGTCTCTGGTGAATCCTCTCAACCACCAGCCCCCACACCTCTGGCCTGTACCCCAGTTCTTATATGCATAAATAAATAAATCTTTAAAAAAAATCTGATTCCTTTTTAATCCATTCCAGCATTTTATCCTCAGTCTAAGCAGCCGTTTCCTAGAGGGAATTTTTTTTTTTTAAAGATTTATTTATTTTTATACAAGAACTGGGGTACAGGCCAGAGGTGCAGGAGGATGAGAGGATTCACCAGAGGCAGAGCAGGGAGCAAAACGGCAGACTGACAGAAATACATTGCTGAGGGGGAGCAGTGGGTGAGACAGGAAAGGTCTACTGCTCCATGTGGGATTCTCTCTGGCCGAGATGGAACCCTCACTGCAGAGGTTGCGGACAGCTTCACAGTGCTCAACTCACTGCGCCACTGGGGAGGCCCTAGAAGGGATTCTTAACTGGTAAATTTTGTGAGTTTATAGACACTGGACTTCTCTGTTCCCTTCAACTTTAGCAGCTCACTTGTGCTTGCCCACAACTGAGGGCAAAATATCTCCCAGTTTTGATTGCTTTTGTCTAATTGGCCCACCAAGCCCTCCAGTCAGTCTGTTAACTACTTTGGGATTCTCTTCATAGAATTGCCCATGAGTTTTGCTTTTTAGTTGAGTTCTTTGTTTTAGGGAAGGGTGTCATGTCAGGAAAACTAAAAATCTATGCTGTTTGAATCTTCTGATATTCCCAGAATCTTGTACTAACTTTTTTTTATGTCTATTTTTTAAAAATTAGTGATACTGAGGTGAAATTTATGTGTAAAAATGCACTATTTTTGTTTCTTGAATTTATATCTTTCTTCAAATGTTGCTTCACTCGAGTTGCTTTGCATATTGTTTTTGAGAATTTGGGGACTATCTTGATATCTATTAATACTAAATGACAGTCTTTATCTAGAGTCTCAGAATTTTTTTTCACTAATTCAGTGTCTTATTAATTTTACTAGGCTATATCCTAGTCTTAACTATCTTGGATCTACATTTCTGTGGTAAACTGTAGACTCTTTCAATATGTAGGTTTAGTTTTCTTTTTAATTTTTAGAATTTTTTCCTGCATTATATTTTAGACAAATTTCATTTTGTTCTACTGTCCTGTTTTTCTTTTCTGATATCTCCAGTTTTACATATATTGTCTCTTCCTTGCTTATCTTCTATTGATGACCTTCTTTTTAATACTTTTTACCTAGTTTTTTACTTTCTCTTCATTCTCTTTTTTCCACTTTTCTTCTCAATTTCACTTAATATATTTTCAATAAATTTTCATTTCACTTGAGCACTTTATAATCTAGACTTCATTTCTGAGAAGATTTTTTTGTTTTTCCTGTATTCAGCCAACATTGATCTTGTCTTTTTTTCCTTTTTTCTCCCATGTCTGCAATTAGTGTTTGAATTTCTTGTTGAAACAGATTTTTTTTTCTGCAAATGCTATTTAAAGATATTTAATTCATGTTGGAACACTGTGTCAGTTTTCCTCTGCTTCCTGGTTGATTTAGGGGGGAGAACATTTTTTAATCATTTGAGAAGTTTTGATTCTCAATTTCCAATTTTTTTCTGGTAACAGTTTTGCTTGATGTTTTCTGATATGCATTTTAAAATGTCTTCAGAATTCCTAGACCAGCAATAGCAGATGTTTATTTGGAGGACCAAGAAGAATTGGTTGGCTTGCTAAGTCTCTTCACTTTTCTTTGTACAGTGAAGTGCATTCTTTAGTAAACGGTGTGGACTTGGGGAAAGAGGCTTTGGTTTTGTGATTATGCCTGCTATTATTTTTTAGAATTCTCATTTCACTACTTGTTTCCTCTCTTTCCTTCACTTTTAAGCCATTCCAGTCAGAAGATAAGAAAATGCACACATAATTGTGAACTGAAAGCTTACTATAAAGAATTGCTTACTAGTAATAGGTTATTGATTACTAAAAGAGATAAGGGTTCTAGAAATAGTGTCTTAAAGAAGTCAGTTACTACTTTTAAAGTGAGGGAAAATAGTAATATAGAAACTAAGGACTAAGAAGAATACCCTCACACCCACAAGCTTGGGACCGAGACTGATATATGAGGGATATACAGCTTGCCTATAATGACAAACTTGTTGGAAGATGTGAGTTAAAGAGGGCATGTAGTTGCCTGAGGGTGTAGCCAGCACTGCTGTGAAGTGGGCCACTGGAGGTACCCATATCAGCTGCTATGTGGGGAAAGGGTGTCTTGAGAATGAGGTTGGAGCTACCAAGGAAGTAGCCCACTGGAGTGGGTCAGAAGTGGCCTTAGATGTCAACAGAGAGGCCTGCATGCTCAGACAGATTAAGTCCATGAGCCTAGACTGCAGTTCTGATAAGACATGGTGGCTGGAATCTGGGAGAGATGTTTTCTCATGTGGTTATCATCTTGAATGTTACTCTAGCATCCTCCTTGATAAAGTTTTACATCGTGCTACCTGGCAGAGGAGACATTTTACAGGGTCATGGAGTCTAACTTCAGTTTACAAAATAGGATAAGGAAGGTTGGATTTAGAGGTGGGAGACAATAAATTGATAAGTGGTGCTGAGAACTTCTTTGTCAACTTGGATTCTTTCTCCTCAAAACTTTGCCTTCCCAATACTGTCACATCTGGAAGTGTACCCTTTCAAGTTCCTTATTTTCAATTCCCAATTTCCAGTAGTCTTATCTACTATCTCAGACCTTTTCTTGGAATTTGCTCAGAATAGGTCCCTCTCTTTCTGGAGGCAAATTTGTATGTATTTCACCATTTTCAGGACATTGCACACACTTTCCATAGTCTCCTCTGAATCTTTGTTATGTATGGTATGAGCTTTCGATGTGCCCCTGCTGGTTTCAGATGTGTATTTTCCTACTTATTTATAAGATGATTGTAGCTTTCTTTTTTATCAATAAACTGTTACTCTGTAAGTAACACTTAATTGACACATAACAAAGCTTTTATTTCTTGCTTATCCGTGTTCATATTCTTCTGGGATTTGGCTGCTCCAGTCTACGGCTGACTGGGATTTGTAACAACCTATGGGATAGGTTTGGGTGTGTCCCACGTGTCTTTCATCCTCCTTGTACTAGCAGTTATGCAGGCACGTTGTTTATATGACAAAAGACAGGAGTGTAAGAAGCTGAACTCCTCTGTGAGAATACATTCAGAATCTCTCTTTGCAATGCATTCCACTGACCAAAGAAAGGCATGTGAATGAGTTCAATATTAATGAGGTAGAAAAATTATTTTCCTCACGGAAGTTGGAAGAAATAGGAAGTGAATATTTGCTGAACAGCAATCTAATTTACCGTAGACTTCCCTCCTGTTTCTAAATAAATGTCTATGTCCCTCCCTAAAAATATACTCACCCACATCCCAAGAGTCCTCAGAGTCCTATTTTTACTGGGCAGAAGGTCTAAAACACTGTCACCGGGTCAGACACTCTGATTGGTTCTGGATCCAACCATTCACCATCACAAATGCAAACAAAAGGGCTTTGTGCAAGAAAAAAAGCCAGTTAATTCTAACCAATAAGGTAGAGGGAGAGAGAGAATTGTCAGGGTAAAGGGTGAGGGTAAAGGTACAATTACTGAGGTACCAAGTGCTAGTGGTGTAAGGTTGATTGTAGCTACGGGAGCCAGCAGAGTGTGGCAGGAGCCTGCCACTAATGGTGTGGGGAACACCTAGAGGTAGGCAGTAGATGAAGGGCCACCACCACCCGGGGGGCAGCTGCCTTCCATAGCAGCTGTAATGAAAAAGAGCAAACAAGCCCAAGTGCATTGCATTGCTCCTTTCAAAAAACTCACAAAATGGTCTTTGAGCTCTGCTCCCCTTGCCAGCATCCTCCTTGTTCAGGACATTGGGGTGGAGACCACGGCCATCCATCCCTTCCTGTGTGGACAGGGTCTAAATATCCAGGGGCTGAGTTCTGCTCAATCTTGCCTTGGCCACCCCAAAGGCCTGGGGGTGCAAAGCTTTGCTGCCCTGGGCTGCTTCAACACTATCAAGTCATGGCACAAGTCTAGAAGGCCTGTATCTCATGATCCACATCAAATCTGGATGTGGCTGCCCTTGACCTGTACCACTGCTCCATACATACCCAATGCACAGTGGTGGGCCAGAAAAGATTAACTGGGCTCTAATTAACAGTTTAAAACGGCAAAAACAGCACATAGTCACTGGCCCACAGGAACTCTGAAATCCTGCTGGGCAAATGTTGGCGGATTCTACTGTTGGAGTGAAAGGATGTCCTGAACAACCCCACAAATAGGTTTTATAGATCCCACCCCCCCACCCTAGATCAAAGAGAGCCAAGACACCAAGGACTACAGATACCATCATGTCATCACCACTGAAGGGAGGGTTGCTGGGAACTGAGGGTGGAGTTAAGCAGCTAGGGTTGGTATAAAACCAGACATGTGGGCCTTGGGGGCCCTTGGTTTTCACCAGCTTTTCAGTGTGCTATTGGGGTTACAGCTCAGTGGAACTGGTCAGATGCATTCACCAATTTGTCTTTCTCTCTTTCTCCTGAGTTACTCATTTCTTCACTTCCCCTTTTTGAGAATAAACCCTTTATTAACCTTTTGTGTGGGTGCCTGCGGTTGAGGACCCACAGTCAGGCCAACCCATTTCACTTTGGGGTTGCCCTATAACACTGCCACACTGAGGATAGAAATATTCCTTCAGTAGACTCAAGGGATCTGCTGTTGTCCTCAATCCATCTTTCCTCACTATTCTTGACTCCACCCTTTAGGAGTTGTTTCTTCTATTTTTTCATTCCAACTAACACAAGTCCCCAGAGTCACACATGTTTTCCCCTATATTTTCTGGACTCCAAATTAGAGCAAATTTCACCACAACCATGTTTCTAAGGGATCCTGTGTTCGAACATACTTTTTTTTTTTTTTTAAGATTTATTTATTTATTTATACAAGCACTGGGTACAGTCAGAAGCGCGGGAGGGTGAGAGAATTCACCAGAGCCGGAGCGGGAGCAGAGCAGGCAGAAGGACCGAAGTACACTGCTGAGGGGAGCAGCAGGCGGCAGGAGAGGTCTGCATGCGCACCATGTGGGACCCTCCTCTGGTGGCCGGGGAGCAGCCGGGGATCGAACCGGCGCTGCAGAGGCCACGGGCATCTTTGCAATCCAGGGCTCAACCACTGCGCCACTGAGGAGGCCCTGTTCGAACATTCTTAATTGTCCTTTTGCCTAGTTGAAAGGATCTGTCAGTCTCTACCTTCGTCTCAGAGCATGAGCAAGTGTCCAACTACCACCTTTGGTTTCACCCCATACCGGGCTCATGTGTCACTGGAAGTTTCTTAGCTTTGACCTTTCCTCTGATGCCGTGTCTTAATGGCAGCACCTTTGATTTTGTAATAAGCACTTTTATTTCCCAACCCTGTCATTTCCCTCTAAAAATTGCTTGCAAACTGGTTTATATTTTCTGATCTAATCACTTTCCTGTAGTGCCTTATCAAATGCAATTAGTAGCAGCTCATTCCTTCAATGTTCTGCCTCAAAAGTCTTTATCCAACATTAAGTATTCATTAGGTACATTTTTCTGCTTTCTATACTGAAGGTGATATTTCACCAAATAATTTGCTACCACAAAACATAGATCACTATTTTTGATCCTTAATGATACTTTCCTCATTGGCTACTTCCTAGTCCCAAATTAATTCCAAATAGTTTAAGTTTTTGTCACAGTGGTATCTGAATTCTAGTACTAATTTCTGTGTGTCAGTTATTGCTGCAAAACAACCAGCCCTAACTCAGGAGCACTTTTCATTTATGTATCTGCAAGTTGCCTGGGATTCAGCCAGCAAATCTTAGTAGTTAGTACATAATTAGTACTATTAGTATCTACAAGCTATATTCAATGTCTCTCATCTTTTCTGGACTAGTAGCTAAATATGTCCTTTTCATGGTAAAAGACATGAGTGCAAAAGGCCCAATGATGTAAGCACACATCAAGCTTCTGCCCAACATCATGTCTCAATGTTAGCATGCAACAGAGGGGTACCCAGGAAGCACAAATTATTAAGGGGCATACATTCTGAAAGGAATTTGGCCATCAGTGTTCACAAAGGTGGTGGAAACAGACACTTAGAGTGAAAGATCTTTAATAGAATTAGTGTGCATAGCTTAGAGAGGGAAGAGAAGAAAGAATTTCCCAGTAAAACTCCAATTATCCATCCCCCAAGGGTAAATACCCTGCCAAACTGGGTTGACCCAAAGTGGAGCCACTGAGACCCAAAACCTTGCCACAATTCTAAGGTACCTTCTGGCAAAGAATCACAAGAAAGTGTTTAGGGAAGTCCCGGAGATCTGAGAAAGAGAGAGATTCAAGACTCAACACATACCCATAGTTCAACAAGGAGTTAAGATAATGATGGTCTTTGTCTCTGCCAAGTACCAGGAGCAGCCTTCCATGTGCCTCTCACTCAAGTGTCTCTTCCAAGTATCTCTTATAAGTGTCTCCCTAAGTCTCTCTTCCAAGTTCATGGCTTCATGTCAACACTGGAAAGGCCAGGGGGCCTGGGCCCACATGTGTTCCGTTCTGAGCCAAGAATGACCACTTAGCTCCACCCCTAGCTCCCAGTGGACTCCCTCCCCCATTCAGGAAGTCAGATACATTGCATCCTGGGAGTTGTAGTCCTCAGTGCCAGAGATCTCTAGTGGGGACATGAGAGTGTAGTCAGTAAAAAACGGCAAGGGGTGGAGTGCATCCAGGTCATCATTCATTGCTCAGTTTGCTCTTCACCCCAACATCAACATGATTGGCTGGACCAAGTCACATTACCATCCTCCAGGTCAGTGTGGGGGTGGTGATTCTTATGTGGGAAGGAGAGAGGGAATAGTGACTGAACAGTAGTCAAAGCATCTAACCTGCTCCACTGCTTCCTGTGGAAGTTACTATGGGCCCAGGTTGAACTGTATTTGTTCCACTTGTTATCTGTTTGGGTTTTAGGGAACATGTAGAAATGTATATTTTAGCTGCTTCCATTATTCTATAGAAACCTAGGTGTTTTGTTTAAATCAACCATTTTTTACTTATTTTTATAAAATAAAAGATTTAATGTTAGTTATATTTTCCTTAATAGTTTAAGGAAATTCTTATTTCCTGTGCTGCATGCAGAGGGTTGCTCTGGCTGAACAGCTGAGATACCTGTGCCAAACTTAAACACTGAGTTACACTGTCAAGCTTCGCTAAAGCTCCTCTGAAGAGGTCCCTTATCCTTTCCATCTAGACCCTGCAGTGTCTCTTCCTCCAATAGACCTTAATAGTCTGGGCACAGGTGTGCCTCCAGCACTTGGCCTTCTATAATAAAACCCTTAAAAACACTCATCATGTTGGAGGGTGTTCTAAGTGCTTTATATAGTGGGCAGATATATGGGGGTGAGGCTGGAGGTGTGGAAGTAAAAAAAATTCACCAGAAATAGAGTGGAGAACAGAAAAGGCAGATTTATTGAAATACCCTGCGGGGAAGTGGAGGGCAAAGATGAGAGGTCTGCTCTCACAGGTCTGCGCTCAGGGACTCCCTTCTATAACCCGTTTCCATGGGGATTTTAGTGACGGGTTTGGGCCAGTTATTTGCTGCGATGCCAGGTCTTGGGCGTTGACCTTTGACACAGAATGCATCTTGCCTTTGCTTCTGCATTCAGGGTCTACTTGATCAGTCTTGTGACTTGGTTCCCATAGCAACCTTATCAATTCCCCTTATCTATTCAAGCCTCCTAAACTGTCCTGCTGGGCAAGGAGTGGGGGCTGAGTTTTTTACCTTTATTAAATGATACCCTGACACTTTACATATACATATAAAGTGATTTTAGTTCTCACAACAGTCTACCAAAATTAGTACTATTATTACCCCCATTTTATAGATAGGGTCATTGAGGCACAGAGGTGTGGACAACCTGCCCTGAGTCATGGATTTAAGGTGTGGCTCAGCAGAGATTCAGACCCAGACAGCACAGCTCCAGTCCATATTTTTTTTTTAAAGATTTATTTATTTATGCATACAAGAACAGGGGCACAGCCCAGAGGTACGGGCCGTGAGAGGATTCACCAGAGACAGAGTGGGGAACAGAACAGGCAGATTGACTGAAATACACTGCTGAGGGGAGCAGGGGGTGAGTCAGGAGAGGTCTGCTGTGCCATGTGGGTAGCTCCCTGGCGGGCAGATTGAACTCATGCTGCAGAGACAGCGGATTTCTTTCATAGGTTGCATCTTAACCCCTTGCGCCACCAGGGAGGCCCGATCCAGTCCATGTTCTTAACCGCTGGGATGCTCTGCCCCTCAGAGGGGCCCCAGTGAGAATTTGATGAATGAAGGGAGGCACAAAATCCACTGAGGGAATAAGCAGGAAAAAGCCACTCAGGAACATTAGAAGGCATTTTAGAATTACAGCGAGGTCCACCTCTGCAGCGTTCGGCTCTGATGCTTGTTTCATAAATGGATCGCCAACAGCCCACCCCCAACCAGCCATGAAAGCTGTTTAAAAAAGAACACAATGCAATGTGCTGTTTACTTGGGACCTTGCCCGCAGACAAGCATTAACTCACCGCTAGACAGAACGGAACCTCCTCCTCGTAGCTCCACAGGCTAAGGCAGCATCAGCTAAAGTGGGGGAGAGAGGGAGGTGCTTGCTGTATGGGTTAAGAGCTTCAGGCACAATCCTCAGGCACCCTTCAGAACAGATGATCTCCTTTCTTTTTCTTTCTCCCCTGAGGCAAACATTAACTCAGCTGGCTCCTGGAATTTATTTGTGCTTAAGATAAATTAGCTAGAACCAAAGAGCCTTTCTCAGGTGTTGGCTCTAGTCTAGAGTGCCCTGAAGTCAGTAATCTATTTCAATTCCAATATCTCCACCTTTCTGGCCACGTGTTGAGAACCCCATGTTGGGAGCCCCAGTATCTGCCGCAGTAGCTGGGCCAAATGCCTCGCAGGCTTCGGGATCTGGGAGCCCCTCATGATGTGACATTTTAATATAGATTTCTCTGCCTGCTGGCCTGTATATAATTGTGAGGGGGCACCGGAGCAAGAAAGAATAATGGGACCTTCCAGGGTTGTGAAAACAATCGTGTCCTCTTCTGAATTTGTGGTTTGAGTGATGATGCAAATTAGGGCTTTAGCATATTCTGCAGGGTGAAGTACCGGAGACCTTGAGTGACCTTGAAAATATTTCATCATTAGTTCTTCATACCCAGGAAGAGCTCTGGCCTGCCCCCTTCTTAATTAGCAAATTCCTAAGTCCTTGTAATAAAATTCTACTCTCTGCTCGCCTCTGCTACCCCAGATGTCTGCCCCCTTTCCAACTCAGTGTAGTCAAGGACTGAAGGCACAGTCTGGCCTGACCAAAGCCAAACAGGAGACTATTTAACAGACAGCCTCTTAAAGAGTATTTACCGTGAATCACCTAGGTATTTCGAGAAGTCTAGCAGATCCCACCGTTCCATACTAGTGATGGAGTTCAGCTGATGGGCTCGTGCGTGGGCTTCTCGGCTTCCTCTGAGAAAGAATTCAGCGGAGGAGCAGAAGTTCCCACTCACAAGCACAAGGCAAGTTTATTGGAGAAAGGAGACAAGGAATGTGAGATGCCTGCATAGACACAAGCGGGCAGTCTTAAAGGACAAGAACTGTGTTTTGCCAGGACAAGGGGTGCATTTTTATAATGTCCTTTGATGGTGTTACAGAGCAGCCCCAATATAAAATGGGTTGCCTGCCTGTGGGTCCTCACCCATGCGCTTAAAAGGGACTTATTAATACTCAACTGCAGGCACACACAAAAGATCAATAAAAGGTTTGTTTACAAAAGAAAGGGAAAATGAAGAAATGAATAACTCAGGGAGAAAAAGGGAGATAAACTCATGAATGCGTCCTACCGGTTCGGCCGACCTAGAATCCCCATGGCACCCTGAGATCTGGCCAAGAGCCAAGAGCTGTGAGGCCAAGAGCATGACCTAAGGCCCACATGTCTCATTTTATAGTTTTATACCAAACCTGGCTGCTTAACCCCACCCTCAGGTCGCAGCAACCTCCCTTTGGTGATGATGGGATTTGTCATTTACAGTGTCTTGATGGCTTTGGTCTGGAGTGGGGATGGAGTCCACAAAGCCTGTATGGAGTTTGCTCAGGACATCCTTTCCCCCTAACAATGGGATTATTGGGGAAGCTATCACCTTGGGGTCAGATTGGGTTGATTGAAGATCAAGATCGAAGATCCTCTCTGCCCCCACCTCTGGCTGTTAATCTTTCTGATGCCACCTTAGGTTCCTGGAAACTTCCATAGCTGGATTAGTTCAAGATTCATTAATTATCCCTACCCCCACCTCTAATGTCTGTCCTTGCGAGACTCTTTGTACGGGACAGGGTGAGAGGCACCCAAGAACCCCCAAACCTGCCTGCTCTAAATAGATCTTGTCATCCACTGCATCTAGACAAACATACTCTAGTGTATAAGACCTTTAATGGAGAGGAACTTTAGTGCAATTAGTGTGCAACAAAGAGAAGACAAAGAATATATTAGGTTGTTGGAAAAGTCAAGATGCATTTTTGCTTGAAAAACAAAGAAAAAATTCATCATGACTTTTCTGACAACCCAATCGTTTCCAAATCAAGTACCCAAAGTCACCCGTCCCCTCTTGGATAAATGCCCAGCCAAGCGGGATTGGCCCAGAGCAAGGCCCACAAGCCTGCCACAAGTCTCAAACCCCTTATGGTGGGGAACAACCAGACAAATCTGGGAGGAAAAGAGCAACATCAAAATCAAAATAAAAGCTTCCATTGTCATCTCCCCACGGGTCTCTCACCCACGTCTGTGTCACCCAGTCCATGACCAAAAGGCAAGCGCAGTTTCTTCTTCACGTGTCTCTCTGCTCCATGTGCCTCCTCCAGCTCTCCTTCTGGCTCCCCATCCTGTTTCCTTCCTTCTCCAGTCTCCTCTCCAGCTCCTCCTCCTCCCTGTTAAGCTCTATCCTCCTTGGGTGGGGCAGGGAACCTGGAAACTCCCCTTTGCCTGGGGACCACCGTATTATACTTTCATCCTAAATTTTTCTCCCCTAAGCTTCCATCACAGTCACCGAGGCAGGAAGACTAAAGATTCCTTGTTAAACAGGACAGCACAGAGATGGAATTAGAGTAGAGGGGTCTGGATGCTAGAAAAAGACTAGAACCCGGGGACCCAGGGGTCACCTCCTGTCCAGGACAGAGCCTGTGCCTGCTCTGGAAAGGGGACTGGAGCACACTTCATGCTCAGATGCTCCCCACACCCTCTCAGAAAGTACCTTTAATGCCCTGGAAGCAGATCTGAGAGTGAGCTCTGCAGGGCAGTTCACAGGAAGGGGTGGGTGGGATGTACATGACTGTGGATAATGCCAGTTTTTAATAATGTCTGAGAATTTTTCCTGCCCAAGGAATTGCCTTCAGAGACCCTGACCAGCTGTTCTACTCTGCACCCCCTCGCCCCCTCCTGGGAGAGCACAGCTGTGGCAGGGGAGGGAGAAGCCTGTGGCTGTGTCTTCAGTGTTATAGGTGACCTCAGGAGTAGCCTGAGAAATAAAGGACCAGTTCCCCTAAATCCTCCCTAGCCTGCCAGTGTTTCAGTTGTAGGTAATGTTTTGAACTCCAGATCAGTAGAGAGAACATAGATTATTTTTATGTTGGAGACTTGAGAAAGAAATAGCAGTAATCGCCACCCACTGCCATACCCTCAAACCTCTTACCCCTGGTCCTAATATCAGAGCATGTTTGTATTCCAAGAGTCCTAAGGGAGATGCAGCCTGCAGTTTCTTGTTTAGCAGGGAAAAGCATCAGAATTGAATGGAACCTGAAAACACAACAAAGCGAAGATGTGTTCCATGTGTCCTAAGTTCGTGACTGAGTGCAGAGAATTTGGGGTGCCTTTCAACCCGACTGTCTTCCTTCTGTGCTCCCTCCCTCACTATCAGAGCAGAGGCTGGCCTCAGAATGGGAAGCTTTTGCTTTCTAAGACCTCTGTCTTCTTAAGACCAGAGTCTAATTACTATGAGTGGCTGAAAACTTATCTTATTTAAAAAGTCAGTCTTTAATAGCAGAGATAGAAATATTCTCTAGTAAGATTTTGCTGATCCTTGGAAGATTGTCTCTTGTTTTGCTATTTTAAGTCAGAATATCCTCATTCTCCAAGTCTTAAGTACAGTATTAATATGATTTTTGCTGCTTTTTTCTAAGGGAAAAAAGAAACTGCAACAATGATCCTTTTGGGAAAACTTCCAATGTTTAAGCCATCTACTTTCTTGATTCTGTCTCCCAATGCTATATAATTACAGTGAGAACTTAAGGAATGTCCTGTGTATCCATTTGTGGGGTTTTTTGGCTTAAATCTCCTCCCTCAGCAAGAAGGCAAAGAGGGCCGGGCCGGGTTGCCTGCTTTGCTGATGGGCTCATGGCTTTTTAAATCCCTTTCTCCGCCCAAGCAGTTCCTAGATTGCCAGTATCCCGATTGCTACTAGAAAACAGGAGCAGGGTCTTTCTTTTGTGTTTGTCCTGCCAAACCTCTTAGGAGGCCACAGAGCAGAGGCTGTGCCAGTCCTGGATGTTCTGCTTTCTTTGGGTGTTAACAAAAGGACAGCTCGAGGTGGGAGGCTTTTAGCCCTTCTTCAGACTCCCTGAGGTTGGCCGCCTGTGGTGTCTGTGCAGATTGCAAATGAGCCTGAAGAGTTTGCAAGTCCCCTAACTTGTCTGCATCTTGGAGGAGTCAGAGCAGGTAGGTAACTTGCGTGCAGTGTTTGTAAAAGCCGGTGCTGGATGCCGAAGGCTGGGCCTTGGGATGGAGGGCTTTGGCAGGTGCCAGCTCTTCCCAGAAGAGCACTTAGTGGTAGAATGAAGGCTCCATAGAGAAAGTGCTCTGAAGAGGTGAAGAAAGTTTGCCTACAGTACGGAGGAACTCTTTGGAGAGTCTTTGTGACCTGTATAAATGACAGAGTCTTAGCCTGACTCTGCAGGAAACACTTGTCACTCCTCACATCTTTCCCTGATTTCTGCCTCCCGCCTCACATCCCAGTGTTGGGGTCCTTCTTGCAGGTCTTCCTTGTCTTGGTGGATTTTGGTGAGGAACTTGAGCAGCCAAGCACAGTATGTTCCAGAGCACCCAGATTGTCACAGGAAATGACTCCTGGTTGCCAGATCTGTTGTCAGGGACAAATAAGCGATCCTACTTTCCTGCACCTTACACGCTATTTGAACATTTAAAAAAATTTTTTTTTTAAGATTTATTTTATTTATTTATGCATACAAAAGTTGGGGTGTAGGCCAGAGGTGTGGGAGGTAAGAGGATTCACCAGAGACAGAGTGGGGAACAGAACAGGCAGACTGACAAAATACACTGCTGAGGGGAGCAGTGGGTGAGACAGGAGAGGTCTGTTGCACCATGTGGGTAGCTCCCTGGCTGGGGTTCGAACTTGTGACTGTGGATAGCTTCATAGTGCTCAGGCTTAACCCTTGCACTACCAGGGAGACCCATACTTGAGCATTCAGGGTGAAAATCAAGAAGACCACAGGGGAAGGAGGAAAGTGCGATGGTAGTGTGTTTTGTTTGCACCAGGCACGAGGGGGAGCAAGGCAAGAACGCTGCTGCCTTTGTGCCCCAGAGACAGAGGATGAAGAATCCCCTGCACAGGTGGGGACTTTCATGTCATTTTAAGTTGGTCTCTAGGAAGAAGGTCCAGGGGACTCAAACATCTATCTGGAGGTGGCACCCCCAACCTTGCCCGCAGACTGGACGAGCCACCCTCTGGGCTCCTTGGGGTCCTCAGCTGAAGACAAGGGTGTGCGAGGAGAACGGGGTGGCTAGTCTCCTCCCAAGAGAGCAGGAAGCGTCTTCAAACCTTAACGTTTGCCTTACATGGCCCGTCCTGCTCTCACTGGTGACGTTGCCTTGGTCACTTGTGTCCTCAGTGGTCCCCGCGACACTACCGTGGCAGGAGACTCGTCTGTCCCGTGCAACGAGGCCTCAGCTGTGAGACTTCGGGGGAGTGAGTGTGAGTTTGTGTGTGTGTGTGAGTGTGTTGGGAAGGCTAGAAACACCTTCTTGCCCCAGTGTGCCACCCATGCCCACAGTCTGGCTGGTGTGACTATTCACTCCTTGCCTCCTCAAGATAATTTGAAAAAATATTAGACACCCCAAGAGCAGTAACAAGGATCTAATCAGTCACTGGCTCTTTAAAGTGTATAAATCTTTCCCATTGCAGGCTTTGGGAAGGGCAGAGGGAAGAGAAAGCCACTGAAGGGAAACAGCCTTTTGATTTTCATGCAAAGCCGCTGTTCAGGGGCTGTTCAGCCATGGTCTGGATGCTGCCCCCCCCCCCTCGGCCCGACGTGCTCCCACGCCCAGTTCTAAAGCTAGTTTGCAGCCATGTGGGGATGGACAGGCCTGTGTCCCCAGAGTTGCACACATCCGGGGCTCCATGTTGGGGGCAGTAGAATCCGAGGCCAGTGTTGCAGAACTGGGCTGGCAGGCAGTTGTTTTCTGGGTTTGGGATTCAAAGAATGTTCATTTAAATGTGCATGATCAGCAGTTGCTGGATGCAATGGGAAAAAATCCCAGAAAATTTCCTTTAACTATCCCCGAGGCAATGCTGGGCCAATGAAAGTGTGGGCCTCCAGAAATCCCAAGATTATAGGTAATAGGGTCTCCCGTCCATATCCGTATAGTTATGAGTAGAACATCATTTTAATTTGCTACTGCCCTCCTCCTTGCTCTTGTATTTTAATACCCAGTAGCACTATAAGGAGCAAGGGAGCTTATTTTCAAATATTAGCAAAGTTATTCAAGGGAACTGCATTTTCTGTTGCTACAGTTGGCACATCTTTTTTAGGAACTTGCCTGTGGCTGACAGCCTGCTTCACACAATCCTACTAAAGTCCTGTGGTGATCGAGAGCAGGACTGAGAAGATTCAGTCCTTCCAGATAGGCCAGTGAGGGCGATGCTGTGCGAGCAAGGGGACTTTGAGGCCCTAGAGGGGCCTGAGCTGATGGGTGGGTCCAGTCCAAGAAAGGGGTAGGGGTAGCCAAAGAGTCATTTAGAAGTAGATTGAAAGCAGCTTTGAAAAATGGTGATGAGAATATGGGATGAGATGAGAATGTGGGATGCTGGTTCTCTCCCTTTAACGCCACATAGGAAGCCCCTTAATTAGCAGGCTGGGTCTGCTAGGCGGTGCTGGCACCAGCCTCCCAGGTATCAAGCACTCTTTTGCGTATGAAATGGTGGGAACCACCATCACATCTCAGGTAATAGAGAGGTAAACTGTCCAGCCAAGGACCAGTTCTGGGCTCCTTCTGGAACTGGGTGTGTCCATGTGACTAAGATCTCAGCACTAATTGCAAGTGGAAGTGATGGGAGTCACATCCAGACCTGGCCTTAGACCTTTCTTCATGAACTCCCACACACTCCCCCACATCAGCCCCATCTCTCAGGGCTGGAATGGCGACCTCCAAATAACCTTAGGGTCATGAGTGGAAGTTGACGGAGTCACCATGTGCCTGGATCCTGAAAGAATGCTTGGAGAGACGGCCTGCTCTGGATTGTTAACTTGAAAATGAAAAGCTTCTTTTTTTTTTTTTTTTTTTTTTTTTTGAGTCATTGCATTTTGGGGGCCTCTCTAGTCTGTTAGGCTGCTGTAACAACATACCATAGATTTGAAGCTTATCAACAATAGTGATTTATTTCTCTTACGTTGGGGACCTGTGGAAATCCATGATCAAGATGCCTGCAGGTTCCGTGTCTGGTGAGGGCCCACCTCCCAGTTTGTGGAACCCGGTAGGAGGCAGATCTCTGAGTGCTGACCCCATCATGAGAGCTCTGCCCTCGCACCTGAGTGTCTTCCACAGCCTCACCTCTTCATGCTGTTGCCATTGTGCTGAAAGATTTCAATATAGTTTTAGGGGGACACATGCATTTGGTCCACCGCACTAATTAATATACAAAGCAACCTTGCAAAGCAGTGAGTCACCACATTATAGATTAGGAATTTGCAGCTCTGAGAATTTAAGAGACTTTTTTTTTTTTTGATCACTCAAGTTAGGATTTGAATGTGGCCTCGTGATCTGCAATGGATTCTGTCTGGTTTCTACCTCTCCCTCCCAGAGGTTTATACCCACCGAGATGAAGAGTTGGATGGTTTGGATGAGAGGGGACACTAAGCTGTCTGACATGGCCACTATTTCAAGCCCAGAGTCACATTGCCTCTTCCTACAGCTCTACCTGCTGCCCCAAGGAACTTCGTCTTCATGTTGGTTTTCAAATTTTATGCTGGCAACAGAAGCCCTTCTTCTGTTGAACTCTGATGCAGAAACCTTGTGTGTGGAACAGATGAAAACAGAGTTTGTCTCCTTGAAGTGGGGGCTGGAGCCCGGCCCTTTCATTTCCCACCCACACTGCCCTGAAGCTTCCTCCGAGTGCGTCAGATGCACTATTTGGAAGGGGGTGAGCATATAGTGGGGTGCTACCTGTCTTCGTTGGGCTCTCAGAGGTCTTATGTGGCAGGGCAGGATCCTGACTTTCAAGCGTGGAAGTCCTTGCCTCACACTCGGCATTCTCTTTTGAGATATCAGCCCTTGACCCATATTCCAAGTTTCAGTCTCTTTATTTGGCAAGGACAGGAGGGCAGAAGGGTCAGAGTTAATTATTGTATTTGTTGCATGTCTGTGTAACAAATTACCACAAACTCTGTGGCCTGAACAACACCCATGGTTATCTCTGAGTTCTGTGGGAGGGTTAGCTGGGTTCTTGCTCTGGTATCTCAAAGACGAAAATCAAGGTGTAGGCTGGGCTGGGTAGTTGTCTGGAAGCTTCAGGAAAGAATATACCCTCGAGCTCATGCAGGTTGTTGGTGGGGGCTCCAGCCCCCACTTCAGTTATAGGACTGAAGTGTCTTTACCTTGCTGGTTGTTGACTGGTCAGCCTCAGCCTCTGGAGACCATTCTCCTCAGTTCATTCTGCCTTCCATCTTAGCAACAGAGACCCTGCTCACATCAAACCTCTCTCACCCTTCACACCTCTCTTCCTTGCCCTTCTGCCCCCAGATAGAGAGTGTTTCTGTTTTGCAAAGGCTTGTGTGACTAGGTAACATACATGATAATCTCCCTCTCTAAAAGCCAGCTGATTTGTATCTTAATTTCAACTGCAAATTCCTTTTGACATAAAAGTAGCATAATCCCGGGCCTGATACCAGGGCTGGAGGCCACTGGGCTGGCCATCTTAGATATCTGCTTCCCACACTTGTTGTTGCGAGACAGTTCAAAAACAAAAGCCTCAAATTTAGAGATCTGATTGCTTTTGTTAAACGGTTGAGCAACATCCGGTCTAGAAATTGCCATTTACACAAAATGGAGGGTATTTATGGAAAGAGAGTGGGACATAATTCTTAGCAAAATAAAAGATTATTTCAGCTAAAATCACCCTCCCTCAAGGGAAGGCAAGGGAGTGACCTTGCTGATGCTGGTGAGGAAGCAGATTTGGCTGGTTTAGAATCTGTTACAGGGCAGGGAGAGGGGCAGCCCAGACCCCACAGACCTGCCTGCTCTAAATAGGTTCTGCCATCCGCTGCATCAACACAAAACACAGGAGACTTTAATGAAAAGGAACTTTAACACAACTTGGAAACAATACAGGAAAGGCAAAGAATATAGTTTCTAAATCAAGCACCCAAAGTACCCGTCCCCTCGTGGGTAAAAGTCCACCCGAGCAGGATTGGCCCAGAGCAAGGCCCCAGAGCCTGCCACAAGTCTAAAGCATCTTAGAGTGGGGACCCACAGAAAAGGGTCAGACACAACCAGACAAGTTTGGGAGGAAAAGAGCAAAATCAAAATCAAGACAAAACCTGCCATTGTCACCTCCCCACGGGTCCCTCACCCACATCTGTTCACCCAGTCCACGACCAAAAGGCAAGCGCAGTTTCCTCATGTGTCTCTCAGCTCCATGTGCCTCCTCCAGGTCTCCTCCGGCTCCATCCTGCTTCCTTCCTTCTCTCCTCAGTCTCCTCTGCAGCCTCTTCCCTCAGTTCCACCCTCCTTTTGGGTGGGGCAGGAAACCTGGAACCTCCCCCTTTCCTGGGGCCCACCCTGTTACAGGATGACACCCTAGGGAGAGGTTGAAGCTACAGTAGCTAATAAGTCTGGGTGGGGGCCCAGCATTAAGGCTCCATTTTGGGCTTTCCTCTGCCCCCACCTCTCAAAAATGTTTTCTTACTGACCATAATCACATCACCTTCTCCTGAACTCTCTGGGATAATGATGACAGGGACTACTCCTGTGACACCCTCACAGCCTAGCGACACACTGGATTATCTTCAGCTTGGTCTGTGGCACCGGGGCCATTACGGGGATCAGCAGGGTGAGCTCCCATTACTGCCTGACCATGTGCTCAGGCCTGAGCCTGCCCTACGGGTTACTTCAGACTATATTTGTGATGAAGGAGCAGACCTGGGAGGTGGGCTGTCGGAGAAGGCCAGGGTCTCCACTCCGGGGCGGCTGTCACAGATCACCAACACAAACACCTCCTCCTGTGAGAGAGGACTTGAAAGGGGATCTGGGGATCTCATTAGAGATCCTCATTCAATGTTCTCTCTAGGTCAGTACCAGGACCAGCTGTTTTCCCTGCTAGTGCTTTGTTCTGGTGATCCCAGAAGGGCCTTCCACGGTGTCTTCTGTGTGTTTCCTGCCCTGTGGTCTGCTGGGTAGGATTGCTGGTTAGACTAGCCAGGCCTGGAAAGCACAGGGAGTTGAATGGTCTAAGCCTCTCTAGCAGAGTCTGACAGAGCCACCCTGAGACGTTGTCTCCCTCCACCTGTAGAAGAAGATGGAGGTAGCGTGACCACATGACCAAGGGGGACGCAGGAACCCCAAACTGTTAGGGGGAAAACGCCATTTTGCACATTCCCTGGGTCTGGCCATCTGTGCACACAAAGGCAAAAAACCATACTTTTATTTTTATTTTTTTTAAATAAAGATTTATTTATGCATACAAAAGCTGGGTACAGGCCAGAGGTGTGGGGTGGTGGGTGGTGAGAGGATCCGCCAGAGACAGAGTCGGGAGCCGAACAGGCAGATCCACTGAAATACACTGCTGAGGGGAGCAGCGCTCGAGACAGGAGAATCTGCTGTGCCATGTGGGTAGCTCCCTGGCCGGCTAGGGATCAAACTCATGCTGCAGAGGCTGCGGACAGCTTCACAGTGCTGTGGTCCACCCTTTGCACCACCAGGGAGGCCCAGAAAGCATACTTTTAGGGAACTCAAAGACAGCTTTAATCGGTGTGAAATTTCAAAGTGCAGAGCGAGAGAGATGAGAAGGAAGGATTTCAAATAACAGACCGACTCCTGATCAAAGTCTGAAAATTACCCCTCCCTGCAAGGGCAAATGCCCAGCCAAACAGTCTTGGACCAAAGCAGTGGATGAGACCTGAAAGCTACCACAAATGTAAGGCGTCTCCTGGTGGGGAACCACACACAAAAAAGGTTAGGCAGGTCCAAGAGACCTGGGCAGACAGAAAGACCCGAAATTCAAAATGTAACGTAATTCACCATAAGGTCAAGATTCTGGCTGCTATTGTCTCTGCCAAAATGCCAGCATCCCAGGTGCAGCCTCTGTGTGTGTCTCACCCACATCTTTCCTCCAAGTGTCACATGTTTCCCCACCCCCTCCCTATCCTCCCACCTCAGCTTACACATCCAGCTCATTCCTTCCCAGCTGCTTGCTCCTCATTCTGCATGGCATGCTGGGAATTGTAGTCCAAGGCAGCTGCCTGTAAGTGGGGTTGGGGAAAATGGCGTCCATTTACTGCACTGTGATGCCCCTCTACTTTCCCAGAGCTGCACCAGTGACAGCAGACCTGGGGGGAAGATGGGAGAACAATAGGTGGCATAGCTAAGCTCTAGGGTCCTACTTCTTCTGGGCCAACTGATCTGCGATGTGAACCCACAGGGCCAGTCCCAGGTCCGGGTGTGGCCCTGGAGGGTCCATGGCTTGTGCGGGGGAGAGGATGGCTGAGTGCAGGGACCAAAGATGGTGGAAGGTGGAGGTAAAATATTTCATGCTTGAAGGAATATCAGTATTAATATTATCTAATTATTTTTTCAGAAGTGAGACTTAACAAAAGAGAGGAGATGGGGGTGACACAGAGCAGACAGGTGTGATGCTAAGTCAGCCCCACCTGCCTGCACTTCTGTTCATCAGCTGAAGGGCTGGGAAGCTTTGTGGTAGTCCTTCCAGTCACCCATGGAGCATACATACTGGTCTCCTCCTGGTTAGGGAGCCAGCTTCCAGTGACATCCAAGTTTTGCTGGTGAGAAATATGGCTCTACTAAGTCTGATCTTTCTAGAACAAATTCTATAAATCACAAGAGGGAGTTCGCACATAGAACTTCCCTCTGGGCCTTTTGAAATACGTGAGGTCCCAGCCCAGCTAGTACCCTTGTTATAGGACAGGGAGAGGGGCAGCCCAAACCCCGCAAACCTGCCTATTCTACATGGGTTCTGCCATCCGCTGCATCAACACAAAACATAGGAGACTTTAATGGGAAGGAACTTTAATACAACTAGGAAACAATACAGGAAAGGCAAATAATCTAGTTTCTAAATCAAGCACCCAAAGTTACCCATCCCCTCGTGGGTAAAAGTCCATCCAAATGGGATTGGCCAAGAGCAAGGCCCCAAGGCCTGCCACAAGTCTAAAGCATCTTCCAGTGGGGACCCACAGAAAAGGGTCACAAACAACCAGACAAGCCCGGAAGGAAAAGAGCAAAATCAACATCAAGATAAAAGCTGCCATTGTCACCTCCCCACGGGTCTCACCCACATCTGTGTCACCCCGTCCACGACCAAAAGACAAGCGCAGTTTCTTCACATGTCTCTAGGCTCCATGCGCCTCCTCCAGGTCTCCTTCTGGCTCCATCCTGCTTCCTTCCTTCCTCAGTCTCTTCTGCAGCTTCTCTTCTTCCTGCTCAGCTCCACCCTCCCTTGGGTGGGGCAGGGAACCTCCCCCTTTCCTGGGAACCACCCTGTTGCACCCTCACCTCCACCCTCACAGTAAGCTTCAAATCTCATACTGACTTCTCCAAAAAGAAGGTCTTGGGGGTGAGGGGAAATGCAGAGATAGAAATGGAGTAGGATTCAGGGTGGGTGCTGGAGGACATGCAAATCTGTGCTTGTCCTTCCCAGGTAGAAGGACTCAAATATGCCTTTGAGTTGCAGGGTGGGGTTGAGTAAAGGTGGAATTCATAGTTCTAGACTTGGGTGAGGGCAAGTCACAGCAGAAAGTCTAGATCTGCCATTGAGAAGGTCGGTCTTTCCTTGTGAGCAACAGGCAAGGTCTCTGGTTTCCTGGAAGGAGGTGCTTTGAGATCCCTTCTGTCCTTCTGTGACCCAATATCTTGCCACAAGGCTGGCCTTCTGGAGAGGGCTAATCCAGACCCAGGGGACCCAGCACCGACACTGGGGAGGGTGCTGTGTTGTCTGTCAGGAACCTTCACTGTTGCTTCAGTCATTGCTCACAGCTCTTCCTTTCCCTTTGAAGGGATGCAGTTTACAACCGGCCTATTAAAGCCCTAATTGAATCGTTAACACACCAGCCATTAGCAGCTGCTAATGAGGGAATCCAGGGGATTACAGCATCAATTATCAAGTTTGACTTCTGAATGTGGCTCTGCCAACAGTGGGCCCTTGTGAGAGTCTTTAGGAAGTGTGACAGAGAGAGGGAGGAGGGCTACATGTGTGTTGTGTGTCTGTGTCCTGCCGGCCGCAGGATGAGCTCTGACAGGGCCCGGCACTCCCGTGGCCCCAGGGACAGGTCCTGGAGCAGCCCAGGCATCTGGGGCTTGAAGGAACATTCCCCTCATGGACCTGCAGTCTTCCCGCCCAGGTCTTCACTCTCCTAGGCCTCTGCCCCCACAGCTGTTTTTTCTGCCTCTACTCCTCTGCTTTCCATGTTTCCCATCTCATTCTTTAATGCCTTCAGCCCAAACCATGCTCCCCATCACCACATCCATCAGTCACAAAGTCATTAGAATTTCAACTTTCAATATCTGTGACTCTTGCTTTCCCCCTCTCCCTCTGCTAATGCTTCTAGTTCTAGTTCTTGTAACCATGGACGTGGTCCCAGGCCGGTAAGGAAACTGGACTCTCCAGCTCTACTTCACTTCTTTTGTGTCCATATCATTTTCTTTCTGAAAGGTAAATTTGATTGTTAACCTCTTTACCCTCTTCAGGGACCCCTGTTGCTTCCAGGATAAAGTATATTTTCCTAAGCAGGATATGCTTGACTCTCCATGATCCTGGTCTTCCCTCCATCATCATCTCATTTTCTACCATTTTCTGCTTTCTTTTTCTTGTTTTTTAATATTTATTTATTTATGCATACAAGAACTGGGGTACAGGCCAGAGGTGGGGGGTGGGTGGGTGAGAGGATTCACCAGCAACAGAGTAGGGAACAGAACAGGCAGACTGACTGAAATATGCTGCTGAAGGGAGCAGCAGGTAAGACAGGAGAGGTCTGTGAACTTGTGCTTCTTGTGCTTCAGTGGCTGCAGACAGCTTCATAGTGCTGAGTCTTTTTTTTTTTAAATAGGAAGATTTTTTTTTTAAGATTTATTTATTTATTTATACAAGCACTGGGTACATCTACATCAGAGGTGCAGGAGGGTGATAGAGTTCACCAGGGCCAGAGCAGAGAGCAGAACAGGCAGACTGAGGAAGTACACTGCTGAGGGGAGCAGCGGGCGGCAGGAGAGGTCTGCGTGCCATGTGAGACCCTCGCCCTGCGGCTGGGGAGCGAACTGGCGCTGCTGAGGCTGTGGGCAGCTTTGCAACCCAGCGCTCAACCGCTGCACCACCGGGTAGGCCCATAGTGCTGAGTCTTAACCCCTTGTGCCACCAGGGAGGCCCCCATTCTCTGATTTCTTGATTTAGCTGGAGTCTTGGTTAAATGCCTGCCCTTCCTCTCTGTTGCCAAACTCCCTTAGCGTTTGCAAATTGCTCTGCCTGGAGAGCTTTTCCCTCTAAACCACCTGGAAAACCTGTCCCTAGCCTTTAAAAGCCACAATGAAGTTTTCCTAACTTACACCCTCTTTCTTGTGAGCCTTGTACATATTTATCTGGCTCCTGGTATCTATTTATACTAGGATTAGAATAATTTATTTGTCTCTGCTGCTGGGTTCCGAGATAATCAGGCATATCAGTTTCAGTATTTATTTCTGGAAGTTAAGATCTAGTACATTTTATCTGGTCCATCAGACCCATTCAATAACCTACCACCACTGTAGATGTGCTTAATTAATGAATTAAAATTGATGATGTTTTTTCATAGTTCATTTCGTGGATCTATACGGACACATATTTTATTATTCTGTGTAGGATGATTAGTTGTTCACAGTCTAATTCTTTTGAACCCAAAGAGAAATGTCTTAATCATCAGAAACCCCATCCTTTACCCAAGGGCTCAGTCTTGAGATATTGCATTTTATTGAATTGAATTAAAATCTGCTAGTGCTTATCAAGTCCCTCGTTCTATTAGACTCTAGAAGGTGCTTGTGAAACTGTCAACACTTAAAATGTTGTGCTTACTTTTGAGGCCCTTCCAGTTGTGATACTGCCCCACTGAATATGTAGACATATTCCCGGGCCTTTGCTCCTATATTGTGTCAGGATGTCCTTTGAAAAGAGTGCTTGGGATCCTGAGAGTCTTCGGTGTCATCATGAGAGTAGCCTTGGCCCATTCCCTGCTGCCATGTGGCTGCCACTGTTGGCTTCATGCATCAGTAAATCATCACCTCGGTCATGCTAGAAGCTTCAGTCTGTGACTTGCATGCACTTAACCATCACAACAACCTCAGCTGATGTGTCATCTCTGTGCCCAGTCTACCCATGAGAAAACTGAATCCCAGGGACATTACTCAGAGGCACGCCAGGTCTTAGGCAAAGTCTGCCTGCCAGAGCTCAAGGCTCCAAGCTCCCCCTCCACCCCCCTCAGAGACAGGCTGCCCCTCTAGCCATGCATGGTTAATATAAATCAATCACTCCATCTGGGGAGAAGCTCTTCTGCTGCCTCCCTTCCCTTCCATCTGTGCACACTTCACAATCCTGTGATTTGTCCACACATCACATCCCCTCAAATTGGACAAAATGTGGAAATATCGGAGCTTAAGCCATTGCCCAAAGTCAGCAGCCTGGTTTTGGCCCAGATCCAGCTTTGGTTGGGGACTTCTTAAGCTGAGTCCCGTAATCTCCAAATGAGGATGTTTAAGCTCTGTGAGGGCAGAGTCGGTCGTTCAGGGCGGTCTTTTCTGCATCTAGAAAAATGCCCGGCACGTGCTAAGCACTTAATAAATATTTATCAAAAAATACTGCAAATGATAGGAACAGCAGTGTTTTCAGAAGGCCATGTTGATCATTCTCTTTAAGTCTGCTCGTGCCAGGGATACCCATAAGACCCAGCACTGCCCATGTGCACTCAGCTGTCCCTCCTCTCTCCTCTGTAAGCCCTGGGAGGGAACCCATAGCAGAGTCTGCAGGGCCCACAACAGGGGAGGCCATGGCCGCCCCCCACCCTGCACTTTACCTCAAGTCTACTAAAAAGCACATTTTCAAAATGGGTGGAATGTTGGTGAACTGAGAGAGGCACTAAGGGGTACAGTCAGGGAGGCCCTCGCTCACTGGGCCATTGTCTCAAGTAAACTCATTCTATCAGCTTTAGATAAATGGGGGTCAAATGAAATAAAGTTTCCCTGAAAATGTGTTTTATTAAGTCATTTATTTTTACCTGATATGGGTGAGTCTCTCTTTTCCTGAAGCTAAAGAAGCAAGCGCTCATGTGATGATATTTGAATCATGCCCTGTCGGTCCAAATGGATTTTCTAAGTGAACATTTTATTGCAATAATTGCGGACTTATATGCACTTTTGGGATTAGTGCAAAGGACTCCTTTGTCCTTTGCTCAGTTTCTCTCCGTGATAACATTGTGCAAAACTAGAACCAGGATCAAAACCAGAATATCAATACTGATGCAATCCACAGAATTTGCTCAGATCTTCCTAGTTGTCTTGGTCCTTGTGTATGTGTGTGTGTGTGTGTATACGTGTGTATGCACGGGTGTGTGCATTTAGTTGTGTACAGTTTGATTATGTGTACCCTGTGTTCCACCCTCACAGCAAGATACTGAGCAGTAGTGAGCACCCCCATCACGCCCTTCAGTCATCACACGGCCCCTCCCCTCCCAGCTCCATGGCTCTGTGTGGTCGTCCACAATTTGGGACTCCAGTTATTTCACTGGATTAATCCAGTCACTGACAGGTGCATATTGCTGTTGGATGCATTCTTTTGGGGGAGGGGATCGTCTTACTCTCCTGGAGAGCCACTTCCTTTAATCTTTTCACACATGCAGGTTTTTTCCCTAGGATAAGTTCCTAGAATGCACACTTCATTGTTTTAATTTATTATTATTATTATTTTAATTTTATATGTACTTTTACATTATTTTTCATTTTTTGCACAATGTATGCATTTTCATCTTTGTTATAGTCCCCATATAATTCCCCCCTCCCCGCCCCATTTTCATTCTACTCCCTCCAGAACTTACTTCATTTGCCAACTCTGCCCCAAAGAAAACCGAGGGTTGCTTCAAAACATTACATCCACGCACGATGGACAGAGCCTGGCCAGGATGAGGCTACTGGAAAGTGCTGCATTCCTGAAGGCGATTTCCAAAGAGAAGCTGCAATAACATTTGGGGCAATGAGAGCGTTAGTGGAGTAAGTGCTGGTCACTAGTTTGGCGATAGCAATTACCTGGAGCTGTCAGTTCTGGTTTACTGATGAGACATCTTGCCAGGCAGTGTCTTCTCTTGGCTGGGTTGAGTTGAAGAGGGCAGGTCAAGGGCATGGGTATGAGGCCAGGGTCATAGCCAGGGTTACAAGGAGGGAGTGGGTTTGTGTATAGACCTGAGGTGCTCAGCTCCCTCTGAGGATGAGGGGTGCTCTCGGGAGGAAGCAGTCCCCCATAGGACATATCATGCCAAGGAGGGGAGAGGCAGGTGGTATTTTGCAGGGGAAACTGGGTTGAGTGTGGCTGTGACTGGGTGAGGGGCGCCTGAGGGGAGGTGCATCTTCTATTGGCAGAAGAGGGAGAGAAGTCTTTGAGAGTGAGAGGACCTGATCCATCCAGAAGAGGTCCTCACCTGTCAGTGGGCAGGGGAAGAGGACAAGAGGAACTGGTCTTGGCTCCCTCTGGGGCTTGGATATGAGAGCCTGAGGGTCTTATGTGGTCTTCCTGCCACAGAATGAGGCTTTCTGGAAGGAAGCTCAGTACATGGGGAAGCTCTGCCCCTCCAGGGGAGCAAGTCGGGTCTCTGGACATAGAGATTTCCTTTTTTGGGGGCAGGGGCCCGCTATCCTCTGAGTTGGGAACCCCGCATCTGTCCTAGCCCCAGGATTCCAAAGGTCCCACATTAGGCCCTTTTCCCATGGAGTGAGGCTGCTGGGTCCCATGCATGTCATCACCATTGCCTACGGCCTCTGCCGCACTCCAGCCCACCATGCTTTCCTCATGCTCCTTACCTGAGACCCAGAATTCCCTGCCCATTCTGGAAATTTCTTGGTCCTCTGTGTGCAACTGAGAGTTGAACCAGACTGTTAAATACGCACCTGGACCCCGGGCATGACCGTTGGGGCTGTGGGTAAAATTTCATTCTGGGGGTTGGGATATCCACAGGCACAGTCTGTCATGGTGGAGGTTGGAGCCTGGGGTCAGCAAAAAGCAGGTGTGGGCTGAGGGCCTCCAGCCTTCCTCTGTCCTCTTCCTCAGCCTGCCGCAGGGCCAGGGGGTGCAACCTGCAAAAGTTAGAGCAATTCTAACTAGGCTGTCTCCTCCTGTTGCTGGAAAGGCATCTGATCTCATCTCCGTTTTCTGTTTGAAATGGAAATTGCTTCATTTGTCAGTGTGTCAGGCTTCCAAGTAATTACCCTTCCAGAATTCCTGAGGCCTCCCCCACAGCCTCATCCTCACTGGCATCCCAAGTGTGGACAGTGGCTCCCCACCATTCCCACCCTCATTTTCTGGTACCTGAAACAAAGTTGAAATGAAGAGCATGAGGGGCAGCTTTAAAAAGGAGCGAAAGGTCTCAACGGGGCAGCGTCCCTGCTTATGTAACCTCAGCGTCATGCGGGTGCTGGTTAAACATACTAATTTCCAGGCCCTGGGCCTGGAGAGCTTGATTCTTTCGGTTTTGAGGGAGATTCAGGAACAGCAGTTCTCAGCCTTGGCTGAACACTGAAGTTCCCTGGGGAGCTTTCAAAACCAGGAATGCCTGGGTCCCAGCCTCAGAAGCCTGGATTTAATTAGTGCAGGTGTGACGTCAGCAGTCAGCATAGGAGCTGAAGTTCCCTGGTGACTCGAATGCACAAACCAGGTGGAAAAACACTTGTGGGGACTCTTGTTTCAGTCCAAGCCCCAAAGGGTTCTTGTGGGCAGGTGAGGGCAGGAAATACTGCAGGTGGCCCGGCAGGGGGCTGTGCACAGAGGAGCAGGACCGATTTTCCTGCCACCAGGAGGCCTGGTTTTGCTTTTGTTTTTGTTTTCTGTTTTTCTTAGAAGCAGCAAGCAGCTACCTCTTTTGTCCTCTGCCCCTTTCTCCCCAGGCTGTTTCCCTAGCACAGTAAAATAATTGCCCAAATACTTAAAAATTCTAGGAATGATCCTCCCTCTCACTCTGCTGCCACTTCCCCCCAATACAGTGAAAACCCTCACTTTCAAGTACATAAACATGGGGTCCAGTGTGAGGGGGGCAGGTAGTACTATTCCCATCCAAGTCCTAGCTGGATCTGCTCAAGTGTGTTTCTTTCTGGGGTGCATGTTTCCCTTCCTTCCATCTCCATTATTTTATGAGGTTGGGGACTCAGGTTCCCTGCATGGGACCAGGGTAAGCAAAGAAATTGCTGAGGACAGTGACCTAAGGCATCAGGGGAGGGGGCTGAGATTAGACTAGGAAGGACAGCAGAGCAAGCTGGTAGGTGATGGCAAACACTGGACTCTAGGCCTCTCCTGGGGTGTCACCTGGCCCCATACTCACCTTCAGGAACCCAAGGCCACTTGTATGTCTCCGGTGCCCCGAGTACAGCTCAGGCATCATATCTCTGACACTTTCCCCTCTAGTCTGTGCTTCTCTGCTGCCTGTTGGGACCCGTATGAGAGGCTGAGGGGTGGCACACAACTTGGAGTTAGTATTGGCTCCTGTGCAAAGGGTCAACCTGCATAGGTAAAGGCATCAGGTCTAAGTGTGAAGGAGAGAAGCAGCAGGTGGAGGTATGCTGTCCAGGCGTCTGCACGGTCACTGAGGGCAGAGTCCAGACTGCCATGCTGGGAAGGTGGCACTCACAATGGCCTCTGCAGTGACCTCCATCCTAGACAGGACTCTTGATTTTCAGAAAGAGATTCTGTAAACTATAGGCCTGCGAGCTTGACGTGTAACACAACCACAGCCCCACCGGTGATCCAAGGGCTCCACTGAGCATCTAGAAAGATGCCAGGGTCTCCTGGAGGTGGCATGAGTCCAGGGAGGGCCAATCAGGGTATACTAACCATATCCTTCTTTGACAAGGTCATGTTAGGTGGTCCATGGAGAGCACCCGTGTCACACAGAACATGTGGACTTCAGCAGCTGGGCAGCAAGGACTCTGGTGTCTAGCTGTGGGCAGAGAGAGACATGGCTGCATACAGGGAATACAGCCTGTTGGAAGCTAGCTCAACACCTGGTGCAAAGGTCCTGCTTAATGAATTTTTTTTAAAAAGATTTATTTATTCATGCACACAAGAACTGGGGTAAAGGCCAGAGGTGCTGGGGGGAGGGTGAGAGGATTCACCAGAGACAGAGCGGGGAGCAGAATAGGCAGATGGACTGAAATACACTGCTGAGGGGAGCAGCGGGAGAGACAGGAGTGGTCTGCTGTGCCATGTGCGTAGCTCCTTGCCGGGGGATCAAACTCATGCTGCAATGCCTGTGGACAGCTTAACACCTTGTGCCACCAGGGAGACCCCCTGCTTAATGAACTTGAAGAACAACTGTCCATTCAAATTAGCATTTATGACATAGGTAGAAGTTTAGATGTTCGGAAGACAGGGAGCTGAGAAAAATCTCTGTCTGTCTCTCGCTCTCTCTATCAATCAATTATATATTGTCTGTATCTATCTTCCTACCTAGCTAGCTAGCTACCTACCTACAACTGACCTTTGCCCAACCCAGGGTTGGACTGCGGAGGTCCACATTTATGTGAATTTTCTTGCAAATAGACATTGTGAACTTATGGTGTCAATAAGTACAGCACAGCACTATAAATGTAGTTTCTCCTCTTTATGATTTTCTTCACAACATTTTTTTTCCCTACTTTGTTGGAAGAATACAGTATAGAATGCATGTAACATGAACTGTGTTACAACTGCTTATGCTTCTGGACAATAGCAAACTACTAGTACTTAAGGTTTAGGTAGTCAAAAGCTTTGTGCAGATTTTTGACTGTGTATGTGTGTGTCTGTATGTAAGAGAAAAAGGGAAGCACTCCCTTAATCCCAAGCATGCACGGATAGACTGATAGCTAGACTGATAGATAGCTAGACTGATAGATAGATAGATAGATAGATAGATAGATAGATAGATAGATAGGGATCAATTATACTAATGAGGGAGGCATAGGAGAGGAAGGGGAAGGGGAGAGGAAGGAGGAAAGGTAGATGAGTAGATGGATGGATGGACAGATTTTCGAAATGCTGGATTAAGAGCAGAATTGATTGAGATGATCCTTAACAAGTGTACCTAATGGAAAGTGAGGAAGTGACCGAGCAGCTCACGTGAAAGGCTTAGCAGCTACATCAGCAGAATCTGCACTTGGACGTCGAGCTCTCCTAGAACATAGCTGGGCTCTTGGGCTGTATGCGGGAAGTAGAGAGGCTGACTGAGGAGGGGATTTTTTCCTTCCCTCAGTGCGCCTGCCAGATAATATTATGAGTTTTACTTTCCTTTTTTGGACTGCATGCTAAGGAGCTGGAATAGTCTGGAATGCTGGAGAGAAGTGAAGTATAATAAAACTACCTGAAACACTTTCTATTGAACCAGATTGGAGAAACATAGGTGAGAAATTTCAGGGGTCACCTGAGAGAAGCGTTGGTGGGTGAAGTCTGTCTTAGACTTCTGTGCTGCTCTCAAGGGGAAGGAGCATACACCTGAGAAAGTTCTGGAGGACCTATTAGCACTCCATATGACAGCTCCCTAGAGTTGATCTCAGCATGGCAGGGGAGCAGATGGGGAGTCAGGTAACATTAGTTGATGTGTGATGTGGCCAGAGGAATGGTTGACATATGAACCCTACACTCAGTTTTCAGAAATCCCTGAAAGATTATAATGGCCAGATGACTCTTTCCTGGTTATTCTGGAAATTTCCATCTTGTCACTACTCTGTCCTTATACTTTAAGGCTTTGATTCCTGTTGTATGCAGCACCCCTGCAAGGGCTATCAGTAGATTCTAGATAAATGTGAAAGAAAAGAAGTGAAAAGTGTTAAGGGGTGGGGGATAAAGAATGTGTGAGGCAGGAGAATAAAGGTAAATTGAGGGGGATTCTAAGTGTAAGGACTCTGCACTTGATATTTGTGTGGTCCAAATCCTGGAGGTGGAGGGAAATTCTCATCGCGGTTATGCTCAGATGATCCCACGTTCACTGACACCAAGAAGGGGCCCTGGGCTCTGTTTTGAGTTCCTCCCAGCCTGGGTTCTGATTTCAGATCTTCCTCCACTGATGAGTTGCTCCTGATAAACCTATCGTAGTTTAAAAATATCATAAGAAAATATTGTGATGCCTTTAATACATCTGACCTCACAGGGAGGATCACACCCTGTATCACAAACTGGGAAAATGATCAAAAGTCAAAATTTGAAGTGTGATTTCTATGGAACTCATATTGCTTTTGCACCATTGTAAAGTCAAAAAATCCTAAGTCAAACTATCACAAGTCGGCAACTCTCTCTGTTCCCAGGTAGAGGCGGGAGTTTGCGCTGTGACTCAGGCCTGGAAGCAGACCAAGTGCTGGCTCCCTGGGACCCCACTCAGAGACCCTCCCCAGTCAGTAAAACCCCACATGAAAACCTCACTCCAATAAGAGCAGAGGGAGCAGGTGCCTGGCCCTCTTCACCCCCAGTCCTGGCAAGCTGGAAGTCTGGCTGGCATCATGCCCAGCTCATTTCCAAGAGCTTGCTAGCTAGATATTTACTGGGAGGGAACCTTGGCAAGTGCAGGGAGCTCGACAGAAACCTTGCCCAGGCCCCTTCACCCGCTGTGCTGTGGCGGTAGAGGTTTATTGTCCTGATGGAGTTTGGTTTATGACACTACATTAGCAAGCTGATTCCTCAGGCAGTTGCTGGCCCCAGTGGCCAGGGAATAGGAGAGGCAACTCTTCCATCTTCGGAGGCAGGATGGAATGCTTATTGTATTTCCCTAACCCTGTAGCAAAGGAAATTTGATTTATTTTAGAGTTAATCCATCACCCTCTGGCATCCTTTCAAGACAGGCCTTGAGCATAATTGCAGGATCTGGAGAAAATGGGGAAGTCAAGTTCAATTTATTCCATTAACATTTTTAAAACATTTAATTACAATAAAAACTGAAAAGCATTTAATGGGAATAGGACCGGGCCGTGGCTTTATCTTCTCCATACGTTCATTGTACCAGTTGCTCTCTCCATGCTGTCTGTGGCCTGTTGTAAGGGAGTTGCCTGCTTTGGTCATTCCCACTAGCCTTGGTTGACTCCACTGTCACTGCCACAGGGGCAGGGAGGAAGGGGGAGTTTGCAAGACTTTGCAGGATGGAGCCATTCCAGTTGTATAAATGTGGGAAAGATATTTAATATCTCTGAACTACCATTTCCTCTCATTATAATGGATATCATAATAAGATCATATTAAGGTTGATGTGACGAATGGATGAGTTAGTATTTGCAGAGCACATAACAGTGCCTACCGGAGAGAAAGACCATGTATGTGTATGTGTTCGTTAGTGTCCTCATTACTGTAATTATGACTCCCGGACTTTCAAGGAGTCTTTAGACACCAAGTAGGCTTCTAGGAAGGAAAGTTAGAAAATAAAAATAGGGTTCTCCTAGGTATTAGGGGTTAACCCCTAGGCCTAGGGGTTAAGTCTCAGTTCTACTACCACTGAAGTGTTTGATTCCCGGCCAGGGAGCCAACCTACATGGCACAGCAGACCTGTCTTGCCCCCTGTTCCTCTTCGCAATGTATTTCAGTAAATCTACCCTGTTCTGCTCCCTAGTCTATCTCTGGTGAATCCTCTCCCCCTCATCCCCCCGCACCTCTGACCTACACCCAGTTCTTCTACACAAAAATGAAAAAAGAGAAAGAACTACAACTCACTAGTCACTTTCTGTGGATAAGCACCTGCTGCTAGAGCAGGGACAGTACTTTTTTTTTTTTAATAACAAATTTTATTTTTATATTCCCCATACAATTGCAATCCCCCCATTCTGACCCCAATCTCTCCCCTCCCGCCCCCCCACCCTCCAAAAAGTGTCTCTGGTTCATAGTTTTTTGTTGATTTTGATTTTTACTTTCTTATAGTTATTCATTTTCCTGGTCCCTTATTTAAGTTTTCTAGATTCTGAGCAGGGACAGTATTAGTCCCACTTTACAGATTCAGAAACTGAGACTTAGAAGGCTTAGGAACCCAACTTATGCAATGATGAAGAGGCAAAGCAGGGATGCACACCCAGATTCATGTATGTTAAGCAAGCACACTGAATAATGAGAAACACATGTATGTCGGAAGAGAATCAAGAAGGATAGCTTTAGTTGAAGCAGAAGGTTGCTATGATGGAGGAACTCCAGGTTGGGAAGTCAGATGGGGCCACTGATGACCCTGAACACCCAGGTTTTATTCTTTAGGTAAGTGAGAGCCACAGAAGGCAGACAAAGGGAACTGTAGGAGATGAACTGGCAGATGTGCTATGGATGGGATCCTGGATGTAGATCAAGCAGTTGGGATTTTATTCTGAATGATGAAGTTTTTGGATCAGTGCTGGGGTGAGCAAGGTGTGCGAAATGGGTAAGGGAGGGAGCTCATACAAAGGGAGCTTTGGAAGCCCTGGCCATGACTGGCTGCCAGTGAGGAGAGAGAGGGAAGAGAAAAGCAGAGGGCTTGGTACTTAGCCCTCAGGTATAATGGCAGCTGACAAGGGTGGGATTTGGAAGGTGATGTTTGAGGCTGATTTGATTACTGGTTCGCTCTCATGCTTGGGATGTGCCTGTGTGTATACGTGCATGTGTACCTGTGCAGGGTCACTTCACTCTCTGTGCCTTTATGTGTAAATGGGGACAACTCTGCCCGCCCTTCCATCTCATATAACCGCCCAGGACGGTTCCCTGAGGTCATAGATGTGAAGGTGGAAGCTGGAGGTTGCACATGTACAATAAACAGATGAAATTGGCCGCTCTGGTGAGACAGCCAGGCCTCTGGACCAAGCCAGGATGCCACCTCATCCCAGGATGACGGTCTCAGGTCTGAGCTGGACAAGTCCAGCGTTTCCACACACAATTGCAAATCTTCCTTCTGAAGCCAAGTTGAACACTGACACTAGCTCTCCCCATGCCAGGCCCTTGCAGCTCAGCCACCCACCCCTGCTGAGGCTGCATGTGACATTCCAGCCACAGAGAAGCTCTGCTTTTCTTTCCAAGAAAACAGACCCCAGAAGGAGCTCAGTTGCATTCAAGGAAAACCTAGGCATCACACGAAAGAAGAGTCTGTATTCTCACACTGAAAACATAATTAAAACAGCTCTACCTCCCTTATCTGGGACAGGAAAGAAAAATGAGTCGGAAGACAACAGAAAGAAAAAACCCTTATCTCTTGTACTATAAATGATTTTTTTTTTTTTGCCTTATAGGAAAGGGTCATTACTAAATGGTGTTCATGACAAAAGGAAGTCTGAGTGTGCTGGGGCGTGGGGCAGTGGGGGGAGCCCCAACACAGGCTTGTGCCTGGAAGGGTGCCTGGGAGGGTGGCAGGAAAGCTGGGCACAGCCATGAGGTGAGGCCACAACCCCTGCTCAGATGGGCAGATGCCTCCTCTGCAACCCTTCTCCCCCTGCCTCCTGCCTTCCTGCAGGTGTCCCTGAACCCTGCACCTTACCATGATCTTTTGAGAGCATTGAGAATTTGCCCTCTGAATACTCACATAGTCCTCAGGTGATTTCTTCACACAACTATCATATCTCGATAAAGTAGCATGAAAGGACAACAACAAAACCAGGAAAAGCAAATATCAGAGAAGAGGAGGTGGAGAAAAATCCCCCCCACTCTCTCCACGGTCCCATCTGTCCTGTAAGAGAGAAAGTCACGCTGGTGCGTCTGTCTTTTTGGGGTGCAGATGCCCAGGCACGATCCCCCATCCCCAGCATGGCAGGATCCCTGTGGAACAAACCCAGGGGACACCCCGTTCTCTTGGTCAGACCACCTTCGGCAGCTGAGTGGAGCGTGGTGAGGTTTAAATAGCACAGATGGTGGCCAATGAATGTGGGATTTAAGGAAAACAACCTCACAAAGGATTTTATGGCAATTTAATTAAAACATTCCGTCACAGAGTCAATAACAGAAGCAACAAAAAATTGGGAGGCCTGGCATGGGAGGGAAGAAAGGACTAGGAGAAAATTGGAAAGGGCTGGGTTGTTGAGATAGAGACCCTGGGGGACCATGGGGGGGCAGCAGGAGACAAGAGTGCCCCCAAGTGGAAGGCACCCTGGATGCACTGGGGGAGCCCTGAGTTGTTTTAATAGTGTTGTGGCCTTGGTGCCCGCAAGTCTGACTGTGTGGACTCGGGAAGGCCCAAGTAGCAGTAGCTGGGCAGGTGGAGCAAAAGGGCTTAAGGCTGGAGAGAGGTAAGAAGCTGAGGTCCTTGCAGGGGCTAAGCATGGTGGGACAAGCAGAGAGAGTGGCTAATGGAGATGGTCAGGAAGTTAACAGGTTTCAGCACATTTAGACTTCGGGCAGAATCCCATGAAGCCCCTTGCTTCCCACAGCTTCTTATTTTAATGAACCCAGTAGATCAAGACTTTCTGTGCAAGGCGCTCAGCGTGAGCAGGTGGACCTCTGAGCTCTGCCTGCTCATTTACTAAGTCCTGTCGATTCTAATGTCTTTATGCTCCTCCATCTCCCACTGGTTTTTTGCCTGAGTTCAGACTCACCTCCTTTTTCCCTCCTGCATTATGGAAACAGCTGCCCCCTGCCACCTTCCTCCTCCCACCTTCCAGACCAATGCTAAGAAATTCCAAATCTGATGGTCTTCCGCAGCTGCTGCTTACCAACCTCTCAACACCTGGTGCCTGTGGACGTGTGCTCAGGGCCGCCTCCATCCCGACTCACCTCAGATAATTGCTGGCATGCTGATGCACAGGCTCCTTCCTTGGAGATTCTTTTTTTTTTTAAAGATTTATTTACGTATATAAGAACTGGGAGTGTAGGCCATAGGTGTGGGAGGGTGAGAGGACTCACCAGAAACAGTGGAAAGCAGAACAGGTGGATCTACTGAAATACACTGCTGAGGGGAGCAGCGGCAAGACAGGAGAGGTCTGCTGCACCATGTGGGTAGCTCCCTGGCCAGCCAGGGATTGAACTCATGCTGCAGAGTCTGCAGATAGCTTCACAGTGCTGAGGCTTAACACATTGCACCACCAGGGAGCACCTCTTCCTTGGAGATTCTAATGTAGCAGGTTGGAGTGGCATTTCTTCTGAAACTGATTTCATAAACACACATCCTGCTTGATTTCTAAGGTCAGCACCGTGTAGGCAGCCGTCCATGGTAAGGAGCTGAACTCTGACCATGTGAATGTCTTGTGGGGCTGCTGGACATAACTGGCCCTCCTCTTCTCTGCTCCCTGACTCCTGAGCTGCATTTCTGGTCCTGGATTGTTGGAGCAACATGAGATTGGAATCTGGAACTGGGATCCAGATCCCAAGGCTGGCTGAGACTATCCACCACCGGGCAGTTCAAGTTCATATACAAAGAGACCTCCCAAGTTTGGGTTGGGATAGGTGGGGCTGGCAGTGCACACACTGTGGAGAGGTATCTGTTCTTTCTTTGTTACAAAAACGGGAGAACAGACTGCAGGTAGAAGGGGAAAAGCAATAAAAAAACAAACAAACCCATGACATAATTAACTGGTGGCGTTCATGGCTTCTTGCGTTTCTGAGATGAATAGCTTAGGAAGTAAACCGAGGCAGGACAGACATGGCAACCACTGAAAGGGGGTTGGCTGGGATTCTCTGAAATTCTCGAGCCTCAGATCGCAGAAGCATGAACGTTTGCTTTGATGTCCTCTGGGCTTCTCTTTTCTGGCATTGCCTCCCCAGCTGGTTCAGGATTCACATTCTCAGAGCACCCCCATCGCAGACCCCTGCTCAGCAGCCCACCCTCCCATCCACCCCTACCCCTCAATTCACCCCTTGCTTTCAAGATGGGAAACGATCTGCTAAACCTATCCCTGCTAAGGGCTCGGTGTCACGTAGGCATCCCCTCTGGGGCACTGAGCTTAGGTTTTACCAGGGAACCACCCAAGGTGGAGCTTTGCTAAAGGATTAATGTATGTGTGGAATTTTAGGAGAGTTAGATTTAAGAAACGAAGGTTCTCATTTCTCACCTGCTAACTTTAGCCCTTGTCCTCAGTGCCTGCCAGGGTGCCTGGCACACAGTAGGTACTCTGTCACCTGGTTCAGTGCCTCTGACCACAGAGAGGTGGGGCTCTGATGTCTGGATTCTGTCTGGATGGTTTTGGATCACTAAGTGTTCCATAACTATTATTTGGACAAAGAGGCTTCAATAAGTATTTAATGAAAATGGTAAAATTTTATGTCTCTGAAGAATTTTCATTCAAATTATTCCCCCTTTAGAAAAATCTGTGTCAGACTCTGTCTTTTTGATTTGAGGTTTGCTGATTGACAGTTTAATAAAATATTCTCACACCTGTACTGCCTTCTCTACTAATGACTTAGCATAGCTTTGTCCTCATCCCTCGGGAGTGCTCTTGTGTCCTGTGTGGCATCCCCAGTCACGATCCAGTTTCCCCTCCAACTTTCCTTTGACCTGGAGTGGATGGAGCTCTCTTGGCTACTTTCAGTCTGAACCCCCTTGCTAGGACAGAATGGATCACACCCTTAGAATGGATCACACCATTCCCTTCGCTTCCTGGGGCCACCAGGACGAAGTGCCACAGAAGGTGACTTGACAGAGTGGATATTTATTGTCTCACAGTTCCGAAGGCCAGGAGTCTATGAAATCCCACTGTGGACAGGGTCAAGCTCCTTCTGAAGGCTCCAGGGGGTGTCCTCTTGCCTCTCCCTGGCTTTGGTGGTGGCTGCCCTGCTGTCTTTCCAGCTTCTGCCCTGGTAGTCACAGGGTTTCCTCCCAGTGTGTCTGTCTGTGTCTCTGTTCTCTTGTAAGAACACAAGTCGGGCCTCCCCTGTTGGTGCAGGCAGTTGAGTGCAGCACTGTGAAGCTGTCCGCAGCCTCTGCAATGCCGGTTCCATCCTCACTGGCCACAGAGCAACCCACATGGCGCAGCAGACCTGTCCTGTTTCACCCACTGCTCCCCTCAGCAGTGTACTTCGGTTGATCTGCCTGTTCTGCTCCCCACTCTGTCTCTGGTGAATCCTCTCACCCTCCCACACCTTTGGCCTCTACCCTGGCTCTTGTATGCATGAATAAATAAATCTTAAAAAAAAAAAAGATCACAAGTCATTGAGTGGGTCGACCGGCGCCCAGGGTGACCTCATCCTGACTGATGACATCTGCAAAGATCCTATTCCCCAGTGAAGTCCTAATCTGATGTTCTGGAGGGACATAAATTTAGGGAGGGTGCTGATCATCCAAATCCGCCTCACTCCTCATTTCTCCCTGGTTCCAAGTGCTATGTAGAGCAAACCCCTTTGTATACTCGTCAGTCTCTTCCTACTCTCTGACCCGCTTCTCTTTGCTAGTGACCTTACACTGTTTCCAAAGAGAGTTAAGTATTCTTAGTCTGATCTTCCCAGCACAGAAACTGAAAATCTTCCAGCTATAAAGAACTAGGGTAGAGAGTGACTGATGCTTGGTAAACTGGTTCCTTCATCAACCTGATTATAAAACTTGATTATCTCCTGGCCACCCTTGCAAGTCGTGCAGCCAGGTTCTTATCCAAAGACCCCTAACAGGTGTCATGCAAGCCACTCCCAGGTGTGGTCCTTGATCACCTCATGCAGGACCCGCTAGATTAAGATGGGCAGCGTAACCTTGAGAGCCAAGCACTGAAAATGGCAGAGTCAGAAGATGAAAGGACTTGGGGCTCCCCATCATTTAAGAGAGTTACCTGTAGGCCAGTACACCATTTTGGCTTATATATGAACAAGAAATAAACTTTGATCATATTAAACCATTGACATTTTGGGGTTTGTCTGAGTTGGCATTAACCAAGGGTGTAGGCCCAACTTTATAGCCACAATTAGGTTGGTGGTAGAAGCCTCTGACTCATTCCGGTACCATGTCACTCAGCTGCCCCGTGCGTATGAGGTGGTGTTTCTTTATGACAGATTTTATTTAAGACCATGTCCTTCTTTCCCTGAGTCTATACATTGAAGCACAGGTGTGTGGAACCACTGAGAATCAATGTGGACACTGAGTGTCCAGTTCTCCTGCACGTTGCTGGGTGCCTCATCCATTTGGGGGCTCTGCACATTTGGGCCTGGTATAACAGAACACCACAGACCATGCGTAGAAATAACAGAAGTTTGTTCCTCACAGCTCTGGAGGCTGGTGCTGGCAGACTCAGTGTCTGATGAAGACCCACCTCCTGGTTCATAGATGCCGTCTACTTGCTGTAACATCACGTGATGGAAGGGGGCAGGTGTCTCTCTAAAGTCTCTTAAAAGGAAGCTAATCTCATTTATGAAGGCTCCTCCTTGTGACCCAGTCACCTCCATCTCCTCGCACATCACGTTGGACATTGGGTTCCAATGTATCCATGGGGGGACCACAGATATTCAGCTTGTAGTATTCTATATTGGGTTTTAGGGTTTTATCCAGTGATTTCCACCAAATTTCATGTAAATTTGCCTTGGATTTTCCTCGTGGTGTCAGCACACCCTTTGGTTTTTCTCTCTGGAAGATGGTTCCTCTTCACAGTGTTAAGTTCCTTCCCCAAGGCCTGGGTGTCCAGGTCTTGCTGTTTTCTCACTAGGTCCAAGAGTTTTGGGCTCCATTCAGATGTCCTCCTTGACCATCCACCTGGTGATTTCCCAATTCTTGATTTTCCTCCAAGGACCCTTCTCTTAACCCTTCTCTTAACCAGGGACATACACATCAGGAGCCAGCATCCTCCCAGGGGTCAGCATCCTCCCAGACTTCTATTGGGGCACACTTAGGAGTCCCACAGAGTGCACAAGGCTGCTGAGAAACAGTATTGGTGGAAGGTGTGTGTGGGAGGTGTCTTTGACCCATTCCCATCCTCGTATCTGGATTCCTAAAGGAATTCTGATCTCTGCTTGTCCAGCACTCCAAAGATCTGTAGGCTTCCTGTTCTACCTGAGTAGTTCTAGGTTTGTTACATCCATTACGTATGTCCCTCCCCACCGCCCTTGCTTTATTTTATCCCTCTATTTAAAAAACCTTCAAGTTTATTTTTCTAAGCTGAATGTCATGGGGCCATTTTCACTTTGTTTAGTCTGTTTGTATCATTATTCTACTGTTCTTTTGCTTGTAGTAGCTCCCAATTGGGCATGAATATACCATCCCACCACTTCCAGATCATTAATAAAGCTGTGAAGGAAGACAGGTTCTTACCCCAAACCTTGGGACACCAATTAGAAACCTACCTCCAAATGGGTCCTTGGCAATTTATCATCACCCCGTGGTCTTTCAGCCGGTGTTTAATCAGTGACGCTGGGTTTTGGTCCAAGGCAATTTTAAACTAAGTTTCCAAGGAAACTTTCTTGAGACCAATTGCTTGTCTGAAACTGTCTGCTCTCTTCCAGCTGCTCAGTTTGGAGCACAGAAACCTGCCAGAGCATTTATTTGATTCTAAGAATTGTTCAGGGTGGTAACATTCATCTCTTTTACTTTCAACAGCCTTCCTGTCTGGAGAAAGAAAGTCTAAAGAGAATGAAATCATTGGGGACTGCTCCCTTTTGTATTACCAGGGACTGAGTTCTTGCCAAGAAGGGGTTGGCAGGAGGAACAAGGCCTTGGTCTGCCTCCCAGACACACCCAGGGGCAGGATTCTTTGCAAGGGTCTAACAAAAGTAAACCCATGGTGTGATTTTTGCTCAATGAACCTGAGGGTCAAATCACAATTATTGAGCCCTGATCAGGTTTTAAAGATTGTACCCCAGTTCTTACCCTCAGATGACTTCAGTCTGAAGGTGGGTTTATAGAACTCAAAAACCAGCTGATCTGTGTCTCACATCTTGCCTGGAAACTGTACTGTGGGCCTCATGGGGGCTTTTGTTAGCAGAGGACACACTTGAAATCATATTACCTTGTGTGACAAATCATGTTTTGTGAGTCATTACCCTTTCGTGAGTGAGCTGGGTTGACGGCTATCAGGGTCTAAGATGTGGACCAGGCACTTTACTTGGATGGGTCACTTAAATAAGAGCCTTTAATGGAGGTAGCTCGGTGTCCAAATCAGCTCCAGTGCCAGGCACATGGGGGACACTGAAACTAGGTGGAAAGTTCCCAAACCAACATCTCAGGGCTGTTCCCCCGGGGCAATAGCGCAGGTGTGGTGCCGGCACCCCTGTACCAGGATCACGGTTCTGCTGCCGATGTATATTTCTCAGCCCGTCCTCGACCACTCCACCACAATTTCCAAGTAGGAATCTGCCTTTTAAACAAGCACACTTATGTGGTTCTAAATCCAGAGTCTGCAACCTGATTTACATTCACAGACATGCTAGTGCCAGGTTCTTAAACTATATTGTGCCCAAGAATCACCCAGAGAGTGGGAGGCAATGCAGGCACTGGCATCTAATGTGGATGCTTCTTCGGTGAGTCTGGGTGGGCCGGGTACCCGGCTGTATCTTTCATTAGCAGGCCAGCGTCTCTCAGGATGCAGGAGGTCCAAGTGGTCTCTGGAAACCCTGCCTAGGAGTCTTAGGAGTTCTCTCCTCTGCCACCCCATGCCCATCCCCTGCTCCCTGGCCACTTACACACAAACCTTCTATGTATGTGCGACTTTATAATGAAGTTATTTTTTCTTTCAGATCTCTGAAAGGACTTCAGTCCAGAAAAAAATGTTAGGACACACTGGTGTTCACACAGGCTCTTCTGAGTGGTGCCCATACCTTCAGTACCTCTAGGTAAGTGATACAGAAAAAAAGTCTCAGCCAGCTGCTGCAGAAACTGCTCCTTCAGGTAAGCTACTTGCTGCACAAGTGATGGATACGCCCTGTCCCAGGAAGCTGGAGGGGGTCTGCCTGGAGACCCCTCTCTCATTCCTGGGTTCTGCCTAGCCTTCAGGCATTATTTTAGCCATGCCAACTTGAAAAACAGCGAGGATAATAATTTGTTTGTATCACTGAATAGTCTCACCCCAGAAATTCGCGTTTTCTGATTTGCTAGGGTGGTCATTTCCCAGCGCTCGGAACTGTGTGTCCTCAGTCCTTCAGTGACAGACAATGGAAGGCTGCATGTGCTCACTCTCTTCTGATTAGCAGCCAAGCAGCCTCCCAGCTTTGTCATAGCTCCCTGGTTCTTCCTATCTCCAGTTATATGCTCACAGGATTTTTATATTTTGGCTTATTTTACTTCCTTTTCTGCTTCCAACTTACTCAGTGTTCAAACCGGAAAAAAAGGATATGCAGATGTTGCTTTTATCTAGTAATTGGATTGGTGGGAAAAGCCACAAAATATTTCAAGACCAGAATCTTTGGAGTAGCTGCCAAGTTCCCGTTCTAAAAGGCCCCTGGATGCTGCACACTGGAGCGGAAGGAACTGAGGCTTGGGGAGTGGCGAGACCTCAGCAGCTTGCTCGGAAGTGACTCTGGGAAGCAGCAAGCAGCGTACACACCTTGACCCTCAGTTTCCCCATCTGCAGTGGGCACATGGTCTCCTTCCACTCCTGTGGACAGGCTGATGTTTTCTCAGCTCAGTCAAAAGAACTCAACACATTGTTCCCCCTTCCCACTGAATCCACCCACGCCACAGGCTTGCAAGTTTCCTGTATGGAAACATAGAGGGTTTTATATTGCACACTCCCCAGTAAAACTCTATCAGCTCCCAAGAACAGGGCATCTCCCCCAAGTCTTTTCATCTCCCCCTGGCTTACCGTCTTGGTTCTTTCACTTCCCACATTCCTGGTCCAACCAGGCCTCTAAATTGCTGTCCATTTCTTTATCACTCAGACCCAAGACCTTGAAATTTGCAAACCTGCAGCCATCAGGTGCTCAGAAAACAGGGAGACTCTTGTCCCCTTCAGTCCATCACTTTGGGAAGCACAAGTAATCCAGCAGTTAGACATTATTTTATACAACTATACTGTCCCTCCCCTCTTTTAAGGACCTTCCAATGAATTTCACTCTTTTTTATGTGACAAATAAAAAGTAATAGACTGAAGGGGTCTTTGGCTGGGGCAGCTTCCCAGATCCTCCAGACATCCTGACAGCTGAGAAAACAGTATGTCACCAAACCCCTAATCCAGCCAAGGCATAACCACCTTCAGCTGCACACAGGCCAGGCAGCGCAGCCTCTGGAGACACAGGATAAGAAGAGCTGACCCCTTTCTCTCCTGCCAAAAGGGAAATGATGCCCATTAGACAGGACTAGTCCTGCCTGGGTAGAATATATGACCACCTAGCAGAGCATCAGGGTATCAGGAGGTGTTCAGAGGACCTCGATTACACCCACACTTAGTCCTGGGATGATTCCTCTGCCCTGCGAGAATTCCCTCTCTTGGGAATTCCTTTGCTTCCCTTCATTTCTAATTCACTTAAAAATTAACCATAAAGTCTCTAAATTTACTTTGTTGAAGCCACGCTGGCTGGAGGCAGTGATCTTCACTGCAGTGGTTTCCCCTGGGATGCACTGTAGGTGGTCCAGCATTCGTGTAGTTTAAGCCTGTCCTGTCCCCAGGGACCAGCCCCCACCACTGTCACTCACTGTCAGTGCCCCACGTGCTCTCTCTACAGCCTCCTGCCGCTGATGGCCTGTGTCCCACGTCTTACATTCTGTCCATCATTTACCTTCTGCTCCTGGGGAGCAGGAGCAGGGAATCAGGGAAGCCTATGAGTCCATATCCTCATGCAGGCTGCCCCAGCATGTCATCTCAATCATGTATTTCCTTTGCAGATTACCTAGGAAGCCACTAAGTTTCCTAGGGAAAGATAATTTCAAGATCAGTCTATGCTTGCTTGCTCTTATTTCACTCTTCCTTACTCTGCTCCAATCACACTGGCCTCCTTGCTGCTGCTTGAACATGTTGAAACCAAAATGCATCAAGTAAGTTTAGTGATCTAATTGACTTTATTATGAGATAGGGTGGTATCGCCTCTAGCTAGGGGTTATGCAAAATGGAAAGCTATTGAATTTAAAAAAAAAAGGTGTGCTAGGTTATTAGCACAAGAGAAGAACTATTATTTCAGGCAAAGCCACCTTCCTTAGGAGAAGGTGAGGTAGTGTGTGTGTGTTAGGTGTTGACCAGGGAGTGGACCGGGAAACTCCAGATTGATTGGCTTAAAAATTCTGCTTTGGGGAGTGTCTGAAACTAAATAGGCATCAAATCTTGGTGGGCCCTTCCTGAAGAACTCCATTTTAGACATCTTTTTTTTTTTTTTTTTTTTTCCTTTAACAAGCTTGACTGCATGTTGCTCTCTCCTGGACGGGACCTGGAAAGCTTCTCTCCCCCCACCCTAATCTTTTCCAAGTCCTTACTCAAATGTCATCTTCACGAGACATGACTACCCCCCAGTGCCACCAGACCCCTCTCCTTTATTGACTTCTACACCTAATGCTCTGTGTGTGTGTGTGTGTGTGTGTGTGTGTGTGTGTATGAGAAAAAGAGAGAGAGAGCGCGTGAGAGAGAGAGGTATATACTATAGCTTACAGTTTGCAGGATCCCACTAGAGTGTAAGCTCCAAGAGGGCAGGGATTTTGTTCTGTTTTTCACTAGGTATCCCCTATATCATATAGGGTTTGCATTTATATCTCTTCATATATATTCTTTAGAATATACCAAACCACATAGTAGGCACTTTGTTGAATTGAGTTAATGAATGAATCATTTATTTCAGAAAACAGATGGGTCCAGAGAGGAGAAATGAATTGTCCAAGGCCAAACAGTATCTAGGTGTAGAACTAGGAGGTTAACTTGCATTCCTGTCCTCTGCTTCCAGCTACCGCATTATTAACCACAGTGCCCAACTTTCTGCCTTCAGTGTCCTTCCTTCTAGAGCATAGCTAGGGAAGGCCTGGGACCTGACCCTCAGCAAGGATTGGCAGGTATGGTATCTTTGATGTCTCAAATATGTGTCTTTATAGAAGTCGCTACATTTTCTATGTCTTAGAAAAACTGTTCCTCCTTCGTTTCTTCAAATCTACTGCAGGACCTTTGCACATGCAGTTTCCTGGAAGGCTGTTTGTCTAACATATAGGCAAAGAGCCATGATTATCTCCTTTTTCACCTTTCAAGCATCAGTTTAAATGTGTTTTCTGAAGAATCCATCCCTTGCTACCCACATCAAATAAGTTTCAGTTCTTTCTCTACATATTATTTACTGCTGTGTTTGTGGTTATTTCTATAGCCAAGCGTCATTTCTTTTCACCTTTGTACAGCCAGCCAGTGCTAACAGAGGATATGTAATGAATTAATGAGGAAATCTATTATCAAATAAAGTGCAGCAGATTTGAGGATTAGGCATTGCTTCATATTAGCCAGTGTAGCCTCTGTTTGAACACTTGACCTCTGTGGGAGCAACTGCAATGGCCCACAACCCAACCACAGGTTGTCTGAGGAGCACAATAGATTCTAGAGTTGTTGATGTTGAATTAAGTCTGTTCCTAACTTGTCAAGTAAATCCTAGGCAAATGGCTTGATATATCTTCACCACAGAGAAATCTAGACACTGAAAATTGTTGTATTATGTATGTTTGTGCACCATGTATGTGTCTGTGTATATATGTGTGCCACATGTGCATATGTGTATTGTGCACACACCATGTCTATGTGTGTGTGTCCCATGCATGCATGTGTGTGTATGTGCACCATACATATTACATGGTAGGTACCTACTTATAAGCTAAGTTCTATCAAGCTGTGATAACACTCATATTAATATCACATTCAAGCCTTATTAGGGTACCTTGTCAAATATCTGTCTTGCTAGATTATACCTAATTGGAATTTGGAACTATTTTAGATAAGTAAATAAATATATGATGAATATATGCAGTACCTAGAATGTATGCAGTGCCTAACCCTGAGAAGAATATTGGGGAGTCCTAAGATAGTGGCCCTGACCTCAAGAAACAGACTAATTGGTAGGTAAATTCATTTCATACACAAGACGCCATAAACATGATGTGGACATTGAATGAGTGGGACAGACAGTAAATGAAATGGGATTCAGAAGAAGGGAAACAAATGTGCAATCTTGAGGGAAGAGTTTGTTAATGAGATTGCATTTTCCTGGACTTAGAAGGGGGGAAGAATAAATCACATATTTATTATCTACTGTGTATAAGATAGTGTATACTGAATATTATAGGGGGTACAAAGAATGATAAGACAGGTTCTCTGCCCTTGACAAGTTTGTGATCTAGCTACAGAGATAAGACATAAATTTGTGAAAAGTTAAATTCCATCGTGTGAGATAAATAGCAGATTTTATCTCTGCTTAAGACAACAGATGCTCAGGAGGTGTCAGAAAGACATTGTGTGATTAATCACCCAAGGAATGACACAGACAGTAAAAGCTTTTGGAGTTCAAAGAACATGGGTGGGAAGGCTTCTCAGAAGCAACAGGACTTAAGTTTGTGTTTGAAGGATGGGTGGGCCTGGCTAACAAGATGATGGAAGGTAAGATCAGACATTGTCTGGAAATAAGAGCAGAAGATGCCATAAGCAGCAGCGGAGAGGCAGGGAAGGAGAAACATGTCAGAGGAAAATGAATGAACCAGATAAAACATTAGAGAAATGAATAGCTAGAAATACAACTGGGAGAAAGATTAAGACCAGATCATGAAGACGACATATCACCCACGGGCAATTAGGAGCCAAGAGAGGATGAGCATCTGGCCTGATGTTTTAGAATAACTTATCAGGCACCAGGGTAAAGAATGGCTTTGCAAAAAGCAGCTGCTTGGGAGCCTGTCACAGAAGTCCAAGCCTTAGGCTGGAAGGATTTTTTTTAAAAATATATATTTATTACATCAGTCTTCAAATTTGTGAAATATATGATTTCCCTGTGAAATTCCCACCACCAATTCACCGGTGCACCATCACCACAGTCCCTTGTGCTGTTCCCACCCCATCCTGATCCTTCTCCCTCCTCCTCCCCTACAGAATGTCTCTGATCTATAGTTGCCTGTTGATTTTGATTTTTTACTTTATTATAGTTACTTTCCCCCCACCCCGATCCCTTATTTGGTTCCTCTACAATCTTCCTATAAGTGAAACCATCCAATATTTTTCTTTTTCTTTCTGACTTATTTCACTGAGCAGAATTCTGGAGACTGGAAGGATTTAGCGAGGGCAGTGCTGGTCATTCCCGGGGAAAGTAGATAGTCAAAAGAGAGAAACTACCAGAAAAGGGGCAGCACGGTTTCATGTCTAGGTGAATAGGGAGATGGGTGAAATGTGGGTCGGCATGTGTCACACCTGATTCCAGGAGGCTGCAGTGACACCCAACCCTCGACACCACACACACTCACTCACTGAGCATCTGTATTTGCCAGATGTTTACTAGGTTTAGATATCAAAATACAAAGATAAATAAGACCCCTGGTTTCAACTTTCTTATAGCTTATGGTAGGCTAACAGAACTCAGGAAGCTATTTTTGGGTGCCCAATATCTTCAGAAAGAACAGCAGGCAATTTCATGTAGCAAAGTTTAGGTGCCAGGAGGGGCAACTCTAGATTGCTGTGATATGGAAAAGGATGAAGAATGTCACTTGAATGCATAGAATTCAAGGTAAGAAAGGGATTTTCTGGAAGTGTACACAGGCAAAGGCAATTTCAGAGCAGAAGCCGGGGAGAAAAATGTAGATTTGAGAGGGCTTCAGGAGGAGTGGATGGTTTTCTTTCTTTTCTTAAAGATTTATTTATTTGTTTATTTGTTTGTTTATTTATTCATACAAGCATTGGGTACAGTCAGAAGTGTGGGAGGATGAGAGGATTCACCAGAGCCAGAGCAGGGAGCAGAACAGGCAGACTGATGAAGCACACTTCTGAGGGGAGCAGCGGACACAGCAGGGGAGGTCTGCACGCCATGTGGGACCCTCACCGGTGGCTGGGGATTGAAACGGCACTGCAGAGGCTGCGGGCGCTCAACCACTGCGCCACCGGGGAGGCCCAGGCGTGGATGGTTTTCAAAGAGAGAGTATTGACAGAGGAGAGATAGAGGCTGAAGTTTGAACCTTGGGCTACAGTTACAAGTTATATATCAACTAAGTTGGGGTAAACATAATTAGAGCAGGGCTGAGAGATGCTCACCCCTTGGAGGCAGAGGGACTTTGACTTTTCAGTAGTGTCAGTTGCCCCGCAGAGATCAGGGTGGGGGACTAAGACCACAGAAAGGGTCCTGATAGGCAAGGAACCTTCTCATCCTAGAAATTATTGACCAAAGATGAGATGACCAGGTCATGGATATCACAGAGAAAACCCCCAAACTTGGGAGAAAATGGGGTTTGATGGATGCTTTTCAACCATGATACATCAAAAGAGTTGTTACTGATGGTAGCAAAGCAGAGACATTTCCAAACGGTTTGCTTTTTCATAATAATAAACCACAATGCGTTAATTTCTCCAGAGTAATTTGGTATTCACTGACTTGCATTTAGATATGGTCCCTTGAGTGGGAAAGGAAGGGACCTTACCTGGGAATTGGACATGATGGATGTCGTGCTCACCAATACCGTGGGCTAATGCGAGATTCAGCAGCCCCAGTGTGTGTGGTTGAAAAATGCTGGGTGGGTTAAATGAACGACAGGTTCTTTGGTGACTGAGAACTTCTGTGATGTGGTTTACCAGTTGAAGGGCTTAGGCTTGTGAGTTTCTGGAAGGTGGGAACACATATGACACCTGCATTTGTCTCCCATGTGAGATCTGATAAACTTGTATGTCCTAATTTCCTGTGTAAATACACTGCTGGTGGTATTTGGGGGGAGTAGGAAGAATTGTTTAGTATTCAGTAGGAAAGATGATTAAGAGATTAGAAAACAGAGGTTATAGATGATTGAATGGGGTGGATTTTGTAATAGCACCTATCTGTGACTGATCATTGTTGAGGGCTCACATCTATTCTTTGATGAGAATATCTTGGGTTCATAGACTTAAGAAAGGCCCTCCTGGCAATAGGGGCAGAGAGATACTGAACCAAGAGTATCCAAAATGAGGTGAATGGTAGAAAATGAAAGCACTCGCGCCCAAGGTTTCAGCCCACTCCCTCTCCTTCAGTGACCAGGCAAGCCAGGACTCCACAGCCAGTACAAGCTTCCAACATGTGTTTGAATGAATTTTCTATTTGTAAGAGTTTTGACTCGCATCACCTATTGACCTCTCTTAGGGACCTAACTCAGTCTTTCCTATCTCCTAGAAAATGGAAATGAGTTAGTGCGGCTGCATTGACATTAAACTGTGAAGGTCAGGGAGTTAGATGCTGCTAGCAAGAGTGAGGGTGTGTGCGTGTGCATGCATGTGTGTGTGTGTGTGTTTTCTCTGTGATTACTTCAGCCCGGCTTCCATTCAGAGAGCGAACGTGTGTCCTCTCTCTTTCTTACACAGTGTCAGTTTCCTGTGAATGGTGACCTCTTCCATCCAAATACCCCAGGAACGGGAAGCATGCCCTTGAGTACATTGTATTTCAAATCATCCAGCTCTCTCTTGCTCTCCTCTCTGTTAACTTTCATCTATTTATATATAACATTGCATTGTCATCAGACATTTGCTGGAGGCCTTGCTGGAAACTTCAATAGTGGTTGTCTTTGTCTCCCCCTTCATTTCCCCCCGTTTGGCCTTAGTCTGGACCTTCCTCTCACCTTCTGTCAGCTTCCTGCTCTCTTTTCCATTCCATTGCCTCTCCTAAATTTGTATTCAAAGATGCTTTGAACATAACACAAATTCTGCCAGTGCTAATTATAATTGCACATGGATTTTGTTATGTGACACAGATTTTCTCCTAGTTTGAATATTTCAAAATGACCTATAAGAGGTGAAAAGAATGAACATGATAACTTTTCGCAGCCTCCCCTATCTCTCTTTGGTTTCTGTAGAGGGGAACAATTTTTTTCCCATCCCTGTATGTCTATTTTTATTCTCTGTCCCCTATACCCTTATTTAAATCTAAAATATTGATGAACTCCACACCAGGCTCAGCATTCATTAGCAGACACTACAGCTCAGTTGAGTACAGGTGGATACAAATCCCTAGAATTCCTTAGAGGCCAGTGGCAGGGGGATGCAGAGGCCCCTGTGGGGAGAAAAAAGGATATTAAGCACTGATTTGAATGCTCTGTGGACTTGGGGCCTAGTCATGTGAGTGGGAGAAGGCGTAAATTTGATTTATTTATTTTTATTTTTATTTTTAAAATTTATTTATGCATACAAGAACTGGGGTATAGGCAGAGGTATGGAGGGGTGGTGAGAGGATTCCCCAGAGACAGAGGGGGGAGCAGAATAGGAGGATCTGCTGCACCACAAGTTGCACTCAGAGGGGGTATTTGGAGAAAGGATCCTTGAGAATCCCCTAGGTCAGCAGGACTCAGCGTTGGAATGTGCATGATGTGGATTCCAAGGAAGGTGAAGTTATAGGGGTAAGAATGTAAATGCACCCAGGCACCTCTGATCATCTTCCAGCTGCCAATCTTACTAGCCTCTTGATCTTCAGCTCCCTTAAGGGATCTAAGCAGTTTCCTCTAAAATATCACTAATCACGGTCGCTTCCTAACAGGACAGGGGGAGGGAAGGAGGTGGTGCCTTCAGAAGCCCTCAGCACGACTCCCAGTGTTTAGAAGGTGGTAAGGAAGCAGCAGCCGTCCTGTGTGCTCGCCCTGTACTAACGTCCCGGCGTCCACCCATCGTCACACTGTGACTGCTGGTTACTCTGGTGTGAGAAGTTCTTGCTTCATGGAAATGATGTTCAAAATCAGTCATTAGCCTTGAGAAAAAAGGAGTAATGACGAGGACAGTTTGTCACTTAGACAACTCTAATGATTCTGGAATGAAACAACTTACTAAGTTTTCTACATTGTCCCAGACATGCATCTGCTGTTAATTTGTTTCAGTTATAGCTTAGTTGCCCTTTCTGTCTGTCTATATACCCATCCATACCATCATCTATCTGTCCATCCACCCACCCATCCATCCATCCATCATCTATCTACCTGAGACAGGGCAAGCTAGGGTTATTAGGCAGTTTCAGGGACAGTGCAGGAGGGGACCTCTGAAGAATTTGGGGAGGCTTCAGAGATAAGGACAAGCAAGGGAAAGTAACCCATTCCATTAGGAAAAACAAACATGCCAGGACCAAGGACAACATTGTTAATGCTGGTCCTGGTTTCCTTCAGGTGGTAAAGGGAGGCGGAGATTGGAGAAATGGAGAGTGGTTTAATTTATGGTCACATTAGAAGGGCAGCTGTTTAACTTCAATGCAGGGATGTCCATCCAGAGGACTGGGCCATAAATTTAAAGATGCAACAAATGGGGAAAGAGAAAGCTGTTAGATAAGGAATGTGAAGATCCCCACTCAGTAACAAATTGAGTGAGACAGCCGAGAACTGACCAATCACAAAGAGACTGGGGCAGCTTTAGAATAATGAGGGAAAAAAGGTCTATATTCCCTAAGACACGACTCTACTTGGGCTTCCTTGCCCCTCCCAGGCCTGGTTCCCTGGCCTGGGAGTCCCACTTTATTTCTGCTCTTTTTCTCCTCAATAAACTTTTTCTTTCTCTAAACAAACTGTCTCCTCTCGCTTGCTTGCCTGAGCGTCTGCGAAGTTCCTGCTGCGGCTTCGTGAGACACCAACCCGTGGGGGTCTAGCGGCTGGGGCTCAGCGCTGCCCTGCAGCCTGGAATCCGATCCCGACTGGGAGACTAGGCCTGACAATTCCGGTATCATACCTACCTACCTGCCTATGGTTACATAGGCAGTTACATATATAGTTATGTCTTAGTTGACATATATAGTTATGTGTATATATATGTGTGTGTGTGTGTGTTACACATGCAGATCAACATATACATATGTAAAATGTAGATATAGATGTAACATATACATGTGGATGTAACGTGCATATAGCATGAACACATGTATGGAATATGCATAACAGGATGGTGAATGAGATGTTTCTTGGTGCTTTGGAACTGGCATGTGGGCACAAAGCCTTCTGGTATCTGGGCCTCTGCAGTGGGAGGACCGAGGGCAGCAGAGATCTAGCCTGAGCAGAATCTTTTGTATCAAAGTGTTGTGCTGTGGGGATGCCAGAGGGCTCTTGTTAGAACTCACATATATCTGTCTGGGGACAGCTCACATCTGAAAGCCTGCTGTGAGGAGGGTTTCAAGGCCCTCCTAGGTCAGCTGGAGAAGCAGCCAGAAGCAGTGGCGAGAGGATGACGGCCATTCCCAGTCACGGAGAGAGACCATTGTCTTCTCCTTTCTCCACACCCCAGGGTTCCTGGAAGAGGCAGGGTTTGCAGAGTGAGGGCACAGAAGTGCTCCAGGGCCCGGTCACAGCCCCAGGGCCCACCTTATGATAGATTAAATTGTGTCCCCCTGCAAAGATAAGTTGTGTCATACCAACCCCCAGTACCTCTGGCTATGGCCTTATTTGGAAATTGAGACTTTAGAGAAGGCACCAAGTGAAAATGAAGTCAGTAGGGTGGGCTCTAAAATTATGACCTGTGTCCCCATGGAAAGGGGAAATTTGGAGACCTACAGGGAAGGTGATGGGAGGAGACACAGCAAGGGGGCCATGTGAAGGTGGGGGCTGTGTGAAGGCTGGGGCCGTGCTGCCCAAGTCAGGGAACACCTGGGCTGCCGAAGTAGGAAGAGGTGGACAGATCCTGCCCAGCACAGCCCGCTACCACATTGACTTCAGCTTCCAGAACCCCAACACCTCACATTTCTGTTGTTCTCAGCTACCCAGTTGCGGCTAGTTTGATATGGCAGCCCCAGCTCAAAGCTGTGTGGAGGCAAGGAGACGTGACTTAAGTCCGTGGAAACTTTAATCTGGACTGGATTTGAAGAACAAAAAAACGATTAGAAAATTGTGGCATTTGCTCCAGATCCGACTGAAGGATGCATTAGGAAGCAGAGGCTCTACAAAGCATAGGTGGATGCACTGAGTGGAAAAAATACAATTATTTTATGCACACACCCCACTGAGTTCTGACTGCTCAATAAACCAGTTACACACAGATTCAGACGCTCTCTGCCCACCAGATGCTCGGGAAGTTTGCCAGCAGTACTCTCTGGCTGCAGGCTGGTTGCCATGACAATGTAGGTAAGAAACAATCCCATAACTTCCCCAGCTTATAGACTAGGACCAGCGGTACTTCTAAATGCTCTAAGCGTTAATGTTTTGTGATTAAATCTGCTGTTTAATGATGAACCTTCGGGACTATAAATCTCTGAGATTGAAGGGAGCTCCAAGGGCAGTAATGGAACTCACTCAACATGAGAGCTGCTTCATAGGCAACCTAGGGAAAGCCCCCTTTTCACGTCTTGCCTGCGCCTCCATCCCCGAGAGACTGCCTAGCGTAGTCTGATTCCCAGTGGCCGCCATCAAGCTCTATTGGGGTAATCGGCTCTGTGCTGCATCCCCACTACATCCCATTAAAACACATGCGGTTTGCAGCAACATGGATGGCGCTGGAAGGGATCATGCTCAGCGAAATAAGCCAGAAAGAAAAAGAAAAATACCGGATGGTCTCACTCATAGCAGGAATCTAGAAAACTTAAATAAGGGACCAGGAAAAAGAATAACTATAAGAAAGTGAAAATAAAAATCAACAAACCAGAGACACTCTATGGGGGGGTGGGGGGCGGGGAGGGCAGAGATTGTGGTCAAAATAAGGGGGTTGCAATTATATGGGGAATATAAAAATAAAATTTATTTAAAAAAATAAAAAAATAAAGTTTATGCACAGTTCCCAGAGGGTGTGGGCTGCACGCTGCATTTCTGGAGTGGATGTCACCCAGGATTTCTCCTCTCCCTCCTGGAGGTAGAAGGCCAGGAGGATGGAGTCTTCGCAGGTGGGATGTCAGCTGGTGGTCTTGGGGACCCCCATGGGGGCTTATTGCTGCAATTAGCATTTCCTTTCTTGTGGGACTGCAGCGGCAGTTCAGCTCCGGCTTCCTCATTACGAATTTTCATTTTCTTCACTTTATGGGGAAGAGAAGGAATTCATTATTTTCCTGCTTCCTTGATAAATTAAAAAGTTCCTGTTGGTCTGACCAGCATCACTTTTTGGGAAATGGTGGCAGCCTGGGAAGACGCAGCGTTGAAGGAGGAGAGAGTGAGGGATGACAGGGATGGCTGGGGACGGGCAGGGAAGCATCAGGGGATCATGGTCCCCAGAACAGAAGAGGAGGATGTGTTGAGGGGTCTGAGTAGGGGAAAGAGGTCTACTCTAGGTCTGCCCCATTTTAATAGTTGTCTCTCAGCACCTCAGCTATCTTAATGGGAAATCAAATCTCTCTCTCTTGATATCCAGCCTTCCTTCCCATTGTAATTGGGCCCTGGCCATTGATTCCAGGATGTTGCACTGGGGAAAGAGGAAAGGAAAGATGGACCCCAAGATAAAGGAGGTCTATTTCTTTCTGTAAAGGAAGCTTCAGGGAACCGGAGCGTGGGGGGGCATTGCTAGGTACTGAAATCTCTGTACCAGTCCAGAAAAATCCTCTTGCTCATCATTTTTCTACCACTCCATCCCCTTCCCTTTATAAATTGGAACCTATTGACCTGCTCCCTTTTCTAAAAATCTTTGTGTTTGGCTTCTGTGATTCCACACTTGTTGGTTTTACTCTCTTCTCTCGAGCTGATTCCTTTCCATTTCCTTCTCTTGTTCCTCTTCCCCTATCTGTTCCTGAAATACTGGTGTTTCTCAGGGCTTGTTCTTAGCCCTGTGCTGTTCTGAGTTATTTCACTCATTTCCTCACTAATGATACTCTTCAACCCAGGACCCATTCCTGGGCTCCAGGCTCAGACGCACTTCTTACTGGAGAGATAACCTAGTTTATAGGCCATACAGACATTTCAAATAGGAAACACTTAAAATAATCCATGCAGTCCTACTCTCCAGAAAGCTCACTCTCTTCTGTCACCAGAGTCTACCAGTTGACAAAACTAGAGATGCAGGAGTCTTAACTTAATTCTCTACCTCACACCATATCCATCCAGTCACCAAGTCCCAATAATACCACTAAATAAGTCTTGGCTCCATTCATTTCTCTCCTTCTCCACGACCATAGTTCAGGTCACCACTATCTACCCTTAAAGGGTAGGCGGAGGACATATAGGTTCTCCAGTTGAGCTAGTTTTTCTGTATACCTTTAAAACCACATTGTTAAAGTGTATATTCACTGGTTATTTAGAGAGAGAGAGCACAAAGATAGAATACTCAAATTACCTTCTATTGCAGGGGTTAGCAATCTAAGGCCACCTGTTTTGTAAATAAAGCTTTATTGGAACACATCCATGCTCATTTACTTGTGTATTTTGAGTTCATGTGCAAAATGGGTTTTGTAATTACAACACACCATATCTGGCCACAAGGTCTAAAGTATTTACTATCTGACTCTTCATAGAAAGTATTTACTGCCTCTGTTCTGTGGTTCTCAACAATTCAGATCTGGCCCTGTACTTGCATTCTTCATTATGAAGTCATTTAGAAATCATCATGTCATAAGTCTATCATTTCCCTTGTTAGGGTTAGGAGAGGTGATTGTGACTAGGAGGTGTTCCCCACAACCACAAAGACATCGAAGTATCTTTTCTAATCACATACAATGTTTTGCTTGGAGCTGACACAGATAGCCATTTCTGCCTGAGAAACTTGGCAGAGCTTTCATTTCTCCTCATAGATTGACACCTCAGACACTATCTAACTGATTTCCCTTAATTTGGTTCTGATGTCACTAGTGTGTTTCATGGACCTCCTGCCTCAAGTGTCACTTCTCTACAAACCATCTCCAAAATGCAGATAGAATCACCTTTTCCAAAGATATTCCACATCATGCCCCCTATCTGATAAGCCTTGTTGCAGGTTTAGAGACTTTGCAGTATATTGTGAACCCTGCAATATTGTCTGTCAGCCTTTCAGGATCTAGCCTAAACTCCCCAACCTAGCTTACCAAGTGCTTAATTTCCCGATCCAGCCTTGTGTTGGACCTCATAGCCTGCCCCTCGCCCTCCTTTTCTATATTCCAACCATATTTCTCCTTTTTTAATTTGCAGACGTGTCATGTTCTTTTCCTCTGGATTTTCACAAATTATTTTTCTGTGCAGAAAACCTCTCTCTTACCTTTCTCTCTACAAGGAGACTCATCCTTCACGTATGATTGTAAACACGGCTTTCTAAACCAGACTTCATCAGTCCCCTAGATAAGACTGATCACCTCTGATCTCCCTGTATTTCCCTTATCATAACTCTAATGATTCTTATTATTATTATTTGTTTGATAATTTGTAAATTTCACAAAGGCAGAGACCAGAACTACCTTGTAGCCCTCAAGCCTAACTAGCATTTAGGAAGCACTCAAATATTTATTGAGTGGATAAATAAATCATTGCATAAATATATGAATGTATGAATGAATGAGTTAGCAGCCCCCTCTTCCCCCATACTACTCATTATCCCCCAGTCTCCACATGTAACCTAGTCTGCTAACCTAGTCTCATGTGCTTTTCCTCTTGTATTTTGTCCCTGGACGATAACAAAAAAATCTCCTCTTCAGGATGTTACTTCATTCAGTCGTATCTATGTTCTTTTCTTTCTGGCCTGTAGTATAAACTCAAAATCTTATTACTTGTTTGATGAATTTCTTTTACCCCATTTCTTGCCCCTTTTTTCTCATGACCTATATCTAGCAACACTGAATTACTTATAGTTACTCAGATTATGCTACATTGTTTCTTGCTGTTGAAGTGCAAAGGAAAGCATCCCATAGACCCCTGGGGTCCTTCTAGACTGGCCAATAATCAAAAAAGCAGCAGACACATTGATAAGAGAAATAGTCAAAAAGAAGCTTCACATGTGTACCTCCTGTATATGTGGGGAGACCCGGCATGACTGAGTTACTGGCCCAACTGGCTTCAGCCCTAACTTAAATAGCTTAACTGGGACAGAAAGACTAGGTGGGAGGAGAGGAAGGAACAGTAGACAAAGATAGGGAGATTGAAGTTCTGCCTTCTCCATTAGAAAGAGGTAAGGAGCTTAGGTCTCCCCAGTACACACACTTATGGAAATTCACATGTGCATGTCTTTTTCAAAGCAACATCCATCCAGCCTTCAGTGCTTCTCCTGTGAAAACAACCTTTTGCAAAATATAAATTTCAGGGTGGCATATCTTTGCTCCCCTACAGTTTTCCAGCTTCTCCTAGCTTCTCCATGTTAGCACATCCCACCACATTCTGTGCATCTGGAGAAAATGGGTGCCCTGGGCTTCCCCTGGTGGTGCAGCGGTTGAGTGCTGGGCTGCAAAGCTGCCTGCAGCCTCTGCAGTACTGGTTTGTTCCCCGGCCACTGGGGAGGGTCCCACATGGTGCAACAGACCTCTCCTGCTGCGCCCGCTGCTCCCCTCAGCAGTGTATTTCGTCAGTCTGCCTATTCTGTGCCCTGCTCTGGTTCTGGTGAATTCTCTCACCCTCCCGCACTTCTGACTGTACCCAGTGCTTGTATAAATGAATAAATAAATCTTTAAAAAATAAAAAAAGAAAATGGGTGCCCTTTTTGGACTCAGTTCCAGGGCTGCATCTTCTGTGAAGTCGGGCTTAACTCTCCTTTCTCTCTGCCCCAGATGAATAAATGTTTGTCACAGCACCAATGTCACTCTTTCCCCCATGCATTTGTTTGTCCTGTCCTTTCCCACTCTTGGGAACAGAGGACATGTCTGATTCACATTTATAGTCCCAGCAACTAGGCCAAGGTTGTTACTTTTTGTTGAAAAGTGGAACAAACGGAGGTGCTCTCTAAAGTCCTGGCAAGCTACGACATTCTACGCACTAAGGAACCGGTCCAAGGTTTACAGCGCATGAACCACCATCCTGGGGGACTTTTCTATAGTCCCTGTGAACTCCTTTTTCCTGTTTCCAAACCGAGGCATCCTGGGTCTGAGCTCAGCATGGCTGTTGCTACTGTTGTTGGCTCAGCCTGTTTGAGGAGGCCTCCCTTCCCTCTGTTCTTGCTAGATCTTTATCTGACAGGTAGAAAGGAATCTGGAACCTGTTTTTACTTGTTAATGATAGACTATCTTTTCACTCCCAATTTCCAGAAAGGAGGAAACTTAGTGGTGGAGGTTCCAAGGGAAACCGAGTAGCAGTTTACAGTCCTGGAGACCTCCATACCTTTGGAATTGTGGCATCCTGTCTGCTATAGCAAAGATGCAGGGAGCGATGCAAGCTGGGCTGGAGGGATCTACATAAAGGTCATCAGGGCCAGTACCAGAGAGACTGACCTGGCTGTAGAACTGGTCTTGTGAGCAATGAAATTATATCATAAATATTGAGATGCCGAGATGGTACTTTGAGAGGTTTGATCTGCAAAGGAGGGCACAGTGGAGATTCTCAGAGCACAGCAATCCAGGAGAGCAGGGCTCTTCCTTACTTAAACCAAGCACAAGGACTATGGCTAGAATCATTGTACAAAGATTTGGCCAGCCAGCCCTCCCACTTTGAGCAACATTTCAGAGTTCCAACCCCAATGGGATCCTGGAGGGCAAACTAGATATTGGAGCTGAGCCTAGGAAAAATTGTCTTTCCAAAAGCACAAGAGAGCATTATGGGTGTCCAGGCACTCACTAAAGGAATCATTAGTTGAGAGTTAGAGAAAACCTAGACTCTGCTCACTGGTAGAGCCAGGACCTGTGATTTACAGTCTTTATTACTTAGTGGTCAGAGATGGGGAAGGTCAGCCTGAGGCTTGGGATTCTTTAGACTATTCATAATAAAAATTAACTTTCAAGGCTTTGACAGCCTACATGACCACAAGCACATCATAATAAACAAGGAAAAATAAGTTTATTTAAGGATGCAATAGTTACGTGGGTCCATCAGTTTGGATTTGGTTAATTAAATTTTTTAAATAAAATAATCAGTACTGGTGAGATTATAGTTAGACCTTCTAAGATACTATTGATTTCACATTGGTAGACCTCTACCGGAAAATGATTAGAAAATTCATGTGAATGCCTTAAAAATTAATTTTTGGGGGCCTCCCCTGGTGGCGTAGCAGTTGAGCGCTGCATTGCGAAGCTGCCCACAGCCTTTGCAGCACCAGTTCGATCCCTGGCCACCGGCGAGGGTCCCACATGGCACGCAGACCTCTCCTGCCGAACCTGCTGCTCCCCTCAGAAGTGTATTTCAGTCCATCTGCCTGTTCTGTTCCCTGCTCTGGCTCTGGTAAATTCTCTCACCCTCCCACGCTTCTAACTGTACCCAGTGCTTATATAAATAAATAAATAAATCTTTTAAAAAATTAATTTTTGAATTTTAATTTATTTAACTTTGGTGGGGATTCTTCAGTTTCTTTAAAGATTTTTTTTTAAATTAACATTGGTTTATAACACTGTATGTGATTTAGATATATAAATCACAAATATACACCTCTTTAGATGTATGTTGCCACACCACACCCACCACCAAGGAACCATAGTTCTCCTCCATAGTTCATTGTGCCCCCGCCCCACTTTTTTCTTTTTTTTTTTTAATGGGCAGGCATAACTCATGAGTCTTTTTTTTTTTTTAAGATTTATTTTTTTATTTATTTATACAAGCACTGGGTACAGTCAGAAGCGCAGGAGGGTGAGAGAATTCACCAGAGCCAGAGCGGGGAACAAAACAGGCAGACTGACAAAATACACTGCTGAGGGGAGCAGCGGGCAAGACAGGAGAGGTCTGTCGCAGCATGTGGGACCCTCGCCAGCGGCCAGGGATTGAACCGGCACTGCAGAGGCTGCGGGCAGCATCGTAGCCCAGCACTCAACCGCTGCGCCACAAGGGGAGGCCCTCCCCACTTTTTTCTTGATCTTCCCCCACCCCCTCTGGTAGCCTCAACTTTATGGTCATCTTTTAGGGTTTGTTTTGTGGTTTGGTTTTGTGTGATTCTCTATTTTTCTCTAGTCTACATATGAGTGAACTATCCAATATCTGTCTTTTTCCTTCTGGCTTATTTTGCTTTTAGCAAAAAATCCCTCCAGTTCTATCCATGTTGCCACAAACAGCAAGATTCTTTTCTTTATATAGCTGTGTAGTATTCCATTGTGTATGTACACTGCACTTTCGTGATCCACGCATCTGTCCTTGGGCACTGAGATTGCTTCCATAATTTGACTTTTTACAAACAGGGCTGCAGTGAACACAGAGGTGCTATCCCTTTGAAGTAGTCTTTTGGGGGTGCTTATTTATTCCTCCTTTCTGCCTTTGTCTTTCATAATCCTGTTGAGGTTTGTATTTGGGTTATTTGTCCTTTACCTAGAGACCACATGTTTTAGGGGAACTTGACCCCACTCCCTAACTTCGTGGGTAGTCTCTGATTGATGTAAGCCAATCAGAACATCAGAACCCTGGTCCAAGGTCCATTTGTGGACAGACACAGAGTTCGATTCCACGAGGGTGAACCTCAAACGTCCGCCTTGAAATGTGGAGACAGAAATGTGCTCTTTCCCAGATGTGCCTGAGAAGACCCAGAGCCCCACATCTGGCTGAGAGCCAGCCCATAGCCAGGAGGGCAGTCAGCTTCAGGTGAGAGTTGCCTTTGTTGTCAGCAGATGAGAGAGAAAGAAGATAGATCCCTGACCACCTCCTCAAATTGCTGCATCAGTCAGTTTGGAATCTACCTGCTTCTGCAACTCTCATTTACATGTGACTCAGAAAACCTTTATTTTTAAACCAGTTTTGTTTTCTGATATTGGCCACTGAAAGTCTGTGAACTTTGATCCAGTAATTTCTCTTTTAGGAGTCTACCCTAATGAAATAATCATAAATTCATACCAAAAAAAAAAAAAAACCCAAAAAACCCTTACGTATACCATTATTTATTAGAGGGAAAAATAGGAAACAGCAAGCATAAATGTCACCAAATGGGTGAAGGTTAAATAAATTATGTTGTACTCATAGGAAGGAATTTTATGAAACTATTACAAATCATGTTTCTGAGGAATATTTAATAACCCTAGAAAATGCTCACAGGATAGTGTAAGGTATAAAAAGGAAGCTGCAAAATTGGATTCACATAATGTGATCCCATTATCTTATTTACATATAGAGAGATTGGAAGCAAAATACTAACCGTGGTTTATGGGTATTTTTTATGACCTGCTTTATGGGTTTTGAACATTTAATTTTTTAAAATGTGCACATATCACTTTTATAATCAGAAAAATTCAATCAAGGTTTTGTCAACACTTTTGTAGCTGGAACTCTTTGCCGGAGACCCCAAAGGTAACACCATATGCTAGTTTTGGTTTTGCTGAGACACATACTCGAATTGCATCCTAGGGGGCTAGCATGAGAGAAGGCTCCCCCCAACTCCGAGGGGCCCCTTTCTGGAGAGAAATAAGGTGGAGCTGGGCACAACGGAGACTGTATCAAGGAACCAAAGGGAAGAGCCCCTAAGGCACAGGTGAGGCATGGGCAGACCCGAACAGGCAGAGAAGCGTAGTGATGGAGGACCGTGTGGTCTGAGTAATCAGGAAGAGACCCAGTGGTGACTTGGGGAGGAAAGAGAGAAAGACACACTGAGTGGACTAACTTGTTCAAAGTTAGGGTCAGAAGGGAAGGAAAGACAGGTGTAGGGACAGCATAGGAAACTATTTACTTGAGGTAACTACAGGGCCACGATGTACTCTCAGTCCATCCCAGACTTGTCAGAATATTCCTGCCTAAACTGGACTCGCTCTAGAGAAAATATCAGACAAATGCAAAAGGTGTGACATTCTACAAAACAGCTAGCCTGACCTCTGAAAAAAATGTGAAGGTCAAGAAAAATGAAAAGCAGAAGAGCCATGTCAGATGAAGAGATACAAAGAGGAGTGACCACTAAGTGCAGTGTGTGATCTTGGGCCCAGAAAACGCATCTCATACAGAACATTATTGGAATGAATGCGAAACTGCCACTGAACTTACTAACCATTCATTCACAGTCTTTTCCCTTGTAGCCAATCCCCTCCACATCTTCAGGTTGGCTATTCCCAGGTTCTGTCCTTGAACCTTTTCTCATTCTTACCGGTTTTCTGGATAATCTTGTGGATTCCCTGGTTTTCATCCCAAGCTTAATGGTCAGCTGGAAACTTGGCCCCATGTGTCAGTCATAGATGTATCTAGAAGTCAGTGTTGGACAGTTTCCCTGGAAGGCTTCAAAGATACTTAACTCAGCACATCCAAATCTGAACTCAGAATCTTTTTTCATCCTCAAATGTTTCTGTTCCTGTACTTTATTTTCCTATGGGTGGGATCATCATCTAGAAATCTCAGATTTATTCTCTCTTTCTTTAATCAATCAACAGGTCCAATTGACTTTCCTAAAACCATTCTCTGTGTTTTATTTTTGCTTCCCTCCTCCTCCAGCCATCACCATTTGTCACCATTGGCCTTGACTGCGTCTTCATTCCTTCTCATTGCCCTCAAAGACTCATCTACATTTCTTTCTTTCTTTTTTTTTTTTTAAAGATTTATTTATTTATGCACACAAGAACTAGGGTACAGGCCAGAGGTGTGGGGGGTGAGAGGATTCTCCAGAGACAAAGTGGGGAACAGAACACGCAGACTGACTGAAATACACTGCTGAGGGGAGCAGTGGGCAAGATGGGAGATGTCTGCCACGCCGTGTGGGTTGCTCCCTGGGTGGGGATTGAACTCGCGCTGCAGAGGCTGTGGAAAGTGCAGGTCTAACTTGCTCTTATAAAGCCTCTACATCATATAAAGCCTCTACATCATGTAAAGCCTCTACATCCTAGCCCTTCACGCTCTGCCTTGGATTTTCTGTCTCGCTATTCCCCTTCCTTCTCCTCAAACTCTCCACCCCTCCTCAGTCTTGAGGCGGAAAGACTGCCCATCATCATTGCCCAGTAGTTCTCCACATCCATTGTCAGGTGTCACCTCCTCCCTTGTGACGTCGAGTATAACTAATGCTCACGTGTGGCTTCCATTTCCGCTCTGTACCTTACACGGCGCATGCTCATTGGTTTGCCCATCCATTTCTTCCACCAGATGGCGGCTTGCTTGGGAATGGGAACATTTTCGTTTTCTCTTTTCATCACGATTTTTGCAGTACCAGTCCACAGAGAGTGCTTATTCAACAATTTTTTTTGTTGTTGAAATAGTGTTAAAACTCTAGTCAAATCCAGCTTTTATGCAATATTTAAAAAACTGGAAATTCTAGCTTTATAAAATGAAAGTGACTGGTGAAGAGGATCTGAAGGATGCTTATGAGCCTCTTATGTGCTTTTTATTAGGTCTGAGTATCTCCTAATTCATTAATGATGAGGAAAAGGAAGAACACTGGCAGGTTTTTTTTTTTTTTTAAATCACATATCATTAGTAAAGTGGATATCCCCCCCCCAAAAAAAAAATACTCTGTGTAAAACATAATTGGAGTTTCTAAAATCAGCACTGGGGGGTTGGCTTGGGTCTTGACCTGGTCCATAAGATGGGACAAGGCTGCTGCTTTGCCTGAGGAGGCCATTCGCCAGTCCCATGGATTTTCCTGACAGAGGAACAATGAATGAATGAATGAATGAATGAATCACCATTCATGTTCCCAGAGGGAAAGATGTATCTCCCCATCTTCCTGAGTGCAAGACAGACCTTGTCATCATCCCTCTTTGACCCAGCCCTCCCTCCTGTGTTGTCTGTTTTTGGTTAATGGCACCTCCCTCCTTCCTGCTACTCAGACCCCAAATCTGTTATCTTTGCTTCCACAGCTCCCTCCCTGTCCCCCAACCTGTCTGTTGTCATTCTGCCTTCCTCTTCTCTCTCACGTCTGTCCTTTCCCCTGTTCCCATTGCTGCTGTCCTAATTCAGGGGCTTATTACCTTCTGCCTGGACAGTAGCAATAACTTTCCAAATGGTCTCTCTGCCTCCCTCAAATCAGTCTCACGTATCAGGTTAATCTGTCTGAAGCAGAGCTTTCATCTCCTCCTAACCCTGCTAAAAACCTCTCAGTGGCTCTTCTTTTCCCCACAGTATAAAGTCCACATTCAAGTTGTGGCCTTTGCAACATGATTTCTCATTCACGCTCCCTATGCTCCGACTAAATCAAACTCCTTTTTCTTTATTCACTCACTGATTCATTTACGCAGTAGGTATTTATTGAACTGCTGGGCAGGATGTTGAGAATACAGAAATGAAAGGCAGCATTTTTGATCTCAAGCAGCTCACAGGTTCTACCTTTTCCCCCTCTGGACTTTAACCTTTCTGCCCCCATCACCTGGAATGTTCTTTACTGCACCCCCTGTCTATACTTGTCCAAATTCCATCCATGTCTCAATACTGCCTTTCCCCTGATTCAAATATCACCCTCATGCTGAAGCCTCCTTCTGCCCACCTCTTTCTCTCTCCAAGCTGGAAGAAATCAATTCCTCCTCTCAAAGGTTGTAGCACGTCACCTGCATTCTCTGAAGGCTGGATCTGATTTTCCACTGAAAACTTTATGTTCCTGAGAAAAGGATCTGTGTCAGTTTCATCTTTGCATTGGAAAGAACATTCAATACAATTCCAGGAAAATATTAATTACTCAATTAAATTTAGTTGAGTGAACAAATCTCTCAGAGATGCTACATGTAAATGAGGCCTGAGTCTTAGATTTTGGAAGTGGAAAAACATCATTTTCTGTGTCTTTGGCTCCTAATTGTCAAGAAGACTTTGGCCTTTTCATTCCCTATACTCTTTTTCGTCCTGGGCATCATGCCCAATGCCACATGGATTGCAGACATCAATGCAGAGGGCCAGTGGTGTTCCTTTAAAGGTCTTCTGACTTTGCATTCCTGGGGTTGTGCTGCTTGAGAGCCACATGGTGGCTTCATTCCTGGGTGACCTAGATTATGCAGGGCTTACTCCATGCTCTCTTAGAGATGTAGTGGGCTCTGCCATCTTGGGAGTCTCTGCACTTGCACTGCAAGGTAAAGGCAAAACTGGCATGGAGCTAGGAGAAGGGAGCATTGGGGTGCAATAATCCTGTATTGCACTGATTTGTTCCAGGATGGCAAACAATTAAACATGCATCATCAGATAGATTCATATAAGAGAAAAAGCCAAAAAGAAGTTTAATAAGAACAAATGTGTCTCTTATGGACACTGGAACATGAGTAACTTACCCACATGGCTTCAGATGCCATCACAAATAGCTTAGCTAAGACAGAAGAACTTTGTGGGACAAAAAGGGAAGGTACGTTAGGGAGGTTATTAGAGAAGGCACAGGAGACAAGGTATGCAGATTTGCCTTCTCCATGGAAAAGAGATAAGGAGAAGAGTTCTTTGGGTACATGCCCTTACAGAGAGAAGTTTACATGTATATATATATATCTTTTTCATTTCTTTTTGTTTGTTTTGGTTTCTTTGAATTTTTTATTTTTTATTGTAATTTATTTATATCCAAAAGCTGAAAAATAGATGACTGGATCAAGAAGATGGGTATACATACACAATGGAATACTATCCAGCAATCAAAAAAGATAAACTCATGCCATTCTCAGCAACGTGGATAGAACTAGAAGGAATTATGCTCAGTGAAATAAGCCAGAAAGAAAAAGAAAAATATCAGATGGTTTCACTTATTGGAGGAATATAGGGGAACCAAATAAGACATCAGGGGAAAAATAATAACAATACAAAACACAACGCAACACAACAAAAACAAACATACATATCTTTTCAAAAGCAACCTCTCGTTAGCCTTCAGAGCTCCTCCCATGAAATCAACCTTTTGCCAAAGACATATTTTGGGGTGGCAGGTTTTTGTTCCTCTGTAGGGGCACAGCTGAGCTGGTACAGATGCTCCAGGCTTGCGAGGGCAAAGGGCCTCTGGCTGAGTGGACAAAGTCAGTGGTTATGATTACTTCAGGACACCCGAGTCTAGTGGGACCCCAATGAGAATGAGGGCAAATCTGTGGATAACAGAATGCAGGGGTGAGTCCAAGCTCAGTGCAGGGCTTCCAAAGCTTGGGAGAAACTTCACTGGCTGCTTCTGTAGCTTTCCAGGAATGGAAAACTCAGGCCACATTCCTTGACTTTGATGGATGCTCTCTGACCTGCCCACTGACTCTTCTTATCTTAGCATCGCCTGTATCTAAGACCACTCTTGTTGACTCAAGCACACTCAGCTCATTCAGGCTCCTGAGTCTTGACCTCATACCCCCACACCATCACAGTCCATTGAAATCCTCTGCCTTCAATGCCCTATTCAAAGACCAGTCTGTGCAGACTCTTCCTTTGAATGCCCCACACAAATGTACCACTCATTCCTTAGCTTTTGGCACTTATTTTATCATGCTCCTCTTATAGATGAGACAGTTGTCAATAAATCTACCCCTTCAGACTATATCCGAGAAAAGCAAGCAAACATCAAAAGAAAAAAATAAATAGAATTAAAAATAAATAAATCTGCCCCTTCGATGGAGTGTAAGATTCTTCGGTAGAGCCAAATTTTATCCAGGTGGGCTTCCCCAAAGGTTATTCCAGCTCCCAGCAATACCCTCACAAATATCTAATAACTGTTTGTCAATTGATTAGCGGAATATAACATCACCTTGACCTGGGCACTCTTCAGTGGGATTAATTTGGTCCCAGACAGTTTTTCTGCACAGATGGGCAGACACTGGTGCCCATCTCCCTGAGGCGTCTCCCCCATGTCCTGGGCCTGAGGGGGTTTCTGTCCTGTTTAGCACAGAGTCCTCAATCAGGTGTCCCTGGCTGGACCCCCACTCGGTGAATTGGCACATTATGTAGGTCTGAGACCCAGTTCCATGAGTTGTCTCTCTCCCTGACTCCCTCTTCTCATCCTTTCCCCTGACAGTTTGGGGCCCTCTGGTTCCCCATCACTAATTTCTTTGGACTCAGTCATCTCTCAGTGCTTAAGTGAAGAGCAGCCTTCACATAAGTGAGTGACGGTAGGCCCCAGGCCCATGCCCCAGCGGAGGCAAAGAGGCTGAGACGGGATCGCCTTCATCCTCTCTATGTTCGTCATTTCCTTTGACTCACTCATTTTTCAGACTGCTAAGGGAATCTCAGAGATCTTTTTGTTTTTTTATTTTTTTAATTTATTTTAATTTATTTATTTTAAAGATTTATGTATTTATGCATACAAGAACTGGGGTGCAGGCTAGAGGTGTGGGGGTTGAGAGGATTCACCAGAGAGAGAGCGGGGAATAGAACAGGCAGATTGACTGAAATACACTGCTGAGGGGAGCAGTGGGTGAGGCAGGAGAGGTCTGCCACACCATGTGGGTAGCTCCCTGGCTGGCTGGGGATGGAACTTGTGCTACAGAGGCTATGGACAGCTTCATAGTGCTGTGCTTAACCCCTTGCGCCACCAGGGAGGCCAGATCTCAGAGATCTTCTACAGTGCGATCTCTGCCATCACCTCGTGTCTGTTTATCATCCCCAGCAAAAGTGTCCATTTCTTGAAGGAGAGAATCATGCTCTGTAATGTTCTAGTATCCATAACACGCATGATAACTAGAAATAAACATTATTGAATTTTACAAGTCAAGCTCCCAATCCAACCATCCTCAGAGGGCACAGGCATCCATGTCAATTAAAATATCTTCATGCAGGGCTTCCCCAGTGGCGCAGCGGTTGAGTGTTGGGCTGCGAAGCTGCCCACAGCCTCTGCAGCGTTGGTTTGATCCCCAGCCACCGGGCGAGGGTCCCACATGGCGCGTAGACCTCTCCTGCCACCCACTGCTCCCCTCAACAGTGTACCTCATCAGTCTGCCTGTTCTGTTCTCCGCTCTGGCTCTGGTGAATTCTCTCACCCTCCTGCGCTTTTGACTGTACCCAGTGCTTGTATAAATAAATAAATACATCTTAAAAAAAAAAATATCTTCATGCGACAAGAAGTAACTGGAAATACAGCTTGTTGCCCAATACCGAGATGCAAGGTTCAGTAAATGAGGGAGCATCACTGTGATGGGATATTAGGCAGTTATTAAAATGGTGATTATAATGTTTGTGGGTGTGCTGCAACCATCCCAGGCCGGGTCGGGTCAGCGTCGGTTCAGGCAGCTTAAAAGAGAGAAACTTGGAGCCCTTGGCATCATCCCCACAGGTTTCTTAATAGTGCACAGGGGAAGCAGCCAGCAGGGAGACAGCAACGTGGGCCCCTGTGCATCTCTGTACTCTCTTTCCTCTGGACCTCCTCTGGCGTTCTCTCCCGGTCTCTTCCTCTTGCAGCTGTCGCTCATCCTCTCTGGTCTTTGCGGCAGCCCTCTGTGCGATGGCGCCCTTATAGCCTCAGCCTCCAGGCTTGGGTGTGCCCACACCACACTCCAGGTGTCCACACTCAGGCACGCGTGCCCTGCACCCTCACTCCTAAGCGCCTTCTGTATTAGCGCAGTCAAGGTGACAGCCACAGAGGCCAGCAGTGTAAAAGCCTGGCCATCTTCATTTACCCTCCGGGGGAGCGACGTGGAAAGTGGTGATGACAGACGGCAAGTCGGTGAAAGCTAAAGATAGCCTGAAACTGTCACCGTAACAGCATTGCATTAGGACAAACCTGGGAAGGTGCTGTGCAAACAAGAAACTATTCAGTGGGGGAGTTTGAGTGGGTTTTTATTTCTATGTCTTTAAGGTTGTGGCTGTCCCATCTTTTGAATAAAAATATAGATACAAATAAAATTAGTATAAAAACATCTAAATCATATTGTGCGGGATGGTTGAGGCAGTAGTAGTAAGTTGTCTATCTGGCAAAAGAGCAGAAGTGAAAAAGTTGAATTTTGTGACTGCACCTGCCCTGGATCTCGCATACTCTTACCTAATGAATTTTGATCCTGCTCCTGATTAGCCAACAAAAGAAAATTTTGTTTCCTTGAAGCCTACAAGTCAGTTTGGAATTTGAAAATGCCCATGGGGCCCTATGAGAAATATGCCAACTCCGATAGGGTTGAGACCTCAAGGAAAGAGGCCTAGCCCAGCCTTGAGAATGGCTGGTTCTGAGTCTGCGGTCTGTGAGGGAGAGAGAGCGAGAGACACGGTGGACAGAAACGTGGAAAGGTGGGGGTTCTAGACCCAGTTCTGGTACTTAAGTAGGTAACTCGCTTCATCCAGCTGGTCAGTCAGCCCAGTTAACAAAACACAAGCACGTCAAGTTCTGCCAGATCTAGTTCACAGAAGGGAGGATGCAAGGCAAGAACGCGTATTGAGGCTGGGGAGAAGCTGCCCTGAATCAATAGGAGCTATTATGGAGAAATAGCAGCAGGGAGGGTGTGGTGAGCGCCACAATGCTGACAGCTGATTCAGACCTCACCGAAATGGAGACAATCAGCTACTAACAAAGCCAGGGACAAAGCCCTGATTGAAATGGGCTGCAGCTGACTTTTCCCAGCCTCCCAGCTGGACTCATTTGGGTTCTCACAGCAAATGGTTGCACCTCCCTCCAATGCTTATCGCCCTGACCTGGGCACCATGCTAGCCTGGGCACCCGATCTGTTCCTGAATGTCCCCTTCGCTTCCAGTGCTGCTTCCGAAATGCTACATGGAAGAACTTTTCTCTTCGTCCACCCTGCCCCTTTCTCCTCCCACTGTCCCTGTCTTCCTCCTGCCCTTTCTTTTAAGTTTATTTTATTATTTTTTTTAAAGATTTATTTATTTATTTATACAAGCACTGGGAAGCACAGGAGGGTGAGAGAACTCACCAGAGCCAGAGCAGGGAGCAGAACAGGCAGACTGACGAAGTACACTGCTGAGGGGAGCAGCGGGCGGCAGGAGAGGTCTGTGCGTCATGTGGGACCCTCGCTCCGTGGCCAGGGATCGAACTGGCGCTGCAGAGGCTGTGGGCAGCTTCACAGCCCAGCGCTCAACTGCTGCGCCACCAGGGGAGGCCCCTTCTTCCCTTTCTGATCTCTAATCTTGATGAGTTATTTCTGACCTGACACCAGGGATGGTCAGTATTTCCCCTCAGAGCTAGCTACTTACTGCTCTCTTGAAGGCTACAAAATACCTTTGTAAGGAATTTTAAATGGACTTGGCCTTTTCCAGAATATGGTCCCCCCTTCTCATTTGGGCAGGAATGAGATGAGCTAGTTTAATACCTCACTGAGGGAATGAGGGCAGGATGTAACGGGGCAGACAATCAGTGGAAAAAGAGAAATAAATGGACCAGAAGCAGTGGGGAAAGCGGTACTGTCCGGGCTAATCGAGAATCTGCGTGTGGATGGGACCCTGCCTGAGCCAACTGCGCGCCCAACCTCTCTGAGGGCTGCGGGGTGGAGGTGAAAGTGGATCTGAGGTCAGGGCCGGGCCCCTCCTTGCCTAGGACAGAGGACCTGGAAAGCTCAGACACAGCTAATGAGGTTTGATTTACAGAATCAATAGCAACAATTTCAGCCCTTTCCTTATTGCTTATTGGCATGTTGGTCACTTATAAACTTGCCTCCTCACGCAGCCCCGTAGCGAGCACTGGGCAGGAGTGGAAGTGGGTGGGTGCAGGCTGTGGAGACTTGTCAGCACCTGCTTAGAGCTGCTGGGTAAAAACGGTCCAGGGGTTTCACCGACTCCGGTGAACCTGTGCAGACTTCAGGCTGGTGTTTTTGTTTTCTTTTTTTATTCCAAATTAGGATGGTACCGGAACTGCGGAGGCGGTGCCATGTGGTAGATTGAGGTGTGATGCTGTACTCTGCAGACTTACTATTGTAAGTCAATGCTAAATCAATAAAACTTTTATTAAAAAATAAATTCCAAATTCACATAGTGATAGTGCTCATAGCCTTCATTCACAGGCAACATACTGTGTCCAGACAGGATCAGGATTTGTTTCTGTAAAATCTGTCGGGCTACAGACCTCATAAGTGGGCAGAGGGAGGATTCTGGTCGTATGCATAGAAGTATAAGCTCGATAGGATGTGATCAGAATGAGTATTTCTCCAGTTGCTAGGTATTGATTTACTATGTACAAAAAACGTCTTTGGCATTGGGAGGGACATAAGAACGTTCCACATCCGGGTCCTACTCTTCATCTATAATCGAATGAAACGCTACACCCCCCACTGTCACTATCACCAGCACCGAGACCATCACCCGGTAGCGCTGCTGCTGTCACCTGTACCCTGGCCATCACCTCTGCCATCATCTCAGCAGAAAACATTTGTCAAGCATCTGTTGTTTATGTGTGGCTGTGTGACTTTCTCAAAAGTGGCATCTGTGTCACAGCTGGGCTATGCCGAAGGACTAGGTGGTGCTTGAGTGAGGGTGACATGTGACAGACTCTCCTGAGCTGTCAATCCAGGACACGTCATGTATGAAAGGAGCATTGTGGATAAAATGAGCGAGAAGGAGTCAGTGGCTGAGGCTCCAGTCTCCCTTTCTAGGAGTCCATCTGGGCTGACTTCCTGGCACATCAGGTATTACCTCCCTCTGCAAGACTGCAGAGATGCTGAGCTCACCAAAGCAGCATTGCATGCCAGCAGAAAGCTCCCCCAAAACAGACATGATGAATGCAGAACCAGAGAGATCAAGTGAGTCAGTCCATACTGGGAATTTAAGTGTAAATAAATTCCATGCACGTGGGCACACTACTCAGATGTATTTTTATTCATTATCTTGCCTTAATCACAGAGCCAAATGAAACCAATCACTCTTTCAAGCTTATGAAACCTCTTACTCGCCTATCTCTAAGCCTTAGCTTCTTTTCTGTCTACAACCTGGAATGCCCTTCCTGTGAATCAACAAGTGACCAAATATTGTTGTGGGCTCATTTGTGTCCCCTCCCCTCCTAGATGTTGAAGTCCTAACGAATGTGACCTCATTTGGAGATCTCTGCAAGTGATCATGTTAAGATGAGGTCATTAGGATGCACCCGCCTACCTTATGACTGGTGTCTTTACAGAAAAGGGAAATTTGGGCTTAGTGGCAGCCTCGGACAGAGGGACGATGGTGTGAAGACCCAGGGAGGGTGCCGTTGTCCAGCTAAGGAATTCCTGAGACCACCAGGATCTGGGGGAGTGTCCTGGAGCAGATTTTCCTCGCAGCCTGGGGGAAACCATCACACTGATCTGGACTTCCAGCCTCTAGAATTCAGGCCCAGTCATCTCTGTTTTGAAGTTACCCAGCTTGTGGTATATTGTTACAGAGCCCCAGGAAACTAGTATAGAAATTAGACCTCAGGGCCAAGCTATTTCTCCAGAACCCTGAGTATAGCAGGGGCCCTGCATTTCATGTTCAACCAGAACTATTTTCCAGCTGATCCATCTTTTGCAACTTACCTGGTGAACCACACTGTGAGGGTGCCAGTGTGACCCTGTGATGGTGCCAGTGTGATGTGCATGACAACCCACAAGCTGTATGTATCACAACAAGCAGAGTGGAGAGGTGAGGAATAGAGGTTCAGGAAATGTGAGAAGAAAGGGAAAGGCATTTTGGAAGAGGTGGTAGGTTGTGAAGGGGCTCAGGTAACTGTTCTCCTTGCCATCACGGGGGACCCCACAAATAATTGGCCCCAACTCTTGGCCCCAACCTGTGATGCTGTGTTGAGTGGTCTTGGTGGCTAGGGCAGATGCTCATCTGGGTCTTGGGGTGCTGCTGACAGGAGCATCTGGCCTGTATCCCGGTTCTTGCATAAATAAAATAAATCTTTAAAAAAAGCACATATATCACAGTACATATTCTTGATTTTGTTCTTCCTTTCTTCTTAACAGAAGATATATATCATAAAGACTAGCCATCCAGACAGAGGTGATGAGACAAGGCATTTATAGTGAGCACCAGGGGCTTGGCCTGATGGAGCCAGATTCAAGGGACATCTGAGAGATTCGGTCCAGGCAGAGCTAGGAACAGGGAAGTGCAGCCAATTCAAGGAGCCAAATCTTGGTGCGCAGCTAGAAACCAGGGACAGGGCAAGCAAGAAACAAACAGGCTCCAGCAGGTGGTCTTGGCCACAGACAGAAAGGATCGCAACCAGGAGACCAAAAACACCCCAGCACAATCAGGGCGCATCTTACGCATCTTTTGCTGAGTGAACCAGGAAGCCCACAGACGTGGCCACTAAGTCCAGCTGGGAAGATGAAGAGAGATCAGAGTCAGGAATCAAGGGCAGATTTCCTGAATCTGTCAGCACTTTTCTATTCAGAGGGCTGCTCTCTAGCACACAGAGCAATGCCAGCACCTAACAGGCATCTGATAACAACAGCTGTCGACTTATTTATTGACTGTTACTGAACAAATGGAAAACTAGTCTTGAGAATGATAAACCAAGAAATGGACATGCTTTCTAACCTCAAGGCGCTTACATCTAGGGGGTTGAGATCAATATATAACTAAACCATAAGGCAAGATGACATAAGAGCTAAGCAGAAATTAATGCCAGGATGGGGCCGTTAGTTCTACATGAGGTTATCGGGGATGGCTTCATGGAGATGGCGGTAAGCTTATTTGGAGCCTGAATAAGGGGCATCTTCATGAGAATGACAGTCACAGGGGACATCACCAGCATTCTGAACCTGTGCTTCCTGAGTCACCAGCGCTGGAGGTCAGAGCAAGGACTGTTCTAGGGTGGACAGAGAGCCAGGGGAAAATGAGGTGAACACAGGGGAGAGATTCATTTTGCAGACCTCTTCCCGCCTCCTCCCCTTTCCCCCCAGCCAACTGGGAGTGCTGTTGTTTCTGCTTCTACCTCATTTCCTTCCCCTCTTGTGATGCTAGTCTCATTCTACCTTGTCTTCTGGATGTACACGGCCTGGGCCATTCTAAGCTTCTGAGACTTGGAAATGAACCAGAGCAGATTCTTGAGGACCGCAAATCCCTCGATGGCAAACATGCCTGGGATCCAGCAGAAGTGGAGGGTCATATGTGGCCTACAGCACTTTCTACTCTCAGCTAACTCTGTGATGGTGACATTTTCACTGCAGCAAAGCAAGCAAGTGACCGGCATGCTGTGTAGCTTTCCATTCTGTATGCAAGAAGCCCAGGCCTGCTCTGATGCTCAGCTTACTCATCCACCCATGTTAGCACCAGAGAAGTCTCTAGAAGGGGAAGCAATCCAGATGCTCTGAGGCTGGCAGGGATCAAACTGGCACTGCAGAGGCTGCAGACAGCTTCACAGCGCTGCGCTCAACCGCCTGCGCCTCCAGGGAGGCCCGATATATGTGCTTTTAACTGTTGAAACAACCATGAAGTCTTCCCAGATTAAGAAGGAAAGAAATTAATGAAAATATTCAGCCAGAATAGCACATAAACTGGTGAGAAAAAAATGGAGCTAGGTGTTCTAAGGTCTTTATACTATCTGTCATGAACACAAGAGTACTGATTAATTAAAAATGTTTTTAAGTTAAATGTGTAAATTGCAATTTTTAGGGTAAATACCATAAAAATAGAATCAGAACATGTAACTCCAAAAGTGATAGAAGGAAAAGAGAAATATTAATAAAAAGAAGGCAACAAAGATAAAGAAACATGAGTAGAACCAATATAATCACAAAGTAAGTTGGTAGATTTTTTAACCCAAAAATATTAGAACTTGATAAAACTTAAATGGATGAAGGTCTCCAGTAAACAACAATAACAACAGCCAACCTCAGTGATTTTTCAGGTGAAATTATATATAATGTATATTCTTATGTGTATATTTTCAAGGCCAAGTCTAAAACATAAGACCACAAAAGGTAAAAGATAAAAGGGATAGAAAATAGGGCAGGCAAGTATCAATCAAAAGCTATCATAGAAGGTTCCATAAATATGAAACAAAATAGAGTGAACATTACTAGAGATGAAGAGTATAATTTTACAGTGGTATGTTTCATTTGATGAAAATATTAGAATTTAAAATACATTAATAAACCTTTAAAATAAACTTCAGAATATATATAATAAAAATCGACAGGAGCACAGGAGAAAAAATGAAGATCAGAGTGGAAAATTTTAATAAACTTCTCTCAGTCATATATAAATCTTGCTGGAAAAAACCAAAATGATATAGCGGATTCAAACCAGATAAAATATTTGACCTAAGAGATGGCTATAAAACATTACATCAAACAGTTGCAGAAAACATACTTTTTTCAGGGACACATATTTTAAAGAATCAATTCTTTCTGGACCTTGAGTCAATTGCAACAATTTTTACTGAATCGAAATGATACCAAGCACTATCTCCAGAAAAATGCAATTAAGCTAGAAATAAGAAAGCAAGACTTCACTAAAATATTCCTTATAAATGGACATTTACATACACACTTCTGGATAATGAAAGAGTGCAATACGAAAAGAAAGTATAGTATTAATTAGAATATATTTGAATGAAGTAATAGTGAAAATACCTTTTAAAATTTGAGACATAAAGTCAGTGGTGTGCTAGAGTTGGCTTGTAACAGTTTGCAGAGCTGACTTAAATATTCAGGAAAAATTCTAGCTGGTTGGTTTTTTAAAAAAGATTTGTTTATTTATGCATTCAAGAGCTGGGGTGTAGGCCAGAGGTGCGAGGGGTGAGAGGATTCATCAGAGACAGAGTGGGAAGCAGAATAGACGGATCTACTGAAATACACTGCTGAGGGGAGCAGCAGGTGAGACAGGAGAGGTCTGCTGCACCATGTGGGTCACCTCCCTGGCCTGAGATCGAACTAGTGCTGTAGCGCAGTAGCTGCGGATAGCTTCATAGTGCTGTGTCTTAACCCCTTGTGCCACCAGGGAGACCCCCTCTAGCTGGCTGTTAACCCTCTAGTAGCTTGAAGTCAGCCATGGTGGGGATGGGCTGGACACACTACAAATGAGAATTCTCTTCCCTCTCTCTTTCCCTTTTTCTTCCCTTTCCCTCCCTCTTTTTTTTTTTTTTTTTTTTTTTTTGCAAATGAGTTATAAGAACACCAGGAGATACAGTTAAAACACTATATTGAGGGAGATTTATAGCCACAAAAGCATAGATTAAAAAAAAAAAAGGCTGGAATTTCCAACTGCAGGAACTAGGGGAAAAATAATATAAAGTCAAAGAAAGTAGGAGAAAGAAAACAACTAATATAAGATGAAAAATTAATAGAAAATATTATACAAAACAAATATAATAAAGAGAACGAACATGGCCAAAATTTGGTTCCTTGCAAATAGGGAATGAAATTGACAAATTTCTGGTGAAATGGATCAAGAAAATAAATGCACAGATGATCAACATCAGGAATGAAAAAGTGAATATTGCATATTGAAAATATAATAATGGGACATATGAAAAACTTACCACCAATTTATTTGAAAAATAATGTGAAATGTATATATTCCTGGAAAAATATAATTATACCTAAACTCTTCTCATGAAGAAATAAGAATTTACTGTGGTAAAAACAATTACTAAAAGCTCTTATCTAGAACTCTCTAGACCCAGTTGGCTTTGCCAGTGAGTTCTATAAATGTTCAAGGGAGAAATACTTCCAATTCATACACATTCCTTCAGACAATAGGATATAAAAGGGCACATCTTCCATTTTGCTTATGATACTACCCATAATCCTGATTCTAACACTCAACAAAGGCAAGATGAGAAAGGAAAATTAGAGCCTAATCTTACTCATGAATGTAAATGCAAAACATGAACTACAATTAGTAAACTGAATTCAACAATATACATAAAAAAATACATCATGACTAATTGGGGTTTTTCCTAGGACTATAAGATTAGTATAACTTTGGAAAAGCAATTCATGTCATTCACTACATTAACAGAAAAAAATGGTGTGATTATAACAGAGATGCAAAGAAAATATTTGGTAAAAGTCAACATTCATTCATGATAGTACTCATATCAAAACAGGAATAGAATGAAATTTCCTTAAATCTAACAAATGGTAACTGCTACAATCTTATTGTGAAACTCACACCAAACATTGAAACTTTGAGAATTCTTATTTTGAAATTTGGAATAAGACAAGAATCACCACTACTGCTACTTCTATTCAACCTTGCTCTGGAGTTTCCTGCCAGCTCAGTCAAACAATACAAAGAAATAAAAGGTGTAAAAATTGAAAAATGGGGAAAAATAACTGTCACTATTCACAGACGATATAATTATGCATAGAAAATCCAAAGGAATCCATGGAGAGATTATTATAATTATCATGAGGGTTTGACATGGTTATAGTATTCACATTCAATACTTAAACAATAAATTTAATTCATATAATTGAGCAACAAATTGAAAATGAAGTACAGGAGCTACCATTTACAATAGCGTAAAACAAGATGATATCCTTGGGAATAAAGCTAACAAAATATTTTTGTCCAAGATGTCCACAGAGAAAATTATAGAGTGTTACTGAGACATGTTAAGAAAAGAAAGTGCTAAATAAGAGGAGTGACATACCAAGTTTATGAGTCAGAACAGTCAATTTCTGTAAAGATGCTGCTTGTCCTCAAATTGAGTCATAAATTTATTGCTAACCCAAGCAAACCCCCATGAATTTGTTTAGCCTGGCAGACTGGTCTTAACATGCCTGGCGAAAGGGTTAATGAGAAAATTCAAGAATGTTAAAAAAGCGCAGTCACTGGTGCTACCATATACCCAGATCAATAGGGAAAACAAGGGTTTTTCAACCAATTGCTGAGACAATTAGGTATCCACATGGGAGAATAAAGTTGAATTTCTTTACTTCATATCATCCTTGAAATGTTGATTTTAATGGCTTAACAGACTATACCTGAAGGGAAAATCAATAAGGAAAAATACTGCCATGACCTTGGGGGTAAAGTTTTCTGAAAAACAAAAACACAACAAAAAAATTTACACAAAACCCCCACGAAATATAAAGAAGAAAAAAATATATTTTTTTCTACATTAAAATTCAGACATTCTCTTCATCAGATGGCATCAAAGGTAAAAATATAAACCACAGAGTGCGTTAAAATATTTTTAACATACCTAAGTAACAAGGGACTAGTATTTAAAGCATTTAAATAATTCCCCCAAATCACTAACAAAAATACAGACAACACAAAAAGAAAAATGAATAAAAGACTTAAACGGACACCTCACATTGCCACAAACTATAGGGTGAGTTATTAGTGAAATCAGATACCATGAGATAAAAGTCCTTCCATCCTCACTTGATGGCAAAAGTTAGAAAGTCTGACAGTGAGGAGGTGATGGAGTTTGGGAGCAGTTCCCTGCTGCTGATGGGAGCATAAGGTGGTCCAGTCACTTGGCAATCAGGTTGGGAGTATTTAATATATTAGCCCTAAATAAAATAGAAACAATGCTGTAGGTATTTGCCTTGAGTTGTACCCACAAGTGGTAAGAGCATAGAGAAAAAGCAAAGGAATGGGGATCCTGGAAGTCATACAGGGGGTACCTCAGTGAAGACAAGGTGTAGTGGTAGTGGAGAGGAGCTCACTGCTGTGTTCCTTTTTTCTTTCCTCCTGGCAGCTATGTGGCTGTTCTCTTCATTTTATTCACTTATTTGTTAAACTATATGTAGGTGTTTAATGTACTTTTCTGTATTTATGCTCAAACATTACACCTTTTTTTTAAATAAGAGGGGAGAGTAAAGTATCACTGGCTGGTGGTTTCCACGTACTGACAGCCATGGGAGATGCTTAGGCATAGAAGTGGCTGGGTGGCCTAGCAGACTTCCTGGTGAGGAGTCCGTGAGGTAATAGCCTGGAGACACCCCGAGTGTGAGTGAGACTTGGTGGACCTGATGACCTGGTTTCTGTTCATCCTTCCAGCTTCTCTTGCAATGGCCTTTGGCGCCAGTCACTTAACAAATGTGGCCTGAGCACCACCCGTGCGCTAGGTGCTGGGATACAGGACCCAAAAAGACGAAGCTTCACACTTGAGTGTGGGAGGGGAGGTGAAAGATTAGGAGGGTGCAGGCTGGCTAATTGCAGGACATCTTCCCAGAAGAGTTGGCACCAGAGCTCTGCTTAAAGGTCAACTGCCAGGCAATATTTAGTGGAGGAGAATTCAGAAAAAGGGAGCATCTGTGGAAAAGTGAGAACTAGCAGCTGTGTTCTAGAGGCAACCATTGGCTCTGTGTTGGAGTGACATTGGAGTGACCTTGACTGCACACGTCAGGTTGCTCTTACAAGGCTTATGCTTATTCTATGGACTGCAAGCTATCTTGGCATGCTGCCTTTATGCTTCACTCAATCAAATTTAGAGGACTTTTTCAGCTTTAAGAGCTCCTGAAAGTATTCCTGGAAGGGAGAGCCTATCCTGAAGGTATAAATATCACTACATTTTTGCTGCAAGTCTCCTGTGTGCCAGGCAGAGACCAGAGGTGCAGATACAGAAGGTAGGATGTGAGGAAGTAAGATAAAGGGTCTGTCACAGCTCACAAAACACAAAGGTGACAGTAGGTTTTATGTTTATATACCATTTTGCCATTTTTCAATTTCCCCCCATATCTCATTTGGTTTGGGGAGGTGTAGGAAAAATTTGCAGGGGAGCTACCCCCACCTTCTTTGGTATCTTTGGCTGACCCAGCAATAAGTTAACACAAGAGAGAGCAGCAAGAAAAAATACTAACTCATGTGTGTGGACATCCCTAAGGTCTAAAAGTTAGTAAATAACTAAAGCAGCAGTTCCAGTAATTCTATTTATTTATTTATTTATTTTTAAAATTTTATTTATACAAGAACCGGAGTACAGGCCAGATGCACGGGAGGGTGAGAGAATTCACCAGAGACAGAGTGGGGAACAGAACAGGCAGACGAAACACACTGCTGAGGGGAGCAGCGGGCGATACAGGAGAAGTCTGCTCACTATGTGGGTTGCTCTGAGGCCAGCGGGGATCAAACTGGCGCTGCAGAGGCTGCAGACAGCTTCACAGCGCTGCGTCCAGCTGCCTGCGCCACCAGGGAGTCCCTCCAGTAATTTTAAACGCATCTTTGTTTCCCATTCTCTGAGGTTCAAGGTGTGTCCCCATCCTTCTACAGGGAGAAATCTTTACATAGAGACTAATTTTCTACTTTCTGGCGAGAGGGGAGAGAGAGGAGAAAGGTCAGAGAGTGCCTATTTTTAGGAGAAAGGAAGGTTTAGGGCACCATTCACTCCCTGACTGTTTCTTTAACTGGAAATAATCAAAGCTTCACTTTGACACATCTTGGAATGGCGATTTGTGGCTCCACAGAGGAGAGAAGTCCTGACAAGGGGTTCAACCTGACTGGTTCTGCTTTGACTAACACCACAGCCTGCACGTCTTTGTCGCGGGCTGCTGACCCCTAGTCTAGGATTTAGTAAAGGAAGGAGCACCACCAGGCACCTGCTACTTCTTACTGTGTTACTGTGTGGCCTGGAATCCAGTGGTTTCGCCTTCATGGCCTGGGTTTCCCCCTGGCTTTGAATTGCTTTGAAATCCTTAGATATCTCAACAGACTTTGTGCCAGAGGAGCACCAGTAATAGTAATAATCGGATAAACGTAATCCAGGCTGAGGAAGCCAGGAGGAAAATAAAGGCCACACAAGATATTCCACCAGGTTTACACAGAAATGGCCAATTGGAGGGATGTCCTGCCTTCTTGCTGAGGGGTGTCCTGAAAATGGCACCAAGTTCAGAGTGAAAATATGGGTGATTTCCATTGGCTGGGTCACTGCTGAGCTGTGTAGCTCTAGGTGAGTTGGTGACCCTCTCTGAGATTCAGTTTTCTCCACTATGAAATTGGAATAACCTCTGCCCACCTCAGCAATTTTGGCAGGAAATGGCATGAATGTCCGTGGAGGTTGATGAAACTGAAAAATCAGCTTCTTTCAAATGAGACTATTGTTGTTTAATCACTTTTGTAGGATCTGCTCAGGAGGTCCACCCTCAGACTTTCTTTTTTTCCTTTTTCTGTGTCTTCTGCAAGGTAGCTCCCTATACTGTCTACCAAATAACAAATTGCCACATTGTTTCTTTGTTGTCTGACACTCAGGTTCTCAGCGTAGTAGTCTGTTTACTTCAATATTCCGAGCCTTTTAGCATTTCAAGTCTTTTTAAACAACACCTATGAAAAACACAGAAGAGTAAACAGAGGCGCAGTTGCTCCCTCTCCCAGGCTCAGCAGTTCTCTGTTGAATTATGAACATGTACAGGAGAGGCGAAAGAAATGCAACAAACATCCACTTGAGAACAGAAATAGAAATCATCTAGAAAGTTGCAAATCCATGCCAGACCTTGGCAGTTAATTTTTATTTTTTAAAGATTTATTTATTTATGCACACAAGAACTGGGGTACAGGCCAGAGGTGTGTGGGGGTGCTGGTGAGAGGACTCACCAGAGACAGTGGGGAACAGAACAGGTGGAGCTACTGAAATACACTGCTGAGGGGAGCAGCAGGTGAGACAGGAGAGGTCTGCTGTGCCATGTGGCCAGCGTATGGCACTCATGCTGCAGAGGCTGTGAATAGCTTCATAGTGCTGCCCACCTCAGCAATTTTTGCTTAACCCCTTGCATCACTAGGGAGGCCCTCGTCAGTTAATTTTTACATACATGATTTCACCCATGCAGGAAAGGCAGGTGCGGAAGTGACAGTTGGCAAGGAAAGCCGTTGTTACCCCAAGCAGTGGTTCTGAAGAAGGCTCTGCTTCCAGCGATAGGCTTGTCACAGAACAGGTAGTGACATGTCTTCCCTAGAGGTTTGAAAACTGGAAACCAGGAGGTTCTCATTGACTTTGATTCTAGATCCTGACCTTGCTGCCTTTCTTTTTGTAATGTTACAGCCCCACTGCGGTTCAGTTCTAGAGGACAATAGATTAAAGGTTATTTTTAGCAAATACATAATTTCCTACATTAAAATTCTAAAACCCAAGAAGGCAGCTTAGACTTACATCTGAGTGTTGCTGTCGGCTGCTGGTGTCCAACGCAATCTGAGCAGGAGGGACAGAAGGGGGAGGCCCAGGACATGAAATATGACCCCACCTTGAGAAAAGGTTGTCAGGGTCCCCACCTCCATCCAGATATACCCTGCTCCCGGCACTCACCAGAGTTCATAACAGTCCAAGGGAACTCACCCCCAGATGACACCTTTTCTGGAGCGGGAAGCTGTCAGATGTGTGATATTGTAGTGATCCTGACCGATCAAGAGGTCACGTGTATTGGGACACAACGATGTCTTCATAGTAGAAAGGTGGGAGGCAACTGAAATAGAATGATTTACATTATCAATTAAAATGCAACCACTGGCTTTGAAGAAGCCAATAGTCAAAGTCATGAAAGGAAAGAACAGATAGAACCTGCCTGTGCTCAGAGGCCCTGCCTGAAGCAAAACTAGCAGGTGGTCCTAATACTATATCTGCCTCTGAAAGCGGGTATAAATATAGGCACCAAACCTGAGGCAACGTGGGATCTTGATGGGTTCCATGCCGGAGCTCCGAGCCTTCTCTGAGCTTTGGCGGGAGCTGCTGGAGACCCTTGCCCTGAGAAGTGGCTCATCCACCCTGTGGAAGGACAGATGCAGGGGACTCTCCAGACTGGGTCGTGCTCACTCTGTGTGGCCAGTGCCCTGAGCTTTGCTAAGAGCTTGGTTACCTTTCTCTTTTTGCTACTAATTGAATTGTACGCTTATGTGATTTAACGAGCTTCTCCCTCCCCCGTCAGGAGTTAATGCTGAGGCTATATGCATTTGGCTTGAGTCGTAAGTGAAACTTGCCCATGAGGCGGAGGTTAGCATGCTGGACCCCCCAGGCCTGATCCAGCAGGCACAGTCTTGGAGAGGGGCTGGGTCAGATATTGGGCACTGGGCAGGCTGGAGGTAGTGGAGGTGGCAAGTTTCCTGCGCCCTCAGGCACAGGCCTACACGTGCTATGATGCAGAGTGTGCTGCCAGCTCTGAGTCAGCGCCAGCCTCCCTCCCGCGCTCAGAAGTTGTGCGGTGCAGGATGGCACGGGTGTGTCACCGCTCACTTCTCCTCATGTCAGATCAAGGTCCTCGTTAGCCTGACCTCTTGTCACTAATGAATGCTTTCACAGAGACACTGGCCCAGTTGGCAGGAACCCAAAAGTCTGTTGTCTGTTTGAGTAATGGAGAGTTCTTTCTGATTAATATAGATTAATAGAGGCTTAGAGTAATCTATTAATAGAGATTTATCATATATAGCACTTGCACATTCCTAGGCTTTAGGGGATTGAAATTTACTATTTACTCGCTGTGTTCCTAGTGTTTAGGTTCATATCTTTTTTTTTTTTTAATAGAGGCATGTTTTATTTATTTATTTGTTTGTTTGTTTGCTTTGTTTATACAAGCACTGGGTACAGTCAGAAGCGCAGGAGGGTGAGAGAATTCACCAGAGCCAGAGCGGGGAGCAGAGCAGGCGGAAGGACCTAAGTACACTGCTGAGGGGAGCAGCGGGCGGCAGGAGAGGTCTGCGTGCCATGTGGGACCCTCCTCTGGTGGCCGGGGAGCAGCCGGGGATCGAACCGGCGCTGCAGAGGCCGGGGGCAGCTTTGCAACCCAGCGCTCAACCGCTGCGCCACCGGGGAGGCCCCATATCTTTTTTTTTAAAGATTTATTTATTTATGCATACAAGAATTGGGGTACAGGCCAGAGGCAAAGGAGGGTGAGAGGATTTACCAGAGACAGAGCAGGGAGCAGAACAGGCAGATGGACTGAAAACACTGCTGAAGGGAGCAGCGGGCGCAACAGGAGAGGTCTGCTGCGCCATTTGGGTATCTCCCTGGCCGGCCAGGAATTGAACCCATGCTGCAGAGGCTGTGGACAGCTTCACAGTGCCACGCTCCACCTGCTGCGCCACCAGGGAGGCCCAGGTTCGTATCTTAAATATGTTTAAAATCTAAATACATGAAGAGATTAAGAAGACTTGAGCACTGGGGAGACAGGTTCAGAGAAGATAAGGAAGGAGGGAGCTGTGGTTAGAGGTGATATCTAGGGGAGGTGAGGTCTCCCCAAGGCTCTGAAGGAGAAGCAGGTCCATGTGATGAAAAAATATATTATTGAGCAACTAAATATAATAAAGATTCCAGCAAAACTTCCAGCCCAGCTGCAAGGAACACTCCAATACAGACATAAATAACAAGTTTACTTACTTACAGCTCTTTCGCTTAAAGATTCATGGCTGGGGCCTCAGCACTCCTATCTAAACAAACTTGCATTTCAGAAGGGTCAGGTAGCCAGTCAAGCTGGTCTGTCTCTCCAAGGCCATCTCTGGGTCTCTGGTCATCTTTCCCCCTTTGCCTGTGCTCCCACTCTTGTCTGGGGACCTTGCAGCAAAAGGTTGTGCCTCCTGAAAAACGATGCTATCAATGTAACAAATATGAAGACAGTTGTGGATAAAAGGAACCCGTTGTCTTTAAACCCCTACTTAGACCGTTCAGGGCTACCCAGGTCTGGGACCTCATGCATGAGTAAAGCTTTTCCTGACCTCACCATTCCTGAAGTGCCGCTGGTTCTTCCTCTGCCTGGGTAAAAGGCCAGAATTTCTATAACACATGTACCTGGGCATGAGGGACAAGAAAGAAGAGCAGAGAAGGGAGACTGAGCACACAGTTAACACCAAAACAAAAGAGGAAATAATTCTTTCTTTACTTGCTCCGAGGTTCACTAGAGAACTGCAGGGTCCTTCTGAATCACAAGAGGCTGCCGCAGAAGCATTGATGGACAGAGGAGCCAGCTGATAGGGAGCCTCTGATGGAAGAGATTGCTGACACCTTCCTTTATTACAGACTCTAGCGTCTCCTTCTGGAGATGTGAAACTGATATATTTTAAAAATCCAAGAAAAGGAGAACTAGCGTGGCCCCCTCAGGCCATCCTCACTCACTTGTAAGCACGGGTCACAAAGGAACTCGCTTCCTGCCTCAGTCTGAAAAATGGAGCTAATAAGAGTTCCCCTTGTGTGTCAATAAAACTGCATCAGGGATAAGCACTCTACATATTATTCCTTATGTGCTCTGGAAGAAAAAAATAGTTTCAAAGAATTATTATTATGATTACATTTGCCTGGAGATTTGGGTTGATCTTTCAATTCATTGATGATTTCCTAAGTTCTTCGTGTTGTCTCAGAATTGGAATTAGAATCAGAAGGGGAGAATGTACTAGAGAAATCTTGGGCTTTGGAATCTGAAAGTCTCAGCCTTGAATCAGTCACTACCTGGAACATCTTTCCTTCCCGCATTAAGAAATACATATGACTTTGTAGTATAGTTTGAAGTCTGGGAGTGTGATGCCTCCATTCCCTTCTTTTTTTTTTCAGGAGAGCTTTGGCTATTCGAGGTTTTTTGTGATTCCATATGAATTTCATCAATAATTGTTCTATTTCTTTGAAGAATGACATTGAAATTTTGATTGGAATAGCATTGAATCTGTATATTGCTTTTGGTAAGATGGCCATTTTAATAATGTTTATTCTTCCAATCCATGAGCAGGGAAATGCGAATGGCCAACAGGCATATGAAAAAATGTTCAACATCACTTGTCATCAGGGAAATGCAAATCAAAACTACCATGAGATACCATCTTACACCAGTGAGAATGGCACATATTAAAAAAACTAGCAACAACAAATGTTGGCGAGGGTGTGGAGAAAAAGGAACTCTCCTGCACTGTTGGTGGGAGTGCAAACTGGTCCAACCACTATGGAGAGCTGTGTGGAGATTTCTGGGCCTACTAAACATAGAGCTTCCATATGATCCAGCAATTCCACTCCTAGGTATTTACCCAAAGGACACAGAAACATCAATTCCAAAGAACACCTGCACCCCTATGTTTATAGCAGCACTGTTTACAATAGCTAAGCTTTGGAAACAGCCCAAATGCCCAAAAATAGATGACTGGATCAAGAAGATGTGGTACATATATACCATGGAATATTACTCAGCATTCAAAAAAGATAAACACATGCAATTTGCAGCAACATGGATGGCGCTGGAAGGGATCATGCTCAGCGAAATAAGCCAAAAAGAAAAAGAAAAATACCGGATGGTCTCACTCATAGCAGGAATCTAGAAAACTTAAATAAGGGACCAGGAAAATGAATAACTATAAGAAAGTGAAAATCAAAATCAACAAAAAACTATGAACTAGAGACACTTTTTCGGGGGCGGGGGTGGGAGGGGAGGGATTGGGGTCAGAATGGGGGGGCTGCAATTGTATGGGGAATATAAAAATAAAATTTATTATTTAAAAAAAAAAAAAAAAAGAAATACATATGAGGGGGCCTCCCCAGTGGCGCAGTGGTTGAGCTCTGGGTTGCGAAGCTGCCCGCAGCCTCTGTAGAGCTGGTTCAATCCCCGGCCGCCAGGTGAGGGTCCCACATGGTGCAGACCTCTCCTGCCGCGCGCTGCTCCCCTCAGCAGTGTACCTTGGTCCTTCTGCCTGTTCTGTTCCCCACTCTGGCTCTGGTGAATTCTCTCACCCTCCCGCGCTTCTGACTGTACCCAGTGCTTGTATAAATAAATAAATAAATCTTAAAAAAAAAAAAGGAAAAATAAATAAATAGACAAATTAAAAAAAAAAAAAAAGAAATACATATGAGGGCCTCCCTGGTGGCGCAAGGCATTATGATGCAAGCTATGAAGCTATCTGCAGCCACTGCAGCACGAGTTCTATCCCCAGCCAGGGAGCTACCCACATGGCACAGCAGACCTCTCCTGCCTCGCCTGCTGCTCCCCTCAGCAGTGTATTTCAGACAATCTGCCTGTTCTGTTCCCCACTCTGTCTCTGGTGAATCCTCTCACCCCCCACACCTCTGGCCTGTACCCCAGTGCTGGTATGCATAAATAAATAAATCTTAAAAAAAAAGAAATAAGTATGAACCTCCTGTTATGTGCTCCTGTAAATTATCTAAGTTATCAGAATCTCAGGATCTTCAACAATAAAATAAAGATGAAAGTCTAAATCTCTTAAGTTTATGATCATGTCTGGCATCTAGGAGACCTTTAATTAGTGTTAGTTCTCTTCCTTTAATGTATGAAGAAATTCAATAGGACAGGACTGCTAAAGAAGCTTAAAGAATGTGATAGAAGACACAGCAGAGGGTGAGAATGACACAGAGCAGAACGCAGCTGGTGTTAGGGATGGGATATAAATGGGCCAAGATTGTCTGGATTGGTAGATTTTGTTAAAGGGTGGAGTCCATGGGTGTTGAATCCTGATCTCTGGCTCCTGATCTGTTGCACCTTCCTGCTGGCCCAAAAGCAAACAGAATGGTAGCAAGAGAGGTGGGGTCACAAGTAAAACTTCACCAGCTTACCACTCAGTTTAACTTTGGGTTTTGGGGAAAGAAGTTTCCTTCCTTCCTTGCATCCATCCATTTACCATCCTTTCCATCCATCATTCCTACCATCCATCCATCCTTCCTTTATTCATTCCTTCTACTTTATTGCTTTGAAGATCTATTAAAAATATTCTTAAAAGCTCTTGAAAATCTGTATTTTGCTATATAAATGTGCCTGTTTATATAGTCATCATCGATGTATTCCCCCATTTTACATTAACCATCAAATTGGCTCTGTCTTTTAATTTTTCTGTAATAGTAGCTGACAAGCTAATTTTATTGTCTTTACTAGTTTTTTTCCCCAAGTTGATACACAGTTGATTTGTAACATATCAGTTTCAGGAGTATAACATACGGGTTGGATATTTATATATATTGCAAAATGATCACCACAATAAGCCTAGCTCCACCCTCTATCACCATGCATACTTATCAAATATTTTTCTTGTGATGTGGACTTTTAAGGTCTATTTCCTTAGCAACTCTCAAGTATACAATATAGTATAGTTAACTAGAGTGACCATACTGTGCATTACATTCTTGTTTCTTGATATAGGTTCTTTCTGATGTGAAACCCTGCCACCATCATCTCGTTCCTTATCCTCTGTGCTTTATACCCACACCGGTGTGGTATGTCCTATGTCAGATGAAATTTTGGGGAAGACCAACAAGGTTTTCATAAGCATCTGCAAAGGGGTAAGAAGAGGGCTGACCACTCATGAGGAAAAACTCAGGCATAAAGAGTTGGAAGGGAGAGTCAAGTGTTAGGAAAAAAAAAAAAAACAACAACATGTGGGAATGTGGAGGCTGGGGCTTAGCAGACTAAGAGGAACAGGGATGGAAATAAAACCTAGAAGAATAGAATGAGTCGAGAGCAAAAGGCGGAGGAGACAGATGCAGTGATCATCCAGCTGGTGGAAGAGAGAAAAAGGTACCTCCCAGTCTAAAGAGCTTATCTCCTCTAGCTGCAGTATTTCTGCTGAAGTCTGAATAGAGAGAAAAATGTATGTGTGTGTGAGTGTGTGTGTTTGTTAATAACAGTCATCTATTTATAGACCTCAAATTATACACCATGAAAGCCTCTCTGAGACAAGATGTGTTATTTGGCTGCCAGAAGGAAAAGTTAAGGAAAAAAAAAAAACACCACCACGAAAAGGAGGGACTTCTAGATGTCTTTCATCCCTTTGCTCATCTTCTTGGCCTGTCTTCTTATGATTAATGATGACTGTCAACTTTGTGATATGGAGCTGGGCTCCAAAGAGACGAAGAGGGTATCATTAATGATCTTCAGGAAGAAGGGCTTCCCTGGTTTCCTGAAATGACGTGACCCCAAATCACATCCTTTTCCAGCTCAATCAGAAAGGAGATTAGACATCATGTCCAACTTCTTCATATTTCAGAGGCTGATACTAAGACCCAAAGGAGGTGGCCTGCCCAAGACCACATAGCCAGTGGGGACCCAGAGTCTGGTAGCTCATCCTAGTGCTCCTCCAATAGATATGAAACATGAAGTTTCACTTTAATTTTTCCTTTGATCTCATTTTTCAGAGAATTGTTTGAATTCCCAGGTGACCTTGAGATGACCTTCAGGAAAAGGAATTTCCTAAATTCCTGGCAATTAAACAGTGGTTTCGATTGTGGGCTTTGGTGTCAGACCCAGGTCTTCTGGTTACTATGTAACTTCAGATATTTTGTTCAATCTTAAGACCACTGTTTCCTTCTCAGTAAAATGAGGATGGTCATATAACTTCTGTCATTGGTCTTAGTGGAGGTTGACTGAGGCATCCATGTAAAGCACTTAGCAAAGGGATGAAATATAGGAGATCCTCTGTAATCTTTTCTTATTATTGTCATAGCATCCCAATAAGTGAGAAAGGCTGACTCCATGGAGAAGAGCTTTGAATGTGAAAGTCATATGCATTGGCTCCCTCCTCTTAAAGGACCTTCCTGGGCAGGGTGATTGATGATGGAAAGACAATGATGGGTGGGATGGGGGAAGTGGCCAGAGGCAGTCGGTGAAGATTAGCGAGAGACTGGAGCTCTTCATTTGATAGGAAAGACATTGGTGAATCAGTGGTTGGATTTTCACCTGCCGTTTGACAGGAAATAGCCCAGGTCTGTGTCTTCTTTCTCTCCGCAGACCTCAGGGGCATCAGTTTGAGCTCCTACTGAATGCCACAAGGGACCACATGCCCCGTCCTGTAGTGTGAGATACCTTCTCCATCGACACACCAGCCCTCCAGCCTCTCAATTGCCTTTTGCTAGATTTGGCATTTTCTTTTACAAAATATTTATAACTCTTATTTTATTGGATTCTGTGATTCTTCCTTGGTCTGAGAGCAGATCTTGATTGCCATTTGCAGCGACATCAAATGTCTTGTCTAGGATCCTATGTTTAGCAGTTGACCTTCTTAGTCCTAAGGAGGGGAGGGGCATGTTTTTCCTCCTACATCACCCAGACGGGTTCTTTACAGAACTTGAATCTTTCTTTTGCTCTCATGTATACATTTGGATACACAGAAGCACACAGAACTAGCACATTACGCATTAAGAATTTCTGATTTAAGGTAGTCAAAGAATTTCTGATTTAGGGTTATTTCTCTTCCCCTTCTCTAAAAATCAAGTCTGAGAAAATCTACTAAAGAAGGTATAAATAAAGCTTACTATTAAAGTCTAGCCTCTAAGCAAAACATTCCCCTCTGATGTCCTTTGTAAACACTCAGGACAGGGTTATAATCTAGAGGTTTTTTCCTATAATGTTTATGACAGTGCTATGAATTTATTAGCATTTCAACAGGTGACATCTTAGGTTGGGAGGTGAGTGGGGTGGGAGTCTTCTTGGAGAGCCTCAGATGGTGAGGTGGGCAGGGCTACTTACAACATTCCAACTGTTTACTGATCCTCTGATTCTGTATAACACATCCTAAACACTGTCTTTAGTTCTATAAAAGCAAAAAAAAGGTAGGCATTGTTCCTTTTTTATGATCAGGGAAACTGAGGTTCAGAGAGTTTAAGTCATCTGCCCAATTCACCAAGTGGGTGTGAGGCAGAGCAGAAGTCTAGGAGTCCCTGTTTGAATGGGACCTCAGTGCCCCCAGCCACCCCCTCTCATCCCATGGGTCCAGTGCAGTCCCCTGGCCTCCCAAGATGCATTTCCCTCCCTCAGCAGAAGTAGCATCATGCTTCCTGCGAGTATGTGCGTGTCAGTGTGTGGTTATATACACGTGTGTGAGTGTGAGCATGGGCATGTATGATTGTGTGTGTATGTGTGTGGCCTAGCCGAGTCCCTTCTGCAGCCTCAGTAGGGGGTGCCATTGACAAGCTGAGAATTGTTGAGACCTGCATGGGAGCTCCTGTTGGGAGAACTTGAAAGTGGGAGTGGCAGCTTCCGTTACTAAGTGAGGATCTAAGAGCTGTTGTCAAGGAAGAATCCATATAAGGAATGTTCCTTCCCCTGTGGCAGTAAGTGCTAATTGGGCCCTGCTTCCAGCAACTTCTCTGATCCACCTGTCCTTGGGTAGCTTTGGACCGAAGGCCTCAGGGGTAGGGCAGGGGAAGTGGCTGGAACCTGGAGGGCGGGGTGGGATGGTGGCTTGAGAGGACCTGGCAGGGGCAGGGACACATAGACTCAACTAAGCATTAAACTCCTCAGCCTGTGTGGTGGGTCTCCTGCCCTCCGAGCTCAGCCTTGCTGCTCCATCCTCAGCATTCACAGGGAGGTTTCCCATTAAGCCTCAACACTGTTGTGACCTTCAGTGGTTCCCCATCACTGTTGGGTAAAATCCAGCTTATTTTGCCAGCAAGAAAGGGCTTTTCTCTGACCTGGCCTCTGCCTGTTCCACCCTTATTTTGCCAGCAAGAAAGGGCTTTTCTCTGACCTGGCCTCTGCCTGTTCCACCCTTTACCCCACTTCATCTGTATCCTTCCATAGCACTTACCTGCCTTGGAGCAGAGCAGGCTTCAGGGGCTTCTGTGCCCTTGCACCAGCTGGTTCCTCTGTCTGCTCTACACCTTCCCAAAGCCCTGGTTGCCTGGAAGTCACACCGAGACTTTTTTTTTTTTAAAGATTCATTTGTTTATGTATACAAGAACTGGGGTGTAGGCCAGAGGTATGGGGGGGTGTGAGCAGATTCACTAGAGACAGAGTGGGGAGAAGAACAGGCAGATTGACTGAAGACACTGCTGAGGGGAGCAGCAGGTGAGACAGGAGAGGTCTGCTGCGCCATGTGGGTTGCTCCCTGGCTGGGGATTGAACTTTAACCCCTGCGCCACCAGGGAGGCCCCCCACGCTGAGACTTTTAGCACCAGCATTTCAGACCAACATGAGGGGCATCTCTCTCATCAACCCAGCAGCTGGAATGCCAGCTGGACACCCCTACTTCCTTCCTGAGCCCCTGGGCCACCCCACCATCCTGGAGGAGTGAGACTTGGGAAGAAGGGGAGGGGTGGTTATGCTCCCTGTTTAGACAATGCTCCTTCCCACTCAACGCTGCTCATGAATGAGAAAGGCACTGGGTAGAACCCTGCTCCTTTCTCTCATAGCCCCTTCAGGCTGATCTAACAAAAATGCCATCAACTGGGTGACTTAGAAATAATAAACATGATTACTCCTGTCTGGAGGCTGGAAGCCCTAGGGGCCTGCGGCTCCTCTGTCTGAGGAGTCCATGTCCTGACTCGTGGGCAGTTGTCTCTGTGACCTCACATGGTTGAAAGACACCAGGGCACTCTCTGGGGTCCCTTCAGTAAAGGCCCTTATCCCATTCCTGAGGCCCTCCCTCACGAGTAATGTCTTCACTTTGGGTGTTAGGGTTTGGTATGTGAATTTGGGTGGGGGGTCAGTCCCTGACCTCGCGTCTCCCTGAACCTCTCGGGGCTACATGAGGATATGAAATCTAAATCAGGTTTTCAGTGCAGTTGATTTTTAAAAACCCGAGAAGGATGAAGCTCCACCCAGATGTTACTAAGGAAAGAAAAGGGACCGAAAGGCAGTTGATATCTGGCAGGGTGGAGCCTGCCTCTAAGCTGGTGGCATTTGATTCTCATTTCTGATTTTGACTGACAGCTTCTCTGTCCCCCCCAGCACTCTTGCAAGTATTTGTGGAGAGATGCTCTGGCTCTGTGGGGGGCGTGTGAACAGCTGCGTGTCCAGCCCCCTGTCCCGCAGGGCTGGTTATTCATCCTGCACTTCCCCCATTGGTTTCCCTTCGGTATGACTGGCCCGGGGCACACCCTTGCTGCCTGAAGACTCTTGATTAGCTCCTGAAATTCTCGCAACCGCACATGGTGGGTTTCATTTTGTCCATTTTTGCTGATGGAGCTCAGAGTTCTTTGCTGAAGGTCACAAAGCTAGCAAGTTGTATCCGTCAAAGCCATCCCTCTCCCAGGTCCATTCTCTTTCAACTGTACCACTCCTAAAATCAGCTCAAAAGAAGCATTTATTAAGTGCCCACAGAGTACTAGGCTCAGAAGCAGGAAGTGAAGATCAAGAGTGCTCAGTTTTGGCCCAAGTGTAGCTCATCCTACACTGAGGGGTTGAGGGGTGTGCCCTGGAAAATTCTTCAGTGTGATGTAAAGACACAGCAGCAGCATTGGCAGCACAAAGGAAAGAATGATAGCCAGCCACAAAGGGGTGCTGTCTGAATAAAGAGGTGGGGTCCAGTATGAGCTTACTCAGTTGAGAAGTTGGGGTTTCAGGGGACATGTTTTGTAGTTGGGGAGACTGAGGAGGAGCCAAGGTATGTCTCCCCAGGTTTAGGCTGGTTTGTCTGGTTGTGAGTTCTTCCTCCCCCTCCTGCTCTGAGGACATTAGGATCTGTTTGTTCTTTAGTCTCACTTCCTGCCATGCCAAGTTTTTTCTTTTAAAAGTGCTATCTCAAGGAAAGAAACCAGACACATTGAACAGAAATCTGAAGTCCAGATCTTCCTTGACTTAGGTTGGGGTTACGTCAGTCAAAGCAGGAAACACCCGGAGTCAGAAATGCACTAATATCCCTAACCTAGCAAGCATCATAACCTAGCCGAGCTTCCCTGGAGCATGCTCAGAGCACTTACATGTACCTACTTTTGTGCACAATCATCTAACATAAGCCTATTTTATTTTTTTAAAAAAAGGTGCTGAGTAGTTCATGTAACTTCCTTAATACTGTACTGAAAGTGAAAAACCAGCAAGGTCGCAAGGGTCATCATTACTGTACACAGCCCAAAGCACACTGGCCCTGAAGAATGGTTGAAGCATTGAACTAAAATTAAACACAGTTTCTGCTGAGTGCATATTGCTTTTGTACCATCATAAAGTCGAAAAATCATTAAGTCAAACAACAGTAAGTTGGGGCCTGGCTGTATTTTTGGGAGGGAGTGCAGCTGGGGTTGGAGTCCCTCCTGCAAGAGGGGCAAGAGGCCCAATTCCTAGGCACTGCGAATTGTACCATGTGGACCCGTACTTAAAGTTGCCCCTGCCAGGTACTATGGGAAGATCACAGGTGATCAACGTGCGAACAACGTGTGCAGAGCTCGCGTTAAGGATCATGGCTGATGGAAGGGAAGGCCGTGCGTGTGTCTTCACCAAATACTCCACAGCATCAGAAGCTGGATTCGCTACCCACTGGGTGCTATAAAATGGCTTTACTTTTGAAATTATGGCTGGAAAATTCAACTTTTGAATTAAAAGACTGGGATGCTCCAGTCCTTCGCCAGTCTTCCCCATTGATACCATGGCTCTTGTGATGATTTTTTTGAATTCAAAGCTTCTTAGCCACATGAATAAAATTTTGTAGCTGAAGAGACTGCATGGTAGAGCCTGATTCTGGATTAGCTTATAAATTCTTTGAAATGATTGAATCAAAATGAAATCATCAGAGTAATTTGCACCTGAAATCATGAAATACACCAGAAGTCATGACAACTGCCTGATTCTGTTCACCCAGCGCTCCAGGCTGAAACTACTCTCACCTCTACTCACTAGGCTCTGCAGTTCCAGATCGTGCAGGTGGATTTTGCACACGTGGCACAGGTGTAACTGCAGTCTGCCCTCACTGCCATGGCCCGACGTGCTGCCTGGCACAGCCTGTCCAGTCCCTTTCTCTGACCATCATGGGGCACTCACTGTCCTGGGCACAAGGACACGTGGAGGGAGAGATTGAATAAAGGAAAATAGGTAGGATGGAAGCAAAACAACCACAGCACCCAGCTCCAGGGGGCGCCATTCCCAAAGAATACAATATGAAACATGGTGATGATGGCTGCGGCTGGGGCAGCTGGCTGGGCTGCGACTGTGGGTCTCAGATAGGATGACAGTGAACTTGACCAAGGGAGAGGAAGCAGGGACAAGTGCCTTAGAAAGGGAGATTCTGTTTTCATCTTTTTTTTGGTCCTGTCTGTGCCTTTCTAGGAGCCCTGTTCCTCTCGCTGCTCCTCTTTCACTACTTCCCTTTCCTCGTAGTCTTCTTGCCAACTTCTCAGCAGTCACCGATTTCTGGTCCCCCTGTGTCTAGTACACTACCCACCCCCCCACCCCGTTCTCCCCAGTGCCTTTCGCTTTTGTTCTTTCCCTCTCCTTACGGTTTTCAATTGTTGAAAAACAATTTTTGTCCTGCCAAAGAAGGACATAAATGATGAGATCACATGTAAAAATGTAAAACTCACCTAATTGAGGTTCCCCATAAAAAACTAGCTCTTCTTGCTGAGAGAATTTCTCTTGGACATCTGACCCATGTCACCACTAAACCCCTTTGCTGACCAGGTGGCGTGGCCAGGGAGACACCTGAATATCTGGCCCAAGCCAGGCCACCAGGTACTCTACCCAGACACTCCACCCCAGCATGTGCTTCTCCTGCAGCCTCCTCCCACCACCCTGCTTTGTGTGAGCACCTTCTATTTTCTCTCCTCTTCCCCGCCTGTCTTGTGTTCATGCACTCTTCTCTGCTCTTACACCAGCTCCCAAAGCCAGTCCTGCCTCCCCTCCCACCTGCCCTGCTGCTCCCCAGCCTGGTGACCCTTACACTTGGAAGCAGCAGCTCACCCTCAGACACCAAGCCCCTTTGCCTCATGAAGGGCTTCTGGGACACACCTGATCACAGGAATCAGAGGGGATGTCCGAAACCTGGGCTCCAGAGCCCTGCCTAGGCCTAAGAAATCTAATAATAATGCTATAGAGAAAAATCCTGGCCTGACTTGGGGTTGCCAGAATACTGGGGGTTGGAAGGGCGCCAGGGGGCTGGGGAGTAGGGTAAGGAGCTGGTCTGCATCAGGACTTAGAAGTTTCCTCTTCCCATCTCTGTCCTTCGGGGCACTCACTATCAGTTTTTCTGAAACTGGGGGTGAGGGAACCCAGGCAAAGCCCAGCTGAACGGTTCATGAGATCTGAATCAGCCGGAAGGAAGCAACTGCTCTGAGCTGCGGAACCGTGTCTCAGTTCCACCTGGCATCAACAATTATCTGTGCTCTGACATAGGGTTTTTTTTTTATTCCCTCGAAATAGGGCTGTAATTAAATCCAAAATTGTACTGGAGACTTTATAGTCATGGCAAAAGCAGAACACAGTGTCTGCAGACAAAAAAAGCCCTCTTTCAATAAAAATTAATTCTTTGCAGCTCGTATCCCAGTCCAGGAGGTGATGTGGGGAATGCTTATGAAGGCGTGGGGCAGAGGACGGCTCCCCCTCCCCCGGCCCCTGCTGTGCAGCCCCATCTCCATTCATGTGAAACCCCCACAGAGCCTCCCTCCCTCCTCTGAGTAGGAGTAAAGCTGGTTCCCTGCCGCCTGTGGGTTCTGCTTTTCTTACTTCTTTGGGGTCTGGGGAATTGGAAGCAGCCATAGTCAGGACCGGGAGAGGCGAGAGAGAGAGAGAGAGAGAGAGAGAGAGAGAGAGAGAGAGAGAGAGAGAGAGAGAGAGAGAGAGAGAGAGAGAGAGGAGTCAAGGCATGAACGGAGAGCGTGAACCTGTGATCTGTCATGCTTAGTCAATCTCTTTTTCTTCCCCGAGGAAGAATTCTCACTCATAGGGAATTTGAGATTCTGCTGGCCATGCGTGCCTGCTGTGTCCCCTGGTAGGGAGCATGCAGATCAAGGCCTCTGTGCTCTGGCCCCAGGGGAAAACTCTACGGGCAGGTGATGGAATCTGTGCCACCTTATATAACACGACTGAACCCCATATAGATCACCCTCTTTTTCTGTGCAGGAGTCCAAATATGCCACAGAGTCAGAGCAGAGTTTCAAGGTGGACCAGTCTCCCTGGGAGTAAGCAGACTGAAATCCAGGCAAAGATGTCAGAGGGGAAATCATCTCACCCTGTAAGCCAGTCACCATATTGGGCTAGGAAAAAGGAAGCAGTCTTGCAAACACTGAAGTGATTAAATGAAACAAATCCCCAAAACTCCAAGTGATCACAGAGGAGGGTTGGAGACTAAGCAATCCAATCTAAGCAAGTAGTAAGATTGGAGCAGAAAGTCACTATAAATTGCTGGGTTGGGATCTAGAGTTTCCTCTGCAGACATTAGGTCCTGACCATGCACCTGCCCACAGGCAGTTTTCCCACAGGTTCCTCTGATCCAGGATCAGAGCTCGTAGCTGGGCATCATCTAAACATGTTTTCTCAACTGTACCCAATATTGTTGTATGAAAAGTGGGTGCCGAAAGGCAGCTCACGTGGGCACACTCACTCAAGACTCCCTAAGTGGCATCCCCAAATATAACTCACGGAAACAGCCAAGAAAAATGGAATGTGAGAACTGTCGTAGGCTGGGTATGGGGTGGGGGTGGTGGGGAGAAATAGGTAACTCAGTAGGATCAATGTCATAAGCTGTAGAATCACATGGGCAGGGCCCATGCAGGGGCTGCAGGGAGGTTACTGGAGATGTTCTTGGGTGTTGGGGGTAGGGAGCAGCCACAATTGCCTTTCAATTCCAGGTTCTTCATTATCTTCCCAGGGACTCATACTTTGGGGAGAAAGTTATGTGAGGTGTTCCCCACCTCTAATATTTGGTGATTTTGCTGAGTCAGTGAGATTTCCCCCCTACACTGGGGGCTTACAGAGGCTTAAGTGGACCAGCTGTCTCCCCGGCTGGCACCGTGGTCCTCGGCATACAGACACAGCTGTGCTAGCTGCACTGCTGGAGGGCAAGGGTGGGCATGATGGCAGGGTGGCCATTTCTTCCATTGTTTATTTCCTCTTGTGTTTTTTCTGAGGCAAACTCACCCCTTCTGCATCCATACCCATTCTAACACAGTTTCAAAGCTTATTAAAAGTCCAGATATCTGGGCCTGGGAAAAGGCCTCTTACTTTAACTCAGGTGGTTGACAATTCTGGCAAAGCTGATCCCAGGAATGGCATGGTGGCCATGAGGTCAAGTGTACTGCAGGCCCCAGCAGGGTGACAAGATAGCAAGTGTAAGATTGAAAAGGATGAAATTAAGTTATCATTATTTGCAGATGGCATTACGGTTTGGTAAAAAATCCAAATTTTATTTAGATAAACTGTTCAAATTAATAAGCAGAACTGGCAAGAGTGCTGGGCTCATGATCAATATAAAATGATTTGTATTTTATATATTTCCCACCATTTTTTAAACTGAAATCTTTTAAAACCAGTTATGATTTTAAAACATCAAAATCATAAGATACCTATCATTAAATGTTATGGAATTATGCCATGCCATTATATACCATTAGACTATAAAACATTATTTTTTTAAGATTTATTTATTTGTTTATGCATCAAGAACTGGGGTACAGGCCAGAAGCGCAGGGGTGAGAGGATTCACCAGAGACAGAGTGGAGAACAGAACAGGCAGATGTACTGAAATACAATGCTGAGGGAAGCAGCAGGTGAGACAGGAGAGGTCTGTTGTGCCATGTGGGTATCTCCCTGGCTGGCCAGAGATCGAACTAGTGCAGCAGAGGCTGCGGACAGTTTCACAGTGCTGTGCTCAACTGCCTGAGCCACCAGGGAGGCCCTGGACTATAAAACATTATTGAGGCAAATGGAGAGACCTAAATAAATGAAGTGATATATACAATAGAATGTATCGCTATCCTGAAAAATGTAAATTCCTTCTACATTGATCTATACATTCAATATAGTCATAGTTGAAATTCCAGCAGAATTTTGTGTGTGTGTATGTGTGTGTGTGTGTGTACAACTGTGTAAACTGGCAAACTGTTGCCAGGATTAATATGGCTGTGAATAAGGATTAAAGAAGACAAGTGACTTTGAGGAAGAACAAAGTTGAGCCTTTACATGACTGTATATTGAGTCTTATGATAAAGTAACAGTAATTAAGACACCATGTATTGACACAAAGATAAACCACACAGAATAGAATCCAGAAATAGACCACACATATGCGGTGGCCATGCAATATGGTGAGGCAGAGGGTGGCTCTTTCAAGACATAGTGCTGGCTTAATTAGATAGCTCAATGGGAAAAATGAATTTTACCCTGCTTTCTACCATGCACGAAAATTGATTCCAGATGGACTGTGGATCTAAATGTGAAAGGTAAAACTACAGTGCACCTAGGAGTAGGGAAATATCGGCATTAGTTTGGCACAGGAACCAATTTACCAGAAGGAAAATGAAAAGCACAAATCACCAAGGAGAAAAAATGAAAAATTCAAATTCAGAAAAATTAAGAACTTGTTCCTCCAAAATACTATTAAAAGAAAGAAAATGTAAAACTGCAGTGGGAGGACATATTTACAATATATTGTTGTCTTTCTATGCTAAGAATACAAGAGGCCTCTACAAATCAACTGAAAAAGGACAACTCTTTACCCAGAAAAATGGATGAAAGACCTGAAGAGTATTTCGGAAGGATCTTCAAAATGGTCCCTAACTATCTGAAAAGGGGCACAGCCTCTGTAGTTGTCATAGAAACACAACTCAAAGCCACAGTGAGACCCCCCTCTGCAGCACCAGGATGTCTGAAGCTCAGAGGGTAGCAGGATTAAGTTTGGAGCCACCGAATGCACAAATACTGAAGGTGTGAGCAGGCATTGATTTAATCGCTGGTGAAACTCTGGACTAGCATCGACTGCAGCTAAGCACGATACACTTTGTAACCTGATAGTTTATTTCTAGAAGTATACCTAGCAAAATACCCATCCCCAGGCACCAGGAGACATGCGTGAGAATGTTTGTAATAGCACTCTTCCCCAAGTAGAAACAATCCGAGTGTCCACCAACAGTAGATAAGCAAATATTATGTTCAATCAATGAAGTAGTATACAAACTTATACTATGCATAGCACATGGGTGAATCTCATGTTTAATACTGAGCAAAAGAAGCCAGGCACAGAAAACTATATACTGAGGATGCCATTTATTTTAAGTGCAAAATAGGCAAACTTAACCTATGCTACTGGAAGTCAGGCTGGAGGATCCTCTTGGGGTGCGGTTATACTGGGGCTTCTGTGGTGCTGGTGAGCATCATTAATTCAGGTGTTGAAATTCAGGGGGCCTCTTGGTGAAAACTCATTACTCTTAAAATTTGCGTACCTTCCTGTAAATATGCTGTACTGCACTAAAGAATTTATTAAAAATATAACAAACTGTTGAGGAAGTCCTCAGAGCAGCCTCATCCTCCCATCTAGGGAAAAGGCAGAAATAAAGAAAACTCGGGCTCAGGGGCTTAGGGCATGGGTTCAGAAGACAGAAGGGTGAACACTACAGGATGGGATTTGGGGAGCATCCTCACTTTGTGACTGTGGGCCCAGAAGCCCCAGCACCATGTTTGGCTGTGCACCACTTAACGACTTTAGGCCAGTGATAGACTAAATATCAATATATGATAGTGGTTCTATGATGTTCACCCAGCGATGAAATCCTCTTAACTGTATTTCTCAGATTGTATCCCCATAGCCAAGCAATACCTGGTTGTGTGTCCATACTCTTGAACTCGAGGAGTACATTGGAAGGCATAGGCTTTATGTCCTGTTATCAGCTAACAAGATTTATTGACTGTCAGCTGAGCAATGGTCCAAACTTGTTGGACATAGAATAGGCCCTGCTTCCAGGATCAGGAGTGGACACTCCACATGTGGATGGGAAGTGTCCAGAGTTGCCTTCTACAGCCACTCACCATGGTCTCTACTATGTCCTTCCAGGTCAGTCATTTCTCCATTTTTCTGCATTCCACAAACATTTATGGAGAAGCTCCTAGGTATCAGCTTTGTAGCAGTTTATAGATATCAACAAGATAGGTGTGGCCAGGGCCTCCCCGGTGGTGCAGAGGTTAAAGACACAGCGCTATCAAGCTATCAGCAGCCACTGTGGCATGAGTTTGAATCCTAGCCAGGGAGCTAAGCCACGTGGCACAGCAACCTCTCCTGCCTCGCCCGCTGCTCCCCTCAGCAGTGTATTTCAGTAGATCTGCCTGTTCTGCTCCCCACTCTGTCTCTGGTGAATCCTCTCACCCACTGCACCTTTGGCCTATACCCCAGTTCTTGTATGCATAAAAAATAAATCTTTAAAAAAAAAAAGATAGGTATGGCCTTTGGGCTGCACACACTGGTAAATGTGTGTCCTGAAGTTCCAGTAGTTGGATTAGCTGAGTCTCCAGATGCACTCTGGTCCCTTCTGAGGGTACAGCTCTGAAAAGGTTACTTTGAAATGGTAGAGGTGCATCATATTTGCAAGAGCATTCTAGCTAATATTATGAAATTTCCATGATCTCACTTTATGTCATAATTATAGTGTGCTTGCTTTTTACTGTCATCAGCCCAAAGGAGTTCTTATCAGCAAATTTTCCACTGTAAGTGTTATGTATATAATCATGGAAATTTGTCACTGGACCAACAGAAGGGAAGAATAATGGTGTTCAGGAGAGACAGCATTCCCGCCAGGAACACAGGACTCGTTACGGGAAGATCTTCCCCTGAGCCAGTTGCAGCCCACTGCCAACACTGCAGCCTAATTTGTCTTTGTCTTGGAAGTTAAAGAGAGACCAATTATCCGAAAGGAATTTCATCAAAAGGACCAGAACACACTGTGCATATGTAACATTCACGTTTAAACACTGTCTGTGCATTTTTGTTCCACTTTATTTCCAATATATGTTAAGTTCTTGTGTTCTAATTAATCACACTTAATCATCCAGTCACGAGAAATTAACTGTGACCTTTTTGCATGAGAGGACAAATATGAGCCCTTTGTCTTAACACCTCCTGCATCCCTGGCCCCTCTACAGATGATGAAAGATGTGAAGTGACTTTGGCACACATCCCCTCACCCCTCTGCCACTCTATAGCATCACTGGCCAGAGCTGATGACACATCAGACACAACACATTGTTTCATTTTAGTGGAAGGCATTCTGTCAGCCATCATTCCTTCCATACATGTTTTCTGATTTCCTTCCCAGCATCAGGCATTATGGCTGTGACTGTCACTCCATCAGGGTCCTATCACCCCTTGACCATGAAGGCAAAGTACAGATGAGCCCTAACCAAGGTCTATCCTTCCAGACTGTTCTTGTGCCCAGGAAACCCCTGACAACATGTCAGATTCTTTTCTCCGATGTTCATTCCGAATAGCGTGCAAGTACAAGTCTAGAGGTGGACTCTCTCGTCTATGCACTCTGCTCTTTCTCAGACAGTGTGATTCTCATTAGCATGTTGCCTTTTCAGTAGACCTTCCCTATATGTTAGCTGGTTTGTTCCTTGCAGTAATCAGACCCAGACATAGTTCTGCTGCCCAGATGTGTTGTGATGTGTTGTGGCTTTCATGGCAATGTGGGCAGACTGGCCACAGTGGATCTCCCTTATGAGTCATGTCAAACCCTGGTGAGATCTGGTTTTGGTAGAGCTGTGCCTATACTGAGGGGACTTGCATGTTGTTAAATTATTGCCATACCAGGATGCACCATGTTCCTGACAACGCATCGGAGTTCTCAGGGAAGATTCCATTGTCTGTAATTCAAGCATCAAAAAGCTATCATTTCTATTAACACCACCCAAAAAACTTACTTGTCATACCTCAGGAGTCAGCTGGGTCAGATGAGGTAGCTGGGGGTTTCCCAAACTATTTTGTCTGTTTTTCTTGGACAAAGAATCCCAAACTGACTCAATGATGGGCGAAGTGAGGCATGGGAAGAGGTGAGCTGTGTGTCCACTGACAAATGAAAGCAGGAAGATCTCATGGAAATAGTGACCCTCTCCCAGATATCCGAGGAGGGAAGTCTAAGACAAGGCACATAGGCAGTTTTCAATCTTATGACTCTTAAGTGCTTGGTGGGATGGTTGGGGTCTGCACAGGTAGCTATTCTGAGATTTAGAAATTCATCTTGTGAAATTCCAAAGAAAATCAAGAATTGTGCCAAAGATGGAAAAGATGGGAAGACACAATTTGAAATTTAACTTAATCTATTCTCATAGATCATGATCTATTATTACTATAAACAAAAGGGCACATGAGTTTCTAAGAAGTGATAGAATTACAGGTGTAATTTTTTAGAAATAAACAATTCAGGATGCCCATGCTGCATACAGATTTCATAGAGTGCTTAAATACTTACTAGAGACTCAAGAGCTGATCATTTTAATCTAAACTTACTGCATAACCTGAACCAAGTAACCAACAAAGGTAAACATTTTCAGTTATACACACAGAGAAAAATGTTTACTGAGAATCATACTGACAAATAGTGACTTAAGTCCTATGAGACAAGTGGAACAGAGACATGCTCTCAGTCTCAAGGAGAGGAGGGAGAAGAGCTTCGCTACTGGACCAAATAGGAGAACATTTACCCCCAACTGTCCTCTAAGATTAAGTATGGGCTGGATGCCAGTTGCCTACTGCAGGGAAATCAAGTGAGCATTAAGAACCCAAAAGAAGATGCCCAAAGCAACTATCTGAGAGGTGACTGAAAGAAAGACATTTAGCTGAGCTGGCAAGATTGAGAGCAGAGCGTGTGACTATACTTGAACTCTGAAAGTAGCTCTCAGCAAAAGCCCTGGAAGGATTGCCAAGGCAGAAAGACCACCCTAGTCTAGTTCTCTTGGCCAAAGACTTGAGCAAGGTTGATTGGAATTTAAAACATTGAGAGTACCTGGAAGAATTCCTAGTTTTTTCATATTCAATGTAATACACACACACACACACACACACACATCTACCTATATATTTTTTATATACTAAATATAACACATATAGTATATATTAAATATGTATGTATACATGCTTTCTGTGTAGCAATCTGTTGAACCTTATTGGGCTCTGTTATTTAGGGCCCAATTTATGGCTTTGACTATGGCTATGCCCAGCAGGTAATTGGTAAATTTTTTTTTTGAAGGATTTATTTATTTATACAAGAACTGGAGTACAGTCCAGAAGTGCTCCCGGGAGTGTGCGAGAAATCACCAGAGACAGAGAGGGAAGCAGAACAGGCAGACAACCAAAAACACTGCTGAGGGGAGCAGCAGGCGAGACAGGAGACGTCTGCTGTGCCATGTGGGTATCTCCCTGGCCGGCCAGAATCGAACCCGTGCTGCAGAAGCGCAGAGCTTCACAGCGCAGCGCTCAACCCGCTACACCACCGAGGAGGCCCTATGGGTGAAATTATTACATCTGATCAGCCATGTGGCCATGTTCCACATTCCCTCAGACATGCCCCATTATGCAAATAATGCTACCCAAGCAAACACAGAAGGATGCTCAGTGTAAAGTCCAGCTCCCCAAAATATGACAACTTTCGGGCCTCCCTGGTGGCGCAGCGGTTGAGTGCTGGGTTGTGAACCTGCCCGCAGCCTCTGTGGCACCGGTTCGATCCCCGGCTGCTCCCCAGCCACCGGAGGAGGGTCCCACATGGCACACAGACCTCTCCTGCTGCCCGTTGTTCCCCTCAGCAGTGTACTTCAGTCCTTCTGCCTGCTCTGCTCCCCGCTCTGGCTCTGGTGAATTCTCTCACCCTCCCGTGCTTCTGACTGTACCCAGTGCATGTATAAACAAAACAAACAAACAAACAAATAAATAAATAAACATGCCTCTATAAAATTAAAAAAAAAATATGACGACTTTCAACCAGATTAAAAGTGGATCTGGGTTAACTAATGGCATGAACATATGTGTAACTTTGTATTTAGGGCCCAATTTATGGCTTTGACTATGGCTATGCCCAGCAGGTAATGGGTAAATGGGGTGCTTGTAGACCAAACACTTGCCACTAAAAGGAAACAAAGAACTGTTGTGTGATATTTGGAGCATTCCAGGTTTGAAGACTGGAAAGTTGAAGGTGATCCTGGAAAATCTTGTACCGGAAAGCAAGGCACTGCTTGAAACCTGGAAGGAATGTGTTACAGTTCACCTCCCTTGATGGTCTGTCCACTAAGTGCTCAAATGTCTTTGCAATGAGTCCTTCCCATTGAAATATACATCACTTTATGATTTAATTTTCACATTATGATTGCTGCCAACAACACCATGTGGGTGGGACATTGGACAAATCTTTAGCATATGAGCCAACCACGGTCTCTTTATCAGTTTGATTATCTTTTGTCACAGGGGTCCATGTTTGTTGTTGTTGTTAGATGAATTGGTACAAGAATTTGGCTTTCTCCTCTCACTCCATTGACTAATAACCTTTTCTAATTTGTTATTTTTTTAAATATTTTTTTTATTTATGCATACAAGAACTGGGGTGCAGACCAGAGGTGCAGAGGGGTGAGAGGATTCACCAGAGAGAGTGGGGAGCAGAGCAGAACAGGCAGATCTACTGAAATACACTGCTGAGGGGAGCAGTGGGCAAGACAGGAGAAGTCTGCTGCGCCATGTGGGATGCTCTCTGGCTGGCCAGGGATGGATCTTGTGCTGCAGTGGCTGGCAACAGCTAGGCCCTAAATTACTAATTTTTAATTTCATATTTGTAATGTCAAAAAAAATGAAATGCTGTTTTTGTGTTGTTATTATATAAATCACAGTCTTATATAAGCTTAGTAATGTGCTGAAATTTTCAAATTATGGTGTCCTCAAGTGAATCATATAGCACCAGTGTATTATTGGATTTACATTATGATATTTCCACTATACCATCACATCTGTAGACTGGATCCACATTGTAAAGTGGGGGTCCACTGTAAAAATACAAAGAACACAACTTGAAAAGATTCACAAATTGTCAAAATTTAAGAAAGTTCAAGCATCAAAAAGAATAATAATGATGAATTATAATAAATGCTTAATAAAAGAAAGAATCCCTAAGTTCAAAACATTAAAGCCCTAAAGGGAGGTGTGCTCTTCTTCCAGAAGAACGATGAAATTATAATGCAGCGATTTTATAATCACCAACATAATTTAGGCCCGTGTCATCAGTGGGTGGTAAAACCACTTGGTGAATGTTATTGGAGCAAGATATCACACAGTTCAAAGGATCACTCCCCAGATTACATATTAGTTACACATGGAAGGAGGTGACACCACTGTGGAGGAATCCAGAACCATCTCAACCAACTGAACAACTCACTCTGACTAATAATGGGACAAGCTGAATTCTTTGTCTCCTGATTTGCTAAGAAACTATAGCATCACCTCTTTCTGGGCAAAAATGTTTAAGCTGAATCTTATCATGAGAAAAGGACAATATAAATTGAAGTTGTGGGGCATTCTGCAACATAACTGGTGTGAACTTTAAAATGCCAGTGTTAGATTTTAAATAGGCAAGCAATTTTTCTTGATTAAAAGAGGTTGTAGAGCTATATCAACTAAATACAATGCATGATTCTGGATTCTGGATCAAATGAAGGAAAAAAGTGATATAAGATACTGGGAGAATTGAAAATTGAATATGAGCTATAGATTACAAAATATTCTCCTATCAGTGTTAACCTTGGGAATTAAGGCACTCTTGGGAGATACTTGCTGAAGTATTTGGGAGTCTGTCTTTAAGATTATGTGTGCAATTAACATTTAAATGGTTTGGTGGGGGGCAGAGAGGAAAGATGGGGATATGGAGAAAGCAGGCTCACATGGCAAAATGTTAACTGGTGAATCAGAGACAAACACAAATGTATTTCCATGGAAATATTCTTTTTTTTTTTTTAAAGATTGATTTTTATTTATGCATGCATGCAAGAACTGGGTTGTAGGCCAAAGGTGCGGGGAGTGAGAGGATTCACCAGAGACAGAGTGGGGAGCAGAACAGGCAGATCTACTGAAATACACTGCTGAGGGCAGCAGCACATGAGACAAGAGAGGTCTGCTGTGCCATGTGGGTAGCTCCCTGGCCATATGGGTTAGCTCTCTGGCTGGGAACAAACTCATGCTTCAGTGGCTAGTGATAGCTTGATAGCACAGAGACTTTAACCCCTGCACCTTTTAAAATTTTTTTTTAATTTTATTTTTGCATAGAAGAACTTGGTGTAGGCCAGAGGTGCAGGGGATGATAGGATTCACCAGAGACAGAGTAGGGGGCAGAACAGGCAGATCTACTGAAATACACTGCTGAGGGGAGCAGCTGGTGAGTCAGGAGAGGTCTGCTGTGCCATATGTGGGTTAGCTCCAGGCCTGGGATCGAACTCAGATGGTAGTGGTGATAGCACTGAGCCTTAAAATCTAGGCCATCAGGGAGGCCCGTGGAAATATTCTTTCAGTGATTTTGTAGGTTTGGAATTTTTCAAAATAAAAGTTGGTGGAAAATTGCTTGTGAGGTTAGAGGAAAAAGGAGGCCATGCCATTTTGAAATAACTTATTTTCAGTTGTTGGGGTGGAATTTGCTAGTATAGAGCAAAAACATGAATGTGCGGCCAAAAGGAAAACATTTTTGGGCCTCCCTGGTGGTGTAGGGGGTTGAGCACAGTGCTGTGAAGCTGTCCGCAGCTTCTGCAGTGTGAGTTGGATTCCCGGCCAGCCAGGGAGATACCCACATGGCTCGGCAGACCTCTCCTATCTCACCCACTGCTCCCCTCAGCAGTTCTTTCAATCTGCCTGTTCTGCTCCCCACTCTGTCTCTGCTGAATCCTCTCACCCTCCCGTGCCTCTGGCCTGTACCCCAGCTCTTGTATAAATAAATAAATCTTTAAAAAAAAGAAAACATTATTTCTTAATACTCCTGAAATAATACCTCATACTTAGATATTTACACGTGTGTCAATCATTATCCTAAATGAGTTAGTCTTATTTAATTCTTCAAAATGCTTATAAAGCAGACAGCAGGCTGTCAAGGAGGAAATGGGCTCAGAGAAGTGAAGTGAAATGCCAGTGTCGAGCGTAAGTGGATGGGCCAGAACAGGCTGTGTGCCTGGCCCCATGCTGGGCTTTCCTCTCCTTCAGGCTGACTCTGACAGCTCTGATCCTGTTAAATAGTCAAGTGATATGATACTGATAATACTAATATATATATTAGTGTCCTGACATTTAAATAGTTTTTAAAAGATTTATTTATTTATGCTTATAAGAACTGGGGTACAGGCCAGAGATGTGGGTGGTGAGAGGATTCACCAGAGACAGAGCGGGGAACAGAACAGGCAGACTGACGAAATACATTGCTGAGGGGAGCAGCAGGTGAGACAGGAGAGGTCTGTTGCGCCATCTGGGTTAGCAAACTGGCTGGGGATCAAACTCGTGGTGCAGTACCTGCAATTGCTTCATAGTGCTGTGCTTAAACCCTTGCGCCCCCAAGGAGTCCCCCTTAATGGATTTGTTAGAAACTGAGAAGAAGCTCATGTAATTTGATGAGATTGTCCTCTGAATATAGTTAATCTGGTAGCTGCCAATTATGAAAGAAATTCTCAAGTTATGTAAAACTCTCAGTCACTCAGTATTAGCACTGAAATTTAGTATGGTAATTGGATTTTCTGGTCAACAGAGTTGCCATATAAACTAGGAGTTTTCATTTTTGAACCAAAAAAAAAGATCATTTTGAAATCACATATTTGTAAGATTTTACCAGATATAATAAACTTTTTATAATAGTGGCCATCCAAATAACAGGACCACTGTTTATTAGAATGTCCCTTTTAGTTTTTCAAAATGTTTTCCCAGTTATTTAAGTTTTCATCAGTTCAGGACCATCCCCATCGACCTGAATGGAGACCGGTGTTGGCACTGTGGGGCTGGAGCTAGCTGAACTGATTGTATAATCTCCCAGTCGTTTCTTAAGAAATACACTGCTTGACCTGTGCCTGGTTTGCAGAAATGTGCAGGACAGAGTATTCTGGCTGTACTGATAAGCAGAGAATTTGGTTTTGAGGAGAACAGATAAAATAATCATGATAGCTCAGTAGTCTTGTGATAGACGAAGGTTTTGTTTGGGTTGTGGCTGAACAAATGTAAATAGGCAATAATTCCAACAAAGTTTTCGTAGAGCACGGGTGCAGGCATCTCAGACCTTTAGATGACCTGGAACAATAGGTGTGGACCTCACAGGCTCACTCTGGTGCTGTGCGAGGCAGGGCTACTTAGTGATTAAGAACGTGGCTTCAGGAAATAGTCTGCCCAAGCTCAGATTCTGACTCTGCCATCTTCTGGCTGCAAGACCTTAGGCAAGTTATTTGATCTCCTTGCTCCTTCATTTCCTTATCTGATAAATGGGAACAACAGGAACTCACTATGTTTATTATTTTCGGGAAACTCATTAGAAAAGTCTGATTTGATGGGAGTCAGTAAGATTCTAGCAAAAGACATGGAATATTCTGCATAACTTCAGCCAGATTTTCAGTCATTTAGTCATAGTGATTTGCAGAGTTATTATTTTTTGCTGATACGCTAGATGACATACATGTCAGGGTTATAAAACACACAAAATAAGGAGCTCTCTCTCCAGTATAAACATCAGTGGTTATGGAAGATGAAACTAAAACGTAGGCAGAGTCTGTCTTTAGTAATTCCCTTTTATCCTCTGTCCCTCTCAACACCAGTTCCCAGGGCTGTTTTCCTGTTCTCTGAATGTCCAAAATCCCTAACTAGAGCAGTCTCCCTGGGTGAGTCCTGTGAGGCAAATCTCCCCCCACCCCAACTATTCTCTTTTTCCTATAACTCATAAGAGGTTGTGAGTAATTGATAGATTTGAATTCAACAAGTTCGAATTGTAATGGGGTTAAGATGTGAAGGAGTTCTTTTCATAGAGACCTTGTAGGCACTGCCGGAGGTCTGTGCTCCTCACACACATCCCAGAAACAGGAGGATGGGTTTTAACTTCTCAAACATGGCTTCACGGAGGTCTAGATCAAACCCCAAATGTCTAGCTGGGGTATAGAGGGGACACAATAATTCTACAAAGTCATATTAGCAAGAGTGATGGTGCTTGTAGGCAATCACCGCCAGAAAGAGGTGGGGTGACGTAGAAGTGCTGAGTCACATTGTGTGTATCATTTGTTTTTTCTTTGCCACCAAATGCAAGGCTTTTCAAGCAGCCTCAAGACTCTTTCTGCAGCGGAGCAGGACCCTGAACTCACTTCCTTGAATGCTCTTCTCTGCTCCCCAGGATTTCCATGTTAATCACAATAGATACAAGAGAATTAGGGGCAGGCAGGAAGAGGGCTCTGAAAGGGACAGAATGGCTGATGAGGCAGAAAGTGGGTGGGAGCAGGGATAGTTCTATCTGCTTGGCCTTGGGGATGGCAACCGGTGTCCCCTTCCTGCTGCTTCCTTAAACCTATGTCCGCCTTACAGACTGGGCTGAAGAAGCTCTCCCGCCCTGATGCTGAAGGCTGAAGTCTCTCTTTGTCTCTTGAAGTTCCATAAAGCCAGCCATGGGTTCCAACTGGCTTGGCGCTTTCTCAGCTGCGGCAGGATGCACTTGGACTTCACCGGTGACGGGCCACTCGCTGAGTATCAAAGCTGGTTTCCTTCCTCCTGCCAGAAAATCTGTCTTACTCATTCACCATGTTTTCTGGGCCCACTGGCCCAGTTTAAAACTGCCCCAGCAGAGTTAGTATCTTGGGGAAAAAAGGAGCCCTTTAGCAAGGGCAGTTAGAGGCAGCATTCACCTCTGGATCTTACTAGTTGCTGCGTGCAGGTGAAGTCACAGGAAAGGCCAAAGTTCACAGCCCACACACAGCCTGATTGTGCAACTACATGGCTTCCCATAAGCACTTGCACTTGGAATAAGGGGCAGTGACAGGAGCCTCCCTCACGGCACAGGCTGGGGGAAGAGGATGTAGGCCATTTGCCTACACGGTGAGACAAGTGTCCTACTTGCTAAGTCTGCAAAGGTGGGTGGCAAGAGTGGGGCACCCATTTTCTTTGAGAACCCAGTTTGTCTCTTTGGCTCCCCCTGGGAATGACCATAAAGAGGATGACCCTGGGATGACCCTGGTCATTGCTACAGCCATGTGATTCTGAAGCATTATTGACTTCATCCACTGTTATGCAGCCTGGAAATCCAGATTTAGCTCAGAAATGCCAAGGAAACAAAGGAAGAGATTCAATCTCAGTGTCCCCTTCTCTGACCAGTCAGTAGGAGGTTCTAGGGTTTTGGGAAATGTTGTCTATGTAGTAACAGAATGTCACCTATAGAGAGAATAGGTTTTGACCTCTTTTTCATTTTGTTGTTGTTGTTTACCAGAATCTAAACAAGAAAGATCTGAGCACCACTCAAATTTCATATTTAATTTAGAAAAGGTAATAAAAATCTTCCACCCATTAAAGCATAAGATCTTTATCTTGGGCTGATACTAAGCACGGCTTGTAGGGGTGACATCATCTCCAGCATGAAATGTAAAGGCCAAAATGAAATAACAGTGAACTTGGCAGCAGTGCTTAAGTTGACCCCTCAGAATGCCCTTCATTATGGGTAGAAAGTGTGGTTATCCAGTCCCTAAAATATCAGATTCTCTTTCTTAATGCAAATCTAAAATTTAAGAATATTAAATCCATGCAGTCATGATCACATCCCTCCATTGGAGATAGTGAACAAGTGCAGCTATATGATTATTTCTGAGAAGTACTTTTCCAATGGGGATGGTCCCCATTATCTTGGTGTTAAGCAGGGGCTCCTAGTGTAGTTTTCACATATTCCTGTTCTTCGTCCAGGATTTTACAATCAGGGCATGCAAAAACTGAATACCACTTCCGGTAGATAGTCCTCTTCCTGCACATCTCAATTCTTTTGAGATGTTGCTTTGTGAAACAATAGTCTTTACTTCCTTTCCATGCCCTCTCCCATTGTAACCTATGCCCTCTATTCTGGACAGTGGGATCAGTTTCCTGACTCATGACCCCCTCCGTGGGTGGCAAGCCTTGGTCGTGCTCACTAGCATCCTGCTCCCCTGGATACGTTGCCTTTGCCCTGATAGCATCATGTTAACATCCTACTGTATTTTAAGCACAGGTTCAAGTGGTAATACTTTCCTGATGCCCACAAATGTACAATTGCCCCCTCTCTTCTGAGGTCCCAACCTCAGCAATATCCCATTTATTTTTATTTATTTATTTATTTTTTATACAAGAGCAGGGGTACAGGCCAGATATGTGGGGGGTGAGAAGATTCACCAGAGATAGAGTGGGGAACAGAACAGGCAGACTGATGAAATACACTGCTGAGGGGAGCAGCGGGCGCTGCAGGAGAGGTCTGCTTGCCATGTGGGTTGCTTCGAGGCCGGCGGGGATCGAACTGGCACTGCAGAGGCTGTGGACAGCTTCACAGCACTTCGCTCAACCGCCTGCGCCACCAGGGAGGCCCCAGGAGTATCCCATTTATAATATGAAACCTGCCCCATTCACAGAGGGCAAGGACAAACCAAAGAACAAGGCCAGCCACTCCATATTGGTAGGTGGCAGTTTAATGACCAGGGGAACTTACAAAGTGTTGTCATGGGTAGCTGCAGGTAAGGAGTTTTCTGTCCCCTTCCCCAATCTTAAAGGCTTATATAGAGACATTAACTGGGTTTACTGATGTACCCTGTCCAGAGGGTCTCAAACAGCACATTTTTTTAACATTTTATTTTATATATTTTTTACATATTTTTCATTTTTGCACAATGTATGCATTTTCATCTTGGTTGTATTCCTCATACAATTCCCACCCCCTGATTCTGACTCTAATCCCTGCCCCCCCATAGTGTATCTCTGGTTTATAGTTGCTTGTTGATTTTGATTTTTACTTTATTATATTAGTCTTTTTCCTGGTCCCTTATTTAGGTTTTCTAAATTCCTACTATGAGTGAGAAAGCTGTATGGAGATTCCTCAACCTGCTAAAGATGGAGCTTCCATATGACCCAGCAATTCCACTCCTAGGTATTTACCCAAGGGACACAGAATCATTAATTCCAAAGGGCACCTGCACCCCTATGCTTATAGCAGCACAATTTACAATAGCTAAGCTATGGAAACAACCCAAATGTCCCAAAATAGATGACTGGATCAAGAAGATGTGGTACATATACACAACAGAATATTACTCAGCAATCAAAAAAGATAAATTCATGCAATTTGCAGCAACATGGATGGAGCATGCAGCAACATGCTCAGCAAAGTAAGTCAGAAAGAAAAACAAACAGCACATTTTATCTCGGAGATATGTGCTTGGCAACTTGTGGGAGCTGGGAAGGCAGGCAGAATTCATATTGCAAGAACAGGGTAGGGACAAGGTCCTCCAGTTGTCCACGCTCTGTGCCTGGGTCAGAGGGCACTGATCTTCTTTTGACTGCCTCCCCCAACACCTTCATGCGCTCTATCTCACCTGTAGTATCCATCACTTTCTGCTGCCAGTGCAGTTATTCTTGCATGTAGCTCGCTTCTGTTAGATGATCAGGCCATATTAGGGCAGATAGCAGTATTGTTTAGTTTTGCAATTTCCTTCAGTACCAAACTGTGTAGTGGTGTAATAAATAATTCATGGCATAAAAATGAATCTTCAGGGAAAGACCTTGGAGTTCTGTTTCAAATCCCTAATGATCAAAGTGTAGTAAGTGACTAGAAATGCCACCTGTAGAGTGGGTATGATTTTCCTGCTGAGCCTCCTCCTTTGGCAGGAAATTCTGCAAGAGTACCTCTGGGTGAGACATCAGAGAGTCCTGGGACCCAGAAACCCCTCATTAGACTTTAGGCCCACAGTTGGTCAGGTAGTTCTACTCTGCAGAGAAACCAGGAGACCCTATGGCAATAACATATTTGACATAAAGCATATTGAAAGAACTAGTAAGGGTCTTTGAAACAAAAATTGGAAATTCCTGGTTTCAAAGGGAAATGAAGAGACGATAGCCCTGTTTTGGCTGTTGAAGGCTGATGGTCACTTGCTGGGGTGAAGGGATAGGAGAGAGGAGAAAGGGACGAAGAAACAAGATAGACTAATTGGTGAGACTGAAGGAGAGCAAATTGAATGGTCTGCTGGAGAATTCCTTAGCTCCATGGCATGGGTCAGAGAGACAGAAGCATCCAGTCTCTTGACTACAGGTGGGGGAAGGTGGTGCATGTGAGGAGATATTTATAAGTCTGGTGTGAATGGAATGGAATCTTTGTGGTTGTGGGCTCAGTTAGGAAGGGCCTCCCCCAACTAGAAGATCAGGCACCTACTCAAATACCAGCAGAACATGCAGCTGCGGAGTCAAAACAAAATACATTCCTGAGAGTTAGAGAGGCAGAGAGCCATGATGGGTTCACCTGGTCTGGAAACTGTACCAGTCTGAACTTACTTCGGTTTGACTATTTTTGCCATCTGACCCAAACATGCCTCATAAAACCAAGGCGCCCACGGGTTATGCCAACCTAATACATGTGTTTTCAGGTACCTGTTGAAACAAAAGTGTAAATTAACACATTTATATTAATTTACAAAATACTGTTTTCTTATGATAGTTTTGTTTTCCTTAAAAGGGGTCAATTGTATGGTGGCTGATGGACACTAGACTTTTTTTTTTTTGGTGGTGATCATAACATCTATACAGATTATAAAGCGGTACACCTGAACCCTATATCTTATTGCAAGCCAATGCATCTGCAAATAAAATTTTAAAAATATGTTCTAAAAGTGTCCAGACTTCTGCATCAGCTTAGCTTAATCCTGGATGCCAAATCTCCCACCTACTTTTGGCAAGTGGCTGAATTTCTGGTAGCCATTAAGGAAACCCTAATCACAAGGACATAAAAGATGATCAAAAATCGATCCATCTCCACTCCAACATCCACTAACATTTTGAGTTCTCCTTCTACACTTGGTGCTTGTGAAATAATGATGAAAAAGCCGAGAGTCAGTCTGCAGAGAGTGACAATGACTGTGCAGCGAAATAAGCATCAAGGCAGCTGTGTACGGAATTCATGGGGCTGCGGGGAAGGGAGGGTCACAGGTGAGATTTTTGAGCTCATTAGGATGTATCATGAGAGAACACAGTTACATTTGTTGTTCAGGCTTGTCTTAGTCTGTTTAGGCTGCTACAGCAAACTACTGTAGCCCGGTGGTCTCTAAAGATTTATTTATTTATTTATACAAGCACTGGGTACAGTCTGTACAATTAAGGGAAGCAGCGGGCGGCAGGAGAGGTCTGCTACCCTCGCCCAGGCCAGGGATCGAACCGGTGCTGCAGAAGCTGCAACCCAGCGCTCAACCGCTGCGCCCCGGTTATAGGACTTCCACAGGCACACAGATGCCATCTTGCGATAGTGTCCTCCTGTGGTGCAAGGGGTGAGAGCACTCTCTGGTCATCAAAAATTGATCCATCTTTGCTCCAACATCCACTAACATTCTGAGTTCTCCTTCTACACACAGTGCTTGTGAAATAATGATGACAAAGCCAAGAGTCAGCCTACATGTCCTATAAAGGACATGGATTCTGTTCTTGAGTGTACCACCCTTGTGATGTATCACTTCTCAAAGGCCACAACTTTCAATACCATCACGTCGAAGGTGAGGATGCCAACCTGTGAATTTGGGGGTGGGGGTAACACACATTCATTCCATAACAATTTACTGTGGTGGCTTTCCTGGAGAAGCACAGAGCAGCAGAATGGCAGGTGGAATGGAATCTGCAAACCTAAGAGCTGTCAGTGACTCGATACCCGGCTTGAATCACTCATGTAAGAATGAGAAGACAGGCAGGAGGAAGTAAAGTGACTTTTTCAGTCAGTTGCCCAGCTGTTGTTCAAGTTGGAGCCAGAGCTGAAATCCAGATATTCTGTCCCCAATAATTTTCCTACCATCTCCTCATATTGTCATTTATTGACAAGTGATATTACTTAGAAGACAGAACTACAAAGAAATTCTGCAAGTACTTTTTTGGGGACTCTAACAATTTCTGTGGGTAAAAAGACTTTTTAGAGACTGTAGTCTGTAGCAACACCACCCTATAGAAATTTCTGTAACGATAGAAATGCTTTACAGCATTGTTGCTATGACGACCAGTGGTCACATGTGATCATGAACACTTGGAATGTGACTAGTGTGGCTGAGGATCTGAATTTTGAACTAATTTCAATAGCCACATGTTGCTTGTGTTGCCCATATCGTACAGTACAAGTCTTACAAGTCTTGCTTATACCTTTATTCTTTTTCTTTTTTTAATATTTATTTATGCATACAAGAATGGGGTACAGGCCAGAGGTGGGGTGGTGTGAGAGGATTCACCAGAGACAGAGTGGGGAGCAGAACAGGCAGATTGAAATACAGTGCTGAGGGGAGCAGTGGGCGAGTCAGGAGAGGTCTGCTGCGCCATCTGGGTATCGAACTTGTGCTGCAGTGGCTGCGGATAGCTTCATAGGTTGCATCTTAACCCCTTGTGCACAGGAAGGCCCTCTTGTTTATACCTTTAATCATGGATGCGCAGTTGTTTCTTTTACTAGTTGTCCTCTCTTTGCACTCTCCACGCTCACACTCCCCAGTCTCTGAGCCCTAATAATAAATGAAGAACACCATTGGCAGGGTAGGTGGGGTCTGGAATTAGTCTGAACTAATAAGTCTATTGTATTTCTAAAAGAGTACCTGTCATATTCCATCATCCTAAAAAGGATAATTATCTTTCATTAGCACCTTCTATACATCCTTCTATTCACCCTAAGTGCTCTACAGGTATGACATCAATTAATCTCCCCAACAGCACCTGAATATGCTGCAGTACTATTAACAAATGGCCAGAAGGCAAATTTGTCTTCTTGCAGAGTCCATGCTTTTTCACTGTCCCACTCTCTGTCTCTAAATGGATTGGCATGTAATCCCCTGTAGCCTGAGTGAGGTGGTTTTCATTCACTCATTCAAAAATAATTATTGACTGCCTGTTAAGTGTCAGGCACCGTGCCAGGTAAAGTACATAGTGAGGAATCAAACAGCATTATCCCAACTGACATCAAGCTTGCCTTCTAGGAATGAAGCGAGTGCTGGTTTTCTGAGGGAGAAATTTGCTGGATTCAGCTAACTACGTAGGAATTGGGCGCTTGCATGTGCTAGACAGCATTTATCCTGGAGGCCATTCCCTTGATGTTGGAAATGTGTGGGAATCCATTCTAATGGCTAGGATTTTTTTTTAAGATTTGCCTTTAAAAGATTATGTTTCATTTTAACTCATAGGATTTTATCATGTATTTTCTTGAACACTTAAGTTCAGCTCCACTCCCAGGATTCATCAGGAACTCCACAGATAAGACAATTTCACAACAGCTCACCAGAGAAATCCTCCAAATTAGTACTGAAGCAGTTGATCTCAGCTCTATGGTAATGTCATAGAGTATTCATCACTCTTGCAAAATTTAAATACATAAATGACATATGGATATTGTTTAAGAATCTAAACATTTTACTGAACAATTGTCAGGCAAAATAGGAGAAACAGGATTTCAAAATATGATAATGCCATATTACGTCAAATGCAGCATATCAAAAAGTTTAAGACTTACTATGATTTTTATGTACCAGAAAAAATGACTGCCAATTAAATTTTGATTACAATGCATTAGCATGTTAAATTTTTGTGACTTTAAAAAGAGCCATCTTTAAGCTTATTTAAACAGAATTAGATTTTTTAATATTCCAAAAATATCATTATAAAATATAATTTTTTAAAAATTTGATGTACATACACCAACAAGAAGATGCAGTTTGTGATTACCAGAGTTGGAGTGTGTGGGGAGGGTCTGGGGGGTGTTTGAGGAAGGTAGTTGAAAATATGAACTTCCAGTCATAGGTACTAGGAATATGATGTTTAGTAGTGACTGGTGCTAACACTGCTGTATGGCAGAGAGAAAAGTTTTCAAGAGAGCAGAGCTAAAGAATTCTCACCATCAAATAAAGTTTTCTTTTTAGTCTACCCATATGTGATAATGAATGCTAACTGAACTTATTGTGCTCATCATTCTACTGTAAGTTACGCCAATATGCTGGACATACCTTAAACCTTTACAGTGGTGCGTGCCAATTATATCTCAATAAAACCAGAAGAAAAGAAAATTATAAGCCAAATAATCTGATAAAGAAGTTCCCAAAACTGCTACCCATTGAGAACAGGACTTTTGAAAATAGCTTTCTAATCACTTATGGACATCTGGGTTTTTTCATACAAGTCAGCTTCTGCACGACCAAGTTCATGAGCATGCAGAATTTCTTGAAATATTTTCTATTTGGATTTTCTTTCAAGCTGCTGAAACCTATCTGCCAATTTGAAAATGGTGCTTTCTGTTTGGTGTGTGTTGATTTTTGTGTACACATCAAGGAACGGGCATAACAAAGCTTCACCCCTGCCTAGGTGTTACTGTGTAAAGCACTTTGGTGTTACTTTGCAAGAAAATAAAGAGCTCTGGTCAATCTTGTCATATCAAACATTTGCTTCACATTATCAAAGTGAATCTCTACTGGCCTAGTTCTGTACTTTTCTGTGCCTAACAGTAACTTTTCCTTTTAAAGCCAAATCACAATAGACTGTGTGCCCAAAGAGTAACAAATAACCAGTTGAATTGGCAGGAATACAAAGGCCAAGAGGACCTTTGCACAGGTCCAGAGGATCATGTGTGGGTGCTGCCAGTCCCCACAGCTGGAGTTCATTAGATATCATAAAACTTAGCCCAAAAAAGTCCTAGAACTGATCAGTTATGGTAATTTGGATTCCAATGGTGATGATTGTGTTCACTGTTGAACAGAGAAAGAAAACTTCCTGGTTATAAATCCTTGGAACAGAAGCAGTGCTATCCAATTCCTTATGTTTAAGAAATATTACTCTGTGGAGCAAAATGACTGGCTTTTTCAGGGAAAAAAGTTACATTTATTACATATTTAAGCCCTGGGGAATGAAGCTATAACCTGGATTTCTGGCTTCTCACGTTTTTTTTTTAAATAATTTTATTTATTTTTGTGTATTTTTTGCATCATTCTTCATTTCTTTTTTTACAATGTATGCTTTCTCATCTCAGTTATAATCCCCATGAAATTCCCGCCACCAATTCACCCATGTACCATCACCATAGTCCCTTGTGCTCTTCCCGCCCATTTTGATCCTACTCTCACCTGGTTAACAGCTACCAGTGAGTATGTAAAGCCACACAGAGAGGGTTGGACACATCCCTGGTCTTGCTCAGCAACACAAGTTGTGTCCCACAACTTTAGGTATTTTTTATTCATTTAATCATACTAAATATATTTGGTATAGAAAATAATTCTAAATATATTTACTGAGGGACTGGCACAAAATGGACCAAAAAGTCTGAAGTCTGTTCTTATTTCCACGATATTGGGGCTGATGAAAAACAAGTAAAATCCAAGCCGCACCACATATGCAGAAGCTGCGGGAAGGTCTATGGGGAGAGCACCGCGGAGAGGAACTAGAAGCATCACAGTCCCTGTCAGCCGTCACGCGCAAGGTGAGTTCCCCTGGTTGTCCCTAGCAGTACATGGACCCCTGGGTGGTCCCAAGGTTGGTTCCTCATTCAGGTGGGTGGTAGCTGTCCATGGGCACTGCCCTCTGAAGGGCAGGACTGGACTCTGTCCCTACGTCCTATGCTCTGTCCTGTCAAAGTTTGGAGGATCTCATCAGCCGCAGGAACGGGTTAGGTACGTGTCCCCCTTCAGAGCCCTCCTCCCTGTTCTGGGAGTTGGGGTGAGCTGCTGGTATTTTTTTTTTTAAGATTTTTATTTATTTATGCATGTAAGAACTGGGGCACAGGCCAGAAGAGCGGGGTGTGAGAGGATTCACCAGAGACAGAGTGGAGAGCAGAACAGGTACACTGCTGAGGGGAGCAGCGGGCCAGACAGGAGAGGTTTTCTGCTCCCTGGCCGGCGGGGAATTGGAGATAGAACTCGTGCTGCAGAGGCCCTGCTGGTGTCTTTTTTTGACCACCTCGCCCTTCCTTCCAAGCATTTCCAGCCCCAGTGATGACACCTACAGTTCACATGGTTGGGTCAGGGGTGACACGCCCTCCTCCAGGTAGCTCCCTGCCTGAGGACCATTGTCTGACCTTGGTTGCCTCCTGTTGACCTCCACTTCCTCTTCAGCCAAACAACCCAGTTTCCACACAATCAGCATTTTAACTTACCTCTCAGTTGTTTCCTCCTTTTTCACAAAGGGTGAATGAAACCCTTTCTTTGCATCATTACAGGAAAGCCTGGCATGTCCATCTCTTACTGATGGACACCATGAGTGTGGGCACTGTGGGAATTCCCTCCAGGCAAGTCCCTTCCTCCTGCAGCCTGGCCTCAGGCTCTTAGGCCTCTGCTGGTAGAGAAGGGACTCCAATGTGGCCTCTGTGCCAGTTGTCAGCTTCTCAGACCCTCTGCAGGACACTGGACAGGAATTGTGCCTGGTCCTCTGAGAAGATCTGAGCTCTTTCATGGAGTTTCAGGCCCACTCTGAAATTGGGTGAACAGTTTCTTTCAAAGGTATAGAAGGACCTTAGAGTTGAACTTCTTATTTCGGGAGCTCCTGTCTCATCCAAGTCTGAGCTGGACTGCTCCCTGCGGGTCCCATCAACAGGCCTGGGGTTTCAGAAGATTGAGGATGGAGATGGTAGGGAACTCAAACCTTTAGCTTGTATGCTGTCTGCCCACCCTAGTTCTACCTGGATTTACCAGAGGGTGAGAACAACAGGAAACAATGCGTGTTGTCCTGAGGGGGTGGGCCACACTCCCTGCTTCCCCCGCAGGCTTGGGGCTGGGGTCCCGTGCTTTAAGAGCAGCCCACCCTCAGCTGCTTCTCTGGGAGTGAAACACACAGAGTGAGGTTGCAGGCTGAGGAATTCTCAGCAGCAGAGACCGCCTGCACATGCTGGGCTGGGCCCAGCAGCCCCCCACACGCTCCCCACTCAGTGGCTGGGCTGTAATGAGCTTCCTTCCAGCCCACATGGCTTCAGCAGCTCTGTTTAGACACAGAACGCCCTGTGGGGAGGGTGGCAGTGGGGTGCTGAACATGACAGGCAATGCTAAATGAGGCAGAGGGAGCCAGTAGCTCAGTGCTTTTCAGAAAGGAAAGATCTAGAAGAATGAGGAGGCAGTATTCAGTCCCTTGACTCAAGCCTGGTTTTCAGGGCAGAGGGAAGAGGGGAAGGGAAGCAGGCACCAGAGGCTTTGCTTTCACCGTGGGGAAGTTGTAGTGGTGACCCATCACTGGGATCTGGCTAAACAGGAGAGTCTGGGCGGTCTAAGATAGAAGGATCTGGAAGGTTAAGATATTGCTAATGATATGAATCTATTGAAAGAAGCAGCAACTACTGAAAGATTCCAGGACCATTTCCTCCTGTAATCCCTGTACCCTAGAGCTCAAGGGACTGTGTGTACCCAGCATGTACTCAGAACAGACATAGGTGCCAGATACATGCCCATCTTACAGGTGGGAAAACCCCAAATCCAGGAAATTAAACTACACCTAAGCCACAGAGCCCACCAAGAGATCCTTTATCTCCTATTCCATACCAGAGCTGTGTCAGCTATCACCCCGCTCCCCTGCCTGGGTAGAGGAGATGGGCAGAGGTCAAAGAAATGGAAAATGAGTGAGATAGGATGCTTCCTCCCCCCTCACGCCTCCCTCCCCAACAACAGAGCTGCCTGGAGTAGATGGCAGGTGATGTACTTGAGAACTGGGTCACACCTGGTGTCCTGGGCAAATAGTACCCACATCCCCCAGTTCATGTTCACGGAAAGCCTGCCAGTGGGATCTATTTGGCAAAAGGGTCATTGCTGGTGCTCTCAAGCCCTAAAGACTGTGGGATCCGGGTCCTTATAAGAGACACATTTGGACTCAGACACAGACACAGCGGAGGGCACCTCGGAGAGACAGCAGCCACGACTGGCTGTAGGGAGGACCTCAGAGCATCCCCAACCACCAGAAAGGAGCCGACACCAGCAGAAGTCTTCCTCGAGCCTGGAAAGGAGCATGGTCTTGCCGATACCTTGACTGTAGACTCTCAGCCTCTAGAACCGTGAGAGAGGAGTTTCTGTTGTGTCCACCTAGTTCCTGGTACTTGTTTCAGCAGCTCCAGGGACCTGTTACACCCAGGAGCGGGCCCCACTGTGGCCTCCAGGTCAGGGCTGTCAGCGAGGTGGGTGTGGACGCAGCTCTCACCACACTCTTCCTCAGGGTCGGCTGAGTGCCACTGATCTTGGGATGAGATTGATTTCTCTGATTATGGCCTGGAAACCCCTCAGCTGCTCCCTGATGATCTGCGGCTTCAACTCTAACTAAAGGGGGGTGGAGCAGAAGCCTGAGGGGACAGTGGAAGGCTGATGAGTCAGTGCTTTCTCCTGTTATCATGGAGAGGACCCTAACCAAAGCCTGGCTTAGTCCTCTGGCCCTCAGAGCTTCGTGCCTTTACACTGAACATTGTGCAAATGAGTGAAAACTGAGAGGCACCTGCACAACCCATTTTATGTCATTGTGATGAGGCAGCCTCGTTCCCACAGAGCACAGTGAAGCTGGCACTTTCTCATCAACGGTGATTGGCATGAAGCACCCCAGCGCACCTCCATTCTTGATTGCATGCTTGTGCAGAGACAACGTCTAAAGCGTGAAGCTGTACTCTGCAATCAGAGGATGCTTTCCTGCTCAGATCATTGTCCTCGTTTTCCTCATCACCGTGGCAACCCCAGAGTCCCCCCGAATGTCCCCCCAGAGCCTGTGGTGTGAGAGAATTACCATGACAGAAGTTGTACCCCTTCATCACCTATCTAGGTCATGAGGTCCACGACTTCCCACATTTGCTCTTGGTCACATAGGCCTACGCTGGTATAAAATGGAAGAACGATGAGATAGTGGACACAGGGTGATGGGGACTTTGGGGGCCATCCTGGAGACTGGTGACCCCACCCACAAACAAGAAGAGTAACAGGACTCTGGGCTGGGTATTAGACAACCAAGCCCAGGTTGACTCTGAAGGGGCCAGATCAACAACTGTTCATCTCTTCTGCCTCCTATTGGCTGAGTATGCTCCCCAGGGCCCAGCTGTGGTTCTCTTGAAAGAGGCCTGAGAAAAGCTTTGCTCTATTTAAGCAAGGCACAATGGCACGTCTTGAGTTGCATTTCCATGGGCCTTTCCATGGAAAGGGTGGCAGCCACAGCCAGTCTCAGCAAGTGGTGAGAACCCAGAACCCAGAGCTTCCTTTATGTCCAGAGCTTATAGTTTCTGCCGGCCGGAACCCTTGAGTATCTATCTACACGCCCCACCTCTGACATCCTAATGCAGAAAACAGTGACAATTTCTCAGAAATGGAAGGTTAGTCCAGGAAGCTCAGACAATTCATGGCCAAGGGTCCAGCAGCCGGCCAGAGAATCTCTGATCAGAGACACGATTGGTTTCCAACCAGTTGTCTGCATTACTTACCCTTCTCCCTTCAGAGGCTGCTGCCTGCCATAGAGATTCATAATGATAGTGGAAAATTGCCAAACTCAGCCCATTTCTCCAAGCAAATAATGATTCTAATAAAGAGTGTTCAAGTTTGCAATAATAATAGTAATGAAAACAATAATATTTTATACACCTAAAGCACTTCTCACCCCCATCAACTATTTAATATGCGAGGTTCAAACATTTGCATATGCCTATAGCGAATATGCAGTGTATATTGAGTGCATAAAATAACTCAATGGAACATTGTTTGATTAATTTCCAAAATTATTCATCTTGTTATTTAAAAAATTTTAATACCAGGTATTACATTAGGCTCCACCCTGTCTATCAATTTCTCCCATTTATATTTCTAGCATCAATGTTATCTTCTAGTAATACCTTTTAGATAACCAAGAGAAGAGGTTATAGGTACCTTCTGAGTGTGCAATTTCCCACTCAGAAAAACAAAAGAGAACCCTGGGGGAGTGAGCCAAGAAAACTCTAGACTTTAGGGCTTGATTTCTGTTTTTTTCTACCAGTTTCTCTGAGGTCAGAAGCTCACAAACAGGGAGGACTAGTCCGGCTTTATTCAGGTTTAGAAATGAAATACCAGAAATGGCAGATTCTGCAGAGCCGGAGATTCCTGTCGTCCCGATGACTCATGAACGCAGCCAAAGAAATGTATTTGATTTGGGTTTTGGCCTTGAAATGTGCCCCATTAATCTCTTGTTGGCCTCCTCTCACCTCACAGGGTTCCACTTAGGATATCAGAACCAGAGCTATAAAGCTTCCCAAGCTCTTTCAAAAGGCAGGCTGATTTTGTGCTGGGTAGAGCTACAGTTTTATTAGGATTCCAGGAGGAAATAAAACTTGGCTTCACAATGGGACTGACAGAGACCTCTGGTGGGCTGAAGCTCAGCTTTTACTGGCCCTTCTGAGACTTTTTATCTCTTCTGTGAAATCAAGGGGAATCAGGCACAGAGGGAAAGCAGGGCAGAGCCCATTAACAGGAGAAGGAGAGAGGGCATTTGGGGGAGGAAATTTAGTTCAGCAAGTACTCCTTGAGCTAACTGCTAGATACAACTCCGTAAATCTCTCCCCATAAGAGGATGTGCAAACACAAGGTTTCAATATAATAGGCTAAGAAGTAGTGTAGTGATGTGTTAGGGGCTCCTGGGAGAACAGCAACGGGTCACTGAAGTCACTGTGGGGTTTTTAAAGAAGGTTCCTGAACAATTGAATCCTGAGTTGAGAGCCAAGATGTAGAGATGGGAAGAATCATCTAGAAAAATGGACAGCCTCCAAGAGAACAGACAACCCCAGAGAATGTGCTGGAGATTTCCAGCAATCCAATACTTTAGGGGGCTTTAGAATTGAGAGAGTAAACAGGGCCAGGTCACATGCCATTGCTAGAAACGCTAACCTCACTCCTGTTGGTGGCGTGAGGCACTACAGGTTTAATCAGAGAACAAATGGGACAGATCTGTGTTCTAGATCCTTGCATTAGCAGTAGGTATTGAAAGGGCAAGGCTGGAGGGTGAGAAGCTGGCTTACAGGTGATTCTAATAGTTTAAGAAAGCAGGGCAAATACCTAAGCTAGCAAGGTGGCATCAGGGAGGAGATAAACTAATTTGGTAACAAATCAGTGGCGCCTGATCAAATTATTAGTTGGGAGAAAAAGGGAAAAGGAGAAAAGGAAGTTTCTGGAACAGTGTGATAGCTGACCCAGCAGCATCAGAATCACTTAGGGACTTGCTAGAAATACACACTTTGTTGCCCCTCGCAGGCCTTCTTGGGTGAAGTAGTCCTGTGTCTGAAAAGGCCAAGCTCTGCCTTGCAGGTGATTCTAATACACACTCAAGTTTGAGAACCAGCTATATATAATAACCTCCCCAAGTTTGCTCAGGTCCCTGGGTAAACGCAGTTGCCCTTTGCTGAACTGGAGAATATCAGAAGCAGAGTTGTTTTGTTTGGGGGTGAGGAGAGGGTAGGAGTTTAAGAAAGAGAATCACCTCTGTGGGGTGATTCGCAGGGTGGTGCCTCCAAAGAAGCTCAAGCCAGGAAGAAGGTAAAAAGGAGGCTTCCAAACCCCACTGAGGCTAGCCGTCTGCTGAGATTTTGAAAGCTGTTTGCTGTGGGAAAGCTGGCTTCCTGGGAAGCCACAGAAGAAGGAGGCAGCTTCAACGGTGAGTTCCCAGTTTTTTTCTGAATCTTTATGTCATTGGGCTTTTCCAAATGCTTGATGGTAACACCCAAGAGCAGTAGTCAAAAGTCACAGCATCTGGTTGAGGTACCGCTGCTCTTGTTTGACTGAGAGGTGACAAGCGGAAACACGGGACCCATGTTTGCAAGTACCAGGATCTCATTTGTGTCCTGAGTGTGATTAACATTATGTTTGGGCAGCAGCGATGGTGGGATTTGTAGGTGATAACAAGGCTTGGTCAATGGGTCAGAAAAGCCGACTACAGGGCAAGAGCCCCTCAAGTTGTCTGTCGCTGTGCCTGGGTTGGAGCTCAGCGACCTGCCTGAGGTGATGCTGGTGAATGTGTGAGGGATCCAGGGCTGATGACGGTCTTGATGGAGGACAATGGACAGAGAGAAATGGGTGGTTCTTAGGCTCTGTGGAATGCCCTGGACTAGGGTCAGAGCTGGAAAAGGGCACTAAGGAGAGTTTTGAGCCAACCCATGGGAGTGGGTGGGGGGGTGGAGAAAATGTCTCTTGGCTCCAACTTCGCATAACAAAGTGATGAATTAGCATCTTCATCCCTTTGAAATGCAGTTGCTTGCCCAGGACTTTCAAGTTTGAAACAGAAACTTGACTGCACCAAGGAGGCCACTAACTCAGTAATGACAGATGTATGGAAGCTTTTTCTTAATATGGCGTCCTAATATGAAAGCAGCTCAGGGTAGAGGCGTGTTTTAAGTGCTGTCCTAAAACCAACCCATCATCAGTTAGTTGTGCTCTTTGACCAGGTTTTTAGCAGCAAGAATGGTTTGTACTGATGAATCCACATGTTCTGTGCCAACGTTTTCAAGTCCTTGGCTTCACCACACCATGTTCCAACCAACTGTTCCTTTCCCTGCTCCAATTCATTTTACATATCACTGCCAGATTGATTTTCAAAAGTAGGTCCCAGGTTCCTCTTTCCGCTTGAAAACCTGCAAAGGCTCCTTCTTGCCTGAACAATTGAATACAAACTTTTCAGCTTGGCCTGGGGGCCTGAATCCCCATCATTAACACCTGCCTCTCCTCCAAAAGCCATCCTCATCATAATGGACTAGGATGACACCCGGGAGGGACAGCCCCCTTCACTCATTAGCACCAGTTGAAAATGCAGCAGTGGGTGCCTTTAACAGAAGGACAGAAAGCAGGCCCTTGGGGGCCACAGGATTGGCATTTTCAGATACATGTAGATAATCTTTCTAATAGGAGTTTCAGGTGGTAGATAACTAGTTGGGGGCAGGAGGGAGGAGAAGGGTGTGGTCTAGAGCTGGGTGAGCTGCTCAGGGTGGAGATCAGCATTAAGAACAACCAGCTTTATGGGCACATGTGTACTCTGTGGGGATTGGCGGGAACGGGCAGCAGAGCAGCAGGTGCGGCCTCTAAAAGGCCCAGAATCCTTTGCTGTAAAGTATGTACAGCCCATCTCCCTGCAGAGATGATCAAGCTCACAATTTCCTATTACAGAAAATGCATCCGGGGTGGGGACACAGATAAGAGGGCCCCGCCCCTCCCAGCTGCATGCATACCCCTGTGTGCTATGGGCTCCCGTGGCCTTGGCCCACAAGCTCCCCAGCTCTTTTTAAATAATGTGGCAGTATCAGGAATTGCCAAGAACTTTCTTGTGGATGGGCAAACCAGGCAGGCTCAAGACCATGCCTTCCAGCTCAGCACAGGTGCTCCGACCTCACGTCCCGGTGACTCAGTGAGACTCAGTGATCTTGGTGGAGACAGTTACCAGCGTTACTTTCCTCGGCTGTCAGTCAGAGATAATGTGGCAGTTCCCACCTCACAAGGTTGTGATAAATGTGTCTGATGAAGAGCAACTGTAAATGCTCATAATAGCACATTGGACTCAGCGGGGCCTCTTTAGGTGCTGGCGTGACATGGTAGATGGGGCTGGGTCCTACCCATGACCTGCCTGCATCCTCAGCCACCAGTGATTTGAAGCCCCTTCAAAGACTTGTCCCAGCAGTGGGCATGGGCGTGGATATGGGTGTGTGCACGTGGGCACGCTGTGCATGTGAGTTGAATGGGAGGTGGATTCTTTGTTGATATCTGCTTTTGTGCGCCATTCCGCCAGAGGGAAGTAGGAAGGAGGGTCAGTCTAGGGCAGAATGCACATATCTGTGTCGTTAGGGCCCTGGGGCCAATGGATACTAGGCGACCTGCTGAAGGTGTCTGGGCTAAGATCAGCACTGTTCCACCCTCAGAGCTTTGGAGCAATAGTCAAGGGATCTTTCCAGAGCAACTGGCCTTTGGCATCCTAGCCCCTGCCTTTTGAGCTTGTCTATTCCCCTAAAGACCAGAAGAAAAATTGAGCTTGCTTTTTTTTTTTTTTTAAAGATTTATTTATTTATGCATACAAGAACTGGGGTACAGGCCAGAGGTGTGGGGGTGAGAAGATTCACTGGAGACAACAGAACAGAGTGGGGAACAGAACAGGCGGATCCACTGAAATACACTGCTGAGGGGAGCAGTGGGTGAGCACATCGTGGGTGAGACCACATAGAGGTCTGCTGTGCCATGTGGGTCACCTCCCTGGCCGGGATCGAACTCATGTTGCAGTGGCTGTGGATAGCTTCATAGTGCTGCGTCTTAACCCCTTGTGCCACCAGGGAGGCCCAAATTGAGGCTGCTTTGACCTGAAATTCCAGAGTGGAGTTTGTTCCCTTTCCCCAACTCCTGCAACTGGCCTTGACAAATGAATGGTGTGGTTTTTGTTGTAAATAAACAAAGATTGAGTTCTAGAGTCAGATTTTCTGGGTTCGCATCCCAGCTTCTCCTTCTTGACCTTGGGCAATGATCTCATCTTTGTCTCTGATTCTTCATTGTCCATGCAAAGGGGATAAACGAGGACTTTCTCAAAGGTCAGCGGTGAGGCTGAGTGAGTTGGTAGACTTGGAGCACATGTGTTAACTCTCAACTATTAGCCATGATTAGAATTACATAAACCCTCCTACTCCCTCTGCCTCTCCTTCCACCCTCTCCCCACCCCCTTAACCCACAATTCATGTGTTTTTTTTTTTAATCTTTGTCATTTCTGATATTTCAGAAAGTGTCATGACTCCCTAAAGCCTTCCTCCAAGTCCATTGTTTATTCTATTTGTTTGTTTCCGTATATCTTTGTTAATTTTTGGACAGTATTTGATTTCTCCCATCATGAGTAGCTCCCCTGGTTCTCCCATTACCACAGTTCCTGTGCTCCTCCCTCTCTTTTTTTTTTTTGTGGGACCCTCGCTGTGGCCAGGAATCGAACTGGCGCTGCAGAGGCTGCGGGCAGCCTTGCAACCCAGCACTCAACCACTGCGCCACCAGGGGAGGCCCTCCTCCCTCTGTTTTGACCCCTCTCTCACTCTCTTCTGCTGTTTGCCTCAGACCTAGGGTCAGCTTGCAAATTTTGTGTTTTTCCTGTCCCTTTGTTTTCTGTAGATCACATGTATAAGTGAAACCACCTGGTATTTCTTTCTCCTCCTGGCTCACTTTGCTTAGCACAATTTCTTCCACCTCCTTCCATGTTGCCTCGAAAGGCCTGAGTTTATCTTTTCAATTGCTGAATAGTGTTCCATTGAGTATACATCACACTTATTTGTTTTTTGTTTGGTTAAGAATGCGGTTTTTATTTGTGTCACTAACAAGGGGGAAGCTTTTCTGCTCTCTTGAGTGCAGGGCCTGCCACTTGTCAAGGGGGACTTGATTTGGGATGTATTTGATGCCACAGCCATCTGGGATGAGCCACTTTTCAACTACCATGTCTTCAAACTCATCTGCATTAAACTTGGTAAAGCCCCACTTCTTGGAAATACGGATTTTCTGGCCACGGAACTTGAACTTGGCCCTACGCAGAGCCTCCATGACATGTTCCTTGTTCTGCAGCTTGGTGCGGATGGACATGATGACTTGGCCAATGTGGAACCTGGCCACGGTGCCCTGAGGCTTCCCAAAGGCACCCCACATACCTCTCTAGAGCCTGTCGGCCCCAGCACAGGACAGCATCTTGTTGATGCGGATGACATGGAAGGGGTGGAGCCACACTCGGATGTGGAAGCCGTCTTTGTCACAACTTTTCACCGTGTACTTGTTGGCACAAATATGGGCAGCCTCCAGGGCTTTGAAGGAGAGCTGCTCATATTCATCTGATACCATGTGGCCACAGAGTGGGAACTCATCCACTTTTGCCTTCTTCCACCCCAGGTCAAAGATGCGAATCTTGGCATCAGGGACCCCGTGGCAGAAACGAGACTTTGGGTAGGGCTTGTTCTTACAATACTGGTAACACCGGGCGGGGTGGCAGCCCATAGCGACACCAGGATCTTGGGGGGCACGCTGAAGGTAAAGAACCATCATACCTTTTAAAGATTTATTTATGCATACAAGAGCTGGGGTGCAGGCCTGAGGTGTGGGGCGGGGGGTGAGAGGATTCACCAGAGTCAGAGTGGGGAACAGAACAGGCAGACTGACTGGAATACACTGCTGAGGGGAGCAGCGGGTGAGACAGGAGAGGTTTGCCGCGCCATGTGGGTTTCTCTCTGGCCGGCCGGGGATTGAACTCATGCTGCAGAGGCTGCATTTTGCTTCATAGTGCGGTGCTTAACCCCTTGCGCCACCAGGAAGGCCCTACATCACACTTTTTTGATCCATTCATCTGTTTGTGGACAAAAATTTAGGTAGGTTCCAATCTTGGCTATTGTAAATAGTGCTGCAATAAACACAGGGGTGCAGTTTTCCTTTCAACATAGTGTTTTTGTATCCTTTGGATTAATTCCTAGGAGTGGAATTGCTGGGTCATATGGCATATCCATTTTCAGAGTTTTGAGGAATCTCCACACACCTTTCCACAGTGGCTGGACCAGTTTACATTCCTACCAGCAGTATAAAAGTGTTCTTTTCTCTCCACATCTATGCCAGCGTTTTTTCTTTCTTTTTTTTTTTTTTTTTTTTTTGATATGGGCCATTCTCAGAGGCATGAGGTGGTATCTCATTGTGGTTTTGCATTTCCCTGATAAGTGATATTGAACATTTTTTTCATGTGCCTGTTAGCCTTTTGCACTTTTTTTGGAGAGATATCTTTTTAGCTCTTCTGCCCATTTTTTGATAGTGTTGTTTTTGTTGAGTTACGTAAGCTCTTTGTTGATCTCTGTATCAGTCTCTTATCAGATGTATGGTGTGCAAATATTTTCTGCCATTCAGTAGGGTATCTATTTTGGTTGCTGTTTCTTTTGCTGTACAGATGTGCTTCAGTTTGATGCAGTTCCAGCTATTTATATTCTCCTTTGTTTTCCTTTCTTCTGGAGATGAGTCCTTAAAGATGTTTCTGAGATTTATGTCACGGAGTGATTTACCTATTTTTTTTTTTCTGTTTATTTTCTGGTTTAAGGCCTTACATACAAGTCTTTTATCCACTTTGAATTGATTTTTTGTATGGTGTGGGATAGTAGTCTAGTTTCATTTTGCATGTTGTGCAGTTGTTTTCCCAGAACCAATTATGGAAGAGACTTTCCTCTTCCGGGGTATATTCTTTGCTCCTTTTTCATAGATTAGTGGACTGTATATGTGTGGTTTTATTTCTAAGCTTTCAATTTAATTCCATTGGTCTCTGTGTTTTTGTTTCAGTATCATGCTGTTTTTATTATTATGGCTTTATAATATAATTTGAAGTCTAGCAGTGTAATACCTTCATTCTTCCCCTTTTTAGTCAGGAAAGCTATGGCTATTTGGAGTTTTTTGTGATTCCATATGAATTTTAACAATATTCCATCTTTTTGAAGAATGTCATTGAGGCTTTTACTGGAATTGAATTGAAACTATAAATTGCTTTGCATAGAATGGCCATTTTGATAATGTTGATTGTTCCTATCCATGAGCAGGTAAAGTCTTTCCATTTCTTTGTGCCTTCTATTTCCTTTAACAATTTTTTATAGTTTTCCTTGTATATGTCTTTTATCTCCTTTGCAAGGTTTATTCTCAGGAATTTATTTAGGTTTTATTATAAATAGGATGGTTTTGCTAATTCCTTTTCAGACTGATTATTTGCATATAGAAAGGCTACTGACTTTTGTGTATTGATGTTGTAACCTGCCACTTTACTGAACTGATTTATTGTTTTAATTATTTTTCCCTGTGGATTTTTTAGGGTTATATATATTACCATACCACCTGCAAATAATCATAGCTTAACTTCTTCTCGAATTTGGATTCCTTTTATGTCTTTCTCTTGCTGAAGTGCTCTACCAGGACTTTCAGTATTACATTGAAAAGCAGTGGTTAGAGTGAACAATCCTTGTGTATTGAACCTTAGAAAAGCTTCCAGTTTTTCACCATTGATGATTGTGGGGTTGTCATATATGGCTTATATTATGTTAAGATATATTTCTTTTATTCCAGATTTTTCAAGGGATGTTGAACTTTATCAAATGATTTCTCAGCATCTATTGATAGGTGCATTTGATTTTTTTTTTGTTGTTGATGTGAATTATGTTAATCAATTTTCAGATGTTGAACCATCCTCATATCCCTGGAGTAAATCGCACTTAGTCGTGGTATATAATCCTTTTGATGCAATGCTGGATTAAGTTTGTAAGATTTTATTGAGGACTTTAGCATCTGTGTTCATTAGGGAGATTGATCTGTAGTTTTCCCTTTTTTGCTGTCTTTGTCTGGTTTTGGTATTGGTGTGATGGTGGCCTTCTAAAGTGTATGTGCTAATATTCCTTTCTCAATTTTTTGAAAGCGTTTTAGCAGGAAGAGATTAGTTCATCTTTGAATTTTTGGTAGAATTTGTTTGTGAAACCATCTGGTCCTGAGCTTTTGTTTTCTGGGAGGGTTTTGATTATTCTTTCAGTTTCTTTGCTTGTAATTGGTTTGTTCAAATTTTCTATTCTTTATTCAGCCTTGCATGGTTGCATAATTCTAAGACTTTGTCCATCTCATCTAGATTGTTGAACTTGTTTGCTTGTAATTCTTCATAGTAATCTCTGATTATCCTCTGGACTTCTCCTGTCGTAATTTCTCCTCTTTCATTTATGATCTTATTCAAGTTTCCTCCCTCATTTTCCTTGTGAGCCTATCTAGAGGTTTTTCTATTTTATTTTTTGAAGAATCAGCTTTTGGTTTCATTGATCTTTTTGACTGTTTTTTTTTTTATTTCTATTTCATTTATTTCTGCTTTAGTTTTTATTATTTCCTTTCTTCTGCTTATCTTGGGTTATTTTGTTCTTTTTCTAGGTTCTTAAGATGAGGGATTACATTGTTTCATTGAATTATTTCTTGTTTCTTGATGTAGGTGTGTTGCTATATACTTTCCTCTTAAAACAGCTTTTGTTGTGTCCAATATTTTCTGGAAGATTGTGTCCTCATCATTCATCTCAAGGTATTTTTTTTAAAGATCTATTTATGCATACAAGAGCTGGGGTACTGGCCAGAAGTGTGGGGGGTGAGAGGACTTACCAGAGACAGAGTTGGGAACAGAACAGGCAGACTGACTGAAATACACTGCTGAGGGGAGCAGCGGGTGAGGCAGGAAAGGTCTGCTGCACCATGTGGGTAGCTCCTGGGTTGGGGATCAAACTCACGCTGCAGTGGCTGCGCATAGCTTCATAGGTTGCAAATTAACCCCTTGCACTACCAGGGATGCCCTCAAGGTATTTTTTTACTTCTTTAATTTCCTCATTAACCCAGTGGTCTTTTAGTAGCATGTTGTTAAGTCCCCATGTAATGGGGGAATCCCCTTGTTTTCTTTTTGTTGTTGATAACTAGTTTCATACCTTTATGGTCAGAGAAGATACTTGCTATGATTTCAGTCTTCATGTACTTGTTGATGTTTGTCCTGTGACCCACTGTTTGGTCAATCCTGGGGAATGATCCATGGGTACTTGAGAAAAATGTGTATTAATTTTTAGGGACGTAGTGTCCGATAAATGCTGTTAGGTCCATGTGGTCTAGCTCTTTCTTTAGGGCTATTGTGCTCTTGTTTATTTTTTGTCTCATCTATCTGTCCATTGGTGAGAGTGGGGTGTTGAAGTCTCCTTCTGCATATGTATTTTCTCTAATGTCCATTTTCAGATTTGATAGTAATCGTTTAATGTATTTTGGTGCCCTTTCATTTGGAGAGCAGATATTGATGAGTGTTATGTCTTCCTTGTGAATTGGGTCATCCAGACTGCTGGGCCATTGTTTCATTTTTTTTTTTAAGATTTCTTTTTTTTTATTTATACAAGAACTGGGGTACAGGTCAGATGCGTGGGAGGGTGAGAGGATTCACCAGAGACAGAGCAGGGAACAGAACAGGCAGACTGACTGAAACACACTGCTGAGGGGAGCAGTGGATGAGACAGGAGACGTGTGCTCGCCATGTGGGTTGCTCCGAGGCTGGCGGGGATCGAATCGGCACTGCAGGGTCTGCGGACCGCTTCAGAGTCCTGCGCTCAACCACCTGCGCCAACAGGGTGTCCCCATTGTTTCATTCTTGATTGATTCAGTGGCTCATAGCTTAGGGTCCATATATAGCCCTCATCTGTGGCCCCACCCCAGACATGGTTGGCTTTGAATGCTGTGGCGTTCAGTCATTGGTATAATTTTAAAGCTTCCATCTCATTCAACATGATTCGAATCAAAACAATGGAAGAATTCATATTACATGAGTACAAGGAGAATAGACCACTCTTCAAATTCACCAAGGCCTGTTCCACAGGAAGTGATTATGGAGTCTGGGCAAATACTGCAAATTCATTTTGGAGGAGCCTTTTGTTTGTGGAACTCTGAAATCATCTCCTGAGTGCTCTCGACTTCAGCTTAGGTACCTGTGGTGGTACTTAGTGTGAAGCCTCGCTCAGGTGTTCTGGGTGGAGTGGTACATGGCACTCTGGGGACACTGGCATTGAACTCTCAGCTATACTTTTAAGAAATCCCATGAACTATAAAGGAAAGGGAGAAATAACTCAGAGTGTTCCAGTTTTGGGGCAGAGTCATGTAGAATTCCTTTCTACATCCAGAGGTGTATTTCATAGTTGTTATAAAAGGTTCTTTGGCTCAGGCTGAGGATTTTGATCGATTCTTTAAGCTGTAGAAAGCCCATGAAGGTTTGGAGCAGGAAAGCAGTGGGGTGACAGAATGTGGACAGAATGGATAGTTGTATATGGAATGGGTTGGCTCAGGGACAGTCCTGAAAGGCAGTGGGAATAGTGCAGGTGAGGTGTACTGGGGCAGGGGGAAGAGGGCTGGGTTCTGAGAGTGTGATCTGTTGGAAATGAGCCTGGGTTTTGAAGGTTGAGGAAAATATCTCTTTCACCACATCACTGGCCCCTCAGAGCCTAAATTATGAAGCCCTAAAGCTATTTGCTCATCTGTCATCCAGCAAGAATTCCCTTAATCCCTAGAATGTGAGTCATAGGCACTGCTGGGTCAGTGAGCAGTGAATGGACAGAAGAGCTTATACAGAACCCACTCACTAGTGGGGAGGGGAAGAGGTGATTTAAGAATCCCCCATGTTTTGATCCTACTCCCCCTGCCCCCCCCCGTCCCGGTAATGTATCTCTGATTATAGTTGTCTGTTGATTTTGATTTTTACTTTATCATAATTAGTCTTTTTTCCTGATCCCTTATTTGGGTCTTCTAAATGCCTGCTATGAGTGAAAGCATCCGTTTTTTTCTTTTTCTTTCTGGCTTATTTCACTGAGCATGATCCCTTCCAGCTCCATCCATGTTGCTGCAAATGATGTAAAAATATATATTAAAAAATAAATTAAAAAAAAAGAATCCCCAAAGAAGATTTCTCCAAAAAATGTTACCATTGTGCTAAGTGAAATAAGCCACAGCAAGAAAAACAAATGTTGCATGGTATTCAACTTACATATGGAACTTAAGTCAAACTCGTAGAAACAGAGGGTTGAAAAGTGATTGCCATGAGCCAGGACTGGGGAAAATAGGGAGAGATTGTTAAAAGAACACAGACTTTGAGCTAAAGATGACTGAGGTCTGAGGCTCTAGCATGTAACATGTTGACTTTATGGTGAATTGTGTGGTGTCATTGAAATTTGTGAAGAGAGTAGAACTTAAATGTTCTTCCCATCCACTCTAAAAGGTACACATGTGAGGTGACAGCTGTGTACATTAACTCGATGGGAGGAATCCTTTCACAGTGTATACAGATGTCATATTATCAATAGGGAGGAAAGAGTAAAACCTCCTAAAACTGAACAATAATGAACCATATAAATACCTCTCTATATACCTACATTAGGATTCGGTGCCATCCTGCGGATTAAAGAAGTGTGATAATATCCTAGTGCCTGTTGTAGATGATGTTTATTGATGGCCTCACTGAAGAGGTATTTTAAATTGGAATCTGAATGACAAGAGAGATAATTGTGATCGTTGCTGGAACAGCATTGGAGGTAGAGGGAACTGCAAGCACAGAGGTGGTCATGGCTTGAACAATCTGAGAATCAAAAAGAAAGCTGGTGTCTATCATGCCTATGAGCCAGGGGAAGAAGGTTTCATACCAGGCTAGAGGGAGCAGCAGGGCCAGTCAGGGAATTGGAAGTCAGGCTTAGGAGTTAGTTATGTGTTATCCCAAGCATCATCAGGCTAGGAAACAATGGGAAGAGTTTTTAAAAGGGGTGTAATATAAATATTTATTAGGCTCTCTTTGGTCACTCTGTGGAGAATAGACTATAGGCAGGACAAAAATGGCAAGAGTGATGTTGGCTTCTCTGAGGATTGGGAGTAGGAGAGGTGGAGGGAGGTGAACTAGTTTAGCCTTTTGCACTCCAAACCATTTTATGATATTTTTTTTTTTAATAGAGGCATGTTTTATTTATTTATTTATTTGTTTGTTTGTTTGTTTATGCAAGCACTGGGTACAGTCAGAAGTGCGGGAGGGTGAGAGAATTCACCAGAGCCAGAGCGGGGAGCAGAGCAGGCAGACTGATGAAATACCCTGCTGAGGGGAGCAGCGGGCGGCAGGAGAGGTCTGCGCACCATGTGGGACCCTCCTCCGGTGGCCTGGGAGCAGCCGGGGATTGAACCGGCGCCGCAGAGGCCGCGGGCAGCTTCACAACCCAGCGCTCAACCGCTGCACCACCGGGGAGTCCCCATTTTACGATATTTTGATTTAATTTCTTGTGCCATTTCAAGATAAAACTTCAGGGAAACATGCATGTCTCAAAAAGTTGCGTTGAAATAACTCAATTCCCCGTAATCACTAATAAATTGCAATGTCCCCTGAGAGGGGACATCCGAGTGATATGCTAGAATTCCGATGTCCCCTGAGAGGGGACAGCGGTGTGCAAAGGGTTAGAATATATTTTGATAATGATGATAGGACTTGAAGTAGTGGTGAAGATAGAGAGAAATCAAGGATACTTTATACCTTCTTGCCATCAGCAGTTAGATACTCTTTCTTGAGGTGGCGAGTTTGAAGGAATAGTAGAATGATGAAAGCAAGTGAGCCGGGGTCCTCTTTTTACCACATTAGGTTTTCATAATCATTTAACTTTCTAGTAAAGAGGCAAAGTAAATGTAAATATTTAAGTATAGGCATCTGGGTTTGGAAAAAGTTCAAGATAGTGATAAAGATGTAGACTAAAATATCTATGCTATGAGGCTTGGTGAAGTCACCTTGGAGGCATGTGGGGCTTGAACAAGCTCTTTACCACATCAGTATTTTGATGTCAGCACAAGAGGAAGTGTTGACATAGTTGTCTCTGTGAAGGAGAGACTGCCTTGATTGATCAGAGAGTGGTGTGTCAAGAAAGCTGGGAAATAGAGTTTTCAAATGGAGCAAGTGGTCAATTGTGTGGAATGATAAAAACAGAAGCCACTGGCTTCAGCAACCTGGGTCACTGGACACTTAGGTAAATGTCTCAGGGAAGTGAATGTGAGTGAGTGAGTAGAAGAAGGAATTCAAAGACTGGAAATGGAGTGACCTGAAAATTCTGTCAAGATGCTTTGCTATAAGTGAGAAAGTTTAGCCTTATTCCAAATGAAGCAATCCCAGAGCATGTTTGTGTCCTGATCAGAATGGCACGGTAGAGAGGAAAGAGTAATTTTTGCAGGAAAGCGAGGAGCAGAGTGCTAAACTCCTGGAAGCTGTGAGCAGATGGGTCCAGAGCACAAGAGAAGGTTTGACTCTGGGTAAAAGCAGGGAGGAAGGGTAAGGGCATGGGTACTGATGCCAGGGGATGGTAGATTTAGCAGATGGTAGACTTGGCAGGTCCAATGAGAACATTGGACATAAAAACATTAAGAGAATGGTAAGGCAAGAGAAAAATAATCACAGCAAATATTTCTGTAGCGCTTTCTCTGTCAGGCAGTATGTGGATAACTTTGCTCAATTGCTCATTTAATTCTCAGAACAACCCTATGCGGTAGTTTCGTTATTAACCCCATTTAGAGAGGAGGTAACTGAAGCACTCTGCGATTCAGTTCACAGTTATGACAGAATAATTGTTTTAACTGGCTCTACAAAGTATAAAATAATAATTTGGAGGATTGTAAGTGTCGAGAAATTATGGAAGTAAGATTGCCCATCATCAGTGTCGAAACTTGTGAGCATGAGTTTTAGATGAAACAGCACTTAGGTATTTTTCTTCTGATTACACTGGTTAAGGAGCAGACATAGAGTAAGCCAATAATTTGGTTTAACCAGCTCAGACTTTGACTGGCAAGTTCCCTGAGAAAGAAGCAGGCAAAGGAGGTAATGAAGTTCATGCCAGCTTGGGTGTGATGGTGCTGCCCAGCCCTGGCAGGGTGGAGTAGGCATGTGGGAGGGGTGGGGAGTGGGGGAAGCAGCTGGTTCAGTGGACGGGAAGACTGTTCTAGGTCAAGCCTTGTTGCAGTGGCTGTGGAAGAAGAGAAGTTGAGCTGGCAGGATGCTGCAGAGTGAAAATCCAGAAACGATGCAATCATTTGTGACAATACAAAGGCATCAAACCCAGTTACCTATGTTGCCATTCTTCGCCTCTTAAATCCTCAGCATCCACTCTTTCTCTACACAAGCACCCCAATCTCCCATCTCCAAACCTTTGATTGTCTTTTCCTGGCCCAAGATTCTTTTTCTTCTGCCTTCTCATTTAAATAATGCTTATTCCTCAAGTCATTTCTCAAAAAAAACCTCCTTTGTAACTCTCTCTTCCCTGATGTCCTCAGCCAGAGCTATTTTCTTTGTTCTCTGTGGCACTATATATGCCATTAATATGGTATTATTATATATTGCCTTTCAGAGAGACATTTGTTCTTATGTCTTAGCTACTCTGCTAGGTTTTAAGTGTTCCAGGGAAAGGACTATAATTCTACAACTTGCTACAGTATTTGGTCCAGGTTTGATTTAGTGCCTCCTTACCAGTTGGAGCAGAAAAAATATGGAATCTAATTATTTAAGTACAGGGACTGTAGTAGATGCTTAATAAATAAATGTTGAATTGAATCAACGCAATGCATTAAAAGCATTACTTTGTATTTCTCACATTATACTCAATTTGTTCTATCAATCATCTATCTGCCTGCTTTCACCCAGTGTATTCACTTTCTTTAAGAGGTTAACAGTGCAAGTCTTCTCCAGCCCTTCATCATAGACCACAATAATAACATTAAGACTCATATCATAAATGAAAGAGGAGAAATTCTATAGAGAAAATTATGTTATTTGTGAATAGTGCTGGTTTTACTTCATCCTTTCTAATTTGGCTATCTTTTATTTCTTTTTCCTGCCTAATGCTCTGGCTATGACTTCCCAAACTGTGTTGAATAAAAGTGGTGAGAGTGGGTATCCTTTTCTTGTTCCTGATGAGGCAAAAGACTTCAGCATTGAAAAATTATAGTGGTGACTGCATGCTTGTCACATATGGCCTTTTTTATGTGGTGGTATGTCCCCTACAAATAGACTTTGCTGAGAGTTTTTATAGTTGCTGTTGGTTTTGTGAATAGATTGTTCTGCATCCGCTGACATGACTATATGATTTTTATCCTTTTTCCTGATGTGGTATGTCAGGTTGGTAATTTTGTGAGTATTGAACCATCCTATAACCCTGGAATAAATCTCACTTGATCATGGTATATGATCCTTTCAATGTATTGTTGAAGTTGACTTGCTACTTTTTTTTTTTAAGATTTATTTATTTATACAAGAACTGGGGTACAGGCCAGATGCGCGAGAGTGTGAGAGGTTTCACCAGAGACAGAGTGGGGAACAGAACAGGCAGACTGAAGAAATGCACTGCTGGGGGGAGCAGTGGGTGAAGCAGGGGAGGTCTGCTGTGCCATGTGGGAATCTCCCTGCCTGGCCAGGATAGAACCCGTGCTTTAGAGGCTGCGGACAGCTTTACAGCCTGCAGAGGCTGTGGACAGCTTCACAGCACGGTGCTCAACCACCTGCGCCACCAGAGGAGGCCCAGCTTGTGACATTTTTATTGAGGATTTTTGCATCATATTCATCAAGGATATCAGTCTATAATTTTCTTATTGTGGTGTCATCTGGTTTTTATATCAGAGTGATGCTGGCCTTGTATAATGAGCTTGGAAGTTTCCTTTCAATTTTGTGGAAGAGTTGAGAAGGATAGGCATTAAATCAGCATTGAATATTTGGTAAAATTCCCCAGCAAAGTCATAGGGTCCTGGACTTTCATTTTGGGGGTATTTTTTGATTACTAATTCAGTTTTTGGTTATTAATAATTGGTCAATTCAGACTTTCTGTTTCTTCTTGATTTAGTTTTAGAAGATTGTTTCTAGGGATTTATCTATTCTAGGTTTTCCAACTTATTGAAGAATTGTTCATTAACCTTTTATGATTCTTTTATTTCTAAGGAATCAGTCATATCTTTCATTTTTTTTGTTTGAATCCTCTTTGTTGGCAAGTCTAGCAAAGAGTTTGTCTTTTTTTTCTTTTCCAAGAACCAGCTTTTGACCTTTTGTAGTTTTAGTATTCATTTCTTTCCACTGATCATTATTATTTTCTTCCTTCTGAGTTTGGGCTTCATTTCTTCTTTTTTTTTCCTGGTTTTTTTTAGATGTAAAGTTAGGTCATTCATTTGGGAGATTTCTTGTTTCTTGAAGTATGCTTTTATGCTCATCTCTCTGAGCTGTTCTTGTAGCATCCACAGATTTTAGCACGCCCCATTTCCATTTTGATTTGTCTCAAAGTATTTTTTGATCTTTGATTTCTTCATTGACTCAGTAGTTGTTCAGTCTGTTGTGTGTAATCTTGACATATTTGTGGTTTTTCCAACTTTATTATTGTAATTGATTTCTGGCTTTATACCAGTATGGTCAGAAAAAAGGTTTGGTATGATTGTAATCTTCCTGAATTTACTGAGACTTGTGACCCAACATGTAATCTGTACTGGGGCATTCCATGTGAATCTGAGAAGAATGTGTATTATATTTTTGGATTGAATGCTCTGTTTATATCTGCTAAGTCCACCCACTATAATAGGTGAATTTAGGGTGTTTCCTTGTTCATCTTCCTTGTTGACCTGTTCATTGATATATGTGGGATGTTGAAGTCTCTTGCGATTAGTGTACTCCTGTAAATTTCTCCCTTTAGGTCTGCTAATACTAGTTTTATATATTTAGGTTCCCTATGTTGAGTGCATAGATATTTACACCTGTTATATGATCTTGTATTAACACCTTTATCATTATGTAATTTCCTTCTTTGTTTTTTATTATAGTCTTTGAACTTCGATTTTGTTTCCATTTGCTTTTTTTGTTTTCCATTTCCATGAAATACATTTTTTCCATCTTTCTACTTTGTGTCTTTATATCTAAAGTGAGTCTCTTGTAGGCAGTAAATCAATGGATCTTGATTTTGTCTTTAAATTCATGTAGCCACTCTATATTTTAATTGGAGAATTCAGTACATTTACATTTAAGGTTATTATTGATCATTATGTATTACTGCAATTTTGTTTATTGTTTTCATAGTTCCTCTCTGTTTCTCCGTCTGGCTATCTTTCCTTGAAAACCCATATCATTCTTACTCTGTGACAATCATTGTTCTGGGTATTTTATATGTTTTCACATATTTAACCCTCGCAATAATGCTTGGACGTGAGCATTGTTATTTCCATCTTATAAAAGAGAAAACTGAGTTAGAGAGGTTAAATAATTGTCCAAAGTCACATTGGGAATTTTCAGAAAAGTTAATTTTCAATCAAATTCAATAATTGTCATGTTCTTCACCAATGTTTTCTAACTTTTAAACAGTGATTCATAGTAAAAAACACTACAATCGATGATATAAGCACACACATCTGAAAAGTCTTACAAACGATTACCTTTGGTATGTGCAATATTATTGGTTTTCATGTTAGAGCTTATTTTATTTTATTTTATTAAAAATGCTTGATCTCTCCAAATTGATTTCACAATTTCTTAGGGTTAAGATTCAGGGTGGGCAAACACTGCCCTAACCATTGTGTCTTTTTTGCCTTCCCTTGGCTGGAATAGAGAAATAATTCTCCGTTCTGTTCCAACTCTCCTAACCCACTGGTCCAAGATTGATTTCTTGAAAAAAAGAAGTCTACTAACTGTTATACACGGGAAATAATGTGCACTGAAGCTGCTGATTAATTACTCAGTGTTGAGCAAAATTTAAATGACATATTCCCATCTGAATTACAAGTAACACAGCTACAGAATTGCTGGAGGATTAGTTAAGACAATTCTAATTGAAAAAGAAATATAATTAAGTTTATAGGAGTCATGGTCTCTGAGCCAAATCTTTCCATTCAAAGGACCTTTTCTTATTTAGATCACAATAATTAAGCAACTTTCATTAGGTAGAGCCCTGAATCCAGGGCTCATTCATTCTTCTGCTTAGCTACTAACTTTCCAACTATTTATTGGGAGTTTTATTATAAGTGAAAATTAAGTGTTGTACTTAGTTTTCACGGGTCTTAGTAATACAGTTTGGTCTCTGTCTTCATACTTCAGTGTCATAATGCCAATATGGAAAAATGTCCCAACCATTATGGGAGGAGACAGGGAGGAAGCCCTTAATCGTGCCTGAAGCAAAAGAGGTTAGGGGGTCTGATGCCTGCACCCAGTCTCTCTGAGTGATAAAGACTTTATATGGAGGGAGGAACTGGAAGAGGTGGGGGTGAGTGGGGAGAGAGGGGATAATATTCAAAATGGAGTAAGACATGTGAAGGAGAGATCATGGTCATTCTATAACATGCAACAGGGGGCGTGTAGAGTGCCTGTGGGTGACGATGGACAGAGGCGAGCAAATTGGATAGGGGTTAAGTATGAAAATGTTGTACACACAAGGAACTTGGCCTTGATTCTATAGGTGACCAGGAGCCATTAAAGACCATTGGCAGCTGAGTGGCACAGACAACAGAACAACAGCTGTGCTGGTGTGTGGGGTGGTGCTGATTCAGGGTGAGCAGCATTGGAAATGGGGTGAAGATGAAGGTCAAGTTTGAGAGCTATTCAGCCAGTAATGGACAGGAGTGAGTGTTTGGTGTGGGCAGTGGCAGCTGGATTCAGCTTTGACAGCCTGACAGAAGGCAGTGCCTTTACCAAGATGGGGGCTGTGGCAGGAGGAACAGGACTGGGGAACAAATGAGTAAGCTCTATTTTATAGTCTTCAAGTGAGCCCTCCAGGTCTGACACAAAACAGGCAGGCACAATATTATTCTGGAGCTCGACATAGCTCTATAGATTTGAAGTTAAAGGCTATGGTTGGCAGTTGAAATTTTAGGTGTTAAAGTGTGTGTGTGTGTGTGTGTGTGTGTGCAAGTACACTTATAAAGAGCTAAGGCAGAGCCTCCAATTATTTAAGAAGTGGACCAGAGAGGAAAAATAGATACATTTTTAAATCCTGAAAGTATCATTCAGAGAAGTAGAAGAAAATTGCAAGAGCTCACCATGATGGATGCCACAAAGGAAAAAGACTTGGAACCAGGGATTTTCAACAGTGTCATAGATCACAGGAGACAAAGTGCTGATGGCCTTCCCAGAGCAAGTTCAAGGGCGGGCCAAGAGGAGAGCAAGTTAGGTCGCAAGGATGGATGGTCTAGCCTGACACTGGGAAAGGCAGCAAAGCATTACCGTTAAGGGGAGAGGAAACTCTGCTAACAGATTCATTTATTCAGTTAATACTAACTAAAAACTCACTCTGGGGGCATTTATGTTAGTCCTTAGGGTGGCTCAGCATAAATGAAAGAGGACCTGAGTTTAAATCTCAATGCTGACACTTTCCACTTGTGCTCTCTTGCTGCTACCTACCCAAGTTGGTCTTTGTTTACCAGGCTGTAAAGTGGATGTGATGATAGTGCCTGTCACATTGAGTAGTAAGAAACAAAAATAATGTAAGGCCCTGGGACTGGTGAATGGTGCCTGATTATATAACTCTCAGCTCTGTCATGTAGAGTTCTGGCCACTTGCAGAGTTTTGTCTGTGGTGGCGGCTAGATCTGATGAGAGTGCAACGTAGACTCAGGACAGGGGGAGGCCATCTCTCAGCACTGGACAGGTCTGGCCACTCATGACAGTGGGAAAAGGGTCATGGAGGTTGAGGAGAAGCATCATACATGAGACCCCAGAGGCAAGTGGAGGGGGCTTTGTGATGTGGTTGATGAGTAGATGGATCGACGGGTCTGTCTGTCAGACCCAGCTTTCCACTAGGAGGCTCAGTTAGGGGAAACAAGATGACTTTTGAACAAATGATTTTGCTTATGAACCCCATGTTCTTTCATTCTTCATCATGTCCCTTAGATCCAGGGATCCAGAGCTCCTTGCTACCCTGGTAACAGACCTTAGGGTGCTGTCGGCATACTCCAGAGACAGCAGCCCCCCTCCAAGGGGGTCTGTACATCCCAGGGTCTCAACATGCTGGGAGGCCAGTGCTTCTGACATTTTGAGGAGTCTTCCTTCTCCAGACTTGGGCGCAGAGATGGTGGGGGGAGGCATGGGACCTGAAGGGGCCACATTGACCTGAGCCCCAGTTCACCAACTAGCTGTGGAGCCTTGGAAAAATTCCTTACCCTCTCTGACCCTTTGTTTCCTCCATGGTGAACATGAGGAAGTAACACCTGCCTAGTGGTGTTCTCATGTGATTAAACCAGACACTGGAAAGTACCTTACCTACTGCCTGGCACTCAGTAAGTGCTCCATAGATATTTTTCTCATTTTCATTGGAAGAATACAATCATTTAATAATTACCTGGAAATGACAAACACAAAAATTCACTGAATGAACATGGTCACTTATCTGACAGTTTCTTTTCTATAAAATGGGAATAATAGCTGCCTGCGGCTGCCCTGCACCCCAGCAGGGTGATGGTTATGTGATACAAGTAGGAAGTATCGCACGGGTGGTGTGTTTGACTATTGCTATTATCAAAGGAAACATTGAAATGCCCCGGTGAGAAATCTGAGCTCTAGATGGTGGAGAAAGACTGAGGTGTGCTTCCTTGTTGAAAGTGAGATAAGAATTCATAAAACTAAGGAATGACATGTACCTTCAGATGGCACCCGACTTATTTGCAGTCCAGCCAGTGTTTTTTTTTTTTTTTTTTAAGATTTATTTATTTATACAAGCACTGGGTACAGTCAGAAGCACGGGAGGGTGAGAGAATTCACCAGAGCCAGAGCAGGGAGCAGAACAGGCAGACTGATGAAATACACTGCTGAGGGGAGAAGCGGGCGAGACAGGAGAGGTCTGCCGCACTCTGTGGGACCCTTGCTGATGGCCGGGGATCAAACCGGCGCTACAGAGGCTGCGGGCAGCTTTGCAGCCCAGCGCTCAACCGCTGCGCCACCAGGAGAGGCCCCCAGCCAGTGTTTGGATAAGTGTGGACTTAGCTACTCAGCCTGGCCATGGGGCGCTCTGAAGGTAATCCTCAGCTTGGTGCGATTGGACCTTCCAATAGCTGGGTACACAGGCCATCGTGTGAGCGAGGTGGGAATATCAGTACATCCCGGCAAGTCAAAGGTCAGGAGACACATGGCAGCATGGGCTACCAGTGAGAGCTACCCTCATAGTGTAAAGAAGAGCCCCAAGACCTCGTTGCTGGAGGCTGTCAGACAGGAGTCCAGCTGCAGCCTGGGCCCTGCCTGCCTGGTTACGGGTGTGATCATCCTGCCTGGGGCAGACACGGCTGCTCCAGCTCTTGAGTGTATGCATGTGTCACTGCCCTTGACTTGGATGTAGGGGGTTTCTGCCACCGCCTTTGGTTTCTCGGGCTCCCATCTGATTTCTGTGTTCTGTGTTGTTTGCATCTAGATACTCTGCACCTGGGAATCTGTCACAGGGATGGGAGGCTGAAATGACACAGCTAGGGACAGCTAGGCAGCCATCCAAACGCTGTGCTAGCAATACAATTAACTGGTAAATGAGAACTTTTCAAAGAAAATAAGGCCCTTTGTTCTATCACATAGTGAGGGCTGGTGTGTTGTTTCACTGATGGATGCTGGGAAAGGGATCCAGGGCTCGCCTGCTCTAAGCCACTGGCACTGCAAGTGTGGATTCCATCTGCCATTACAATGAGCCACCCTTACAGGACAGTGAAGGTGGACAGGACACAGAATGTTACACAAGTGGTTCCTCCTCGCCATCTTTCTCACCCAGCTGTCCCCTCCACACCACTTACATCTTGTCAGCTATGTCTTTGTGGAGAGAATACTCACCCCCTCTGCTCATGTGGAACCTTTTCAGGAGGCCTCTCTGGCCACCCCACTCTCCTTTTCTGGTTTTACTTTTCTCCATATCATTACCATGTAGCACACTAACAACATGCTTTAAATGTCTTCCATGCTCATCCCATGCCTCCCCTCAGCAGATCTTAAGCTCCTCTAGGTAAGGATTTTTGTCAGGTCTGATTTATTCCCACAGTTTCAGTAAGAAGCATTAGCCCGGCACATAGGAGATACTCAAATATTTGCTGGGAGGAATATTGCAACACAAGGAAAGGAAACTAGATAAAAGAAAGGCAGCATTGCATTGTTTGTCCAACTTTGTAATAAACTTAACAATATTGCTTTAATTCACACTCTGTGCTCTGCCCCTAACCAACCCTTAGGCACAGAGACCTCAGTGATCCCTCTTACTGAGGCCCTCCAAGCTGGTTGTGATCTTGAGTCCAGGTGGGCTATCAGTGGCCTGAGAGATTTGTGGGTATCCCATGAAGGTGAGACCACCTTGTTGGGGTTGGTGGAAAAGGCTTCCAGGAGGAGATAACATTTGAGGTGGCATTTTTTTTTTGGGAGTAGAGGGGGCAGAATATTGACTTAATCACTGATGGTGAATGGTCATGCCTGCAGAATGAAGCCTTCATAAAGATCCTAAAGGATAAGGTTTGGAGAGCTTCTGGATTGGTGATGATGTAGAGATGCTGGGAGGGTGGTTTCCCAGAGTGAGCAAGGACATTCCAGACCTGTGCCCCATACCTGGCCCTATGAATTTCTTCTATCTGGTGGTTCCTCATTTGTATCCTTTTATAATGAACTGGTTGTCTGTTAAGTATGTGATTTCGATGAGTTCTATGAGCCACTCAGCAAAAATCCACCCCATGGAGGCAGTTGTGGGAACCTGTGATTTATAACAAGCTGGTCAGAAGCACACATGATATCCTGGGCTTGTGATTGGTATGTGAAGTAGGGGGTAGTCCTTTGCCTGAGTCTGTGGCCTGTGTGATCTGACACTGTCTCCAGGCAGACAGCATGAAAACGGAATTGAATTGTGGAATGCCCAGCTGGTGTTGCAGAATTGCCTGGTGTGTGGAGAACCCACACATCTGGTCTTGGAAGTGGCCAGTGCTGTAGTGGAGGAGGAAAATAGGAGGGTTTTTCCTTCATGGTGGGGGTGGAGGGTGGTAGATAAAGAGGCATATCTGCAGGGAAGTGTAGGGTGGCTGAAAAATAGATTACCCAAATGTGTTTCAGCTCAGAGTGTCCGAAGCACTAGACAAGGAGGCTAGACCAGAATGTCAGTGGAACCATCAACATTTTTACTAGGCAATAGTACATCAACTTCCAAGTCAAGAGACCTCATCACTGCTCCTGAATTCTTAGACCCTTTGGGCACAGCCCTAAAGTGATGAGTGCCTCATTTTCTTCTCTTTCTGTTGGAATTGGATGATACAGATTTTCACCCAGAAGTTTGTGATGTGCCTTTAACTCTCTGACCTATAGGGCCTGGTGGGAACACAGCTGGATTGTCCACACACAGGGCTGATGACGTCCAAGTGTCCTTAAAGACCCCGCTGTGCTATTCACAAGGTGAGGTAGGGCGGGGCTGGTGGGGGCGCCAGATTCCAGCTAATGGAATTACATTCTCCCTGCGGACATGGCCTCTGCGGCCCCTCTCTTTCCTTTGTGCACTGCTGGCTTGTAACTCAGCAGCAGCTCTGCTCTGTTCCATAGATGGTGCACCCCTGCCAGGCTCCCCTAGGGAAGGGGCTCCATTTGCGCAAGGAGAGAAAGGGCACTAAATGGGCCTGAGAGACACAGGCTGTGAGGCCCTGGGAAGCAGGGGCCTGAGCAAGGCCAGGGTATTATTTTTCCTTTCTCAGCCATCCAAACACGAAGCTACCTGTGGTCTAAATTGCAAAGGCCAAGCTTTGAGTCTGTGTTGGACCTATTGCCTTTGAGTAATTGGGAAAAGAATAGGGGATTATTACAGCTTGTGTGCTGCTGAGCCCTAAGCCCATGGGCACTGTGGCTGCTGTACTGTGGAGGCCATTGATAGAGTTTCTATTCCTTTCTCACAAGATACAGGGAGCAAAGCATTTTGTTCTCTGCTGTGGAGATGGGAAAAGACCTGGAGAATTTTCTGGACTGTTGCAGGAAAACAAGGGCCCTAATCTAACTGGCAGAGTGATTGATGAAGTCAATGCAGATTGAAGGGGCAGATGGGTCCCATGCAAGGAGGGTGAGCAGCTCTTTTAGTCTTCCCTGAAGTGTCAACATGACTGAGGTGGCTCCAGCTCTTTCGGTTGTCTGGAGTCAACACCACACTGGCTACCAGTTGGAGGGGACAGTGGGCCAGGTCCCCTGGAAGCCAGGCAGGGGTCACAGGCTGTGCTAACATGCAAGGCGTCCTTTTGAGGTCATGGAGTCTGTCTGATCCAGTCGCCCTTGGAGAACTGTCCTTCTTCTCTGCGTGCCCCATGCTGGGGTTATGGAATTAAATCTGAGGCAGGTTAAAGGGAACATTTCGAGGAGAGCTGGAGTTAAAAATTGAAATCTGGAGTCAGATGTGAAAACAAAAGTAAACTTGAGACTGTAAAACCAGTTAGCAGTTCCCGGAAGGGAAGGGGTGGGGTAAATCAGGAAAAAGGGATCATAAGGTAAAAGAATGGGCTGTCAGCAGTGAGCTCATCTGTGTGGTGGATTCTCAGCCAGGAACACCTGAAACTTAAAACGCAATGTTACTTCAATTAAAAAACGAAGAAGAAAGAAAAGAAACTGATCCATGTGGGACATTCACCTTCATGTGGAAAAGGAGAAGATTTAGCTGTTTGATGTTTGGTTTGGCTTTGTTACAGGGAAGGCGTTTTCATCACAGGGCCCGGCATGTCTACCTGTGTGTGTGACTTCATTGCACCCCCTCTTCCACCCAGCATCTTCCCAAACACTCTTAAGAACTCGGGTCTCTCTCCCCAAGTGAGTTGTGGCCTTGGTCTTTCATTCCCTCTCTGTCACCTGTCCAGTCTTCCTTGGAAGCTTCTGTGATGTGTGCCCTAGGAGGGAAAAGCCAGCCTGGCTCAGGGCACAAAGGGACAGCCGGTGCCAGAGCTGAGGCCCAGGGTGAAGGGGCAGTTGGCAGTTGCTGAGCATCTCAGTGGCCAAGACTGGGTTGGGAGAGGGGCCGGGAGGGGCTGGCTAGAGCCTCCCTCTTTCATTTTCCTTCCTCCACCCAGGTGAGTAGTGGAATGGTGTGAGGGAGAGGGCCCCCACCCCGCAGACCCTGCAGGATGGAGCACAGATAGCTTAGAGCCTGAGATGCCTGAGATGCAAGAATCGGGGACATTTTCTTGCCCCTAGGAAAACATCTGTACTTGTTGGCTTAGCAGGATGCCAGGGGAGAGCGCTGCCATCAGGGCTGCAGCCCTGGCTCTGCTCTATGGGAAATTAAGATTGTTGACCAGCAATCACATATCTAGTGAAAATGCAGCCCTCACTTCGGTGTTTACACAGGCATCTCTGTGCAATTGGCATTAGTGCTGTGACTCTGTGGCGGTAAGAAAAACCAAAGCAAGTCTTCTAGATTCATGCAATTTATTTCCTGCTGATAAATGTTTACAAAGGATCTGCCAAGTTGTTTTCTTGATGTGAAGGTTTTGTAAGAGTGACTAAATCAAAGTCACAAGGAAGGGGATGCATCTGTCTCTACATTTGGTTCCATTTTTGCTTTCACTTCTGCCACCTCATCCTTATCAGCTTGTGTTAACATTTTTCTTTTCATACTTTCCTGCAATGATCCGTGCCAGTCATCGTGAAAGCAGCATGTGCAATAGAGCAAGCACTGGGTGGGTGGGGCCTGGTATCCGATTTTGACTGACTGCAGGACCTTAGAAAAGTCACCTTCCCTCCAGTCTCCTTACCTGTAACATGAGCATATTATCTGCCTACTTACCTGTGAGAAATGTGGTGAGACTCAAAAAGGCCACTCCAGGGGGCCTCCCTTGTGGAGCAAGGGGCCTTCTTAGCACTATGAAGCTCTCCTCAGCCACTGCAGCACGAGTTCTATCCATGTGGGAGCTGACCCACATGGCACAGCAGACCTCTCCTGTCATGCCCGCTGCTCCCCTCAGCAGTGTATTTCAGTCAGTCTGCCTGTTCCGCTCCTCATTGTGTCTAGTGAATCCTCTCACCACTCATCACCTCTGGCCTACACCCCAGCTCTTGTATCTATAAATAAATGAAAATAAATCTCTAGGGAAAGAGAAAAAAAAAGACCACTGCAGGGAAGCAATTTCTCCTCCTAAGTCACCTTTGTCTATCTCTCCCTACACTGCCAGCTCCAGAGCTCTCTGTGCTTTTTTTTGTGCTCTTTTTTTTTTTTTAAAGATTTATTTATTTATACAAGAACCAGGGTGTAGGCCAGATGCACAGGAGGGTGAGAGGATTCACCAGGGACAGAGTGGGGAACAGAACAGGCAGGCTGATGAAATACTCTACTGAGGGAAGCAGCAGGCGAGACAGGAGAGGTCTGCTGGCTATGTCGATCAGCTCCCAGGCTGGGGATCGAACTTGTGCTGCAGAGGCTGCTGACAGCTTCATAGTGCTGAGACTTAACCCCTTGCGCCACCAGTGAGGCCCCTTTCATATGAGTGTGTCCATTCCTCATTTCTGGTCTGGTGTTGACCATCTCTTGTGGGGGTGTACTTCACAATGAGTCTGTTTGGAAAAGAACCTCTTCCTGGCCGGGGATTTAATGTGTTCACCCCAGACTCACAGGATCTTCTATTGAAGCAACACCCCAGTCACAGGTAGCCCTTCCAGGGATGAATGATAGGATCCACTGATATATCCTGACGTATGCACTGCGTGTAGCTTCCAGCCCTGGAAGTCAAATCCCGTCAGTGGGCCCAAGGCCTATCACCAAGGCCCCAAAGGTCACCAGGGCCACATCTGACTTGCTAAGAGTTGGCCTGATGAGAGTTCTTTGAAGGCAAAGCCTTTTTCATGTTCATTTTGTAAGCTGCAGCATCTTTAACTCGAAAACAATGCCTGGCACATGGGAAGACACTTGATAAATATTTGCATGAGTGGAAAGCAATCGAAGAGAAACAGTGGAAGGAGCTGCTCCCCCCGCCCAAATCATAGGCTGGTCTGGGACTCACTTCCATAGTCCCCACCTAATCTTTAGAATCACTGGAGTAGACCAATCTTATCAAAATTGGCCAATAAGTTTACCCTAAATAAAAAGAGACAAAATAATGAACGTTCCCCTAGCTCTCCCCCATGCCAAATCACCAGAATAAATATAAAACATATCAGCATCTGCTTATATAAATTACATTATTAAATAAATTATGCTGAAAATAAATGATAAATTATATATTATGTAACTAATATTATGTAAATATAATCATCTATATAGAGTTGTCAGGAAATAATGTCTCCTAATTACAGGCAGCTTGCAAATTAATTAACTTGAATTCTCCCACCATTGTGATTTAGCAAAAGAAGCAAAACAGAAGTCCAGTCTGAACTGTCACAGGACGAGTAAGATTGTAGCTCATGGAGTGTTGTCTTCAGAGAACTCATTAATTGCGATAGACCCCCATATTCCTACCACACCCAAGAGAAGTTTCCAGAAACACAACATCTGTTATATGTATAAATGGGACATGTTTGTCCAGGCTTCACAGGGTACGTTTTCCTGCATCTCCACTTGGTGATCAGGCAGCAGGGTTATCAGGAGAGGGACCGATGCTGAAAACAAGGTTTTCAGAGAAATCTTGGTAGCCGTTAGGGTCCACAGAGGAAAGCAAAACCGCAGTAGGAATCTGAGTAGGGAAGATTTAACTTACAGAATTGTCTGCCAGGAAATTGTTTACAGGCAGAGGGAAAGCACTCAGTGGAGAAGGGCTTCTACCTTGGGGGCCGAAGCGTCAATAGTGACATACACAGAGGAGAGCCCTGTGCAGACTGGGCCACAGTGACAAGAACAGGCTGCTGCAGGGCTCATCGTTGATGGACAGAAACTGGCTGGAGGCTGGGACCAGGGCATCCGCCCACCACCCTGGTGTAGACTTAGGGGCCAGCAGCACTGGAGAGGCTGGCTGGCTGGCTGGCTGCCACCAGCCTGGTGTCCCGGTAGCGCCCTCTGTTGGCAGTCTAACATGGAGCCGCTTGGCACAGAGGCTGGCAGAACTGCAGCTTGCAGAGACCAGCGTCCATATCTCAGAGCAGGGCAAGGAAGGGTGTGCGTGGAATTGGAGATCTCATTTAATAACTGACAAATCCCCAGAGGACATATGGGTTCAAAGATATTTCTGGGTTTTATATATTCTGACAGTGAATCTTTTCTTCATTCACTGGACTATAGAATCTTGTACCCGCCTTTTCACTGTCTCATGGTGCTGATTATATTTTCTAGCATTGAGTGAAATGGTCTGTCTTCAACCCTGGTTCTATAGAAGCATCACCTAATGAACTTTGACAAAATATTGAGTATTTAGCATCAGTATGCTTGAAATCTCCTTCGGTGACTTTCAGGTGGCAGCTAGGTTGAAATCCTCTGGACTGTGCAAGATGGAAGGCCACTGCAAAAATGTTAGGGCATTACAAGCCTTCACAGGCTCCCTAGTGGAAGGTTCTGGGATAAGAAGGATCTTTCTCTCCTTCATAGCTGCAGGCAAGTTAAGTGACCTCACTCAACCTCAACTTCCTTCTCTGTAAAAAAAAGGACTTATCCCAGCATTATTATGAAGAGCAAATGAGATAATACACGTAAATATTTAGCACAGTGCTGATAATTATTCAATTATAAATAGAGGGTATTTTTAGTGACAAAAATGGTGTCTGTTTTCACCTGCAAAGGCCATCTCTGCATGACTTTCTCAGAATCCCTGTAAAATGTGACACTTTGGACATGTGGCCTGTGCCAGGGCCTGAAGGGACATTTGCCAAGTTTGGTGCCTCAGTGAGTACAGTCGCTGAGCATCAAAATGGGCACATTAATACCATTACCAGCCATCATAATATGACATGTTTATCCTGAGTACTTAGTTTTCAGAATAACTTGACAATTATTTTCAGTGTTAACAGATCTATTGTGAGGAGTAAGGTACTCAACTTAATGGCAAGAGTGAGGTGTATGGGCTGAGTCTTGCTGGTTCGAAATTGCTGGTGTTTCATTTACAGGTGTGTGGTTTTGGACAAGTTGACAAATGTCTCCAAACCTCAAATAATAACATTTGTGAAGCCAGGTCATTAGGAGGGATCACATGAGCTAATGAATGAAATAGCCTGGAACATAGCAGGTGCACATTAAATGATTGTTTCTTTTAGATGTAACTAGAAGGAAAAAGTATCCTCTCCTCTGGGGTCTAGAACATTTCTTGGATGAGATTAAAGTCACACTGCTGTGTGGGAAAGATGGACCCAAATCTTTGACATTCAAAGTTTTTGTAGGTGTGTATGCTTGATGGCATGGATGGCCATGCAGCAGGCCATTTTATTAGTCAGTAGTGAGACTTTGGGACCTAGGTCAAGAGAAGAAGGAACTCTGGAAATTGTCACTGCTTTCCCCTGAAACATGAAACGCTATTTTGATGGTGGGAGTAAAACTTTTGTGTATGCGGCAACATACAGAAGAATGGACACGTGTGCGTGTGTGTAGGGTAGGTGGCAGGGAAGGGTGAGATTTGCATTCTCACCTCCCAAGGTGAGACAGGTAATGAGCCATGGAAGGGACTGTGCTAAACTCAGGAGCAGATACTTTTTCCAGGCATTCCAATTGTAATATTCAAGAGACTGTGCCAGTCAAAAAACTCAGTTTTCTGCTGAAAGGAGCTTGCAGGGCACTAGGTTTTGACCCTCGGTGTAGACCCCATTATCTGTGGGATGATACCAGAGGTGCCTACCTCTACTGGGGGCAAAGAATGGATGTGGATGTCAGATAGCTTTGAATTATTTAGATTATGGGACATGTGCTTGGGGGATTATGCATCGTAGAGATCACCTGGCAGATGGGAGGACCTAATTCCCAGGCAAAGAACATCCCTGTGGGTCCTTTCACTTGAGAGAGATGGAGAATCAAGTCTCAAGGTACAGAAAGTCATTTTGAGTTGGGGAGTAAATCCAAGTATTATGATATACATGTGAGCCAACCCATTGTTGTCATTTTGATATTTTGATTGTCTTTCTCTGGTCGTGGGAAGTCATATTTAATTTCCATCTCAAATTTTGAAGATGTGTGTAGGATTTCTTTTAGAGAGACTGACTTTTCGGTGTAGCCAGCTAGCCTTGTGTGCGGTGGTATGGAGAATTAAAGAACTGGGCTTCATGTCACTTGAGCCTTCTGCTTAGTCACTCTGCAGCTCCAGATGAGGGAAGAAGTCCAACAGTTCCCAAGGGAATCACTCTGGGAAAGGAGTGGTCCAGGTTGAGGTTGGGAACTGCAATAGACAGCAGGGCATTTACATGGGCATGCACTGGAGCAGGTATGAGACCTCCTTTCCCTCCTTCCGCAAGACCCAGACACAGTGACAGGGACCCTTATTCTGGCTGCATCTTAAAAGTTGAGAATCTATCTGAGAAAGAGACAATGTTATCCTAGAGGTTGCCCTGAACTAGAGATCAGAGGTGCCAGCATCTAGCCAGGACTTTGCACACACTGACACAGGGATAGCACATTAGCCCTGAGGTGGCATCCTACTAGCTGTTCACTGCATAGTCCTTTCCAATACCAGGACCACAGGAGGAGCACATGAGTCTTAATAAAATGAGAGTGGATTTATTATTTCCATGGGAAGAGCTAAATGTATTGATGTTATTTTCCTTTATCACAAGAATTACCATTTAACTTGAATAATTTAGAAGTCAAGATATAGTAAGAGAAATCATCGGGTGCCCATATATAAAGTCAGTGACAAAACTGGAGTTAGAGGAGAGATAAAAGGCCATTTAGGGGCCCCCCCAGTGGTGCAGTGGGTTGAGCTCAGCGCTGTGAAGCTGTCCACAGCCTCTGCAGCGCAGGTTCGATTCCTGGCTGGCCAGGGAGATACCCACATGGCGCAGCAGACCTCTCTTGTCTCGCCCGCTGCTCCCCTCAGCAGTGTACTTCAGTCCTTCTGTCTGTTCTGCTCCCTGCTCTGTCTCTGGTGAATCCTCTCATCCTCCCATGCCTCTCTGGCCTGAACCCCAGTGCTTGTATAAATAAATAAATCTTTAGGAAAAAAAAAGGCCATTTAGGAAATTATAATAGCTCAAAGGGCAGGTTGAAGAGCCAGACCGGGTCTTTGTTACTTGTCTTGGCTGGGAGAGGAGTTCGCTTAGTCACCTTGTGACTGGACCCATATTACTGAGGTCTATATGGAAGAGATGTGTCACTTGCTAACTCTTTTAAATGCACTGCATTTTGATTAAAAGGAGGGCCAGCTTCTTTTCTGATACCTCTGAGCAGTGGAAGAATATATTCAAGAGTTAGACAATTATAGATTTGTAGGAAACACTGAGGGCAGAGGAGTCCCCTTACTGTGGGATCCCCTTACTGTGAGGACCCTATGACCAAATTCCAATGGTGGGGACCTCTAAGGGATAAAAGAGTTCATTCATTTAACAAATACGTTTCAAGAAAAAAAAAAGTTTGGAATGAATCTATAGATTCAAAAAATATTTGAAAAATAACTGCCAATTGTGTGGACCTCATTTGATTTAAAATTGAAAAACAAATCTGAAAAATAATATGATATTTGAGATCATTTGAAATTTGAGGAATCCATGAAAACATGAACTTTTCCTGTGTGGTCTTTGATTTCTTCCCTCAGTATTTTACAGTTTTCAGTGTAGCAATATTTCACCTTCTCAAAATTTCTAAGTATTTTATTAGTTTGATGCTATTGTGAGTGGAATCTAGTACTTTTTTCAGAAATGTCTTTATTATTGAATAGAAACACTACTGATTTTTGTGTATTAATTTTGTATCCAGGGCCTCCCCGGTGGTGCAGCGGTTGAGCGCTGGGTTGCGAAGCCGCCCACAGCCTCTGCAGTGCCGGTTCGATCCCCGGCCACCGGGCGAGGGTCCCACATGGCGCGCAGACCTCTCCTGCCTCCCGCTGCTCCCCTCAGCAGTGTATTTCGTCACTCTGCCTGCTCTGCTCGCCCCTCTGGCTCTGGTGAATTCTCTCACCCTCCCATGCTTCTGACTGTACCCAGTGCTTGTATAAATAAATAAATAAATCTTTAAAAAAAAATCCATCCTGTTCTCAGGAGGCTTGTAATTTAAAAAAAAAAAATTGTATCCAACTTTACTAAATTTATTGATAGTTTCTTGAATTGTCTCTAAGGTTTTTTTAGATAAAAAAATTAGGTCCTCTGCAAAGAGAGGCAACTTGACTTCTTCCTTTGCAATTCTGATATCTTTTCTTTTTCATGCCTGATTGCTAGACCACGACTTCCAGTACCATGTCGATTAGGAGTCATGGGAATGAGCACCCTTGTCTTGTGCTTGGTCTTAAAGAAAAAACTTTTCACCATTGTATACAATACTAGCTGTTGGCTTGTCATACATGACCTTTGTTATGTTGAGATATGCTTCTTCTATGCCTAAGAGTTTATTGTGACTGGATGTTGAATTTTGTTGAAGTGCTTTTTATGTACTGGAGTGATCATGATTCTTACTTGGTGTATCATAGTGACTGATTTTCCTACGTTGAGTCCTCTTTGCATCCCAGAGAGAAATTCCACTTGATCATAGTGAATGATCCTTTTAATATGCTGCTGGATTCAGTTTGCGGATATTTTATTGAGAATTTTGAATCTATAGTCATCAAGGATATTGTCCTATAGTTTTGTTCTGGTCTAGTAACTGGCTATCAAGAATTTTTTTTGCAAATTTTGATGTTATAATGGTATAATGATATTTTGAGAATTTTGAATCTATAGTCATCAAGGATATTGTCCTATAGTTTTGTTCTGGTCTAGTAACTGGCTATCAAGAATTTTTTTTGCAAATTTTGATGTTATAATGGTATTGTGGTTATGCTAACTTGAGTCCTTTTTCAGAGATTCAGAGTAAAACATGTACAGATTTAATTACACAATTAGTAATTTGCTTCAAAATTATATAGAAGGGGAAGTAGGTAGGATATGCTTGAGACAAGATGGGCATAATTTAAATGCCGAAGCTGGGTGATGGATTCATGGAGGTTCATTATACCATTCTGTCTACGTTTGAATATGTTTAAAATTTCCTATGCTGAAAAAGAAGGGAAAAAAGCAGTTGATAGTTATTAAATAGTAAAGAAAGAATCTTATGTTATCTTTTAAAAAATTACTTTAAGATCATGGTTACTTAATCTCACCAAACCCCTTACCAAGAAACTACAGCATCAGCTGGCAGAAAGAGATTCCTATTAGTCCAGGCTAACCCACTGGGAAAGTGATTATTTTCCAAGTAGTATCATTAACAAGTTTTTCCATGTTACAGTAAAGAAAGCACAAACTGAAGAGGTAAAACCAAAACAAACAACTCTGATTCTGGATTTTTTTACCCTGATAATTTGTGGTAGGTTTCTTTATTTTTTGAATATAAAGTGACAGAAATAATTTGCCATTAGAAAAGAGAAAGAATCTTTGACTATTTACAGCTTTTATACATCACAAAGTTTTTCTTGTTTTTATGTTGTGTCTTTTTTTTTTTTTAAATTCATTTTAATTTTTGTTCCTGCATCATTTGAACAAGTCCAAACTGGAAATCTATACAGCTCACAAAAAAGCCCTCCACCCAAAGACCCCCCACCCCCACCCAACCCCCATGAGAAACAAGATAAATCAAAAGAATGAAATCAACTTATTTCTTTTTTTTTTAAGGTAAGTCATTTGCTTATATATATACGTGTAATTATTTTTTTTTCAAGTTCAAACACCAAAATCCAAGAGAGAAAGGAAAAAGTAAAAAGACCCAGTCATCCACCCCCTCCCCCCACTCCAGAGTCTCAATTGATCCCTGCACGTCCAAAATAAGAAGTATTTACAGGAAACAAAAACAAAACAAAAAAAAGAACCAGGAGGTGGATGGGCTGGGGATCTGAATGTCAAGAGGAAGGAGAGCCGGCCCTGGGGAGGAGTAGGGGTTGGGATCGGTGCCTCGCAGAGTGAGGCTGGCCTGAGTCACCCCTGCTTTCCTGGGAGGATGCCCCTCAGGGAGAGCCGTGACGTGGCCCCTCTGCCGTGGTACTCCGGGAGGGGCATGGCTCTGAGTTTGCAACCCAACCCAACAGTGGATTTGTATTTTGTGGTTTCCATCCTCACCTCCTACACTCAGACACATATGTGCGCCCGCATGCAGGTGCCAGTTACAGCAGTGATCATGTGATCATGAGCTGCTGGAGTGCTGGCTCCTGTCATGTGGGGGAGAAGCGCTCACCCCCCACCCCCCCAGGGATGAGAGCGCATCACCCCATCCTGTCCCTTCTCTCATCTCCACTGTAGCGTGCTGTCTAGCTCCCTGAAGTGTTTGCACAAGCATCAGGGCTACTCTGAAGTATTAATGCTGGGATGGTCATTGGGTAACAAAGCTCCTATGAAGATTTGCCCCCCTCTCCCCACAAATTCCCTTAACAAACAGGTGCACCCAATTTACCAGGTGTGAGTGGCCACCTGAAGCAGCGGAAATCTGGGGCCCAGGCAATGGAAGCCATGATATCTTCTGCTCATCTTTGAAAGGCTACATTCCAGAAACCAGTAAGGCCAAGAGAGTAGTGAGGAAACCATCCTGACTAGCTCCCCTTGCTTCCTTCCTAAATGGGGTTCTGTTGGTCTCCAGGGTGTGGAGCACAGTCTAACCCCTTGAGTTAGTTGCAGCATCTTTCTAACACAAGAAACTCAAGATGTGATATTAGATGAGCCTGGATGAGCACAATTGAATCTTTTGGGGGAAAATGCTAGGCAGGACATGGCCAAGCTAAGGGGGTCTCTCTACTGGTGGACAGAACTGAACAGCAGCAGTGGTTGTGATTAAATTTATGTCCTGTTTAGGATTCTGTGGAGACTTGGAGAAATGGTTGAATGCTTCTGTCTCTCTTCAGATTATGAACTTTTTTTTTTAGGGCACAGGAAATGAAATAAGAATCAGCACACCACCTGTGTCAGAAGTCTATGAATGTTTCTGGGGGCAGATTCTAGGTTGTTCTTGTTAAGTCTGCACATGTCAACACAGTGGATTTTCCCCCTTGACACCTTTGGTCAAATTTCTTGAGTCCAGACCTTTCCTAGCTGTGCTCGCCAGGCTCTTTTCTTACAGCCCCACTGGAAGTTTTTTTCCATCTCTCTCTCCTGATCTCCTAAACCTCTTGCCCAAGCCCTTTAAAGACTTTCCATTTCCTTATTCTATTGCACTGATCTTCCCTTTAGTCACAAAAGAAAATGCTACATAAAAATGATCTGTCAGAGAAAATTTTGATTTAGTCGAATTGGGCAGAAGCAAAGCTGCTCACCAATCCTTTGATTTTTGAGTTTGTAAAAGAATGGAGGCAAAAGGTGAACAAAGAATTGTGATTCCTCCAAGGAAACTAACTTCATTGGGAGCCTTGAAAGTAGGACAGGATTTACTGTGAAAATGTGTTCTTTCCAAGATAAATAATCAAAATGTGGCCTCAACTTGGGATCCCACCTTGCTGACATCTATAGGAATAAGTTGTGGCCAACCACAGGTGGCAGTGGGCTTTTTAGTGGAAGCCAAAAAAAATCAGGACTGAAAAGAGGCACTGGGATCCTATGCACTGCTGGCAAAACCCTCCCCCAGCACCTTAGTCTGGCTGCCTCAACGTGACAGAGACCAAGTAGGCCCCAATGAGGGCTTGCTGGGGATAGTCTACATGTAGAGCCCCAAGCCTCCCAGAACCCTGCCCTTCAGAGCTCATTTCCCATCCTTCCCTAACCTCTTTCCCAAGCCTTTTAAAGACTTTCCATTTCCTTATGCTACAGCCCTGATCTTCCCTTCAGCCACAGATCCCTTCGTGAACCCACAGCTCATCATCAGCTACCATGATGACTTTCACCTCATTGCTCTCTCTGAAGCCCTGCTCTTGCTGGGGGTTTCTGTTTCTTAAAAACCAAAGCAAAACAACGGGCCAGCTTTGAAACACATGAAACCATACTAGCTTCTTCCCTTTGAAGCATTAATTGCTCTTGGATTTCTGATTTCTGATATCATCTTCAATACCCTTTCTACCATGCTTTTGTTGACTGCTGTGGTCGCACCATCATTCCCTCATGGCCTCTCTCTTCCTTGGCCTCTGCTCCTTCTTTTCCTCCACCTAACCTCATCCAACACTCCACGCCAGACCCCAGACCATCTTACTACCCCAAACTGCACCCTTCCGTAATCTCGGCCTCAAGATCCTACCTCGTGACTCAGTTTCTATTGTCCTAATCCCTTCTGGAACCAGATTAGATCAATTTGGCATCCCCTTGCCTGCATCTACATCTCCTGCTCCTACTACCCTTCCCTAAAAAGCCCGATTCCCTGAAAAATTCTCACTTTTCTTTTCACTGAGTTGAAAGCCCACAGTCAGTCATTATAATCTTTACTTTGCAGTCGCCCTTCGCTCCCTGTCTCTTGCCATCACTGCATTTATGTGGTTAAACCTCCACCTGGCCCCATTCCAACTCTGCACTCAACCTACACATTGAAGATAGCTGGAGAAAATTTCTTTCAAATAAGAACCTCAAGCGAGTGCTTCCTGCCATACAGAGCATATGTCCCCCATTCTCATTGTCCCTTCACTCTTCCTGTTGTGGGGCTCAATGAGTAACTCATGCCACCTTCCCTTCTATAATCTCCACTACCTGCTCCCTAATACTTACTCTTAGCTGATGACCTTTCTTTTATTTCACTGAAAAATGATCAGTCATGAAAGACATTGTCCCACCATCATATTTATCCACTTGCATCTGGACCCAAATACACACCCTCCTGTTACTGTGACAACCTGGTAAGGTTCCTGAAGCCAGTCCCCGTGGGGGCACTGTATCCCCACCTTGGCACTCCAGAAATTAACCCCTCTCTGCCCTTCAGCATTATCTGGGTCATTCTTGTGAGCATAAACCACATTTTCTTTCACCTTACAGAAAAAATCCTTTTTTGGACCCCAATTTCCTTTACCACCCACAGCTGTTTCTAGTTCATTGTTGAACCAAACTTTACAGAATTGCTCCCTACCCTTTCTTGAACCTACTTCCTTTCTAACAAAACAGTTTTTTTCCCAGATGCTCAGTGTAGTGATTTGTTTCCAGATCTTCTTACTCTACACAGCAGAAGCACTTGACTCACCTCCAGTGCAGGTTCCTCCTCATCTACTGGGGTTCCCTGGGTATTTCGCAGGGTTCACTCTGGGCAACTCTTGTGTCTGCACTTCCTCTATCCAGTCCCAGGCCCTCAGATACCATCCAGATGCCTCTGCACCCCACATTTCTATCTTCAAACTCCACCTCCTTCCTAAACTCCTGAACAGGTTCATATGGCCAAAAGCCTAATCAGCATTTCCACTTGGATGTCTGGTAGACATCTTACACTCCCCATAAGGCACTCTTCCCTGACCTATTTCTAATAGGGGATTCCAGACTCCTAGTAGAAATCCCCAAGGCTTGTCCCCTCATTTCCTTTAAACCATTCTCAGATATCACCTTTTCATAGGAGTTTTTCCTCCTGACTCTATGAAGAACAGCCACTTTATACCCATCATAGCATTGTCCTGCCTCCCTTAACCTGCCTCCATGGAACTTTCAGTATCAGACATAAGTATATTTGTCTATTTCTTGTCTGTTTCCGAGATTGCAACATGGAAGCTTTGTGAGGGCGTAGATGCTATGTAGTTGACTTTTGTATTCCTGGTGTGGAGTTTCCTCTCAATAAATACCAACATTAATGATTAATGCATGAATAAATTATCTCCCAAAACACTCTTATATGACAGGCCAATTTGAATTTAAAAAAAATCTGATACTGTAAACTTGAACCAAATTTCTAAATGAAAAGAGTAGAGTTGACTTTCCATACTCCTTAGAGTTGACTTTCCATACTCCTCTCTGATATGAGAATTGTCTTTGGGCTTATTATTCTTAAGTATTTAAGAAATAACCTCAAGTATCCATCAGTGGCTCTCTGGCACCCTCCTTCTGTTGCCTGACTCCTGGATCCCTATAGATGCAGTAGAATTAAAGCGATTGTGGGTGTTGGGGAGTTCTGCCCATCACTTTGGCCTTTTCGGTTTGCTCAATGCATATAATACTGCCTTTCAATGATATTTTGTAGCTTAAAAGATCATGTTGGAGTCAGTAAATTCCATGTTAATACACACAAGGCTTGGGATTAAATCAATTGGTAACATGCCTATTTATAAGCTAGTCTGCCAATTTCCTCCCTGAAGGAAAGGGGAATCAGATTAGGAAACTCGTTTTCACTGGGGATGGGAAGATGTAATTTTATTTAAACGATTTTCTCTTTCAGAGGTGACCTAACATTTGTGGTCCCAAATCATTCTGAAATCGAAGGAAAAAAAAGGTCCACTTAACTTTATTCCCTGATACATTTTGTTCTTCACGGTGCTCTTTGGCTTCTCCACTTGAGTAAATGTAAACAAAATGGGCACAGGGTGTCAGGATCTCCTCAGACAGTTCTTGACTGGATAGTGGAAATCATTGGAGAGCAGCTGCCCTAAGGGTTTGCAGATGAATTTGTAAGGAACTAAGGTACAATGCTTATCAATGCCTCGCTGGATGAAGCCTGCGCCTCTTTCCAAAGTCTGTCATTATTCTAAGGAATCAATAGTGATACAGCTTCTCCCTCTTCCAAGCACACAGAAAATGGTAAACAAATCTCATCTCTTCACCCCCATACCACTCTGCCCTGATTTCTCTTTTGGTGGCTTCTAGATTTTTCTCAGCATAGTGATGGGCATTTTTTAGAACAAAGCTTTCTGTCTTTTTGTCATGGAATCTGTTTCCTGTCCCACCTTCTCACTGTCTTTTCAAAATAGACACAATGTCAGTGGTTAAAGGATGTGCTACAGCTCGCTGAGTGCTTACAAACACCATGGTCTTGGGGCCACACAGAACTAAGTGCATCCTATCACCATCATGTGGGAATCGAACTGAAAATCCCTCACCCCACAGGGCTTGTGCCTTAAAACAATCAAAAGACAGAGAAGACAGCAATGAGCAGAAAATGCCTCTGCAGTTACCACAGGCGCCTCCGCCACCACACTGATGGGCTAGCTTGGCGTTCTAGAACACACCCTTCTGTGGTAGAACCTCAGCCATTGCTGGAGGGCACGCTCTGTCCCAGCACTTAACCTTGAGGTGACACATTGAGTAACAAGAGCTTTCTTGTTTGCTTAGCATCTCTTTACCTTCTCTATCTTTCCCAGGTAAAAAATGAGAAATTACTATGAAATGTTTCTTGTAACTACCTAGTCATGTAGATAATAATGCTGCATAGGGAACATATCCAGCCTCTGCAGGACAAGAAGGGGAGGAGAGACTCTAGCCATGAAGGGTTAAGAGAGCTGCCAAGAAGGCTGAGAGGTGATTCATGGGGAAGGCAATTCTCAATGATACAGCTCCATTTGCAATGGCTAAAGACAGGTGGGGTGGTCTACTTTGTTCTTTTCATCCAGCACCAATCATTCAGCTTTTGGGGAAATGTGGGGCGCCTAAGAGATGAAAGGGGAAGAACCACATACTGCAAGAAGAGATGGCTCTGGGGAGCAAGAATAAGAATTGCAAAGATGGTCAGGATTAAATGAAATATGCTGATTTCTATTTGTTCTTCATGAATTTTCATAGATAGATTTCCCCACCATGTGGTAAAGAAAATGAAAAAGAACCAAGGAAATCAGAAAACAATCATAAATGCCCCCAGAAGATGGTCTTGTAACAGGATATGCAGATTACCTCTTCTTGTAAGCTACAGAACTGAAAAGCCCAGGAGAGGCGTGGGCGGCCCAGGTGTCAGTGCCCAAAGGGGCAAGTCTGGCTTGAAAAGAAGTCAAACCCACAATATCAGAAATGATGTTCTGCCCCCAGCTAGTGTTTGAGCTTAGGTGGAGGCTGCTGCTCAGTCTCGGCGCTGAACTTGACTTTTCCTTCTGCCTTTCCACAGGACACTAACACTATATGAGGAAGAAACCCTTGTTTCACGTCTATACTCTCAGCTGAGTGGCTTCAGTCTTGCTAAGATGGTCAGGATTGAATGAAACATGCTGATTCTATTTGTTCTTCATGAATTTCTTTGTAAAATTTTTGCTAGTGTCCTTTCTAGCAGATGAGGTTTTCTTTGCAAAACTTCCTTCCCTATTGTTTTTTTTTCCTTTCTACTATCATCTTTAACACAAAGCACAAGAGCTCTGTAGTTTTAATGAAATAATTCTGTTACTTCATGACCTTAAGTTCCCCACAAATCCTGTTATTCGTGCCACACCCCACCCCCGCCATGCTCATCAGCTATTGGCCCTACTTGCAAATGAGGAGGTTTGGGCTTTGGGATCCAAGTATCTGTCATGGCTTCATGAAGTGACCATGGAAGAACAGAGAGAATAGCCCATCCTGCTCTTAGCTAACTCTGACACCATCATGATGACATGTTGCTATGGGCAGGCATGGGAGAGAAAGGACACTAGCAATTGGTTGGATTCTAAACTTGGAGCCTCAGGAGGGTTCTACTGCCCTGCCCTATGTCATCCCCATGCCTAGGAATAAAACCCCTTTCTGCCCATGTCGTCTTCTGAGTCCAGGCTCCTGACTCAGGCTCTGGGGATGACTATAGCAGTAGATGGCATAACAGACACCCCACTCTCCCATTTAAGAACTTCCCCATCTTTTTACTTCCTCTTTTAAGGACAGGATGGACTGAATGAAAACATTCTACTTTAAGAGAGGACATGGAGAGCTCTTGCAACTATTCTTGGTATTAAGCAGAGCTGTCACGGCATGAACCAAACTCTGCTCTGTGGTGCAAACTAAAGACATGACTCCTGGGCTCAATAGCGTGCATCAGTAAACACGTGGGTTGCAAGAGGAGATGGCTGTGGGACTCCCTGGCCTCTGGGTGGTTAAAGAATTCACCATTAGAATTCTGGGGCAAGATGAAGGTTTCATAATTCTCAGGAGACCTTTATTTGTCTTTGCTGTGCCTATGGTGGCCTCCCTGTAGCCTTCCAGTAGGCAGTATTTATTGGGTATCCAAGGGCTAGAAATTCCTTCTGGAATTAATTGTGTATGTATCTAGCTTATACTGTACCTAAAGTTTCAAGAACTAATCAAACCTTACTATCGGAATCAAGTTTGCTGGGTTTGCGCGTCACTAAGTTCTATAGAGGGACTGGGAAGCAGCAGCTAAGGCGCTGTCCCTTGTGTGCATCTCTTCGCTGTGGCCTGAGTCACAGCAGGCCTGAGCGGTAGGTCTTCCTCACACACATTCCTGAAGGCTCCCTTCCCCACGTAACACTCTGGAAGAAATCTTCTCAGTTTTTAAGGTTTTTATTTATGTGGGTTACATGCTACATAAAAATATCTTAATAGAAAATTATTCACAATGTCTTAACCACAAAATTCTGAAACATTTCTATAAGTTGGCCTTCAACATTCCTTCATTCCAGAAACCTTTCTCTTTTTTTTTTTTTTTTTACTTTCAAAGCACTCGCTCTGTTCTTATTGGACTCGTCCCTGTAGACTCGGGTGGATGTGAGTGTGTGGACGAGTCTGTGCAGACAAATTCTCAGGTGGAAGATTTGGCTAATAGCTGCCTGGCTCTGATGGTTTTCCTCCAGATGCTGACCATGGGGTAGGGAGGACAATTCAGGCAGCCTGGCCTTACTCTAGAGCATTGCTGAAAGGTAGAAATTCAGACAAGTTTTGGTTCTGCCAAGAACTTCTCATCTACCCTTAGTTTTGGCTAATCATCAAATTTTGCTGTGCTTCAACTTTCTCATTTGTAAAATAAAAAAAAAAAATCATTATTTTCATGCCAAAGGTGGCCATTTGGAGAAGCAATTTTGGTAAATTACCCCATAACCACAGACTGATGATTTTCTGTTACTCTGAACAAACCACAGGAAAGGTGGAGGCCTATGTGGGCTGCTAGTCACCCCAGAAGCTCCATCCTTCTCCAAGGAGGGGTAGCAGAGTCTGGCTGGAAACTGCCAAGGCTCGGGCCTTGATGGATGGGAATTAAGAATGTTCAAGAAAGGCTCCTCACATTTCTCTGTGCTCCATTTCTTGTGCTGCTACTGAGAAACAAACAAGGTCATTGCTCCCATCATTGAAAGTACCCAGGTGGCCCCAGAAGAAGGCTGGTAATAAAGTTGTTCTTTCTGGGATCCAGCATACCCATTTAGGCACAACAGGTTCTGGCTGGACTCTGGACACACTGGACGCTCAGCACAGTGGACAGGTGGATGAGGGCAGACCTGGCTTCCAGCGCCCTAGTTGACTTACAATGCTGTCCGTGTCTGAGAAAGGACATTTTTACTCTAGGTTTTTCTGAATCGGTGTTCTCCCTTTCCTCGCTTTCCTGATACCTGCTGATGTGAAATCTTGATAATTCCCCCCTGCTCTTGATCCTGGGAGAAGAAAAATCTCCAAAGGTAGCCCTTTCCATTCCTGACCCTCCCCTCAGGAACAGACCGCTCTGCCGGCGCTCAGGGTGTGGTCGGAAAGGGAAGTGGATCTCAGCAACAGGGCTGCCTGTCCTCGGGGATACCGGCTTCTGCTTCTCCACCCTCTTAGCACCAACCCACTGATGGGGCAGCAGAACACCCAGATTCCACAGGGTAAATCGGGTCAGGAGGCCCACTATTCTGTTCCTTCACAAAGAAAATGCTGCCTGATTCTTTTAAAGCCTGGATATTTCTGTCAAACCTTGAATTTGTCAGTAATCCTCAGGCTAAAGAGAAAACACTGGTTCTCTATGCTATCACATGTCCATCCAGTTCTACAAGAGCTCTTGTCTAAGAAGGGACCTGTTCCTGCCCGTGTGATTGAAGTTAGCGATTTGGGATGCTTGCATGTGCGGGGCATGGGCTTGGGGGGAGGTGCGCAGGCCTGTAGCAGCTTGTGGCAAAGAGATCAAACTAGGTAATGACGTTATTTGGATGAAAATGTGGATAAAATGTCTGAGCTACTGAGCGGACTCAGGCAGGGGCAGTATAATGGCTTATTCTCTGCTTTGCAGATGGTTCTTACGTCACAGTCAAAGGGAACATTAAAATAGCCCTTGATTTCAAAAGAAAATGATCAATTGCAATTAAAATGTGACAATGACACTGGTAGTTGACTACACAGGCTGTTCTGAATAAGACTGAGGTTTCAGGCAGGCATGTGTGGTGGTGGGTTTTTTTTTTTTTTTTCCCCCAAACCGTATTCCCTCAGGAAGCAGGTAAAATCCTTATCTAAGAGAAGCAGGCAGCTCAGCACTTGCCATTCCTGCAGCCCTGTCCCCTGACGCTGCATTCCTGTCAGCGCTCAGAGACCGAGTCTCAGTGTAAGGGGGCAGGTGGTGTCACCCCTGGTGGCTCCACACCCGTGGGAGCTGGAGTGAGGCGTTGTTTCCGCTCCGCCCAGTGCTCATCTGGGGTCTCTGGGGGCTGTCGTCCCAGTGCTGACAAGGAGCTCACCTCCCTGTGGGCCTCACAACATGGGTGGATCCAGTTGCTCACACATCTTGGGGTGGGCACAGCGACAGCTGAAGGCGGCTGTGATGTGGGGTTAGCTACCGTCCCTGGGACTTCTGGCCTTGAACCAAACAACATCCAGGCCACAGGTGGGTGTAAAGGTGGTCCTCAGGAAGTGCTTGTAGAGTTTTATTTATTCCCTCTCCTGCTTCTTATCAGTTTACAAGGGAAAATAGAGAACAGTGAGTGTAATTCTATCCTCAGTGCAAGGAAGGCCAGGAAAGAGGCTCCAAAGTGGAGTGAGATTGAGCTCCTGAGGGGGGCTCACGGGACAGGCCCATTAGGGTGAATTGGAAGGTCACCTCTCAGCTTTGGGTCTCACCCTCTTCTGAAGCTATCATCAAAATCAGTAACCAAAGGAGGAACCAAGAGCATGGTGGTAGAAAGAGAAAATGTAAAGATTTCCCGATTCTTTTCCTTCCTCTTAACCCCCTTCAACCCTGACAGGTACTTATTTATAGGCAGAAATAAAAATGGCATAAATACCCTATGGTAAATCCACCTTCTGGATACTTCCTGAATAGCCTAGAATTTTCTTTATTGATTCAACAGATTCAAGAACATCCTTCATGAGGATGGCACCTTTCCACCTTGTCATCAGACTTTCTGGTTTCATTGGTTGGTTAAAAGAAAAAGTTTCATAACATAATGAGCTGGATTTTGCTCTAACATGTTAATGATCTGCACTCCCAGCTGCAGGCTACCTAAACCAGGCTGTTGGAAAAAAAATTCCCCATCTAGGCTTACATTTTAATTTTCATTGGGGCGTCTCTTAAGTTGTCACATTTTGCCCCATCTTGCCAATAATAATTTTTTTACACCCTCCTGTCTCAATGAAGAATAGACATTGTCCACTTTTTTGAAGAAGAGACTTGTCACTGCCTCTAAGTTATTTGAGTTTGGTTTTCTATAGTATGCTGTAAATTAGCACACAGTGGCAGAAGATGCTTCCCGAAGGAGAATAATTCATGATGGGTGACATAATGAGATTTATAGAGGAGGCTGGCCAGGAGAAGGGAACATTATTGGTTACTAGAGCAGTTTAAGCAAGAGGACAGGACCAGCTCCAAATGTTTCTTTAGAGGGATAAACAGCAACTGACACTGATGAGAAGGACTAGGGCAGAAGGCTTAGCAGGAGACCAAGGGGGGAGGGTGAAGAGGGCTCAGAATAAAGGGAGAGGGATGCCAAGACCTCAGAAGTGACACTGGCTCTTCCAGTGTAATAAATCCTTTCACATACAGAGACAAAAGTAGTTTTTTTCAAGACTAAAATTCAAAGCCAGTTCATTCAAATCTTACCCTTTCATTGGGAATCCACAGGGCAGAAGTGCTCAGTGATCTCAACTTTTATCTGAAGGAAGTTGCCCTGTAGATGAAGCCTTAGCAAGGGTAAGATTTCAGACCCCAGGAAAGAAATATCAAGACCAGCTTGCTATTTCAAGAAGCAGTTTCCCAAGTCTGGCCATATGTAGAGTCAGATGTGGAAAGTACCAAGGATGCTTGTGTAGGTGCTAGTGGCCACTGTGAGGCTGCCACATAGTGAGCAGGATCTAGGACAAGGTCCTTCTGGTACTGCAGGTGTCGTGTGTTTGTGTTTTTACTTCTATAGACCAGTGCAAAGACAGATCAATCCCAGCAACAGTCAGATTGGCAGAGACTCAGTGCAGGTAGTGAAGTGTTTGGAGATGAGCTCTCCTTCAAGTACCTGAAAAGCTCCCAAATTCTAACATTTGAGCAGTATCCTCCCTGGCCTCTGTCACTGAATCTGTTTGTGTACATGTAGTATCCCAAATTCCATAACTGTAAAAACTGCCACAGAGTAACTGCAAAGGACAATGCAAAACTCAAAAAACTCTGCATTCCCATTTGCATTTGGAAATGTCTCCATGTAGTGTGTTGCTGTGACTGTAGGTGGGTGCAAAACCAGAAAAATGTGGAGGGACTCATCCTTAGGTTTTGCTGTAGACTCAAGTATTCTGTGGCAATATTGACTCCTTTTAATTAAAGTTCATAGTGTCAAATATTTGCCAACGACTTACACATACAAGATGCACTTGAATGATGAATAAATGCACAGTCCCTGCCCATAGGAAGTTTATAATCTAGCAGAAGAGATGAGCCAAGTAACTGACATAAAATGCTCTATGGTTTGCCATGTGAGAGACACAGTGATGTTATAGGCATTTACAAAAATGTCTAAACATACCTGTTTTCTGGATTGGAGATGAAGGTAAACTTGGCAATTCTGGCCTTTGAAGATTGGTACAATGGGAGATAGGTGTAATGCAGAAGCGGACGAGGTGGGATGTAGGGCAAGAGAAAGGTGAGGGCAAAGAGTGCAGCTGAAGAAAAGCCACAAGTGGAGAACAAGTTGGTGTAGGGAAGAGGAGAGACAAATGTGCATTAGGCAGCTCAATGAGGCCCTGGGGAACACTCAGGCAAATGCCAGGAAATTATTCTTGCTGGTAGATGTGGCTGGTAAAGCCCACTGCAGATGTGTGTGTGTTTTGTGTTGGAGAATGACATGATTTGTATTTTACCAAGAAGAGTAGATTCAGATAGAAAATCTTAAAATCTTAGAACAATGCTAGGAGACACTGAGGTCATCCAGACAAGAGGGAGGTTCCAAATGTTTAGGCATGCAAGATAAGAGACATGGATGAGGCAAAAGTGGCTGAAAAGCATTAGTTTGGTGACGGGGGACTTGGCAATTCTTAGTTTGAAGGTTGTCTAGGAGGTGACTGGAAAGACTTGTATGCACATTAAGCTGGAGTGAAAAGTAAAGTCTGGGTGTGAAGATTTAGGATTCATCCTCATTTATGTCACTGAAGTTATAGAAGACAAACACTGCTACAGAATGTTACAGAAGCATGGAGACAAGGGTGAGAAGAGAGTCAAGTTCAGACACTATGGCAAGTCAATGTGTTAGGGACAGGAGGAAGAGCAGGAACCAGTGAGGGACCCAATGGAGGCCCAGAAGACTAGGATTTGAGCTGGAATGGGCATTTTTCTGATGGTAAGTGTAGGTTAATGGCCATGAAGCCAACGAGCAGGAGGTGAAGTTGATTGGATTTTATCATTAGAAATGCATCAGAATGTTGCCCTAGAGTAGTTTCAGTGGAACTGTTAGGGTGTGGACCAGCTTAGAAGATCAAGCCAAGGTGTTAGTTGAGAGGCTGAAGAAAAACCATCCTTTCCAGACATTTGGAAGTAAAAAGATACAGATGAATGGACACAGGACAGGAATTCAAGAGTCCAAGCGGACTGAGAGGAGACTGGTCTTAGAGGAGGTTGTAGGCAGAAGTGTGGAAGGAATGTGGCTGCAGTGAACCTAGAAGAGGCCAGAGGTGGGGGCTGGAGCACAGGTTGAGGAGCACTGAGTTGAGAGGGAGGATGGAAAAGATGAATGAAAGCCAGGAGAAATTTAAGGGTAGAGAGAAGAGGTTATGTGAGCATTGAAACAGTAGGTAACTTTTTTAGTAATGCAGGAAAGATTGTAATGAGAGAATAAAGAAAAATAAAAACTTGGAAAATGTGACGTGTAGTCAACCTTGGAAAAATAAGATGTCCGAGCTGGGTGACATTTGCGAGACATGAAATGGACCTGACCTGTACTCTTCAGCAGAGTTTTAAGACCTTCTCTTTCTGGCGATGGAAGACTGTGGATGGAGGTGAACACAGAGAGGGAAGCAAGTGAGGCCAGAGGGGTTTCTGGACCAGAACAACAAAGAGAACTTAAAGGTGGGCAGGTAAGACAGAAAATGCAAGCTGGTGGGCACTTTCAGATGGTTAGCTTGAGGCAATGGAATATTTATCCTTGGTCATGATGGGAAGGGCTGAATCTCTGCCATGTTTTTCTGAATAGCATAATGGATAGTATTTTCATACATAACCTAAAGCCAGAAAAAATGAAACCTGCATGAATAAATATACTCATTGATGCACGCCTACTTATACATACAAAATGCAAACATTTAAATCATTTATACTTTCACATTCATATATTACACATGAATATAATATACTCTATTTAAAAATCTTTTATTCTTCACAGCACCAGCCCAGGGGCAGAGCATGTGCTCAGCAGACATTGATTTAATTGAACTAACATATTTAAGTAGAGTTTGGATTATATTTCTTCTTTATAGTACTGGAATCTACTCCACCCCTTACATCACAAGGCTAAAGTAATGACAGAGTTCAGGTTTAACGTGTGGAAACCAAATCTTTAAAGTAAGAGTTTTATAATGGGCTTCGTGTTGTGCTTTTTAAATTGGACCCTTCAACCTTGCACTGAGTTTCATTTCTCTTACCTTTGCCAAAACTCAGATTGTACACACCCAAACTCTCAGGCTGTGAGGACTCTACTAATCCATTCTGCTTTCCACCTTCAGTTCCCATCAGGCATCCTCACCCTCATAATCACACTAGCAATTATGTTTTAAAGCAGACAACAGCTCCAGAAACTCACTGTGATGAGTTCTGAGATGGATGCAAATGGACACACTGGCAGGGAAATATGCCGGCTTCCTGACTGTGCCCCCTCGTTCCCAGTATTGCTCTCCTTGCCTATTGCTCATGGGCAACGTTGAGTCCCTCACTTTATGATGGTAACCTTTACGACGGTAACCCCGGACCTCACTAGTCTTTCCAAGGCAGTGAAACAGCAGTGACTTGAAGGTTTAGGGGAAGGTATTGTCATGGTCGAATGGACAGGTCTATACATTAAGTCACAGAAGACATGGGGGCCCTGTGTGGTGGAGTCAGCGTATTTGGAATGGGGTGGACCTGGATGTGCTCAGCTAGCCTGTAATTTGACGTAATAGTGGAACCCCCAAACTAGAATAGACTCCCCGATCTATACCGCTATTAGAAGTCCTCAGACTGACTAAGCTTAGTGATGTCCCAAATAACTGGTAGGTTTAAAAAAAAATTTAAAAGCCTATTATTGAGTAGCATCCAGTGATCGAGTGGCTCTATTCACAGCTGGCATGCCTCAGGACCACAGGGTGCCCCCTACGGAGGTGGGGGGCATAGACTACAGAACAAATCAGATCATTGGAAGATTATCTGTTCTCTGCCCCAGTAAAACTAATGACAGTAGCTTTTTATTATTATTAACATTAATTCGATATGACTTTCCTAGCTGCCTACTTAGTAGTCTTCCATTTTCTGTAGAAAGACTTTGTTCTAATCCTGCCCTACCAGGTGGTAAATTTATAAATTCATAAATACAGTCTGATGTGACTGTTGAAATAATTCCTAGCTGGGGGCACCTATTCCTGTTCCCTGTGAGCTGTCTATCTGCAGACATAAGGTGAGATGTGGTTAGAATGACTTCATGCCGTAGAAGCTGTGTTTTGCCTCTCTGTTGTGTTAGGGCTGTTGGCTTCCTCTCTTCTACATCATAACTTTAGTCCCAGGAAAAGGAATGAGAATCTTCATGTAAACTAGGTGTCTAAATGTATAAATCCCTAATATGGCTTAGTATGTCAACCTTCCTGGGACTCTCTTTAATTCACAGATGAGCAGCTCAGTGCTAGAGGAACCAATCTGTGTGGGAAGCCGGGAGTAGGCTGGGTGAGGAATGGAAAGATCTTCCCGGGACCTCCAAAATCCCACCACGGCCATATCCCATTTGCGAGGCCAGCCCCCCCCCATATGACCATCTACCTTTAGCTGCTCCTCATCCATCAAGGGTTCCTCACACAGCAGTAGAGTCTCTGACCTCTACCAGCGTCACGGGTTGCCCTCTGTGCACACGTGGCTTCTATGGCTTTGGGCTCACAGGGCACTAGACAAGGTGCAGCCACAGACCTGGCGACACCTGCATGCACAGCATTTATGCTACCTCTGAATCACTCCTAACACAGCAGACACACACCCACAGAGTGTGAAGCAGTGACAGGCTTTCCTTTTACAGATGGGGATAAAAGGCAGACAGTGAGTTCTAGAATAGTCTTTTCCAAAGGCTATTGCCCAAGTTTAGTTATTCTTCCCCTGAATCTAGAACTGAAAACCAACCAATCAAACCAACCAACCCAGAGAAACCCTAGCTGTTAAGTGAGATGTGCAGGTGACCAGCACGCTGCAGTTTTGGCGGCACAGTTTCTCCTCCCATGTACAGAATTCCCTGTGGGGCCACTCCTGATGGCCATGGTGGCTGGGTAGGCGATACTCAATCCTATAGACGACGCCTATTTCATCACAGTACACACGCACTTTGGTACAACTGACACCACCAATATTTAATGAAATGATTTGGGGTTACCCCTCCCCCCAATTACAATATGGCGCAGCCAGCAAAGGGAAAGCAGCCCTCAGGGTGTTTCCCATATGATTGTGATGGGTATGCACCTTCCTAAGTCAGGCAAATGCAAGGGCAGATGGCCCAAGGTCAGTGGAAATGCCCAGATGGAAGCATTGCCACTGAAGGGAGGGCTAAGGGGCCGCCCCCACCAGCCCACTTCCACAGTGGAAGGGAAAGACACCATACAGCATGGATTCTGAAGGGCGTTGGAACCGTCTAAGTGCTCCTGAGGGCATTCTGGGTAGACAGGGTCTCTGTTCAGACCCGTCTGTGGTATCGGAGGGGACTTACCGCCAAATTCATTCTCAGGTTTTAGGCGTCGGTTATTTTGGAATGAAGTACCTTCTAGAACTTGACAATGCTTAGCCTTCCTTTCCTTAAACTTTCTTGAGCAGACCATGAATATCTTATTTGGTCCCAATTCAAACAGCCAGTTGAAGAGAAGTGACCAATTGGGGGCTAAATAAAAGATTTAGAGAAATGACATTATCCAGCTGACAGCTGTTGATGATGGGCGGTCAGAAGACAGTGTCACGTGGTATCAGGTAAATGGCTTCGGCAATCTCATCCTGTGGTAAAGAGAGGCTGCCACCTTCTCAAAGCCAGCCGTCCTGTGAGAGAAACCCCATTTGTCTGGTTAACCCAAGGGCAGGTTATGAATACCTGGCTCGAGGTAAATAGCACCTTCCTGATGGCAGAAATGAGGACAAGACAAATGTGAAGTCACTGTTCCCTTGCATACCACCCCTGTACCCCTGTCCTTTGATCTCTGAAACCAACCCATGCCAGCTTTCTAAGACCATCCCCTGGCCACTGAGTTTTGAGCCGATCTGGTTGTCTTTTCTAGAGAAGCGTGAGAATTGGCAAGACATGCACCCAGTGTTCTCTCTCTCTGCTACCAGACATTGCGAGCATCAAAAAGTGGAGCTGGTGGGAATTTTCAGCGTGGCCGGTAGTGCTGATGGGGAAGGGAAGGAGCGGGTCGGGAAGTAGAGGGAGATGGCTGTCACACATCAGGGCGTGCCGCCATGCGATTTCTCAGGATGGAGCTTTCTGAAACAGCTCAGCCACGTCAAGAATGAGGGGTTGATGGGATCTCCATTCTGTGTTGAGCCCTACTCTGGGGGCTGATGGGGAAGTTAGGGTCCCACCAGCTTGATTTTTCAAGGAATGCTGGTAATCTGCGGTCTACCTAGAAGACAGGAGCTGGGCGTGGGGTCTGCATAGAGCCACCTTGAACCCTATGCGCACCCCAAGCCCAGAAACACTTCCTCAGTCCCTCGAGAGGACTGCGAGGTGGGAAGTGTGGACACAAAGCACTTTTCCCTGGCACTTTCACCACAGTGGCCTCCATTCACATTCACATTCTGCCAGACGCCCTGAAGCAAATGCCGTACAAAACAAGTCCCCGATGGAAAATGAAAACCCTTAACAGAACACTTTCCCCCTCATTCCCGTCCCCAGTCCCCACCCCACCCCCTCCAGCCCAACACCCTGAATACTCACAAGAGAACACTTTATCTATACAAAATTAGAAAACAAAATATTTACATATGAAATAAACACCGTCTTGATTTCCATCACCAGTGGAGACCGCCAGAGCCCCCGTTTGTTCTAGATTGCTGTTCGCTAGGTTAGTTGGTTTGGTTTTTTATTTTAAAGGGGTGAGGTAAGAGGAAGAGTTGCGGGAAGGAGCCCCTGACCTGAGACAGGGCCAGGGCGCAGCGAAGTTTCTGTGGCCCTTCTCCTCCTTCCTCCTGGAAACACCACCTCACGCCCTCTGTCCTGTCTCTCCAAGTCCTTCCTGGCATCTAAGGTAAAGCACTCCGTGCATCTCTCTCCAGATCTGTGAGAGGTTCAGCCCCTTGCCCCCATGTTCATGTTAGAAAGAAAACGGAGCTTTACAAGGCCTTCAGTTGGCTTTAAAATGAAAGATACTGAGGTTAAAAAAAAAAAAAATTGAGGAGGAGGGCAGGGACCAAGGAAGGGTGGTGAGGTGGGGCGAGCAGAAGGCAGAGACCAGCCCTGGCGAGCGTGACATGGCAGCTTCCTTCTGGAGGAGGACGAGCACCTTTCTGGTTTTGTCTCCCGTGTGCAGCGTGGGGAGCCCGCAGTCCAGTTTGCACACTGCCCCCAGGCTCTTGGGTCGCCACCCTGTGCAAGGGGAGAGCAGCAGGACGATGGACCTGACCCCCAGAACACAGCTACCCCAAGTTTCAGGACCGGCAGTGACAAAGACACATTCCCTTCTCAAGTCTCCAACTTTTAGCGAAGGGGCACCCTGCCTGCCAGTGCCCTCGTCCCTGGGATTTCATGGGCATGTATAGTTTCTTGCGTGGTCGGATCTGGGAGGGAGGGGGAGCTGTGGGAAAATGGACTGGCTTCTACGGAAAGGGCTCAACGTCACATTCCCAGAGAGCCAGATCCCTGTGGGACAGCAGGGGAGCCCCTCCTCTCCCCACTCCAAATTTCTTCATCCACCCCTCCTGAGCTGTACTCACAGAGCAAGCTCGGTCCTCTCCACTGTTCCTTAGCAGCTGTATTCAGTTCTGGGGGAACAAACCTGCTTTCCCAGCTCCAGGCTAAGTAAGAAGGGATCAAAGCATTGAAAAACATCCCCCTCTCTCACTTACCCTACCTCTAGATGATGCCCCTGTTCTTAAAAGCCTTAGCTCCTGGCCAAAGCACCAAAGAGCTTTCTAGAATCCTTTGCTCCTCAGAGTGGGCAACAGATTCACGGCTGCTTCTAGACCCTTTCCCCTTCCTGGGAAGCTCTTGGCCAAAACCAGTTGAAAATATTGGCAACCGCGGAGAATGGTTTCTGTACCCTGTTCTTGCAGGACTGTCCACCATCTCGTGGTCTAGACCACAGATGTATCTCTCTCAAGAACCTCCATTCTCCTCAATCAGGAAGGATCAAGGGAGAAGCAGCCAAAACCCAGGTCCCATACGACCATCTGTTTGTATAGGAGCCAAAACAAGCACGTGGCTTAGGAGTGTTGGAAGCAGCAGCAGAGATCAAGGGTGCCTTCTCCACACCAGAAGGCCTGTGACCCCCACATGTGTGCAAATGTGGATGGACACTTAGGCAGTCTATCCTCTTGCCCGTGTTGCACACACAACACTGCTCTGATGCACTTGCCATCACCCACCGGTGACCTTTCATTCCAGTTTAGCACACGTCAGTCTTGGGGATGGAATCAGACACATTTTTGGCTTCTATAGAAACACACATGGCCCCCCCACCCAGGACTTGGCATTCGACCTCTAAACATGTCATCGAAGCAGCAAGAATTGAGCACGAGCCCTTCTCATTCATCAGCGGGATGCTGAACGGTCTTTTTTAGATGCTTCTGCGTCCTCTCCTAAACCTAAAGGTCAGCTGGGGAAGAGCTGTCCTGTGCTCCCATGGCCGCCTCCTGCTTCTCCTTGTGTCACTCTGCAGTGGCCGAGAGAGTCCTTCCTGCTAGGAGGGAGCCTGCATGCAGTGCCGCCCTTTCGCCACTGGGCCCTCCCAGGCGACAAGCCCCTGCGTCCTCTCCTGGGAACAGGAACGAGTGACAGACGGGGTGGGCAGGAGGAGAGAAGGGGAAGGGAGGAAAGCCGGTGCAGGTCACTAGGGTTTGCCCTCAGAAGGAATCAGAACTCCAGGATCCCAGAAATAAATTAAAAAAGAAAGGAGCAAATGGGAACCAAGTTCAGCCTTGTCACCCTCCGTGACATGCGCACCACACGCCCGCAGCCAGACCCTCCCGTACCCACCTTCGCCTCTCTTCCTCACTCAGACATCAGACTCAATACTAGAAAGTTTCTCATAAACATGCCCATTGCTGGAGCCATTGAAAGCCCTGGGGTTTTTGTTGTTAGGCACACAGGGGTTGGACTGGTTCCCTATACAGATGTCTTTCTGGAAACGGCCTGGCACCGCCCCGTGAAGGGCCGAGACCACCGGCTTGTTGGTGACAAGGGCACGGAAGTCCGGCCTGGCTTTCGGCGCCCCCGCCACCGTGGGCTGCCTGAAGAAGTAGGATTTGCTGCCGTGGAGCAAGCACTGGTCGTCCCCAAAAGTGGGGATGAAAGGGTTTTGCGTGACCCGGTCGGGGTAGAGCGACTTGCTGAGCATGTAGCCACCGCCGCCGGGGTTGTTATGGTGGTGGTGTCCGGCAGTGGGCACTGAGGACTTGTTGTTGGCAAAGGTGCTCTCGCCGGCTGGCATCTCGAACATGTGGGCATAGGGACTCCCGTCCAGGAACCGGCCCTTGTCCTTCAGGCTCACGCTGCGCGGGGCCAAGGCGGCTTCTTCCTTCTGCAGGTCCACGAAGGTGTCATAGGAGTGCTGCCGGCGCAGCTTGTTCCGGTTCTTCTTCTGGGCCTTGGAGTTAGTCGGGCTCTGGGGGTACTTGGTGGTGGAGGCGTTGGACGTCACGGCCACCGGGGCGGCCGGCTGGTCCAGCTCCTGCAGCGAGTTGTCCTCGCTGATGTCATACAGGTTGCCCGCCTTCTTGCACGCCTCGCAGCGGATGCACGCCTGCCGGCCCGAGTTCTGCCCGGCCACCGCGGGGGAGTAGGTGTGCAGCTTCGAGGGGCAGCTGCGGCAAAAGTTGCCCCCCGAGCGGTCCTCCCAGTCCACGTTGGTCAGGTTCTTCTCCCAGGGGGCCGGCACCCCACTGACCACGCTGTGCTTGTCGCCTGCCCCATGCTTGAGGTGGGACCTGTTGGCGCAGGGCCCCCCTCCGCTGACCGAGTCGCGCTTGAAGTCATCGCTGCGCTCCTTGTAGATGTCGGTCAGGTCCACGTGCTCCCAGTGCGGGGAGTTCTCCTTGGGGCGGAACTGGTCCAGGTAGAAGTCCCGCAGCCCCTCCTTGTCCCTGAAGTAGCGCTTGTGGTCCGGGGAGCGCGGCGGCCGGCGGCGGTAGGCCAGCTCGATCTCGTCGAACTCGCGCCGGGACTTGGCCGAGGCCGGCCGCTTCTTGAGGCTGTCCTTGTACTGCTGCTTCCTTCTCTTGGCCGCGTTGCCCTCGATGTTGCCGTAGGTGACGGTGTGGGTGGAGATGTCGGACACGTCGGAGCGGATCAGGTCGTCGTGGCCACTGTAGCGGTCGCTCTTGAAGGAGAACTTGCCGTAGAGGTCGCTGAGCTGGCTGTGCTTGGAGGAGGGGAGGCCAATGTCCAGGGGCTTCTTGCCGATGGACCTGGGCTGGGTGGTGAAGGGCGGGTTGTCACAGTCGTAGAGCCCGTCGATGGAGCTGGCGCTGCCGATGCTGTGGGGCCGGTGGTGGTGGTGGTAGTGGTCTTGGTACACGTTGCTGTCCTTCAGCTGCAGGTTGCCAAAAGTCCTCTCCACCTCGCTGATGTAGTCGCTGAACAGGTTCTCCTCGCACGGCGGGTTGTAGGATTTGCAGTCCGAGTGCGTGAAGCTGCGGCGGTGCTCGGAGATGTCGTAGACGGAGGACTCGCGGCGGATGAAGTCCAGGGCGCTCTGCGGGGAGCCATTCACCCCGGACAGGTTGGCCATGTTCTTGGCGGTGCGGAGCAGGCGCAGGATGTTGGAGTGGGTGTTGTTCATGGTGGCTGTAGGGGAGTTCATCACGGACTGGCGCTCCTCAATCGCCACCCCATGGATGCAGCTGTAGATACCCTGAAGCGAGAGGAGAGAGGGGTGGGTTAGGTCAAGCGTGAGCATCCCTTACCTGTCCAGGTGAGAATGGGCACTGGAAACAGGAAATGGAGCGCCTAATAAAATCCTAGGCAGACAGGGCTACACGCTCGCCTGAGGACCTGAGCTTGGTAAGTCCCCTGGCCTGAGCGGAGGTAGGTCAGCGGCTGGCCCTCCCAGGGAGGCAAGGTTGCACCAAGTGACTGTGGCGAGTGCATTCTTGCCTTCACCCTCCACTGACCTGCATTGATTTCTCATTCTCTGCCCAGGTTTTTGTACCTTAAAAATGAAGCCATGATGGCAACTGATAGCCAAAAAAGTATTTTTATCCTCCTGGGGACAGCCATGCCCTCTAGGTATTCTACCCTGGTTAAAGTACAGTGAGCTCAGAAGGTCTCAGTTGCCGTTCTTTTCTGGCTTTTGACAAATTTTGAGCAGCTTTTTAGGATTTTGATCACCAAATAGCAGCTGAGCAGACTCTTCCTGAGGCATGCGTGAACCACATTCACAGAGGGAGCGAGCTTTCAGGTCAAAGAAAGATTTTTCTCCTGCCGTGGGAGGGAAGACTCAGAACAAATATCAAGTTACTAAATAGGAATAAACAATTCCCCTGTGGAATTCTCTCATTAGCGACTGGTTTCCTTCTGGTACTTTCTCACTCAATCTTATCAATAATTAATATCTCAACAAATGAATATTGATTGAAAACTCCCTGCCTATGCTCCTGGAGGAAAATCACCGCCCAGGACCTTCACCTTTGTAGCCAAGTCAACCTCTGGCTAATACCTTGCTCCCTGCCTTGGAAGGGGGCACAACTTGGAACTCTTCTCCCTGGCCAGGGCAGGTATTGAAGAGGATGGTGTCTGAATTGTCTTTAAAACAAAGGGAGTTCATGGGAAAGGAAAAGGGTTCCAGTGCATGGGGATGAGCTGAGAGAAGATGGGAGAGGGGAGGCTGCCAAGAGGTGAGCCTCAGTTGGTGGCAACCAGATCCAAGGCCTTTCTCAGGCCTACTTTCTTGATTGGGGCCAGGATACGGCCTCTGTAGAGGCAATGTCGCGGGTTCTGGGGAGAATTCTCCTTCTGCCATCACCTTACATGGGACTTTGGGAAGAGGCAGGCATGGTTCTGGGAGCGCAGCTCTCCTGCCAGCTCACCAAGGGGCCCGAGTCCACGCACAGTCAGAGAGGAGAGTGTTCTGTCACTTAATTACTATAGGAAAATGATCAGAAGATGGGATAAGCCCTGAATGAGCAATCCAAATCCATTTTCTTATATAACTCCATTTGAGCCAAAGTTGTCCCTATCTGCAATCTAGACTTCTAAAGGACGTTTGAGTTTTCCATCACTTCATGGACAAGAGCATGGTTCTTAATTGTTTGCAGTTTTCTGTTAAAACTGTGTTTTGAATCCTCAGTTTGAACTAGAAATGTAGAGACCTAGATAAGGAATGACTTCAGAGTTATACTTTGCTCCAATTAAGGAAGTTTCTGGGATGTAAATTTTTTATGGGTCAGGACTTATTTCTGAAGGTTCTAAGCTCTTGAACTCTTCAGAATTCCACATGGTTAAAAACAATGGAGCAGGGAAACTGCCAATAACCTACCTTTGTATGTTTGAGTAAGAGATACATTTCACTATTTAAATAGAAATGTGACTTTTTAAAAGATTAAATGATTAATATAACCTATACCAAATTAGCTAATGGTGATGAAAGACATTTGGTAAAAGGCCAAAGTTTTCATTTTGATAGATCTGCCAGTTCTTACTGAGAACCAAATGCCCAAACCCCACACAGAAAGCTGTTTCTTGAAGGAAAAATAATATCACCCGTGTGTGTGTGTGTGTGTGCGTGCACGCGCGCGTGCCTGCATGCATATGTGCCATTTGAAATTATACCAGCCAGCCCCTGGGGAAAGGATATGATTTCCTGACTTGGCAGCACCAGGCCGGAGTTAGAGCCCTCCTGGGTAACCCCACCACCCTGCCAGGCTAAGCTTTGACATTCTAGGCACCTCAACCGAAGCACTTACTCTGCTGATGGAGAAGACCATGCCAGGCTTGCCGGAACAGACCCCCATAAAGCAATGCCGGAACTGCCAATAGAAAAGGTGCTCGCAGATGAAGGTGATGAGGCTGAGTGCCATGGCCGCCCCCAGCATGTAGAAGACCCCAGCCATGTTGTCTATGTCCAGCTGGCTGCTCATGACCTCGTTCTTCTCATTGTGGCAGATGCCCGTGAGCCAGAGCGCTTCCAGCTCCTCCATCTCCCCTGGGCCCAGGGCAGGAAGGAGAGCAGGGGGTGCCAGGAAGAGAGAGGAAAACATGAGACAAAGACAAAGAGACATAAGAAAAATTAATTGGCCGACGTATCCCACAAGCAGTCATGGAAACTTACTGTGGCTACTACAGAGGACACAACGAGTAGGGGTGTATTACTCTGCTCCCATGAGCCACCCTGTATAAATCGGTCTAGAAGCAGATGACAACTTATATGCATAATGAACAAGAGTTCCAATCAGTGAGAGTAATTTTGTATATGGGGAGAGGTCAGAGGTTTTTTTTTTTTTTTTTCATGAGGCAGGCATGGTGAATGGGGTTGTTTTCATTTATATTGTACAGAAAGGCACTCGGGCGGCAGAAAGAGCATGTGTGACCATGGGTGGGAGGTGGGAAACAAAATGGTTGGTTCAGGAGAAGGGGTGTGGGACAGCTCAAACAGACTGACAGTAGGCCAAGGAGGCTGAGTTTAAAAGGTGGGTGTCAGGCTGCCGTGAGCCAGCGTATCAGACTGAGCTCTTTGCACTTTATGTTGTTCCCCACCATCTACAAAGTAATCAAACAAGTGATTCAGAAAATTGCTCTTAACAATGTATAAAACAGATTGGCTGGAGAGAGGTAAGCAGAGGCTGATTAATTCCTTGGGCAGATTTAGTGATCTCTCGTCGGAAAGGACAATATTAAGAGTAAAGGGTTGGAAAAGCTTGAATGAAATGCGACCACCAAATTCAGAGCTGCCTCCTTTTAACACTTCTTAGGGAAGCTTTGATGAATTCAATTCATGCCAGGTTACAATAACCTTTTCCACTTGACTGGGTACTAGGATTTAAAAAGGTAGAAAGCCCAGGCAAATGGAAAATGGAAAAAACTGTGTCTAGAACGTGTTTAATTCTAGACAAGCAAGGTTCTGAAAATCTCATGAAGACTCCTTCTGTTCCAGTGGCTCCAGTTGGGTTAAAAAATTTAAATTTTGTTTGCCTCATCTGACTAGAGCTTTGGCAACCTTTGCAAATCATCTCAATTGCTGCTCTTCCTCAGAGATAGAAGCTCTCTTGTTGCCTCTAAATCAAGGCTACATTAAAATTACAGAAGCTCTTATATACCAAAATGGCTAGTTAACACTCCAGCTCTAACCCCCGCTTCTTCCCAATGTTAAGCAAGTCACTTCTCTGATCAAACTGCAATTTTCTTAACGAGTGGCACAACCCCACGTCACCCAGACCTGAAATTCCAGCTGCACTCGGCTGCCTCCTGTTGCATCACTAAGAGCAGAGCTCCTGCAGTCATGAGTTAGAGACACTGATGGCCTGGGGGACCAAGCAGAATCAGGCTGCTCATCCATATGAGGCTAACAGGAGGAGTGCACCCTTGGGACAACAAAATGGAGCAGGGTGCAGATGATGTGCTGTGGTCAAATAGGAGATGAGATTTTCTCAAAGCCAGTTGGCTGCCAATTTGACAACACTGGGCAGCACCTGATGGGGTCTGCCTCTGAGGGCCCTGGTCTAGCCTCCTACCTCTTCCTGCTGAACTTTAGTCCTCTGGGCACATGCCTCTGATTTCAGAGGCCTTTCCAAAGTTCTATCCACTTGGGTCACAAGTGAGCTAAATGCTGGGAACATCTCTATAGCTCCTCTGACTATGCCCCTGCAAGTTGGATCATTGCCCACAATTCTTAAACATACCTCCTTGACCGACTACTTTAATCTTTCCCCCCAAAATTCCTATGTTCAAATCCTGACCCACACTGCCTGGGACTGTGCATTTATTTGGGAATTTGGCCATTGCAGGTGTAACTGGTTAAGATGAGGTTGTGCTGGAGAGCGGTGGGCCCCTAACCCAGCAGAACTGGTGTCTTCAAAAGAGGGGGAAATCCATATAGACAGGAAGGTAAGGATGGGGTGATGTGTTGATAAGGCAGGAGTGCTAAAGACTGCCAGCCCCCTCCCATATGCTAGGAGAGATATTAATCAGTTTCCCCCTCACAAGTAACCAGTGCTGAGGTCTGAGTCTGCACTTCTGGCCTTCAAAACTGAGACAAATTTCTATTAAGTGATTCTGCTTGTTGTACAATGTTGCAATTGCCTTAGGAAAAGGGTCCACACCCCCAAGTCTCCTAGGATACTGTGTAATGGCTTCCCGGAAATGCAGGGGTGAGAGGACTGGAGGAGGAAGAAGCATTGAGGATTTGGACTGGCCGCCAGCAGAGATCCAACAGGCACTAGCAGTAACTCACCATCTCCGAAGAGCTGCAGGATAGCCAGGTCCACCTGCCGTTTCCACCCAGAATCCTTCTGGATGGCAATGCCATAACCAGTGGAAGCAAAGACCTTCCCACTGCCAATGGTCACCAGCTTGCAGCCTTCATCTCTGCCTGCCATGTAGTTCAGCACTGCGGCATCGTAGATGAAGGCATCCAGTTTCCTGTGCAAGAATGGGGCAAACAAACAAAATCCAGTGGAGGGGTTTTAGTACAAAACTACCTATGGGGCCATTAATAGGAAGCAGTCGGGTTCCAGAAAGCTATGGGGAGAATTGGTTCAAAGTGAGGCTCAGATTGGAACTCAGCCTGAATCTCAGCCTCAATCCCAGGCTGTTTGTTCTTTATGTGATTTCAGGTTCTTTTCCTCCCACTGAGAGTGATGAAAATGTGAGTTGGGCCTGAAGCCAACTCATAAGCTGTGTCTAAAAAGGAGGAGTAAAAAAAGGAATCAATAAAAGTAACAGAAATAATGAAAAGTAACCATTACAATGATAACAACAAATACCATGGGTTAGATTTATATAACAGTTTTCATTTCTCAGTTCATTACAGTCCAGAGTGGGGATAAGTGTAGGTGTATACATTTGAATAGATGTGCAATGCTATTTTTGTGGTCAGAAAGGTTTAAGGATTCTGTGCATTGCAAGAAGACATGAAGAGCTGTGTGGTGGCAGCACAGACTCATATGAAGAGCAAATATGTAAAACTACAGGAGAACTCAGATCCCTCAAATTCCTACGGTCTAAGAACCTCACTTTATATTGTGTGGTTTTCAAGGAAGCACATGTAAGGTGGGAAGTTAGACTTAGGGTAAGGGTAAAAGGCATCAATTACTAACCAACATTTGTGCACATCAAGGGTGAAGAAGAAATTCAGATCTAGCCACAGTAACAGAGAAGTCTGCAAGAAAGGAAAGGACTCTCTTCATGAGTACAAGGTAAGTTAGCTTTCTTCCTCCTCAAAGGTAGTCCACCCCAAAACACAAAGCTCTGATAGGATTGAGAATTGTGGGTAGGTGGGAGGCCAAACTACCCAAAGTGGTCTGAAACCCCACCTTATGAAATCTGCTGTGACTCTAGGTGGGTGAGAGTGAGTGTGCCAGCAGCAAGTACCTCTGCATCTGTGTCTCTCTTCCAGAAATGTCTGCCAGTTATACAACCCAGGAAACCTCTTGACTCCCCCATCTCCACATTTATAATGCTCAATTGCTTGTCTCCACAGCTGTAGCTTCTGCAGGCCAAATGAATCAAGGGCCCAGTGTGGCTGGCATTGCAACAAACTCACACATTGGCAGATCATGAGTGCCTTTTAAGGGACAGGTACTTTCTAGAGTATAGAGCTGGGTCAAAGGCAACAATAGGTAGAGTGCAGACTAGTCAGCATACTCTGATGGCTCATGATCTAGGAACTTTCACACCCTGTTAGGTCTCCCTTCTCCCTAATCAACAGGTCTGACCATTTCATATATGTTTCATGAATCCTAGCCTAGGATCTTCCTTTCTACTTTTACTTCTATTTAATTTCTGTTTTCATGGTTACATTAATGTAAGTTGAGTGTGTGTGTGTGTATAAATACTAAGCACAGAAATCTTGCTGCACTGGCCTGGACGGTACTGTCAAGCTTGTAAATCCATAAAGAGCAATGAAAACTCCTTTGATTGAACTCTGTAAGGCATCCAAGCCTGGTACATCTGCTACAATCTATGTTTAATAAACATTAGCAGCATATCAAAGACTTTGAGTATAGAAGTCGTTCTTACCCTGTTTTCAGGGAGAGCAAAGCATCGTCCACACCCCTCTGGTTGAACTTGCCCATGTAGGCATGCATCTCTGCGTAGTTATTGCGAATATTCCTCTCTGTGCTGCCATTGGGCACAGTCCCAAAGCGGAAAGGGGGTGAGAAGTCATTAGGTCTCTGGAACTGGAGCGAAAGAAAGTTCAGTTAGCATTAGTGGATTTATAATGGAAGGGATCCAACTGTATCGTTCACCAAGTACATCAGCCCACGCTCAGGAGCGGCAATTGCTATCTGAGACTTCAATTCAACTCAGTTTAATATCTGTTGTGGAGAGCTTTGTATTTGCTCAACCTTGAGTTCCATTCATGAACACTGCACATAATATCAGTGGTGAGGGCCCTGAAAGGAATGTGCTATTAGCTTAACTGTGTCAGTCACCTGTACTCTGAAAAGTGTATAAAGTCGGCTTCCTGACCTCCTAATTTAGGGGCCTACATATGTTGCCACTGTACTGTGGAGAAAGCTTCATTGTATTCCTGAATATAATTTGTTGCATTATGATAAATATTCTCTTGACCTTCCCTGATGCATTCAAAGCTCATATTTATCCTGCTCAAGTTGTAGGGCAAATTGTCAAATGAAATATTTTAATTATGTCCCTTCCCTTGCTTAAGAACGTTAAGTGTGTCTCTAGTGCCCTTCATAATAAAGTAAAATCTCCTGGATTTTCATCCCCATGCCATCAGCTTTACTTCTGCCTTTTGCCCTGCAATGAATGAGTATGTATGTTGCTTCCTGAAAACAATGTGTTCATTTATATCTCTGTGGCCTGATATAGTCTGTCCCCTCACCTTTCACCCTAGTCTAATTTGTGGTCTTCATCGCAAAATGTAACTCAAAGCAATTTCTTTAGGAAAGCTTTCACGAGTTCTTTGCTCCATCAAGTCTACCAAAAGTGATCCATCAGTACTTGTAAATTGCTGCAATTCATACTATAAATTCAATTACTTTCTAAAGTGTACTGGCTGGGTGCTGAGAGCTGGCTTCTGATGTAGTCACCAAGAGGTTAAGCTCTAGATAGAGACAGATGTGGACTGAAGACCCGCTCCGTCACCTACTCCTGTGTGACCCTGCCCAAGTAGCGTGAGCGCTTAGCACATGGATCCCTCACTTGTCAGGAGGAGACATCAGTGTCTACTTTTCAAGGCTGCTGTGAGGATTAAATGACATAACGCATAAAAGTGCTTGGCACAGCATCCTGCACAAAGTAAGTGCTCAGTAAATATTCACTCTATTTCATTTACATCCATATTTTGCATTCCCTAGAAAACTTCACATTCTCCAAGCTTCCTGTGATATTCATATGAGCAACGATCAGATGGAATTCAAGCAGTGTAGGTCTTCTAGGCGTTGGCACAGGAAAGATAATGTACATATTTAAAGTCTCGGTTTCAACACTATACCATTTACTGTGGAGATATACTTAAAAGTCTAATCTGCCAAGTATGGAATATTCTGAACCTGCGGTGTTGCCTGGGCCTGCAGTCTTTCTCCTTCCCTAGACCTGAGAAGTTCCCGAGTTCTCAGAATATTTGGGGTTTCATGGACCAAAAATCATCACAGTGCCAGGACCCATAAATACCATCTTAATTGCTCGGAATTGACCATAGATTAAAAATAGACATTCACGGTCTTAAGCAACCTGAGATGCATCAAAGACCCCTACTTCCTGACACAAAAGGCACCCAGTTTGACCCATACTGGCTCTTTTTGCCATTCAGAACTTTTGTTTGTTTAAAGTGGGTGGTGATTAAGTGAATAAAAACATTACAAAAGAATCCAAGGATTTTTGACGTGGACAGGCCACTAGTGGTTAACAAATCCATACCTTTCATTTTACAAATGAAAAAACCAAGGCCCCAAGATGAATAGGTACCATGTCACATGGCAGAGAGATGACTAAGATTATCAGGGACCACTTGGCTTAATTAGCAGTTCAGTGATCTCAGCAGGTTTACAGGAAACGGGCATATGCTTCACTGGAGGAGACAGCTCCCAGAATGCTCTGCACATCAGAGCTGGGGAGGCCAGCAGGAGGCCCTTACCATGTGGTGTCCGGCACCCACCAACATGAAGTGGTCTGCCGCTTCCTGCAGGGTCTCCATGCATGGGGCCTGGTCAGACTGTACCTAGGCAGCTCCCGAGGCTGCAACTTCATGACTGCGAAGCCAGTCAAGTGACCCAAGACAAAGCTTGGGAAAGAAGCATCCTCGTGAGAAACCCCCACATTGGCCAAGGACCTCTGTAGCAGGGGTGGGGGCGAGGCCCATGTAAGCCTCTTCAGTTTTACTCCCCACCTGGCACAGTGCCTCAGTCCTCGCTGCCCTCTGGTAAGCAAAGGCCACATGTGGACAGGGGCCTGAAGCAATAAGAAGCCCCTGAGATGGCAAAAATACTAGTGAAGCAGGCCCACCGTTCCAGTTAGAGGCCAGACAATGAAGCAGAAACAATGCAAGAAAAAAGTGCTTCTTGGATGCTGGTCGCGCTGCTGGAGGGCAGAACCCACCAGGCCCTGTGCCAGAGCAATGCTCACCCTGCTTCCACAGGGGGTGCCCTCAGGAGGAGCACACAGCCATGGGCTGACCTGAGAGTAGTCTGGCTGGGGAGCACTCACAAGGCCGGGCTGGTAATGCATTGACTGAGAGTGGGGATGTTCTGGAGACTAACCTTCTGCCTTGGGTAATGGGAAACCTGGGGTAGGTGATCACGAGTGGACCCAGAGGGGTCAGGATGTGTGGAAAGACATTTAGATCCACATGTGAGTGCCTGAAACAGTCCTCACTGTTTACCATGATCTAGCGCATGAGGCACTGCCTCTCCTGTTAGTTAAGATGTTGAAGCCCTAGCCTGGGAATAAGCCCCAGCAACTCACCCCTCAGTAGATACAGCAGATTGGAGGCACAGGAGTGGCTGCTGCAGCACCTGCACGGGATGGCATATTGCCAAGGATGCTGGAGTGCCCTTCAAACAGGGTGTGGTTAATACGTTACTGTCATGTCCTGTGTGTTCTAAACAATGCCCAAGACAATTGCCAAAAGATTCTGGGTCCATCCACTGGCCATCCACCAAAACTCTGAAAAACGTTCTAAATACACCCTGGTTTGTATAGACACTGCACCTAGCCTAGCCCCAGCTTCCCCTTGTTTGCCATGCAACCAGGCTGCACCACTAGGGGGCTACAGAAACTGAGTACCATGTGCATATCAACCAGACAGTGATGGGGTTCACCTTTCAAAGGTCGTGCTATGCAAAAGAACATGGCGCAGAATGGAGGGTCCATCTCCCCTATAACTCCAACAGCAGGGCTAATAGAAGTGGAAGATGGCATATTAGAACAGAAGCCCACTTTGGCCAGGTGAGCTGAAGTACTCCCCCAGATTTTAATAATTTAAATGGTCAACTAATAGGACCTTTTGCCCCATAGGCCAGACTTAGGATCCCTCCGAAGGCACCCATGAAGGTACGGACGGGACGTCACAGGCAACAAACATTGCTCCAACTTTCCCCACTGATCTATGTCCTATACTGCCCAGAACACTAAGCCCCATCATGCCTGGGAAAGGCATCGTCGGCTGGAATTATACCAATGTTCCACCAGGATGGGTCTGTCCCTTGGCATGTCTGAGTGAGGAAGAGCTACTCATTCCTCACTGAGATCCACTGTTTCTGCTGCAAGCTGGACCCACTGAAGTACATTATGCCTGCAGTAGAATACACCCCATGATCTGGTCTGTCCTATCACATCTCCTGCCGTCTGTCTTCTCAGACCTCACAGAACTGTCTCCCCCTGCCAACATGCACAGCCAGGTCAGGCTCCTAAAGCTGCCAACCGCCTTCTCCTTAAGGTCAAGCGGGCATATTCTGGTTTCCACTGGTAGAATCACTCGACCATCCTCTTTATCCTCCACTGACCTGGAGGATACTATAGTACACACAGACGTCCTTCCTGAATTCACCCAGCAAGCCTTAAATAATAGCCAACAAAGCCAGTCTTTACTGAACACTAAACATCTCTAATGAGAAAAGCTGTCCTACAAAATAGAATGGCCTTGAACATTATTACTGCCTTGCCAGGAGGCACCTATGCCATTATCTGAACAGAGTGCTCTGTGTGCATACCTGATGAGCCCGCCTATGTGTCATCTTTATTAAATCACATAAAGACATAAGCAAATGTCCTGAGTGATCTGACCCCCAGCCTATGGGATTTAAATCAGTGCTTTGGATCATGTGGCTCTTGATGGAAAAAGTTGTCACCGATATGTGGGATCATGGTGTTATACTGTTTCTCTTGCTTGTGTCTGTACTCCTGCTGTGGCATCTGCCTCAATGCAGCCGTACAGCTGCCAGTGAGCCACCTTCAAGCTGGTAAAACCCTTGATGGTCACTCAGGACACACCGTGGAAGAGGGGGTGTGGATAAGACTGGAAGGATGGGTTATAGGGAAGGCAGGTGGGGGAGGCAATGGACATGGCTGCCCATTGACCTGAGAGCTAGACCCAGGTAACAGGAGGCATCTTCCTTCCTCCCTGGTCCTTGCAAAGTGCATCTGCTTGTCTTCTCTGCTCCCAGAAGTGACTCCAAGGACACAGTTATGAGTTGGTGGTGTTGAGACCAGCTGGACAGCCCAGGTGACTGGGCCCACCTTAAGGCTTGGCAGGATAGTGCAGGAAACTACTTATTTTGTGTTGCCCACAATAAGTCTCTTAAATCAGTTCCCCTGGTTATTAAAAGTGCTACCTCTCAATATGGAGTGATTTTCCATGTTCTTCCATCTCTCCTTGCTTCCAAGTACAAAAAGTCTTTTCAGTTTACATCTGGAAAGCTTGATGCCAAAGTTTTAACTCAACCATTCCTGTCAATTATCACACTTCAGATGTTTGAAGATAGGTATTCCCCAAATCAGGAGTAGAGTAGAAACTATGGGAAACAGTGATCTAACCAACTAAAGTCCCTTTAATCAGCATTTCCACACTTTACTAAGGCAGTGTCAACTGATGCACACAGTGGCTGAGATACTCTAGAACCCAAGGTATTTTTTGAAACATCTGTGAAAAATGAAATCATATCCAGTACGATTCTGGTATAAATTACTTTAAGTTTTTAACTGGTCATCCAAAAGATAATGTGATTTTTTATTTTTGATTAACCAAATGGAATCCAACACCCAGGGTGACTTATTTCCTGATAAAACTAAACTCTCTTCAGTAATTCTGAATTTCACTTTACCTTTATATTTCTAGGTGTGTTTTTTATAACCATACCCCTGAATAAAGGAAAACTAAAGAAATGATAAAAGGCCTAGATGTGGTCCCTTGACAAAGGGCGACTCTGAAAAAGAACAAAATCATGGGGATGAATACTGCCTGGCTTCAATACTTAGAATCAAGCTATGGGAACCAGGAGTGCATGACATTGTCCCAGACGTGGTAGAGACCATCTGAACAGAATAGAGTACCCTGAAACAGAAAACACATCCACAGCACAAAGGTAATTCAGGAGAGAGAGCACAGTCTTCAACAATTGTTATCTGAACAACGAGAGACCTATATCCATACACAGAAAAAAATTCATTTCCCTTTTCACAAGATAAACAGAAATGAACTTAAAGTGAATCATCCCCAGACAGCAACCCTAAAATTATGTTTCTAGGAGGAAATCCAGAAGATCTTTGCATCCTTTTAGACAGATTTCTCAGATATGACACCAAGTGCACAATCCATAACCAAGAAAAAGATAAATTGGACTTCTTCAAAATTAAGAACTTCTCTTGGAAAGACACAGTTAAGATCATGAGGACAAGTCACTGATAGGAAGAAAATGTCTGAAAATAAAACCGCTAAAATACCATGGGAATTTACTAATAATACATCAAGAGTCTAAAACAGTTAAAGCACCTTCCCAAGAAAGAAGAAAACCAGCTCGTCCTGTGGAAGGCTCTTGTCTGAGGGACAATGTGGATTTGAATTCCAGCTCTGTCTCTGACAAGCTATATGAATAGGGACAAGTTACTGAAACTCATTTTTTTTTTTTTCTGGAAGCATTCTTTTTCCTGAATAATTATAGGAAAGCACTCAATATCATATCATGGATTTGTGAGTTTCCAAAATTATTAACTGCTTCTAGAGGATGCAGTTCTAATGTCAAACTGTACTAAGTAAGGCAACATTCCCTAAGATTGAAACTCTTATTCTCTAATTTGTTCCTTAAACTAGGTCAGTCTGGGGGCCAACAGGGAGAGTGCATGGCCCCAGAATTAGCAGAAGCAGAAGCAAGTCTGCCTTTTTCTTTGAAATCTCTTGTCCCAGCTTGGTAAGTAAGACCTGTGAGGTTTAAATAAAACACGTTTTTTTAAAAAAAAAAAAAAAAAACTGTCAGTGGAATTTGAATTTTACTAAAATTCATGGTCATAGAGAACTGTGTGTTCAGTGAGGCCTGTGGGAGAAGGGAAAAATAATCTTCCAAATACCTGGATGCTTCCAATAAATAAATGCCCTTGTGATACACTCACCCCAAGCTGTGAGGTGTTATGCGTCATTGGCTTACCCTGTATGGCAGTCAGTGCCCTCTGGGGTTTGAGGAAGGAGTAAAATTTAGTACAGTCAGGAACCAGGAGTCTTATAATTCACAGAACAGGAAGGATTCCGGAGAAATAAAAAAAATTAAAAACCAAAAACGAATAGCACACACCAAGGAGACCAGCATTGAATAGGGTGGGGCTGGGGGGGAAACTCCATCTGCTTTCAAAGTAGGGGATTTTACTAGTTATTACATTCTTCATTAGTCATCTTTGGCCATCAAAGGGCTTCCGTGAACTTGGGAGTCTTTTTCTAGAGTTACCCAGATGGGGATTCTAAAAACAGATTTAGATGGGAAGTAAAAATACAGAACAGAAGGAAGCTTAGAGATCAGCTCCATTTCAGAGATGAGGAAACTGAAGCACCGCAGAGGCCAAGTGAGTTAGTTGTTCAAGGACCTGTGGGGAAGAGGACGAGCCGAGCCCGCCCCTGGCAGGCTCCCTGCTACCTGACATGCCCTACTCTCACCGACTGGGGGTAAGGCCACCTGGTGGAGGTGCCCTCCCCCTTCCTGGCATATTAAATGCCAACTCCCACGCCCCTTCTGGATTCGACACATGACTCCCGGCAGATACTGTAAGCACGGACTCACGCACAAAAGGGAAACAGTGTCTGAATGTGAGCAGAACTATAATCTCACTTGATCCTTCCGGCTGGCAGCAGAGAATCAGAATTTAGCCCTCTGGGCAGATCAGATCCTCATCTCAGCCTCCAGCTTAATGACCTCAAAGTGAATTAGTCTCGACAGTCATGTGAGCAGAGAAGTGGCGGAAGGCTCGAATTAGGGCCCCTGCCCTGACCCAGAGGTGATGGGTCTGTCTCTGGCTGCTGCCTTCCTGACAGACACCCCTCCTGCAGCCTGGCACAGAAAGGCAGAGGGGGCAAAGTCAGGGGTATAGGGAATCTGGTTCATTTCATTTCATGTATTACATATATAAATTGGTTTTCCTATGTATCTGGCATTATTAATTCATTAATAAGAGCCACTCATCCAACTCCTATTCATATTCAACATGCTGGGAATAACTTATACTCTCTCTTTTAACTCTAATAATTAAAATGCATCAATTCATTTTGCAAATATTTACTGAGCCTCTATTAGTGTGGAGGACTGTATTAGGAACGGAGGATGCAAAGATGAAACAAAAATCAGACTGTCTCCCAGTTTACATGCCAGAGCGTCAGAGATGTAAACATGCATTCAATTATCCACTCACTTACTTTCCCACTCATTCCTTTGCTCATTCACTTATTCTTCCATTCATGCAGATGTTCAGGGAGCACTGGTCAGCACTTGTCACACAGAGACGTGAAGCTGGGGCTTGGGGGTGAAGCGTTATATAGAAGAGGGAGGTCCTGCCTTCAAGGAATCCACATTGGCAGGAATGCATGCAGCTCATGAGCCCATTTCCTTTAACATAATGGATTAAAATCAGCCACCTTTCCTTGCCATACCTTACATGAGGCTAATGTGCCCACCTATGATTCAGGCCTAGCCTTGAAGATGTGCTTGGCCAAATCTGCAGAAGTAACATTCTGGGACTTCCAAGACTTGATCAGAAGGAACTCTGGAGCTTCTACTTAGGCTTCATGGTACCTCTCTTGAAGGGAAGCAGTCCAGTCTGAAAGAAGCCCAGTAACACCAAGGCCACCATGTGGGAGCCATATTGAGGTGCTTCTGTCCACAGACCTAGCTGAGCCCAGCTTCTGGCCTGCCCATCCAGGGCTTCTGATAGTAAAGGCAGCTTGGACGCTTCACCCTGGCCTTGCCACTGACCAAATACTAAGTAGCCTCAGTCTCTGCATGAAGGAGAAGAACCACCCAGTTAAGCCTGCCCAGCTATCTGACCAACAACGTACTGATGGGCAACAAAATAGTCCTTGTTTTAAGTCTCGAAATGTTGGGGGGGGGGTTGCTGCACAGCCACAGATAATGGAACACAGAGGATGGCAGATCATGAAGATGAACTGCTATGAAGAAACTGAAGCAGCTATTACACTAAAGAGTGGCTGGTGGGAGAACAGGTTTACTCTCCTGAAAAATGCCTCTCTGAGGTGGCATCTGAATGGATACCTGGGTGGTAAGGAGCAGTGAGGTAAGCAAAGATCAGGAGAATGTATGTGGGGTTCAGGGAATAGTGAACAGTATGATGTGGGCTATGGAACAGCAGCGGGAGCACAGAGCAAGAGGGGCTGTCCTAGACAGAGGCAGCAGCAGCGGGGCTGGCACTGGAAGGGCCAACTTCCCAGGCTGAGCAAGAGGAGCAGTGGGGTTTTGAGATGGAGACAACATTATGAGCAAAGACAGGCCAGTGAGAGGGTTCAGGTATGACAGCACAAGCAGCTGGTCATTCATCATCATGGCCTCGGTAGAGGTTGATATGGCTGCAGGGTTACCACAGCTGAAGAGGGAGGCAGGGCCAGGAGGACAATGGGAGTTGACTGCAAAGGAATTTAGAGTTCATGCTGTATGGAATAAGAAACAGCAAGGCCTCTGGAGCCAAAGTGCTTGAGTTCAAATCACAGCTCTGTCATTTGATGGCTCTGTGACCTGGAGCAACTCACTTCACTGCTCTGTGCCCCAGTTTCCATATTTGTACAGTGGGGTTAATAAAAGTCTTTACCTCAGAAGACTTCTTAAGTATTCAGCCAGTAAATCTGGACTGTTAGCACAGTGCCTGGCACATGAAAATATATGCTGTTTGCTATTACTATCATTCTTAGAACCATCTTCCTCCTCACCATCATCAAATGAAGACTTCCGGAATGTCGAGACTAGGTTTTTGTGCTTGAAAGAGACCTGAGGTTTTGGCATAAAGAGAGCAGGCTGGGAGGACTGAGAGGAGCTGCTGTGCTCTGATAAAGGAACAATAAGGAGGAACAGAAGCATTATCTGCTACTATCCTCATTTTCAAGGGAGGCGGGAGATGGTCTGTGCCCAAGACCAGGAAGGTATAGGCCTGTGCCACCAAGATTCCAAAAGAGGCAGGCTGCCACCAGCCCGGTGTTCCTGGAAGGCTTGCTGGAGTTAAGCCTAGGAGGATGGCTGGCCGGGTGAAGATGGAGCGTTCACACCCCTTGATGCTAGAGCAAGCCCTCGGCTTTAAGACTCCTCCTTCCACATGGCTTAGTTTCCATGGGGAGGGACAGGAGACCTATTTGTAGAGAAGTCTTTGAGGCCTTGACACCGAGAGAAAGAGGTGATGGAAAGAAAACCAGAACACTTGTATATGTTGATGGTTGTACAGGTTGACTACGGGACGGGCCATCTCTGCCTGGGCTGCTACCAGGTCCCAGGGTGGTTAATAGACTTAGAACTCGCAAGAAGAGGACATGAGTGAAAACAGCTCTACTACAATGAAAGGGAGGCGAGGAAATGCCCCTTTGGTAGCTGGTGACCCTGAAGAATGTCTCTTCTCGTTCAGTGACATGTGATGAGACTGTCCAGATGAGGACACCAGTGCGGTGACCTTGCAGGGGTGGATATTGTGCAATCTGTTTGTAGGCCCATTGCAAGAGCCACTGAATCTGGGGGCTTTTGTCTTCAAAGCTTGACAATCCTACACATAAATATTCATTCCATTACTCCTGATTTTACATTTGAATCACAAAAAGAATCAATGGCCAAATGCCACTCAGCCCTTCAGGCCCCCAAGAGAGAAGGTGGGGAAGCTTAGGACAGGGTGGCTTTGGGCCATGCTCTTAATGATGCGTTGGTGGCTGAGCATTGGGATTTTGGAGAGACACTGTCCTTCCTCCCTAAGCACCCCGGGCGACCGCAGCAGCGCCTTGGGTTTAACTGTACCTTTTATGATGGCCTTTTTTTCCCCCATGTACAGGTCTATGGATTTTTGTATTCCAAACACTCATTCATGGAAATTATGATAAAATATGCATAAAATTTAGCACTGGAAATATTTGTCAATATACCATTCAGTGGCACTGAGTATATTCCCACTGCAGGGAGACCATCACTCCATCTCTCCCCAGCCCAGTTTTCATCTTCCCCAGCAGACACTCCATACCCACTGACACTCCATCAGTCATAGGAATTTTCATTGTGCATAGAATCCTGTAACCACCACCACCATCAGGACACAGAACCAGTCCATCACCCTACTCCTAAAACGTCTCTTACGCAATTCCTTCATTGTCACTGTTGCCCACCTTTAACCTGTGGTCCCATACTTTTGTCCTTTCCAGAATATCATAAATGCACTCAGATAGTAGGTGCCTTTTTTAGATTTTCCTCCTACTCTCATAATGCCTTTGAGATTCATTCATGCTATTACGTGTGTCTATAGGTCCATCTTTTTTATGGATGAGTAGAATTCCTTTGTAGGGACTTATCGGTTTGCTTATCCATTTACCAATGGAAGGACATTTAGGTTTGCTTTTAGTAATTATAAGTAAAGCAGCTGTCACATTCGTGTAGGTTTTTATGTGAATCTACATGTTTGTTTCCTTAATGTCCCCCACCCCAAAGGGCATCACTCATCTTTGCATCTTCCCGGTTTTCCCATGAGCAATAAAAATAAGTACAGCAACTATTTCTATCTTGCTATTCTGCCTGCTACTCAATCTGCCCATCCTGGCCTGACCAGGGTGAAGTAGGTACGTTTGTGTGGCAGCAGACCCTCAGCAGCATCTGAAGATGGGAGGAGGTGGCTGGAGGATGCGACCCCCTCCTCTTACCACGATGTCTTGTTGCCCACAGTGGGGAGGAAAAGTCAGGTGATAACACAGAGAGTGGATCCTGAAGGCCCTGTTCCATGGTCACACATGCTTACGACACATGGGGAAAGGAGGAAGTCTGTACTTACACTGAGAGGGGGATTTAATGGTAAAATAGCAGGTATGGGGGCCTCCCTGGTGGTGTGAGAGGTTAAACGCAGCACTGTGAAACTACTCACAGCCACTGCAACCTGAGTTTGATCCCCAGCCAGGGAGCTACCCACATGGTGCAGCAGACCTCTCCTGTCTCACCCGCTGCTCCCCTCAGCAGTGTTTCAGTGGATCTACCTGTTCCGTTCCCCACTAGTTCTTGTATGCATAAATAAATCTTTTTAAAAAATAGCAGGTATGCCTAAAGATTATGGCCTCTTAAGGCCTAAGTTCAAATCCAAGCCCCATCACTTATCATTATTAATTGTATGATTCCACAGACAAGTCATGAAGCTTTGAAACTCAATTTCAACACTGTTCTAAGAGGAGAAGATGGAGCACTTCAAAACAGAGAGCCCAGGGGAGCAGCACCCAGGGGCCTCCCCAGGGAACAACCTGGCTGTGGATACAGTAATGGAGTAGAAAGTCAACACCTCACCTTCATGAAAGTTACAACTGGGATGGAACTGTCATGAGAATGAATCTGAGAGGAATAAATAACTTTTTATATTTCATTATAAATTATTCATTGGAGAAAATATTGTTCAAATTCATTCACAGTAGATAAGTGAACTGTGGAAACAATAAGATTCTAGACTGCAGTTAGAAAATACAGGCATGTAATAAAAATGCCAACATCACCTCTGTTCTTTCTGTGTCCCTGGGGAACCTGATGCCATTTGGCTGCTGCCAGAAAGTAAGTTAGCAGAGAGGAAGCATCTGAGGTGCCCATGGTTTCTACTCTTATCTTTTTTTTTTTTTTTTTTAAAGATTTATTTATTTATTTATACAAGCACTGGGTACAGTCAGAAGCGCGGGAGAGTGAGAGAATTCACCAGAGCCAGAGCAGGATGCAGAACAGGCAGAAGCACCGAAGTACACTGTTGAGGGGAGCAGAGGGCGCGGCAGGAGAGGTCTGTACACCATGCGGGACTCTCACTGGCGGCCGGGGATCGAACCGGCGCTGCAGAGGCTGCAGGCAGCCTCGCAGCCCAGCGTTCAACCGCTGAGCCACCGGAGAGGCCCTCTAATTATTATTAATGTTTATCTCTTATTATTAATGTTTCTGCTATGGCTGTCACGGAGGCAAATGCCCTCAAATTCTTTGTGTGCACACAAAGAAACCTGCACTTGGGTGTGAGAAGCCTGGCAGGCCTGCCCTTTGCCTGCCTCTGGTCATCTACCATTTCTGAGTATGTCCTCACAACTCTAGATGCTGTGCTGCTGGGGAAGGACCCCTCACCCTCTCTGAGCTCCGTGTGGGAATAAGGTTCCTGGGACACACTCCAGAGGTGAAGAGTGGGTGGGGCTCATGGGACTCCTCCAGCCCCTCCCCCACTGCTGTGGCCAACACAAGAGCTTGGAGAAGATAATATCCCAGTTCTTCAGATTCCTGGAATATAGTTAATTATCACTTTCTAGAATATAGTTAATTATCACTTTTCCTCATTGTAAAGCAGTCGTTTCTTTTGCAGTCTACACACTTCTGAATATGTAAGCCTTAATAAATATTTCCTAGAATCAGATAATGGCATTACAGTTCATGTTAGCTATGTGAGGTTGGGTTCTCTGAGCTAAAGGAGCCAACAAGTGGGTTTATTCCTATAATATACCACGTTAGGGCCTCCCTAGTGGTGCAAGGGGTTAAGATGCAAACTACGAAGCTGTCTGCAGCCACTGCAGCATAAGTTCCATCCCCGGGCCAGGGAGCTAGCACAGTAGACCTTTCCTGTCTCACCTGCTGCTCCCCTCAGTAGTGTACTTCAGTCAGTCTGCCTGTTCTGTTCCCCACTCTGTCTCTGGTGAATCCTCTCACCCTCCACACTTCTGGCCTGTACTCCAGTTCTTGTATGCATAAATAAATAAACCTTTAAAAAATAACTTTACCACATTCTACCTGTACCCTTAAGTCTCAGGTGTTTGGGAAAGTCTTGTGTCTGGCTATAAAACATCCTCCTCCTCATACCCAAGTGGGAAGATCCAGGCACAAGCCACTGAGCTCTGAGGTGAATATGTGAGGTGAAATGAGGTGACAGATACAATCCTTACATTCAGTTCAGTTGGGAATATTGTGACAGGAGCAACTATGTCTGTGTTCATGTATATACACAGACATATTTTCTTCCCCTTCCTCCTTTAGAAAGCAAGTGGTATGAAGGACAAGATTTTTGTCTGTTTTAATGACTGCTGATCATAGCATTCTAGGCATCCTTACACCTAGAACAGTTCCTAGCACTTAGTAGACTCTACATTTAAATGAATGAGTGACTAAATGAATGACTAAATAAATTAGGACTAAATGAGTGAATGAATGGACTAAAATGAATAAATGAATAAGACTCAATGAATGAATGAATCAAAGATTTGATGAATGAATAAATGATTCAACTGAATAGCACAAATGTGGATACATTTATTACATGTAAAGGCTCGCTCAGTGTATGCGCCTTACTCGTGCAACACACAGCTGGGTGTTTTCAGACCTAGTGCTATTCTGGCATCTCTGGTAACTAAGGAGCTAATTTGTCCTCGAAGTCACTAAGGACATCTTTCCTGGCACCTTCCCCTTTTTCCCTTCAAAAAATATATGAGATCTGAGATCCCACAAGAGCTTGTCAAATTTAGGACTTGACAATGCATATGAATATTTCTTTGGCACCAAAAATGTGACAGAGCTGGAGATGATTATGATAACAGGAGAGGAAGTGACACACAGGCATAAGGACAGAGGCTTTTGAGTTTTGTCCTCAAGTCATCCTGTGCGTGACAGGTGGCCTTGGGTGGGCTTCTTCAACCTACTTTAAGGCGAGATGCTACTGCCAAGCATCTCTACTCTGCTCGCAGAGCAGCCTGAGAGAGAGCTGGGTATTTCAGCTGAAGCTATTTCATCCATGGGTACTAGCAAGGAGAAAAGGCCTTGAAAGGAGATTTTAAGGGAAAGGTCCAGAGGCAGTCACCATGGAAACTGGGCTTCGCCAGATACCCCTCAAATACAGTATTGGGAAGAAAACCAAGGATGAGTAGCAAGATTTCCATAAGCAAGATGTCCCCCAAAGATTTCAGAAGTGCTTTAGTTAACACGATGGCCTGAGGCACCAGACACTTGTCAGTCTCCCATCTGGGTGGGGGAATGGGTCTGCCTAAGGCCAGGGCTAGGCAGGGGCGAGGGAGGACTTTGGGAAGTTCCTGGTGGTCAGGGAGGTGTTACCACACCTCTGCTTCCCTGGCAATTGATCATAGCAGTCAATTCCAAACCAAGAAATGGAAATGCCAGCTGTGTGCACGCGCAGCCACATCATGACCCAGTACAGCACAGAACTTCCTGCTTTAGTCAATAAAATCAGTCCTGTGGGGAGACACCCCAGTGTACAGGATGTCAGCACGGTGGGAGCCTTAGTGACCCCACCAGGCACACTGCTTCCCCTTCTGGCTTCACAACACGCCCGCACAGGAGAAGAGTCTTTTACAGGACAAGTCCCCTGACTTACCCTTGATAAAGCATTTTCTTGAACATATCTGGTCACAGAAGTTTTTTTTTTTTTTTTTTCTTAATACCCATCATTTCGCAGAACACTTGTGGGCTCTGAGATACTTTAAGAAATGTCACTGGAGTGACTTTCTGATGGTGGAGAGCAGCAGACAGTGGCCTGTGGCATCACTTCTTCAAGTCCACTCCTGCACCCCCTCCCCTCATACATGGCTCTAGAGTGAAAGAAGGGAGGGCAGGTGGTCCTTGCCTGAATGCTTCAGGGGCCATGAGAGCCCAAAACACCTAGTCGTCCTTAACAGGGCACCCTCCAACTGCAACACTAACATCATTACTCTAAGGTGACCTGCAGAAGTAAAATATCAGCAACCAAGTCAGAGGCAGAATGGGATTTTTCTTGTTTCCAGCTGACTGAGAGGTAAGCCCCAAAGCCCCTGTCCTTTCAACTCTTCCACTCAAAAGCATTCTGAACCACATTAATTCATGCTTCTCTTTAGGGTGACCCTTCAGACATAGTCCATGAGCACCTGCTCTGTGGAATACTACAAAAGGTGTGGCTACTACTCTGGAATTTAGCTCCCAAAGATCACAGATGGTTGACAAGATGAGATTTAAGAAGAACTTAGATCCACAAAAATCTTAGGAACTGTATTTCACGTTAATCCTTCCTTATTCCTTCCATGCCTATCTTGTTATTGATCACTTTTCCCCTCCAGAACTGAAAAGGGCAGTGCATATATTGTTCCAGGGTTGGGATCCTCTTGTAAAGTGAGTGGCAGGAAAGCAGAAAGCGCTCGGTGATGTCAAAGCTGAGTTCTCACCATTTGGAGGCCGGTGTGGGCTCAGCATGATATGGCACCAGATTTCCCACACGCACTGCGGGGCCACCACAGGCTTCAAAGAAGTCCTGCATCTTGCCAAGTAGGTCCTGAAATCACTTTATAATTTAAGATGGGACAAGCCACAATTGGAGTAAGGTTGGAGACCCCAGTCATTCAGTTTTCTTTTTAAATACTGACTTGATTTAGATGATTTAATAATAGAAACCACAAGATGAGCAAATCAGAGACAATAAATGTCAACTATTTCTTAGCTACATTACCCTCACTTCTTTCTCCTCTAACCATTAGTTCTGAAAACATCTCCCGCTGTTCCTCAAATTCAAACAGTCAATAAAGGGGGAAAATATTGGTTTATCCTACTTACATAACTGTCTTATTCATTCATTCGTTCATTCACTCATTTACTGAATAAATGATGAATTCATTCTTCATCAATTACTTAAATACCAAGGGTATCGGTGAGGAAGACAAAATTCTTGCCCTCATGGAAGCTGCTTTGTAACATGGAGAGACAAATCCACATGATAAATATGTTAAAGTATTACTGTCTCACATCATATAACTTCTATGCATGTAAAAAAGGAGAAAAAGAGGCAGGGCAGAACAAACTCATTTTCGAGTCCCTTCCAGATTACAGATCAGATGCTTATCTGGTTAAGCCTACAGGATGTTCTGATTATGGCTCTTAGGGACACAATGTCACTGTTCCCTGGAAACCCTTGTGTCTGACAATACACTCCTTATAAGCACCTCCCTCTTTAAATTGAGCCTTACTATGCTGGTCTGAGTGCATTTTCAGAGGAAAAACTCCATGATTGTATTGGGTAAACAGATTAAAAATTATTTCTTTCAAAATAAAACCCAAGGTATGTTTCATCCCAGGCTTGCAGAGGAGTTTTTTCTAGAATAAACGTATGGGCTGAAGGGGTAGGATGACTAGCAGGATAGTTTGCCTATGAACTGGAGCAAATATTTGGGAAAACAATCTAATATATCCATTTCACACTTCTGTTTTTTAAATCCTTGTCTGGGAGGACAGAATTAGAGGGAAATGTTCACTAACAGGGATATTCTCTCAGTGACTTAATAGGAATCTATTCACACATTTCCTTACAGAGCTCCATTTTGCTTCTTTGAAGATGCCAGGTTGCTGAGTCCTTTCTTTCCATGGTGCCAAATGCATGTCATGTTTCCTTTGTCAATGGGTAGCTAAGAAGCCAGCCTACTTCAAAATCATTCTATCAATTCCAAATCAGAAGCCAGTTAATGAAATGGGGGAAGTCTCTAGCCCATGTCAAAGGAAACTAAAAAGAGTAGTTTCTTTTTATCAAATAAGAGGCCCCTATGGCTAGGTAGGTGAATACTTGGTGAAAGGGTAGATATGATCGGCAGCTTGAATTGGGGTGTGAGTAACTCAACACACAGGAGAAGCCTTATTTCCTTTAATAACTTAGATTATGGGATGGAAAACTTTCTCTTTAAATCTGCTAATGACACTAAATTGGATTGGATGGTTGGTCATCTGGGAAATAGAATTAAACATCAAAACAATAAGACTTCTGTGATGAAAGAGCATATTAAAAGGATGAAGTTCAATTAGAAAGCATACTAAGTAACTCTCATAGGGTATAAGAACGAGTAAGGAGGGACTGGTTTTGTCAAAAGCATAGTCAAAAAAGGCTGTGGTGCCCTAGTGGACCACAAGCTGCACAGGCTGACAATGCAGCGCTGCTATTGACATAGGGATCTTGTGATGGGGAGGTAGAGAGTAGTGTGGCAGGGCCTGCAGGAAGGACAAGGTCAGGTCCCATGATGCATCACTAACTTTCTAACAACTGAGGACTCCCTTCAAATCTTGAGAATGTTCACAAAATGATTAAGATTGAGAGGAGCAAATCTAATGGTGCAAAGTTAAAAGATTGGGTTTCTTTAACCTTGAAAGGAGCCCCCAAAGAGATTTCTCTCACTTGCCATCTCCTATTTTGAGATCCGTTTGTCTTCCTCCCTCACTGAACGATGAGATGAGACTGGCACTGTTTCAGCACATCTCCAACACCTCATGGGAGGCTTTCCATGAAATTTTGTACATTCTTATACTAAAATCATATTCAGCGTTTATGAGAAATTCAAACTGCTCTGGGTACCCTGTATTTTTATTTGCTAAATCTGGCAACTCTATTCATAAGGTTAGTGTAACCATCCAATGAAGACTTGTTGAATTAATTGCTGTTAAGTACTAAGTATTATGCTAAGTGCAGAGACTATAAACACTTAAGTAAAAAGCCAGGCAGATGTTACAACAGGCACCTTAATCCAAGGAGCAGTGGAGAGAGACAAGATTCTGGTAGGAGACAGACTCCAGGTCAAATGAGGGATGTATAAAGGGTGTGTGTGTGGCGGCTTCTGGAGAAACTCTGTGCTTTGAAAGACCTCTAGGTCTGTGTTTATACAGAGCTGTTCTGATCTCTCTACACCCTGCCAAACAATTGGTTTACAGTATATATTTAGGGTCTATCTGCTGAATGACTAAATGGAGAGTAGAGTGAAGCTGGCAGGGAATAAACTTGAATATTTAGAAAATAGTATTACCTTATCATTGCATCATGCAGACAGGCAGGATTATATAGCACATATTAAGTGTGAATAGTACAGGAGAGACCCTAAATGCTGTAGAGATGGAAAGAGAGCTCCCTGGGCCAGGCACTGAGAAAATGAGCTTCAGAGATTGAAACCATTGGTTGCTCAGCCTCTACTAAACCCATATCCAACTTGATCTTTGGGGAATATTCCAAATGGCAAGGGGCCATTAAGGCACATCAATATTTCTTTTATCAGCAGACAGATTATGATCTTCAGATTAGCAACTATTTAAGAAAATAAGAACATAATCTCTATCATTAAACAAACTAGTCAAAAGTAATTAACTATCATTAATTAAAAACTTAGAAATGTTACAGATTCTCTAGTTTCATCAATAATTTGCAGTGGAGTTAAAGCTCTTCTCTCATTCTCCATGAGAGAAATCAGGTGGATTTCTTCTAAGTCTGAAAGGATAGACAATTCTTTGGCAATACAGACCATACAAAGAGGAAAAGCTTTAACGAAAGTCCAGTTTTATAATCTGCCCACTCACTCCTGTAAAAAACTATCTAGGGTAGGGCTCAGTAGTCAGATGGAACCATATTTGACTCAATCCTTTTTATCAAAGTGACAGATGACAGGTTAAGACTGAGAAACACTCACTGAGTTCTTACCATATACCTAGTAGCAGCTTTCTCTTAAAAGACCTGTAGGGATGGTTGTAAAGAGGTACCAAGCCCCTGTTTTTCAGGGCAAATACCCTTCTTCCATGTATCCTTGGTTCCTGTTTTTGGGGAGTCTAAGCAATATAACTGACTCTTCCTTTCTCCCCATATACCTTTCCAGCTCTAACATAATACTTGCCTCCCCCTGGATCACATTGAAATTGGCAAATGTTGGGAGTGGGGAGGGTGAAAGGAGGATCAGATGGTGGACTCTAGGGAAGTTTACCTATAGCTTTCAAGATGCATGTTTACCATCTATTTAGAAACAACATGTGTTTTATGATATGGATTTAGACACAAACCCTGTGAATCCTAGCATCTACTGAGTACCAGTAGTAGTGGTATACATGGGGCACAGGTTTAAGTATTTTGCAGGTATTATAACTCTTTATTAAGCAATAATGTAGACAACACTCTTATCCCCATTTTATAACTATGAAACTGAAGGCCCAAAGGGGTTTAGGAGTGAAGCTATAACATAGAGCTTCTTAGTGGCTGAGTCTTAGTTCTCTGCAAAGCAGTAGTATTACCTGTCTAAAAGGTTTGGAGGAAGTTGTAAATGAAACAAAGAATGTAATGCATCTTCAGCAAAAGTGCTAAGAGGGAAGTTCAGAGAGATACAGGACTACCTCAAGAAATGAGAATAATCCCAAATAAACAACTTAACACTCTACCTAAAGGAGTAAGAAAAAGAACAAATGAAGCACAGACAGAGCAGAAGGAAGGAAATAATAAAGACTAGAGTGGAAATAAATGAAATACAGACTAACAAGACAACAGAAAAGATCAACAAAATTGACAAAACTTTATTAGCTTGACTTAAGAGAAACAGAAAGAGGGCTCAAAGAAATACAATCAGAAATAACGAGGATAAATTACAACTGATACAACAGAAATACAAATATTCTTATGAGCAATTATACACCAACAACATGGACAACCTAGAAGAAAATAAATTCCTAAAGTCATTCAATCTTCTAAGACTGAATGAGGAAAAAATAGAAAGTCTGAATAGACCAATTATCAGTAATAAGATTGAAAAAGTAGTCAAAAACCTCCTCCACGTAAGAGTTTTCTAGGTAGTTCCACCAAACATTCAAAGATTTAATACCAGTACTTCTCAAACTTTCCCAAAAAAATGAACAGGAAGGAACAGTTCCAAACTCATTTTACATAATCAGCATCAACCTGATAGCAAAACCAGACAAGGAAACCACACCCAAAAAAGAAAATGGCTGATTGTATCCCTGATGGACACACATACAAAAATTTTCAACAAACTATTAACAAACTGAATTCAACAATACACTAAAAGGATCATACACCATAGTCCAGTGGGATTCACCCCAGAGATGTAGGGATGGTTCAACATTTGCAAAACAATCAACATGGGGGCCTCCCCAGGGACGCAACAGGTTGAGCACAGCACTGTGAAGCTGTCCACAGCCACTGCAGCACGGGTTTGATTCCTGGCCGGCCAGGAATAAACAACTTAAACTTAAATAAACACATGGCGCAGCAGACCTCTCCTGTCTTGCCTGCTGCTCCCCTCAGCAGTGCTTTCGGTCCGTCTGCCTGTTCTGCTCTCCACTCTGTCTCTGGTGAATCCTCTCACCCTCCCGCGTTTCTCGCCTATACCCCAGTTCTTGTATAAATAAATAAATCTTAAAAAAAAAAAAACAATCAACATGATCCACTACACATCAACAAAATGAAAGGGAAAAGTCATATGAACTTATCAATAGATGTAGAAAAACATTTGACAAAATTTAATATCTATAATAAAAACTATCAACAGAACAGGAACTTACTATAACATAATAAAGGCCATATGTGACAAATTCACATCTACCATTGTACTCAACAGTAAAAAATGAATGCCTTTAGGATCAGATAAGTAAGATAAGATGCCCACTCTCACCCCTTTTATTCAACATAGTATTAGATGTCCTAGTTAGAGCAAATGGGCAAGAAAAATCAAAGGCATGCAAATATAAAAGGAAGGAGTAAAACTAGTTGTGGATATGACCTGAGATACAGCAAGTCCTAAGGACTCTAAGCAAAAAATGTTAGAAGTAATAAACTCATGAAATGTTGTAGAATACAAAATCAACATAAAAAATTAGTTGCATTATTACACGCCAACAATGAACTATCAGGAAGAGAAATAAAAAAAAAAAAACACCTCATTTGCAACCATATCAAAGAGTAAAATACTTAAAAAGTCAAAGTCTATAACAAGGAAAGTGCTAAGATGTTGATGAAAAATATGAAAAAGACACAAAGAAATGGTAAGATATTCTATGCTCATGATTCAAAAAACTAATATTGTTAAAATGTCCATATTACCCAAATAAATCTATAGATGTAATATGATCCCTGTCAAAATTTCAACGGCCCTTTTCACAGAAATAGAACAATCCTAAAATTTGTATCAAACCACAACATGCACACTCCCCCCCCCACATATGTCTACACACACACACACACACACATACACACAGAGGAATACTACTCAGTCATTAAAAATAATAAAATCTTGCCTTTTGTGACAATATGGAAGGACCTTGAGGATATTTAGCTAAGTAAGAGAGAAAAAGCATATTACTTCATTTATATGTGGAATCTAAAATAAACAAACTAAAGTTCAAATCGTAGAGACAGAAAATAATTTGGCAGTTACAGAAGAGGGTGGAGGTTTGGGGGTAAGAAAATGCATGAAGGGGATCAAGAAGTACAAACTTCAAGTGCAAAACAAGTAAGCCAAGAAGCTGTAATGTTCAGGATGGAGGCTATAATCAATAAAATGGTATTGTAAATTTGAAAGTTTAGAAAACTATAAATAGATGTACTGTGAGAAGTATTTCACAATGCATAAAATTATGTTCTACACCTGAAACTAAAATACTATTATGCCAATTATATTGCAATTTTGATAGTAAAAAGAATGTAAAGCATCTAACCCAGGGCATGCCACCCATGGTCACAAATGACTGGTCCATGTTCTGGGCCTGTAACTATTGATGTGGTTTTATATAGTGATTAGCATGGATGAGGGCCTTGGTTGCTAATATTGCAAGAGAACACTTCATACAAAGGTAAATTTATTTTTGGCTTTGGAAATACAATTTTAAATAGGCAGGCTCCAACCTATGAACACATTGTCCTCAATAGTTCATTTATAAATCAGCTGCTCAGAAACAGAAATATTGTTCCCCAGAGGAACAATACTGTAAGTGGTTAGCTCATTAAAGGCAATTTAATCCATAAGAGAGCAGAACTTTAGTGTTAATATTATTAGCTTATGTTCTGGGAACATTCATTCACTTAGCACACTTCTATGGTGTACGAGGCACGGACCCAGGAACTGACTAGAGTTACTGAAAGCATGTCTGCTGCTTCAAGGAGCTTTCAAGGCGGTGAAGGGAACGGCAATGTGATCAATGATTTGAGTGAGGCACAGAGGTGGGTTCTGGCTGTTGTTTGAGGACAGGGGCAGTTGCTGGGGGCTAGGAAGGAGTGGGAGATGAGTGATGAAGTCTGGAGGAAAGGAGAAGGGGTTTCCCTTGCTTGGGTTCAAGGCTGGTCCATATACTTTACTTCCACACTCACTCTGCACATCCTGAGCCCTGCTGCTTTCCAAAACTCCCTGTCACAGCACCCAGAGCTCACAGTCCCTATTTTCCTAGGTGTTCCATGGCCACAAAGTCTAAACCCCTATTTTAGGTGTTCAGAGAGAAATAACCATAGTATCTCACTAATTTGTCATTAAACCATCACTGAAAACCCCTCCAGTTCCAACCATGTGTCCCCAAGACTCTTTCATTTATGAAACAGAGAGCTTATATCTTTAAAGATATATATATATAAATATTTAAACTACAAGTATAGGACAAGAGTGGCCCAGCTTGGGGATTGCCTTGGGAAGCATTTCCCTTCAGTGATTCCTCCTCCTTCTCCGTGCCATCCTCTATGAGAAGCTGCAGGGATATTGTCTCTCAGTGTGTGCGCAGAAGCCCTGGGGTGGGGGAGGGAGGCCCCAGAGGCGGGGAGGAGATGAGGTGGCTGGTGGTCTGGGTCACTTGCAACCTGAAGGGGTCTGAATGGGCCTCCTGGAACACGGGTGGACTGAATGATTTCAGATACTTCGAACTGAGCCCTGGAATTACATTATGAAGGCGATTCAGGAGGAGCTGGAAAACTGCCCAGATTGTCCCCACCAGGCCACTCCTAGCCCCATGCCATGTCACAGGGAGACCAGCCCCCAAGCAGACCAGCCCCCCAGCAGACCAGCCCCCCGCACTGCTTGTGCCATCTCCAGCATCAGCAGAGAGCACCAGGGTGACAATTACATAATTTCATTAAAAGCCTCTTTTTAGTGACACGGTGTTCAAGAGGCAAGATTGTCACTCCAATTCAGGAGGAGGTTGTGAAGAGCCCGGACAAGATAACCCAGCGAGGCAGACAAGAGGAAAAAGTCCCAACCACTGTGAGGACAGGAGAATAAAATCACCCTCTCTCTGCGCAGGGTTGTTCCTGAGTGGAGGAATGGCTGAATGACAGACCTTTCTAATTAAGTGAAGGGCACACTGTGAGATCATTTGTGTTTCTTGCTGTCTTCCTGTGTGTGTGCGTGTATACATGCGTGTGGGCATGTGCTTGGCTTTTTTACCCACTCTGCACAGAGATGGTGATTAACACTTGACCCAGGTACTTGGAGTCTCAAATATTATGACCACCACTGACAGTGCTAATGGATGACCACTATGTCCTATGAAATTAGTTTATGGTTGTCAGACCAAGGAATCAAGCTTTTCTGTCTACACTGATCTCCAAATCACAGCCAGTCTGGCAATCCAGTGGTGACGGTCCCTGTCTGGCTGTGCAACCTGGGTTATGGCAGTCTGGTGCTGAGACCTGGTGTAGACTTTGACTCTGCCTCCTTCAGAAGCCTGCCCCTTCTTCCTGCCCCACCCCCACCTCCATCTTGCACCAGCACCAGAGGGTTAAAGCCACTGCTCTGGCAGCAGCAACTTCTCATTAGCAACCTGGAGTCTCTGCTGTGCCAAAGGCTGCATTGTCCTCCAGGCTTTGAATATCAATTTGCATAATGAAGCAGGTGAGTGAGCCTCCTGCCATTCAGGCAGCCCTGATTGGCAGAGAGAAAGGGATGTGTACAATTGGCCACAATTAATTTGATGCACTTTTATAAGGAGAAAAGGAAAAAGCAGAAAATCCCTCAGTGCTCCAGGTCAAAGCCACACATCCGCACTCTATGGTGTGTGTGTGCATTTGCAGCGATGACGTGTGTGTCATGTAAAGGTACGTGAGTGGATAACCTTGTGAGTTCAAGTGTGGTTTTTTCCTCTAGGGGCAAGAAGAAAGGTTCACTCCCCAGAGGTTTCCTGGGCCCCAGGGTTCGAGGCTGCTTTGTCCTTCATAACGCAATGCTGTTAGCCATCTTCTTCAATTCACATCCGAGGCCACTAGGAGACATCACTGGACATCACAGCATTCTTTTCTCAGTACCAGGATGAAACCAAGTTCAACATCTCTTTTATACTCGGCCCAAAAAAAGGCTGAGTCCTGGCTGTCTCAGGGTCTGTTGACAATCAGTTCTTGCAAGAAACTTAACCAGCTCAAACTTAGAACATTCTGCAGTTCCAGGGGTAAGCTGAGACACATGAGGGAGTTTTAAGGAATAAGCACTTAGAAAATTTAATATCAGGTGGTTTATAGACTTAAGGGACTCGTGGGGTCCTTGCCACAAGTATTTTAGAAACAGTAAATATTGTTCTTGTTTTATTTCCCCCCTAAAGGGAGGATGGGGGTTCAGGAAATAGAGCACACTTTCTTCCTCTCCAATTCCTCCTAAGTCTTTCTTCCTTTCCTGTAAAAGGAAGGTTCCCGAGAGTGGGATCTTACCTTCTCTAACCGGATTACATAAATATATTGATTGCTTCCTAGAAGAAAGACCCCAACCGCATTCCATGTCTTTGATTCATTCATCCAGTAAACTCTTGTTAAGTAAGTGGTTCTTATGTATGTGAGGGGCTGTGATGAGGGCCTGTGAGCCTGTGCTGAAGATCTGCCAAGATTTGATGAACAGAAGTCTCTTGTAGACCCCTGGGCCCTCACAGACGGGTACAGAGTAGGAAACTTGGGGCCCAGCGGGTTCCATTATCATCCACTTGAGTGAGAACCCCAGAAGCTAGTTCAGAGTGGGTCTCCAGGACAGGCGGGCTGACTGGGTTCTCTCGCCTCAGGTTGATGCCTCAGGCTGAAGCAGGACCCTCCCCCTCCTGTGTCCATACAAAGACAACATGGCTACAACAGTGGATATAATGGGACAGCAGCACGCTTTGCAGTTACCTTCACCTGGACCACATCCTGACACCCTCACTTCCTACATGGGGGTGTGGGAATTTTCCTTACCCCTCAACTGACTCCCCTTGTCTATAAAACGAGGTCTATCGCTAAGGATGGGCAAGAGGACTAAGAGAAGCAGCCGATGCAAAGACCACATGACCAGGCATATGGTCAATAATATTCAATAATGAGGGCAGACAAGAGAAGGACAGAGGTGGATAAAGAAGACACAGTCTATAGACACAATGGAATGCTACACAAAAAGATGAAACATTGCCATTTGCGTCACCATGGATAGAACTGGAAGGGATTATGCTAAGTGAAGTAAGTCAGAAGGAAAAAAAGATATCTGATGACTTCACTCATGTGGAATATAAAGAAATAAAGCAAAAGCAAGGACAAAATTAAACTAAACAACCCCAGAAATCTAGCTGGAGAACTGGTAGACCCAGTGGGCTGTGTGGAGACTGGGGGGGCTTTGGTCGGGGGTGAGCTGTGGTTACACACATCTCAGAGGTGTGACTCTGTGCCCCTAAAACATATACAGTGTTGTGAACCAATGTTACCTCAACAGAAAGTAATACAATTTAAAAAATAATAAGAGCAAAGGCAAATGGGCAGAGGCAGTCCAGGGAATCCCATATCTATCATTTAGTCAAGAAATAAAAACCAAAATCAAGCCAGATCTGATGGACCCTGTGTTCCAGCTATTCTCTGGGGTGCACTGGGGTTCTCTGAGGGGCCAGGAAGAGGCGGCACCATGTGGTGACCTGGCCATCAGCGCCGAGTTCATGGCTTCTCCGGAGAGTAAGAACCTGCACTTGTTGCTTCCTCAGGGCAGCTGGTCGCTTCCACTGGCCACTTAAGCTTCTCCATTTGATGACACCCCACTTCAGATGCTGTGTTCTTTGGGCAGGGAACCCTTCGGTCCCAGCCCAATGGACTCCCTCTTCCTTGAGGGTCTTATCTGGACAGGAACGCAGACTGGCTCACCACTGGAGAATGCGGGGCCACCTGCCAGGTGAGTGGTTCTAGCCCTGGCTCAGGTATGGATCTAAGGGCCGCCTGTTTTCCACTCTAACTGCGGAGGTGAGCACCAGCTCTGCACATGAGCCTTAAGGAAGGTCAAGGGGGTGGGAGAAAAGGGTGGGAATGTGCTAGCCTTCCAGTAACTTCTCCCCAAAGGGCTCAACCCTTGCCAAGCTTTCAGTTTTCTGGCTGCCTCCTGGCAGGCCCTGCTTATGGGGGAGCTTTCATCACCTCTGCTCTTATCCCCAGCCTGGGGGACAGTCCTGTTTTGCTTCAAAAGGTGCCCCAAGTGACTGAGCTCTATGCCTTCCCTGGGCAGCCACTCCTTCCCATATCTACAGATCAAAAAGAACTTTCTGCATAGTATCTGCAAAGTGAGGGCCTGAGACCTAGCCATCCACCCCATCTCTGCCTCCTGAAACAGTCCCCACCAGTCTACATGTTGCACCCAAGAGATCCAGTTGTTTTCTCCCTTCCACTTGATTATACTGGTCAATGCCCCGGCTATTCTCACCAATACACCCCCCAAATCCCTAGAGGGAATGTGTGTGATGTGGTGTCAGCAGAGTGTGGCTCATGTGACCCACTCTGGGAAGGGACACTGGACATGGTTGACCTGTGACCTCAACGCTGGGGCTCCCCAGCCTCATTGTCCTGCAGACCAGCACATGCCCAGCTGTGCACAAAGGCTCCAAAAGTGTAATGGGCTGTTCAAGGTCACCAAGTCCCTGTAGACTCTGGCCATCATTGGATGGCCATCATTGCCCCAAAGGGCAAAAAGTTCAAAACATCCACAAAAGTCCAGTGCAAAGTGCAGGTCACAATTTTCACTGTGAATACTATTATGGCAGTTTTAATATCTGATTCATTTTAGGCCTGATGCCTTTGGCCACATATAAATTTTCATGGCTGCATTAATTTGTCTCCAAGGACTGGAACACAGTTGTCCAGAAGTGAAAACACTAATTCTTAATAAATCCTCAACCCACATGTCAAGATTTAGTGAGTAGATAAAAAGCTCAGTCCTCTTATATTTAAACACTAATTTATCATTTTTGCTTTCCATCAAAGAGAAAAGGATGTTGATAAACTCTTAATTTTTATTTGATGTGAATAAACTTCAGTTTGAAAAAAGTGCCTGTGAGGATCAGTGAGGTGACATGGGTCCCGGCCCCTCCTGTAGTCATTAGGTTGCAGCAGATTCAAACTTCCCTGGGAATCCCTCCAAGCACCTGCCCTTCCGGACCTGGGAGAGAAAACTGGATCGGGAGAGGCCCAGTAAGGAGGCCACATATACACTCAATGATCTGATCAGTTCAAAGTAATATTCACAAGCTCCTCATGCTCCTGGTGCCCCCGGGGGTTTAAGGACAGGATGCTATGCTACATGTTTTGACTTTTTCTAAGTGCAACAATTACCTATGACTGCCTTTCATTGGAGTCCAGTTCAATTCAATCCAGGTAAGGTAACTGAATTCATACTCATGTTAGTTTGTACAGTTGCATTTAAAAAAATTTTATGGCACTAGGAAGCTTTCTCTCTAATATGTCACTTAGACACAGAGAAGAGTGATAGAGTGGATCGAGCCCAAGAGAAGACATGGATGCTTTTTTTACTTTTTCTTTGTTGTTTTCGTGCTTTTTCCTTCCCTTTCTCTCTCCCTTTCCCTCCACCTTCCTTCCATTTTGTTTCACTTCTCAAAAAGATGTTTCTCAAAAAGATGTTTCATTTCTCAAAAAGTTTGCAACACAGGGCCTCCCTTGGTGGCGCAGTGGTTGAGCGCTGGGCTGCGAAGCTGCCCGCAGCCTCTGCAGTGCCGGTTGGATCCACAGCCGCTGGCAAGGGTCCCACAGGGCGCGCAGACCTCTCCTGCCAAGCCCGCTGCTCCCCTCAGCAGTGTGCTTCGGTCCCTCTGCCTGTTCTGTTCCCCACTCTGGCTCTGGTGAATTCTCACACCCTCCCATGCTTCTAACTGTACCCAGTGCTTGTATAAATAAATAAATAAATAAATCTTTTTTTTTTTTTTAAAAGTTTGTAACACAACTTTCTCCTTTTTCCACATAAGAAAGACAACCTTCCTCAGATCCACCTTGTAAAGCTTGTGTTCTGTGTGCAGGGGAGACTTGTATTCACTATACAGCACTGCATGTTCCTAATAATGCAGTCTCTTGTTAGCTTTATGCAATTTGGAAGATGGAGATTAGATAAAGATTGACAGCTAGAAAGGTGATAGATGACAGATAAGCCATCGAGACAGGACAGATATAGCCACATACACTAGATCCATCCATATATGAGTGTGCATTCTACATACCCAAGAATGTAACAGGACATATTCAAGAAGAGAGACATGTAGAAGGAAGACACCAGTTTGTCTTTGGCAAGAAAAATGTCACTTTTCCTGATAAAGTTCCTTCTAATTGTGAGATCTGAACGGTGCAACACAGCCAGAGTATGAGAGAGGCAGATTAATAGTATCTTCCCTAGAAAGGAACTGTGCAAATGATACATCTTACAAAACCCATCTTCAACCCCCCTTTGACAATGACATTACTACCAAGAGGTCTAGTAGAAGGTTCTGTGGCAAGTGTGCCCACAAATTGCACCCTACATACTGTGAGAAACTAACATCAATCGGGCTCAAGGACAGAGCAAAACGGAGCACACAGTGACACTTAGGTTTTTATTGTCTCCATAAAAACTAAGCAGCATGGAGAAGACTCCCTCTGCGTGTGAAACATATCTCTACAAATCTTCCTGAGGCTGAGATGGGCTCCTCTAGGCAAAGGAGAGAAGGGAGAGGAGGAGCTGAGCCAGCTGTGCTGGAGGAGATTCCCCCTTGGGGAGGACGAGCAAGGTGGCCAATGAAGGAGATGGAGGTGAGCAGAAGCAGCACTGAAGTCTCAGCGTGCAAGGCGCAGAGTGCGGGTCGCACAGGCCTGCACGAGTGTCCTGAGGCTGCTCTAACAAGTGACAGTGAACTTGGTGGAATTTACTGGCTTACAGCAATGCAGATGTGTTCTCACGTAGTTCTGGGGGCCAGAAGTTCAAGTCAAGATGTCAGCAGGCCTGTGTACCCTCAGAAGACTCCTTCCTTGTCTCCTCCAGCTGCCGGGGGCTGCAACACTCCTATCTCCCCACTTGTATGTCAATTCTCTGCCTTTCTCTTATAAGGACACATGTCCTTGAATTTGGCATCAACCTGAATCATCCAGGCTGATCTGATCTTGAAATCCCTAACTTGGTTATCACCACAAAGATCTTTTTTTTCCCAAGTGAGATCACACTCACATGTGACAGGGGTCAGAACAGCTTTTGGAGGGGCACCAGTCAACCCACGGCAGGCCCGAAAAGCCCGAGCTCAGAGAGCAGGAGTCCTGCACCGAAGTCGGAATGTCAGGAAACAGGTGGTCATTCAGGGAGGGAGGGGGAGAGGGGAACCAAAAGGAGAGAAAGGAACCATGTGAGCAACAGATGCCAGGGTGATATCTGTGAGTGCCCCAGATGCTGAGGCCCCCAGATGCTGACCCTCAGGAATGAGGATCCAAAGGGCCCTTTGGGGAGGACACGGTGTCAGAGAGGCGGTGATAGCTGACCCTGACGACAGAGCTAGGGGACCAAGCCCCCGAGTTCTGTTCTGGATCCACATGGACGATGCCAGTGTGGCAGGAATGAGGGGAGCTTATATTGGGGCTGTGGCTCACAGACAGGCTCAGACTGGCTGGGCTGGTTAAGAGACAGAGAGCTGGTGTCCTTCCCGTGGCTGTGCCTGTCCTGTGACCCGCACACCACAGGAGTGAGTTCCCTACTCCTGTCAATTCCTCAGACCGCTCCTCTCAGCAGCTGTTCCAAGATAATCTGTTGCTCTGAAGGCCGCTGACAATGCCACACAATAACTCACACCCTTGATCTCCCCAGCAAGTTTTGCTCCAGTTTTCATGGTCTGACTGAGTGAGTCTGGGCCAGGACCAGGGGGTGACACTTCAGACATGGGGTCTGCCCCTGGCTTTCAGTCTCGGCTTAACAGGGCAAGGAAGACACACGGGTGCAGTGGGTGCAGTGGGTCATCTCCTCTCACACACATACTATTCCAGTGTCGTTGCGGTGTGAACAGGCCCCTTGGCAGGCTGGGTTTCCTCGGGAGTGCATACTTAGTTGTGTGCAGACCAGCTTAAAAGCCATACCCTCCCCTAACCCAAAAGAACATGAGGTGACTCCTAGACCCTAAGGAACCTCTCAGAATCCCAGAATAACCATTGCCTAGAAAAGCCATGGGGTCCTGATTTAGTCCCCAGCAGGTCATTCCAATTGGAGCCCCCATGTTGCCAGCAAGAAGGGCACCCTCATTCAATAGATGAGCGCCTTTTTGATATACCAAAGTGAATAAAGTTCCTCTGGGTCCTTCAGGAAAGAAACTGCACAATGTAATGGGGGACTCCATCATGTGGTACAGGAAGGTGTGAACAGGGAGAGGGCAGGTGCTCTCAGGAGCTGGAAGCCAGACTGCAGCCTTTCTCGACCTTCACTGCCCCCGCTCCCCTGCAGGCTTCCTTCATCCCTTGACTCCTCACTGACCCTTCTCTCTCCTACTGGTACCCTTCTCCTGCCCTCCAACAGGAGCTTGCAGCCCAGGGTCACGCCAGCCCAGGCTGAAGTCAATCTGAGGGCCATTAGCCTGCCCACACACTGGAAATCCCCACCAACCTCTATTTAAAGTAATGCCTTTTAAATCAAGTGCAAATGTTAAAATGCTAATTATCACGGGTCAGTTCATCAGATCCTGCTTTTTTAATAGACGGAAAGGATCAGCAAGCTAGGGGGGAGGGCAGGAAGAAAGGGGAGTAAGTGGGAAAGACCCCACGCTATGCAGGGACGACAGGCGGCTGTGAACATAGGAAGGCAGTGACTTCATCTCTCCAGCCTCAGGTTCCTCATCTACGAGTGGAGATATTCATAGCACCATTACATAAGGCAACCTATGTAATGTGGTTGGCGTTCTGCCTGGCTCCTGAGAGGTGAACCAAGAATCTGAGCAGAGATATTACTGCTGGAGCTACAGTAACACTAATGATAATCGTTATTATTAACAGCAGTACAAGGAGCCATGAAGGTGGTGTCCTGTGCCCTGAGATGTGGAAGCGACATAGTCGCCAGTTGAGAGGGCACGGGAAGCAAACATCACCCTTAGCTACGGTAGATCTCTGCCTGGGTGGGCTTCAAGGAGACCCCCTGCAAAACGTAGAGTCCAACACATACATAGGGACACGGCCCTTGGCTCTGTCACTTGATAATGTGTCACTTCAGGGAAGAGACTAAACTCCCCAGAGCCTCTGAGTGCTCACCTGTAAAATGGGAATAATCATGCCTGTGGGATGGAGATACATGTAACATATGTGTAACATGCATAGTGTACTGGAAATATGCTGCCTCCTTCACCTGACTGAGCTCTCTCCACTCCAGCTTGTGTTTGGCCAACTGTAGAATGAGAAATCCATCTGGATGAGGGAGAAATATGAGACTCAGCGTGAGGGCTCTTTGTTAAGAAAGATGTCACCAGCTTCCTGACATCCTTCCCCTCCCACTGGGGGAACTGGGAGAATGTACAGTAGAGCTGCTAAATGTTAGATCTTGCACCCATTTTTAGTTACAGCATCTTCGTGGAATAATTCTGAGCTCACTGATGGCATGCACTCCTGCGAAATGGAAGCCATCCAGTAGAAAGGAGCCCCAAAATAGGTTTTCATGGAAATATAACTCTGAATCTGCTGATTTGGTACCTTAACATAAATGAGATCTGGGAACTATCTTCTGCTATAAAATGAAAGATAATTTTTAAAATATATCAATTTAATGACTATAAAGACTTGGCATCACTCCAAGATATTGTTCCTTTGATCTAAGTATGTGGGAGATGCCTGATGTCTGCTTTCTGAGTTTTGCTACCTGGGAGAGTAAAAACAAGTTTAGGGACAGTCTCCATAAAAATGTTGCTCTCTTTGATGAAACTAACTACACTGAGAAAGGCATCTTTAAAAGCACCCATTTCAGTCGTCAATGTTACTGTTTGGATGACTTTATTCTTTTTTTTTAATTCACAAAATACACTTCTTCTCATTTCAGCCCCAAGACTTTGTTTTCCTTAGGCATTTTTTAAAAAAAATTATTTATTTATATAAGACCCGGGGTACAGGCCAGATGTCTGGGAGGGTGAGAGGACTCAGCAGAGCTAGAGCGGGGAACAGAACAGGCAGCCTGATGAAATACACTGCTGAGGGGAGCAGTGGGTGAGACAGGAGAGGTCTGCCTCGCCATGTGGGCTGCTCTGTGGCCAGTGGGGATCAAACCGGCACTGCAGAGGCTGGGGACAGCTTCACAGCGCTGCACTCAACCGCCTGCGCCACCAGGGAGGCCCTCCTTAGGCATTTTTAAGAAAAGCTAGTAAGAATTTTACATTTTAAGTGTATTTTCAGAAAATTCTATTTTTGTATAACTGTTCCTGACACTGCTATGCAGCTATATGTCATTAGTTACATATATGCTTTCTGTAATTATGTAAATGATGTTGACACTTTCTGGTTGGATGCTTATTCTTTGCTATTTTGTCATTTGCAAAGTTCTGAAATGTATTCAAAAACTCATATCAAATTAAACTGCTGTCAAAGAATTCTTGTGGCTGTCTTTGCCTCTATGGCTCGTCCACTGCTCTCTGTGCAAGAGGCTCCTATGTAAATATAACCTTTCTTTCCACAGATGTTCTTAAACACAACAACCAAGTTATTATGGTCATTGACCTTGAGGAGCTCATGGTCAGGTTCAGATGACTGCAGCACTACCAGTATGAATCATTACCACTGCAGAGGACAGAGCGACTCCTGCCCAGATGAGCCAAGGAAAGCTCCACAAGTAAAAGGTTCTCTAATCTGGTCTTGAGGTTTCAGTAGGAGTTTGGTGAGTGAAGAAGTCAGAAGAACACCTCAGGCAGATGATAGAGGAATGGTTGGAAAGGATGACGAGGACATACATGCCAGAACCTAAGGACTGACCTATGAGACTGAAGAGCTAGACATCGGGAATCACTTGTGAAGGCCCCAAAAGGCACACTGGGGGGAAAAATCATCTTTATTCCATATGCAATGGAGTCACTTAAGTTCCTTAAGCAAAGAACCAATGGATCTAACTTTCTAGAATGTAATGAACATGGTATGGAGGATAACAGGCCACAGTCTCTCTGGCTTGAGCACAAAACCACAGAAGGAAAAGCAATCTCCCCCATCTCTCCTATGCATAATTCAGGGAGAAAATCATTCAGCTGTCGCTGGGTGGCCCATGAGGGTAGACAGTGATAAATACAATGTCCTAAACAATTCTCAGAGTGATCTGAAGAAAGTAATGTGATAAATATGGTAGGTCCCTTCTAGCAGCCCAAAGTCCCGGAAGGGTTATGGCTCTACACACAGCCACTGAGTTACTTATTGCATGGCCACAGTCTGGCCACAAGCTGTGAGAGCACGTGTTCCCCCACACCACTGTTGTAGCCTGAAGTGAGGCGGGGCTACTGTGCCTCCAACAAATCCACCATGGATTTGAGAGATGGTCCATTACATGTTTTAGGATGGAGATAGTCCAGCTCACCTATGCCACATTCAACATCCTGGGCGCGTAGTTATCCTTAATCCCATACCTGATCAAGTTACAGAAACAGGTATGAGAAGGGGGGGGTCTAATGTGGTGAAAGGAGATTTTCACTCACGTTTTCTAAGACAGTCATAATGATGAAGAAAGGACACAGATAGAGAAACAATGAGAGAGGCTATAAAACTGAAATGAGTAATAAGTGGATATGAATAAAAGCAGAGTAAATCATCAGTGAAAAGAGAAGTAAATAAAAGGGAATGAAATAGGGAGAAGGAATACAAGAGAGGCAAAATTTTTCAGGAAGAAAAACTATCAAGGAGAATGGAAAACAAATCAAAGAGAGAAATATGAAGAGGGAAACAGTGAATGAGCCAGAGATGAATAATGACATTTCTTTCACTCTCTTAAGAAGTGTTTGATCTTCCTTACAGGCCTTGGAATATTCTTGCTGCGTAGAGGTAAGTAGATGGAGAAATCAGAATCTGAGCCCTCAAGGAGAATGGCTTCTCCTTTTTATGCTTCTAGATCCATTTACTAAATGTTTAAAGATTTATCTTGAGGAAATCTAACCCACATCAGACCTCGACCCAACTGAAGTCATACTCCCCAAATCTCAAGGAAACACAGGGCAGGAAATTTGTTGTAATTGAAAATCATCCTGGAGTATCTGTGCACTTTCACGGATACCATGAAGGGAAACCACAGTATTCAGGGAGCTCCTTGACTCCCAAAGAAACCAATATCTTAGGAGGACCTGAACGCAGACGGCACTTACAACGGCTTTGCACATCCTCCCCAACAAAGATGGAAGCCAGCAGACATTTCGCTTCAGCTCACAACTGCTCAGGCCAGCAGGGGGCCTGCAAATCGTATGGGGGCAACCCATTCATCAGCCCCACACTGGGCCATGATCTAGTTAAATAGCAGTTACTTATCATCAGGGCACAGTGTGAGCCCCCTCCTGCTCCCTCTGGGGACACATGTGTGCAGGGGAACAGAGGGGGAGCCCACAGCCCAACACCACTGGGAGGAAAAGGCAATAACAGGCAGGTGCCCTCCACATAGGTGATGGAGTGGCCCCCCTAACAGCTCACCGAGCGGGCAGCCTGGGACTGATAGGCCACCCAAGCATATCCAGCAAGAGGCCACCATGCTTGCGAGCTGACCACAGAGCAAGCCCCTCATCTGCAGTCCAGGGCGCACATATCACAACCTTTCACAAATCAGAAGGTGAATGCAAAGCAGTATTATTTCAGCAATATTATTTCAGGGAAACTAATTTCTGCTTCGATATCCCAATGTAAGGAAACACAAGAAAGAGCTGTCGATTCTAAAGATTTTGAAAATGAACAGGTCCATGAGAACTCTGAGTGTGGCCCAGAGTGGGATTAAGGGAAAGCCAAGAAGTTTAAACTAGGTCTTACCTTTTTGTCACTCAGCCCAGACACCTGGTCTACATACTCCTCTTGGATCATGAAGGCAGCTAAGTTGGCAGTGTAGCTGGCCAGGAAGATGACAGCGAAGAAGGCCCACACCGACACCATGATCTTGGAGGTGGTCCCCTTTGGGTTCTGCACGGGGACGGAATTGTTGAACACCAGGCCCCAAAGTAACCAAATAGCTTTGCCGATGGTGAAGGATGGGCCACCAGGCTCTGGAGTGAGGGAAAGACAGGACAGGAAGTTGAGGCTGAGTTGCTGGTTCTGTTTAAACCGTCATGTTCATTCCCAGAACCAGCAAGTTCCTGCTCAGAGCAGAAAATCCACCAACTAAGACCCAGTTCACAGTTTTTCACATGGAGAGTTTATCTCCTCCTGGGACCTAGAAGGCAGGAGATATTCTCTAGGAGAAAAGCCAGTGCTCTGGGGGTGTGTGGGATTTTGCTCCAACTCACCATCATGACTCAGCCAGGGCACTGAAGGGGTCAGCTTCCTGTGCTTATGTATACGGGACACCTAAGTCACATAAAAACTAAAAAACCAAGGCAACTCTCCACTATGGAGCCTCACACTTGCATTCTCTTTATTGTTGTTTCTAAATTTTTTATCTAAATTTTTTTTCTATCAAGAAAGCATTTTAAGTCCAAAAAAGACCAGCCAGGAAGGTGTGCAGTGTTTCCCACCATCATCATCATAGAGCCTCTTTCAATTTTATTGGCACTGATGCTGGGTGGCTTTGAATACAATCAGGAATGGAGTTTTCTTTAGCTTCTAGCACTTAGCACTAAAATATTTGGAAACTAACCTTGACTCTACTCCAATGCCAATACCTCTCAAGTCTTTTCCTATGGTAGTAGCTTCTGTGAAAAAGAATAGTAAGGAGGCCAGAGAGAAAGTCACAGACCCTTGGCTTTACCATATGTATTGTGGGTGGAAAGGCAAATTGTCTGACTTTCCTCCACCATTTTTGGTTGTTAAGCAACTTAAAGCAAATTTATTTCACAGGTCAGCAGTTCTGGCAGAGCAGGGCTCAACTGGATCCTCTGAGTCTCAGGAGGCCAAAATCAAGGTGTTGCCAAGGCTGTATTTCTCTCTGAGGCTCTTGAGCTCAATCTACTTCCAAGCTTGCTTGGGTTGCTGGTCAAATCTAATTCCTTGCATTTGTAGGACTGAGGTTCCCATTTCATTGTGACTATTAGCTGGGATGGTCCTTCTTCCCCTCTTGCCCTTGCATGTGCCCTACTGCACAGAACCAGCAATGACACACTGGATCTTCCCTCCTGTGTAAGCTCTGACTGTCCTACAAGCTGAATCTCTCTTCTGCCTCCAGCCAGAGGAAGTTCTGAGCTTTAAATTCTCAGCATCACTTACTATCAGGGATTGGCAATTCAGAAGCCCAATGAGATACCACCTCATACCCATGAGATTGGTCCATATCAAAAAGCACAGGAAGAGCAAGTTTCTCATCAGTTCAAAAGCACCATGGTGTCAGTCATCTAAATGTAGCAATGAGTCTTTGGTTTCAGCTATTAAATACAATCCCCAGGGCAGAATTTACCATCAGTGGGCCTACTGCATGCCCACCCTTTACACCAACGGTGCCGACGCTCTGTCCAGACATTTGTTGGGACCTCGCTGCTTTCTCTGCTCGGCGAGGGAGAGGTCCTGGCTGGTGTCTGGAGGCACAGCGCCCCTCCCCAGCAGAGAGGAATATCCACACATGTAATTTTAGGACACATTAGCACATGTCCTAGGAGGTTCTCGGTGATACTGTGACCACCTGCCCAGCCAACAAAATCATCAATGGTGGCACCTCTTGAGCCCAGCACCTAACTGTACCCACACATCTGTGCCCATGTGCTGTATTTCATGGAGCAGATGTGCAACTCAAAAGTCATTTATAAATCAGACTTTTGTACACAAATGTCCCAAGGAGACTTGCTGTTGAAAGTGGCCCCTTGGCTAATTCCTTTGTGAAGACAAGCAGCATCCTTTGGGACAGTGAGTGATCGCCAGCCCTTGCTCTGCACTTTGTGTCTGGATTTTCAGCCTCTTTGATTTTCTTCAAGGGAGTGGAGAAGGAGCGGAGAGGACACACACCAGCTTCAGCTCTCAACATTGTGCATGTGTATGTGCACTCCTGTGTTTCTCAGATGAAGAGTAGTAGGTCATGGAGTCTGGAGGGCCTTTGGCACCGGTGGGAATCCCCTGTCTGTGTTGTACTGTGGAGACAGCCAAACCTTCACCCCAAATGCACCAAGCAAAGAAGATAGGTATGCACCTGGAAATCCTTGAATGTGATGGTGGCTCCCAGGCTGCCTGGGGATTTCCACAAGCACCAGGGGAGCTTCTGTGAAATACTGCTGCCTGGCACCCCTCCTAGAGATTCTTATTAAACGGGTGTGGGGTGGGCTGGTTATTCTAATAGGCAACCATGGCAGAGAATCACTATTCTGACAGAGTGGCCCAAGCCTGCTCCAGATGCATTGAATTAGAACATGAGAATGTTGGAGGCCTAAGCAGCTTTGCCTCTGAAGTGCTCCATTGGGAATTCTTTTGTGTAGCTGGGGTTGAGAATTGTTCTTCCTGGAAGTGTAATTCTAGTATGAAGACTCCAAAAATGCAGAATATATTCTAATCCTGGGGTTTTTAGGAAACTGGAAGAAGCTATTTTCAGGGATCCCATGGCCTCTTTCAGAAACCTAGTGAACTTTTTGTGTGAAGTCTCATAAATGCCTCAAGCATGGGGTCAGCCCTCACACCTCTGGGGCTACTGAGCCAGGAAACTGGACTATTCCGTATAGCACTTATGGGGAGAACTGGCCTCTCTAGGCCATTTCATTTCAATCTTCTAATTCCTTATACTCCTCTGACAGAGGAGCCAAGCCAGGGACTCAGGGGTTTGAGATCATGTACCTTGGTGGTTCTTGTCGGCTATGGAGAATTCCTCTGGCCACTCTGCCTGCCTATTGGCTGGGGTGGCCTATTTTTCTTATTCTTGATATAAGGGCATAATCTGCCCTGTTAGTCCATCTGTTGAGACAGACTGCTCATAGCCCAAGGTTGTCAAAATAGTTTCCTCTGACAGTTATGTGACATATATCTCCTGCCAGCTTTCCTCTCTGTCACCTAAGGGTGGAACCTGGCTGGGTCTGGCATGAACCAAGGAGGGGACATTCAGATTCAAACTAACATCTTCATTAGGCTGTTTCTAACGAGTCTAAGGATTGGTGATGCAGCAGGCAAAGGGTTCATTTTCAGAAATGGAGAAGTCGAGAGAGGAGGCAGAAAGCAAATGAAGAGCCTAGAGACGTAGATTTAGAACTAGGAAAACCATAGAAAGGTGACTTACCTCTGCCATCAGCGAGGCACCTGTTATAACCCACAGGGCTGAAGTACTCGAAGACAAAGACAGCTACGGCCGACACGATGAGCAGCATCACAAACATCATCACCCACACGTCAGCACTGAAAGGCTCTGGGGAAGGAAGATATCAATGCTCAGGTTAACAAAGACAGCAGGCAGTGTCTGGGTCATTCACTTGCTGCTGGAACATGCATTTTCTGGAACAACACCATAAGGTGTGTGTCCCTCTAGAGAGCCAGGGTTTGGCTCCAGGAGGTGTCAGAGGCCATGTCTACATGTGGGCAGGTCAAGGTTTATTTTCCTTCTAACACATGAGGATGAACTCTTGCCTGGCATCGTTTTAAGATTGTTGACAGTTTCCACCATGATTGGACCAATATCTGGGTCCTTTGATAAATGGCACGACTGGAAGAAGTATAAGATATAGAATAAATGAATCAGATTCGATTGGATCCCCAGCTCTGTGGCCACACCACACAGTGGTGACCAGAAAAGCTCTCACCATGCTCCCCAACCTTGCAGCCAAGTTCATTCTCAACAGACTTGTTTACTATATCAGCCATGATTGATTCAGTAATGATTAAATACTTCCTTGTCACCTTGCCTCATTTCACTTAAACTTTCCGTCTAGATTTACTTTTCAATCCACTTTGATGTGGTCTATTTTATGACATTATTAGGGTATAAGAATATAATTCAATATTAAAAAAAAATCCTTCCACATTGAATATTAGTACCTACAGTAAGAGGGAACCTAGCAGGTGACAAGGGAACATGCCTCAGCTGTTATTAAAAAAACAACAACAACAACAACAACAACAATGACAATCTATTCCCTGCCGCAGGTGACAGGGTTGGGGTGACATGGTGACACAAGACAGCAGAAATGTCCCATACATGCTTTCTTTAATTTCTTTAATCATTTCTGCTGAGTTCTTGCCAGCTGATTTAAATCTCTCCAGCTTTGAGGTGTCCAGAAATTGAACACTGCATCCCAGGAGCCATCTCTCTGAAAACTTTTAAAAAGGGATAATCGCTATTCTGTCCTAGGAGACAATGCTCCCTCAATTGTGTCTTAAAATAGTTGCGGCCATTTTAGCTGTCACATCACATTGCAGACTCGTAACTAAGTGAATCAACATGCTGTTTTCTCCATCTTCCAAATCATTAATAAAGATGAAGTTGAAAGGGGGGAAAAAAACAGCTGGCAATTAGAAAATATTTTCTTACTTTGACATCTACTTTACTGTTGTACTCCCAAGGGAATTATCAAAACCTGGTCATTTCATCAATTTAAAAGGGATCCTGATAGGGCCTCCCTGGTGGCACAGGCGGTTGAGCACAGCGCTGTGAAGCTGTCTGCAGCTTCTGCAGCGTGGGTTCAATCCTGGCCAGCCGCGGGAGATACCCACAAGGCATGGCAGACCTCTCCTGTCTCTCCCGCTCTCCCCTCAGCAGTGTATTTCAGTCAGTCTGCCTGTTCTGTTCCCCACTCTGTCTCTGGTGAATCCTCTCACCTCCCCCACACCTCTGCCCTGTACCCCACAGTTCTTGTATGCATAAATAAATCTTTTAAAAAAATAAAATAAAAAGGACCCTGATAAAATACAACACACCCTCTGTGATGTGCAAACCCTTTGTGAGGGCAGTGCAGAAGGTACATTCATAGCCCCCGTAAGTGGAGCAGAAGAAACCTCTCCCCTTTGGCTCTGGTTGTTAGTATCTTACCCCCACTTCACTCTGTCTAGGGTTATGGAATAACTAGGTGAAAGCATCACGTCTGTGCTTCCTTCCCCCACAAAGCCCACAGCTACTTTCTGTACACAAAATACAGCATGCATTTGTGTCAGCCTTTGTAACTTAGATGTTTTCAACCACATTTTCCAAAATCTTAGGGATAGTCCTTCATTATAGGATTACCATATCCATTTTACAGTGACGTAAATATTGAGGTCAAGATCCTTTCAGGGCCTCCCCTGGTGGCGCAGCGGTTGAGCGCTGGGCTGCGAGGCTGCCCGCAGCCTCTGCAGCGCTGGTTCATTCCCCGGCCATGGGCAAGAATCCCACCAAAAAAAAAAAAAAAAAAAAAAATTGCATGGTCTACTGGGTGTTCTTATCATATCACACCACTCCTTAGTCACCACCCCGCACCATGGCTCCTGATTTGGGAGCTCAGCTCTCAGATGGCCCGTGTATACTAGAACCCCGACACCAAAAGCAGCCACATGGGGTTTTAATCCTGGATCTGCCTGTTACTAGCTCAGAGACTGCTGGATAATTGTTCTGTTTAAGCTTCTGTTGCCCATGCCACAAATAGGTATAATAGTATTAATGAGATCATATAATTAAAGAATGTACAAGAATGTCCAGTATACAACACAGCAAACTGTGTTGTACAGCAATATGTTCGCTTTCCTTACCCCCATAGTTAACTAGCTGCTTAACTGTTCCTCTTACACATACATATACATACACACACACACACCCTACACTCATACACACATGCTCACACTCACACCTCGCCTGGCATTTCTATTCCATTCTAAGGCTACTCTGATGTACAACTGACCTTTCTAGTTAAAGTTGGTGTGAGACAGACAGGGTTAGAATTAGAATGTAGTTTTCCTCATATCTTTTAATGTTCCAGCTATCATTGTAGAGAAATAAAAGCAAATACAGTAGACAAAGTTGCTATGAGGATTGATGTATATAAGTACATGCAATTTAATAACAGTTTACATAAAACTGGCAGGACAAGAATTTTCTTTACTGTAAGTAATATTAGTTGAGAAACTTGAATGATTCACAGAAAAATTCTATAGAACCTATAACTCTACAATGCAGTGCACTAATTGAATCATTTCCCTCTCTGGCTAGAGCTTAAAGAAATGTTAATCACTATCTTTTCCAATATTCTCATGGCAAAAAGGCTGATGTCCTTTAGAGTGTGTGTGACTGGTCTAAAGGCTTACAGCTTGTTTACATCCAAGTCAGTTTCCCTAACTCCCCAATCCATGTTGTAGTTTCAAGGTGAGTTTTTACTTCCCAATCCCTTGCTCTCAATGCCCCTGCAAAAATATGGGGTATGAGCTCACAAAAGACCTCATCAAATTGAAATCTTGGCCTTACGTCACCCAGTCTTCCATCACAACTAAGGCTTTTGACATTTACATGATGCTGGGGAGTGGGGAAGAAAGAACAGTATAGAGAAGGGGGGTGGGGCAGGAGGAAGAATCAGATGAGCTTCATCCTGCAAAGCTTCTGAAAAATTCATGTGACAACAGCAAACCTTTTTTGGTAGCACTGAACTCAATTCTTGAAGATAATTAAAAATAAATAGGTATTTCAATGATATCCATATTTAGAAATGATTAAAGCAAGAGGCAGTCTCCAAGATCAAGCAGTTAAAATACCTCTTTGTAGGGATGAGGAAACTGAGTTGCAGGAGGGAGCCAGGCCAAGGTCTGGGATGCTCAAGGTCAAATGAGTGAGTGAGTGGTAGGAAGGAGCACCACTGATGACCAGTTAGCACTGTTTTCTTACAGGGTATCATAACTTCCTACTTTTGGGGATGTTCTTCCATTTCTAGGTTTGAGAATCATTGATTTTAAAGTCTCCAGAATAAATCCCTGCCTTAGATAAACTCCCAGCAAACCATGTCCTGGATGAAAGATCCAGGCCATGTCCCCTGCATCTGCCTGTGCTCTGTGCATTTCCTTCTCAACAGCCAGCTCGCCACTCACCCAGGAAGGCGGAAGGCGAGACAGTCCCATTGCTGCGTGACACCATGACGCTGATGCCCGTCTCTATGAAGGGCACCGAAAAGTCAACCACCTCGGAGCGCTCCTCGTTGATGGTGAGCGATCCCACCGCCATGTAGGCCCTCTTCATGACCACCTGGGGACAAAGGACAAGGCTGCCATAAGAACCTTCAGGAATCCAGGGGGCCACTAACATCTGTAGCCCAGAGGTGATTTCTCTGGATAGTGGGAACAGCCAAGATTCTTCGCTATTTTATATTTTATGAAATGCGTAACATGAGCATTCTTTCTATTAAAACAAAGGAGGTAAGAAATGGAAAGGACCTTGCTTCTCGACACTCACCTCTCCGATCATACCATTCCAGGTGCCATTGATTTTCTTGCCGTGCTTGCCATTGGTCACCAGGTAAAGGTCATAGGTGAACTTCACGGATTTAGAAATTTTCTTCAGGATATCAATACAGAACCCTTTGCAGCATTTTTTGATGTAACCTGGTTCCTCATCTGTTTTATTCCTAACCAATTAAAGAAACAAAACAGAGGCAAAATATGACCCTTTGTCTTAAAACCCCAAGCCCCGCACTGTCTCCCTTCAAAGCTCAGCCCAATTTATGGTGGAGCTGAGTGGGGAAATAAATTGGACCCCAGCATGGAAACTCATTCCAAAAGTGTTTGCTCACTTTTTAATGCTCCTCAGAAGTAGGGTAAGTACCAGGAAAGTGCCTGTCCCAAGGATGGATTTTCACACATTGAGCCCTTTCACTTAGCCAGCACTCAAATCCAGGCAGACAAGTTACTAGCATGTTAGAGGCCTCTGACACTCCCTTCTAGATATTTCCTACCCTTACCAAAATCACCCTCATTCTGACTTCTAAGAGTAGATTCACTGTATCCATTTTTACAATGTTTCTAAATCTTGAAATTTCAAGACATTCTGGCCCAACAAAACCTATGTTAATAGCAATGTCCATTTAAATCTCCATAAATGGGAGGTGCTGGTGGATCCTGAGGTCTTGAGAGCAGGAGAAGCCAAAGTGGTAACTCTCCCAGGTCCTGGTCTGAAAGGAACCAGACATCTGACCACTGGGCTCTAGGATCCTCAAAAATCACAGTTGGAACCCAATTGAGTCTAGGCTTCAGGGCCCAGGTGCTAACGCTGGGCGGACCATGCCCCTCCTGTGCCACCCGGGGCCACGGGGAGGTGTCATACTCAGTGACGATGCGTTTTTGGCAGGGGACTGTGTTCCTCATGCAGGTGCCGCTCAGAGGGTCCACACTCTCCACAATGACAAATGGGGCTTCCTCCAGGGTGACAATGCTCAGATGGTCGTCCTCCTGCTCTTCGGTCTCCGGACACATTCGGGGCCACACGTAGTACTTCATCTGCAGGGACTTGTCTTTCCACTTCCCCACCTGCACAGGGGCAAACAGGAGACTCAGAATCCAGTGGCAGAGACAGGGCAGCCTGCCCTCTCATCACCTGGGAAGCTGGGTACCGTGGGTCAGGGTATAGAAAATGCTTTCCAAAAACATATTCAGAATGAAACCAAATCTAAGACAGGTCAGCCATTCATTGTCTTGGCCCATACTGAACACCAAAAGGGGCCCTAATATCTGCTGGGTGCCCCACTGAGCCCCATGGTGAAAGATGCACTATTATGGCCTTCATCAAGCTCATGCTGAGTGAAGGCATCAAAAATGTAATCAAATGTTTTACCGGGCTGTGTGCTAAGTGCTAAAAGGGAAGCTGAGGCCACGCTTTGGGCAGATGCCAGCCTCTCCTGCGTGGCTGCCGGGTTCTTTCTACTTCACTGTAACAAGGAGCAGGAGAGTGAGAGCAGCAAATAGCTTTGGAAAGGTCAGCAGAATGATTGGAGCAAATGAGCCAGAAGGATGTGTTTTGGCTTGTAGCTGCGCTCCAGTGGGAAGCCATGTGGAGAACGGGGTGGATCGGAGTTGGAATGAAATGATAAGTCGGGATTAAGGAATACTCACACAGCATGGCCGGGAAGGGGTGGGTTGGGACTGGGGATGAATGTCACGGTCAATGCAGAGATGCATCAACTGGGCTGGGAGGGAGGCCCAAGAGGAACCATCTAGGTCTCTGTGAGCTTCCGCACAGTGCCATGAAGGCTCTGTATCCCAAATTCACATCAACTCCACTATGAAAGGCAGGGGCCCCCTGGAATCCTGCATCAAATGGCCTTGCTGCCAATCATCAGAAGGTGTGTGTGGGCCCCAATATCTTCTAAAAGAGCCAGTCACTCCTGCTTTTATACTAGCATCTATATGATTTTGTGGGTGGGTTCTTGTTCTCACTCTACCATTGAGATTATTGGAAAAACAAGGAATACCTTTTAATTTTCTATAACTGAACATCTTTCATTATCACAAGGGATCATGGATTGCAAGCTCCTGCATCTTCCCAGTCTGTAATTTCCTCCAAGCAGTAACACAAATTAGTCACATGGGTGAGGCACCAGGAATACAAAGCTGCTTATCTTATTAACTATATATAAACCAATCAGAAGCAACAAATCATAATACTTGGTAAGTTTTCAGGCAAAGAGGCTTAGATCTCCATATCAAAATCATACCAAAACCCTCTCCTTTCTGTTTCTGCTTTTGTTTCCACTTAGATTTCTACTCAGTGCCTCCTAAAGTGTGGTTTCTACCTCCCAACTTGTCTGTACCACCAACTTCCAAGCCCAAGTGAGGTTGGTACAGCCCCTGCTCTCGTTGAATTGTATCACAGAAACACAGCCAGTGTTTGGTATCCTGGACTATTTTGTTGGCATTACTGGGATGTTGGTTAGTTTTCTTCCAAGTGTGTAAACCTTAATCTCACTGCTGCGTTCAGAATCAGGCGCTGAGCCAACATTTGCTTTCCTTTATAGGTATAATCTTCTCCACACCATTGGTCCTGATTTGGGGGCAAGTCTGTTTTTCTTCCTGTTGCTCAGACTCACTTTCTCTAAAGCAGACATTTCCAAAGAGCTTTCTAGTTATATAGAGATGCTAAATGTTTTCTACCAGTGGTCAGGAAAAGGTGGAGCTTTGGAGAAGGGAGACCCTGTACTGGGGACCCACGATGTAGGGCCACCCCCATTTGCCAGCAGCCCTGTGAGCCCAATGGACAAACTGATCATTGTGTTCTGTGATGTGAAAAAGATTGGGGAGCCTCCCCAGTGGCGCAGCGGTTGAGCACTGGGTTGTGAAGCTGCCCGCAGCCTCTGCAGCACCGGTTCGATCCCCGGCCACCAGGCGAGGGTCCCACATGGTGCGCAGATCTCTCCTGCCACCCGCTGCTCCCCTCAGCAGTGTACTTCTGCCTGTCAGTCTGCCTGTTCTGCTCTCCGCTCTGGCTCTGGTGAATTCTCTCACCCTCCTGTGCTTCTGACTGTACCCAGTGCTTGTATAAATAAATGAGTGAATCTTAAAAAAAAAAAAAGAAAAAGAAAAAGATTGGGAAGCCCTAAAGTACCATTTTTATTGTTCATTCCTATCATCTTCCCCCAATAATCCCTTTGTATTTTTCCCTTTTAAATCCAAATTTATCTTTCCCCATCTTTATTACTACTAGCCTTATCCAGGAGCCCAGCATCCCCTTCTGAGATTATTGTAGGAAATTCAAATCCACACGAGGCTCCCCCTAGAGTCCATTGTGGGCACTGCAGCCAGATGGCTTTTCTTAAAACATCACTTTGCCATATAATCCCTATTCAGAAATGTCATTAACCTCCCACTGTCTTTAGGATTCTGTCCAGACTTCTCACCTGGATTGCCAAGGTCTGTGCATTTATCATAATCTACCTTGATGCAGTCAATGTTACTATTTTGAAACAAGAATCCTTTGGTTGGTTGGGAAAGGGAGTTGTTGGTATTGGGAGCTAACCCAGGTTAATCAGGAACAGGTTTCAACATGCTAGCTGCATTTTCTTTCTGATAGACTTGCTGTATCTGTGAAACAAAGATGCTGCAGACGTACCATTATGACATTTCCACAACACCCTTGTGAACAAATGGGATATAATATAGATGTTGCATACTGTGCAGATTTGAAAGGAGTTAATATATCTGTCAAAAAAAAAACTATTTAATGAATCAATGGCAATAGAAAAAGAGGTATGTCAGGGGACTCTGCTCTGTTCTTAGAAGTGACCTGTAATTGTGTTTCAGAAAAAAAAAATAGAAACTAGGCTCACAAAACTGCAGCTAAAACAGAGCTAGCTAGAAAGGGTAGAAGATAGACCACATTGCAGAATCAAGGTTGAAAGTGATATGAATTAATTGGAATAATGGACTGAACAAAATGGAATAAAATTTAGCAGTATATATACTTAAAGTCTAGCCTTTGAGATTTTTGAAAAGGTAACTGCACAGCATCGAAATGGAGATATTTTAATAAAGAGTCGTCTAAAAGCTATTACAATCACAATTGGCATATTTATAGACTTACAGTGTCTAGCACATGGGGTGAGGAAGGGCTGGATGATTCCATACTGTTCTGTGTTGTTCCTCACTCCACTGCTGGGGAATTAGGTTCTGATCCTATGAGGGTATGATTTTTATTTACTGTATCATTCTCATTCCCCTAACAAGGTGTTCAAGCAATGCTCTCTGGCACAGCCTTTTCCAATTTCTTCTTAAGCTAGCTAGATCATGTCCTTGCTTCACTTAGACGCAATTCAACCCACAACTGTACACCTATCTGGGGCTATGTGCTAGAGATAACAATACCAGATGACATGTATTCAGGGCTTAGTAGGTGCAAGGCACTGAACATAACTTAGTAATGCCATGCATCAGCACGGCAACCTTGTGAGAGAGACCACTCCCTAATGTTTCATTTCATAGATGAGAACAGAGGGCCAGATGACATGCCCAGAGTCTCATGGTGAGTGAGGGCAGTGTCAGCGTTTGAAGCTGAACAGCCTGCACTGGAGCCTGGGCTCCGACCCAGCACACTGCACTGCTCCTCTGACAGTGCAGGAAGAGACAAGGTTCCTGTCCTCCAACGATGGTCTAGTGGGAGAAGACACAATTACAGATGTTACCGGGTTAGGCTTTGGGAACTACCCTCAATACTCTGGGATTCCAAGCTGGAGAGGTTATTTCTGAAAGGGTCAGAGAAAAGCTTGAGGGAGACCTTCTTTGCACTGGGCTTAGGATGTAAATGATAGCTCACTAGGTCAAGAGTATTTTGTCCACTGAGGCAAGGACAGTCCTTCCCAGCTGAAAGGTATGAGATGTGGGAGAATGTCTAGCTCAGTTCTGCTCCTTCTTAAACATCTGCTCACTCCAGCCAGGCAACACCTTATACTCCAGCATCTACTGGATTGCATGCTTCTCTTCCCAACTCATTCAAGGACTCAGGTTGGCAGGTAGATAGCTTGAACATGGCCATGACACCATGAGAAGGGCCAATCAGGGATTTCTCCATCGGACCCCATCCCATTTGTTAAACTTTAACCTGCTCACCACTGCCCAGGATCACGGAATCATTATTCCATGCTACTGACTACCTTATGCAGTGACATTTTAATTTGAATTAGATTCTAAACATGTCCCTAAGTAGTTCTGTGACCATGGACAAATATTTAACAGGTGCATCCATACACTCTCAGGATCCCAGGATGTCTTCGGGACAGACATTCTCTGTAGACCTCATCTAATCAGAGTCCAGCAAAAAGGTGTTCTTTGGGGCTATTTTCTGCAGTCAGGAGGTATCTAACTTGTTTATACGAAAGGTTAACTTGTCTTAAAGTCACGATTCTTCTTTATTGCTTCTTCAAGGATGACTGCAATGAAAATGGAAGTTAAATTCCTTGAGGACTGACAGGAGAAAGATTTTTGAATAAAAGCCTCTCTGCCCTGAACATCAGGTTCACAAGGCGAATCCATAGGACTCATGTTAAAGAACACGTTTAATTCCCTTGGATATTTTGTGGAGCAAGGCAATTAGAAACAAGTGAACAATTAAATAAAAGGGGAACTCCTTAGATAAGAGAACAATAACTTTTTCCAATTCAGGAAAAGAAATATGGTGAAGATATTATAAATGGGAAAGTTTCTGCGTGATCAACACCAGTCAAGAGAGAAACAGACGCCTGAGACACTGAATGGAAAAATCTGGGATGTTTCCCTAGGATGCTTGAACTGGTGTAAGTATGTAAGTCTAGAAATACAGAGAGTTGTAAGAAACAAGGTTAATGGGAGATATTTCAGAGAAAATCCAGCGAGAAAACTGAATTAAGATTTTATAGTCAAGATTAAAATATGATCATGAAAAAGAAAATAATGAAGAAAATGTCTGTAAAGCACTCTGAATTCCTCAAGAGATAAGCACTAAACAAACATCATTACTACAAGCACATTTAACGACAACATCTGTCTATAAAAAATGCAGTTCTCTGCCATACTAACATTTTAAAAGATCTCTTGAGAACTGAAATCATCTTTCTCAAGAGAAAAAAAAAATCTCTGATTAGTTTTCTCACAAAAACATGGCGTCACTTTTAGGGTTTCTGGTTGGGTTCTCTTAGTACAAGCTGAACACCTGTTCAGCGGGAATTTTCCTCAGAAGGGAGTCTACCTCACAAACCTACAGCATATTACTCCATAAAGCCCTTCCTTATGAAAAGTCTAGAGAACCAGTCTGGTTACTTCAGACTTCAAAGTCTTCCTGCTGCTAACAGATTCTCTCCATTACTGCCAGTGAAATTGGTGCCAATTAGTTCTCTGACTAGGCTATGCAGAAAAATAACAAAGGGACAGTGCTCCTTCCGAAAGCCCCTGAGTTGTGCCTTGGGTGAGTGTGTTATCTTGAACACGGAGCAGGGGCCTGGATAGGGCAGGGCTGCCATGAAAGTCTCTGTGTTCCCCCACAGATAGCGAAGGACATCAGTCTCCCCCAACCATGTCTCTCTTCTGCACCCAAAGTCATTTTTTAAGATCCGGGAACAAAAATCACTTATTAGAGCCTCTTTAGACGTCAAAGGTTACTTTTCAAAAAAATCAAAGCATTTTTGTTTCTTGCTTGAGATGACATCTGGATCTAACACTAAATGTTTGCTACTTATCAGAAGCCTTCATCTGACTTTTAAAATGCAAAATATAACAACGTGTCAGGCAGAGTCTCTGGGAGGCAGCCTGAATCTATCTGCAGCCTGGTCCATCCCAAAGTGGAGTCCTTCCAGGCTGCTGCCCCTAGACAGGCCCGAGAGTCCTCACAGAGCCAAAATAACTCCCATTCCTCTTCCCCAAAGTGATACCGCTTAGCTCTGAGGAATTTTAAAGGCCAAATATTGAACAGTTCTTCATTTTGTGCATTTTTAATTTTTCCGTAAGTGCCCCTTCCTATCTTTTCTAACTAAGTGAAACTTCTTGTGTATGACCCTCCAATTCTCTATACAAAATACATATATAAGTTGAACCTTGAACAATATACATTTGAACTGTGTGGCTTCACTGACACGGGGATTTTTTTCTTCTATCCCCAGGTTCCCCAATCACAGAACCCACATTTATGGATTCAGCCAGCCTGGGATATGACATCAGTTGGTTGGATTTGCAGGTGCAGAGTGTGCATAGACAGAGAGCTTACTATACGGGACCCGAGCGATTCCCCCTACAGGTATCGAAGGGACAGTTACAGTTAAGCTGTGGGAGGGTGGGTCAAAAGTTTTATGTGGATTTTTAACTATGCATGCAGTTGCTATCCCTAATGGATGCTTTGTTTTAGAGCCAACTGTGTGAAAAAGGGGGTGGGGGTGCATGAGTGTATACATGTGTTTTTTCTGAAGTTGGATCATGACATACACTTATCTCTGCAACTTGCTTTTCCCACATAATTACACATAATAGATTTTTCTTTTAGTTCTGGAGAAGACAGATATAACTCCCTTGAGCAGCTCCACAGCCATCCTTAATCATGAACATGCTTCCGGGCCCTCCCTGGTGGCCTAGGGGTTCAGTCTCACTGGCGCCTGAGTTTGATCCCTGGCCAGGGAGCTACCCACATGGCGCAGCAGACCTCCCCTGTCTCACCCACTGCTCCCCTCAGCAGTGTATTTCAGTAGATCCACCTATTCACTCTGTCTCTGGTGAATATTCTCATCCCCACACCTCTGGCCTGCACCCCAGTTCTTCTATGCATAAATAAATAAATCTTTAAAAAAATAATGAACGTGCCTCAATTTATCCAGTTGTAGCACTCCTAACTGATATCAGGAAATTTCTCAAAAAATTTAACCAAAATATATGCCTATCTTGGTATTTCCAAAGCATCAATTCCAAGTAGTGAAAAAGTAGAATAAAATTATGTTTTCAAATATTCTCAATGCCGTGAGAAGACTTTACTCAAAGTCTGCAGCACTGGAAATTCCTGTCGCAACTGAAATGCCTATCACAAAGGCCAAGAGGAACGCTGGCTCACCTCCTCACCACCTGGGGTTTTTATCACTATTAAACATTTGCCAACCTGAGGAATGAAAACCAGTATCTAATTGCTCCAATTTTCATCTGACTCGCTGGGAGTTAGTGCACCTCTACACACCTATTAGCCATTCAGATTTCATCTTCTACCCTCTGGTCACATCCTTCACCTGATTTCCATGAAGGTGTTTGTCTTATCTATTCCCAGGGAGCCCCTGGTGTAGCATGATAGCCCCCCTTTATCTGTTGGATGTACCTGAAATATGTTCTTACTCTGGGATTTGTCTTCTGACTGTTTTAGTATTTTTTTAATGCACCACATTTTTCTTTTTTCCTTTTCAAGTACAATGTCTTCTTACATAGGATTTTTGGTTTCCTACTTGACTTAAAAAGATATATGTATCATTATATAGAATATTATATATATATAAAATGTTATTTATAAGAATGGATAGAGCTAATGTAGTAGTTTCTTACAATACAGTTATCAACTATCATGAATAATATGTATGCTGAATTGCTTAGGTTTGAAAGGTACTGATATCTTCAACTCAACTTGGAAACAAAAAAAAAATAGAGATATTGGTTGATAAATGAGACATGTTTTAAGCAAATGTAACAAAATGATAACAACAGTATATGGTAGGTGTTCACTGTAAAATTCTTTCAACTTTCCTCTGTGTTTGAACATTATCATAATAAAATGTTGACAGGGAAAAAAGAAAATCTACCGCCTCTACCTCTTCTCCCCCTGGAAGTACTCTTTGTAATTAAGAATTATACCTAGCTTAGTTTCTGTGTGGCACAGCCACATCTCTATTTCTCAAATACTCTGCATCCTTCTCAACCCTTCTATGAAGCTGTCCCTGGTCACGGTCCAGAGAACAAGCTCCGTCATTTGAACTCTCGTCGTCATTTTGTGGGCCAATCTCTCCCTGGGGCCAGTAAACTCAAATGTTAGCGATGGTTTGATAACACACTCCTGTCTGAGTGTGCCTTTTGGCCCTTAAGGGCAGGGACTGTATTCATTTACCTGGCTTGAACAAGTGTGTCCTCAGGATATTACTGCCTGACGTCACGGGGGGAAAACAACGTACCCTCCATAAGCCTCCACTAGAGCCTACGCCGTGTTCTTCCATGACGAGACCCCAGGATAAAGGCTGCCCCCCCCCTCACTGCCTCACTGCATTGTCTCTCCAGTCTGACCACAACGTGCCCTAGACACACTCTGTTCCCTGTGGACTCCTGTGTGCGTCATGTTCTAGGCTGGGCCTGGCCTAAAAGGCCCTGGGACTGTTTGCTGCTCCTTCACTACTGTTTGCATACTCAGTAATGTCTAGGTTCAGAGACCTAGCTTTTGGAAAAATGCATCTGAATCCATGTTTATATTTGACCCTGACTACCTTGGCCTATTCCTACTGCATCCTCACCAAGCTGGACCTGGAAGCTCTGGCCACACACAGTGAGGGGAAGCCCACTCTGCCATTCTCAATGAAACCCACATGGATCCCCAGTGGCACTTGAGACATCAGTGGCCATTTTTTAAAAAAATATTTATTTATGCATACAAGAACTGGGGTACAGGCCAGAGGTGAGGGGGGTGAGAGGATTCACCAGAGTGGGCAGACTGACTGAAATACACTGCTGAGGGGAGCAGCAGGAGAGACAGGAGAGGTCTACTGCGCCATGTGGGTAGCTCCCTGGCCGGGGATTGAACTAGTGCTGCAGTGGCTGCGGAAAGCTTCATAGGTTGCTTCTTAACCCCTTGAGCCACCAGGGAGGCCCCATCAGTGGCCATTTTGAGCATCAGCTGCCACTCCTGGCTGACCCCTGTCTCCCCAAGAGAGCCTGAGCGTCCTGGGGGCTGGACAGACCATGCTTCTGTGGTATTGATGAGCCCGTCCCCCCACCCCAACACACCACCTGCTCTGGAGGGAGAAGGAAAGGGAAAGGGGAAGGTGGAGCAGATCTGGTGCCAGGATAGAAGCTGCTGATCCCCTCAGTGCACAGCAAGAGGCTATGGTCATTTTAGACACCACCACGAGCAGAGACACGGTACTTTCAGAGTAGCTAGTTATTATGGGCCAGGCCTTTGTGGGGTCACCTCTCAGAGTTTAAGGCATTTCATTGTCACTAAGTCCCCCAAAAGGTGGGTATTACTATATCCACAGAACAGATGACATAGAGGGGAGGATGCTAAGTGAAGTTGCTCAGAAGGAGGAAGACATAGCAGATGCTTTCACTCAAATATGGACTATAAAGACACAAAACAAAGGAACAGACAACTAAACCAAAAAAAATTCTAGACACCTGACTATAGAATTGAAGCTATAAAATTGAGGTGGAAGGTAGGGGTGTTGAGGAGCCAAGGAGGGGAAGGGGAGGAAGGGGTACAGTGGACTGTGGTGGAGGATTATGGGTACCTTGGTGACATAACATACATCTGAAGAGGTGTGAACCTGATCCTCTGAGTCACATACAGTGTTATAAACTAGTGTTACCTCAACTAAAAGAACATTACCAGCCCCTCCCACCCTCAAACTGAGGCTCACCACCAAGCTGTTTGACTCTAGAAACCTGGGTTTCTCTCACCTCTGCCAAGAGAATATTCTTGCCTTTCTATTAAGGAAGGAGCAGATCTGAAGATCTGAAGAAGATCTTCCACCCTCACCTCAGCCTCCCAGAAATGGCTGCTGCCAATGACTGTGTCTAAAGGCTTCAGGGCAAACAATGACTGAAGGCTATGGTGAGGCCAGAAAGCAAGGGGCTGGCAGGGAGGCTGGGTACGGAAAAGTTCTGTGACCTTTGGGGACTTATTTCATCTCTGTGTGCCTGGCTGGTATTTGTTTTATGCAAGTGCTTACTATTTTTTTCTCCTCCATCTCTCCTGCCTTGTTATTAATATTGAAAGTATCAGTACAGCTCTTAAATGTTACTAATTCCTCCCCAAAACATTGTATTTTGTGTGCGTGTGTGTGTGTGTGTATGTGTGTGCGTGCATGCCAATGGCAAAAGGGAAATACTAAATAACATCCAACTTCTCAAACTTTCAACTCAATTGGTTTCAAATGTCAGGGTAAACTCCTGGCGGTATTTTTGGTTCTGTACAGATTTTCCATTCAGGTGCAAATAAAAAAAGAAATCACAATAAAAAATGCAATGACCCTTACAGATTTACCAAAGAGGATGAATTCAAAAGGCTCCATTGAGCCCGGTGTTCTTTTTTTTTTTTAAAGATTTATTTATTTTATATAAGCATTGGGTACAGTCAGAAGCACGGGAGGGTGACAGAATCCACCAGAGCCAGAGTGGGGAACACAACAGGCAGACTGACGAAATACACTGCTGAGGGGAGCAGCGGGTGCGGCAGGAGAGGTCTGCATGCCATGTGGCACCCTCACCGGCTGGCCGGGGATCGAACCATCGCTACAGAAGCTGCAGACAGCTTCGCAGCCCAGCGCTCAACCGCTGCACCACCGGCAAGGCCCTGAGCCCGGTGTTCTATCTTCATGAATCCTCCTCAAAACAAGAGGTAGATTTTAGAGGCAGCAGTGACAGCTTTAGGTGAGAGCATTTTTTGCAAATAGTTTGCTAAACAGGTTCAAAGATTTAACATGTTTTCCTGGGGAATCTGATGTCTTCCTAGCTCAAGGGTTTCAAATCTTCCAGCCTCAACTCCTGATTGGACAGCAACTCTCTGAATCCCATTCTGGAATGCAGAGGAGCTCAATTCAGCGCTCCACCTTCTCCTGTGATCTACCTTCTTTCCAAAAGGCTTCTCTTCCCCAACACCGGGACTGAGTCCTGTACCAACCTCTGGGACCCGCAGGACCCAGGCAGAAACTTCAGGAGACTAATCACGGCCTCCTCCTTGCTTCTTCTCCAAATTTCAAATGCATTCAATGTCTCAAGAAAAGGTGACCTGAAAACACACAGCAATGTTCCCAGAGCTCTCAGACACACTGGGCTGGCACCTTGCACCTCTCAAGTGTTTCTCAGTACTCCAAGAAAAACAATATCAATTGTTGCACATTCAGTACATCAACCAAAGAGGCAAAATTGGATTTTAATGCAACTTTTCCAGAGCTAGAAAAGATGATTGGGACTGGAGCTGGACCTCATCAGGAGAGATTGGGGAGAGCCTCACAGGCAGGTGCTCACACACAGGGGCCAAAAGGAAAGAGACAGGAGGCCACCTAGAGAAGGAACAGAGCACAGGCATGTAACAACACATTCCAGACCACAGATCTGAATGCAAACTCTGATAATTACGAATGTGTTTTGAGGCACAATCAAGCAGCAGAGGAAACCCAAGGCGTAAGGCTGTGAATATATATGAAAAGAAACAAGGCATAAACATCAAAAGGACTCATAAAAGTTACTGAGGCAATAAGAAGCACAAATAGAGGAGGTCAAAGTCATTGCAAATCCATTTTAATTTTAAAAGACTAGACCACAGAGAGATGAAACAAAAACCATGAGATGTGCATCTAAGAGGGTATCTTGTAGAATTCATAGAACAGTCTCACTCCTCGGTAAGCCCACACAAAACAGGATGAAGTCCCTGACAAGAATGCTCTCTCTGCATTCCTAACCATATCACTCTTCCTTGGGCAGAAAAATTTGATTTTGTAGACATGCATGCCTGTTGAGTAGATAATAGTTTTTTTTTTTTTTCCTCCCAGAACATTCTGGAATATGCTATTCCAACCTCGGATTTCCAAATCCATTTCATTTCTCACTAAAATTCCTTCCCCTACCTTTGGAGAGCAGACAGGACCTCAGCTAAGGCTCTCACTCAAGCTTCCATTTTTCAGACTATCTCTTGCCTGGATTTCTGGACTATTCCTACTGGTTTCCCCACCTCCAGTCTTATCTTCCTTTAGAGTTCTTCCTTTCCTCAGCTTCCAGAATGCTTTCTCTAAAATATAAGTCTGACCCTTCCTTCACCTTCCCCAAAGTCTGTCAGAGCCTCCTCATTCAGCCATGCAATATGTCCCATCTCTTTGGAAAGCACACATCAGTTCCTCACCTTTTCTTTTATCTCCCTCCTCCTCTTCCAAAGGGCCTATCCCCCTTCTTCCCTGCTTTCTTTTTGGCTAATATCTTCATATTCCTAGACTAACTTTATCTGATAGTAACACACTATGTTGTTTCTTGCATGAATGTCTTTACTCAAACTGGAATTCTCTAATTTACTCCTCCTCTGGATGACACTCACTTGGTCTTTAGGATTCAGTTCTGGTAGTGTCTATGCAAAGAAGCTTGTCTTTACCATAGCCACAGACTGGGTTCTCAACTCAGACAAAGCACCCTTTTATTATACTCCTAAAATACCTCATGCATATCTCAATTACAGAATTTGCCACAATATACGATCATTAGTTGTTTATGAGTTTCCACCAGTACATTATGATATCCTTGGTGGCAGGGACTGAATATTATTTCTTGTACACCCAATGCCAAGCACAGCGGGCACTCAGTACATATAAGGTAAATAAGTAAGTGAATGGGATTTCAGAAGGAGAATTCACTCTTGACAGCTAATGATAGATGCTGAGAACTCTACTAATAAAACTAGCTAATATTTATTAAGCATTTACTATGTGCCAGGGACCATGCTAAGCAAGGCACATGCATTATTGGCTTAATGCTTAAATAGTTTTATAAGGCGAAGATGACTTTTACATCTTTTCGCAGGTTATTATACTGGTTGTACATGATGAATCACGTGCCCTAGTACTCAGGCCTTTGCATAGCTCCCTCACTGATTCTGGGTTTGTCCTTGTGGCTTCCTTTGACCAACAGGATAGCAAAAACTGTGACAAATGTATAGGTTTAATGAGTGACTATGCAATGGGCTTTGCCTTCTTGGAATGTTGAAAACCATTTTTCTTAGAACTCTGAAACAATTTGGGCTAGCCTTCTTGAGTATGAGCAAACATGCAAAATGAGACATGGCTGGTAGCCAATACCAACAGACAGACACAAGAGCCAGGTTATTTGGGGTTATCCAGCCTCAAATGAGCCACCAATTGCCTGCATCAGATAAGTAAACTGATGAATCTGACCCAAGAACCACCCAGCTCATCCCAGCTGACCCAAAGGAAGGTGGGTAATAAAATGGTAATTGTTTTAAGCCACTAAGCTTTGTGGTGGTGGTTACACAGCAAGGTTAACTGAATAAAGGCACCTTAGAGAAGGCCATACTTATCAGGCAAAATGAAGGAGGAAGATAAGAAACAAGACAGAGAATTAAAAGACACAACAACACAGTTCTTTAGAGCTGTTTAATATAAATAAGTACAGTGCTGACGCAAGTCCTTCTTAATTGTAGTACTGTTGCAATGGTGCTAAACATAGAGCTGGGAGTCCTGGATTTCAGGCCGGGCCCCATCACTGACAAGTCTCGTGATTATGACAAATCACTTAACCTCTTGGAATCTGAGTGTCTTTATCAGCAAAGGGGGGAGATGAGTGAATATGTCTATGTGTGGACATCACACATATACTCTGTTCTACTAATCTCACTGGGTTGGTACAGTGAGATTTGAGCACCACAATAAAATACTCAAATATAAGTATTAGCATTATGGAAATTAATTTCTCTTGGTCACAACTACAAACAGTTTAACCAAAGTTGGTGGGACAGTGAGGGGGGAAGCTCCAAGATGGGAAATCCAGAATTCAGGCTGTCAGCAGGGTTCCCTGTACCAAAGTTTCTCTGATAGCTATTTGACCACCCCTAGTACCAGTGGTATCTTATTTTCTTTCATAAGGTGCTTTTGGGATCACTTGTCTAACTTTTTTTTTCCTTTCAGGGTTTATAATCCAGGTTCTTAACATCCATTAAAGATTGGGGACAGGAGTGTGTAGACAGGGTAGAGGTCTGCCTCTGACCACCCTCAGGACCCTGTCCATTCACCTTGCTTGGCCTGATCATCAAATATAGCATTCAGCAGAACACCTTCATAAGGGTTCATGAGCGATAAATATGACAATGTAAGTGGAGTGTCGTGAAACTGGCCAGTCCCTGCAGAAAGGCAAGGCAGCAGGAGCAATTCCATTTGGCAAAAAATGCTTGATATTCAGGAGTATTCTCTTAGAGGAGGTATTTATACCAATGGTGTGCCAGACACTGGCCTAGATGGTAGATTTTGCATGGGAAAAATGGGAAAAGGACATTCTGAAATGCAAGCTAATTTGCCTGTGGTCCCATAATTAATTAACGGGTGAACCGGATTCAACTCCTCATGTGCCTCCCTCCAAAGCCTGCACTTCTCGCATCGTTCTGGGTGGTCTCCAGATGGAACCTCCTCAGCCTGCGGGAGAGTAAATTTACTTGCCAGGTAGCTTACCCATAAATGGGGTCACCAGCTTGTGGCTAAAGAAACAGATGATGAAAAAGTGCTGGGGGAGAAAACGTCTGTTTACAAACATAGCTTAATTAGTCAACTCAGATGAGGCAGAAGAGGCGGTTCCCAGATGCGTGACAAGAAGAATTAATTAGCAGGCAGGCACCCGTGCTCGGCCTTGGGTCCCCATCCCCAGCACATGGTGGAATGAAATTACTTAATTGCCTCAGTGCCCCTCACCTTCTCTGAGTTGCCCCTCAACTTAACTCCAGCCATTGACTGAGGGAAGAAAAGGAAAATCTTCATTGATAATAACAAGCAAACTGAAAGACTCCAGCAAGGAAACTTGAGGTGAACTCCAGGAAAGTGGGGGGGGAGTGTCTGGCTTCCAGTTCAAGGTCCAAAGGGTCAGAATAAAATGCAGATGAAGTTAGATGACACCACAGCAGGACTTGGAAGTTCCAAATCTGTAACTACTGAGGTAAATAAATTGGAAAACTAAAACTACACTCTCATTTCTAGTCATCCACTCGGCTTCTGTTCTCTTCATGAATGCAAGGGAATTGCATGAAAAAAGCCAAGGGAACAGGCCACTGCCTCCATTTTCAACTTCATTTTGTTCACTGAAAGATAAAGGCTCCTGCAGGAATGGAAGAAGTCCTTCACCCAAGTTACTTGTTGTAAATACCAACAATGTGTGAAATCTGCAGGGACCAGTGGGGTTGGGCCAGCCCAGAGGGTAAGGACACAGAGTCGGTGTGCAGTGAGCTGTGTGCTGCTCCAGCCCACAGGTGACGTTATGAATCAGAGTCACCTGGCGGGAGGGGGTCCTTCTCTGTCCCCACTGTGAGCATGTCCTGGGATGGGGGAGTGTGTTTCTAAAAAGCGCTCCTCACTCACTGCCTATGTTTTTGTCAGGGAACTGCCGTGTATTCTGCAGTTGTTTGGGACTTGCCTTCTGCCTAATTAAGCAGGGGAAGTTAATGAGGTATGAAGTGACTTTGTGCCACACAGTAAAGAGGATACAACGCTAACAGAGAGAAGGAAGGGAGGCATCAGGGTGAAGAGTCAAGTGAGGCTTCAGGCTGGGGGCCAGGCGGAGGTTAGAGAGGGACACACAGGCAAGGCCGGATTCCATGCAAGTGGGGGAATAAGCATAGATTTTAGACCTGGAAGTGAGCTAGCGAACCTCCAGGGTTTCCAACCAGCTCTATGTTACAATCACCTGTGAAGCTGTCAAAATGCTGATTCCTGGGCCCTGTTACACACCTATTACACTGGGACTTCTCAGCAGGATGTTCAGCAGCAGTATTATTTATAATCTGCCCAGGTGCTTTTTTTTTTTTTTTTAAGATTTGTTTATGCATACAAGAACCAGGGTGCAGACCAGAGGTAGGGGGCGGGGAGAGAGGATTCACCAGAGACAGAGTGGGGAGCAGAACAGGCAGATCTACTGAAATACACTGCTGAGGAGAGCAGCAAGCAAGTCAGGAGAGGTCTGCTGCACCATGTGGGTTGCTCCTGGCCAGTGGCGGATCAAACTTGTGTTGCAGTGGCTGGCTATAGCTTGATAGTGCTGTCTTTTTTTTTTTTTTTAAGATTTATTTATTCATACAAGAACCAGGGTACAGGCCAGATGTGTGGGAGGGTGAGAGGATTCACCAGAGACAGAGTGGGGAACAGAACAGGCAGATATACTGAAATACACTGCTGAGGGGAAAAACCAGCGAGACAGGAGCGGTCTGCTGCACCATGTGGGTTTCTCCCCGGCCGGCAAGGATCGAACCCACGCTGCAGAGGCTGCAGACAGCTTCACAGTGCGGCACTCAACTGCCTGCACCACCAGGGAGGCCCTTCCTGGGTGTTCTAATGGGAAGCAGGACAGACGATCACATCACCCATCTACTATCATCTCTTCATTGCGTGAAAGCGGAAATGAGGGAATACATTTGGAGAAGCGAAGGGAAGTGCAAGCAGGTGTCAGTTAGGTGTCATTTCTTGGAGCTCCATGGCCTTGCTGGGCATCCCTGACCTAGTCAGGCTGTCCTACTTGTGCATGTCAGTAGATTCCATCATGAACTTGGTAGTGATGCTGAAGGAGTTAAAGAGTGAGCCCAGAGGAACCTGAAGTGTGGTGCCCCGACCAGCAGCCTCAGCATCCCTGGGGAATGTACGAGCAGTGCAGATTCCCAGGCATCGCTCCAGATCTACTGAATCAGCAAGTGTGGAGGTGGATCGCAGAAATCCAGGTTCTAGCAAGTCTGATGTGCACTGAAGCACGAGAAGCACTGGAGGGGCCGTCATGTTTCAACAATGGTATTTCGAGGCTGGAAGCAGAGCGGGAGGGACTGGCAGGAGGAAGGTCATGAGGTCCCTGGCCCCTGTTAATGATCATGAAAGCTCACAGGGTAATCAAGGTGTCATGAAGGACCAAGGGTAAAACTCATCCCTGTCTACAACGAAGATGCCAATAGTACCTGCCTGAGCTGCAGCAAGCTGGTGGAAATAAAATGCCTTTCATTTCCTCAAAGAGATCTGATACCCAACTGATAGATTTTTTCTTTGAAAATGTTCCAGTTTTCCTAAGATGGGGGATTATTCCATATAAATACAGGGTCTCAACATAAATATTTCTACTGGCAGCCCTTGATTTTGTCTCATAACAGGTCAGAAGAAAGAGGCCTATAACAGTGAAAAGATAATCAACATTTTATTTGTTTGCAGAATCTACAATTCAAACCCCATCAGTGCTACCAGCATCTGCCCCCATACCCACCCCCACCTGTTTCTTATTCTCCCTTGGCTCATGGTCCTTCTCTGCGCCTACTACACAGCTGTTGACAAGAGGAATGTGCCGAAATGATGGAAGAGCTGGGCCACGGCAGATAATCCATTTATGGATAATAAAAAATGTGTGTCACACTTCGCTGACCATGTCAGTTCTGAGCGGCTCCCCACACATAAGAGATCCTTCATGCCCGAGATGGATTTCAAAGCAAAATGCAAAGCCCATATGATTTGCCTGTGGTCCTAATCATGTTTTAACTCACCCTAGAATGATAGAAATAAAATCTGCCACCAACAACTGAGTACAGATCATGTGTCTGTGCTAGGTCTGTGTGAGGCCCTGCAGGAGGTCCAGAGGGCATGATTCTGCTTTCAAGGAGTTTACAATCCAAAAGAAGTACATTATACACATTGAAAAACAACTTAGCACATCCGGTATATTAGCTATGGTAGCAAATGGTCTGTGAAATGTATTGTAATTCCAACATGATAAAATTTTATTTCCAGTTCATGTAACTGTAGTGAGGTTGGCAGAGCTGCCCCCTCCATGCAGTTATTTTTAAGGCCAGGCCAGGTGAGGCTCTGCCATCTTCAACACAAGGTTTTCAAGGCTCCCATGGACATTCTCCCATCCCTACTAGCCAGAGAGACAAAAGGGGCATGGTTGAGATTGTGTGAGGGAAGATTTTATGGGCCAGGTATAAAATGTCCAGAAGAGGCAGCCACCACTTCTCATGTGGCACTGGCTAGGCATTCCTCACATGGCCACACATAACTAGAAGAGAAGCCAAAAAAATAGATGCCAGTTGTATACCCAGGAAGATGTTTCTAGTGAACAGCTCCCATCTGTGCCCTACCAGGCCTGGCTGGGAGGGTGTCTGAGACTTGGGGAGTAACGGTGTAGTCATAGTTTTTTTTTTTTTTAAGATTCATTTATTTATGCATACAAGAACTGGGGTATAGGCCAGAGGTGTGGGGGGTGAGCAGATTCACCAGAGACAGAGTGGGGAACAGAACAGGTGGATCTACTGAAATACACTGCTGAGGGGAGCAGTGGGCAAGTTAGGAGAAGTCTGCTATGCCATGTGGGTGGCTCCCTGGCTGGCCAGGGATCGAACTTGTGCTGCAGAGGCTGCGGATAGCTTCACAGTGCTGTGCTTAACCCCTTGCACTGCCAGGGAGGCCCCAAGTCATAGTTTTCTTGACATATGCTTGCCTGCTTCACTGTTTCCTATCGTCATGTAATTCTGCAAAGCCCAGCTCATGGCTATCTCCTTGATTTTTTCCTAGCGCTCCATGGAATACCACCAGCTAGTGAAATCCACTCAGGATGAGTGTTATCTGGAGGCTGTGGAAAAATTTAGCAAGAGAGGGACAGTAACCTTCAAATGATGCTACTCTGACCTTTTTCTGTGCCTCCTTTCAGTCACTCACTCATGCTGCTGCCAAGGCATGAAACACTTTGGCTCTGGCACTCGTGGGGAAGATGGATTTCATTCAGGTGCCCTCGCCAAGAGAAGATCCAGAAAGCAGGACACCAACTGTTTTACTCGGAGTGAATGTTTGTTCTGGGGTCTGATGGGATGGAAATGCTAAGAGGAGGCTTAAAAATATAGAATGTAGAGGAATAGAGGAGGGAAAAAAATCTCTTATAAGAACAGGATGGTGAAAAAGTCACGGTAAAGAGGGATTGAAGATGGACAGGATCATTTGCCTTTTTTCCTGTTTTCTACATAGATGGGAAATCAATAGACCCTCTTTAAGAGCTCCTTCTGGGTGAAGAACACATATGTGTCTCATTTCTACCCCTCACAACCCAGCCAGCACTTTCGCAAATGCCATTTTATTAGTACAGGGTACTGGGAGGAGCAGAGGAAGATGGAAAGCAGCCCACATCTGGCCTAAAAACTCCCCTGCTACTTTTCTGCAAAGGTAAGTTCCTAATTGGAATCAACAGATTCAGAATCTGTGGGAAGAGCAGACATCTAAGTAGTAACCACAAGGTTGAGTGTGCGCTCAGAGGTTCTGGCGAATAGGTGAACCTAGTTTGTGTGACCTGGTGACCTGAGAGCCATTTGCTTGCTTGAAGTTAGACATTCTACTTCACTTAGGCAGTTAGCAGCAGTGGGCAAATGAGGGTGGGCATTGGAACTCAGCGCATTTTTCTGGGAAAGGTATTTAATACCTCTGGCATTTTATGGTGGAGACATTGCTCTTTTAGAACTTTCACATACTGGTAGCTATAATCAGAATACAAGCTTTTGTTTTTCATCCACCCATTCATATACCTACCCACTAAATATTATCATACACTGACTTTTGGTGCCAGGACAGAGGTAAATAAACTAGTCCCTGCCCTCCAGGAATTTAGTGATAGAGAAAGACAACAAGCAGATATATAATAAGCTACAGGGAACTGCCAGTGAGAAAATTAAATGTGGAACCTGATTTCACTTGTATGTGGACTATAAAGAAACAACAAAAAAGGAACAGTTAAACTAAACCAAAACAAACCCTAGAAATCAAACCATAGAATTAAGCTTACCAGAGGGGAAAGGTGGGGGTGTGGGCAAAGTGGGGAGGGAATTCAATGGGCTATGGTGGGGAATGGTGGGGGCTTTGGTGGTGGGTGTGGTGTGGTAACAACACCTTAAAAGGTGGGATCCTAGAGCCCTAAATCATATACAATGTGATAAATCAATGTTGCCTCAATAAAAATTTAAACAAAAACAAAGAAAAAAAATTGTGGGAAAGAGAATGGTATGTGATGGGATTTAGACCTGGTGGTCAGAGACCTTAAGTTATGTGAATAGCTGAAGGAGGAGGGTTTCAGGCAGAAGACCCTGCAAGGGCAAAGCTCTTGACATGGAACTTTCCTTAGAGAGTTTACAGAACAGCAAGTCACCAGCATGGCTGTAGCCAGAGACTTCAAGGCAAGAGCAGCAGAAAATGCTCTGGCGAGGTGGGAAGGAGACCAGTTACATAGTAAGATTTGGAATCATCTGTGTTGGCTGGAAAACAGCCACAGAGCTTTAAACAAATGAGTGATAAGAACTGTTATCTTTTGAAAGAACATATTACATGCTGGCCATGACACAGAGAACTGATAAGGTAGATGCAGAAGTAAGTGAGGAGATGGTGACTTTGCCAGGGATGATGGCAATAGAGTGAGAGTTGGTTAGTTTCATGACATTTTTGGAAGGTAGACAGCACATGATTTGCTGATGAATTCGATACAGGGTGGAAAGTAAAAGGAATCAGAGATGATCCTTAGATTTGGGGTCTGACCAATGGGTGAGTAGTGATGCCATCCACAAGACCCTGAGTAGCACAGACCAAGGCCCAGGAGGACATGGATGCCCGGCAGCCTGAGACTGAGGTCTCAATTAGCTATTTCTGAGCCCTGGCCTCAGATAAGTTCTCTCTGTTTCTCTGTGTCATCCTCTCTGAAATGGAGATATTACTAATTCTTAACTCATAGTGTCAGTTAATGCCTATAAAGCACTTAGCACGGGGTCTGGAGTATAAAAGTTCCCAATAAATATTGATTGAATTGAGGAACATAGAGGGCTGGAGGGCAGGAAACTGACTTGCAGAGAAAAATCAACTTGGTAGGGACAAGGCAGAGATGAGACGCCCATCAGACATTCCACCAGGTATGTCAATGAGCAGGTCAGCAAAGGAGCCCCCGCTAAGTGACCGGAAATACAGATCTGGGGGAGGATAAGATGCTATAATCTAAGCCTGCTTGAGTAAATATAGGAAATGGACATGAAATTAATGTGTCTGAAAGCTGACAAAGAAAAAGCAGGGTGGTGGAGTGAGGCACCACCGGAGGCCTTCCTTAAGCTTGGGGACAAGGGAAGATTTCCCTAAGCAACTGATGTTTAAGTTGAAACCTGAAGGAAGCACCTGTATTCAGGTTCACTGCACCTTTTGGTATATTTTCAGTTATAACACTCAGGGCCCAGATTGAGCAGATTAAAAGGTAGGCGTATAGAAAAGGACAATGAGAAAATTAATTGTGCACCTGTGCACATTTCCTTACAAGAAACCACAGTTGGTCTTAAAGGTGAGGTTCGTCTTCAGGTAAGTGCTGGCATTGGCCAACAAATGGAAACGTCAGCATTTCCATGCAGTCTGCCTTTGCAGCAAGAAACAGTCCCTGCTTAGTCAGCATTTTCTCAAAATCATTACGATAATCATGACACAGGGGCCCTGCCTAAGCCAACAAATGATTACCCTTCACAACCTAAGTGTATAAAGGACCCTGATTAAAAGGGTTACTAGTTTTCTTTCTTGTTCAGGATATTAGAGGCATAATATAAACACTGAAGCTGGAGAGATGAAGACGTAGGAGGGTTTTTATTTTAACACTCTTTACTTTCTATTTTGTGTACTAAGTAAGTAACGTCCAGGCTGCCTTGGGAAATTTTTTTTTAATATTTTATTTTATATAATTCTTACATCATTTTTCATTTTTGCACAATGTATGCATTTTCATTTTGGTTATATTCTCCATACAATTGCACCCCCCCCTTATTTTGACTAATCCTTCCTCTCCCTGCCCCCCACCCCCTGCTATAGTGTGTCTCTAGTTTATAGTTGCTTGTTGATTTTGATTTTTACTTTGTATAAATTAGTCTTTTTCCTGGTCCCTTATTTAGGTTTTCTAAATTCCTGCTATGAGTGAGACCATCCGGTATTTTTCTTTTTCTTTCTGACTGACTTCGCTGAGCATGATCCCTTCCAGCTCCATCCATGTTGCTGCAAACTGCATGTGTTTATGCCTTGGGAAATTGTTTCACTAACTCACAAAGAACTTGGATAAGAGGCTAGGCTAAAAGGATTAAGACTGACCTGCATGTGGGTGGGTCTAACTGGCAAAGGGGGTTTAGAAGACATGAGATTTGATTTCCCACTGAAGTGGAAAAGAAGACATTTCTCTCAAAGGGACCTACTGTCACCTTCCCACTGCCCAGATGGTGAAAGTTTGCGCTCCCTGACCTGAGCCAAAAATGAAGCAAGACAAAACAAAGAGCTAATCACAATCTGCTCAAAGAAACTGAGTGGAAGCCCATCTCCAATGGTTTAAGCGTACAACTTAAACTTTCTGGACAAGACCCTATCCCTGTTCTCTATATTATGGTTTACCAAGTAACATAAAGTCTTGGAAAGAGACTAGTCTGAGTCATCCTATAATACTTGGAAATGACAATTATAGATTTAAAGGACTTTGAACTCTGTGACTTGCTTTTCCTGCAACAAGTAAACCGAGGCCAAGCTACACACACCTAAGTACATGCTGAACAAACCCAGATGGAAGCAGGTTATTGGCAGACGCCATTCCTGGGTACTGACCACTGACCACGGGATTCAGAGCTGGGAGAACGAGGCCTTCAAAGAGAGTCAAAGCTGGGGCTGTAGTTTTTAAATCCAGCCCTTCACCATACAAGGGCCTTTTCAGCTTGTGAGTTACGCAGGTCTCTGGCGTGTAGGAGCCCATCTCTGTTTATGGGAAGGCACTTGAACTCTCATTTCCAGTGGGTTCTGTCTTAAACATGCATGTATCAGAACACAGTTGTCAGTCTCTAACCCTGAAGAACCACTTGGCTAATGGGATGGAAACAGCTTCTGGTAAGTGGGATCACCAGAGAATCTGTGTTCCTGGCCCCTTGTTTAGTAAGCCCCATCCTATGGATCTCAACTTCTGGACACAAGACATTATGCCTCTTCCTACCCAATTACCATATATAGGTGACCCCACATAAGACTCTGGAGTGTAGGTGAGGACTTCACTTGTCCAAGGTCACCCAGCCACTACATTGCGTCTTCGAGATCCAAACTCAGCGGGCTGCCCCCTCGAGGCCACATTCTTTCCAAGAAAGGCAGTCTGGTTCTGATCACGTCTCCGAGAGACCCCAGCAGAAGCTTATGAACAATTCTTCTGATGCACAGACAGTGGCAACCAGTCAGCCACAGACCCCAGTGCCAGAGAGCATCTTGGACAGATGATAAAAATAGAAAGGTTCTGCTGCGTGCAGGCAGTAAAAGCTGTCGTGGTGCTCAAAAGACACACACAGGGCCGGCTCTGCACCAGGTATGTCCCGCAGGTTCCAGCTGGCATGGTGTTAACAGCTTTTTCATACCTGAAGACCATTCACACGCCATTTCTCAAAGTTCAATGTCCCATTGCCTATTCCCACATGCGTTCTATTTATTGTGCTTTTAACCACTCTTGTGTTTCTCGGACATCCACCAGGTTCTTTGATGCCTGGGGATTCTGCAGCCCTCAACAGCACCCATCTCCTCATTACGACAGGAGGGTACAGTGTGTCTTGGCAGAGACGCCCCATCGACACGCAGACACACCTGTCCATGCTCCCAGTTCCTGCTGGCTTCACACTTCCTGCGCCTGAGCTGTCGCCTTTTATTTCCTTGGTTTCTTACTCACTTCTCCCTGCCGTTGCTCCTTTTCTTTCCTCCCCTCTCCTCACTTTATCTTTCCATCTTTTGCTTTTTCTCTCTCCCATGTCTTAAATATTCCATATTCTTTCCTTCACATTTTCTACCTCTTCCTCCCTGCCTTCTCCTACTCGTTCACATTTTTAGAAGTAAATTAGTTGAGCTGCAAAAAGACAGATGTGGAAGTCACATGAGCCTGGCTCAAGTGCTCATTCTTTCCCTCAGGGTGCCTGGGACCAGGAACCATCCTGCCCTGCCCTCAGCTTTCCCAGCTGTGAAATGTAGACAGACATCAACTCTGTTATGTCTGGGTCCAAACATACACAAGGTACTTGACAAAATTCAGTTCAGGACTTTGTATGCAAGTAGGATATTAAAGAAATGATAGGCGAAACCCCTGCTCTGTCCCTCTGTGGTTAATGGGACCATGGCTCATGCATGAGTCCTGCTCTCTCTAAGCTGCTCCCAGAGCTGTTGAATCTGGTCTGGACACAGCATCCAATACGTTCCATTATGACACATTACAAAATATGTAATAAAGTATGCAGATAAAAAGCATGAGTCTCTCCATGACATGCTGACTTTAAAGAATGCTAATGATAACAATATTCTGGACCATTCGGAGCTATCTATTAAGCATGAGGCACTCAGGGCCAAGGAATAGCTATGTTGCCCTGCAACTCCAGACACCAAATTCAAGACTAAGAAGTCACCTCCCTGGGTGTAGGATGAGGAAATAAAGACCACATTCATTGGCTCCCAGATAGTCAGAAGAGAACAGGTGCTCATTTTTTTTTTTTTTTCAAATTGTGAGTAGTATTAATCACTTATTCTTACGCCAGCTTATTTTTTGGTCACCATCATTAGATTGCAAGGCGAACCATTTAGGTGGTAAACAGTCTACCTAAACTTAAAAATTATAGTCCTTTTTACAAAATGTAGGCCCCAAACACAGACAGTGACTTGCACTATGGCAAACTGTGACCCCTGCTCTGGAACTGCATGATGCTGACAAGGGGATCCACTATAACCCATACCGCGCTGGGTAGTTCTCAGTCTGGCCCACCATTTCCATGCTCCAACGTTTCCTGTTTTCACTTTCCCTGAATTCTCAGTTTCCTTTTGCCCTTGTCTTTCCTGGACTCCATCCTGTTAGTTTCTGATTACTTGTCCAATTTGTTGAGGCCATTTCCAATTCTAATAGCATCCCTTAAGGCTTTAGCCTCCACTTTAAATTCAGTTTCGTCCATGAACTTAATGAGTATGCTGTGGTGCCATCCAAGCCCTTGATGACAACCTTAACTAGAAGTGGATCTAGGACTGAACCCCGTGCAACACTGTTTTCAGGTGTTGACTTGTCAAAGAAATGTAGGGGCTGGTGCTGTAATGAAGTCCAGTGTAGAAAACAAAAGCCTCTTTCTTCAGCACCTGGGATCATCTGGGGGGAATTTGTGACATTCTGGCAATTCAAGGCTGTTGTTCCATACAGGAGAAATTAAATAATCAAAGGCATTGCTCAAAATGTAATCTTCTTTCTTTAAAAAAGCAACAACAATTCCTTATTTGAATAACAAGTCAGTCCCTATTTTCACCACTTCCCCAGGGAATTGCTCCCAGCTCTGCCTGCTAGGGAGGGAATGGGCAGAGAGGACAAGACTTCCATCTCAGCCCTTCAGAATGTGACCTTGGGTGAGTCACCTAACTTCTGTGGGCCTAGACCTTATTCTCACCAGTAAATTCTGATCAGGTGACCTCAAGAGTACCTTCCAGATCTGAGAGGTTGTGATTCTCTCTTGATTAAGGCTCAATTATTCTCGGCGGCAAATGACTGCTGGCATTCTGTGATTATAAGCTTGTCCCGTGACACATTTATACAATAACTTTAAACACATCTAAGTTTTGCTGATTGTCTAGAATTTACTTGTCCCAAATGCAGGTTTATATTGTTCCTTCTTCATGCATTCTCAAATATCCAAATGCTAACTGTGTGAGGTGGCCCGATGCCTGTCTTTTTTTTTTTTTTTTTTTTTTTTTAAATATATATCACTCACTACCAAGACTCTCTGTCAGAATTCTCACTTGACAAATGAGAAAATGGAAACCCTGGCTGGTCCCAAGACTGCCCAGGGTGACAAAGCTCAGTCGCAACAGAGTTGGGGCTTGAACTGGGGTTTCCAGACACAGGGTTCTGAACACTATCCTTATGGTACGATCCCCTGTCCAACTCAGTATGGTTTATGCTATTAATGAAAATGCTATGTATTCTATCAGCAATCAACTAAAATGCCCCACCACACAGTGGAGAACCCTCTGTTTGTCACCGATGAAAGAACATCAACTCAAGCCCCGGAGACAAAAGTCATTCTCAAATTTTCTTGCCCTGGGGATATTAAATAATTCTCTTTAAGAAATAAACAAGGGCTCTTTCACTGAGCAGAAAGAAGTCTTTTTGGTTTGGTGTATTTCCATTTGTTTACTTTTGTTTTTATTGTCCTTACTGTTGAAGTCGAGTCCCCAAAGACATCTCTGAAGCCCATGTCATGGTTTTGCCTGTGTGCTCTCCTATGTACTTCATGGTTTCAGGTCTTGCATCCAAGATGTAAGTCCATTTTGAGTTAAGGTCTGTGTGTGTGTGAGCGAGTGGGCTAGTTTCAGCCTTCTGCATGTGGCTGTCCAGTTCTCCCAACACCACTTGGTGAGGAGACTTTCTCCATTACATGCTCCTGGCTCCTTTACCATATATTAACTGACCAGACAGCCATAGATTTACTTCTAAATCATGCACAGTATTGTAAACCAATGATACAGAAAGGTTATTTTCTAAAGATAATTTGGTTCTAAGTCTGGTAAACAATCATAATTTTAAAAAGCCAAATTCTAGGCTCCAATTTCTTCACAGAAATAATTTTCTCCTTCTCCCTCTCCCTCCACGCTTTTCTTCTCTTGCCCAAGTCTTAATGTTTCTTTTTGTTTTTTTTCCCACTTGATTCTGGATTAGACTCCAGTTAAGAAGAATGATGTCAACAGCCCCCTTCCCTGACCTTCCTTCACATTTCTATCCTTTCATTCACTGATTTCTCTGATTCCCTTGAATTACCCTGCAAGACAAGTTCTACACTGATACATGTTTAAAAAGCAGGACAGAAAGCAGGGAGAAGCTAATGATGTATTTGAAGAATCTGGGAATGAGGAAAGAGAAAGATATAAAATCGAACAAATGATTAGAAGTAGCTCAAACGTACCATTTCACCTCAAAAATTTGAATTCTTCTAGTCAGTCACCTGAAGACACTGAACATTGTTTTTTCTTTTTCTAACATTCCCCAGAAAGTGCTCAGCAAAAAACAAGAGCATCATTAGAAATTGTTCTTATACAGAACAAAAAGCAAGCACCTAATCCAGCAGAAATCACGGGAGATTAGTGATAGGAAGTTCAGCTCCTTCAAGTTAAAAAAGAGAGGATCCAAAGAAGTATATGTAATGTTTCTACTGACAGCTTATAAACAGCAGCATCTGCCTCTCCTTGCTGAGCTCTTTATTTTCCACAATATCTTTGTCTCCTCTTCTTTAAGTTTCTCAGAACATCCACCTCAGTGTCTCCCACATAGAAAGGGCTCAGTATTCTTTCCATAGGTTTCCATAGATTGTCTCACTGAATCTTCTGAAACTGAAAGGGGTAGATGTGACTGCGACAGACACACCCTAAGGTGACTAAGTTTCTACCTTAGTTGATACTGGACTTGTCTATAATCAGCAGAATATGGAAAGGGTCTTAAGAGTGCCACGTCTTTGACTGGCTTCTGTGGTGGCAAAGGTGATGTAACTGTCACTCTCCCATGACTGTGTTATGTTATATAAGCTTTCTTGTAAACAGACTGAAGGGAGAGTCTCCTATTCCTCTTGAAGACACAACAGCCAGATTGTCCATGGGAAGGGACATGTGACCAGGAAATGTGTGTGGCGTCTGGTAACCCAAAACCAACACCCAGGAAGGCTCACAGACAGCCACCCGCAAATGAATCCTGCCAACATAGCAGAATAGGCTTGGAAGCAGGCACCCCTCAAGCCTCCAGATGAGAACAAGATGCACCAGGCCCTTTGATCACAGCCTTGTTAGGTACCAAGTAGAAGATAGAGCTGAAACTATACCTGGACTCCTGACCCCCAGAAACAGAGTGTGTGCTGTGAAAGCAGCAGATGTGTGAGAATTTGTTACACAGCGAAAGAAAGCAAATGCAATTGTTATCTCTATTTTATGGAAGAAGAAATTAAGCTTTGAAGTGCCTAACTATATGCATTTTTTTTAACAATAAATTTTATTTTTATATTCCCCATACAATTTCAACCCCTCCATTCTGACCCCAATCCCTCCCCTCCCTCCCCCCGCCCCACAAAAAGTGTCTCTGGTTCATAATTTTTGTTGATTTTCACTTTCTTATAGTTATTCAATTTCCTGGTCCCTTATTTAAGTTTTCTAGATTCCTGCTATGAGTGAGACCATCCGGTATTTTTCTTTTTCTTTCTGGCTTATTTCACTGAGCATGATCCCTTCCAGCGCCATCCATGTTGCTGCAAATTGCATGTGTTTATCTTTTTTGAATGCTGAGTAATATTCTATGGTGTATATGTACCACATCTTCTTGATCCAGTCATCTATTTTTGGGCATCTGGACTATATGCATTTTTGAGAAATGAAGCAACTTTGCTCCAGGTCATGCAACCAAATTCACATTATGGGTGCTTCAGTGGGGGGTGCGCCACCGTGACTACACCTGAGGGGAGATCCTATACTCCCCAAACACTACAATGATGTCAGCCAATGGTACTTCAGTCAAAAAAAAATTAAAAAAAAAATAAATAAAAAAAGGTATCCCTAGAGCACAAATGCCCTCCAATATGCCCTGTGCCTTTCCTCACTTCCCTTCTCACTAACTAGCATTATAGGTGGGTTATCACCCCGTGTGGGTTACAATATGCATTCTGGCAGTTATGAACCTCTAACATTTGTGATCTTGAAGAAATGAAGTAGTTTGATTTAGTAATCAAACTACCTTGTGCCTCCCTCCTTGTTCACCCTGTTGGGGGGTGCTGACTGCTCCTCATTTCTGAAAGAGAGGGGACAAGGAGTCTAAACAGAAGAGAATGGAGAGATTCTCATCCACACAAAAGGGGGATTCAATGGCAGGCCTCCAAAAGAGAGCTGCTCCCCCTAGAGGAAAGCTCTGAGGATCACAGTCATGAGTGACCCACCAGGAATAATCCACAGGCAGGAGCCAGGCGCTGGTGAATAAGGTTCTGTACTTTGGGTTGATGCTGGGTAACAATGAACCCCATGGCTCTGCTTCAACCAAATGGGCTTGGGTTGGATGACAGAACACTGACAGGTTGACTGTGAGCTTGACAAAGACAAGGAGCATTGGTTCAGATATTTTAGGTGTTGTTTCTCTGATGTAAATTATAAAGGCTGAAATTTCATTGGTTGGGTTAGGTTGGGTCTGTCGGTGGTTGGGCAGAATCAGACCGTACATCAAATGTGCCTCAGTTAAATTACAGGAATAGTAATAAACTTGGTGTATCCACATTTTGAGATACCAAATTATAAGGGAGTAGTGTAAACCTGAGCTCTACCGAGCCAGTCATAATGCTCAATTTGTAACTCAGGGCTTCAGAAAGAGCTGCAGAGACAGTCAAGAGGCCAGGCATGGGGCAGCAAGTTATGAGGGAAATGGATGAGTTGGGCAGAGAGGCACACACATTAAGAACTGAGCAACCTCCAGACATCTGGGATTTGCCACCATTGGGGCAGGCAACAGTGAAGGGCACAGCCACACCCTACTTTAATGCAGACAATTAGATGCCACTAAGTCAACTGGAGAATCAGGCGGCAGGTATGAAAGGCATAAGGGACAGACTGTTACTTGTCATAAGAATTCCTAGAATTTCAAATTTCCTCCCACTGCCACAAAGAAGAGAGCTTCTCCTTTGATGAAAGCCCTTCTTGCCTCCTATGACAACAAGCAAGGTATACTTGAAAAGGGGTGCGAGGTCAAAAAGCACTCCAGGATGTTCCTTTTCACCTTCCAAATATATGGCACACACAGGCAGTGTGCAAAGAGGACTTTAGAATACACACAACAAATCCCTGCACTGAAGGTTCTTGTGATCTAGTTAAGAAAAACTAAATTACATGCTAAATTAAATACCTAAGAGGCATAGATGCAGGAGCATGCTGCTGTATCTCCTTGAGAGTCCAGTATCTCCTTGAACTTAACAGGATATTGGTTTTAACATGTATACCTTGTGTGGTTGGCATCACGATGGAGAGAAGGAAAAGAGGTAAGAAGAAATAGTCTGGGAAGAAATAGCACCATAAACAAAATGCTACTTTTAATTAAACTCTGGCTTGAATGTGGGCTACTATTTTGATTGTGTGATCTAGGGCAAGCTCCCTACTATCTCTGAACTCAGTTTCCTTATTTGGAAGAGATATACCGACTTTACCAGGTTAGGACAAGCAGGAAAATAAATGCAAAGCCTGTAGCATGATGATTTGCATAAAGTGGCCACTACCAAGTTATTTTCTGAAGGAAGGCAGATGGAGAAAACACAGGCTAACTGGCTTTTCTTCAACTGTCTTACTTTCCATGATTAGTCGAGGCCTTCCTCTGAAACTTCTTTGATTGATTTAACTTCCTTTTTCACTACAGAGGATCTTCTAATTAGAGGCCAACTGGTAGTGAGGCCCAATTGTTCAAAGATTTTAGGAGTCATTCCATAGTATTATTGGTGCTCAGTAAAGAAAAATCATGGTGATGTATGTCTGGAGATATGCTGCAGCAAAATTAAATCATATTTTTTACCTATAGGGATTTTAGAGACTCGTCTTAACCCCTTGTGCCACAAGGGAGGCCCCAAGACTCTGTTTTTCTAACGTGCATTTTAACTCTAGAAGATGATGATCTGGTAGTTAATATCTCCCAACTTGACAGAAACCAGTTTTTCATGGTGACTCTCTCACTCACATGAGGCTGGGGTCTATGGCATATCCATTTGGGCAATACTCTTTTTATACCAAGATAACATGCCAGTGGGCACCAAATTGTTTGGAGGGAGGCTGCTGGGAAAATAATCTTAATGAAGAATTCTGTCTTCCCCACCAACCAAGCTGTGCTCATCACTCAAACTTCTAGTGTGTTGTTTTCTCATCTGTAAAATACGGGGTTGGACATGCATATTCTAAGTACCCTTCCAGCTCTAGAAGTTTAACTTTTCCATGGGGATGGAAAATGTATAATGAAAGACTCAAAAACTATACAGGTTACTATGTCCCTTCTTGATAACCAGCAGTTCATGGCCATGAAGGCTCACGGGGCAGCACAGACACCCAATCCTGGGACCTGAGCTCTGTGCTCTTCATGTTCTCATGGATTGTTATCGCAAGGCCTCTCCCTATGAATGGCACAGACACGGACAAAAACCACTTTGGCCTAACACCCCAGGGCCTTCAGAGTCTACCCATTGTGTATTCTTCATCTCTCAACAAACATATGTCAACCCTGGACCCTGCTCCCCTTCTCTTAAAGGATTCTACTTGTCTTCCCAGTATGGACCAGGCCTGTGTATTGCATGTCTCATAGTGTTATCTTGCCTGCCAACTCCTCTTCCTTCTGTGTCACCATTAATTCCCTTCTTCCCCCAGCATGCTGTGCAATCACAGGGAATTCTCCTTGACCCTGTAGGAAGGGCCCCCTCACTCCCACACACTTAACCCCAAGAAGTTCATGTGTGCTTTCACTCTCATGAAGATGACATGAAATCCTCTTTACATGTGCTGATTTACCTTTCTATTGAACTCTCAAGAGTTAGAGATTCCTATCTACCAGGTGTGCCCCTTCTTTCCTCATGTGCTACACAGGTAATCCAACCCCTAGCCATCAACTAGCCTGTGGGGAGCAAATGCCACTTTATTCAGGCCATTAACTCCCAATCTACCCGCTCAGCTCCTCAGATATTCATCAGTCACCTTCTCAAAGTTCTACTGCTCTAAAATTTCAACACCCTCCCAATGATATTTCATACCACCTTCCTTACTTTATTTTAGTTCTTTAGCATTAACTGTATGTAACACACTGTGTAATTTACCTAGTTCCAGCCTTTACTGACTCCCCAGCTAGAATGGATACTCCATGAGAGCAGAGAAAGCTGTCTTTTTTGTTACTGAATTTTAGTGCAAAAGCACTGGATATGGGTCTGACACATAGCAGGTGCTCAATATTTCTGAATGAATAAACGCAAAGAGTATCATTTAATCTAAAGGGCTCATAATGTCCTTTTACTTGTTACTCTTTTATCTCCCAGATTTTTCTACTAAGCTGGGATTTTTTCAGTAAGTGAGAGTTTACTTTGAAGCCTGCCTACCAGTGCCAGAGGGAAGGGAGAGAGAGACAGCAAGAAAAAGTCTGTCTCAACACCCCAGACCTATGTTGACTGACATTCCCAAGATAGGGACAATATCCTGGGCCAGACTGGCACAGGGTGGAAAACAAGGCCCACAAAACCAGATTCTCTTATGTAAGTAAAAAGGGCAATGTGGACCCAGAAATTTGCAAAAGGAACTGGAAGCACAGGCCTTTGACAATGGTTGTCCTCCATCAAAACTGGCCAAGAGACCTGGAATTAGTCATAAAGTATGTATGGTCAAGTGAACCAGCATCTTTCCTTCAAACCAGTGGGGAGAGGACCCTCAGAAGGTTTATTTGCTTGGGGGCAGAGAAACAGGAGAAAGAGGAGTGAAAGACATCCCAGTGTGAACTATGTTGCAAAATGGCAATACTAGTTTTACATCCTCCAGTGAACCAAGCTTATAATGGTGGTTCAATGAATGCTCATTGATTATTGACTGTTGTTGATTTTACAGGCATAAGTAGAAATTCTGGGACTGAAACAGAGGCCAGCATAAAGTCCCTCTGTAGCTTTGGGCCTCAGGATGTACTGCTGATTTGCTTCATTCAGCCTAACCCTGACCCTAAGCTCCCTAACGCAAATTCTCCCCACACCTACGCCTCCCTCCTATCCAAGCGGGAAGCCATTCTACATGAGAAGCTGTTTACAGTGCCATTAGATAGAAATTAGTTCACTGTCTTCTGAAAATCCCCATGAGTTTGGACAGACCCACGCTGCTCCATGACTTGGTATTTATGTGATGATGAGCAAATTAATTAAATTGTTAAAAATTGTGGTGTCCTTACCTATAAAACTGGGATAATATTTACCCAGGAGGAAACTGTGAGTATTAAGGAGATAATTTAGGATTTCATTTACTCATAGATTTAACATTTATTGAGCACTTACTATGTTCCAGGCTGCACAATGCACTAACAACACAGAGATGGAAGACTCAGCTCTTATTGCTCAAGAATTTAAAGTCACACAAAAAGAGACATTAAAATGAGCAAGCACAGCACAGTGTGATGTGTGGATGAAGTTGTGTGAGTTTGTTCAGGCACACACAGACTCAATTTCTAACCAAGCCCGCAGGGAGGTCAGGAAAAGTTGGTCAAAGGGGGTCATATCTGCACTGAGCCTCGAAGTCATGAAGCGTTAGCAAGGTGGAACAGGTGTGAGGAGGGAAGAGAAGACGACTCTTCTAGATGGAGAGAACTGCATGTGAGTGCATGGAGGTGGGTGCCTAGCAGTTTCAGAGAATCATGATGAGTTTTTTTTGTGGCTAGAACTTTGCATGTAATTTGAGGTATGACAGAAAATGAGAACGAAGAGGCAGGAAGGGATCTGGTGCCAGAAAATGAAAATCAAAGCTCCTTAGCATGGCTTTTGAGTTTTTATCTTGCTGTCACTGGAGAGCTATTGCAGAGTTTTAGTCAAGGAACTGACATGAATAACTTTAATGCGTTAGGAGGATCCCCTGACACTGTATGAAGGATAGATCAGAATAGAGCTGGAATAGTGTCAGGTAAAGGAGGCAATTGCAGTAATTCATGCAATAAATGACAAAGGCAATAACAGAGGGCATAAAGAGAAGGAAGTCGATAGAAGAGACAGATAGATGAGAAAGAGGAATAATTTCAAATGTCTCTGGGTAACTACCTTGGATAATTGGGTAGATGTAGCAAGGTTAATACAAGAAGAGGGTTGAGTATCACATTTTTTCAAAAATCACCCAAAAAATGAAGGGTGCACAACCCTTCTACTTTCTTCCTGCACTTCCTCCCTGGCTCTCAAAAGGCAGAAAGGTTGTAGCTGTGTTTCCAGTACCTTCTCTCGCAGCCCCCAAAGCTGAGGGATGGTAGACACTGGGCTGCCGGACAGTACACACTGCCAGGATGTCTCCATGGGAATCCTCAGATATAAGACGTGATGGAAAAGATAGAGGTTATTTCTGGAGTGATCACGATAAGAGAGGTAATAAGAAGCTCACTGCAGAGCTGGATAGAGAGGAGGAGGAGGAGGTAGCAAGGGAAAGAAAAGCTTGCCTGGTTGCTCTGCAAAGAAGCTGGAGGAAAACACTTGAAAATGTGTGACTGTGGGGAAGTAAGTAGGAAACTGGAGAATGAAAGACCTTCGCTATGGCTAACTAATCCCATTAGCTTGTTTGAATATGAAAGACCAAAGGGAGAATCGAATCGTGACATGGAGCCTGTCTCTGAAGAACTATGCTGCTGCCTTTTTGTATCTGATGGTCTCAGTTTAAGCTTTCAGATAATAGTCTGGCAGGGCAGTGCCAACGGGAAGAGGGACAGGGCGTTCTTAGCCTTGGTTCCCCCAACTGCTTGCTGCCATGAGTCAACTGGTTTCTGTTTCTGACAGTTTATTTTCATTTTTGTCGAGTTTTGTGCACAAGTGCTGACTCTGTTTTCCTTTGTCGTTGAAACTGCTAAAAGCCAGGAGCCCAGTCCTGCCCATCCTGGTGTGTTTGCTCTTTCGGGTTGAGTCTGTCCTGCTCACAATGGCCCTGGCATCCCTGTCTGCCTGTGACATGGAAGTGGCAATGAAGAGAAGCTCAGCTGGCTTCCAGTTTGCAAAGCCCAGCCTGAGGCTTCATTAAGAACAGCATCCAGGTAGAGGGGATATTCTGGCTGTCATGCTGACGGTCCCCCAGGAAAGGAGGTACCCAACTGTCAGAGAGTAGGGACCACAAGAAATAAGATTTCTACTGGTTGCAAGAAGGGAAGAGGAGGGGCAGGGAGTGGAAGGGACAATGGATTGAAGGAAAGAGCTGGACTTTTCAGCAGTGAACTTAATGTAGAATACACATGTAGGTTCTCACTGATGCCCACTTGTAAGTTCTCACACTTACATATTGTTACCATGCAATGTTGCTTCAATTTAAACAAATCAAAATTAAAAAAAAAATTCCACTTGAGGAATGGAATTGAAAAGATCAGCTTTCTCTCTCTGGGGAAAAGAAATACATTAATAATTCCCTAAGTTGGGCCAATTATTTTACTAGTTGGTTGGACTATACTTTGGAAAAATCTGGACAGGCTAGAACTTTAGTGGGATGTTAGCGGCTTATCATCGTGAAGGAATCACCATTTAAACAAGAACAACCCGCAGGCACAAGATCCCCAGAGGTATCGAAAAGTCACGTAATGTTCCCATCTCTTGCTCCCTGCAAACCTGTGGACCACGTGTCCTGGCGTTTCTCCTATCCTGCCCCAGCCCAAGCTAGGACACACAGCCCCACCAGTGACGGTTATACTCAAATCACATCTGAGGCTAAAGCAAATATGCAGACACATTTGGCTAATGTGAGCATGAGGCTTGAATCTCAAGAGCAGCAAGAACTAAGGTGGAGGGAAAATAGGATCCAGCACAACGAGAAGCTAGCAGGAATTCACACTGTGTTCCCCACAGAATATGAGTGGGTCCAGAGCTTCTCCTGGGCTACATTCAGTGATGCATGTGCTCAGTATAGTCTTTGGAACCCTGGGCCTCCCTGGTGGCCCAAGAGGTTAAGCACCACACTATAAAGCGCCCCTCTGGAACCCTTCGGCCTGGTCAAAATCCTGGCTCCTCCATTTAACTGAATGTGTGACCTTCAGAGAGTCACTAAACCTCTCTGGGCCTCAGGATATATTTTGGTTTGTTTATTCATCTTAAATCCTGACTCCATAGGGATGTTGTGAAGGTTAATATGAGTTAATATAATCTTTTCTGCCAGGCCTATAAATCCTGAGGTAAGAGAAAAGTTAATTATTGCTTACACTTTATTAGCAATCAGTTGGGGCTCTTATCACTTCAGAGACTCTTCTTTACAAGAAGAGAAGAATTGGCACAGACAAAGCCTTTGGCCATTTAAATCTTCTGATTCCTTTTCTTTTATTCCTCCCACTTTCTGCTCTGGGTGGAATCTACACTGTTTCTCACCCTTTTTGAGAAATCACCCTCTTTCCTGGCTTCTCTTGCTTTCCCTTTTCCTCATCTGCTGTCTGCTTTCTCCACCTATCTGTCCATTATTTCCTCCTCTTCCTCACAGTCCTTCCTTGGAGAGCAGGGTCTGGCACACTGGAGACACTAATGAATGAGGCTGCTGAATGAGTGGTCAATGTGGGAGTGTACTATTTGGTCCCAGGATAATAACTGCAAAATATAGGAGAAAAATGAGGACCCCATACCCTCCAAGCATTTCTAATTTTGAAGAAAGGGCTCATAAGGAAAGAAGTAAGTGATGTCTTGCAAAGTAATTCCCAGAACACAGAATCAAAAGTAATACTAAGGGGGCCTCCCTGGTGGCCTAGGGGTTAATTCTCAACACTATCACTGCTATCATCACTAACTTCTTAGTTCGATCCCCAGCCAGGGAGCAGCAGACCTCTCCTGTCTTGCCCGCAGTCCCCTCAGCACTGCATTTCAGTAAATCTACCTGTTCTGCTCCCCAATGTCTCTGCTGAATCTTCTCACTTCCATTCCTCTGGCCTGCACCCTAGTTCTTCTATGCAAAAATAAAATCAAATCTTTTAAAAAAATGATGCTAAGACATTGCTTGATAGAGTGGTCAGGGTGCTGGTGGCTACCTGTGTGTGCAACACGGCCCTGGCTGACTCAAATAACCAATATTTCTTTCAAGAGGGAGCCACAAGCAGTCCAGATGTACAAGGCAAATAATTCAAAGACTTTTCTTGATTGCTCAGTAGCATGGCTCCAAAGAAGGCTGCTCTAGATTGTTATTTCTGCAAATTACTAAAAAGGCAGGAGAAGCAGGACAGTGGAAAAATTCAACCTCCCTCTCCAGCCCCCAGAGGTAGCAGTTAACAAAGCCCATGGAGGAAAACGAGAGTTGCCCTGTCTAGGAAATGAAGTTCTAAAAATAAACAATTCTTATAACTAATTAATGAATAAATAGTTGTCACTAAAATATACTACAGTCAGAACACGGTAGAAAATTCAAATGTGCACTGAAACCACAGAATGTCTGAACTAGAAGAGACCTGGGGAATTTCCTGCAGTCCTATTTTATAGATAGGGACACCGAAGACCATCGACATTAAGTGACTTGTCCAAGGTCACTCAGTAGACTGTCGGCAGTGCAAGACTTAGGCCAAGGGGAAGGGACTCACCACTTCAGGGGACCACTTCAGTTGGACCCACTTCAGAGATCCAACTGACTATAGACATCCTGCATGAGGTAAGAGGTGAGCCAGAGGAAAGTACCAGAGCCAAGAAAGCAAGCAGAGATGGGGACCAGCTACGCAAACCAGCAGGTTACAAAGACTTCACTGAGTCAACGACTGAAAAAGCAACTGAAGAGGTGATGGATCACCCAAACCGCTTGCCATCCCAGAGCACATGGTTGTTAAATGGTATCCTGGAGGACCCGGGAAGTTCCAAGAATGAGCTCCAAAGGGCCAAACAGCTTTTTCATGTTCCAAAAACTACTTGAGCCCACCTTGGTGAAGAAGGGCCCAGGTGCTCACCTATTACTGAGCAAGTTTGAAAGGCATTTAGGGGCCTCGCCTGGTGGCGCAGTGGTTGAGCACTGGGCTGCGAAGCTGCCCACAGCCTCTCCAGCACCAGTTTGATCCCCAGCTGCCACCGAGTGTCGACAGATCTCTCCTGTCTTGCCCACTGCTCCCCTCAGCAGTGTATTTCGTCAGTTTGCCTGTTCTGTTTCCCGCTCTGGCGAATTCTCTCACCCTCCCGCACTTCTGACTGTACCCAGTGCTTGTATAAATAAATAAATAAATAAATAAATAAATCTTTAAAAAAAAATAAATAAATGAAAGGCATTTAGGAAGTGAACCAAGAGCCATATTGGTAGCCGCATGCCCATCCCAAGGGCTGTGCTTGCTGAGAGAAGGAGCAGAGTTCTGGGTTGGTGACCTAGGAAAAGCCAGCACAGGCAGATGTCCTCGACTGCTGGGAAACGCCTGTTGGTGTGCAGGTCTCAGTTCACCGCCAAGCCAGTGCCGCTGTGCTGCAGAGGGCAAATGCCACCTTGGCTCAGCGCAGCGGGCATGGCCAAGACAGTGTGCCCTTGGGTGGGGGGGGGGTGGTAACACTCACCTGAGGCAGCGTGGTGAGCCTATTCCCCCAAATCACATGTTGTGTTGTAAACCAATGACACCTCCATAAAACAAAGAAAAAAGAGTATGCCCCTGTGTCTGTGAGGATGAAGGGGAGCAGGGATTTGGAGACACACACACATACATAGACACAGTTTCTAAATAATGGAATAATATAGAGCACTAAAATGATGTCATGCATAGATGGATAGAAATAGATAATACATAGTTATTTAATATTAGCTATGGATAGTTATTTAATATTACTGCATGTTAATATTTTCTATTTTAATCCATACATGTCTGGCTTACCACTGACAATATATTGTTAAAGAGAAATGTAGATTACAAAAAGGGATGTAGAATTCTATCCCAATTTTACAGAAATACACACTCCTATTTATAAAACATCATTATAATATATAAAAGCATAGAGGACAAAAGACTGGAAGGATAGAAATCAAAATACACACAGAAATTATCTCTGGGTGGTAGAATTTGAGATGAATTTTAATTTCTTCATGCATGTCCTTCATTTTCTTCACTTTTCCTTTTTTTTTTTAAAGATTTATTTATTTATGCATACAAGAACTGGGGTACAGGCCAGAGGTGTAGGGAGAGAGAAGATTCACCAGAGACAGGGTGGGGAACAGAACAGGCAGACTGGCTAATACACTGCTGAAGAGAACAGCTGGAGAGTCAGGAGCTGCACCATGTGGGTAGCTCCCTGGCCAAGGATCGAACTCCTGGTGCAGAAGCTGCGGATAGCTTTGTAGTGCTGTGCTTAACCCCTTGTGCCACCAGGGAGGCCTTTCTTCACTTCTTCTTAAGGTGCAATTACTATACTTGTGGTATCGGACACAAATAACAGTATTACATAATAGAGAGGGTTATTGCTGAAGATGGAACAGAATTCCTCTGCTTTTGACAAAGAGAGCCTCATAACTGTGCAAGACCCTGAAAACCATACCTTAAGGCATCTTCCTCCTGGATCTTCCACTTAAGTACTGTCATTTAAGTGACCAATAATTCACCAGGAAAATAAAAATATAGGTGAGGCTCTTTGGGGTGCTCTTGGTGCCCACCTACCACAATCACACTCATCTGTGACCATGTGGGGACACTTTTCGTCAGGGGGTCTATTTCTGGAGAACAGGTGTCTAGTTTAACATTCTTCCTTTCAGCACAGCCTCCTTCAGAGAGAGGCTCTCCAGTATATGCTTGTTGAATTGTACTGAGGCTGCCTGAGAAAAAAAGTGAAAGCTCCAGACACAGAAAACAAAAGCGATGCTTTCTTCTGGCGTTTGCTTTCAGGTGTAAAGGAGAAAAGTCAGTGGGGATCAAAGACAAAAGGGTGTGGTCAGCTCAGCAGAGCAGAAGCCCATGCTAGGGACTCATTCGTACAGTCTGTATTCTCTGGATTAGGACGTTCCATTCAGAGATAGTGTTTCTGTTTTCTGGGGCAAGGTAGGGGAATCTAAAATACCAGGAAAGACAGACACTGAGTGCCCTGGCCTCCATACATCCTTACTTGTATTTAGCACCTGCACAAGGTGAGGGCTGCTTATGCCAGGTCTTCTATCTTCTCTCCTCCCCTTCTGTCCTGCAGCTCCCAAATCTCACCCAAGAGTGGCTGTTGTCCTGACTGAGCAATTTCAACCTCCACAGATCTAGACTCTCTTTCCCATTGTTTTAATTTAATCAGACTAGCAGGGCTGAAATCATCTTGCTGTCTCTCTATGCACAGCCACTCTCTTTAATCGCTAGCAGTTTCTATTCGGATTTGAAACTTGACATGTGCCCTGCCTTCATTTCTATTTGTTTTCCCCATTCCACATCTCTTTCATTTACCTGCCCCATCTCCTTTGTTTATTCAGGTGTCCTGGCTGAGTTCTCTCTCTGCTGAGGCCTTCCTTTCTTTGCCAGGGAAATGCCCTCGGGTCACCAAATTCCCTTTGAAAACTCACGCCTATGAAGCCTTCCAGGATATTTCTCTAATTAGGATTATTTGTTACTTTGCAAAGAAAAGGGACAAATTCACTCACTAAAACCCTCTAAAAGGCACTAAAAGTCTATATTTCTTATTTCTTTGTCTGACAAAAATAAAGCCCTTTAGAATTCTTCTAAGGTGAGCGTGGGGATTTGGTACAATACAGAACCATGACTGGCCTGAAGCACACATCAATGTATTTATAAGACAGCACTCAGATCTAAGCCGCCCCCTAGAGTCTCCAAGGTGAACTGCAGAGAGCAACAGCAATCGCAAGGCTGTGTGGGCTTGACACAAATACCCAACCAACTCCTTAAACCTAAATGTATCCACTTTCAAGGTATGTATTTTAGATTTTAAACAGGGACTGAGTCTTTTCTGAACTCAGCCCTGCTTTGGGAGCTGCAAGTCTCAATGTCTACAGGAGCCAGGGGTATCAATAATAAAAGGGAGGAGTCAATGAATTGAGCAGCACGGACCCCATGCCAAGCACCCCTCAGCCCCAAGGAAATGTGAGCCAGTGTTGCCAATCTCCTGACTTTTTTCAGAAAATGCAAAAAGCTGAAGTTGTAAGGGAACCACTAAGTTATAAAATGACGGAGACCAATTTCAACATAAACACACCTCTCAGGCCACATCGAATGTGTCAGTGGCCCAAAAGCAACCTGTGACCTGTCCTATACAGCTCCCTTGGGTCCTCATGTAGTGTAACATCATAACCTAAGGGTGAAATGGGGATGAGCAAGGAAGTGAAACAATCGCCACCACCGCTGCAGAAGAATGTTGTGCAGACTTAACTTAGAACAGTAGGCAGGGTAGGCAACTTACTGAATACACTTCTTTATTAAACAACGTACTTAATGCATCTGATTTTTGGAAAAATGGAACATTTAATATCAGAATGCATATAGCCCGATGTGTCAAATTAGAAATTCATATCCCAATTCTCCAAAATCTAGTAGCAATTAAAAAAAGGGAAGATTTAGTAGTACCTACATTTCTCCTGTGGCTTGGAAGTGGATCTGCAATCCAAACGCAGATTCTATTTAAAGTTTCTACACTAGACCTATGGGCATATTTGAAAAGTTATTACTTTAAATAAGTTAGCGGCTAACTTTCTAACAATAGTCATTGGACATATACTTTAGAAATTTAACTGGCAGCTTATCTAAAATAATAAAACCATTTCCTAAAACTCCTTTGGGGGGCTGGCATCACATGGTTAATAGCCACTGTACCCTACCTTACCACTTTAATAGCACTTGGCACCATTTGAAATGATCATATTTATTTATTTCTTCTTGCATCTATCATCCATCCATTCTCATCAGAGGTAACTCCTTGAGGCCAGGGAACTTGTTAGTTTCATTCAATAAGGTTTCCCAAACCCTAGAACAGCATCTTGGTGTTTCTTGGAGGCTCAGGAGATATTTTGTTAAATGAATTAAGTCAACCAGTTGACTAGCAAGGAAAGTTTCTTTAGTGGTCACTAAAGACAAGGTAAATCTCTTGGAGTAAAGGCTTTACTCTTCTTGGCAGGATTTCCAGCTCTGTCCCCCACTTTATGGAGGGATAAAGATTCATTTGTATTTCAAAGTTGGTGGCTGGTAAATAAAATGAGAATAGAGAACAATGACAGAGTGGCCTCTTAAAAATCCATTAAACGGATATTCCTCTTTGTGAAAAGAAGATGTCTGGGATAGATAATCCCTGCGTTTTATAGTCAAGCCTCCTCCCTTGGTTTTGGGCCTCCTCCCTAGAGTTTTGGGGATGGAATCTGAGATTTTGCAATTCTAATAAGTTCCAGCTGATGCTAAGGTTGGTTCAGGGGCCACACTCTGAGAACGGCTTGCATAAACTATAAAATGCTATTTCAGTGTTGAGACTGTTACTATCATTCACTCCCTTTCCACATCATCCCCTTTCTGACAAGGGGACTTGACACTCTGACTCTGACAAGCCTCGGCATAAACCAATTCCCTTGTGGAAAGAATTCCTTTAATGGCTGTGGGTTCATATCCTGGTTGTAGAATGAGGAAGCCACAAAGGAAGACTGGCAGCTTTTAATCTACCACAAAGTGGTGGTTTATGATAATGAAACAAAACCAAGTGGATCAAGTGGCATAGGTCACACTACAAGGTTTCATAAATTGTCATTATTGCTTAATGTGTTTTGGTTGTTATTTAATGGTTCCTGAGACCCCACAGTATGCTAAGTCTGAGCTAAGGGATATTCAGATTCCCTGATTTCTAAGGGATGAGCCCACCCTGACCTGCTATGCTGTGCCGTGGACTTTGCCATTATTATTTTTTTTATTAGTAACATTTAGTAAACTAAATGTTTTAGAATCCCTGTGCTAAAAGTCATTTGAGAATAAAGGAAGAAACCTTCCTCATAGCTAACTAGTCACCAAGCATGCCAAGGATTCTATTTTCTATTTCCTAGTTCTTTTCCTTTAGTAACTATGACCACAATGTGTGTGTGTGCATGCGCATACGTGCATGAGTTCATGTCTTTCTGCTCTTGTCTACGGATTTCAGTACTATCATTGGTTCACATAAGTTAACACTGAACATTTGCATGGCGTTTACTATATGTCAGCTATTGTGGTAAGAATTTTATACAAAGTAAACATATTTGATGCTTACAGCAACAGCCTGGGGTAAGCACAATTATTCTCCATGTTTTATAGACAAGAAAACAGGCAGAGAAAGGTGGGCAACCACTATTTACCCAGTTTGGATAAATCACGGTGGTAGGCAGAGGTAAGGAAGACAGGATGCCTTTTGGGTTTTGTGCCCACCAAGGAATAAATTCAATAGTCCAGTGCTCTGGGGAGAGCATAAGCCGAGGCATGTAGGCATGAAAGCATGAGATAGCTGGCTATCTCCCTGCGAGTGGCAGTGAGGTTTGGTGTGAAGGCTAAATATAGTGAGGGCACGGGGGCAGGTTGGCTTGCAATCCATGACATGGGAGATGGAACAGGGGCACACTGCCCCATAAAAGCATTTCCCAAATCTCATTCAAATACCACACATCTGTGATCCACCTCCACTATTTTTAACTTAATATATAAAACCACCTTCCATTTAAAACTGCATTTATTGGGTCTCCTGGGTGGTGCAGGGGGTTAAGATGCAACACTATGAAGCTATCCACAGCCAGCACAGCTCTAGTCTGATCCCCTGGCCAGGGAGGTGCCCCACATGGTACAGCAGACCTCTCCTGTCTCGCCCACTGCTCCCCTCAGCAGCGTATTTCAGTAGATAGACCTGTTGTGCTCCCCACTCTGTCTCTGGTGAATCCGCTCACCCCCCACTGCAACTCTGGCCTGTTCCCAGTTCTTGTATGCATAAATAAATTTAAAAAATGCATTTATTGAAAATTTCATATCATTACTGCCAATATGAAACCAGCTTCTCTTGACAAAGATAGAAGATAACTATAAAAATAGATAATTATTAAACAAAAACAAAACATCAGTCCCTAAACTAACCTATGTACCACAGTAAAACCAAAATCACACTGGGGTACGTGCAAGTGGCAATGATGAGTCACAGGAGATCACTGTTGTTCTTCCATTGAATTTTGCTATTTTTTTTCTTTCAAACATGTATATGTTTCTCTTAGCGAACCTCCATACAAGATCCTCATACAAGATCTCCTTTCTGTTACCTAGCCAGGTTCAGAAAACATTTGGTTGTGTTTTATGTAACGTAAAAATTTCTTGTCACAGGCCTCCCTGGTGGCGCAGGCAGTTGAGCGCAGCGCTGTGAAGCTGTCTGCAGTCTCTGCAGTGCCGGTTCGATCCCCGCTGGCCTCGGAGCAACCCACATGGCGAGCAGACCTCAGACCTCTTCTGTCTCGCCCGCTGCTCCCCTCAGCAGTGTATTTCAGTCAGTCTGCCTGCTGTGTTCCCCTCTCTGTCTCTGGTGAATCGTCTCAACCTCCCGTGCATCTGGCCTGTACCCCAGCTCTTGTATAAATAAAAAATAAATCTCTCCTACTAAGAGGTAAGAACTGTTTTGTAGGTCAGCTATTTTAAATTCCCCTTGTGTTTCAACAGTTCCCAGCACCTCCAGAAGATCCGTCTGATCAATGGAGGCATGTGGCTGCGGGGCGCCCGGCCATAGGGCAACAGCCCAGGCAGCTGCACTGGAGCAGATTCTAATGTGGAAGCTAAGTCTTTCCTAGAAGCTTCCCGCTAAGCAATCAGAGCTAGCCAGCTGTTTCTGCAGATAGCTCTGGCCTGTTATTGAAAGAACGTTGGTTTGTCATCACCGTTTGAGGAGACAGGTTCTTGCTCTAAATTGAAGAGAGTTACATGAATGCATACATGTATGGACGTGTGTTTACTGGAGGGCTTGTTTGTTGAATAATAGACAGTGAGGAGAAACAGGGAAGTAGAAATGCAAAAAAGCTTTTTGCTATTGTCCTTATCTTTCTTGCCTCTCTTCCTCCTTCCTTTTCTCCTCCCTTCCTTCCTTCCTTCCCACCCTCTTTTTCATTTTGTTAGTCTCAGGGAAATGTTATACTGAAGCAGCCAGCCAGAGTCTGTGCTAACAGCTTCCCTTGCCCAGGCAGGGCAGTTGGCTTAAGAACTCATAAGTGGGGACCTCCCTGGTGGCACAGGGATTAAGGACACAGTGCTGTCAATCTACAGCCAGCCACTGCAGCATGAGTTCAATTCCCGGATAGCCAGGGAACAACACACATGCATAGCAGACCTCTCCTGTCTCGCCCACTGCTCCCCTCAGCAGTGTATTTCAGTAGATCTGCCTGTTCTGCTCCCCACACTTTCTGGTAAATCCTCTCACCCCCCTGCACCTCTGATGTACACCCCAGTTTTTATATGCATGAATAATTTTTTTTGTTTTAAAAAAGAAGAACTCGTGAGTGATATGGCCCACATATTTCCATGGTGTCATTTGACCTCTGGTCTGTGAAATGATTCCCACTGATATCATGATACTAAGATACCATTAATATAGTTGCACTCTTACACTCCGTGTCAAGAAAAAAAGCATACTAGACTGAAAATGAGTTAGATGCAAATGGTACACCCGACTCAGTCACTTCTTAGCTATGTGGCTCTGGGCAAATCATATGATCGCTCCAAGCCTCAGTTTACTTATCTGTACTTGTGTTTCTCAAAATACCAATAGGACTCAAAATATTATCATATGTGTTTAAGCCCTTCATAAATCACCTTGTAAGTAAAGTGCTGATTTAATGTGTGATATGCTAGTGGCCAAATCGTCCTAAAAATTTCTTAATCCCAGTTTAGAAACTGTACATCTTTCTAGCTTCCATAGCAAAAAAAAAAAAAAAAAAAAAAAAAAAAAAGATTTAGTCACTATTCTATAAAGAGGTTTAACTATTCTTCAAAGAGATTTCTATATTCTACAAAGAGATTTCTATACTCTATCAAGAGAATGCTGAGGTGACTTAAACATCCACCTGAAGTTGTACTGAAGAAGTGGTGTTTTGTTCCTTTGCCAACAAGCTCCCTTCCCTATGGGATGAATAAAGAATAAGTGGTGTTATCACAGCAACAGCTGAAGACGATGGACTTAGGAGATACACCAAACCTCTGGAGTAAAAATATGTGAAAGGACAACACAGTTTTGCGTGAATGAGGAGGCTGTGCCCACGGATAGCAGCTCCATGGGGAACGGCTTCCCGCCCAGAGGTGGATCTATCACTCGCTCCCAATGGCTGCTTCTCGTGTGCTTTTCTCTCTTCTATTTGCCTCCCCAAGATCACACTTTCCCTCTCACCAGCCCCTCTGACAGTCTCCCTTTAAGTTTAACCCTTTAGAGCACTTAGCTGACAGAGCTAAGACCTGGCATGCCAGGAGAACCTTCACAGCTGCACAGAACTCATGGATCAGACATTCGGGAGGAGAAAAGAAGGGAAAGTGAGAACCTCAATGCCTCTCTCTCAACTCAGAATGAATTAAAATGCTCACCTAATTATGAACAGAAATAATTCTAATAAAATCACCTTGAATAGCCTGAGTTCTATGATAGTTATGCAAGAGCCATCTCTGTTTTATATTAATAACTTTTATTCTTAAAGACAATTTATTTTCATCACTGGCCAACATGTCTTTTCAAATCTTTGTACTATTATCTGATTAGGGGGGTTAACATTCCATGGTTAGAATCCTCTCCTTCTGTAAACTCCCTGTTTACACTGCTCCCGGTCAGCTCTCATAACTAGGCATTGCGGAGAGATGCTGTGGAGATTGCACAGGCCCATTGTCACTGTAGGAAAAAATCAGATTTTCTGGGGCTTGGTTCAGCTGAGACATGTTTACATGTGAGGGATATTCAGATATTATAGCTTTAATGCCAAGCTTCCTAACTCAGCTTAGTTTAGTGTGGTGTTAGATGTATGCACAAACTAACTTGTTTGGTGGGGAAATGCATTAGGATATGAAAGGAGTAGTACCCCCCTGACAATGGCTTAGTCTGGAGGCATATCAGCCTGGGGTATACACGTGACATATATTAGCCAGTGGGTTTATGAGTTAACTAGGCGTTGCCCCCACACTGGTCAAAGAAGGAATTGCAATTGCTCTTCCTTGGTCATTTGGGGCAGAGGCTAGAAATAGCTGCAGAAATGAGCATAGCACCAAGCACGAGCTACTAGACCCTGGGGCATATGGACCTGAATTTTACAGTCCTCTGTTCCCAAGACAATAGTCTCAACTTGATGAAACATACAGACATGAACCACATGGCCAACACCAATGTGTGTGTGTTGAACTACCAGAGATAAGAAATATCCTTATTGGCAAAGTTAGGGGGCAGCATAATCAATCAGAAGATGAAAAAGGGGAAACCTGGGATTCCTGGCAGACCAGGAATAACAAAAGCACTTGTCCATATCTGCTGCTTGTTGGTGTTTTAATATAACCAAGCAATTCTCAAGGGAAGGGCTGTCATTTTTAATGTTTAGGGACATTAGACAACCAAACAAAGTGACCAAACCTTGTTAGCTGAAAAGCAATTTTATGGCATCAAAGCTGGACTATCAGAAACTCTGAAGTTACTTTCCCATGAGCAACAGAATCTCACTTAACTCACACACAAATGTCTAACCAGGAGGGTCCAGTTTAAAGAAATTTGATATATCTTTACAGTGGAATAGGAGGCAGTCATAGAAAAAAAAAAGCTCCATTAAAAAATTGAAGTGTAGATAGAAATTCTTTGTAGGAACGCGGAGAGTTAAATTTTATATTATCTCCCCAAATGTCTTTAGTAGTAATTACCTTTATAGTAAGGAAATCATAAATGTTGTTTTCTGCTCATATGTAAACACAAGTGCTCTCAAATCTCTCTGCCACTACCTCTTCTTCAATACCACCACTGAAAGAAGTTAAAACCTAGAAATTACTTAGATAATTCAGAGGACTCAGGCCGCTAACTGTCATGAAATAAAAATCTCAATAAAATTTAAACGAGATGGATGAAAGCTGGCCTTGGCTTTGGGGACACTTTTCCTCTCTACCACATTTCCTTAAGTCGAGGTTAAGCCAGCACTTGTGTCTGCGTTCAATCCTAGTTTTCTCCCCATCAGCATGTACGGGTTCCCAAAGCAAAGTCAACCAAGGTTAACTTGCTCTTTTCTCCTTTTCACTCAGTGGCTGATGACAAGCACATGAAGCCAACCAAGCTTTCTAAAATATTTCTGAAGTCTATTCCCCTAATACATCTTCTTTGAATTATTTTACAGTGGGGAGTAGTTTGACTTCGGGGACTGAGTCTACCAGTGGTGTTGAAGTTGCCCCCAGGGATGGCCTCCTGGGGTCATTTCCTGGAAACCCAGAAAAGGGTCCAGGCAAACAGGGTGGGTCCCTGACTTTGGCGCTTAGGGAACAAGAAGGAACACTGGGAAGTGAGAACATATGATAATCATAACTCAGAAAGACAACTAAAAAGTGCAATCCTGTGGTCCCATCTGTAAGCCACTGTCATAAACACACACACACACACACACACACACACACACACACACACACACATATATATATATATATATATATATATATATATACACATATGCAGTGTCTTTACTAATCAAGCAACATGAAAGATTCACCCAACTACTAGCCTGTAAGAAATAGTAAGATTTTTAAATTTCCTTAGGTGATAAAATCACATCAAAAACATGCCCTTCAACTTGCAATGTACTTTGTTCCCCCAGCCCCACCCTACCATTGGGAAAACTGCAATACATATTTGGTGGGGCAATGCCTGGCTCATGATAAGTGCTCAGTAATTATGTGTGGGGGCCTCCCTGGTGGCGCAGTGGTTGAGCGCTGGGTTGCAAAGCTGCCCGCAGCCTCTGCAGCTCCGGTTCCATCCCCGGCCACTGGGAGAGGGTCCCACATGGAGCGCAGACCTCTCCTGCCGCCCGCTGCTCCCCTCAGCAGTGTACTTCGGTCCCTCTGCCTGCTCTGCTCCCCGCTCTGGCTCTGGTGAATTCTCTCACCCTCCCGCGCTTCTGACTGTACCCAGTGCTTGTATAAATAAATAAATAAATCTTTTAAAAAAATAATAATAATTATGTGTGGGAGGGAAGGGGAGGGAGGAAAAGGAGCCAATTACAGGTAACTGTCATGAAATGTGTGGACATTCCTCAACCTGCTAAAGATGGAGCTTCCATATGACCCAGCTATTCCAAAGAACACAGAATCATTAATTCAAAAGGGCACCTCTACCCCTATGTTTATAGCAGCACTATTTACAATATCTAAGCTATGGAAACAACCCAAAAGCCCAAAAACAGATGACTGGATCAAGAAGACGTGGTACATATACACCATGGAATATTACTCAGCATTCAAAAAAGATAAACACATGCAATTTGAAACAAAATGGATGGAGGGGGAAGAGGCCTTGCTCAGTGAAATAAGGCAGAAAATCTCAATGAAATTTTAATGAGATGGATGAAAGCTGTCCTTGGCTTTGGGGGACACACTTTCCTTAAGAGGAAGGGAGGAAAGGCTGGAGGAAAAGAAGAAGGAAAGGAGAGAAGGAAGGAGGGCAGCTCTCCAAGCCACATAGTTCACGCACTATTGTATGGACAGGATTGCACATTACAGAGAGATGAGGACATACCCGATTTTTTATGACTTCCAAAGTCATCTCCTAGTCTTGGTAACAGCTCAGATACTCAATAGTTCTATTAAGAAATTCTCCCTATAGCTCATATAAATCCTCTCTGCTTGATGTTAAGCCACTTGCTGGGGTTCTGTCTCTGAGGAGACAGTGAACAGCTGATCTCAACACTTGGTACCATCCTTCTCCATCCACTTAAAGAGAGTAAGTCATCACCTCATTGTCTTTTCATCTTCCCCTTAAAGACCCCAATTCCCATAGCCTTTCTTCATGGATCCCACTCTCTAATCCCTTAATCCGATGATGCATATGAGTACTCAGTTCAAAGTCAGTAAAAATAGCATGTTATCAAATGGTGCTACCAGGAGATCTAGAACAAACTCTCCGGCCTCACCTCCTCACACACCCTCTATAGAGTCTGCCCAGAGCGTGGATATTCTCTGGCCTCTCCTCAGAGGCTGGGAGAGAAACTGTTTGTACAGGTGTGTTCAAACCATCACCAAATATCTGGTGGTCGACTCAGTCACATTTCACACTACGCTGGACACAGACAGAGGGGAAAAGCCAATGGACGGGGTTCCTGTGTTCAATCTGAGCATTCTGTCAGCTCGTGAGTCAATGAGTGAGTGAGTGAGAGAGCAAGGGGTTGGGGGGGAGGGAGGGCAGAAAGGAGAAAGGGAGGAGGGGGAAGGGAGCCCCTGTCACCCTATAGCTTTCAACTGGTATCTGCCACAGCAATGATCGACCTCCAAATCGGTGACCATGGAACAGGATGACTCTAGTCCTTAGGAGCTAATGCCAGTGAGGGGCCCCAGTCTGGAGTTAGTCCTGTCTCCTGGACACCAGGCTACTCCACGACACCCCTTCCCTGTGTCATTCATTGTAGACACAGGGAGAATATTCTAGCTAACGTGGGGGTTGCTGCTGCAGCTCTCAAGCCTTCCTTCCAACACCCTTTTCACTCCTCTTTGCCCACTGTACTGGCCATGAGTTCAGGAGTGGGAGTCTGGCCCAGGAGGGTGTGCGAAGCCCCTTGTCCTCTAGTACTTCCTTCTCCAGTGGATGTGGCTGCCACATCTTAGTACCACAAGTCTAGGATGGACACTGGGGCTAGGGAAGCCCAAGGAATGACCCAGGCAGAGAATGTTTGAATCCCCAGAGGAAGGGCAGGGAAGAGAGAGTGGACTTATAAAAGACACTTGTCTCTTTGGGGGAAAGACAAGCAGAGAGGCCAACCCAACCCTGCCTGGCAGCCAGACCCAGACAGTCCCTTTAAGGTCTGTTTACATCTTTCAGCCAGAAAGCGCACTGTCATCATTTCTTGAAGTCATTACTCAGAACACACCCCCACCGCATTTTATTTTATTCCCATTTTAGGAGCGATTAAATGGCAGCAGAGCGCAGCAGCGATGAAGCAAATCATGAGAGGCTCTGATAAAGACAGAGTCTGAATGCTCGCTGGAACTGCTCTCTGTGCCAGACTATTTTTAATGCAAGTTGATGCAGCTGTCCCCCACTTAGACTTACCAGTGACCCCACTGGGAACACAGTTCTTTTTCCACCTTCCTGACCCTTCCCACTCACCGTGCTATGCCTGCGTGGGTATGCATACGTGTGCACACATGGGGATGTGTTTAAATGCTCTTCTCTACATTCCTACACACGAGAGATGGACTTAGCTTCCCAAGAATATAACTTGACCCAGAGATCAGAATCGTTACTAGTACAGCCTCCCACCCCACCTCCTTAGTGATTCCTCATGTAGGAGCCCATTAAAGGTACACAAGAGTGTTGTTTTAAAGGAGGTTGAGTAGATACACAGACTGTGGAGAGGCTGGGACTATTTTCAGAGAAAATATACAAGACAGTGGAAACAGTATGAGTGCTTGGGAGGGACCGGGGGAGCCAAGGATCACAGATGTTATGACGACATTCTCTTTTACTATTCTTTTGCACCATGGATTTTTTTTTTTCACCATGAATAAATAGTACCTTAAAAAATTACCTTAAGAATTAAAAAATGGGGCTTCATTGGTGGCACAAGAGGTTAAGTTCGGCATTGTAAAGCTATCCACAGCCTCTGCAGCACAAGTTCTATCCCCGGCCAGGGAGCTACCCACATGGCACAGCAGGCCTCTCCTGTCTTGCCTGCTGCTCCCCTCAGCAGTGTATTTCAGTAGATCTGTCTGTTCTGTTTCCCACTCTGTCTCTGGTGAATCCTCTTACCCCCCTACACCTCTGGCCTGTACCCCACAGTTCTTGTATGCATAAATAAATAATAAAATCTTTAAAAAAGTTAAAGGCAAGTGGGTAGGGGCTACCAACTTGAATTTGCTGAGTACTGGCTACATGTCAGTCATTATTAACTGCTGTTTTACTACAAAATCTTCCTGAATCTTCATAACCACCTCATGTGAAGCCCTATTTTATGAAAAAAGTAAAACAGACTCGGGGAACATTATCATTCTGCCTGCATAGATGGCAAGGAAGGAAATGAACTGTCCTTTCTGGTTTCAGAAGCCCAGCTCAGTCCCCAGATGAAGTGGCCTTGACTTCAAATCATTCAAGTTGATAATGCAGACACTCTGAGGCCACCTCTTAAAACCTGGAGGAATGTTGTTAAATCTTATCACATGATTCACACCAACTGAAAGGCTCTTCCTTGACCTGGCACTTTGTGGTTGAGAAATGCGTAGGCACACCGGTAGGGAAAGTGTGCCTTCACCCACAAACCTCACTCCAACGTGGAAGAGATGGTGCTATCACACCCTCTTCACCAAAACACAATTTTCAAATGGGAGATTTTCAGGTAGAAGTGAAATGGCTGGTCAATATTCTAAATCTCCTAAGCCTACCAATGCTTCATTTAACAATTATTTTTGGAATGATCCCTCTGAGCCAGAGACTCTCCGTGACCACTAGGATGATAGAGGTGAGCAAGGTCCTCGCCCCAGGAAGCACCTGTCTTCATGTGAAGAGACAGGCAATGAAACAGGCCAATAAGTTAAACATACGCAACCTTGCCAACATTTGTTGTTGCTAGTTTTTTTTAATATGTGCCATTCTCACTGGTGTGAGATGGTATCTCATTGTAGTTTTGATTTGCATTTCCCTGATGTTGAACATTTTTTCATATGCCTGTTGGCCATTTGCATTTCCTCTTTGGAGAAGTTTCTTTTTAGCTCTTCTGCCCATTTTTTGACTGGATTATTTTCTTAGTTTTTGTTGAGTCTCATCAGCTCTTTGCAGATTTTTGTGATCAGTCCTTTATCATTAGTGTTGTGTGCAAAAATTTTCTCCCAGTCGGTGGGGTTTTTCTTTGTTTTGGTTATTGTCTCTTTTGCTGTGCAGAAGCTCTTTAATTTGATCTAGTCCCAGCTGTTTATCTTTGCCTTCACTATCACTGCTTTGGGTGATGTGTCTGTAAAGATGTCTTTGATGTGCATGTCATGTAGTGTTTCGCCTATATTTTCTTCTATGTATTTTATGGTTTCAGGTCTTATGTCTACTTCTTTAATCCATTTTGAGTTGATTTTTGTGCATGGTGTGAGGTAGTGGTCAAGCTTCATTCTTTTGCATGTAGCGACCCAGTTTTCCCAGCACCATTTATTGAACAAACTTTCTTTGCTCCAGTGCATATTATTTGCCCCTTTGTCAAAGATTAATTGACCATAAATCTGTGGGTTTATTTCTGGATTTTCTATTTGATTCCATTGGTCTGTGTGTCTGTTCTTGTTCCAATACCATGCAGTTTTGATGATTATAACTTTGTAGTATAGTTTGAAGTCTGGGCGTGTGATGCCTCCATTCCCTTCTTTTTTTTTTTTCAGAAGAGCTTTGGCTATTTGGGGTTTTTGGTGATTCCATATGAATTTCAAATGTTGGCGCGGTTGTGGAGAAAAAGGAACTCTCCTGCACTGCTGGTGGGAGTGCAAACTGGTCCAACCACTATGGAGAGCTGTGTGGAGATTTCTTGAACTACTAAACATAAAGCTTCCATATGATCCAGCAATTCCACTCCTAGGTATTTACCCAAATGACACAGAAACAGTAATTCCAAAGGGCACCTGCACCCCTATGTTTATAGCAGCACTATTTACAATGGCTAAGCTATGGAAGCAACCCAAATGCCCAAAAATATTTGACTGGATCAAGAAGATGTGGTACATATACACAATGGAATATTACTCAGCAATCAAAAAAGATAAACACATGCAGTTTGCAGCAACATGGATGGAGCTAGAAGGGATCATGCTCAGCGAAATAAGTCAGAAAGAAAAAGAAAAATACCAGATGGTCTCACTCATATCAGGAATTTAGAAAACCTAAATAAGAGACCAGGAAAAAGACTAATCAAAACAAAGTAAAAATCAAAATCTGGGGCGGGGTGGGGGGTGCAGGAAGAAAGGACTGGAGTCTAAATAAGGGAGGGGTGCAATTGTATGGGGAATATAACCAAAATGAAAATGCATATATTGTGCAAAGATGAAAAAAGATGTAAGAATTATATAAAATAAAATATTTAAATAAAAAAGAGGTAAAAAATGAAAATATAAAACTTAATATTTCAAACCAAGTTAAAAAAAGTTAAACATATGGTAGTAAGTATATCAGAGAGAATTAAAATAAACTGCTGTAAAAGAAGGAATAGGTGGCTACTTTAGCTCAGGTCAGCAGGGAAGGACTTCTAAGGAAGTGATATTAATCTCAATGACAAGAAGGATAAATAGGTCCGGGGAGCTACTCGCCTTACAAACAAATTCAGCTTCCTCTGGTCTGTCCAGCTCTACCCAATCTCCGGTCCATGCTCCTACTCATTTACAACATGAATTTGTAATCCCAGAAGTGCGAACTGGAAAGGACTCTCAAATCTTCTTGCTCTCATGCCCTCACTTCAGATATGTGGAAAGAAAGATCCAGAAAAGAAAAGAGCAGGTCACACAGCTAGTTGCCTTGACTGAAAGCTGAGAGTCCTGTCTCTTAGCCCACGTTTCTTCCACAAATCTTCCCGGCTTGTCTCCTGAGTGGCTACCTCCTACCTGCACAATCTTCACCCTGCTTGGTTTCCACCCACAGACACTGACTCTTTCCCAAACAGCAGGGGACCTTCTGCAGAGCAAGTAGCAGCTCTGAGAACACAGAAGGGTCTGGAGAACACAGAAGAGGCACAGTCCCAACACCACATCCCAGACATGCCCAGGAGCTGGGCCTGGTTCCTGCTGTGCCCATCTTCCCAAATGGCACCTAAGAGGGGAACCCAAGTTGGGAGCTGCAAGGCTCTGTGACCTCAGGAGACACTCTCTTTGGTAATGATCCCTGATTTCACCAAGTCAATGTGAAAACATTCTGATCTATGATCCCAGCCTCTCCCAAACACCTTACAAAATGATTAACCACGAAACCTCTTCAAACAAGTTCCCTGAATATATTTAAAAGGATCTATGAAAACTAAACTACATTAGAGATTTCACCCCCTTCCTGCCCCCACCTCACACACACAAATAACTCCTGTATCAAGGACAACAGTATCCATTTGGATTCTTAATGATAGATTTGAGACTCTCATATTATGTAATGACTCCCATTCATTTGGTATTTCTTGAACTGCTCTATAAAACACACTCCTCCGGGTTGCCGGGAGGACATGATGATGTCAACATGCAGCTCTACCCGCTGGAAGCATGCACGCAGCTCAAAACTCAGGCAGCTATGATGGGGGCTGCTGCTGCAGCATGGGCAAGCCACAGGGGACAGGAGAGTGCGAGGTGCCATGTCAGTCAAATATCAGGGAAGGGGACAGGACCCTCTTAACTGTGTTCCAAGGAGGGCTGTGAGTGGATCATTGGCTAATTCATTGCAGGAACAGGAAACATCAAGGCATGTTGTACAGGAGCAATAGCTCAAGGACACACTCTCGGGACAGAGAGGAGCCCATGACAGCTTGACGGAGATATGGGAAGTGAAGAGAAGAGGAGACTGGTCCTGGACAGTAGGCCAGAGCCTTAAAAGCAAGAACAGACAAGCCTGGATCCAACCCAAAAAGCACAGAGGCCTTGAGCAGGTTTGGGCAGCAAAGAACACAATCTAGAAGCTCATCCCCACAGCCTGGCCCAGGGTGATCTGAAAGGATAAAGGTGATCATCACGGGCAGGGAGGTCCATTTGAAAAGTCAATCCATGCTTCCTAGGGCCAATCAGAAGGAAGAAAATTCAAGCACCAGAGTAAAGATAGAATGATAAGGAAGGAAGGAATCCAAACCTCTGGGGAAGGGTCTAGTCTGGGGAAGGGGTGTGTGGGTCTCCCAAGCCATGTCTTCCAGCTGAAGGGAGACAATTCATTGTGAGCGACCATCAGCAATGAGAAAGGTGAGCATGAAATGCCCCACACTTGAAACAGTCATCCTCAGACCACGTGAAGGCTGCCCAGCCGGACATCTCATCATCCATGCATGAAGCCGCTGTTATTAATAACTCCTCTTCTGGAGAGATCTGGAAGAGTGTGTTATACATGAGGGACCCTGAGTACTTCTTAAATTATTATGTCTCCACAGCAGCAGAAAAGCAGCTTGATTGGGGTGAAGAGCAGGAGCCCAGGGAAGAACCATTTCTGAACAAATGATAACTCCAGGGAGGGAGAGACTGTCATCAAGTACACCAGGCATCAATGAGCCAGTCGCAGGGCCCTGGGACAGATGCTGCGTGACAGACAGATGCCTTCCCACTGTGGTGGGAACTACAACCCTCACCACGCACGCCCAGGTTCATAGGGGGTTGGCACAGGATCACCCGCCCAGGCTGTCTGTGACAACGCTGCCCATTTCGAGAACTTTATCTCCATCTCCCTTCCTGGCTACACTTCTGAATAAACACAGCTTGGTCTCCACTTGACCTCTTGGAGCCTCGTTCTCAAAGTAAGCCCACTGGCCCACAAGGTCTCTTGAAACTGCCTTAAACCAGTATTTCCCTACATGCTTCACAGAATATGAATTTCATGAGCCAAGGAATCTGGTGAGAAAATAAATTGGGGAAATGCCAGAGTAAGAAAACTTAAAGATGTTTCTTTGCCATTAGACACCTCTGAACCTTCTAATGCTAGTATGTTCTGAGATTCTCCCAGAATGAGAAATAGTGGAGGGCATGTCTCAAGTTTATTTATTGGCAGAGTCATACATCAGAAAAGCCTTTCAAGGGGACAGGCACCCCACAGAACACACTTGAAGAAACACCAAGGATGACACGCCTCTCAGGAATTTTTGTATTTAACTGGGAAGCAGGAATAGTAATACGAGTTATTGACTATTGAACACTTACCAGTCCTTCCCACATATTAACATATTTCATCCTCATAACAATCCTGTGAGTCTGGTACTATTATAACTTCCCATTTTACAGACAAGGAAGTGGAAACACGAAACAGTTAAGATATGCGTCCACGCTCCTAAATTGACAAGTTAGTGAACAGGGGAGCTGGGAATTGAACCCAGTCACCCTAGAAATTAATCTCTAAAGGCAGCATTTCAAGACACTATGATCAGCTGGCAGTGGGAGATTTAGAGAAGGGTTTTTGCAAAGTAAGATTCCAGTCACAGTAAATGCAATTTCTTTGCCATAAGTGAGGTTTCGTAGACCTCCCCATTTTTTGTGGAAACACAACATCTAAATCACAAAACTGATTCAGTTTCTTCATCAAACTCTGCTCTATAGTACATGCACATGCTTCCATTCGAACATTCATGACTCAGCACCACAACCAGTAAAAAGTGTCAATTCGTGAAGAAAGTGATCTCTTTCACCAAAGCAGCAAGAAATGAAGATAAGAGTTTGAGAAATGTGTTCTCCAAGTATTGCTCTCTCCCTCTCCAGCTCAGAGAACAAAACAAAGGAAGTCTCTTCCTTTCACATGTAAAATTTTATATCCCAGCACCCTGGACTTTGCTTGAAAATCACCAAAGACATGACCTACCCTCTCCCACTTCCTCTCCTTGTTCAGAAGGATGATCACCAGTTTCGGGTGCATCTGGTAGCCATCTTCACTGAAGGACAGATTTCTCCCCTCAAAAGTGACATTGATCAGATATCTGTGAAGACAAAAATCAATGAAAGGTTAGGAGTGTGAAAAAGCAGGCCCAGAACAAGGAGAGAGAAAGGTGAATGGAGACAGACAAGTAGCTGGATCTACAAACCCCACTGAGAAACTTGGCACCCCTGGAGCTCCTATTTGCATAGACAACAGACAACCAAATAGCCACTTACTGGGAATAATGTGAAAGGATAACAGAAACTTAAATAAGTTCTGGGCTTGAGTTTTTAGGCTACAGCTATGACTTTGAATACATTCCTGGTATTGGGAACATCAGTTTGTATCTACCATAGGCAAAAAAAAAAAAAAAAAAAGTAATAAAGCAATCTACTTTATTAGCTTTGTAAGACTTAAATGAGATCCCTTACCATGGGATCTGGAACTCTCATTAAGTGGTAACAATTACTATTCAAAAACCAAAAAAAAAAGGAGCTGGGTTAAAAGGCAGAGGTAGTGGAGACAGACAGGACATTGGAGTGTATCCAGACACTGCTGAGAAGGCTGCATATGGGAACCCAGAATCTCTGCCCCCCCCCCCCACAGGGACCTGCATAAGTTTTCCAAATCTTGCTAAGATCCCAACATACTTCTAGAAGTTGCAAGATGATTTCAAGGATATGTTTTGATTTGAGTCTGTTCTTTTGTTTTGCTTCTCTACATGAATTACACATGAGTAATTCATCCATTATTTGTCTCTCTCTTTCTGAGTTTTTTCACTTAGTATAATCCTTCCAGTTCCATCCATGTTGTCACAAATGGCACGATTTTTCTTGTTTTGCGAGCTGATTAGTATTCCATTTGTGTATATACCACACATCTATCACTCATCTGTCAGTGGATGCTTAGGTTGCTTCCATTGCTTGGCACTTAGAAACTGTGCAATGGGGGCCTCCCTGGTGGTGCAGGCAGTTGAGCGCAGCACTGTGAAGCTGTCCGCAGCCTCTGCAGTGCCGGTTCGATCCCCGCTGGCCTTGGAGCAACCCACATGGTGAGCAGACCTCTCCTGTCTCACCCACTGCTCCCCTCAGCAGTGTATTTCATCAGTCCGCCTGTTCTGTTCCCCGCTGTCTCTGGTGAATCCTCTCACTCTCCCGTGCATCTGGCCTGTACCCCAGCTCTTGTATAAATAAAATAAATCTTAAAAAAAAAAAAAGAAATACTGTGCAATGAACACAGGGTGCATATATACCTTCACATCAATTTTTGTATCCTTCAGGGAGACACCGCTGAGAGAGATTGCTGGATCATATGACAGACATACTTATAATATTTTAAGAATTCTCCATCTGTTTTCCATAAGGGCTGGACCAATCTACATTCCCACCAACAGGGTATGAAAGCTCTTTTTTTCTCCATATCCTCAACAACACTTGTTGTTGGTGGTCTTTTTGATATGAGTCACACTCATGGGTCACTTTTTGAAATGGGTCATGCTCATAGGTCATTGGAAAAGTGTCTTTTCAGCCTATTTTTATGCTGAGGCTACCAGAAGGGGAGGGTGGAGAGCCCAGCAAACAATGGTGGAGGATTACTGGTGGTTTGGTGGTGGGTGTGGTGTGATAATATACATTTGCAGAGATGGGAACCTATATCCCTGAAAAACATACAGTGTTGTAAACCGACAATACCTCAAGAAACATAATCTAAAATCAGACAGACAGACAGATGACAGACAGAGATAACTTAGACAAGTGGGATAGGAGAAACAGTTGCAAGATGCTGCCAGCAGGCAGGCACCTGGCTCCATAAGGTGCATCTGGAGACCAGGGCTGCTGCACTGTGTACGGTAAACAGGAGAGACTGGGGTGGGGACTGGAGGGAGAGCCATGCACAGCGTGCTCCAGGTGCAGGCACACAAATTAGCAGAAACTCTGACAATAATTCGAGTGAGACCAATGAAATTGTCTTCCTCAACACCCGCACCTCACCTCATCCCCTGCTGGCTGCTCCGACCTGATGAGGAGTGCCCTCGGTGGGAAGTCCCATGGGTGTGCTCATTACAACCACATTAATGCAACTGGGCTTCGGGTAATTAATGTGCCTTTACTATAAGGGCCAGGGAGTCAATACTGATTTGCTCTTGCTCGCATGACATCCTACTCCAGAGCCTCGGGCCCAGTGCCTCTATAAGATGTTACTGCTGAGAAGCAAGAGGGGTATCTGGTCATTGCATGAGCGTTTCTCCAGGGCCTGGAAGCTGTGACCAAAAGTGGCTTCCTGATACAGTGAAGGGGAGGAGTAGACTACCTGAGGGCAGCTTAAAGTTGTCCCATGAAGTCTTCTCATTTGATGAAATCGCAAGACCCTTTTTGTTGACACTTCTAAGTAACATTAGGTTAAATAACAAAACTACTAGGTAAGTATCCTTCTGGCACTGAAAGATGACCAGACATGGTGAACCAAATCTGCCTGTACCACTTGCCATTGCCAGAGCTTCCAGGGATAGTTAAGTCTGCCATTCCCTGGTGCTGTCCAGCTTCACATATGCATTCCAGAACACGGGGGTCCTCAAAGGAATAGAGAGACCCGAAATCTCAGAATTGAAGGAGACTTTCATCATCAACCTGCCTAGCACTTCTGACTGTTTCTGCGTCCCCATTATGACATCCAAAAGTTGACCTTGTCAGTTCTTCTTGAATACGTTCACTGCTGGGGAGCCCATCATTGCCCCCCTACCCTCCTGGTAGGCATCTTACTGTTGGGTAGTTTGCTTTCACATCAAGCTGAAATCTGCTCACCTTATACAGTCTTAATCTAATTCCTCCTCCATATAAGAGTTCCTGAAGCATTTGAAGACATCATGAATCCCTTATAAAATTTTAATTTTTGAAAATCTTAAGCCTGTTTAGTTTTTTTAATTTTAACTTGTGAGATAAATAAATCCAAGCACAGAGAGGTCAGCTTATTTGCCCAATGTCCCACAACTAATTAAGAGCAGAAATAACATTTAGAATCACATTCTAGTTCCCCCCATACCACCCTGATTCTCACAGGCCACATCAGGTTTGACGTGCCCAGTTCTTTCATGTAGTTATCATGTGAATGGGTTCAAGACCCCTGACCGTCTGATCCCCTTGGCTACTCTCTCTAGATACTTCCAGTGGGGACAGTGTAGCATCTCTAATTCAAAGCAATGTTCCACATGGCATCTTCTCCATCCCCTGCACTGCTCTCAGCTCTCATCTCATCTCAGTGCTGCTTATTCAAGCCCATCACTAATTAGAAAATAAAGTTCAGGTCTCCTGCTGCCTACACAAACTTCAACACTCCAACCGAAGTTCTGTATCACTCATTCCAAGGGATATAATTACAAAATCACAAGATAAAATATTTTAAAGTAACAAACCAGAATTTAAGTATCCAACATAATTTACTTGGCAAATATGTTCTTACTACCACAATACTGCATGGCTTAGAATAACCTGGAAGGTTTCAGAGAAGATTGGGAAACAGAAAATTTTGGAAGAAAGAGAGGGAGAAGGAAGAGACAGACAGAGATGGGCGAGAGGAGGAGGGAGGGAGAGAGAGATCCATCACCGGCTAGCTTGCCTAAGAGGAAGATGGATGTGGGGAGCGAGAAAGAGGGAACACAGGAAAGAAAGAATGAAAGGAGAGAGGAAAATAAATTACCTGCCTTAAGTGCCCTCCATTTCACTAGACATGGCTCTGAATAATTTTGACTTTATCTAAAACACCATTAAGAATAATTAAAAGAAAGTGAGCATTTCAGAAGGCAATTATGAAAGAGAAGTTCCAAAAATAATTGAAGTAATAAGTAGCATGAAATGAATAAGAAGAGCCTCTCAAGATGGCTCCTTTGATGGGGACAGCACTGCACTGAGTGTATACACTGAGAAATTCAAACTTTGCTCTCTGTTCTAGGGCCTTCTGATGCCTCTTAAAATTTTTTCTCTTGGGGCCTCCCTGGTGGCTCAGCGGGTTGAACGCAGTGCTGTGAAGCTGTCCACTGCCTCTGCAGCATGAGTTCAATTCCCAGCTAGCCACGAAGATACCCACATGGCACATTAGACCTCTCCTGTCACGCCCGCTGCTCCCCTCAGCAGTGTATTTCATCAGTCTGCCTGTTCTGTTCCCCACTCTGTCTCTGGTGAATCCTCTCACCCTCTCGCGGCTCTGGCCTGTACCCCAGTTCTTGTATAAAAAATAAGTCTTAAAAATAATTTTTTTCTCTTTGTGGGATTTATTCCTCCTCTTCCAGCTCCACATGTCCTTTTCATTTTACCCAGCCACTTCTCACATATTTCATATTCACCAAGAATATTAATACAATTTCATGACAACATGAAAAATATTTTCCTCCAAAGTTTCCTTTAATCATTCCTATCCTTCAGCAGTGTTTGTCGTTCACATTGTGTTTTTCTGAGTAATCCCTGCTGAGGTGCCAACATTGAGCTGATAGTGAGGAGCTTGCAAATACACACTCATCTTGAGCAAGGGTGATGCTCTCTGGACAGGAGAGCAAACCAATCCATCCATCAGTAATGAAAAGTGTGAAAAAATAATTGAGAGTGTGGACTTCTACCCATGTGGACTTGGCACCTGAACCTCAGTTTTTCCTGTTTAAAATGGAAAAGCCATTTTACCTCCAGATTGACAGATGAGGCTGCTGTGAGGATCTTATGAGGCAATAGGGGAAAAAAACATGTAAATCATGACACAGAAATGGGTAGAGGGGGCCAGCTATATGCTAACTGATAGAAACTAGACTTTGGGTGGCACATGCTGAAGTAAAATTATGACGCTGTACACCTGAAACTCAATGTTGCAAAACCCGTGTTACTTCAATAAAAAATTTACCGCATAAAAAGATAAAAGGTTATAGAATATGAAATGAGTAGAAAATGAAGAGATTAGCATGACTGAAGTGTCTAAAAAAAGGAACTTGCCTCATTTTTGCATCTCAGTGAGTAAAAGTTTGGTAACTACATTTTAACAAGACCCCATTATCAATGGAATACAGTGGAGGGATGCAGACTGCCTGCCAGATATGGAGGATAAACTAGGTCAAATGGCCGTACTAATCAATTTAACCTTCCCTAAGATGTGAAAATATTCAAGTACCTTTGGATCTGGCTGTACTTTTTCAATTTTCAATATTAATTAAAATCTCAAACCTTCCATGTCAGGTTCTCAGTAAAGGAGTAAGCTATAATTAAGACTAGGAGATGCCACGGCTACTTGTTTTTTTCCTACACATGTGATTCTCACACTCAGTCAGAAAGCCCAGCCTCAAGTGGGAGCCAAATTCTAAAGCTCGGAGCATAAGATGCAAATCCCCTGGAAGCCCCATCTAGGTATATTTAAAAATTGCTTGATTTCTCTCTAGGATATAGGATGACTCACAAGAAGCTTGACTGCGTGTGTGAAAGTTCTAATATGCAGAATCTCAAACAGCTAGAAGTAAAAGAAAGTGAAGCTACCCCTTGACAACTCTTATTTCAGAAAGGAGAAAAGAAGCCCCGAGAAGCTAGGGTATGGTATGGTGACCTCCAGTTCAGGACTGCAGTTGAAATCTGGTGTTCAGGTTGGCCTTCTCATGCCATCGTTAGCTGAGGTGCGGGTGCCAGGTGAGGATCCTTACTTTGCACGTCGCACCCTGGACTGCAGATCCCGCACACAGATGACGTAAAATAAAATCCATCTCACTTCCTGCTTGACGCCTTGCTGAGGAGCCTCAGAATCTCGGCGGGCTGAGAGCCAATACATTTGCTTTAATGGCCAAAGACATACTCAAAGGGTTTAATGGGGTCAAGCTTAGAGAGATGCCCTATGCCTCTCTGGCCATGACTGTGAGGTTCAGAGCTCATCCACTGCCTGGGTGATGGCTGAAGCAATGATTTAGGTGTATTCCCCAAGTGGGAGGTATTCAAAAAAGCTCAGCCAGAATTTTCCTAGCAACTCAAGAGCCCTGACACCACAATATTCACTTTGCCCTCTGTACTTGCCTGGTAAAATATGTACACTTTTTTAAAATTAATGTCTACTAATCTGGTAAAAATAGAGGTATGTCATTCATAGCTTTCAATCCTTTTATTTTCAGATGAAACAAATGAAGTCCAAAAGGGTTCTGTGACTTGACCGAGATCCAATTACAGAGCTAGAACTGCCTCTAAGCATCGTCACCCCCACCTCCCACCCTGTCGTCTCACCACATTGCCTCAAACATGGTAAAATTTTCTCACAGCTCTTGGTCTCCATTTTCTGCCAATGTAGAGTGAAGTCAGAGAGACACAGTTCCAAGCAAGAGACTTGAATTCTTGAACCCCTGATTACAAGTTTCTACCTCTGAAAAATTTCAACACTGTAACTCTATGCTTGGTGTACCACTGACTTTCTCAAGCCTTCAGCTCCCTCATGTCTAATGCAGACTGTGTCACACGAGTCTACGTGCTTGATGAGAGATGCTCCAGGGATGCTCCCTAGACATGCTCTCTACCTCTGCATTTCATTTGGTTAGCACTACATCTACTACATTATTAAATACCATCCTCCGAGTGGCAAGACCACAAATCTTGCTAAAAGTCTTTCTTGGGACTCTTTTAAGAAATTTCTATTTCATACACATGCTTTCTCTACAAATAGTGGAAACAATTCCCCAAGATTAGAACTAATGGACTTTAATACATTTGAAAGCTACCCAAGTAGCTGAAGACACCAGTGTTGGAAGAAAGAGGCCAAGATATAGAAAAAGTAGATGTTCTCAGTTGGCAGGTAAAAAGAAATTTCCCCAATTCAGAAATTCATAGTTGTTAAAAATGAATCCAAAGTGACCTATCCAGTATAACATGGTCAACGTGCAGGCCATGGCCAGGGAACAATCCTCCACTAAACTTACCAGCAGGTTCTTCTGGGTTCAAACCCAGATGTCATTAATATGGTATCCTATACTCAGATAAACAGTGAATACAATGCTTCCAAAATGCTGGTAGAAGGAAATAAGAAGAAACAGAAAAAAATATATGATTCAGAATGGGAAGTAGTGAATTTCTAGACATTTAGGGCAGGGAGGGCAATGCCTAAAGAAAATTAAATGGCTAACTCTATCAGGATCCCCAGAAATACTTGCTAGAGCTGGTGAAGCCCAGGGACAGCCAAGAAATGCCGAAAGGGGAGAAGGCCGTTCCCCACGTCAACCTATAGGAACACCAATAAAGCCCAAAGAGCACAAAAAGTGCCAAAGGGGGAAGGCAAAGCCAAATCTGTTGTCTTGGTAATAAAACTACACAATGGGGGAGCCTGATGTGTAAGCCCCAGGGAGGCTTACACATGCCTGGAGTCCTGCTATGCCTCCCACTTGTTCTTCTATGGACTCTGCCTGAACTTTTTCCCAGGTGTACTATCACTAAACGAACTTTGCTTTTGAATTCTTTCATGGCCATAGTTGAGAACCGAGGGACCCCAAAACCTGAATCCCACAACCTGGCAACAGATATACACTCTTCACATCCACTCTACCACCATCATCACCATCACCAACAGCCAGGAGAGCATGGCATTTAAAGGCCAGGACGCTACAGTCAGACAACGTTTATTCAAATCCTAGATCTACCAGTTCCAAAGTTGTGTGACAAGCTTTTCAAGGCACATGAATTATTTTATTCTTGCCAATGATGGTTTTCTTTTTAAGGAAAAGGAATTGAAGAACTTTGAAAAGTTTCCTTTGACATATAATGTCATATAAAAGAATATTAAAAATCATGCCAGTGAGCAAAAGAATTAGAAACACCAGTTTCCTAAGTTGTCAAATGTACTCTTTTCCTCAAGAACATCAAGTCAAGAACATCAAGATAAACTAATTTAAAGAGAAGATTGTAATATTAATTTATAATTATTTGACATGTGTTAAAAATAGTTTGTTTCCAGTGGATTAAATATATTTTCTGAGATGGTGTTTATACATTAATTATTTTGTAAGCCATTCTTCACAAATCATAAAAGATTCAAGTTTGGGCTAGTCTATATCTTTATTATTTAAATTCTAAACTCATGGTGTTAAATTAATAAGATTAAAATATCTTGGAGACTGACTGCTATAAATTTAATATACTTCCCCTTTCCTGCTGGTGGTGAGGTTGGACTTTGGCCCTTATGCACTTTAGGTTGAACAGTGTTTATTTGAGGGGTAAATGGTGATGTATCAAGTCACTATTTCAATGAAAAAGTCTTCTCTACCCCTTAGGCTGACCAATGAAGAACTGAGAGCCATCACCTAGATTCTGTTTCATGACTCAATGTCATGAATTAGCTTTATCTGAAATGAAAGAAAATAAAGACACCTATTGGGAGTTGTCAAATAATCACGCTCAGATATAAAAAGGTGGAGAACACTAACCTTCTGCAGAAGAGCATTATATCAATAATCACTCTGAGTGACTGTCAACAGTTGTAATGGCCTGGTATCTACCCATCTTATCCTTTCAGCAAATGGGGTACTGTTCAGGATATGTTCAGGGAACAATTCTTTTCTGGACTTACTGATTTTCCATCTGGTATCAAACCCAGAAGCTTGAGTAGATCTACCATATACAATCCACATATAATCCAGCAATTCCACTCCCAGATATCACCCAAAGAATGAAAAAAAAAAAAAAAAAAAACCCAACACAGATTTGAATACTTGTACTCCTAGAAGGAAAAAGGCAAATACCAGATGGTTTTACTTATATGTAAAATATAGAGAAATAAAGGGTCAGATGAAAATTAAGCCAGTAACAAATCCTAGAAATCTGACTGTAGAATTGAGGTAACTGGAGCATTGAGAATTGAGGTAACTGGAGAGAGTGAGAGGAGAGTAGAATGGAGAAGAGCCTTAATGGACCGTGTTGGAAGACTATGGGTGTCTTAGTGGTGGATGTGGTGTATGACAAGCATTGGAGATTCCGATAAAGCCCTAAACCAATGCTACTGCAATTAAAAACTTTATTTTTTTAAAAGATTTATTTATTCATTTACACAAGAATCGGGGTATAGGCCAGATACGCGGTAGGGTGAGAGGATTCACCAGAGACAGAGTGGGGAACAGAACAGGCAGACTGACGAAATACACTGCTGGGGGGAGCAGCGGGAGTGACAGGAAAGGTCTGCCACGCTATGTGGGACCCTCGCCGGCTGGCTGAGACCGAACCAGCACTGCAGAGGCTGCGAACAGCTTCACAGTGCTGCGCTCAACCGCATGCGCCACCAGGGGAGGTCTGCAATGAAAAACTTTAAAAATAAAAATAAAAAAAAAAACACAAAACTGATAAGGGAATGGTTACAAAGATCTAAGAGCTCACATGATGCAACAAAAGCAAAGTAAACAATCTACTCAAAAAATGGGCAGAAGAGCTAAAACGACACTTTTCCAAAGAGGAAATGCAAATTGCCAACAGGTATTTAAAAAAATGTTCACCACCACTTATAATCAGGGAAATACAAGTCAAATCCACAATGAGATACCACCTTACACCAGTGAGATAAGCACACATTAAAAAAACTGGCAAGAAGAAATTCTGGCAAGGATGTAGAAAAAAGGAACTCTCCTACAATGCTGGTGGGAATGCAAACTGATCAAACCACTATGAAAAACTGTATGGAGGTTCCTCAAATTACTATAAATGGAGCTACCATATGACCCAGCAATTCCACTCCTAGGAATCTACCCAAAGATCACAAAAGCATTTGTTCAAAAGGATACCTGTACCCCTTTGTTTATTGCAGCACTTTTTACCATAGGTAAGATAGGGAAACAACCCAAATGCCCCAAAATAGATGACTGGATCAAGAAGATGTGGTACATATATATACACAATGGAATACTAGTCAGCAATCAGAAAAGATAAACTCATGTCATTTGCAGCATCATGGATGGAACTGGAAGGGATTCTGCTCAGTGAAATAAGCCAGAAGGAAAAGGAAAAATATCAGATGGTTTCACTTATAGGAGGAATATAAGGGAACCAATAAGAGATCAGGAAAAAAAATAATAATAAACAAAAAGATAAAACTAGCAGGCAACTATAAATCAGAGGCATTCTGCAAGGAAGGGGGGAGAGGGAGTACAACAGGGGTGGGAAGAGCATAAGGGACTATGGTGATGATTCATGGGTGACTTGGTGGTGGGAAATTTATGTGGACTACACCTGAGAGGAGAAATCAAACACTGCTCAAAAATGACCACTAAAGTAAAAGATGTATATCTAAATATTCTTTTAAAATTAAAAAAAAAAATTAAAAATCCAGGAATGTGTTCTCATTGGTAAGATACTGCACACAGGAATGGAATTAAAAAAACCCTTGACAATGATAGCAAATCTTGGTGGTCCAGAGTAGAAAAAAATAAAAGGGCCAAATAGAATTAAGTTTGGCAAAGAGGAAAGGGGTGCAGTGTGTCCTATAAACAAACATACATGGCTCCCAGCACAACATGCACTGTCACATGGTGTCAAGGTAAGGGCACTGCAGCCAGGTGACCTCTACATAAGGCCCCAGGTCTGAAATGAGGTGATCTTACAAGTTATTTAACCTCCCTTTGCCTTCATTTTTCACCATAAAATCTGTGATTATTGATAGTGCCTATTCCATGGGATGGATGTGAAGATTAAGTGAGTTAATATACAGAAAGGACTTAGAACTGCAGCTATACATAGTAAGCATTAAGTTTCTGTTGCTGTTATTATGATTACCTTTTTAAAATATTTCCTGGGTTTTATAGATTGTTTGAGTTTGCAGGGACTTTTGGATCACAGTCTAACCTTTCTTAGAGAGTCTGGGTCTCCCAATTTCTGGATCTCTGCTACCCAGAACACTACCAGTCCAGTACATTTCCTCTCATTCTCACTGTATTCCAAATTATTAAGATCTGGGGACATTTGCTTTTTCCTACTATAATAGTTGCCCCTAGTGGGTTTTGCAGTGGAGAATCACTTAATCATACAACTTCAATATAAAGTTCACTTCCCAAGGAAGGCAAAAGATGAGCTCATATCCCTATAATTTTAGTCGAGAATAAATGATTCCCCCAAGTGACCCCTATTCTGACTTCCCAGAGCCCTGATTTGAACACGATGTAATTTGCTTAATAAAATTCCTCTGGAGTGGGCACACTTATGCTTGCCTGCTCTTCAGGGACCTACTGATTCTGCCTCTGATGCCAGGTAAGCAAGTGTACTGAATGCCATAGCTGTCTCTCTTGCAGGGAACTGTGAACAGAACCCAGAATTAGAATAGGCATTCCTCCTCATCCTCATGCCCACAGCCCTTAGTCACCTTGCTGTGAGTGGGACCCACCAAGGTGCTATGGGAAACTGAGTCACTAAAGAAATGGAAAGAGAAAACTCCTAGAGAGGCAGACCCAAGTAACTCTTCTGGATAGCTTATTGTCACTGGACTTTTTTCTCTGTTGAAGCTATTTCCATGCTGTACAGAAGCTAAAATCACTTTCTTTTTCAAAAGCACTGAATAAAATTCCTTTCCTCTTCCACAGACTAGGTGCTCAATATGTTGGAATGTAGCCCAGTCTAGTCTATCAAACTGAGTGGTGGGAACTTCCCAGAATAAATGCCAAGATCGGTCAAAGTAGCTGGTCACTCAGTAGACTAATCTATTTCTTTATAACTACTAATAAAGTTTAAAGTGAAGCTCACCTTTCTGACATACATTTTAGCTCATGAGCTAGCAACATTCCTGAGATAAGGCCAAAACCAGTCATACAATGATGGCAAAGATTTCTCTAGGACATGTCACTCTGATGAGAAGGCTCTTCCTTCTTGTGTGCTTCTCGACTTCATAGAGTTTGGACATATATTCTCAGGAGGCTCTTGGTCAAGAATCAAAAGTGACCTGGGTGTGATTATCTCCACTGAGTTTTCTCCATTTCTTTGATTCACTCTTCTACATTCTAGAGACCCACTTTACTCTCTCTTATACCTTGGGTGGTCAACCAGATCTGCACAGTGTCAATGTTTCCAAACGCACAGCTCCTGTCCCCTCCAGAGCTACCACATGCTTAATTCCACATCTCCCTCCAATAGCTCTACTGAAAGATATGGAAAGAGGTAAACAGATGAGCAAGATGGCTTTAGTGGGATTGGGAGTGGAGATTATGAGACACTGTCATACATGATGATATTTAGGTTGCTAGTAATGGCTGGCAGACTTTAAGTGGAGAGCTTTTTGGAAGCAATTATGTTGAATGGGAGGGGTAAAAGAGAGAATATTCCAGAATCAGGAAATGTTTTTCAATAGATAAAGGATTCAAGATGACTGGTGAGGCTTATGCGTAGGGTAGATGGGTACCTCAAAATTACAATATGCTATAGATGCAAGACAAAAATCAAAGCAAACCAAGCACCTCTCTCTTCAGAAAACCAGGCTGACGATCACACCTGCTATGTGGATAATGCTTTTTTCACAATGAGAATAAATCTTGAGTCTAGGGTCCAAGGAAAGACCAGAGAAATTGAAGAGTTTCAGAGCAGAATATGATATGGGAGCAGGGAAAGTGAATTGTCAGGAAGTTAATTAACAACAAGAACTTTTATTAATGTGGCTCCTGTCACAGCCTGGAGAAATGTTTTCCAGGGCTAACAGTTCAGAGGTGATCATCCCTAAAAGTAGAATTGGATTTAAGAGTGCAGGAAAAGTATACTAGTTAGCAATGAAAAGGATATCATGGTCCTGAGAACAATGAGGCCAAATGGACATCTCCACCAAGATGGAAACTATAATGGCCAATGGTAATTGGACAAACATACATCCTTATGATCTAGAGCTTCTCTAAGTGTTGTTCTAAATCACAGTCCTTGATAGCACTGTGGCTAGACGGGGGTAGCACAGAGAGGTCACTGGAAGATCAAACTCATTTGGTGAAGTATTCAATTAATTTTAATTAATTGAATGAAAGACATCCATTGATTTTTCCCAATATTCTAAAAGAGGGTTGACTCGAGTGAGATTTTGAAGCAAGGTAAGGACAAGAGTTTACCTAAAACAAACTCCATTTCCCTCTCTCCTTGCCCCAGGGGGACAGTACCATGGACCCCAACTGCATCTTCACAGGGAAGCTGAAGGAAACGTGTAATCATCTCTCCCTGCTGTACCATGTGGGGGCTAGGACTCTGCTGTTCCTTCTTTGTCAGGGGATCCTAGCTCTTTCCTCTGTAGGTTGATGTTTCCATGGAAACATGCTCTTTAATGCTTCTGAAATTACTGTGCTGTTATACCATTAACTCTTTGTTGACCAGGCCAGGTCACAAAGAGATTTCTTTTCCAACATGTCTGAGAAGTAATTCCACTTTCTATTGCTACCGCAAACTTCAAAAAATAAGTGACTGATACCTGAAGACTATTTCCAGATCTCACTCCTTCACCTTTGTGAATACGTCTTCTGCTTTACTATTCTACTTAAACTGTTCTTAGAGGGTTATCATGGAAAGGTCAACCAAAGCAAAATCAGAAGCTTTGCTCCATCATCATTCTCCTTGACATTCTAGAGTTTCTAACAGTTGACACACCCACCTTTTTAGCACCTCTCCTTGCCCTTGTTTATCTGCTGTTAAAGTAGGATGATTTCTTGTTTCTCCTGCTACTTCTTAGGTTATTTCCCCTTTTCTGTCCATTTTAACTTGAAACCCCTAATGCAGGGGTACCCCAAGATTCAGTTTTCACACCCCTGCTCCCTCTCCTCATCCTTGTTCACAGCCAGAGTATCAGCAATCACCTCCACACCAAACCTCCAGCATCTCCATCACAGTCCCAACCTCTTTCTTGACATTCATTTCAGTCTCTGTTCAAATCATTCTACCTGAAGGTCCTGCTATCAGGGCAAATCTAACATACATGGCCAAGCCTGAACCTAGTTATTCTGGCTTTGGCAGTGAAACCTGCACTCTTAGAGATTTAGAATTCTGGTACAGCTTTGATTTCTCGGTGTGTTATCTCATTTTTACCACATGAATGGGAAGGGGGATAAGCTGGTTGCTCATATAAGCTACAGTCTCAGAACCAGTCATGTCAGTTCAATGTCAGCTGTAGTTTAGCATTATATACAAAAGAAGCTGATTGATCTTTTTCCCCTCTCAGAATTTGGTCTCCCCAAGCTATATGAATCATGGATTTCTAGCCTGTAAGTGAAATTGCTTAGATCATATTTCTGCTCTGGGCACTTAATTAAAAAAAAAAATACCTGTAACAATACTACCATTTTTGGAGCACATATCAAGCTCCATTGTGGATGATTTGCATCATTTTAAATTCTCATCACAATGCTATAAAGTAACAGATAATACCATATATAATTAAGGTCCAATATCAGGGGCACTGGGGATTGAACCCATTCAATTTTGAGAGATTCTTAATCCCCAATTCCTTTTACAATCTCACACTAAGAATGATGTTGTCAAGAGAAGCAGAGGTATGAGAGAGGATAGCCAGGAAGTCACCAACTTCTCACGCGGTAGAACTCAAATCTAAATCCAGATCTAAGGGCCCCAAAAGCCCCTCCATAGTCTATCAGTTGGACATCAACTGTCCCTCAGACCAGCATCCTGAGGGGGGCATGCTGGGAAGTAGGCAAACAAAGGCTGTCTATAGCCCGAAGAAAGACTGGAGGCACAGTGCTGGCCAGGAGATATGGTCACGGAATAACAAGACAACTCCAGTCTCTCGGGGCTGTCAATCTGTCATATTTCACAAGCACTAACCCAAAAAAGTGAAGAATGGAATTAATTTGCCTTATAAGAAAACAGGAGACAAACCACAAGCCGTAAGCTTGACTGGACTTACAGAGGAATTAATTCTCAGATCACGCTCTGGGAAGAAATCAGTTATGAAAGTCTAGGACTATATTCTTGGAGTTCTTATTAGAAGCAGACAACAAGAGCTAGAATATTTATTTGGCTTGGATAAGAACGGAGGGAAAACTTATCTCTGCTTGGCACAGAATACCCAAGCTCTCTTTGGACTTAAAAGACAATATCAAAGTATTTCTTTGAAGCTACAATCAACTCTCAATTACCCTCAATAAAGAAGGCAGGTCCATATTTGAGGTCTGGACAGTCAACCACCTAGATTATTCTTGGTACATGTCCTGCTTGATGTCTTCAGAGCTGTATGCTGTAGAACACCCCTCTCTCTGGGGAGTGCTTTCACTCTAAGTCCCTTCATGCTCCATTATCCTTCACCCAGTACTGTGCCTTCAAAACCTCCTTTGTTGGCTGCTTTTATTTTTTCTCTTATTTGAATTTGTTTTTAGGAAATTCAATACAAGATCTCCAATCATTTCAACTGATCTCCAATCATTTCTACCATTCTCCAAGCACTACTTACTCCTCTAAGTGGGCAAGTCTCTAGTCTGTGCCCGCTACCAGGCCAGCTCTCTTGCCCTGCTGGTCTTTTCCACTCAGATTACCTTGCTACAAACTCTTACCACCACAAATGATTTTGCTTTATCCTTTCCCTCCACAGAGCCAAGATTCCAATTCTCTCTTTAATATATGCAAGCACTTGCAACATTGCCCGGCACAGAGTAGGTGCTCAGTAAACAGTCTCTGGTCTTATTCCTTCCATCTTGCAACTTCTCAGGTATCTCTGACATTTGCCTCTGCTTAGTTTCTCAGGCCCAGTTTGTTCCCCTTCCCCACTCATACACACGCCACCTGCTTGTCATCTGACTAGAAGGCTTCTTAGAGCCATGTTGCTACCTGTCAACAATCTCCAGTGTCTCCTTCCTACCTAGAGTAGATATCTGCCTCTATGAAGGTCTCAGTGTCCTGGCCCCGTCTGTTTGGAATGCTCTGTCCTCTACATGAACACCAGCTGAAGCCAAGTGGCTTCTTCACTGTCTCCAAAATATGACTTGCACTTTCCTTCCTCATTTCCATTTTCTTGCAATTGATATGATGCCAATCTAGCCCCTGCTTGTGGACTCAAGCCTTACCCTGTCTCTCCATATGTGCGACCATCAGAGGGCCTCACCTGCAATCTGCACTTCAGTGTGTCATTTATGGTTGACCTGACCTGCTCTGTTGCTTTGTGTTACTTAACTTTATGTGTCTGATCATGTATTCCATGAGAGACACTGTTAGAAGGTAGGAATTCAATCTTGTTCTCCCATTATCCTTTGCAGAATTCAAATTAGTGCCTTGCTTGTGGTAAGCATTCAATAAATACTTATTGATTTGTTTTGCACTCCCAGAAGACTCGTCTTGAAAACCTCCTCTGCTGCTTTCTCACTTCCCACTCCCATAACACCCATGGCTTTATGTCATAACACCCCCCCACCCCAACACACAAACTCACACACCTGGCACTGAGCACTGACGTCAGCATTGAGTATTAATTCCCTGTGGAAGAAAGTGATTCTGGACTGATTTTTTTTTTTTTTTGAAAAGTAAATTCCAAAGCATGTGTACTCACATCTTTCTTTTCTCAAATGATGAGACAAAAAGAGGGACTGGCTTCATCCCAACACAGGTCTTTTGCTAACTCCTCCCTCTTGAATGTTCTCCCCTTTGTATTGTCCATAAAAACATATGTCTACATGTGATAACCTACTCAAATAATATTCTATAAGAAAGAAAACATCTTGATATTGGCATTGGTGGCACAAGGGGTTAAGACGCAGCCCATGAAGCTATCCGCAGCCACTGCAGCACAAGTTCGATCTCTGGCCAGGTGACCCACACGGTGCAGCAGACTTCTTCTGACTCACCCACTGCTCCCCTCAGCAGAGTATTTCAGTCAGTCTGCCTGTTCTGTTCCCCATTCTGTTGCTGGTGAATCCTTTCACCCCTGCACTTCTGGGCTACACTCCAGTTCTTGTATGCATAAATAAACAAATCTTTAAAGAAAAAGGAAGAAACATTAGGGGAACTGGACATAAAAAAATCACATTTGGATGTTGTTTACCAGTATAAATTCCCTTTGTTTAGGAACAGAGAAAAATAGACCTCATTTTGCTTATAACACTAAGATGAGAAGGTCTTTAAAAAAAGATAACAGAAAAGCAAAAGGAGAATTTGTTGTTTTCTAGTATTTTAGGGGGGGATTCTAAAGTTGTTCTCCACGTTCAAACGGTTAGGCACAGGCAAAATCCCTCCCTTACACGTCCGACTCCACCCTGTATCACTCCCTTCTCACACACATGCCACAGAAAGAACAGAAGAGGAATTGAGGGTGAATATTCAGTCATATTCAGATTTTCTTTACATTTGGCCTGAGTCTCAGTTCCTTAGGACGCCACGCAGCAGAGAAGCATAGGGGTCAATGCAGATGGCGCAGTCAGTATTTCATGGACGGGGAGTTAAGAGTTGAGGACAGCTCAGACTTTCTCCTTTGTAGAAAACATGAGACATGAAGCAGACCAGGTAGAAATCAGAAAGGTATTGTTAATAAGTCTCTCTGTACCTTGGCAAGGTTTAATCCCTGTGAGAGCAGAGGGAAGTTAATTTGATTAACACTTGCTTGAATTCCCTCAAATTCTTGGCCATTCTGGCATAATCTAGAGGAATTCAGCATTTGAGTCCATTTCCCTTCTTCTTTTCCAGTCACTACCAGGCTGCTTTGATTATATGAAGTGAAAGCACATTCACTGGGATTGGGGAGAGCAGCAGCAGAGCTTGAAGAAATGCAGTGTTTGATGTCTTCAATTACAAAGAGGGTTAGGGTGGGTGTATGAGAGAGAATGTGAGGGAGCAAGCGCCCGCTGGAGAGACATGAAGAGATGGAAAGAAGATGAAACAGCGTGCGGCAGGCTGGATAACATTGCCATGGCAACCACATTACAGGCACAGAGAACTGCCAAAATAAGTCAAGATCCAAGTAAGTAGGTGTTGGTGGAAAAAGAAGACAAAAACTCAGCAATGGACAAAGCCCACCTAGAGGAGATGAATTATCTGTGTGAGTTTCACTCTTATGCCCATTTTTTTCCTTGAACCACACCCAAAGCTCCAGTTTCTGTAGGAAGGCAACTAACATGTGGCTGATGCCAAACCTGAATTGGTTATACCCAGAGGCTGAGCTGGCTCTCTGATACTCACCAATTAAAAATATGAATTCCTGGGCCACACCCCAGTGACTGAGATTCAAATATGGCTGGAAGAGAGCCCACAAATCTGCATTTCAAAGCTCCCTGAGGGTTCTGTTTTGTGGACAGGTGATGGAGACCATCAGTCCAAGCATATCTCTCCTCCTCTCTCTCATTCCTTTGGTGTCCACCCTACTTTCTGCCTCATGGAGAGTGGAAAGGCAAAGCTTTCCTCACCTCCAGAACTGGTAGCATCATTGAACCTGGCCGAGGGCTGCCTTCACACTCACCAGGCCAGAAAAGTATCTTTTATGGAAAAATGAACTCAAGACCAGCCATGGCCACCAACCACTCTGACTAGGCGAGTCTGCTCTCTGAATCTCTCTCATAAAAGAGAGGGGCAATGATAAACCAGGGAGAAAGATAACATAGTTTACCTAAACTTTGTTTTTTTTTTTTTTTTTTTAAGATTTATTTATTTTTATACAAGAACCGGGATACAGGCCAGATGCACGGGAGGGTGAGAGGATTCACCAGAGACAGAGTGGGGAAAAGAACGGGCAGACTGACGAAACACACTGCTGAGGGGAGCATTGGGTGAGACAGGAGAGGTCTGCTTCACCATGTGGGATTCTTGCCTGCTGGCCAGGATTGAACCCACTCTGCAGAGGCTGCAGACAGCTTCACAGTGAGGAGCTCAACTGCCTGAGCAACCAGTGAGGCCCAGTTTAGCTAAACTTTGAATGAGAAATAAAGACTCTTTGTTCTCCTATTAAGCTATGGAGGGACTTCCCTCTATCATGACCTTGTCATAAAAATGACAGAAAATTCAAAGGAGTCCTTAATAGCACTTATCTCAAAATTCACTTCTTATCTCTCACTAAAACCCTCCTTCTTCTGATTCATATTTACACAACCCAACATGTCTATACTCTCTCCCCAACTAAATAATGCCCCGAATAAGCAAAATTTACTAGGTGAGGTGTGTGATAAGAACAATGTCAAGTTTAAGTAACAAGTGATGACAGAGTCCTTTGATATGTCAGGCACTGTAAATGCAGAGAGAAGTCAAGTTTATGTATCCCTGAGCACTTACTGTGCCCCAGCTGTTCTGCTCATTTCCAGATGACGAAACTAAGACTAATGAAACTAAGAGTCTGTCAAAGTCATACAACCAATAAATGAGGATGTAATTAAAACAGAGTTTTGCCTGAACCCTAAATAATACTTTTGAACCCACCACACTAACTCTTTCTCACCATTTGGGGTAAAAAGAAATGTATACATAAGAAGTGTACATATAAGGGGCTTCCCTCATGGTGCAATGGGTTAAGCAGCAGCACTAGGAAGCAATCCATAGCCACTGCAGCATGAGTTCGAGCCCTGGCCAGAGAGCTAACCCACATGGTGCAGCAGACCCTCCCTGTCTCACCTGCTGCTCCCCTCAGCAGTGTATTTCAGTCAATCTGCCTGTTCTGCTCCCCATTTCGTCTCTGGTGAATCCTCTCACCACTCACCCCCCCACCTCTGGCCTACACCCCAGCTCTTGTATGCATAAAAAATAAATCTTAAAAAAGTATACATATAAAAAAATATATCCTGGCCCTCCCTGGTGGCATGGACGGTTGAGCACAGCACTGTGAAGCTGTCTGCAGCCTCTGCAGTGTGGGTTCGATCCTGGCCGACCAGCAAGATACCCATGTGGTGCAGCATACCTCTCCTGCCTTGCCTGCTGCTCCCCTCAGCAGTGTATTTCATCAGTCTGCCTGTTCTGTTCCCCGCTCTGTCTCTGGTGAATCCTCTCACCCTCCTGTACATCTGGCCTGTATCCCAGTCATTGTATAAATAAATCTTTAAAAAATATATCCCAAAATTCATATTGCTCACCATATGTCCATTCTTTTCCTCAATTTTAACCCCTAAAAAGGCACCTAGGAAAAAATGGAACTATCATAGGAAGAAAAAATTCCCCCTTCTGAGAAGAGATGAGAAATTCCTCTTATTCCTTTCTCAAGAACCATGGAAAGTGAAGAAAGCTTTTCCATAGGTAACAGATTATTTATATACATATTACTTACATACATATACATTTATATATGCATATATGTATGTATTGGGGGGGTCTCTCTTTGCCTTTTCTTCTTTCCTAAGACTTGTGGTGGTTCATGCCTTCTGCTTGAGAGGTCACTGACTCTGAAGAATGAAAGAATTTACAGCGATAGCAAAGAGGTATATTGGCAGGATACCTTGAAAAGATAGGAGCTTGCAGTTTTATGGAAGACTGCCAAAAGATTCTTAAGATTTGTGCACTGTCCTATTCAATTCACTAAGGAGAGAAAATAGATGTAAGATAAGCCTTTCTAAGGAAATGAGAGAATCTGATTTTTTCAGTGTGTCCCACAGCCATGTATGCCATCAGGCTAGGAAACTGATACACAAAACAACCATCACTCCACCTCCCTTCCTGCTGCCTTTCCGAAATCTGGGCAACCATGGCCATCCATCTGGGGGACAGAGCACAGCAGTAAGTGACCCAAGGCAGCTCTCCTACCTGCCTGTGACTATGCAGGTGCCTCTCTTTTTCTCCTTTTCCTAATAAACCTGTCCTTTTACTATGTAAAAAAATAATAAGTGACCCAATAAGGGGCACCACTGGGGAGAGAGACACTCTCCCAACACAGCATATTAAGTATTGTAATAGCTCCATAAGTGAGTGCTGAGGACACAGGAAGCCAGGTGGGGAGAGAGGTAAGGACTTCACAGCGAGCTATTATAGCTGGGTCTTAAAGTCTGAGTATTTACAGGGTAGATAAAGAAGAATGGAGAGTTCAGAGAGTACAGCATGTATAAAGACAAGTGGCTGCGGGAATGATGAAGCTACAGCTGCAGGACAGGTTGGAGGAGACGGAATAAGGTGACTGGGATGGGGAGATGCAGTAAGTGGTAAGATTTCAGCCTGAAAAGGGAGACTGAGGCCATGCATGAAGATCTTGGACACAATGCTGTGTCCCTAGAAAGAAGTAAGAAAGGCTTTCAAATAGTTGTAGATAAGTGATCCAATTAGTTTTTCTAATTAATTTTTTTTTGTTAAGAAAAAATATTGCTTGGCATGAAGACAAGTTAAGGAGCTCAGAGTCTAGATAAGAGACACAATGTGAATCTGAAACACAGCAGTGGAAACGGTGACTGAATGTTAGAGGATTATCTAAGGGGATATCGTGAGCAGAGTGGATGGATACGTATTGTGAAATGTGGTGTATTTAACTGCATCACTTGCTCCATCTCATTACAAGGAGACGTGCTCTGAGATCTCAGGCAATTCTCAAATTTGAAAAAGTTGGCCCAGATGATTCTAGAATCTTCTCCCACCCCTCTCAAAGGATGAAGCTTTCCATTTATAACTCTATCACTACAACCTTTTTAGGACTTCAAGGTCAGGAGTAAACTGACCAGTTCTTACTAAAATTGCAAGGAAGGAAAAGACAGGCTGGGAGAGTCTAGAAGGACAGGATTTGGAATATTAAAACAGATCAAGAAGGGTGCAGCAGAAACAAAAGATGAAAATGGCTTGGAACACGAAAGAGGAACCATGTTGGAAGGTCACACTAGGAGAAGAGTGGAGAATGAGGTGAATGAGCCAGTCACCCATCAGCACCCTCTGCTGTGTCCAGCAAACTTCTTGGACTACCTTGGAGTCCTCCCTTCTGCAGGCTTGAGAATTCAGATTCCTCTCACCTTTTTGGAGTCCCTTTAACTATTTTCAATGTTCTTGTTCAGGCCTGTCACAGTGGGATACAGGAAAATATAATTTCCTCAATAATTTTCTCAAAGTCAACACCCTGACCTGCTCTCAAATGTTAGCATGCACACATCAGTGCAGTAAATTTGAAAAAGTTGCCTCTAATGGTTCTAGAATCTTCCCCCACCACACAAGCTTGCCCCAGCTGAAAATGTCAGTTTTGCTGTGTGACTGACCTACGTTAAGTAAGAAAGATGGCGCACCAATGGGAGACTTTAATGAACTCCCACGGACGCAGGCTCCCTCTCACGACCACATCACATCACAGGGGCAGCCTGACATCAAGGCTCACTGAGATTCTCTGCTATATTTTGCAGTTCCCTTCAACCCTGTTTTTATTTGTTTTTCTAGGACAGCTTTTCATTATCAACACTAAGGAGGCAAAGGAGGGCATGGAGGAGTAAGTAACCCAAATCAGCAGACACCTCCAAAACTTAATGCAGGCAGAGGGTCGGAAATTCTCCCCCACTGAGTGAGAGCTCTAATCATGAGGGACGACTTAAGCAACAGTATTCACTGCTTCTTCTGCTCCTCCACACCTGCTGGTGGCACTCCTAACAAGCAGCAAAATGACCAAAACCCAGCAGGAGGGGAAAGGGTGAAAAGCAAAAGACCTAGAAATTCCGCTAAGTGGATAATAATTGCCCGAATGATGGGCTCTTGGAAAGCAAATTGGTGGATAAGGCTTAATTTTTTTCCCCCAAATGTAATGAAGACAGATCATCAAGCAAGTTTGCTCCAAGATGTAAATTCTGAGTTTGCCATGAATTACTCCCACAAGTCAGGAGAGATGCAAAGAATGGGAAAAGCCTCAATTTTCACTTTTTAAATGTGCAACCATAACCTTAACATTCATCCAATTCAGGAAGCAGCTTGTCTCTAAATGTGATGAGAAAAAAAAAAGTAAAGGAAAAAACAGTCTATTGAGTCTATCAGGGCTTCTGACACACTCACAGATGGTGCAATTAACATCGAGCTAAGCCCATATTCCTTCCCTACCTCCCCCCTTATCACCACTGCTAACTCTGGGCAACACCTGATTTCTTCTTTCCTTTTGTTCTACCCCTTGTTCCCGCTTTTGGGGGTGCTGCAATAACTGGGGGACTGCAGCTCATTTGACAGTGATATTCTGAGAGCAAGAACTAGAGATAATAGGCTGGAAAGATGGCCCGGCCCCCATCCCAAATGCTTTCTTGTTTTTTCCAAAATTGTACTTAGGCTAATACCCACCAATGAAATACAGTCTTTTAAAGAGATCTGCAGCAAATATGGCCAAGGTTAACTCCACTAAATTTGTGCAGTAGAAGCATTGTATCTGAAATATAGTTTTTTATACTTGCCTATGGATTTAAAGAATTTACTTTAAAAATATTGCACTGATGGAGCCTAAAAGGAAGTTCCCCTGCACTAACTCAACTTTCCCAGTTAATTAAAGCAGAGAATGCTGGTTCAATGAAGTGTACCTGTGAAATGACCCTATGAAATAACATAGCATGATTATAGGACAGAGAACTTATTCCTATTGGAAACTAAGCTTCCATATCTAACTCAACATGTGCCTGTGAAATATGAGCCAAAGTCATAGGTAAGATTCACTTTTCCAAGTTACATGGTAGATATGAAATTGACCCTGGTGACATTTCTTCATGAGGTAGATAGCATTTCTAAATGAGAGGCCAGGACATTATTCAGATATGATCACAGTTGCACGAAATAGCTCAGTTACTCCCAGCTTCAGTGTTGAGCTGGAGGTCACCTCCCCACACCAATACCAGCTCTTGGCCCATTGCGTATAAGGCCATGAGAGCAGGGCATGCGCTGCTGGAAGGTGCACTGTGTGCATGTCTGCGTCGATGCTGCCTGATGTGGAAGAAAGTAATTGTAAAATGTCTCAAAAGTCCAGAAAATTCTTGCCTCTTGAAACATGAAAACCTCTCAAGCAGAGTTCTTCCCCCAAAGCCAGGATCAGGAAAATAAAATTTTCTTTTGTGGAGATATGCAAATATTAAAAGTTGTTTATTTGATAGTCTGATTCTACCTTTGTATTTAATAAAATGACAGGCATATTTGTATAAAAGTTTATTTATCACATATATTCAAGTCTAGAAGAAAATACCCCTCAATAGAACAGTATTATCTCCATGTGTGGTAAAAGTCTTTGTAGTTATCTTATTATTAGGTAAATTCTTAAATGTTTTTATAGTGTACATGAATCATTCTAATATATACCAAAAAGCTTCTTTTACAAACCTAAAAGGCCTATCTTGGTCATCTGAACAGAATATTACATAATAAGTAAAGATCATTATAGTAATATGTAAAAATATATTACAAAATGTCCATCCATCAAATGTTATCTGAAAAGGATAATGAAAAATGGGTGCCCACTAGGTAGCAATTGTATAAAAATTGGCACAAGGTCAAAGACTACAATAAAATCAAAATATTTGTGCAGGTGTGGTGGGACTATAAGTGAATTTTCCTTGGTTTCTAATTTTCCTATTGCTGCTATCTACTATCTACATGCCTATCATTTTTTAAAAGATGGAATAAGTCCCATGGCTCATTAAGTCAGTTTATTGAGGGTAGGACGAAGTGACTCAAGAAACGGAGATAGGTCAGCTCTGAGATGTAAAATGGTAACATTGGACACATATATTGCCTGACACTAGTGGGTAATTAATAAATGGTTGCCACTCAGTCTCCTCAATCAAAGTAGAGTAAGCAGAACCTGGAACTGTTACCAAAGTACTAGTTCTAATGATCTAAGAAATCTGCAGAAGAACAGAAAACATTTGACTTGTTTAACAGGAATCTCTAAAGAGTCAATTCACAAAGGAAACTTGTCTAATTGAAACTTATAAAAAAGAACAATGTATATAAATTTGCCATGACTTTTCTAACACTGACAAGGAAGCCAGGTGCCCTTCACCTGGAAGGACAGGTACAAAAACGTTTTGTGTATAGATATATTTGGCAGGTAACGCTATAGTAGAGATGGAGACATCAGAACTCCAGCCCCTCTGAACACATAACTTAGTCCTTTTCCTGTTTCTCCATGGGAAATCCAGGGATTCTTTCCATGACAGCTGAACAGTGGTAGCTGCAGCAGTTCCACAGGAGAGGGTCTCTGCCTCTGTAGAGGCAGTAGGAGGTTTCTCAAAATATTAAAACATGTCTACCATACCATCCAGCAATTTCACTCCCAGGTATACCCAAAGAACACCAAAACACTAATTCAAGGGGATATATGCATTCTCAATGCAGCACTATTTACAATAGCCAAGCTATGGAAACAACCTAAGTGCCCAAGGACAGATGAGCGGATTAGGAAGAAGTGGTGTATACACACAGTGGGATACTATGCAATAATAATTTAAAAAAAGATGAGATTTTGCCAATTGTAACTACCTGGCTGGAACTGGAGAGGCTTATGCTAAGTGAAATAAGCTAGAAGGAGAAAGATACTGGATGGTTTCACTCATATGTGAAATATAAAGAAACCACTGAGGCTACCAGCGGGAGAGACAGAAGGGGCCGATGGACTGTAGTGGAGCACAGTGGGTGCCTTGGGGGCAGAAGTGGGGATATACATCTGGAGAGGGGGGAGCCTATGCCTGTGACTCTCATACAGTGCTGCAAACCAACATTACTGCAGTGAAAAAACAAACCCAAAGTAATAGTTTCTGAAGAGGGGCCTCCCCGGTGGCGCAGCGGTTGAGCACTGGGTTGCGAAACTGCCCACGGCCTCTGCAGCGCCAGTTCAATTCCCGGCTGCTCCCCGACCACCGGAGGAGGGTCCCACATGGCTCGCAGACCTCTCCTGCCGCCCGCTGCTCCCCTCAGCAGTGTACTTCGGTCCTTCTGCCTGCTCTGCTCCCCGCTCTGGCTCTGGTGAATTCTCTCACCCTCCCGCGCTTCTGACTGTACCCAGTGCTTGTATAAACAAAAAAACAAACAAATAATAAATCATAAATAAATAAAAATACATGCCTCTTTAAAAAAAAAGAATAGTTTTTGAAGAGCGGCAATAAGCAGTTTGTGTGGGGAGGGAAGGGGAGAGGTTAGCAGGGGGTTTTCCCTAAAACAATAAACATTCCTAAAACAATAAAACATTGGAGTAACAGTATATAGGTTTCACTTACACTGAATCTTTATTTGCAGGGTTTGAAAGTGGAAACTGTTGGGATTTTAAAGATACCCAACGCCACCCTCTTTCTCCCGGTCTAGGTAATTTAGCTAATTGTGGAAGTTTTCTACAAGAAAGACTATAATGAACAATCTCACTATTAAATCTTTTTAATGGCTTTTTTTTCAGTGAACATTTGGGGCTCATTATAAATGGCTACAATTCTTTGTCACTTCTGAAACAGAGACTAAAGGGTTAAATTGCTCTTAGAACCTGGAGCAAAAAAAAAAAAAAAAAAGGAAAAAAAAAAAAACTTAGCCATAGTTTTCTTTGTGGTTTCCTTTTACAAAAAGCAGAGCCTGGTGGTTTATGGGCAAGACACAGGACCTGAGCATAGAGAGACTTGACTAACCTTGAGCTGAGCCCCAAGTCAGCCACGTTAAGGGACCATCTATGCAGAAGAAGGGAGGATACCCAGAGGCAAGTGCCCACCAACAGAAATTTAAAATTCCAGTTATCTTAAAAAACAAAAATCTGTCTCCATGTATCAACTGCCTTGTATGTAGCTAATAAATTTTAGTCAAGTTCACATTCCTTTGTCCTTAGCCTGCTCCTTAGCCAATAAAATTGAACTCCTTCTCAACTGAACTCTTCCAAACTATCATAAATCCCTTCCCCTGTCCAGATAGACAGAGGGGCAGAATTGTGTGCTTTTCTTTCTCCTGCCTCAGTGCTCAATAATTTGCAATAAACTTCTTTCTCTTCTCAAAACCTGCTGTATCATATGATGAGCTAACACACTGGACAATGAGCTCATTGCTTGGTAACACTTCCTCCATCAAGAAGTAGTTTATTTCTTATTCCTCCTCCCCCCTAAAGTTGGCCTGGGCCCGCTACTGCTTTGTCTAAGAGAACACAGAAGTGCCACTGTGCCCTGTGGCACAGTCATTCACTAGCTACCATATTGTGAGGAAGCTCAAGTAGCCAAGGGAAGAGCCAAGAGAAGAGAGCCAAGACCCATGACTCCCCTTGACAGTCTGCCTGGTGCACTAGCAATGTGAGTGAGCCACCTTTGACTGAGATCCTCCAGCTCTAGTCAAACAGTCTTTTTTTTTTTTTAAGATTTATTTATTTATTTATACAGGCACTGGGTTCAGTCAGAAGAGCGGGAGGGTGAGAGAATTCACCAGAGCCAGAGTGGGGAACAGAACAGGCAGATTGATGAAATACACTGCTAAGGGGAGCAGCGGGTGGCAGGAGAGGTCTGTTGCACCATGTAGGACTCTCGCTCACAGCCGGGGATCAAACCAGTGCTGCAGAGGCTGTGGGCAGCCTCGCAGCCCAGCACTCAACCGCTGTGCCACCAGGGGAGACCCTGCAGTCAAACACTCTTAACTGATGCCACTGGGAGCTAAAATAAGGGCTGTCTCTGCTGAGTACTTCCCAAACTACAAAACTGTTAGCTAAATGGTTGCTGTAATTTTAAGTTAGATTGGAGGTGATTTGTTATGGAACAACGGATAATGGAAACTATATCGACAACTCGTGTCCAGATTATACTTCAGTCTTTTGTGAGTTTGGTTAGGATGGATTATTATTCTGATTCTGATCAACTTTGAGAGAGCTAATAAAATTCAGGTTGGGGGCCAAGAAATTCACAGGGTCATCATAATACTATCAAAGTAATGATTTCTGTCCAAGTTTTACTTAAGTACCCCACTGGCCTCCCTGTCTTAACTTTTTACTTCATTTAACTAATACTTCATTTAACTATTATGTGTTATACACTGGGGATTCAGTGGCAAGCAAAAGAGATGTGGAACCTGCCATCACAACATTCTTTCTTATCAATCTTTATTGCGCAACCATTGGTTTATAACCTTCTAATTCAGTATAACAGAAATTCACATAATTCAATATATGCATGTATTATATCATGATCACTACCAAATGTCTAGTTTCTTTCTGTCAACAATATAGTTGACTCCCTTTATCCATTTCACTCACCCAGACTCCATTTTTCTCTGGCACCGACAATCTGTTCTCTGTGTCTAAGAGTTTATATCTGTGTTTGTTTTGTTCATTAGCTTTGTTTCTTGATCTTCCAAATCATAAAGTATTTGTTTCCCCCTTTTTAATCAAAATTTATTAACTTGCCCTTCATTTACATATCTGTATGATTTTTAGTGTAAAACTTTATACTTCAATATGTATACATGTTTCACTCTCCTGTTTCCAAAGTTCCAATGTCAATACAACATCACATAAGCACCTCTATCACTCCTAGACTTCTACATGAGAGATGTATTTGGGGACTCAACTCCAATGGACAAAGAAATTAAAGCAAAGATAAATAAATGAGGCATTTAACTAAAAAGCTTTTGTAAAGTGAAAAAACCATCATAAAAACAAAAAGGCAACCTCTGAATGGAGAGAAGATACTTGCTTATCACAAAGCTGACATGTGGTTCATTTCCAAAAAATATAAAGCACTCATACACCTCAACATAAACAAAAACAACCCAATTAAAAAAAAAAAAATGAGAAGACCTACTAAACAGTTCTCCAAAGAAGACATAGAGATGATCCACTGGCACATGGAAAAAAAAAAAAATGCTCAATGTTGCTTATTAAAAGGGAACTACAAATCAAAGTCACAGGGTTCTTGATTTAGTAGATTCCTAGATTCACCAAATTCAAGAGCGCTGTATTTACAACAACTGCACGGTCTAGGTCAGGTCACTGTGAAAGCTGTTACAGATGCTGTTCCATGACAGGAGGAGGAGCACAGAGCAGGTGCCATTTTCCATGCCCCTTACATGCAGCCATCTAGGATTACAACTCCCAGCATGCCGTGAACCTGACATTCTGAATGGAGAGGTTGCTGGTAACTAGGGGCAGAGTTGAGCAGTCAAGTATACCTACATAACATATAAGATAGGCAGGGAATTGCTTCTGTGGCCTGACTGGCATCCTGGTACTGCTGGGAAGGAGACTTGAGAAGACATGTGGAAGACAGACATTTAGAGATACTTGAAGGAGGTGCTTGAAGAGACACACAGATGAACACATGGGGAGGCTGTTCTTGGCCCTTGGTAGAGACAACGGCATCCATTATCTTGACTTTATTTTGGATTATGTGTTATATTTTGAATTTTCTCTTTTTCCTTCTGTCCCAGCTTTCTGGGACATAACTACCCCCTTTCCTGTAGTACTTTGCCAGAAGATGCCTTGAGACTCATGACAATCTTTTGGGCTGACCCTGCTTGGCTAAGAATTTGCCCATGAGGGGATTGGTAATTTGGAAAGTTTTACTGGGAAATTATTATTAGGAATATTCTCTATTCACCCACTATGCGCACTAATTTTATTAACTATCTTTCACACTGAGAGCAGCTCTTTTGCATCTGTGCATGCAGATGCCGAATCCCTTTGAGCACATGCAGCCCTTGATACTATGGGGTCTCTGGATACCCCTGGGTCTCACTCTAACAGTTCTGTTGTGGCGGTGAAGGTTAGCGTATCACAAGAAGTTCAAAACCTCACTGCTGAAATGCAGTATGTTGAACTGTCTTACCAGGTCCTGTGGCTTTTCTTAAGCCCAGCACTCAAATATCTGGAAAAGAACTCTCCCCTCCACCCTGCTGAACACAACCCTAAGGCTCAAGGTCCTTTGGGTGAAAGACAAATGCAAAGCAAATCAGAGTGATACAGTTAACAAGTTTGTCTTTCCCCCATTTTTTGCAATTCCCCTTGTCTAGCATTAACAGGATTGATGACTTGTCTTTCCCATTTGTTGCAGCTTCCCCTCCCCTTGGGAAGAAAAACAAGCTGGCGCCCACCGGTTTCCCTGTAGACCCTTCCCCCTCGCCCTAAGGAAAACAAGTTGGCGATCACCCCTCTCTGTGCCTTGACACCTTCCCCTTCCCTTAAGATGAATGAGCTGACACCCATCCATCTCCCTGTTGAGCTGGCGCCCACTTGTCTCTGTGCGGACCCCTTCCCCCTCCCCTTCGCGGATGCCTACCCATCTCCCCCTGTATAAATACCCCTGCCCGCTGCCAAAGAGGAGGACGGTGGTTTTTCGGACATGAGTCGGCCTCCCTCCTCATTTGTTGACAAATAAAACCGCTTTCCTTTTCCTCAAACTTAGTTTCCTTTTATTGGCTGAGGGAAACTGAGGCCGGCGTTCGGTAACAAGAGGGTTGGAGGAGCTTTGAGAAGAATTCTTGAAGAGCTCTTGAAATATTCATATGCAATTCCTCTACCAAATAAGTTTAGAGTCTTTCTTATACGAATCAATATTTGTATAATGGTCAATTCAAACCACAAGGAGGTTTGTTGTATTTGAATAATTTTAACAGTAACAGAATCTCAGCAATTTCCCAAAATAATCACATTAAGATTTATATAATATGTGTTTGATAATTCATGGATCTCTTTCATCTGTAATCTAGAATATTAGAGTTCTTCCATTATCATTCCCAGCAATTGTTTCCTATGCAGTTTTGCCTGATTCCTTCTTCAATATTTCCATCACATCAAGAATAACAGAATTGTAATTGTTAAAATGTCTTTAAGATTAACTAGTTAAAATGTCTCTAATATTAAAAACGTTCTCCAGGATCTTGCCCTCTAAGTGGCAACCTTTATGTACTCACTTTTTATATGATGACTTTATATACTGATAACAATCAAAAATACCTAGATCCAAGGGTTGTTTCATCATATGACAACAGCCAGAGCATGCACATGGTATCAGTTTGCTTAGAGATCTGTTGGGTTCCTGGTCTGCTATTATGCTCTTGATTTCAGGGGCTCAGGAATGCCTCTTCATCAATGATAGAGGTAATGACCTAGAACAGGATCTGTCCTAGTGGCTATAAACTAAACCAAAAAGCATAATTATTAAATAAGCATTATGATCTGAACACAGGAACAGATCTCATGAATCTGCCCTCCATGGAGCATTAATGTTAAGTTTATCCCTGGGAAGCAGCTCCCTTATCAACCAGGGTTTCAGTTCACTTCCAAGGTCCCATGAGGAGGGGCCCCAGGGAAATTAAAGGGCAGCTTCCCAAGTGAACAAAAGAGCCCACAGGCAATCATTAAGAATTTCAAGTATAGTGATTGAGTTCCCATCTCTTTCTTTTCTATTCTCTTAGGTCCTGGCCTCCCAGGTCACTAGCAGGGGAACAAAAGTCTGCTACCCCAAAATGTCTTATTTGCAAAAGGTGAATCTCATAGGAGGCTAGGTGGAGGTTGCTTTTTAAAGGATATTTATATTTAAAATTCTGGAAGGGTGTGTACTAGGAAGACCTAATCTCCTTATCTATTTTCAGTGGAGAAGGCAGATTTGCATACCTTTGTCTATTGTGACTTCCTTGGTAACCTCTCTCACTGACCTTCCTTTTGTCCCCTGGCCCCACAGTCTGTCAGATAAGCTATTTAAGGTGGCATCCGAAGCCACATGGGTAAGTTACTCAGTCATGCTGTCTCTCTCCTATGTATACAGGAAATATTCATGTTTTTATTAAACTCCTTTTTGACTTCTCTTACCAATCTGTCTGTGCTTATTATATTGTAGATTAGAAGAATCCAGAGAGGTATGGGATGATTTCTTTTGTGTTCTGATACCTGCTGTTGTTTTAGGGTGCACAGCTTGTGGATGCAAAGCTCTCTCACACATCCTTCACAGTATGTCCCAAATTCACTGCTTGTCATCCCTTCCCACTGTCCCAGGTGTTCCTGAGAGCGAAGGACTCTGCCATACTAGGGAGAACAGCAACCTATGCATCACTAACCCACCCCGTAGTGAGGAAGTGGGCAGGAAGGCCCTGCACAAGCTCACGAGGTCATCGTAACACAGATCTGGTCAAGTTGTGTTTTCACTGCGACAGTTTCCCAGCACACTGCAGTGGTGTGTTTTAAGGAATCAACACCTTTTTCTAATATGCACAAAGGTGACTTGTGGGCTAAAATATTCTGTGAATCGTTGATAAATCATGTCCTCCCAGGGGTATTTATTAGTTGAAATAAAATCCTGACATGGCAGAATTTTTAGAAAGAGCTCTAAAGTGATTCCATTCCAACAACGCCTTCTGGAGAACACAGAAGGGCCTGGAAACCTCTCCTTATTTGGTTGTTACAGTGGACTGCCATGTCCCTTCCTCATATCTGCGCTATTCCTAAATACTGTTATCACTCAAAACTTTGTATTGTTTATTATTCGCACACTATATGTTCACTGTGGCAAATCAGGAAACAAAGAGAGAGAATATTTTTTTTCTGGAGGTAAATACATTATTATAATTTCAGCAACTTTTTCAGACATTTTCCAAGCATAAATACGTAAGTGCAATAAAAATACATATCACATTAGACACGGTGGCTCTAAACTTATATGTTCACTCAACATTTTCATTTCTCTCTACACACATACACATGTGTATACTCACAAATATGTATTTTTAAATGTATATTTCATTGAATGATTACCCAAAATTTAATAAATCAATGGAAATTGGTTGCTTTCAACAAACATGATCATCACCCTCCTTTGCACATTCTGGTACATTCCACATTTTCTTTAAATAAGGTTGAACACAGGATCCTTCTGGCCTCAGTCAATTTAAGCCCAGTTGCCTTGACCCACTCAGGAACACATGTGCACACATACAAATGGGCACAAATGCACCATTCTGTACGTAACTTTTCAACATTACTTCCATACACAGTCACATTCAGAGTCACACTGAATTCACGCAGAGACCCACACAGTATAGACTCATGTATTCACTAATCTGTGTCATCCAAGGAAGTCTCTTGGGGTAGGAGTAGGGGGTAGCTAGGGGTGGTGGCAGGGTAGGAGAGGAGTTTTGATGGCTTAGGAGAAATGAATGTCAGGTGGTATTCATTAGGAAGATAAGAAATCAGCCTGAGGTCACGTGGGTAGCATCTTCACTATGGGAAGAGAAGAGGCAGCACCAATCAGGAAAGGTTTGATGCAGAGGCTGGAAGGCTGACAGTAACATTCATGTTCCAAGGGTAAGGGGCATGGTGGAAATGTGAGCTCAAGAGGAAGCCAAGGAGAGTCAAGAGTGAGGCCTGGAGAAAAGGGCCTCTGAGGGGTCTTAGAGAATAGCAGCCTAGATGAGAAAAACAGGAATAATGTAGGAAGGACTGGATCTCTGTGAAACACCACTCAAATGCCAAGCCCTACATGGGGAGTTTACCCAGCATCTCTCAATGAGTCAAACCAAATCGATACAACCCACAGACAGTTCTTAATTTACATGCATCTATTTTCAGAAATATGCTGAAATAGCACCTACAGCATTACAGTCCTTCCCCCCATAATCACTCCGGCCCCTGAGAAGTCATCATAAATCTAGTGCCCTTCATCTCTCCAAATGCTCATCTTCAAGTTAATTCCTTCCCAATCACTCATACCCACCATTCCATGCATTCTCAAGAAATGTCTGCCCCCACTCATGTCCATATTTGTGTTTCCATTAAATGGAGAGAAAACTGTGTGTGCCAGATAGCACTGTTGTGTGGGTTAAATGGATTGACACTTGAAGGAGTTAGGATTTTTCCTGGGATATTGTGAAAACTCAAACTTTTAAGCACCACAATTACCATCCCCTTTATAAGTAAAATGTCCCTGATGCTTTCATTCCTCATCTCTTACTTAGTCCTAGTTTTGACAAGTCAGTTCCCATCAGCCTGACAAATCCAGGCCAAGTAACTGATTTCACAACTGATACCTCTTCAGATTTCTCCTCCTTCAATTCCCAGCTATAGTATCATCAACAAACATACCTTGATCTGAACATTCTGTCCACTTTTTCCCTTTCCTCTGACAGTAATGTGGTCTTTCTATTCATCCTGTATACTTATGGTATCGAGCAAGGTACTTTACACATAGGAGGAATCTAATCAATGTTGGAACTTATTCTTCTGCTTGCTCTCCCAAATTCATTTACCCCGATTACTCATTAACTCCTTAAATTCTCCATAAACCACTAAGTCTTTTCATGAGGAAGTAAATGTCATATACTCTCACAGTTATTTGTACTAATCATTATGCCCACTACCTCAGACTCTTAGGACAAAGCTCTCTAAGATACATTAGAGAAACAATACCAAGTTGGCAAAACAAAAAAAGAAAAATAAAGGAATGAACAACATAAGGTATAGTGCCTACTCTTTAGGTTTATAATTTAAAAGTAATTTCATGGGCCTCCCCGGTGGCACAGCAGTTGAGCGCTGGGTTGCGAAGCTGCCCGCGGCCTCTGAGGCGCCGGTTCGATCCCCGGCTGCTCCCCAGCCACCGGAGGAGGGTCCCACATGGCGCGCAGACCTCTCCTGCCGCCCACTGCTCCCCTCAGCAGTGTACTTTGGTCCTTCTGCCTGCTCTGCTCCCTGCTCTGGCTCTGGTGAATTCTCTCACCCTCCCGCGCTTCTGACTGTACCCAGTGCATGTATAAACAAAAACAAACAAACAAACAAACAAACAAATAAATAAAACATGCCTCTATTTAAAAAATAAATAAATAAAAGTAATTTCATGACAGAGAGGCACATGACTATGTCCACAAGGATCCCAAGAAATGTAGGTATACCACAATGAGAATAAGTCTGTTAAAACAACAACAGACAACAAAAAAAAAAGCATTGTGTCACCAATGGCCATACCTAATAACCAGGCCTTAGTCATTTTTATTTGCACCAAGAATAGTCTGAGTTTCTTCATTGAAGATCATCAATGAATTCTACAAAACAATTATTTTAAAGTCAGTCTAGATCTCCATTCACTCTAGACTTTTAGATAATGTAGAGAAACTCAAGAGTTCAAAGAACTTTTAATAAAGACAGTTAAAGACACAGAAATAAACCTTTGCTCAACAGTGCAATAGTAATGCCTTGATGAACTCCTCTGGAGTGGGAGAAGTAGAAAGGTGATGAGACTTTGTCTTCAAGTTCATCAAGGGCTGTTATTAGCAGTGTAGTAATCATTTGCTATCCATGCCCTCAGTGGACAAAACAGGAACAAATAAATTACACCAGGAAAAATTTCAATTAGACATAAGAAAGAACCTCCAGCTGATTAATTACTGGAATGAACTACTTGAGGGAAGCTGTGAGTCTCCATCTCTGGAGCACTTCAAGGAGACAATAAACAACTATCTCAGCAGTCTTTGGAAATCACCTACCTCTACAGGCACAATGACCTCTAGAGGTCCCCTCAACTATTTGATTTGAGGACATTCAGTGTTTACTTGCATCTCATTGATCACAGAAATATACTGAAACTGGCAAAAGGCTGAGGCCCAATCAGACTGAAGAAAAGAGGGATTAGAAGTAGAATTAACTACTAAACAGACATCAGAAGTGCTTTCTCCAATACAATCATATTCTAGTGCTGAAAGATCAAAAGAAAAATGCATAAACTCATACTCTCCCAGTGGGAGACTGAATGGTTAGAGATGAAGTTTCTTTCAGTGACGTCAGCAGAACTCAATGAGTGCTGTATCACTACAAAGATGACTGTATTCTTCAAATAAGTCTTACACCTGTCTTCCTCTAGCCTGAGCTTGGACTTCCTCCCCAAGTTTGACCATCCAAGTCCTAACCACCTTCAAAATCCCAATTCAGCTGCCACTTTCTCCATGAAGAAATACCAAGTCCCCCAAGTTGGCATGCAAGTCTCCTTCCCCACTTCACTGCATTTGTGTCTATTACTGCACCCATCCAAAATCTGTGACTTCTGCTTGCTTCAGTTCCAGAGAAAGAAGAGAGAGTATAGGAAGGAAAATTTGGGTCCACTTAGTCCTGGGGCCTATTCCCAGTAACACACAGCTCCTGCAGCTCTTCTGTATTTTTTTTTTTCCTTCTCTGTTTTTGATGCTGGGTCTCAGGACACCTTTCTGGGACATCCTTTAACTCTTGTAAAACCCCTTCACTCAACCCAGCCATGGAGTGGAAATCAGTCTTCCCAACTCTTCAAGTCTTACTACTAGTAACCTATAAGCTCCTTTCTATTTGTTTGTCACTATGGGCTTTTATACGCCCATCAATGGGATCCATTTTTGTTTTTTTTTTTTTTTTATTTGGAGATAGTGTCTTTATTTTTTTTTTTTTGGTTTTTTTTTTTTTTTAAATATTAAATTTTATTTTTATATTCCCCCATACAATTGCAAACGCCCCATTCTGACCCCAATCCTTCCCCTCCCGCCCCCCACCCCCCAAAAAGTGTCTCTGGTTCATAGTTTTTTGTTGATTTTGATTTTCACTTTCTTATATTCATTTTCCTGGTCCCTTATTTAAGTTTTCTAGATTCCTGCTATGAGTGAGACCATCCGGTATTTTTCTTTTTCTTTTTGGCTTATTTCACTGAGCATGATCCCTTCCAGTGCCATCCATGTTGCTGCAAATTGCATGTGTTTATCTTTTTTGAATGCTGAGTAATATTCCATGGTATATATGTACCACATCTTCTTGATCCAGTCATCTATTTTTGGGCATTTGGGTTGTTTCCAAAGCTTAGCTATTGTAAACAGTGCTGCTATAAACATAGGGGTGCAGGTGCTCTTTGGAATTGATGTTTCTGTGTCCTTTGGGTAAATACCTAGGAGTGGAATTGCTGGATCATATGGAAGCTCTATGTTTACCATTTTTGAAACACATTATAATAAAAATATTCTTACAGGTGTATGTTTGACTCCTAAGTTTTAATTTCTGTCTGAGGTGGTAAATGGAAGTTTCATTTTGCTTTCATTCCTGAAGAACCTACCAGATGTCTATCCTGCCACTTAACACTCAATGAAGCCCTTCAAGTCCTCTTCTCAGCCTACAGAGACTCATTCAAAGGACAACAGCCAGTCCAGCCCAGCATCAGGAGGCACCTTAAAAGACGCTCATAGTTGTCAATGCCCAGTTAAGTAGGTCTTCTTACTCTCTCTACAGGATGTATTTTATTTTATTTTTTTATTTTACCAGGTTTTCTGAATTTATTTTTAAATTCATTTTAAAAAAATGTTTTTTTCCTCTTCTTTTTTCAGTGTCTGTAAAGCTTTCTTTTCTTTACAGAAAGAAAAGTGCCTTCTCCCCTGCCTTCTCCACCATAGAATTTCCTTCACCAATGCACCCCTGCACCATTATCTCAGTCCCTTATGCTCCTCCCTCCCTCCCTCTGATCCCATACAGGATGTATTTTAAATGACAGCCTGTGACCCTGGAGAAGAAGCTCCTCACTATCTTTCCATATTCAACCCCTACATCTTCTCCCGAATTCAACAGCTATGATGCCAAAGAGTGAGATGCAGAGTTAAAGATATGAACAGATATGTCCATTTGCTAAACATTTATATAGTTTGCAAGACATTAACAGCAGCTTCCCATCATCTTTAGAAAGTTGTGGGATTCTCAAGAAAAGTTAAGTAGGGCCTCCCCTAGTGGAGCAGCTGATGAGCACTGGGCTGTGAAGCTGCCCGCAGCCTCTGCAGTGCCGGTTCGATCCCAGGCCACTGGCGAGGGTCCCACATGGCACGACAGACCTCTCCTGCCGTTTCCCACTGCTCCCCTCAGCAGTGTATTTCTTCGTCAGTCTGCCTGTTCTGTTCCCCGCTCTGGCTCTGGTGAATTCTCTCACCCTCCTGCGCTTCTGACTGTACCCAGTGCTTGTATAAATAAATAAATCTTAAAAAAAAAAAAAAGAAAAGTTAGGTAGTGCTGTATCAATAAACAATTAAAGCAAGGGAGTCAAAGCATAGTTTCTGAATGCTTACCAGATCGCTGCATCAGTGGGTGGTAGTCATAAAGCCTGAAATTTTCACTCAGCATCTATTTGGTGCAGGGTATAGGCTAGTTGGAGAATGTGAGGATGCATAAAATATGAATGCCTGTTGGATATTAAGAGTGAAAAATATTTGTCTAATCTAGGATTTGGAAATGCTATTGAGGATATTTCTATGCAAGGCCTGAAAATAAGGAACGAAAAAGGTAAAAGTCTTTGGTTGAGAAATGATGCACTGAAAATCAGTTACAGATGAAGCAATGAGTGAAGTTATTGTGCAATAATCAGTGAGAAGAACAGGCTTCCAGTTTTCCTATAGGGCTTTGATAGAGAGTTGCTCTGGTATAGATCTGAGCTGAGTTTCTAAATGAAGTTGGAAGCCCGATGGATGTGGTGTTTTGGTCATCAGGCACCATGGAAGTCACAGGCTCTCTGCAGTGGGAATAAGGTGGAACAAGTTGTGACTCAGCAGGCAATGAGCTGTATCCCACTTAGCCTTTTTCTATAGGACCAAGAGGTCAACAGCAGCAAAACTAATAAGGTTGCCAATTTGCCACTGCCCATATGAATTGGTTTTTGAATTGAGCTGGCAATTGAAGATTCTCTTTGACAAGCTGGGGAATGAGAAGAGACTATGTTCTTCCATTCTCCCTAAACCCTAACCCCCCATAAATTTTATCCTATCACATAGAACAGCTCTCTGGGAGAGAGTAAAAATTCCCATTTTTACATAGAGAACTGGGTTAAATCTGAGGAAGGTTAAGAAAAGTCACCTATGGGCCCATTTAACTTCCTTTTCCTTTTGAAGACCACTTTTCTTAATAAAGAAGAAGGAAGGGAAATAGGAGTGAGTATCCTCCTTTTACTGTCATCAGTTTATATAAAACCAACTGCCTTATGCAATCAGCTTATCCTTTGCTTCTACTTCATGCTCCAATTTTTTTTAAGTTACCTTATTGTCTCTGCATTTGAAAAGGAAAGGATATACTGAAACATATATATCTACCTTGTGCTAAATACTTTTCCTACTTTATTTTCCCCCTATGAAATAAAATGTTCTCATTAAATAAAACACTGATAACACATACAGAGATTAACCAATTTGTATAAGCTCAACTTGTGCAATGACAGGTATTGGATATTCTAATCATTGAATCATCTTCTTGCAATACTGCTCAATATGCACTTTTTTCTTATTATCTTATTTTTCATCCATTCCCAAATATTTATTGAATACCTTTGATATTTATTCAATTCCAGACACTGTTCTGAGTACTTGGGAAACACTGGTAATGTAGAAAAGATTCTAGCCTTTGTGAAACTTAAATTCTAATGATGGTAATCAAACAATAAACAATAAGCCTATGTACAAAAATGAGCAAATGGATCTTCTTTTATCTTGCGAATATATGATGCAAAGTTAAGTTTTCAATTTCAGGCTTACTTACTCTGGTTCCAGGTAAAATGGAGTAAACACACACCAATTTTTCTTTACCACTGAACATAACTGTAAAGCCTAGACAGGAGGCAAGTAATAGCTCTTTCTAGTCTTTGAAAATCAAGTATCAATGGGCAGATGAAGACGAACACCAGAATTCAAAGACACCACCATACTAGTGGCTTTAAACAAGGCTCAGCATCTCACAATATTTCAAAGATCCAGAATACAATCCAAAATTACTCTACATATACAAAACCAGGAAAATCTCAAACTGTATATGGAAGGACTATCAACAGAAATCCACAATGTGATGACATGGAAGTAGGAACTATCTGACAAAGATTTTAAAGCAGCTAGAATAAAAACATTCAAACAATCATGAATACTCTTGGGGGGAAAAAGTTAAAATACAAAGCAAAAGAAAATTTTAAAATTAAAAAAAATACAACAATCAAAAAAAAATGCACCAAATATACTCAGTGATCAGAATGTTAAAGGCAAAGGAAAAAGTCAGTGACTTAAAGGTAATGAGTAGTCGGATGGTACTTTTTCCTTGGAGTTCCTAGTACCATTCCAGATTCATGAGGCAAATGAAAGTGTTTTCCTCTGAGCTTCAAGTTCTGATCATCATAATCTTAGCTCTAGGAATAGTAGCTATTCTGGCAAGTATTATTTCTCAGTCTTCTTTTTGCCATTTTAACCCTCCAATTTCCCACATTACATTTCCTCTATTGACTAAAACAGTCATACGTTGATGTTGGAAACGTAAAAATATAGGACCACTTTGAAACGGTTTAGCTATTATCTTACAAAGTAAGATGCAGGCCTAACCCATAACCCAACAATTATACTCTTGAAATTTACCCGGGAGAAATGAAAACATGTGTTCACTAAAGGGTTTGAATAAAAATTGCTCAGAGCATTTTTATTCTTTAATAGCTCCAAACTGGAAATAACTCAAATGTCCATCAACAGAAAACAACAAATGCTAGTATATTCATAGAAGAGAACGTCATTTAGCTTAAAAAAGGAACAAACTACATATTCACATAATATGGATGAATCTGGAAACATTTAGGTTGAGCAAAGGAGGCCAGACACAAACTAATACATACTATATGAAGCATTTCTATGAAGTTCTCAAACAGTAAAAAATAATCTAGGGCAAAAGAAATCAGAGAGTGGTTACTTTTGTGGGTGGGAGTGAAGGGATTGGCTAGAAAGGGGCAGGAGGCAAAATTTGGCAAAGAAAATATTCCATCCTCTGATAAGAGTATGGATTACATCCATGAAGGTGTTTGTCAAAACTCACTGAATACACACCGATACATGTTAAAATACCTAGTATTCTTGGTTTTCATTAGAATTTTATCTATAGAGACTATTTGGAGTCTCGAGTTAAGTCAATCTTTTTAATCAACTTTTGAAATATCTCTCCATAAAATATAAGGCATATGTTTTCTAACTTCATTTTAATCCCTAAATTAATCTGGTTAATATGTCTCAAGGTTCCGGTGACCTTCATATCTTCAAACAGTTCTCAGGCATAGCTTCTCTAGGTGCTTACTTTACATTCAGAGTATGTTACATGCAAATATTTCTTCATTTCAATGTCATTTGCTCTAGTAAATATTTACAGAAGATAATCTGTTTGCAAGACCAGGTGCTAAGAAATAAGGAATCCAAGACAGCACACACTCCTCCCTTCAAGATGCTTACCATACAGAGTAAGATAATGAGCTATCAACAATTAACATGTTGGGAGACTAGAAGCGATGTATTAAAGCATAAGAGGGAACAAACAACATAGGAAACCTTTACAATACATTTGAGAAATGTCCTTGGTTGAAAACCATTCTAAGTTATTAACGTGACTTTTTTACTCTCATTCCCAGACCATTTGATGTGCTGCTTTTATGCTCCCAGCAAACATAATTAGCAGACACTGATGATTTCATTCTACCGAATCCTCATTCCCACGAGTCCTAATAATTTTAGCAAGTGATCTCCAAAGAACATTGACCTTAGTAGTTTAAACCTCACATGTTCAAGAGGTCCTCAGCTTCTTCAAGACAGCCAGTGTGATTTCCCCCTGAAGAGGCACCAACTTCTTTTAAAAAGAATCAGAGAGTCTAATTATCCTGAAAATTATCTAAGCAGAAATCAGTGTTCTTCTAATGAAAGAGCAGCCAGGACTTGCTTCTTTGCTAGGATGAGGCATCATATTTGCAACACAGTCTTAATAAAGTAAGCAGTCTCATGCATTCATGTGTCATTTCACATGTAAATGAATTTCTGAAAGTGTAACTCAGAATCTGGATGTAGCTCTGGCTTTTTCATTTTGTTTTGTTGTTTTAGACCAATGTCACAAATGCTTAAGGAAGAAAAATAGAGGGACAATGGGTCCAAAGTCGGCACTATAAAGCTTAGGGCTTTGGAAATCTGGATTTACAAGATCTTCATATCTTCTGAACAAAAGCTTGTCATCATGACCAATCACTCAGGGCTGCTAGGCCTCCCGACTGGAGAACAATACAGTGTGGTAAAGATGCTGTCACTGGGGTTTTGTAAGGATTTTTTTCCTCCCTTCTTTGTGACCTAAAGGTACATATTTTCAGTTTCTATTTAGCATCAATAAGGTAGATATTATTTCCAGCCCTATGTCCCAAAAGCAAAATCCCCAAAGCGCCAACTAGATTTCTAAAAATGGGCCCTGATGTCCCTCAACCCAAGCCTGTCTCTCAGAATGTGATTCCCTCCTTCCTTTTGTCCCTCCCCCACCCATCAGTGTTGATGGATAGGAAATGTCAGCTTGTCAAGTCTTATTGGGTGCTACCTGATGTAAGTCCACGCTGAGGCAGTAAAAATCTGTTTGCAGTCTGCTCTTTTAATAAGTCCCAGCAAAAGAGAAGGAAAGCAGATCTATTCAGTAAGATGCTTCCTCTGATATGGTGGGGGAAAAAATTATAGTCCATGACAGAGGCTTGAGATACAGGAAATTTTTAAACAAAGAATAGTTCTTTCTTTATAGAAACTGAAGAGAAATAGCTTCCCTAGGGATTTTTGGGTTTCTAAGAAATATGTTTCTATGCTTCTGATTTAAAGTTGAACTAGACTCCAAGCTCTTTGAAAGATCCTGTCTTCTCTGTAAAATGCCCCCATTCTACAGAGTCCTGCTGAATCCTAACTATTCTATAGGGTTCTGCAATTTGATGATTAATATTGATGGGGATTCATAATCTCAAGTCCAAGAAGAAACACGGGGCTGGTAGCCAGCCTTCCACCTACCCCAAGAAGGATAAGAAGACTGAGAAGATCAAATATTCTGGGAACGTGTTTTATGACACAAAACATCAAATTCTTTAGAGGACTAAAGTGAAGAATTTTGCCAAGAGAGTTCAGAATTCTAAGAACTGCATCTATGCAATATAACCACATTATTAAGAGAAAATTAAGGGCCAAGCTCCTGAACACAGTGGGTCCAAATTTTCCATTAATTTTCTCATTCACAGGGCCTGGTGCACTGCTGGGGTCCTGTGGGCGTGATGGTGCTAAATGTTGAGGAGTGATGGTGATGGACAGGACAATGGTGCTCGTTAACAAGACTAAGCCAATTTTGTGTAATGATCTGATGGGGGTACTATTCTGCAGATAATTATTATGTATATATTTATTCATTTATTTCTCTGAAGCCTCTCTGTTATCACCCTCCATATTACACACACTGCTCATGGAGTAACACAGATGTGGCAGAAAGTGAATTCCAGGAGTCTGCTAACAGCCTTCCAGTTCAAATTATTTTCTCACTAGATTGAGAAATACTTTTCCTTTCTGGTTGGGCTTAATAAAATAATAACTACCAAAGGTCTTAATGATATCAGGCTTTTCAGAACGAGGCTTGCATAGGAGGTTCAAGCATTGTCTTCATTCCTTGCCCTCTAAGAGAAGGAACAAGTAATAAATGCTTAGTAAATGTTTTGAATAACTAAATGTGTGGTTGTAAAATGAATGAATATATAAGTGAGGAGTAATTAATGAATGATTCCTTAATGAATGGCTCTTTCTCTGATTATTACAAGTTACTGACTGTGCAGTTAAGAATCGCATTTTAAGAAATATGGGGCTCATGTTCTGAAAAAATGATCTCAGGAAAGCTGAGCTCTGAACTTTCAAATGAGCAAAATGACAGGCACTCCAGAAGCTCACCGCAAAATATGAGCCCAATGACAAAGCTATACAAACTGCTCCTCATGACGTCGTAAGAGTAGTGCTTTTTTTAACCCATCATATTTTTTCAAGTCAATTTCCAAAGAAGTAGAACTCGAAGATTTGTGGAAGCAGAAAAATTTGAAGGAGATGTGTTTCTTTCAGTGTTTGGTGACTTCCCCACCATATATTCCTAAACCATTATCCTGTCCATAATTATCAAGTCCAAAATGAGACAAAAGCCACGGAACACATTGTGCAGGATTAAAAAACAAGAAAATACCATACAGGGATGGATGCATGCTTGGTGACCTCCGCTTTCACCAGATGAAAACTTATAAGGGGTAAGACTATATCTAAGTCACCTCTCTGTCTCCAGCAAAGCTAATACAAGGTTTTGAATGAAACAACCTCTTGATAAACACCCACTGATTAAAGTGTGAGTAGGAAGAGGCAACAGCCAATAAATAAACACTTTGCAAGTTTATAGACAGGAGAGCATAACAAAGGGAATGAAATTAGATTAGACTTCATGGAGGACTAGGAATAAGTAATACATGGAAATCAGTGGCTGTACTAAAACTCACGGCCAATAGTACTGTATGCACCCAACCTGAGGGAGCCCTCAGCTCTTGGGGTCCATGGCTGCCTCACAGAGGCATCTCACCTGAGTGGGGCTGGGTTTCTAGCTCTTTGGGAGGAATCATGGCTAAATGGGTCATATGCTGCATTGTCTCAGTGGACAATCCACCTCCCAACTATGAGAATTTTTTGCTTTGGGAGACAAGGCAGGAGAAGCACACCACATAAGAGATCAATGCTGAATTCTTCAAGAAGGACAAAAGACAGGTATGGGATGAAGGCAAAAAAGGCAGGGAGAAGAAAATGTTTTCAATGAAGGAAAGTCTCATTTTTCACACTTTCAGTTGAAAGATTCATTGTCCTCTGGAAAAGTCATTTGATATTCTTCTGGAGAACACAAAACAGAGGGAACTCAGATTTGCCAGGTATCCCCAGGACAGGTAGCTGTCCACACCTGATGGCGTTGGCTCCTCAATCCTTGGTCCTGGAGATTGAGGAACCTTCCTGTTTGTGTCACCATGTGTGGTGTCTACCCTGACATGACTACATGTACAAGGACTCGGTTCTTTGCTCACAAAAACCACAGAGAACAGATGAGGAAATGAAGGGAAGAGAAACAGAAATTTCTATTTTATAAGTGTATTACAGACCAAATATGTGTATGTGTTTATGTGTGTATCTGCAAGTACATGGGTAGGTTTACTCTATCATCACAGGAGCCTTGAAGATCAGAAATTACTATCTCATTTTTATAATTGGTAAAGCCGAGGTGCAGAGCAATCTACTCATTAAGTAGCTTGTCAGTGAGATTGCCAGACCAACTGAGATTCCTAACCAGGCCTGGCTGACTGTAAAACAGCAGCTCAGAAAACCAGCAGAGTATGGTATTTCCTGGTAAATAAAAAAATTTCATTTGAAATAAAAGTAAGGCAGCGTAGAACAATGAGAAAATCCTAGGAATTGGACTCAGAAAACCCAGCTTGGAATTCTATCTCCAACACCAACCCTTGTGCAAATTCCTCTCACTTAGTCTGCTTCCTCCACTGTAAAATGGCATAACAACAACTGCCCAGCAATATGGCACTAGAAAGCAAATATGGAACCTTGGTAAATGTGCCTAGCTCCACTGCTGGCACAACAGGGCTCCTGGCTCAGAATCGGCACCCAGTAGGCACTTAGTAAACATTTGTTGAATGGAAATGAGGAAGTGAGAAAACCCACAAGAACCATCTCCTTTTTTCAAAACCATGACAGATGGCCAACTGATTCCTAAGGATTTCCAATCCATCCACCACCCTCAGGAACCACTCTACTTATGCCTTCACCGTCATAAATCCAAAGTGAAAAATGAAAACGCACTGAAGGTGGAGGTGAGAGCACAGGCTGGGGTGGGCGGGAGACCCAAAGTAGAAACCAGACTCATTCCTTCCCACTAATCACAATCCTCTACTTCCCCACTGCGGCTCCCCCCAGGCCACAGTTTCCCTTAGGAGCAGAAACAGACAAATCCCAGAGAGTGCCCAGGGGCTGAGGCCACACACAGGCACAGCCCTAACCAGAAAGGGCATCCTGGGGCACTGCACCCTATTTTCTGTGGCATATCCCCGCTTTCTTCTGTGACCGTCTTCATCTCTTAATACATGATCCCTGCTTCTCCTTATGGGAGGGAGGTTGTATTCCTCTCATGGGCTACTGCTTTCTCCTTATGCTTGTCAAAATTATCCTAGGCCCCAATTCTGAGACTCCTCCACATACACTGACTCTCTCTCACACACACACACACACACACACACACACACCACAAACCATACACACCATACACACACACAAACAATACACACACCCTCCACACCATTCATCCAAACCACATACACACACATACCCCCCCACAAACCACATATAGACTCCACATACATACAAACATTATACACACACACACACACCTTCCACATAAACCACATATATACAAACCCCACATACCATACATCCAAACCGCATGCACACACACACATATACAAACGACACACACAAACCACATGTATATAAACCAACCAACCTCTCTCTTTTCCTCTCTCTCCGTCCTCACCCACCCCCACTCTAGAGGGGATTCAGCTGCAGCAGCAGCTCTAGCTCCAGCACAAGTCACCAGAGAGCGCGGGAGAAGCACAGTCCCAGGGGAGCAGCTCTGCTGCCTGCACGTCACACAGTCTGCTTGTCTCCTCCTTTTCCTTCTTTTGAGGTGAGGAGATGAAGTCCCTCAGGTCGATCACTCAAGAAGCTCAACCAAGTATTTTAAGACACACCTGTGCCTGCTTGGGAGAAGTACCGGGCACAGAGTGCACCAGCTGGAGCTGGCTGGAGGCAGCTGCACAGAGGAGTGGGGGGGGTGAGGGAAGGCGTCGAGGCTGGCTTACCCCTAATGTGTAAATTGCTTGCTCTGCCCTGAAACATTTTATGGGACCTGGGGAGCTTCTCCAGGAATGTCCTGTGCGACTGAAGATGAAGAAACTGTAAATAAGAGAAACTATCAGGTTACCCTACATCTAGAATGGCCTTTGCCAATCACGTGACATCCCTGGTAAGGAAACTCTGGCCCATGAGATTCAGCTTGGCAGAGGGGAGAATGTTCATCCCCACTGGGGCATGCTGATTGCATGGCTTTGTTGTGTCTAATTTAAAAAGGGTACAAGCACTGGTTCCCTTCATGTCACAGGTAGGAACACTGAGGAGAAAATACATGGCAATGAACCCCTTCCTCCAACTCAGTCACATGCACAGTGACTAGAGATGCCCTTACTGACCAAGCCCTCCAACTATAAAAGACACAAAAGCACTGCCTCTGATACTTGGCTCAAACACATGCTAAGTCTTAACCAAGTCCTGTTGTTGGCTACAGGCACCCTCCACCCATCTGCTCTCACACAAATCCTCTCCATGCAGCCTCTCACACACTAAAATTGCTTGTGCCCACTTTTAGCCATTGTCACCACCCCCTTCCACTGCCAGGGGCCAGGACCTGATTTATACCCACAGTCTGATAATGAGAGGGCCACTCCTACATACAACCCAAGCTCCTGTCAGCAAATCACACCCTTACTTTGTTGCAAATCCTAATGCATCAGCATAGTTCCAGTCTCAATTCTCCAACAAATGTCAGCTAATACTTGTATGTGCAAGGTACTGCAGCCAAGAGAGGTCTTTCCCAACAACCCAAAGGACGGTGATGCTCTGCTTCCCACCATTCAGCAGTGTGACCCAGGGCCCAAGCAGGAGACGACCACAGCCC